>NC_083727.1:41947500-43197500 GCF_028564815.1 Eubalaena glacialis | reverse complement strand
ACACTTACAGTGGGATAAACAAACACGTATAATTTGATGATGTGAACAATACCTACAAAGTATTCGTGCCAAAAAATGTTTGCACTGAATCTACTATCTTTAGCTTTAACTTCTAGCTTACAAGAAATACAGGGGGTAGAGAACAAGATAAATGACACCATGAGGAAGCAATCACACAAATCTAGGTGTGACAAGTTTACAAGTTTGTAAGACAAAATGCCCAGTTTCTTCAGGGAGAAGAAAGAAACTTTAGCTTTATAAGACAAAATGAAACACAACACATGGTCCTTGTTTGAATGCTGGTTTCAACAGCCACTATAAAAAACACTTGGGGAGCAAGAGGGAGGGGATATGGGGACATATGTATACGTACAGCTGATTTACTTTGTTATACAGCAGAAACTAACACACCATTGTAAAGCAATTATACTCCAATAAAGATGTTTAAAAAAAAAAATTGGGGGAAGAAGGGGGGAAATTTTCATAAGACTAGGTATTATCAAATGTCAAGGAAAATTATTATTCTTATTGGGTGTGACAATGGTGAAATGGTTATATAGGAAACTGTCCCTAAGTTTTGGAGATGCATTCCTAAGTATTTAGAGGAAAATGTCATGATGACAACTCAAAAACTAAAATAAGCATTTTTTGTATAACATGTCCTTAAATGCAAGCCAAGTATTTCATCTCATAATTAAATGAAGAAAGTATGACCAGTTTCAGTGATGAAGTGTCTACATTGCACCTTCCTTAAGGATTTTCAAGGGTAATTTTGTTTATATTTTATATTCAACTTATGCATCATTTGATGACTTTAGGATCTAATCTCTATATACCATTTGACTTTGCTATAGTTAAGTTTGTGAAATTGTTTCTAAGACATTAGAAAAATAAAAGTTTGTCTTTTAGATTATAATTTTAGTAAGAAACCTAATGGATTTAATTAACTGGCACATCAAAATCAAGTCTTCAATTAAAAAATGATTTATGAATACGTACAAAATAGGCATTTGCTTTAACTGAAATAGGTACTGAATCATCCTTGAAAGCTATCTGAATTTCTTTTACTCACATCAAGCAATGTTCTTAATCTCTGAAGGTTTCTTTCTTTCTTTTCCAGCTCTTCCATCATCTTCTGAGTAGTCAATTTTTCTTTAGAAAGTTTCCCTTGCATAGACTAGAATAAAGAGAATTGCAAGCAAAGCATGTTAATGCTTAAAGCAAAATGCAATCAGGTAGGTAACCAGGAATACTGGCTCTGAATACTTTAGATGTTCTGACCTCCCCAACCCCTTGGAAGATGATGCCTTCACTTCTCAATCAACCCATATTACTTCTATAGTGGATAATTCCAAAGCAGGGGAGGAGGGAGGAAGAAGAAATATCATCTTTACCAAGAAAGTTTTTAATCTGGGTAAAACATGTTAAATCTAAAGTTGCTGTTTAACAACTATATTACAAACAGTTCTTATTTTATTGATTTTTGTTTATATACTGGGAGTGTATTAACAAATCTATACTTTAAAAAAACCCTTTTTCTTATGATTAATAAGGTACAAGATAATAAGATCATAAGACTGTACCTGTTTTCTATCATTTGAAACAGCTGAACACCCTCTCTCAGTGTATAGTATTCCAAGCTGTGAATATGATGTTCAATTCAGGGCAAAGGTCTATTATGGGACTTAGATAAACTAATCTCTCAACTCCATTATAAAATTATAAATTATTCAGACATGATACTACTGTGAGATAATCTTGAGTATACCAAAGCAGAATATAGGATATTTTAAGAGTGCTTGGGTCATTTCATCTTATAAATCTGATTTTCAGCTACACACCAAAGAAGAACTTGCCATAAACCTTGTACTTATCAGTGATTTTTTTTTCTATCAACTTTTCCCCTTTTAAACCACAAGATCAATAAACATGACTAAAGAAGAAATTTCATTATTTTTTGCTTCAGGTCTATATTTAGTCTCAACTCTGAAAATACTTGAGAATGCTGATGACCTAAATAGCACACAATCTACTGTGAAGGTTTTTTTTTCTTCCCTCACATTAGATCTGGATGGAATAAAGAGGATAGCTGTCACCATGGGTTGAGATAAGACTCTAAATATAAAACAGTTTTCTCAGTAACAGTATTCAACCTTGTTGCTTTTTAATTTCATTTGTCTGCTAAACTCTGTAAAAATACTATATTTAATTACTCAAAAGTTGGATACAAATGAATCAAGCTCTGTAACAAGTACATTTTCTTCCAGGGAAAACTTGTTTTATATTCCACAAAGATGAATTCCACAGTACAAAGTCACATGGGCTATCTGAAAATACATATTTTTGGATATTGAAATTCCTTTGTAACTGAATCAAAACCCATTTGATTGAATGATATGTTGGGATTTATTTACCTAGCTAAAAACTCATACTTACTGGCATGACAAGATTATTCGGCTAGAATCCAGAATTCATCCTAAATTTTCTTAAGATTTGTGACTGTTTATTAGAATTGTAGAAGAAAGGCACCACAAATAAACTACTCTAAATCTCATATTTTAACAGTGAAAACAGAACCCAAGAGAGGTATTTTCACAATGCTGTAATATAATTCTTTAGAAGATTATAGTGGTTTTTATTTTTATCATGTTGAATGTGACTAATAAGTAGCTAATAAATCTGACTAATACGTTACTGTGTAAGACTAAATTTAAATCAGTGAAGAAAAAGGTAATCTCCATCAGAATAAACCAGAAATGTCTGGCAGTAGTGCTGTTTGTCATAAGAAGGAAAATTGAATTTGGGAAATACATTAAGCTTAACATGTTATGTTGGTTAGGTTCAAAGGCACTAATCAAGAAGCCCTTTAATAGAAGAAAGAGTTCACAGACACATTCTAGTAAGACCAAATGCTGTACAACTTATAGGATAATACTAGGTGTGAGTGCTATAGCTGTCTGACAATAACATTTCACCTAAAAGATTAATTACTTCTCTATCCCAAATTGTATGAAAAAGCACATGTTTAAAGTTTAAGAAAAAAGCAAGGTGAGGGGAATCTCTACTAAGCTTAGAATGGGATTACTGAAGTTAAAAAGAATTCATTTTTAAATGTCTACAATTCCTCTTTAAATTTCCTGTTTAATAATGATTTTTTAAAGTCTCAGTTACTAATCCACAGGTATTGATCACAATCATTCTTGCAGTTGAAAGTGGTTTTAAATTCATTTCTTATTTTGATGTAAATATCCAGAAACGCTAACCATTTTTTGGCGCACATGCAAATAGCTCCGATGAAGGAAGGCCAAATGTGCCTGACTCAGCGTGTTCTATGTACTCCACAAACCCAGTTTAGGAGGAAGTGTTTTGAAAGCCGCTGACGTTAGCAGTTTTACCATAGAAACACAGCGAGCAACCAACCCCACCCTGCCCCGCACGCCATACAAGAGTTCCACAAACACATTCCTTCCTACAATCATTTAGCAGAAATTACAGCCAAGCACTATCTGTTCACTGGATGGTACACCAATGAACACAACAGTCAAAACACTTGGTCCTTGTGGAACTTGTACTAGGAGGGAAAAGACCAAAGAAAATAAACATAATAAATATGTAAGTTATGTAGCATCATACACTGGGACTTGCCTCGTGCTTTGTAGAATAAATAGGGCATGGTGAGGCAGGGGGGTTAAAATCTCAAATGGGGTAGAATAAGGGCTCATGGATAAAGGTGACAGCTGAGCAAAGTCTTGAAGGAGGTGAGAGACTGTGTCCCATAGGTATCTAGAGAGTATGTTTCAGTCCATGCAAAGGCTCTGAGGCGGATGGTGTCTCTTCTGTTTGAGAAAAAGCAAGAGAGCCAGGATGACGGAAAAGAGTAAGAGATCAAGTCAGAGAAGGAAGGCGAGGTGGGGAATTGACTGCATAAGCTCTTCTAAGCCAGTGTTACAAACTTTGATTTTTTACTCAGGAAAAAATGAGGAACCACTGAAGGGTACTACGAAGATATGATGTGATCTGATATTTGTTTAACAGCTCACTCAGGTTGCTGAGAAAACACTGTGGGCAAGCAAGGGTGGAAGCAGAAAGAAATAATCCAGATAAAGAATGAGGATGGCTTGAACCAGTGTGGCACAACAGTGGAGGTCGGGAGAAGGTGCCAGATGCTAGATATATTTTGAAGAAAACAGGATTTGCTCACAAAATGTTAGGCAGAAGAGAAGTCAAGAATAAGTCTTAAGGTTTCCGGACAAAGCAAACAGAAGGGCAGATCTGTCATTAATAGATATGGGAAATATGGAAGGTGTAGCAGGTTTATTATTTTTTGGCTTAGGGGAATAAGAAATTCAGTTTTGAACATGTTATGTCTAATACATCAAGTGATGACGTTGAGAAGGCAATTGGATATACAAGTTGTAAGACCAGGGGAGCACTCTGAGCTGGAGATAAAAATTAGGGAGCAGTGAGCACACACATTATATTTAAAGCCGTAAGACTGGGTAAGATTACCAAGAGAAGTATAAATAGAGAATCCTAGGAAAGAAACAAACCCCTTTTTTGAAATATGACACTGTGCATGTGTGTGTATTTTAGCAGTATAACTGACCTACACTATGTTAATTTGAGGTGCACAACATAGTGATCTGATATTTCTATACATGACAAAATCATCACCATGGTAAGTCTAGTTACCATCTGTCACCATACAAAGTTATTACAATATTATTGACTATATTCCCCCCACTGTACATTTCACTCCTGTGACTCATTTATTTTGTAACTGCAAGTTTGTACCTCTTAATCTTGCTCACTGGAATATGACACAATATTTTTGAAAGTAATTTACATGTCTTCAAAATAAACCTTAACATAAATATCACAAATGAAACTAAACTTATCCCTAGATTATAAACTGGAAAAGTTTCTAATAAGGTAATATGTCCAATTTTTATATACTAGTCTACTAACCTGCCTATACATTACAATAGGATTTATGCTACAGACCTTAAATTTATTGTGTCTAGTTAAATCAAACAACAAAAACAACCAAAAAATCTTAAAAAGCAGGTTCCTCTGAATTCTTTTGATTGTCATTTTATTGTACATATTTCAATTATCTAGAAACAAGGTATAAGTCAGTCACTTTAAGTTTATTGCTGAGAACAGTCGAAAGGCTTCATAGTAACTGTTATGATTTTATTAATACAAGCACACTATTTTTGCAATAGCATTTGTAACTACACATAAAAGGTAAGATAATAGTGCTACTATCATAAGAAATAGCAATTAATAAAGAGCATATATACTTAACAAGATAATGGCATTTATAAATCATTAATAAGAAGAATATATTCTTTTAATAAAATTTAATATTTTTCTCTCAACACCTTTTTAAAAACTAGTTAAGAAAAGTTCATCTCCTACACGAGGCCATCCATTCGTTCAAGACTGGGCGAGATAGCTGTTTATCTAATACATAGAAACCAACACAGAGAGTCAAGGAAAATGAATATGTTCCAAATTTAAGAATAAGATAAAACCACAGAAAAAGACCTTAATAAAAGAGAAAAGTGGTTTACCTGATAAACACTTCAAAATAATGGTCATAAAGATGCTCACCAAGGTAAGGAGAACAAAGCAAGAACAAAGTGACAATTTCAACACAGAGAGAAAAAGTATAAGATAGTACCAAATGGAAGTCACAGAGCTGAAGAATACAATAACTGAACTGAAAAATACAACAGGGGGTGTTTAATAGCAGACTAGATGAGGCAGAACAAAGGATCAGTACATCTGAAGACAGGGCAGTGAAACTCAGCCAATCAGAGCAGTAAAAAGAAAAAAAGAATGAAGATAGTCTGAGGGACTTATGGGACAACATTAGGCAGACCAACATTCACATTATAGGGGTTCCAGAAGGAGGAGCGAGAGAGAGAAAGGGACAGAAAACTTAAGTGAAGTAATGGCTGAAAACTTCCTAACCTGGGGAAGGAAACAGACATCCAGATCCAGGAAACTAAGAGTTCCAAAGAAGATGAATCCAAAGAGACCCACTGCAAGGCACATTATAATGAAACTGTCAAAAGTTAAAGAGGAGAGAATCTTACAAGCAGCAAGAGAAAAACAACTTATTACATGCAAGGGAAAGCCCATGATGCTATCAGAAGATTTTTTCAGCAGAAACTTTGCAGGCCAGAAGAATGTGGCACTATATATTCAAAGTGCTGGGGTGGAGGGGAGGGAAAGAACTGCCAACCAATAACATTCCACTTGGAAAGCTGTCCTTCAGTATTGAAGGAGAAATAAAGAGTTTTCCAGACAAGCAACAGCTGAAGGAGTTCATCACCACTAGACTGGCCTCACAAGAAATGTTAAAGGGACTCTTTAAGCTGAAACAAAAGAGTACTAATTAGTAACAGGATAAGTATAAATCTCACTAGTAAAGATAAATATACTGTAAAATTCAGAATAATCTAATGTTGTAAAGGTGGTAGGTTAATCACTTATAAAGCTACTATGAAGGTTAAAAGGCAAAAGTAGTAGAAATAACTATAACTACAATAATTTGTTAATGGATAGACAAGATAAATTGTGGCATCAAAAATATAAAAAGGGGAGGGTGCTATATCAAACGAAAAAGCTTCTGCACAGCAAAGGAAACCACCAACAAAATGAAAAGGCAACCTACAGAATCGTAGAAAATATTTGCAAATAATGTATCTGATAAGGGGTTAATATCCAAAATATATAAAGAATTTATACAACTCAAGAGCTTAAAAAAAAATCTAATTTAAAATGGGTAAAAGCTTAAATAGACATTTTTCCAAAGAAGATATTCAAATGGCCAACAGGCACATGAAAAGTTGCTCAACTTCACTAATCATCAGGGAAATGTACATCAAAGCCACAATGAGATCACCTCACACCTGTCAGGGTGGTTATTATCAAAAAGAGATAAGTGTTAGCTAGGATGTAGAGAAAAAGGGAACCCTTGTGCACTGTTGGTGGAAATGTAAATTGGTGCGGCCACTACGGAGAACAGCATGGAGGTTCCTCAGGAAACTAAAAATAGAGCTGCCATGTGATCCAGCAATTCCAGTTCTGGGAATTTATCCAACAGAAATGAAAACACTAACTTGAAAAGATATGTGCACCCCACTGTTCACTGCAGCATTATCTATAATAGCCAAGACATGAAAGCAACCTAAGTGTCCCTCAGTGGATGAATGGATGAGGAAAATGTGATTTTATATAATACACACACACACACACACACAATGGAATATTATTCAGCCATAAAAAGAATGAAATCTTGCCACTTGCAACAACATGGATGGAGCTTGTGCACATACTGCTAAGTGAAATAAGTCAGACAGAGAAAGACATACTGTATGATTTCACTTATATGTGAAATATGAAAAAAAAACAACCAAACTCAGAGATAACAGAGAACAGATGTGTGGTTGCCAGAGGGGAGGGAGTGGGAGTAGGGAGGGAATGAGCAAAGGGGGTCAAAAGGTATAAACTTCCAGTTTTAAAATAAGTCCTGGGGATGTAATGTACAGCATGGTGGCTATAGTTAACAATACTGTATTGTACATTTGAGTTGCTGAGAGTAGATCTTAAATGTTCTCATCACAAGAAAAAAAAATTTAACTGTGGTGATGGATGTTAATTATTAGACTTACTGTGGTGATCATTTCGCAACATATAAAAATATCAAATCACTATTTTGTACACCTGGAACTAATGTTATAGCAGTTTGAAAGAAAGAAAGTATAGAGTTAATGGTAACAAGATAAGATTTTGGAGTCAGACAAAATTAGGTTCTGGGTGCACAGCTTACGTGTTGTGTAATCATGGGTAAGTTATTCAACCTTTCTAGGCTCCAAATTCATCAGAAAGATTTTCCAACCTTGTAAAGTACTGTGAAAATTATGTGGTATATATGTAGACAATACCTTTGGATGCCTGCCTATTCACAAATCCCATGAATCATACATAAGTAAGTCATATTTGTACTGGGATTCTACATTCTTGGGTTATAGCTCACTGGGTCAGGCTGAATGAACACTTGACCAAACCTGAGGAAGTGAGACCCAGAGTCTATGAGTTAGTCTCTGCAGGTGGTGGGAAATGAACTATAGAACTTCAGGGCTGTGGGACAGCCATATTCTGCCATATGAGCTAAAGGAGGAAAGGAAGTCAGTCTGCAGAGAGAGAAAAGAGACTGAAACAGATGGAAATGCGAGCAGCAACAAAGCCTCTTCCTTCCTGAAGCCAGGCTTCATTCCTACCTATGGATTCCACAGATATCTCTGCATTCTTGTAATACAGTATATTCTACTATTTTTACTTAGGCTAAATTGAATTGGTTCTGTTGCTTACAATCAAAAAACCTAAATTACTTTTACTTAGTACAAAATATTTATGCAACTAACACTAATTCCTTTCTTCTTATACTAATATTTAAAAGCCCATTTCTTATTTCAAATCACCATGATATACACTTTAAATATCTTACAATTTTATTTGTCAACTATACTTCAATAAAGCTGGGGGAAAAAAAGAGCCCATTCCAGGGACTTCCCTGGCGGACCAGTGGACCAGTGCAGGTTCAATCTCTGGTCGGGGAACTAAGATCCCACATGATGCGTAGTGTGGCCCAAATTTAAAAACAACAACAACAACAAAAAAACCCCACAAAACAAAACAACAACAAAAGAGAGTCCGTTCCAAATTCAGCACTATGGGTGAATTTTCTTGTGGAAAAAGGTTTTTTTGTCTTTTTTCACTAGTTATCCCCTAGAAGAGTGCCTAGCCCATGGTAGAAACTCAGTTAACAATTACTAAATGAGCTGAATTGGTGAATAAACGACAAAATATGAAAAAGTAACTATTTAACACCTAGTTTTGTTTAAGTAAGAAGCTGTGTTTACTCATTCAAAACAGTTACTGAGCCTCTTTTATGCACAAGGCACTGTGCTAAGTGCTGAACTGGATAAGGAATGTTCAAAGACCTTAGTGTACCCATTATAAAGCTCTTGAAAAAAATGTATCAGAAAAAAAAGGCACTTTATTCATCTCAAGGAGCAAATAATGCCACCACACTGTAGAGTGTAATGTACTAAAAAATTTCACTTTGGAGACAAAATTTCCAAATTGTACTTCTAGGTAACTGAGCATAAGGTACTTTCCGCAGAAGACTAGTTTCCCAGTATGCTCCAGTTTAAATATCTTTCATTCCAGGAAAAGACCCTTAAAACAATTCTCTCCCCTAAGGCTTACACAAGGAAGAAATCAGACTAACATTTTTTTTTCTTTTTCTTGGGACTTTTCACTTTGAGACATCCAGGATTAATGCCCAAGGCACAAACTCTGAGGTCAGACAGACATGAATTAGAATCTCAGCTGAGACCCTGGGCACACCTTTTAAAATCTCAGCAACTTCATGTATAAAAATATGCTCTTTCTTACCTTGTAAGATTACTGTTAAGGCTTAGAGATAATAAACGTAAACAAGAACCGCTCCTGTAACATGTAATATCATCACTAGCATCATCACTGACACCTCTGCATTTGGCAACAGAGGTTCTATTTCTCACTTTGACTTAAGTGTGGACAAATATTAAACCCCTTTTCCTCATTCTTCCATACTGATAAAAGAGAATTTTCAAAATATTTGTAAAACTAAGGAATATCCAAGCACCATAAAAATTGCAATTTTTTAGGTTTCTGTTTAATAATAATTGAAGATAGTGTACAGCTCAAATTCCTTTCTTAACTATCATCTTGCTACCTGATATAATTTTAAAAACAATCTGCCTGAGGGCTCTGCTTTCAGCATGATGGCACGAGGAGCTCCTCAGACCTGCTCCCCAAGGAAACTGGTGAAAAACCATAAAATAACACATTTAAAGCTTCTGGAAATGGTTCATACAAGCAAATGAACAAACATATTCAAGAAAAGCTACTAAAACTCAGAAGAGCTGAAGTCTGTGGTATTTGAAACAAAATCCACTTGATTCCTACCCTCTCACAGCTAAGCAAGATGGAAACTCTAGACTGGAACAGTCAAGAACAGAGGGCTCCCTCCCTCCCCCCACTCCTAGTTGCACTGCTGTCTTCCTAGGAAGGGCAGGGCATCAGCACTTCTCATCTGTAGCTGAAGCTAAGTTCCAGGCAAGTGCAGCCAAAAGGTGGGGGCTCCGTTCTTCCGCCCAGGCTGCCTCAAGGGAGGAAGGCTTTACCTGGGGTGTAGCCACGAGAATACTGGGGCCCTGACTGCCCTTGCGTTGGCTTCCGGGGCAGGAGTATCCACTGAAAGAGGCAAGCCGAGAGACCTAGAGCTGCTGCCCACCCTCCCTCCACTAGCGCTCAGCTAGAGTCACTCAGAATCTTGACATTGTTCCCACCCACAATGACTAGGCTCAGAGATTCTGCCTGGGGAGAAACAGGCCACAGAACAGAGACCGCTGAAGGTCTCCCTAAAGGAACTGAATTCTTTTGCAACAGAGTATGAAGTTCAGTCCTAAGGGCACTCTCAAAACAGTGGGAGATTGTGGCAAAGGCAGTTGGGAGGACAGTGTTAGATTCATTGGAGCAACGGGCTCTACTGTAGGCTGGCTAGCTTGCAAGAGAGAAACAGTAAAACAGACAGCTGGGAAGGACACTCCTGGGAACAGTAAAAATCTCAAACATTAACCCAGGAAGCTAGTCCTTCAAAGGAGCCAGAATGGACCAGTCTATGAAGCAATTTATGCCACAGGGCATTGCTGAAAACAGCAGAGTGTTGAGCTGGCAATTAATGGAGCTCAACAACTGGTGTGGTCAGAGAAAGAGTCACAAAAGACCACATATTACATTTATATAAAATGTCTAAGAGCAGGCAAATCCATAAATACAGGAAGTAGATTAGTGATTGCTTATGCTGAGGAGGGCATGGGGTTTAAGAGAGTGACAGCTAAAGGTGTTACTTTTGGAGGTGACAAAAATGTTCTAAAATTGACTGTGGTCCTGGTTCCATACATCTGTGAGTATACTAAAAATTACTGAATTGTATATTTATTTTTGGCCACTTGGCCTGCGGGATCTTAGCTCCCCGACCAGGGATCAAACCTGCGCCCCCTGCGTTGGAAGCGCGGAGTCTTAACCACTGGACCACCAGGGAAGTCCCTCTGAATTGTATACTTTAAATGGGTGAACTATAGGGTGTGTGAACTATATATCGATAAAACTGTTATTAAAAAATCAGCACAATATAAAAAAAAACACCACTTGCCTGGGTTCCTTTTCTTCCAGGTCCTGATTTTCTCAGGCTTATAAAGCTAGAGCTACCAAAAGAGTTTAAACGTGCCATTACACACCTAAGGTTAGTGTCTCAGAATTAAACCCTTTTTTTTTTAACTTAAATCTCAGTCTCCCCAGTCAAGTCCCACTTGTGGTCCCATGAGCAAGCTGAGGACTGTACAATACTTCCTACAGGCTCTGGGACTAGGACTACTACTAGGCTATAAGGAAGCACTGCCTAGAGAACTTGTTAATAATACATTATTTCAAGCTTCACCCCAGAGATACTGACTCATCAGAGTCACAATGAGGCCCAGAAATCTGTATTTTAAAAAGCATCCCAAGTACTTTGAATATCCATATAGGTTTGGTGACCACTCATAGCACAGGCTCAAGAATACTCTTTCATGATTCAAGTGAGCTGACTCCCTTCCTGCAACTTCCCACCTCAGACACAAAGAACTGACTTTTCAAAAGTTAAATCCACCTTTTACATATCTTATTCTAAGATTTTAATTAACAACTATACTGTGCACACAAAAGGCCTGTACACTAAAGATTTTTTCTCTTTCTAAGTACAAAGACTAGAGAGAAAGCTTATTTTTTAAAAATCTACTTTTCCTTTGACAGAATACATATTTTTGGCTGTTAAGGATTTTCAAAAATTAGTGTTGATTTCTGATGAGAATATTTACAGTTTTTCATGCATTATATAAAGCATTTACACATAGGTAAAATTTTTAAAAATTAAAAAACTTTGGGAAGAAAGAACTTCATGTCAGGACACATTACAAAACTAGGATAACATAAAAAATAGGAGATAAAATCACACGATAATAATGAAAAACATTAAATCAATATTTATTTAGGTTAAAGAAAAATTATATTCTGCCTATATGACACTGCATTGGATTATGATCCATTTTCTCACCATACCTACTGAAAAAACCTGTTTGATGAAAGCCTCAATAAGAGAGATTGCTAAAAATTGGAATAAAATCTCCTGAGGCTGTGGAAACATCTTCTCTTGAAGCGTTATAAATAGGACAGACTGTCACAGTTTTGAGATTGGTGGTCCCAACCATGCCATTAAAAGTGAACAGTCTTAAAGACTTTTAAAAGTGTCATTCTTACTTTGTAATATTATAATCATTCATTGATAGCTGTCAATTCAGAAAGGCCATTTAAATGCGTAAGTCCTTTTAATGAGAAAACTTTTTAACATGTTAGAGAAAACAAGTAAACATAACAAACTTTTTTACTTTGTATCTCCTCTGCCAAAAGATTACAATGATAACATACAAAGATAGCAGCTCACTGGAAACAAGGTTATATGGGTGAAATGTCCTTTTGAGGGATAAATAGGAAGGAAGGTAATAATGCCCAGTGAAGAACTCATTCACGTTCTGACTGCAGCCATGTTTATGGAAATGATGGGAAACATTCTACTGCAAAATGTCTTTTTATAGTATATATATTGACAGAAGAAAAACCTGTAAGAGGAGAAGTCAGTTTAGCTACACTGGTTTCATGGATATAAGGAAAGGCAATATTTCTAAAGGATCAATTACTAATCAAGGTATTCATGCCAGTTAACAATATCATCTTGATGGCTGAACAAAATAGTAGATAAATCTGTGTTTTTATAACACTGAACTCAATTTCAAAATCAGCATATACTGTTACATGAAGTAAAACTTCTTCTATATTCAACAACAAATACAAAATAACTAGTAGAAGACTGATTTCTCCCCAAACCTCCAAAGTTGTGAATCAATAAACTTGCCACTGACCTAAACCAGGTAAGTATTTATTTGAGTTCTGGTGCAAGGTAGTAAACTACATATATTTTATTTTCTTTTTTTAAATTTATTTATTTTATTTATTTATTTTTGGCTGCATTGGGTTTTCGTTGCTGCGCGCGGGCTTTCTCTAGTTGCAGCGAGTTGGGGCTACTCTTTGTTGTGGTGCACGGGCTTCTCACTGCAGTGGCTTCTCTTGTTGCGGAGCACAGCCTCTAGGTGCGCAGGCTTCAGTAGCTGTGGCTCGCGGGCTTTAGCTCACAGGCTCAGTAGCTGTGGCGCACGGGCTTAGTTGCTCGGCGGCATGTGGATCTTCCTGGACCAGGGCTCGAACCTGCGTCCCCTGCATTGGCAGGCGGATTCTTAACCACTGAGTCACCAGGGAAGTTCAATAGTTGTATTTTAAATATAGCATTTTCATTCTATAACAATGCCTTATTTTTACCTCCTATAAACTGGACATAATAAACATGGCAAGGGATTTTATTTTTCACTTGTGTCATAAAATTTAAGCTATAAGAATAACCTGCATATACCCAAGGCAATGCAGTACTCCAAATCAGCCAAATGAACTTCTAACAAATTTGATCTTCTCAACAGTTTGCAGGGACATAAAGAAGCAGTGAAACATGAAACTTGAATAATACTAAGCTGGCTTTGTCTACTAAACACCCGAAAATGGAACAACTTCCCAGCACTATGGAGGAACAAAACACGCAAACTATAATGGCAGTGACATTTTATAATAAATTTAATACTATACTAATAGCTAAAATGCATAATTCATGTTAAAAATGGTTGGGAAGTTCTCTGTTGTTCTTAATTATAAAGTATTTTGTGTTATTTTGGCTATGCCAAGGAATTTGAAGTACTATAAAACAGAGCTATAGCATGTTGGAAGGACATCACCATCTACATAGGACTAAGGTTGGCCACTCTTGATGTAAGCAAAAGGAAAAGCTAGGAGCTTTAAATAATCAGTAATTGACAGGAATTGCTCTATTATGTGGTTCAACTTGATGACATGCCCATTGACTACAGTATAAAGCAACAAGAATACTTTTTCAACCCAGAGTGTTCTCTTTAGGATTCTGCAGTTTCCAATGCTAGGTAAATAATTAGTATTCATTTTTTCAGAAGAGGCAATATTCTGAAAATTTCAGGTTTTTACAGATTACGCACTTTTTATATCCATCACAAACCACCAAATAACAAATGAAAACAAAAAACCTAGCTTTCTCAACTGTGAGGGCCCCAAAATAACAAGTTTAAACAAGTAATGTTAAGCCAAAAATTTTCTCATTATCTGAGGCATATTTGTCTCAATCTGTAATTTTCAAGATATTTTCAAATAATATCTTGGTAAATACATGGAGCTTAGTTGGCCAGTTATCAACATTTGCTCTCTCTCTCTCTGTGAGCAAACTATATCCTAGACCTGTAAACCTAGATGGTCACAATGGCTAAGAACAAAAAACAAAACAAAACAAAACAAGATAGGCTTTGCTTCCAAAGGTAAGACAACAGAATTAATGACTATACTGTCTGGGCCCAAATATTTGGAAATAAATGTACCTCATTAATTTGACTTCCATTCTGTAATTAATTTGAAGAAATAAAAGAATGTTAACTCAAGCATTTTAAGATCAAAGAATGGAATGGGAAAAAAAAAAGAATGGAATGGCACATAATTACATATTCTTCTACATATTCATTTATATATAGTCATATCTAAATGTGACTGACTAAAGACTTGGTTAATGTGTAAGAGTAAATTGCATTACGATGCTTCCACAAATGGGGAAAATGCACATTTCAATTAATACAAATATACCTTAAACATCTATAATGTGAGAGAGAGTATGCAATAAATCCTACAAATAAACAAATTAAAAACAATAAATCCTATAGGTTTTATCCACCAAAATCTCAATGCCAAAGGGCAAAGTTGACCGTCCTTAATTTGGATCGAGATAACTTTTATTAGATTTACCTCCTGGATATTGTTACCAAATGAAATAGAAATTCCTTTCATTGTGGTCTATGATAAGAAGTCAGATAATAATGGCTGAGAGAATCTAACCATCTCGTAATTCGAATGGCTTGCAGAACAACTGAAGGAATACACACTAAAGAGTATAACCTCTGTGAATCGATCCAATAAGCGCACACACTTGTTGAATTGGACTAGAGTTTGATTAAATTGATAGATCACTTAATATGGCGAAAAGACAAAGCAGATTGTCCATAAATTCTGACACTC
Organism: Eubalaena glacialis; assembly: GCF_028564815.1. Classification (NCBI taxonomy): domain Eukaryota; kingdom Metazoa; phylum Chordata; class Mammalia; order Artiodactyla; family Balaenidae; genus Eubalaena; species Eubalaena glacialis. The sequence continues at coordinate 43,182,146 of NC_083727.1, read as the reverse complement.
AAACCATTACGTTTTTCTTTTTTACTTCCAGTTTTGAGAATACTCAAATTAAGAGATATAAAAATAATTTATTCAGCAAAATTTGTCCAATGGTTTTCTATCACACAAAGAATAAAATACAAAGACATATACCTCTATGTGATCTGGCCCCAGGCTACTTTCTACCATCAGTCACCTCTCACTATATCTCACAATCACTGTACTCCAGACTAGCAGCCTTCTTGCTAGTCTTAGAGCACACCAGGCACATTCAGGGCACTGGTTGCTCTCTTTGCCTAGAATGTTCTTCCCCTGCTTATCTTCATTCAGAACTATGTTCAAATATTACTTCTTCAGGGAAAACTTCATGACCACTGCATATAATGCAGCACGATCTGTCATTGCCCTCTATCCTCCTTTTTTTTTTTTAAATAATAGTACATATCCCTACTTGACATTACATTTCCATTTTCTCCATCTCACCCCACTACAATGGCCAGGGACTTGCTTTGCTCACTGATGAATCTCCAGTGCTAAGAACAGTGCCTGGCATATATGTAGGGGCTTGGTAAATATTTGGCAAATCAATAAAAGAATGAAAATCCACTTAATCTACACATTTTGGTTTATATTTTGGGTCAGATACCCTAAGCTCTAGATACAGACACAAATATGCAAAGTGTTATACTTTGATGATACAGAAAAATAATACATAGAATTATTAGGAGGGAGTGCTCTTGCCGAGTTACAATGGACTAAAAACAGTCCATTGTCTTTAATTTTAGATCATTGATGACCTTAACCAAATGTGTTCTCAGTAGTAGAGGTAGACTGCATCCAATTGAAAAGAGGAGAGGTAAGGAATAGAGAAGAATAATTTTCACAGTTTTTGAAGAACTGATTTACCAAGTATCATTTTCATTCTAAAGAACTGAAAGATTAATATTAAAGAATTTGCAATGTCACCTCAAGTGTTATTAATATGTTCATACAAAAACATATATGCTTTGATATTTTTTAGATATGTAATTACTAAGAGTAAATCAGCATACAGCTAAATTAAAATAAGCACAAAATATTCCTTACCTGAATTTCTAGAATCATTTTGTCAATCTCATCTTGTTGGCTGTCTATTATCTACAACACAGGAAATATATCAGTCTGAATCAAATTGTTTTTTTCCATTGCTTTTTTGGAAGTACCAAATTTCAAGAAAACAAAAGCACAGGGAATTATGAATTTATTTTTTTTAAATCAAAGTGTGTGTTTTTTTTTTAACAAAAGTATTCATACAAAGTATCCTTTAAATAGCCGTATGATTTGGATCACACATATGTAAAACTGCAAACATCTTACTCTAGCTCTTGATAAAATTTTAATCTTTAAATTTATAAAAATAAGTTTGAGACAGATTTTGAATAATTTAGGAAGGAAAAAGATATCCTTTTGTTTTTGCTAAGAAATAATGTAACTTCTTTAGTTTGGCTTTTATTTAAATTTAAATTAAAGTTACTTAAATTGCTATTTTCTTTCCTAATAAAAACATTCAAACTAAAAATTCCATAAGCTATTAAATATTAGCAAAAATATAAATCAAATAAACTAGATAAATTATATATCTATGCATGTATCCATATAGTATAGATTTCACTATCAAAGTTCATTATTAAAGATATATACTGACCTTACTAGCATTCTCATTTTGTTCTCTCAGGTTATCATTTTCATTCTGAAGCTGTTTTGCATCTAACATGGGAAGGCGAATTCCATCTTCAAGGCATCTTTCTACTTTTTGCTGCAAACTGTTTTAGAAAGACATAATTATATGAAGAAAATAAGCTCTCTGTGCTGATTTTGGTAGATGAATGAAGTCTCTTCTTAGGATCTATAATATTTTTTAAGCAAGCAATAATCAAGACCTACAGACAACAGATGACTAAGTTTGAGTACCTATATTTCATACAAGTAAGAAATATAACGCAGGCAGATTATCTTTTCAGAAATAGCAAATACGAGACCAGAGTCAAGAGTTGCTTAGTATGTGACAACCTTAGGCCCTGGTGAAGTCCTTCATGACCCTAATCTGAGCTCTGCAATCTAAGCCGTGTTCTTTCCCTCTCCCCCAAAAGGAGAGTTCCTTGATTAAGATGATTATGGTAGGGAGCCTAAGAATATGGATACACGTCTTTTGCCCTTCATTTTTAGTTCAGCAAAAGTTTGTAAAGATAGTTGTTGACTAAATCAGCAGAATTACATTTTTCCTTCATTAATAAGAGGAACAATCTAGTTCCTTTTTACAGTAATCTGCATTTCTATCAATAACCTTTCTTATTTCCTTCACCATTTTTACTACCTCCTTTTTGAACTTGGGATCTAGTAGACGAGAGGTCAGTTTCATTGTTTATTCTTTCAGGGAATTCTCTTGATCCTTTCATTAGGAGTGGTTCCTCTGCTTCTTCATTTTACTTATATTTCTCTGACTGTATGAGTTTAGAAGAAACAGTTACCTAGTGTTCTTGAAGGGCTGTTTTTGTGGGAGCATCCCTGTGTAGCCTGCGTGAGTCTAACATTTTTGATGTGAGGGCTGTTTTTAGTATGGATGCCTGCCACGTCTTTCCTCAGTGTGTGCTGGCCTAACGGGTGTGATTGGTGTTGTGGTGACCAGAGTTTGCACTGGACGCTGAGTGGGGCCTCCTCTTTGAAAAGCAACAATCTAATATATTTATTCCCTGACCTAACAGTTTCTTATGCTATGCTTGGCAGAGAGTTGCATTTTAGAAGAGGAAACAACAAAAGGAAGCCCCTCTGGTATATTAAGAATAAAAGACGGGGAGCGGGGGTGGATGTTAGCTTTGAGAAAGGAAGAACAGTATTGTTTGGGTTAAAAGAAACTATGCTATTAAAAACAACGACCAAAACCAAAACATAACAGCAAAGACACCTAGGAATAGGTCTACTTTAGCCTGTAATCATACTCAAGAGTTGCAGCCTACTAAAAGAAACAGACTTGTTATAATGTGGATTTTGATATTTTCATTACTTTTCTTCTTTCAAGTATTATGGCTATCGTGTTTTCTCTCTCCCCGCCCACCGCCCAAAAAGAAAAACTGCCATATCTAGTCTGTGGACAAAGAATTGACAGTCCTAAATAGTACAATAAGGGCTTCAGATGTGTTCATAAATAATGGCACCAGAGAAGTTTTTACATATTATGAATGTACTGTACTGATTTGTAATATATTGTTACTTGTCATAAAAGTATTTGCTTTTTCAGTCTAAAAGTAAAAAAATACATTATTTCTATCTCAGAAAAAGTTTTTGTCTCAATTCAGTGTGAAGACACTACTTCTATGTATTTATAACATTTCAAGAAAAATGTTACATTAAAACTATTAAGGTGTCTCATATTAAAAAGAAAACAAAAGAGCCAGTGATGTGGAGGGAAAAATATACTCTGTCATGTAAAAATATCAAGTATTCTTTCATGTATATATTCTCGTTTTGTTTACATTATGAAGCATGCTCACTTAGAAAAGTAATAAATCTCTTTAACGGCAAAGGTACCAACTATTGCATTACTAGGAATCCCGTCCACATATTTTACTTAGATTTTCATTTCTAAATGGAAAAGTTTTCTTATCTCATTTTTAAATCCCAAAAGTTCTTATGTATTCACAAAGCAGGAAACTTGGAATATTATATAAAAACAGATCAATGTAATGATACAATTTATAGTCACATAATACATCTTAAGTTCTTCTGGAACTTAAGGAATACTACATCATATAGCTGAGGAAACTGAAATAACACTCCTACCCCCAAGTCAACTGACACTATAGCCATACAAGTACTGAAGAATTTTAGAAGGCCTTCTTCGGTCCTTTATATCTATTAGAAATCAAGAGAAATTTCCTGGGATAATGTCATCTCAGAGAGTATCAAGATAAAGTTTAGCATATGGAAAATGGATTCTCAAATGCACTATACTAAATCTTTCCAAATCACGAATACTAGGCTCAATGCTCTCCAAAAACCTAATAAAAGAGAAAATCAAAATAAAAGAGAAGGTATAAAATTATATTAAATATGTAAAAGCACACAATGGAACAAAACAAATTATTTTCAGGTGTTCCTAGTTCCACTCATAAAACACAGCTTGAGTTTATGATTGTAATGCCCTATAAAACAGAACAAACGCATTACCTCTTTTCATTTTGTCATAAGATTAAAGAAAAAGATATATGGTTGAATTAATGGAGGTCAGGAAGCTGTTTTGAGACTAGAGAATAGGATATAAGATGTGGAGTAATAAAAAGAAATTAAAGATCAAGAAAGCAGAAAACAGGAGAAAAATAAAGGTAGAGTCAAAGGTATATGGATTTTTTTTGGAGCTGAGATTAGAAACACAGAAGACTGAATTGTCCCAGAAATCAGAGGTTTTCTGCACTGAAATCTAAGGGAAAAAAAGTAGACCAGGCATATTTAAGACTTTGAAAATAGTAGTAAAGCAATATTAACATGGAATTATCAGAAGGATTTTGACTAAAAAAGTGAGTTACGTTGAGTTATATATAATTGATAGAAGCATAACGAGTGCCTTTATTAAATTTAGTTTTTTGCTGCTTTGTTGTCTTCTTCTTCAGGATAGTGTTATCTACTTATAGTTGATAATTTATTAAGGTTTTTTAAGTTCTACAAAACAGTGTACATGTAGATGCATATATAGCATAGTTTTCTAGGTTTTTCATGAATCCAACATTAATTTTCCAGCTTAAATACATTAACAAAATATACTAACAAATAATATTCACTGCAGTTCTAACTGTATTAAATTCAAAGAGACCTGTGAGGCAAGAGATATGTGAGTAAACTCGGAAGGTGCATGGCAAATGGCCACATCTGTTACTCTGCAGTCAGGTGAAATGGGAGCCAATTACTTCACTTTGACATGTCCCATTAAGGAGTGCAGTCCGGCTGCCCCTCTTTTTGTTACTTAGAATTTTTACTTACTCTTTGACAAAGCCATTAGATAAACGGTTTGTGTTAATGCTTCCAGTTTTCAATTGATGTTTTTTTTTTAAAAAACTATTCTCATCTAAAACCTACTCTTATCTAAAACCAAGATGTCAGTATGTTGCATCGAATTGTTAAATCACAACTGAGACAACCTGTTTCGATGACATAATACTTCTGGTTCTCAATAATACATCTTGAAGAGAAATCATGGAGTACTAATTATAAATTAACATATTTTAAGTGAAATGCTTTATGACAAATAAGGAATAACTTAAAAATAACATAAAAGAATTACTGAGGGTTTTCTTACCTCTGAACTGTAGTTACCAACTCCTTTTCTTTCTTTTTCTGGCATATTAGCTGTGCCTCATTTTCTTGACACTGTTTTTTGAACTCTTCAAGCCTTTTTTCCATTTCTACCAAAGTCTCTTGCAAATTCTTGTTTTTTTCTTCTAGAACTTGCAGCTAAAGAGAAATTTTTTAAAGTTCATGACACAAAGAATATTAAATATGTTCCTACTAGAAATTGATACTGGGTTCTCAAGAATTAATAGACTTATGGTTAAAGTTACACTATCTTCATTTCATGGATAGCACTTAACACTTTATCTCTTCCTTTGTGTAAAGGGAGCTGAGAGAAAGAGATTATGGAGAAGAGGAGAATAGGGTCAGAAATTTCTAGAAGACAGAGAAAAGTGAATGATCTCAATTTGGGGGTATTTTTAAAATTTTAATTGTGGCAAAATATACCTAACGTCAAATTCACCACCCTAACCATTTTTAAGTGTACAGTTCAGTAGAGTTAAGTACATTCACATTGTTGTAAACTAATCACCAGAACTCTTCTCATCTTTCAAGACAAACTCTCTACCCATCTACCTCTCTGTCCATCTACCTCTCCCCTCAACCCCTGGCAATCACCCTTTGACTTTCTGTCTCTATGAATTTGACTACTTTAGGTATCTCATACCTATTTTTATCTTTAATCTATTTATCTTTGTTTTTTTTTCTTTTTTTTAAATTAAATGTTGTCTCCTTTTCAATTCCTAGAATAATTACTGTAATCATTTTTTTAAAATTTAATTTTATTTATTTTTTTATACAGCAGGTTCTTATTAGTTACCCATTTTATACATATGTCAATCCCAATATTTATCTTTGTGATTGGCTTATTTCACTTAGCAAAACGTCCACAGGTTCACCCATGTTGTAGCATGCGTCAGAAAGTCCTTTCCTTTTTAAGGCTATATTGTGTGTATACATCACGGTTTGTTCATCCATTCATCCACTGATGGACACTTGAGGTACTGTTTGGCTATTGTAAATAATGCTGTTATGAACATGCATTGTGAATAAACACCTGTTTGAGACTCTGCTTTCAATTATTTTTAGCATATACCCAGAGGTGGAATTGGTGGAGCATATGGTAATTCTGTTTTCAATAGTTTTGAGGAACCGTCATATGGTTTTCAATAGTGGCTACACCATATTACATTCCCACCAACAGTGCCTGAGGGATTATAATTTCTCCACATCATCACCAATGCTTGTTACTTTCTGTTTTTTAGATATTAGCCATCCTAATGGGTGTACTATGGTATGAACACATGTTTTAAAATCTATAGTCCTCTCTGTTCCTGCTCAAACTCCTGTGGGTCCTTCTTTAGTTCCTTCATGACATCACCCTCTGTTAGTTTTACAATTTATAAATTAATGTAAACAGAGATTGTATTATAGGTCTAGAGTCTACAGAATAATGATACTCCATGGATTAGATCAATGATTCTCAACTGGGAGCGCTCTCCCTCCACTCACCCCAGGAGACATTTGGAAACGTCTGCTGACACTTTTGGTTTGGGGGAAGGGAAGGAGAAGCACTACTGGCATCCAGTAGGTAGAGGCCAGAAATGTTGCTAAGCATCCTCTAATGCACAGGACAGAATCCCACAACAAAAAATTACCTCACCTCAAATGTCAAGAGTGCTAAGATTGAAAATCCCATGATTCGTAAGATTTTGAGAAAAGACTGAAGAGTAGGTTTAATGGATTTACAAGTAAGGCTTCAAGAGGATAGGCCTCACCAGAGTTAGTAGAAAGACTTTGGATGAGGTACTGGTAAGAAAGGAAAATGGTCAGAAGAGAAGTCAGAGGAGTGAATGGAGGTCACAGATTAAAGTATAAGAAAGAATTTATAGAAAGATTAAGAAGAATGATGAAAACAAAACAAGTATCTGGAAAGATGGTCAAAAAAAGGTCTTGTTAAGCCTTGGTGGATCCCAGAGAATACTGGGAAAAGTCAGAACTGAGGTGCATGAGTGTGTGTGCATGCGGTGGGGTGTTACTGGTTTAGAAACTACCTTTTAGAGTAGAACAGTAAGTGAGAGAGTTAAGACAGATTCATTAGGAAGGAAACCGCATATTAATTAAGAACGAGAAAGATCTATTCATGCTCAGATGAACAAAGTTTCTAATTAAAGTTAATTCTAAAAACAGCAATTAAGCACACAGATTTAACTTACAATTAGCCAAATATACAACTAAAATTTTAAATTATAGAAATTTACAAAATGAATGAAAAATTATAAAAATGAAATGTCTAAAGAGTCAACTTAAAAAAGAATATGTTTCCCTCTCATTTAAAGATCAGCATTTTATTTCATGTTACCTGTAGACTCTGACTCTGTACATCATCAAGAGTTGGAAGATCAGCCAGATACTTTTCTAAGGTCTCAATTCTTCTCTGCTTTTCTTTATTCTGTTCAGATTCCTTCTGGCATTTCTTTTTCAGGCTACTGATGTATCTATCTCTGGTTTTAAGCTAAAGAAAAAGATTATGAATCTTCAGTGGTTTTGTCAAAAAACAGTAATATCAAAACCAACATTCTAATCTTAGGCATCACTGAATTCACCAACAGTTCCAGATATAGTTAACACCACTTCCAACTTAAGTATGATTTATCTTATTTCATAGATTCTAAGATTCACATTTTTTTCAAATTCTTGTATCACTGAAATCAAGAGTTTTGAAATTTTTATTTGATTTTACAATTGATGATATCCTATAAACTGCAGTCAGCCAGGCAGCAGTAATGATGTAGTTTTTATTGCCTGCACATGTGCAAATTTGGTCAAGGCTATTCATATCTTTGTCATTTCAACAGTATTATGTACATGTTGAAAGTGTGTTGAGTTTAAATCATATTTTAAATACCTTTGAAATGTTACATTATAATTTGGCATTGAAAAATGTTATTGCATACCCAGAAAGACAGTTTCAGGGAACAACTGAGAAATCAGTGAAGCAAGTATTCATCTCTGGAAGGATGACTTTAATTTCTTATTTATTGCAAAGTTATATGCAATGTTTTACGTGAATTAAGAAAGGAAGATATCTATAAGTAATTAAAGCTGTTTTGTAACTTACAGACTTACAAAGGAATCGCTTATCATGTACTAAAGCAAAGCAATCAAAGCCAGGGCACTTACCAAAATTACCAAATACTTAGGAACAAATAATGGGACTAGTGAGACTAATTCATACCTTACGCAAGACTATTGTTAAGGCATTGTGTCAAACTGAACTTGCATTATATTCTCTTACTATATGAAATAAAGATGTGCCTTACCATTAATGTCATCTTAGGACTGATGAAATATGCTAATTGAACACCTACTATGGAATATATACAATTCATGATCTTTAGTAAATCCCAATTTGTGTAGGTTGAACCTCAGACTTTTATGTACTATTTTTTTTCACCTTTCTACCTGAAACATACGATCTTTAAATTTTGTAGATATACTATCTCTAAAGCTCTTTCATAAGATCAATTAAAAACAATGTATACACAAATAGTTGCCTAAAAAGTAAAGTCCAGACTCACATTTACTTTAATTTACCAGTCTTCCAAACATTTAACATTCTTTCAGAAGCTTACAGGGTTCTAAAATATCTTTATAGCCTTTTCTCATATTCACCAGGGAAATAAGTACGAGTAATTAGTAGTATAATGGATTACTCTTTCAAATTTTATTAAAGCTAATGCTTGTCCACAATCTAGTTTCTTTCATGCCTTTTCTAACTTATTTCAGGTCCAATGTATAACAACTTTTATTAAAACAATTTCAATTGGAAAAACAAAACACAAAACAAATATACACTACCAAATGTAAAACCGATAGCTAGTGGGAAGCAGCCGCATAGCACAGGGAGATCAGCTCAGTGCTTTGTGACCACCTAGAGCGGTGGGATGGGGAGGGTGGGAGGGAGGGAGACGCAAGAGGGAAGAGATATGGAGATATATGTATATGTATAGCTGATTCACTTTGTTATAAAGCAGAAACTAACACACCATTGTAAAGCAATTATACTCCAATAAAGATGTTAAAAAAAAAAGAAAAAAAAACCCAATTTCAATTGGAAAAACAAATGACATCACATTTCATCTATTCATTACGTCAATAACGTTAGGATTCACTTAGTTCCTTGGGTAAGGAGCAACAATGGTAAAACACACAAAACCTTTTACTGGGGCTTTCTTAGGACTAAAAGCAAGTGTGCTGGTGTGACAATTTAACTTTTGATCTATCAGAACTCACAGACTGTTGGCCCTGGTCGTGACCTGAAAGACCATATAATCCTGCTCTTGCCTTAGCACATGACCCTGTAAATTACAGAAGTAAACATAACTAACCAGCCTATTTTTACTACATGCTCCCTAATTTACACTGAATTGTTTGTGTCTTAAATGTGACATAATTGTTTAAGTGACATAACTGTGTCCTCAAAAAGCAACCACTAGAATAAGTTAGTCATGCTGTCTTCTTCTATGCAAAGGTGTCCTAGGTTTCTTCTTTTTCTTTGGTCAATTCTCTTCTTTGCTATCATGTCAAGCTTGCTGCTCTTGATCACAAATCTCGGCCAACACTCTCCTATTGGATACCATCTCTGTTATTTGTGGCCACAAGCTGATCACACATAATTTCTGGATCTTGGTTTTTTGGGGTTTTTTTCCAGCTCTGTTCACTGATGAGAAGCTCTTTATTTTTTGTTTTTTGTTTTTTTAACTTCCAAGTTTTATGTTGTTGCAGATTAGCAGATTAACAGAGGTTACTGAATTCTGAACTCCAGTAATTACCTACAGGTAAATGAGGCATCACTAATAAATCTTTCCTATTCTAGTTATAAAAAGTTAAGTTTTTCTTTCAAGGAGGTATTATGCAATACTGAGATCATTCTTAGAAGGCAATTCCCCATTTTAGGAGAGGTTTACAAACAGGTTTATTTTTCTTCATTTTAAATACAATTATTAGAACAAAATAGATTAGGGAGAAAATGTTTTCCACTAAATTTTTATAAATTATTATTAGAACCAAGGCATCAGCTGGAGAGTTAAATTGTCTTGAATTTTACTTCCAGCTTTTCAACAACTTCTATCTACATGCAACTGGACAAATTACTTAACTTTTCTCAAAATTTCAGTAACCTCATTTTTAAAAAAATGGGGTATAGTATATACCTCATAGGGTTTCTGTGACACTAGGACTGAATAAGAAAATGCATTTAGTGTACATTAACATACTATCTGGCGCATAAAAGAAAGTGCTCAACAAAGAGTAACTTCCCTTGTTATTCTTACCACATTAAATGTTTTTCTGTCTTAGAATCAGTCTTGATCAGGGTTACTGAGAGTAAATGCAGAAGGAAAACAATGCAATCTAATCTCATGTGGGCCCAGGGTGCTGTTCAGTTGATGCATTATCAATAAGTCTAATTTTCTAGCTTCTACACTCCCTTCAAGAACTCAAGTCATCTCCATGTCCTCTGACACAAAGTCTACCCTCTACATTAACCCCACTCCTCAAGTTCCACTGGTATAGACACTTCCATTCTTAATTGTCTCACTTCACAGAGAGGCTATTTCTCTTCTTTTCCAAGAGGAACTCTTCTACCTTGGCATCTGTTATCAACATTCTCCTATTTCTCCATAGGAATTTGGTCCATCATGCACCCATTCTGACATCTTCGATATCTCTAATTATTCTTTCCCTAGTCCTTTGTTGGGGTTATCTCATTCCCTTCTCTCCCTTCGTGGCAAAAATCACCTGAAAGCATTTGTTCATTCATTCATTCATTATGCCAGGGACCATGGCTGGTGCTACATATGCTACAGTGACACATTCAGATACATCCCTGCCTTCACAAAACTTACAGAGGTATATAAAAAACACAGCAACATTCAAACTTGTGCTGAGAACAAAATGCTTTAAGCATGTATAAGATGGGGTTGGAGGGAAAATATGTTTAAGTTGAGACTTGACAAAATATTGATAAATAGGTAACTGGAGAGCAGGAAAAGAGAGCCAAGTGTGCATCAGGCAAAGAGGACACTTTATGTAAAGAACCTATACCAGAAACAAGGTCGAACCTGCTTAACAACTGTAAGACACTATACCAAGACACAGTGTACCAGGGGGAGACTGGTAGAGCCCAAGGCTATATAATTAGGCAGGCTCTTTCAGGTCATAGAAAATATTAAATTCTTATTTTAAAGACAATGAGATGGCATTAGTGGGTTTTAACCAAGTAAGAAAAATGACTGGATCTTCATTTTAAAAGGTTCATTCCTCCATACTATTAAGAATGGATCTGCAAGGCTGTGGAGCACCTGGAACTCACTCATTGGTAGTGGAAGTGTTAAATGGTACACACACTTGGGAGAACCTGGGTAGTTTCTTATAAGTTAAACATCTACACTATGAACCAAATGACCTAGAAATTCCACTATTAGGAATTTATCCAAGAGAAATGAAAACCTATGTATACAAAATAAAGTCTAGTACAAGAATGTTCACAGGAGCCTTATTCATAATTTTCCCAAACTGCAAACAATCCAAATATACACTAACAGGACAACAGATACATTGTGAGAGATCTATATAATGGAATGCAACTCAGGGATAGATAGGAACAAACTACTGATACATGCAACAACGTAAATAAATCTCAAAGACATTAAGGGAAAGAAAACACACACAAAAGAACATATATGGTAGGTATGACTCCATTTATACAAAGTCCAAGAAGACTCAGAACTAATCTATAGTGATAAAAAAGTGTTTCAGGGACCTCCCTGGTGGTGCAGTGGTTAGGAATCCGTCTGCCAGTGCAGGGGACACAGGTTTGAGCGCTGGTCCGGGAAGATCCCACATGCCACAGAGCAACTAAGCCCGTGTGCCACAACTACTGAGCCCGTGCTCTAGAGCCTGCAAGCCACGACTACTGAGCCCACGTGCCACAACTACTGAAGCCCGTGCGCCTGGAGCCCATGCTCCGCAACAAGAGAAACCTGTGCACCGCAACGAAGAGTAGCCCCCGCTCGCCGCAGCTAGAGAAAGCCTGCGTGCAGCAATGAAAACCCAATGCAGCCAAAAATAAATAAATAAATAAATAAATAAATAAATAAATAAATAAAATTTATTTAAAAAAAGTGTTTCAGGGAAGGGAAGAAGACTGACTAGAAAGAAGCACAAGGGAACTTCCTGGATAACTGAAATGTTTATGATCTCATTGTAGATAGTGGTTGTATGGGTATACAGTTGACCTTTGAACAACAAGGGGGTTGGGTTGCTGACCCCCCATGCAGTATATAACTTACAGTCGGCCCTCTGTATCTGCTTTTTCCTGCACATCCTCAGATCCTCAAATTGTGTAGTATTTACTACTGAATAAAATCTATGTCTAAGTGACCTGCACAGTTAACCCATGTTGTTAAAGGGTCGACTGTATACTATTAGCAATATTCATAAAAACTGAACACCCAAGATCTGCACATTTGACTGTATGCAAATTATGCTTCAATCTTTAAAAGTATAATAAATAAAAGACATAGAATTACAACAACAACAACAAAAGTGATTGGAGAGAACGGGAGAACAGGTAGACAGGGCAAGGGTGAATTCAGAGATACCAATGAAGAGGCCATTACAAAAGCTTTGCCAAGAGATAAGAACCTGGACTAGGCTGGTAGTGTTGGACAGGTCCTATATATTTAGAAGACAGGCTTGATTAACTTAGTAGAGTTTCTAGCATGAGTAACTGAATACACAGCAATGAACATTGAAGAAAATGTTGTTTTATGTCGTTTGAGAATAGGGCAGTCAGAAGGTAATATTAAGAACTGATTTTAGACATGAGAAGTCTGAAGTATTTTGAAGACATCCAATTAGGAGCTGTCTCATAGGTAGGTAACATATAAACTGAAACATTAAGCAATAGACACAAAAAATAATAAAAGATGAGAAAAATTTAGATAAAACATAAAAATATATTTTAAAAACCGCATCCACTGAATCTTCACAATTTTCACACAATCTTTTAATTAACAAGTCTCAGGTGAGAAAACATTTTAATCCCTCCCACTTATGTATGACCGATGGATATTTCCATAGCTCCCTCCAGATTGTGGTATTAGATAAAGCCCAAAAAATACACAAAAGAAACAAGAAACAGTACCTGTTTCAAGGTACTTTCAAGTTAGCCACAATAAAATACATCATATAGCTGAGAAAGAGAAACCATGTAAAATTTGTCAGTTTTTTGGAAGATAAAAATTTTAGCTTGTGTGTGTGTGTGTGTGTGTGTGTGTACTGACTCAAAAATGTCAATGAGTTCTCAATTAATAGCTCCAAACCTGCCTACAGAAATCATGGTGACCGCCTCAAGATCACTTGAAGGGAAGGTTAGTTAATAGAATAATAAGCTGGGTATAACAAGAGAAATCTAAAACCAGTTCTGCAACTAAGTAGTAGCTTAAGGATCTATGCCTCTTCAGTAAATCAGGGCTAGCATGTATCCTTATCTTACTTGATCTTTAATGATACGATAATGGAATGAGATGAAGTCTGTGAAAATACTTTAATAAAGGCAGAAAGGTCAAATAAATGGACAGATGTATTGTGTATATAGAGGTATCTGGCTTTCAGCTACTTATTCTGAAGCAAGGGCTTCAGCTTAAATAACGTGAAGTCATGTGCTTCTGAAAGAAGGACCACTTTCATTTACCAATCCTTCATATTCCACATTACAAAGATACAGGGCCCAAAAAGGAAAAGGAGAACAGTTATTGGTGTCACATCTCAGTGTAGACAACTAACTTAAAAAAAAGCTTTACTATTACTTAGAAAGACATAATATAATACACAGTGGTATTTTTATCTCTCAAAAAAAAATGCCTGGATTTTTGTAGATAGCACAGGGTTTCTCAAAAGTTACTGTAAAACTAATCACTTCAATGTAAATAAAACCTGGTATGACACCTGGCATAGAGTAGATGACAAAAAAATCATAGGTTGAAGGAATGCCCTTGACCCAATTCAACTTTACTAAAAATACCTACCTTTTCCTCCAGTTTCTTCTTCTCTTCACTAAATTGGCTTATTCTTTGTTTTAGAAACTGATTGAGCTGTAAAACCTCTTTCTCAGTAGATGCAAGCTTTTGCTCAAGTTCCTCTTGCTGGGAATGGGATGTTGACTGTTCTGAAAATGAAGTCTGGATGGAAGTATTCTCATATTGTGGCTATTCAGAAAGAAAAAAAAACATAGGTAAGACTTTAAAAGTTTACCTGTCTGAACAAATGGAAAGAAATTAGAAATGAGTTACAGTACAAAGAGCAAAAATAGCCTTTAATGACAGACCTTGGCATAAATCCCAGTTCTCCTGCTTCCTAGTTATGTGCCATGGTCAATTCAAATTCCTTACCATCAACAAGTTATGTAAAGTTCCTAGCACACAGCAGAAGCTTAATAAAAAGCAGTTATTATTTGGTTAAAAAGTATCATTAGAGTATAAAAAGTACATTACAAAGAAGTGAAATCTCAGGGGAAATAAATAAAAACTAAAGAAATACTTCCTCACAGGTGATCATTTTTTAGCTAATATTAAACTCAGTAAGTATTAATAGAGTGTTTCCCCTAACTAGAAAGTAAGGTCCATGAAATCAGGAATTTCTGTCCATCTTAGTTGCTCTTATATCCCTATTTCATAGAACAGTGACTGGCACAAAATAAATGTTAAAAAATAATCGCTTA
The DNA here is from genome assembly GCF_028564815.1 of Eubalaena glacialis. Lineage (NCBI taxonomy): Eukaryota > Metazoa > Chordata > Mammalia > Artiodactyla > Balaenidae > Eubalaena > Eubalaena glacialis. The sequence goes on along the minus strand of NC_083727.1, from coordinate 43,167,061 downwards.
ATGAATAAGTGTATTATTCTTTTCATGAGCAAGGCTTTGAAGGAGAGTCAGACAAAATCTCTTCCCTCCCCTTCTCCCTGCAGCATTACAACCTGGAAGGGGAGGGCAGGAAATACAAATATTTCCTCAAACAAATTAGAATGTGATAAGAATGTGATACCAACAAAGTAATGTGAAAGTAAAGAAACAGATTATTTTTCTATTTACTAAGCACATATGTTAGGCATTGTGTACTGGGTAGTCAACAGTTAATAAAACAAGGTCCCACCAGTTTAATAAAGTGTCACACACAAAAAGACAACAAAAACTGCCTAAGTGCTAGGATAGTTGTATGTGTAGTAGCTATGGAAAGGCTTTACAGAAGTGAACTTGAACTAGGCCTTGAAGAACTCATACTTTTTCAAAAGGTAGAGATGCAATTCAAAAATTATATACACGGTATGGTACTGGCACAAAAACAGACACATAAATCAGTGGCACAGAATAGAGAGCCTAGAAAAGAACCCATACTTACATGGTCAATTAATCTACGACATAGGAGGCAAGAATATACAACGGGGGAAAAAACAGCTTCTTCAATAAATGGTGCTGGGAAAACTGGACAGCTACATGCAAAAGAATCAAACTGGATGCTTTCTCACACCATATAAAAAATAAACTCAAAATGGATTAAAGACTTAAAATGTAAGACCTGAAACCATAAAACTCCTAGAAGAAAACACAGGCAGTACACTCTGTGATATCAGTTTTGGCAATTTTTTTGGGATTATGTCTCCTCAGCAAGAGCAACAAAAGCAAAAATAAACAAATGGGACTAAATCAAACTAAAAAGCCTTTGCACTATGAAGGAAACTATCAACAACAAAAAGGCCACCTACTGAATGACAGAAGATAATGGCAAATGATTTATCTGATAAGGGGTTAATATCCAAAATATACGAAGGACTCATACAATTCAACATGAAAAAAAAAAAATTAAAAAATGGACAGAGGACCTGAAAAAACATTTTTTCAAAGAAGACATACAGATGGCCAACAGGCACATGAAAAGATGTTCAACATCACTAATCATAGGGGAAATGCAAATCAAAACCACAGTGAGATACAACCTCACACCTATCAGAATGGCTATCATCAGAAAGACAACAAATAACAATAAAGTGTTGGCCAGGATGCAGAGAAAAAGAACCCTCGTGCACTGTTGGTGGGAATGCAAATTGGTGCAGCCGCTATGGAAAAACAGTAGGTCAGTTTCTCAAAAAATTAGAAATAGAACTATCATATGATCAAGAAATTCCACTCCTGGGTATCTATCTGAAGAAAACAAAAACACTTAATTTGAAAAGATATATGCAACCCTGTGTTCACTGCAGCAGTGAACAACAGCCAAGATATGGAAGCAACCTAAGTGCCTATCAATAGATGAATGTATAAAGAAGAGGTGATATCCATATCTATCTGTCTATCCATCCAACAGAATATTACTCAGCTATAATATAAGATGAAATTTTGCTATTTGTGACAATATGGATGGACCTAGAGGGTAATATGCTAAGTGAAGTTAAGTCAGACAGACAAAGACAAATACCATATGATTTTGCTTATACATGGAATTTAAAAAACAAAACAAATGAACAAACATAACAAAACAGAAACAGTCATAGATACAGAGAACAAACAGGTGAGGGAGATGAAGAGGTACAAACTTCTAGTTACAAAATCAATGAGTCACAGGTATGAAATGTGCAGTGTGAGGAACACGGTCCGTAATAATGGAATGTCTTTGTATGGTGACAGGAGGTAACTAGACTTAGTGTGGTGATCATTCTGTCATGTATAGAAATACTGAATCAATATGTTGTGCACCAGGAACTAACATAATATTGTAGGTCAATTACACTTCAAAAACAAACAAACAAACTCATAGAAAAAAAGAGATCAGATCTGCGGTTACCAGAGGCAGGGGTGGGGGAAGGGGAAGTGGATGAAGGGGGTCAAAAGGTACAAACCTCCAGTTATAGGATAAATAAGTACTAGGGATGTAACGGACAACATGATAAACATAATTAACACTGCTGTATGTTATATATGAAAGTTGTTAAGAAAGTGAATCCTAAGAGTTCTCATCACAAGGAAAAAATATGTTTTTTTCTTTTTCTTCTATTCTGTATTTGTATGAGATGGTGGATGCTCACTAAACTTACTGTGGTCATCATTTCATGATGCATGAAGGTCAAATCATTATGCTGTACACCTTAAATTTATACAGTGCTGTATGTCAATTATATCTCCATAAAACTGGAAGGAAAAAAATTTTGATTATATAAACAGCATTTATCATGTGCATGGTATTTCAAAGATAACCGACTTAGGCACTGCCCTTTACAAACTCAAATTCTAATCAGAAGCATAAGAGAAACCCTTAGATAATTATATACAGGATACAATATAGTATGGCAGCCAAAGAAAAGCCATCTTCAGTACAAAGTGTTGGAAGGTGGGAGGATAAATGAAAAGGGCATGGGGAGAATGAGGGAAAAGGCTTTACTGGAAAGGTGGCTTTTGGGACAGACTTTGAAAATAAGGAGGATTCTGGCAGGAACAGAGAAAGGAAGAAAAGCATTCCAGAAAGAACATTTTAAAAAGGTAAAAGATGGACTATATGCACAGAGTACCCATAAAGTATAGGTTACAAGAGGGGTGAATATAAGAGAAAATTAAAACATCTACGTGAGACCATACTTTAGAATCACAAGGTTCAGAATTCAACCTTAATTCATAGGAAATGGGAATCCGGTGATGGTTCTAGAACAAGAAAGTGACATGTTTAAGAAGTCTGTGAACTCTGTTTTGTAAATCTCTGCATTCCCTAGCACTTACCGTAGTGTGTAAACTCTTAGTAACTTTAGATTAAAGGGAAAAGAAAAGAGGGAAAAGGACAAGAGAGAACTATAACAATTGGAAGTAATGAACAAGATGAATTAAAGGATATGGTGAATGGATATGAATATATCACTTTAAGAAATTATCCTAACCTATTTAGCTGAAAAGCCAAGGAGCTGAACAAGAACACTGAGAACAGAAGGAAGAAACTCTGGAAGCAGAAATGAGAGGATTTAGAGAAAATTATTTTTTAAGGTGTGAATGGACAAGAAATGTTAAAGATAACTAAAGGTTCGAAATTCTGAGTCTAAGTAACAGGGAAGATCATATTCTGAGCAGAGGTAAGGAGGTCATGTGGGAGAACAGGTTTAAGCAAACGTACTTAATTACAATTAGAGCCTACTGATATTAAGATGCCAGTTAATATCAATTTAATATTAAGATACAAATATATATGAACATCAGGCAAAGAGATGGGTCTAGAACCCAGAAAAATGGCCAGGATAGGCTAGGAAACTGTAAAAAAGTTAATACAGATTTACAATTTCCCATCAGGCGTATAATGAGCTCAGAAATTGCCAACCTGTTTTACCGACAAGTAAAAAGCTGAACAAACTGAAAAATCAACAACTCTTCTTATATCTGTCAGAGAAGTGAGGTTATCGGGCGAACTGCAACCCCCAAAAATGGAGAAACAGGCAAATAAAGAAAATCACACTTACTGGAACAGAATTATCCATGGGAACCAGTGCTGAAGTAGGAAAACCAGAACTGTAATTGATGAATTTGTTGGAGGCTCAGAGTGAAGGTCTGAGAGTCAAAAACTCCAGGGGTACCCAGTCATAGGGGACACCCAATATTCTTGAATTATACCACTAGAAGCTCTACCAGGTCCTCACCATGAATCCCTTTGTGCTTCCAGCAGAGGGAGGAGAAAAGAAACCATGCTGAAATGCCAAAGCTCTATGTTCTTCTTAACAAGGCCTGTCCTCAGGAGAAACTACTTTACCAGAGACTAACCTACCTAGAAGGGAACTAACATACCTAGAAGGAAAAAAATCCCAAACCAGCTCCCTCTAGCCTTCCACATGGGGGAAGGGTTAATATCCAATTCAGTTGCCTCTAGCCATCCTGTCCTACCTAAGGGTGGGAAAGAAAAAACTAAGAAGCACTGGTGAAGTTCACAGTCCAGGAGCACAGGCTCACGAAAAGACTAAGTCAGAGGGCCAGAGAATGCTTCCCCTTCCCCACACCCTACCATGACATTACTAAAGGCCTATTTACCACATTTCCTTTTATCAGTACATCTGGAGAGACTGAACAAGCATCAGAACTAGAGTCAGATATGTCACAAACGTTGGAATTATCAGAACAGACATTTTTTAAAACTATGATTAATATGCTTAAGGGCTTTACTGTTGAAGTAGACAACATTCAAGAACAGATGGATAATATAAGAACAGAGCCGGAAAGACTATAAAAGAAACTCTAGAGACAAAAAACACTGGAACAGAAACGAAGAATGTCTTTGATGTGGTTATTAGTAGACTGGACCTGGCGCAGGAAACAATCTGAGCTTGAGGATATGACAGCAGAAACTTCTAAAACTTAAGAGCAAAGAGGAAAAAGATTGGAAAAAATAGAACAGAATATCCAAGAGTCATGAGATAACTACAAAAGTTGTAATATACATCTTATGGGAACACCACAAGGAAAAGAGAGAAAGAAAACAGCAATATTTTAAACAATATGATTTGAGAATTTCCCCAAATGGTCACATACCACACCTCAGATCCAGGAAGCTCAGAGAACACCAAGCAGAATAAATGCCCCAAAACTACACTTAAGCATATTTAAATTTTTGAAAATCAAAGATTAAAAAAATTGTGAAAGAAACCAGAGGAGAAAATACCTTACCTATAGACAGGAAAAGATAAAAGCTTTATACAACTTCTCAGAAACCATGCAAGCAAAACCAGAGTGGAGTGAAATATATGAAAGTCAGGCACTTTCTTTCCTATATAACAGCAATGAACAAGTGTAATTTGAAACTAAAAACACATTACCATTTACGTTAGCACCCCCAAAAGCATAATAGTATAAATCTAACAAAATGTGTATATACAAGATCTATACAAGGAATACTACAAAACTCTGATCAAAGATATCAAAGAAGGACCAAATAAATGAAAAGATATTCCCTGTTCATGGACAGACTCAGTATTGTCAAGATGTCAAGTTCTTCCCAACTTGATCTATAGATTCGATGCAATTTCAATAAAAATCCCAGCAAGTTATTTTGTGGATAGTGACAAGCTGATTCTAAAGTTTATATGGAAAAATAAAAGCTCCAGAATGGCCAACATAATACTTAAGGAGATGAACCAACTAAGATAGAGGACTGACACCCTGACTTCAAGACTTACAGTAAAGCTACAGTAATCAAGAATGTGTGGTATTGGGGAAAGAACAAACAGGTCAATGGAACAGCATGCAGAGCCCAGAAACAGATCCACACAAATACAGTCAACCAATCTACTGACAAAAGGGCAAAGGCAGTACAGTGGAGCAAAAACAGTCTTTTCAACAAATGATACTAGAACAACTGAACATCCACATGCAAAAAAAAAAAAAGATTCTAGACACAGACCTTACACCCTCCACAAAAATGAACTAGAGACTGGTTCAAGATGGCAGAGTAGAAGGATGTGCTCTCACTCCCTCTTGTGAGAGCACCGGAATCACAACTAACTGCTGAACAATCATCGACAGGAGGACACTGGAACTCACCAAAAAAGATACCCCACATCCAAAGACAAAGGAGAAGCCACAATGAGAAGGTAGGAGGGGCACAATCACAATAAAATCAAATCCCGTAACTGCTGGGTGGGTGACTCACAAACTGGAGAACACTTATACCACAGAAGTCCACCCACTGGAGTGAAGGTTCTGAGTCCCACGTCAGGCTTCCCAACCTGGGGGTCCAGCAATGGAAGGAGGAATTCCTGGAGAATCAGACTTTGAAGCCTAGCGGGATTTGATTACAGGACTTCGACAAGACTGGGGGAAACAGAGACTCCACTCTTGGAGGGCACACACAAAGTAGTGTACGCATCGGGACCCAGGGGAAGGAGCAGTGACCCCATAGGAGACTGACCCAGACCTACGTGCTAGTGTTGGAGAGTCTCCTGCAGAGGCGGGGGGTGGCTGTGGCTCACCTTGGGGACAAGGACACTGGCAGCAGAAGTTCTGGGAAGTACTCCTTGGCGTGAGCCCTCCCAGAGTCTGCCACTAGCCCCACCAAAAAGTCAGGTAGGCTCCAGTGTTGGGTTGCCTCAGGCCAAACAACCAACAGAGAGGGAACCCAGCCCCACCCATCAGCAGACAAGCAGATTAAAGTTTTACTGAGCTCTGCCCACCAGAGCAACAGTCAGCTCTACCCACCACCAGTCCCTCCCATCAGGAAACTTGCTCAAGCCTCTTAGATAGCCTCATCCACCAGAGGGCAGAAGGCAGAAGCAAGAAGAACTACAATCCTGCAGCCTGTGGAACAAAAACCACATTCACAGAAAGACAGACAAGATGAAAAGGCAGAGGGCTATGTACCAGATGAAGGAACAAGATAAAACCCCAGAAAAACAACTAAATGAAGTGGAGATAGGCAACCTTCCAGAAAAAGAATTCAGAATAATGATAGTGAAGATGATCCAGGACCTCGGAATAAGAATGGAGGCAAAGATCGAGAAGATGCAAGAAATTTTTAACAAAGACCTAGAAGAATTAAAGAACAGAGATGAACAATACAATAACTGAAATGAAAACTACACTACAAGGAATCAATAGCAGAATAACTGAGGCAGAAGAACGGATAAGTGACCTGGAAGACAGAATGGTGGAATTCACTGCTGAGGAACAGAATAAAGAAAAAAGAATGAAAAGAAATGAAGACAGCCTAAGAGATCTCTGGGACAACATTAAATGCAACAACATTCACATTATAGGGGTCCCAGAGGAGAAGAGACAGAGAAAGGACCCGAGAAAATATTTGAAGAGATTACAGTTGAAAACTTCCCTAACATGAGAAAGGAAATAGCCACCCAAGTCCAGGAAGCACAGAGAGTCCCATACAGGATAAACCCAACGAGAAACACGCCGAGACACATAATAATCAAACTGGCAAAAATTAAAGACAAAGAAAAATTATTGAAAGCAGCACGGGAAAAATGACAAATAACATACAAGGGAACTCCCATAAGGTTAACAGCTGATTTCTCAGCAGAAACTCTACAAGCCATAAGGGAGTGGCATGATATACTTAAAGTGATGAAAGGGAAGAACCTACAACCAAGATTACTCTACCGGCAAGGATCTCATTTAGATTTGATGGAGAAATCAAAAGCTTTACAGACAAGCAAAAGCTAAGAGAATTCAGCACCACCAAACCAGCTCTACAGCAAATGTTAAAGGAACTTCTCTAAGTGGGAAACACAAGAGAAGAAAAGGACCTACAAAAACAAACCCAAGGGCTTCCCTGGTGGCGCAGTGGTTGAGAATCTGCCTGCCAATGTGGGGGACACAGGTTCAAGCCCTGGTCTGGGAAGATCCCACGTGCCGCGGAGCAACTAGGCCCGTGAGCCACAACTACTGAGCCTGCGCGTCTGGAGCCTGTGCTCCGCAACAAGAGAGGCCTCGACAGTGAGAGGCCCGCGCACCGCGATGAAGAGTGGCCCCCGCTTGCCGCAACTGAAGAAAGCCCTCGCACAGAAACGAAGACCCAACACAGCCAAAAATAAATAAATTAATTAATTAATTAAAAAAAAATGAAAACTTTAAAAAAAAAAAACAAAACCCAGAACAATTAAGAAAATGGTCATAGGAACATACATATAGATAATGACCTTAAATGTGAATGGATTAAATGCTCCAACCAAAAGACACAGGCTTGCTAAATGGATACAAAAACAAGACCCATATATATGCTGTCTACAAGAGACCCACTTCAGACCTAGGGACACCTACAGACTGAAAGTGAAGGGATGGAAAAAGATATTCCACGCAAATGGAAATCAGAAGAAAGCTGGAGTAGCAATACTCATATCAGATAAAATAGACTTTAAAATAAAGAATGTTACAAGAGACAAGGAAGGACACTACATAATGATCAAGGGACCAATCCAAGAGGAAGATATAACAATTATAAATATATATGCACCCAACATAGGAGCACCTCAATACATAAGGCAACTGCTAACAGCTATAAAAGAGGAAATCGACAGTAACACAATAATAGTGGGGGACTTTAACACCTCACTTACACCAATGGACAGATCATCCAAACAGAAAGTTAATAAGGAAACACAAGCTTTAAATGACACAAAAGACCAGACAGATTTAATTGATATTTATAGGACATTCCATCCAAAAACAGCAGATTACACTTTCTTCTCAAGTGTGCACAGAACATTCTCCAGGATAGATCACATCTTGGGTCACAAATCAAGTCTCAGTAAATTTAAGAAAATTGAAATCATATCAAGCATTTACAATAGCCAGGTCATGGAAGCAACCTAAGTGTCCATCAACAGATGAATGGATAAAGCAGATGTGGCACATATATACAATGGAATATTACTCAGCCATAAAAAGAAACAAAACTGAGTTATTTGTAGTGATGTAGTGGATGGACCTACAGTCTGTCATACAGAGTGAAGTAAGTCAGAAAGAGAAAACCAAATACTGTATGCTAACGCATATATATGGAATCTAAAAAAAAAAATGGTTCTGATGAACCTAGGGGCAGGACAGGAATAAAAACAGAGACGTAGAGAATGGACTTGAGGACACGGGGAGGGGGAAGGGTAAGCTGGGACGAAGTGAGACAGTAGCACTGACATATATACAGTACCAAATGTAAAACAGATAGCTAGTGGAAAGCAGCTCCATGGCACAGGGAGATCAGCTCGGTGCTTTGCGACCACCTAGAGCAGTGGGATAATAAGGAGGGTGGGAGGGAGATGCAAGAGGGAGGGGATATGGGGATATATGTATGCATATAGCTGATTCACTCTGTTATACAGCAGAAACTAACACAACACTGTAAAGCAATTATACTCCAATAAAGATGTTAAAAAAAAAAAAAAAAGATAACATAGGAGAAAACTCAGATGACCTTGGATATGGCAATGACTTTTAGATACACTGCCAAGAGGCATGATCCATAAAATAAACAACTGATAAGCTGGACTTCATTAAAATTTTCTGCTATGCAAAAGACAATATCAAGAGAATGAAAAGACAACCCACATACTGGAAGAAAATATTTGCAAAAGACACATCTGATAAAGAACTTGTAAAAAAAAATAAATTAATTAATTAATTAAAAAAAAATACAAAGCACTCAAATTAAATAATAAAAAAACATACACCACAATTTAAAAGGGGCAAAAGATCTGAACAAACACCTCAAAGAAAATATACAGATGGCAAATAAGCATATGAAAAGGTGTTTAACATCATACGTCTTTAGGGAATTGCAAATTAAAACAACAATGAGCTACCACTATACACCTGTTAGAATGGCCCAAATCCAAAACACTGACAATATCAAATGCTGGTGAAGATATGGAACTTTCATTCATTGCTGGTGGGAATGCAAAGTGGTATAGTCACTTTGGAACAGTTTGGCAGTTACTTAAAAACTAAACATACTTTTACCACATGATCCATAATCATATCCCTTGATATTTATCCAAAGGAAGTGAAAACTTATGCCTACACAAAAATCTGCACATGAATATTATTAGCAGCTTTATTCACAACTGCCAAAACTTGGTATCAACTAAAATCTCCTTCAGTAGGTGAATGGATAAATAAAGTGTGGTACATCCAGACAATGGAATATTATTCAGTGCTAAAAAGAAATGAGCCATCAATACATGAAAAGACATAGAGGGAACTTTAATGTGTATTACTAAGCAAAAGAAGCCAATCTGAAAGGCTATATTCCAACTATAGGACATTCTGGAAAAGACAAAACTAGAGACACTAAAAAGATTAGTTGTTGCCAGAGGTTAAGGGGGAGGGAGGCAGGACAGGCAGAGTACACAGATTTTTAGGGCAGTGAAACTATTCTGTATGATACTAGAATGGTGGAGATAGGTCATTATATATTTGCCCAAACCCACAGAATGTACAACACCAAGTGTGAACAAACCCCAATGTAAACTATGGCCTTTGGGTAATAAGGACATGTCAATATAGGTTCAACTGTAACAATGTACCCTGTGATACACGATGTCAATAGTGGAGGAGGCTGTGGGTGTATGGGGAACACAGCATGGGAATTCTCTGTACTTACTGCTCAATTTTGCTGTGAACCTAAAAGTTCCCTAAATTATATACTTTACTAATTTTACAAAAAAGTTAATAAAGGTGTTTTTATTATAATTAAATATACACATTAGTGGAAAACCACTAGAAAATTATGAACTAAAAATAATAGGGCTTATGGAAAAGTAAGAATATGAATAATCCACTCAAAACCTATCCAACTTTATAGCAGATCACTAATGAAGACAGTAACCAGGGAGTAAGTTGAACATTCTGGGCAGGCAGCCACGGTTGATATTAAATACAGCCAAAATGCTGGTGTCGCTTTGATCAGAGCAGGTCTGGTGGGTGTTGAGATGATGAAGGTAGAACTCTGTAATAGAGGGACAGCCATCCAGATGGGCAGGAGGCAATATAACCTGCCATGAATTGAAAACCACTAGCAGAGGAAGTGCATCTCTCAAGGAAGGACAGGCACTCATAATTTTCTTTAAATGAAGCTTGAAGAGGCTTCTGCTGCCAATGCAGTAGGTGAGCCTAGGTCTTTTTTACAGCCTGCCAAAAACTAATTTTACCCCCATTATTCTAACTCCCCTTGCCTAGAAAACAAAACAAAACAAAGCCACAGATGAACCAGTGAGACTTGAAAACTATGCTGACATCGTTCTCCTATTTATCATTTGTGTATGAGCACATTTGCACTACAGAAATGTGTTTTGCAGCAAGACGAGCTGTAGTTGAACCTCTAGATGAAATTAAGCAGACAGAGAAGACTGAAGCCAAAGAGCTTTAATTTCTACATTTAATAAGATGTTTTCAGCCTTTATACCTACTTTCTCTAGTTGACGTCAAACAACCACTCATTCTGGAGAAAGCCTTTCTTCCCTTCATTTCTATGACAATACCCCACACCACCTCCCATTCTCCTTCACAAGTTGTGCTCTTCTACTACCCTGTAGAACACTACTGTTCCTGTCTTTACTTCTGAATCCCATTTTCTTCACTCCCTGCAACACCAGATCATGCCCAAGGATCCAACAACTACCCAGGTAGACGGACAACTCCTAAATCTCTAATCTCTCCCTCAGACCTCTACCCAGGAATCCAACCTCATTCTTCATCTCAGTCCCAAATTTATAATACATAAGCTGAACTCATCATTTTTCTCTTCTAAACCTATTCCTAATGGAGTAGTCTCTATCCTGGTCATTGACAGTGTAAACCAATCAACTTCACCCATCTGAAACTAGGCAATTATCTCTCTCACCACATTAATGTCACTACATCTAGCCCATGCTTGGTCACACAGATGTTTAATAAGTAATCTTCCTTTCATCCTGACCAACATTGTTTTAAAATTCAGGTATTCACTTAACTTTTAGATTATTGAGATAGCCTCCAGACTGTTTCCCTGTCTCCAATACTATCCATCTTAAATCCAGTCTCTATTATGCCATTGGAATAACCAAACTAAGATATCTGGGTGAGTGAAAGAGGGTGCTATTAATAATTATGCTAATTCAACAGACATTGACTGGAATTGTCCCTAAATTGGAGACAAATGGAGCCCTTACTTCTCAAGCCTTTGATACAACTCGACCCCTGCTTACCTCTTCAACCACATCTCTTACCACTACTCTTCTCTCATTATATACTTCATCCTTACAGAATAATTTGTAGTTTCCAAATGATTACTTCCTTTCTTGCCTTTAAGCCTGTCTGCATGCAGTATACTATGCCTCAAACACTATTCTGCTACCTCCTTCTTCTGGCTATTTTCTTTTAATCCATCAGGTTCTTGGACTAGATATCCCTTCCTATGGGAAGCTTGACCTGACCTTTGGAAGACTGGTTTATATGTTCTTAGTACGGGTTCCCATAGCTCTTCAAATATATACCTCTTGGGCACATCCAACATACGGCAATTGTCTGATGTTTATCTGTGTTCCTCATTAGATTGTACACACACTGAGGGAAAGACCAACTTCATTCACGTATTACTAGAGCCTAAATGGTGCCTTATCCATAGTAAACATAATTTTTGAAGAAATGGATATACATGGTTTTTGATATAGTCTCCCTTTGTGAACTTCAAGTTCCACGAAGACAGAAACTGTTCTTCACTTCTGTGGGCCCAGTATTTAACACATTAGGTGTTTATGTTCTGTTCAATAAGTTCCTTTGCAAAGGTGGGACTCATTTATAAAATGTTCATTAGAACCAAAGGACTTGGTAGTAGAAAAAAATAGCTGAAGGAAAAAGGAATAGAAAAAAAATGATATAAATGGGAAGAAAAAAGGAATGATGCATCAATAAAGCTTAAAAAGAATAACCATTATTTAATAGGTCTTTCAAAAGAAGAATTCTCTTTCTTCTTCAGTTTTTAACAAAAGGAAAAAGGGTCTTTCACATTTGGGGTTTTTCCATGCAAGCCTGTTAACCACAGGTTAAAATTTTGGTTTAAGGCATTATAAGTACAAATTACTCCTTGGTTCTACCAATTCTACTACTGAAACAACCTAGGAAGTTTGGATTTTAGGATAAAGACCTGGTTCTCATTTTCTGCCTATGAGACTTAGCAATGTCTAGTTCATTTTGATTGTAAGGTTATTCAAAGTTTTTAATAGGCAAATAGAAGTTACTTCTCAATAATGTTTTTCATCTATAAATTAATTAAAAAGTCATTTTATTTCAAAAATATGCTTTTTAAACCTAGAATATACAGAATAGTAAAAGTATAATTCCCTTTTTAAAAAAAATTATTTATTTTATTTATTTATTTTTGGCTGAGTTGGGTCCTTATTGCTGCGTGTGGGCTTCCTCTAGTTGCAGTGAGCGGGGACTACTCTTCACTGCGGTGCATGGGCTTCTCATTGCGGTGGCTTCTCCCATTGCAGAGCACAGGCTCTAGGTGCACAGACTTCAGTAGCTGTGGCTCGCGGGCTCTGGAGCACAGGCTCAGCAGTTGTGGCACATGGGCTTAGCTGCTCCGCGGCATGTGGGATCTTCCCAGACCAGGGCTTGAACCCGTGTCCCCTGCATTGGCAGGTGGATTCTCAACCACTGCACCACCAGGGAAACCCCCCACTTTTTAAATATACTAGGGAATTAAGATGAACAAGTATGGACCCAAAAAATGTGCACATACAAAATGTTGTGCACAAAAAATAATGTTCATAAATCCAAGGAAAAAATTCCTTTGTTGCTCTTCACAGAAATAGAACAACCCTAAAAAGACCCTGGACAGCCAAAGCAATACTGAGAAAAAAGAACAAAACCAGAGGCATTACACTTCTAGATTCCAAACTACACTACAAAGCCATAGTAATAAAAACAGTTTGGTACTGGCACAAAAATAAACACATTGACCAATGAAACACAACAGAGAGCCCAGAATTAAACACCAGAATACAAGGTCAACTAATATTCAACAAGGAGCCAAGAATACTCAATGGGTATGGTGCTGGGAAAACTGGAGAAACACATGCAGAACAATGAAACTGGACCCCTATCTCATATCACTCACAAAAATTAACTCAAAATGGACCAAAGACTTAAACATAAGACCCGATACCATAAAACTGCTAGAAGAAAATATAGGGAAGAAGCTCATCAATATTTGTCTTGGCAATGATTTTGACATGATGCCAAAAGGACAAACAACAAAAGCAAAACTCAACAAATGAGACTAATCAAACTCAAAAGCTTCTGTACAGCAAAAGAAATAGTTAACAGAATGAAAAGACAACCTATAGAATGGGAGAACATTTTGCAAACCCTGTATCATATAAGGGGTTAATATCCAAAATATATAAAAAACTCATTCAACTCAAAAAACAATCTATTAAAAAACAGGCAGAAGAACTAAATAGACGTTTTTCCAAAGAGGACATCAAAATGGCCAACAGACACATGAAAAAATGCTCAACATCATTAATCATTAGGGAAATGCAAATCAAAACCAAAATGAGATCTTACCTCCCACCTATTAGAATGGCTATCACAAAGAAGACAAAAGACAACAAGTGCTGGTGAGGATGTGGTGGAAAGGGAACCCTTAAACTTGGTTGGTGGGAATGTAAATTGGCGTGGCCACTACAGAAAACAATATGAAGGCTCCTCAAAAAAATAAAAGACAAATCTACCATGTGATCCAGCAATTCCATCTCTGAGCATATACCCAAAGGAAATGAAAACAGGATTTCTACAAGATACACGCGCCCCTCATGGTTATCGCAGCATTATTCACAACAGCCAAGGTATGGAAACAGCCCAATGCCCATCAACAGATGAATCGACAAAAGATGTAACACACAATGGAATATTACTCAGCCATGAGAAAGGAGGATATCTTCCATTTGAGACAACATGGATAGACCTTGAGCACATTATGCTAAGTGAGATAAATCAGAGAAAGGCAAGTATTGTATGATACCATTTATATGTGGAATCTAAAAAAGTTAAACCTGTAAAAAACATAAGAGTACCTCCTTACCAGGGATGGGCGGGGGGGAGCTCCCACAGGGGATAAGAGTGATGGTGTTTAAGGGTAAAACTTTAACAAGTAGTAAATATGCCATAAAAACCTAATGCACAGTGTAATGAATACAGACAATTATATCGTACTATATATAGTTATGTAATGTAATACCACAATAGCAATCATATTACATACAAATGTATCAAAGTAACATGCCACACACCTTAAACTTACACCATATTACATGTCAAATCTGTTCAATGAAAAAGTGAAGAAAAATAGAAACACTATTCACATGCCAAAAAAATTCCTTCACTAAAGAAAATTTTATTATCTTATTAGTTGTTTCTCCTAAACTTTTGCTGTTTTATCCACTCTCTGTATCAATCTCCTGGAAAAAAGTTTATCTTATATATTTATCATATCCATTTAGTACTTAGGGTTTTCCTTGTATTTCCTTTTATTAATTGCACTTATCTTTTAAAATGAATTTCTCAACAATATTTTAATTCCCCACATAATTTAATATTCTTCTAATATTTTTAGCAGTCCATTTTCCTTACCTTTCCAGATATTTCTATCTGTCCTTTCAGACTGACTTAGAGAGCCCTCTTCTGGCCTGATGCTGTGTCAAAAAACATTTTCTTCAGCTTGCAGATAATGTAAGTTTTAAATGCTTTTGGTAATATAATAATAATTGTATAATTCAAGTAAAACCTTTATTCAGAATAATAAAGTTATAAGGAGAAACTGCATGGTTCTATTAAAATACCCTTATCAAAGCAACTTATACTACTTAAGTAGTATAGAAATACCACTTTCGAATAACTGTACACTATTAATCTCAGTATGACAGAGCCTTGTTATCATGTGATGGAACTTGAAGATGAAACCACATAATAACAAGGTATTTGATACATTAGTAACAGAAGTATGATAAACAAGCTGGAATCTCTGTTAAGTGCCTCTGCCTCAAATAAGTCTGATAGCTATTTGGTCTTTAATATGTCCCGATTTTAATATAACAATGCCTTTAATAAAACTACAAGTTTGTAAATATAATGGGGGAAAAAATTCCACTTAAGTTGATTTTTTTAAATTCTAGGAATAAAGATATTAATGAAAGTGACCAAACAGAAGTACATACCACCATTAAGTAATCTGCCAATGGTTTTTCTTCTTTTTGTAAATAAACAAGCCAATTATAAAGTTTACATAGAAATATATAAAAACAAATATTAAGGACAATTCTTAAAAACAGTAATAATTTGAGAAAGTAGTCCTTCTGGCCATATAAATTTTGTTATGAGGCGTCATAGACCCTATGTCTGTGTTCCCATTAGACTGTACTCTCAAGGACAAAACCAATCTCGTTCACATTTCTATTCCTAGTACCTAGACAATGCCTAATCTATAGGAATCATAATAAATTTTAAAGGATTGGGTAAATGTGTTTACCTATATGGTCTCTCCCTTTATAGTTTGAGATTCATGAAGGCAGGAACTATTTTTCACTTTTGTGACCTCAGAATTTAGCACAGTGGATGTTTAATAATTGTTTGTTAAATGGGTTCATTTCCAAAATGGTTTATTTATAAAATACTCATCAGAATTAGAGAGACTTCATGGTAGAAAACAATAGATAAAGGAAAAAAATGAGAAAATGATATAAATAGAATGAAAATATTACAACAATTCAGAAAATGCATTTTCAAATCAAATTATATGTAAAAGAAATTAACTTTTTTCCATTAAAGGGTTCATAAAATCCATAAGCAAAAAAACCAATACAGAAAAAATAAGCAAAAAATACGAAAAAACAATTCACAGAAAAAGAAACATGAATGGGTCTTAAATATAAAAAAGAAGTTCAACATCAGTCTTAGGAGAAATACATATTAAATCCATATGGAGAAAACAAGAAAAAGATCTCAAATCAACAATGTAACTTTACAACATAAGGAACTGGAAAAAGAACTAAATCCAAAGCTATCAGAAGGAAGAAAATAAAGATTAGAGCAGAGATAAATGAAATAAAGAATAGAAAAATAATAGAGAAAATAAATGAAACCAACAGTTGGTTCTTTGAAAAGAACAAAATTAACAAACCTTTTGCTAGATGGCCTAAGAAAAAAAGAAGACTCAAATTACTAAAATTAGAAATTTAAATGGAGACAATATCGATTCTATCAAAAAAAGGATTATAAAAGAGTAGTATAAAGAATTAACTGTTCAACAAATTGGAAAAACTAGATGAAATGGCGGATTCCTAGAAGCAAAACCTACTAACACTAAATCATGAAGAGGTAGAAAATCTGAGTAGACCTACAACTAGTAAGGAGATTGAATCAGTAATCAAAAATCTCCAAACAAAGAAAAGCCCTAGCCCTGAACCTGATGGCTTCACTGGCAAATTCTACCAAACATTTAAAGAAGAACTAATATCTATCTTTCTCAAACTTTTCTAAAAACTGGAAGAGGATGGAACACTTGCTAACCCATTCTGAGGTCAGCATTATTCTGATACCAAAGCCAGATGAAGACACTACACGAAAACTACAGACCAACGACCCTTTTGAACACTGATATAAAAATCCTCAACAAAATATTAGCAAACTGAATTTAGCAGTATATAAAAAGGATTATACTCCATGACTAAGTGGGATTTACTCCTGGAATGTAAGGATGGTTTAACATTCAAAAATCAATCAATGCTATTATACAGCACAAAAAGAGCATGAAAGAAAAAAGAAAAACAATCATCTCAACTGAGGCTGAAAAGAGCATGTAGCAAAATGTGACACCCTTTTATGATAAAAACACACAAAAAGCTAGGAAAAGAAGAAAACTACTCAACATAATAAAAGCTATATAGAAAAAACCCACAGCAAACATCATACTCAATGGTGAAAGACTGAGAGCATCTCCTCTAAGATCAGGAAAAAGGATTCCCACTTACAACACTTCTATTGAACAGAGTACTGGAAGTTCTAGCTAGAACAATTAGGCAAGAAAAAGAAATTAAAGGCATCCAAATTGAAAAGGAAGATGTAAAATTATCACTGTTCACAGATGATATGATCATACACATTCTTTAGCAATAAAGAATGGATTCAGGGACTTCCCTCGTGGCGCAGTGGGTAAGACCCCATGCTCCCAATGCAGGCACCCCGGGTTTGATCCCTGGTCAGGGAACTAGATCCCACGTGCATGCTGCAACTAAGAGTTTACATGTCACAACTAAGGAGCCCGCCTGCCATGTATCTCCACCCTCCTGGGTTTGAGCTGGAGAAATTAAAAAAAAAAAAAAAAAAAAAGAATGGATTCAGCAAAGTATCAGAATACAAAGTTAATACAGAAAATTTAATTGCATCTCTACACACACTAATAATAAATGATCTGAAAAGGAAATTGTGAAAACAATTCTATCTACAATAGTATCAAGAAGAATAAAATACTTAAGATGTAACTTAACCGAAGAAGTAAAAGAATTGTACAATGAAAACTAAAAAACACTGCTGAAAGAAACTGAAGATGACACAAATAAATGGAAATATATCCCATGCTCATGGACTGAAAAACTTAATATTGTTAAGATGTCAATATTACTCAAAGTGATCTACAGATTCAAATGTAATCCCTATCAAAATCCCAATAACATTTTTTTTGCATAAATAGAAAAACCCACCCTAAAATTCATATAGAATCTCAAGGGACTACAAATAACCAAAACAATCTTGAAAAAGGGGGACAGAGGAGGACTTACACTCTGTGATTTCAAAACTTTCTGCAAAGCTACAGTAATCAAAACAGTGTGGTACTGGTACAAAGAGAGACATATATAGACTGATGGAATAGAATAGAGAACCCAGAAATAAACCCTCACATATATGGTCAAATGACTTTTGACAAGACAATTCAATGGGGAAAAGATTGTCTTTTCAACAAATGATGCTGGGAAAACTGGATATCCACATGCAAAAAGAATGAAGTTGGACCCTTACCTAACACCATATACAAGAATTAACTTGTAAGGGATCTAAGACCTAAATGTAAGACCTAAAACTATAAAACTCGTAGAAGAAAACATGTGGCAAAAGCTTCATGACACTGGATTTGGTAATGATTTCTTGGTTTACGACACCAAAGACACAGGCAATAAAAGAAAAGTAGACAAATCAGACTTCGTGAAAATTTAAAAATCTTGTGCATGAAAAGACACAAAGGACTATCAACAGAATAAGAAGGCAACCCACAGAATGAGAAAAAATATTTGCAAATCATATATCTGACAAAGGATTAATATCCAGAATATATAGAGAATCTCTAAAACTCAATAAAGAAAAAAACAAAAAGTCCAATTTAAAAATGGGCAAAGGACTTGAATAGACCTTTCCCCAAAGAAGATACAGAAGTAGCCAATAAGCACATGAAGATGCTCAACATCGTTAATCATTAGGAAAATGCAAATCAAAATTACAATGAGATATCATCAGGATGGTTACTATCAAAAACCAGAAAATAACAAGTGTTGGTGACAATGTGGAGAAACTAGAACACTTGTACACTCTTGGTGGGAATGCAAAATGGTACCTCCACTGTGGTAAAACGGTGTGGCAGTTCCTCAAAAAATTAAACAGAATTACCATATGATCCAGCAATTCCATTTCTGGGTATATACTCAAAAGAAATGAAAGCAGGGTCTCAAAGAGATATTTGTACACCCATGTTCAAATAAATAATATAAAAAATGTTCATAGCAGCATTATTCACTATAGCTAAAATGTGGATTCAGCCCAAGTGTCCATTGAAAGATGAGGGGAAAAGCAAAATGTGGTATAAATAAAATGGGATATTATTCAGCCTTAAAAAGGAAGGAAATTCTGACACATGCTACAACACGGATGAACCTTGAGGATATTATGCGAAGTGAAATATGCTAGTCACAAAAAAGACAAATACTGTATAATTCCACTTAACATGAGATACCTGGAGTAATAAAAATTATAGAGACATGAAGTAGAATGGTAGTTGCCAGGGGTCAGGGAGTGAAATGGTGAGTTATTGTTTAATGAGTACAGCGTTTCACTTTTATAAGATTATGTATAATAGTCCCAAACTAGAAACAACCCAAATTTTGACAAGTAGAGACAGGTTGAATAAATTATGCTGTCTCCATAAAATGGGAAATCAAGCAGCTGTAAAAGCAAAGGAAAGGGATGCTGCCTATGTAATGATATGAAAATAATCACTGTATTTTATATAATTTTATATAATATTAAGGGAAAGAAGCAAGGTGTTGAATACTGTATTTATTTTGATACTTTTTGTGAAGGTAGGAGGATAAAATACATTTATATGTGTTTGTTGTGATATAAGTCAACTCTGGAAGGCTACACTAGAAACTGTTAATAGTAGCTCCCGTTTGTGTGGGGAAAGGGTGTGAACTGGACAGATGGAAAACAGCACTTGGACATCTTTCACTACACATATAAATACGAACCATGTGAACAGATTATTAATTCCAAAAAATGTCCTAATCTTACAAGCTTAGTATATAATTTACATGTTTTACTAATAAATCGACTACAAAATCCTTTATAATCTTACCTGCAAACTAGCCACATAAGAATCCTCACAATTTACGTAATGTCCTAACATGGCATGTTGTGCTCGTAATTCATTATCCCTTATTCTTTCATGCAGGTGGGTAATTTGTTGCTTCTGCCTGCAAAACATAAGTTGAGGTACCACATTACAAAAAATATACTTTTCTAAGTGATAATTAAAAGCAGAACTTTCAGTATTCTAATTTGGCATAAGAGTTAAAAGTATGATCAATCTTAAAATTCATAATAGGAAATCTTTTTAAACCACAGTACCATGAGATATGTTAAATACAGAAAAAGTTTATACTGTAGAGTACTTCTGACACTTTAAAGAACATAATCTTTTGTAGAATACTCTTCTTAGATTCTAACAAAGTCATGCTTTGCTCTCTTTCTTCTTGTTGCCTAACATAAAAACTGTTTCAATCTCAGTCTGGAATGTCTTTACCTTAATATTATTATTTCCATTCGTCCAAATTCTGTTCAACACTTAATACCAATTGAAGCTTCTGAAAATTTCATTGTCGGGGTGAGAGGTATTTTTATAAATATCATCTAGCTCAACTGCTGTACTATGCCTGCATCTTATCTACAACATCCAGGTTGCATGGTCTACACATAAACATCACCAACGATGGAGAACTCACATGGTGGCAGATTTGCATCTCTGGATAGCTCTGAAATTTCATTTTAATATAACCTCATGCTGGAACCAGACACACTGAAGTTCAAGTATTTCCTCAGTGGATCATAGCTTATTTTAATCAAATTATTTAACTTTTGTGAATATGTATCCTTAAACATTTGAAAACCATCATGTGCCAGGCAACATGCTAAGACCTTTATATGTATTATCATTAATCTTCAAAAATTTAATAACAAGTCTCATACTAAGGTTATGAGAGACAGAGTGAGAGCAAGAGAGAGCAAGAGCACGTGCTTTCAAGGAATAATAAGGATACATGTGGGTAAAACAAATAGCTTGATGTTTTCCAAAGTTACTTACAAAATAACTTTTGGAGCAAGTTCAGACTGCATCAAAGAGCTTATTCTATTCAGAGCTGTTTTTATTTGTTTTTCAGATATGTTATCCTTTAAGAACATCCACACAAAACATCAAACAGGAAACAGATAAGTTAGGAGAGATTAGTCACATGGTACTTTTCAAATAATGTAAAACTTTACAAAGAAAACTAAACTTCCTCTTCCAGCCAAGATGGAGTAACAGGAACCAGTTTTGCCCTTCCCCTTGACATAATTACAAAATGGAACAAAATACAGGCAAGAAAGACTCTCAAGACACTGGACAACAGGCAATTAGTCACCGTGACGTCTGGGAGGTGGACAACAAATTATGTGAGTCCTAAGATTGCCAGAGATTACCATTTTAAGCCTAAGCCTCTGAACAGGGAAAGTGACCTCTCTGAGTTGAAAAAACAAAGCTGGTAATCTGGAGAAACCAAGGCAGCTAGAGTTCACAGTGCAGAGCCACCCTTGAGTATTCAGTTGAGTGTTAACTAACGAATGCGTGAAGAAACTACTTTAAGTGGGGAGGGGGGGTTGTGGGGTGGGGGCGGGGGATATGTTAGCCAAAAAGATTAGAAGAAACAGTGCCTGAGGCTCACATGGGGCCCGGAATTGTGCCTGTTCCCAAATGCCAGAGTGGAAAACTTCATAATTTACAGGGTATCAGTTAGCAGCAATTTCCAACTGAGGGCAATTTGGGGCTCAGAACAAAGCGCAAGAATACAAAAATAACAGCTTCCCTGGTGGCGCTGTGGTTAAGAATCCACCTGCCAATGCAGGGGACACGGGTTCAAGCCCTGGTCCGGGAAGATCCCACATGCCGCGGAGCAACTAAGCCCGTGCGCCACAACTATGGAGCCTGCGCTCTAGAGCCCACACGCCACAACCACCGAGCCCGAGTGCCACAACTACTGAAGCCCGCACACCTAGAGCCCATGCTCCACAACAAGAGAAGCCACCACAATGAGAAGCCCGTGCACCGCAACAAAGAGTAGCCCCTGCTCACTGCAACTAGAGAAAGCCCGCGCACAGCAACAAGACCCAATGCAGCCAAAAATAAAAATAAACAAAATAAATAAATTAAAAAAAAAAAGAATACAAAAATATGTAACATCCACAACAAGTTAAAATTCATAATGCCTGGCACCTCAAAGAAGCAGGAAAATATGACCCACAATAAGGTGAACAGCCAATCAACTGAAAGTGAGCTAGAACTGACACAAATGACAGAATTAATAGTGAAGGACACTAAATCAATTATTGTAACTATTTTCATATGTTCAAGAAACTAGAAGAAAGACATAATATGTTAAGCAGAGACATGGAAGACATGAATATTATCCTGAATGGGATTAGGGCAGATTAGAATTTGCAGAAGAAAAGATTAGGGAATTTGAAGACATATCAATAGAAATTATCCAAAAAGAAACAGAAAAAAAAGACAAATAAATGAAACAAAACAAAAACTCAGAGAATCAATGAGTTGTGGATTTCTTTAAAAGGCCAAATATATGTGTAATTAGAATCCCTATAGGGGAGGTGAGGGGAGGAGGAATGAGTAAGAAAAAGTATTTGTAGAAAACTGGCCAAATTTTTTCCAAATCTGCTGAGAATGACACACCCACAGATCCAAGAAGACCAAAGAACCAAAGACCGAAGAACCCAAAGCACAAAAAGAAAACTAAACCAAGGAACATCCTAATCAAATGACTTAAAATCAGTGATAAAGAGAAAATCCTAAGAGTAGTCAGAGGAAGAACGGTAAATGCGTTTAGAGAGTATAGCCTGAAAATACTCCCAAAGTACATTAAAAGGATGCTTTTACATTTAAAGGCAGACCTTGGAGATATTGCACGTTAGGTTCCAGACCGCGGCAATAAACTGAATATTGCAAGAAAGCCAGTCACACGAATTTTTTGGTTTCCCAGTGCATATAAAAGTTATATTTACATTATACTGTAATCTATTGCGTAATAGTATGTCTAAAAAAAAATGTCCATACCTTAATTTAAAAATATTTTATTACTAAAAAATGCTATCATTTGAGCCTTCAGCAATGTATATGTCTCTCATTTAATTACATGTGGAAGTAAAATCACATTATAATTTTGCTAGGTAAACTTTTAAAATCAGTGGTGGATTCTTTGGTATAGTGTGGATTTTTTTTTAATGGAATTAATATTAAATGTCCTTCTAACTCATCTGCTTTAGAAGCCAGGACTTACCATATTTCTAAAGCAAGGCCTAAGTGTACATATCATGGTTATTAAAAGTTATTAAAATTCCAACTTCACAGATATGATCAATTAACATATGAGAGTTTGCTCATGGCAATTTGCAGAACATCTTTTACTTTGAGATGGACCCCATAATGCAAGAGTCATATTTATTCTCCATCACAAGTGTTTAAGTAAGATTTGGTTATTTTTATCAGCTTATCTGAGTATTTAAATACAGTTTCAATAGTTTGTTTCTATCTATTTTGGTTGTTTACACCTAGGTATATAGCTTTATAAAATCAATTTCTAAATCTATTTTGTTTCAAGGCCAACTGCTACACTGTGTGAAATTTGATTCTGACACTGAACACCTTAAGTTAGCATCAGACTTCACAGCTTTAAGGGTATGATCCCCAACAAGAAAGCCTCACTTCAGATGCCAGACTCAAGTGGGATCCCCAGGCCATCCACACTTCTAACCAAATGGCTACAAATCTGGGGAGTTCCCAGAGTTTTTATTATTGAATTTCATTGTGTGGGCAAGACTGATTAAATCACTGAACTCAATCTCCAGCCTCCTCCTCTCCCTGGAGGTTGGACTGGCTCAAAAGTCCCAACCCTCTGATCACAGGGTTGGTCTCTATGGTAAATAGCCCCCATCCTGAAGCTGCTATGCAGGGCCCAAGAATCACCTCATTAGCATAAATGCAGGTGTGTTCCACCGCTCATGAATAAAAAAGACATTCTAAAGATTTACAGTCTCCTTTCCAAGAACCAGAAACAATGGCTAGTCAGATTCTCTATTATTGGACAAGATCTTAAGAAGATTTGTAGATGCTATATTGTAAATTGCCAAGTAATGACAAAATGAGAATTCTCCTCTATACTGCCAGTATCATTTACTAATAGCATTAACTCAGCTGTCACCACAGAGGGTATAGGGTTTTCTCTCTGAATCAGGCTCCAGTGCACTGACTTACCCCTATATTTTATCTGTTCAATTCAGCGGCACAAGCTATGCAATTTCTAAGTGTAAACCATCCTAAGAACTACTAGTATCAGCAACAGCATAGGTTAACCCACAACCTTAACCTCTTTTTCATTAAAATGAGGCTATTTCCTCTGCATGAATATTTAGTGAGTACCTACTGTGAGTAATAAAATGTACATGAAACTGTCTCTTCTGTGAAGAGATCAAAGTCGACTGAGGAAAGACAAGCACGTAAACATAACTATTACATATACAAAACATGTATAATGTGGCTCCTATTTGCTGATGGCCACTATGCATCAGACAGTATTAGCGCTTTTTACATACATTTATTCATTTAATCCTCATGCTGTACAACTAGGTGGGAGAGGAGAGTTGCCTAGAAGAGTGATCTTCAAAAACCTCATTTTTTGCTTAAGTGGTGAAACTCCTTGTACCCAGGCAGATGAGAAAATCAATATGCAAAAGATCAAGTACCCTATTCAGAATTACCTAAATGGTTAGTGTCAAATATAAAGCATTAGAAACCAGGTTTCCTCCTTTTTTTTCTGAGTTGTTTTTGAAATTAACCTATTTGCTTTTTCTCACAAGATGGGGAACACTTAAGAACAGTTTCTTTTTTTTTTTAATTAAAAAAAAATTTTTACTTTATATTGGAGTATAGTTGATTAACAATATTATGTTAGTTTCAGGTGTACAGCAAAGCGATTCAGTTATACATATACATGTATCTATTCATTTTCAAATTCTTTTTCCATTTAGGTTATTACAGAATACTGAGCAGAGTTCCCTGTGCTATACAGTAGGTCCTTGTTGGTTATCTATTTTAAATACAGCAGTGTGTACATGTCAATCCCAAACTGCCAATCTATCCCTCCCCCCCAACCCTTCCCCACTGGTAACCATAAGAAGAACAGTTTCTATAGCAGTTATTTTTCCTTAACATTTGATCTGTTTTGACCTAATTATCCAAAATCTACGAAAGCTATATGCATTGTAAAAAAAAAAAAACCACATTTTTCTCATGTAATCATGAATAACTTGATATTTGCAGGAATAATATCCAGAATACAATTTTTAGTTAAGTGACTTAAAAGGTATCATCACCCACACTGTATTCCAAAGTAGAAAAGTTCAGCATCTTTACTCTCAGTTCCATCCAGGAAGAAACTAAATCCTGTCAATTCTGTCTCTGAAATAGTCTCTGCATGTGTTATCACCATTTTAAAGGCCATTAGTCTAATCTGGTTCCTGGAAAAAAGATATACTATAATTTTGTTCTAATTTTCATCACTATATGTGTTATAAAGATCTTTATATATGAACATTTTTACTTTTAAATTCTGGTCATGTTGCTTTAGAAACAGGAGTTGCTACTTTTTCTTCCTCTGTTTTATATAATATCAAATGCATTAATCATCAAAAACTTTATAATAAGCATGTAAAATATCAAAGATTATTTAAGACACTGGGTGTGGTAGATTGTTTACAAAAACATCCACAAGTATTCCCTTCCCTGTATTACTTATCCTCCTTTATGATGTGATTTTGCTGTTCCTACTGTCCACAGGTGAAGTCTCCTGGCCTTGTGACCAATAAGAACATAGTGTAAGTGATTTTTTTTTTTTTTAAGCAGACTTTATTTTTTAGAGAAGTTTTAGGTTCACAGAGAAATTAAGCTAAGGGTACAGAGATTCCCCATAGGGACTTTGTGCCAGTTCTGAGCCTAAGCTCCAAGAGAACGTATGTGCTTCATTTTCTCTTTGAACTTCACCCTATGAACAAACCCTGGTTAGCATACTGGAGGATGACAGACCCCCATGGACCATACAGACCATGCAGGTTAAGGCTAGCCTAGGCCAGCCAACTCCTACTTGACAATGTGGCTACCACAGATCCATAAATGAGACTAGATAAAGAATCGGCCAAAAATGGGCAGAAGACCTAAATAGACAATTCTCCAAAGAAGACATACAGATGGCCAAAAGGTACATGAAAAGATGCTCAACGCTGCTAATTATTAGAGAAATGCAAATCAAAACTACAATGAGATACCACCTCACACCAGTCAGAATGGCCATCATCAAAATGTCTACAAATAATAAATGCTAGAAAGTGTGTGGAGAAAAGGAAACCCTCCTACACTGTTGGTGGGAATGTAAATTGGTACAGCCACCATGGAGAACAGTATGAAGGTTCCTTAAAAAACTAAAAATAGGGAGCTACCATATGATCCTGCAATCCCACTCCTGGGTATATATCCGGAGAAAACGATAACCTGAAAAGACACATACACCCCGATGTTCACTGCAGCACTATTTACAACAGCCAAGACACGGAAACAACCTAAATGTCCATCGACAGATGAATGGATAAAGAAGGTGTGGTACATATATACCATGGAATATTACTCAGCCATAAAAAAAATGAAATAAAGACATCTGCAGCAACATGGATGGACCTAGAGATTATTATACGAAGTGAAGTAAGTCAGACAAAGACAAATATCATATGATATCACTTACATGTGGAATCTAAAAAAAATAATACAAATGAACTTATTTACAAAACAGAAACAGACTCACAGACATAGAAAACAAACTTATGGCTACCAAAGGGGAAAGATGGGGGAAAGGGATAAATTAGAAACTTGGGAGTAAATACACACACTACTATATATAAAATAGATAAACAACAAGAACCTACTGTATAGCACAGGGAACTATACTCAATATTTTATAATAACCTATATGGAAAAAGAATCTGAAAAAGTATATATATATAATATATAAAACTGAATCACTTTGCTGCATACCTGAAACTAACACAACATTGTAAATCAACTATACT
This sequence comes from Eubalaena glacialis, assembly GCF_028564815.1. Lineage (NCBI taxonomy): Eukaryota > Metazoa > Chordata > Mammalia > Artiodactyla > Balaenidae > Eubalaena > Eubalaena glacialis. The sequence goes on along the minus strand of NC_083727.1, from coordinate 43,139,674 downwards.
TCCATAAAAAAATTTTTTTAATTAAAAAACAGAATTGGCCAACTGAGCAACTTGAATGATTTTGGATTATTTCCTTAGTATCCTTCTATATATACAAAATTGACAAATATAAATATATTTTAATAGATTACATCAATAATTATCTGCATTTCTTACTGCCATAGACTGAATGTTGTGACATACACCCCCCCCCCCCAAATTCACACATTAAATCCTAATGCCCAATGTGTGGTATAGGAGGTAGAGGGCCTTTGGGAGGTGACTAGGTCATGAGGACAGAATCCTCATGAATGCAATTAGTGCCATTACAAAAGAAGCTCCAGAGAGCTCCCTTGCCCCTTTCACCATGGGAGGTTACAGCAAGAAGACGGCCATCTATGAATCAGGAGGTTGGCTCTCACCAGACATTGAATCTGCCAGTGCCTTGGGACTTCCCAGCCTCCAGAAGTGGGAAAAATAAATATTTGTTGTCTATAAGCTACCCAGTCTATGGTATTTTATTATAGCAGCCCAAATGAACTAAGACACTTATTAACTTATACCCAATAGAATGGTATAATGGTGTTTAAAAAATAATAAAAGCCAAGTGATTCTGATTGAGGGCAAGTCTATTCATATTAATTAAAGTCTGAATTTTGGTGTGTTTAAAAATGGTATTAATTTCAAGTCTATACAATGAGTTAAATTATTTAAGTGTTCAAAATATATATCCAACAGGGTCTATAATTATTTATACATAAAATTCACTTGTACTAGAAGTATCTAATATTTTAAAATAGGCTTTTCATAAAATCAATTATAACTATCTCCTACAATCTTCATTCATTTATCAAGCATGGAAGTATCAAGCACTAAGTACATGTACTATGTGCCAGGCTCTGTTCAAGATGTTGAGAACATAGTGGAGAGTAAGGAAGCCCAGATGTCTATGCTCTAGTTTATATTCCAGCAGATCTTGCTTAACACTGCTAAGTTTCTAAGCAAAATCTTTTGAAATTTCAACTATTAAATATATTTAAAGGTTTGAATTAGGATTTAATTTTAAAGCTAAAATATCTACTACTTTATCCCATATAAGCACATGAAAATAAGTAGTAACTAGCACTGATTAAGAGAAAATGCCTCCTCAAACTATTTCCCAATTACCATGATATGCAACATGTTTAACTATCCCAAAAGTATACATAAATGATGTAGAACCAATATAGATCATAAATAATTAAGTAATAATTAAGTAATTTTTTGCTGAGAATAATCAGGAGACTATTAAGTTTAAAAAAATTTTTTTCAGAGCTTTGATACTGAAATAGGCAAAATTTTGGAAATGTCTCCCAAAATTTTCAAAATTCTTATCTGTAGGTCATTTAATTTTAAACATTCATGATTTTCATACTTTCTGTGCTATCAGATCTAACATACATTAGTTAAAGGAAACTACCACTTTAAAGTAGCTTTCCAATTTGATAGTTCCCAAGCATAAAACACAAAGACACTAGCTTTGATAGTTCATCAGCATTGCAGCTAACTTGTTACATGTACAAAAAAGATGGAGAGGAGTTTCCAAATAATGAGTTACCCTAATGTAAATGGGAGGATGGTAGAAAACAGACACAGATAGATAGATAGATAAATAGATAGATAGATAGATAGATAGATAGATAGATAGGCAGATAAACCAACTGACCCTCAGTTCTGATAGTGGTTCTTAAAAGTACTGGGATTGGGGATGGACAGACATGAGACATCAGCGTACTTGTAAGGTTCTATTTCTTAAACTCTAAGCAGTGGGTACAAAGATATTTGTTTTATTAAACTACATTTCTGCATGCCTGAAATATTTAGTAATTAAAAAAAAAAAAGACTCACCGATCAATTACAATTTCTTTCTGCCTTAGTAGTCCTTCTTTTATTTTCAGCACTGATTCCCACTTACTGAAATCTTGATAGCCAGGAGGTGAATAACTTTGACGAGATGATCCAGTCAAAACCTGCACAAACATGTTTACACTATTAGTATACTAAAAGTGGCTAAAGGGAATATTTATATGTCACCTTGTATTTTCCCAGTGATTTTCATTTAAAAAAAATAGAGAACTGTCCATTTGATTTTTTTAAAAAACCATCTTAAATCACACCTGTGAATACAACATAACTTGAAGAATTTCAAGGAAGTTCTAAAGTAAATGTACAAATCTAATGAAGAATTGGTGACAACAGAACATTATTATAATACTATATGTAAGATCCTGTTCTCATTATCTTGTGGAAGCTTTCTGGAAATAAGAAATTAATCATTGCCTAAGGAAGGAGTACAATAAAAGAACATACCAAGGCTAGACTGTACAAGCATTACCAGAAGGGTTTCCACAAGGGAATAAAAATAGTATCTGTAGCATTCAGACTTCAAATTGTCACTCATCACATCAACCTTTAATTACACTGAAATTTCAAAAGCTAAAATATTTTCACAAAGTAGTAAATATATCCATAGAAAATGACTATTAAGCAGATAATCTAGATGATTACTGGTCTCCAGTGTTTATTATATCATTTAGAAAAAAATCGATTTAGACTTTAAGAAAAATTTAAGATATTTAAAACAAATAATAACAAAACCCAATACAGCAGATATCCTCAAATTTCTATCATTGAAACAAAATCAAAATTTTAATACTGGTGGTACTGGTTGAACTGTGTCCCTTCAAAAAGATGTTGAAGTCCTAACCCCCAATACCTCAGATTGTAGCCTCATTTGGAAACAGGGACTTCACAGATATAGTCAAGATGAAGTCATTAGACTGATGCAAAAGGGGAAATCTGAATGCAGACATGCACACAGAAGACTATGTAAAGAGATACAGAGAGAACACCATGTGAAGATGAAAACCAGAGATTGGAGTGATACATCTACACGCAAAGGAACACAACAAGATTGCCAGAAAACCACTAGAAACAGGCCTGAAACAGATTTTTCTTCACAGCCCTCAGAAGGAACTAACTTTGCTGACACCTTGATTTTGGACTTCTAACCTCTAGCACTGTGAGACAATAAATATCTGTTGTTTAAGCTACCTTGTTTGTGTCCTTTGTTATGGTAGCTCTAGGAAATTGGTAAATTTCCAATACAATTGGTAAATCAAATAGGAAAATAAATTCCTTGGCAAGCTAAGAGATGCTATATAAACACCACAAAGCAACTTCAGGAGAATTCAAATGTGCAGCAATATTTTTTATCCTTTGTTTTCCAAAGATGCTACTGACAAGACCTACTTCTGAATAAACCACTAACTGGGTGACATCAACTAGTCCTAGATTAAACCTTTAAATTAAGATGATTGTCAAGTAATACTAGGACAGGATGTTTCAGGCAGCACAAAGACAGCACAAGGTGATCAGACTAAGAAGCGTAGAAACTGGATAACAGGGTACATAACTTTGTCAGATGGTCACATATTTGGAGTCTAAGTGACACATAGGGTTATAGAGACAGGTTAGTCAGAGATCTGGTCTTTGAATTTCACTCTTTCTCTTGCCCAATATACAGCTCAGGCTGATACTGGGCCAGTATGCACCAGTACAGATATATTAGTTGTAGCAGTACTGAAGTACTTTCACTGTGGTTGAACACTAGCTGCTGCCCAAACCCAATCCTCAGAACTTTCCATCGTCCAACAAATAAAGAGTTACTCCTGGCATAAAAAGGGGCCCTCTGGACGCTACTTACAGCATCCTTCCTGATTGGTTGGTTTCTACTAGTCAGCCCCTCAAACTTCCCCCGTCTCAACACTCCCTACCAGCTTATATTTAGTTGGCAGAGCTAGGATTCAAATATAGTTGGCAGCCCAACAAAAGAGCACCGCACTGTCTCACTCTTTCTACTATGGCCCAGTTGACCAAGAGGTATTTCAAATTTCATAGCATCACAGCAACTGGAATAAATGTTTGAAAGTAACTGCTCTTAAAAACCAAGAGAAGATTAAGCACTATAAACAATATTGTTGATATTAAGAGAAAGCCTCTGCTTATTGCAACTCCATGTTACTTAATGACTATCAGTTTAATAGGCACTCGTTTCATGAAATTTATTTTGTCAAACTGTAGCTCAAACAGGAATTCATTAAAACTGGTAAAAAAAAAAAGCAAGACAAAAGACCATATCAATAATTCCAAAACTCAGCATAAGATGTGGAAATTATCAGAATGATATGGTGAAACATTTGTGCTATAATTTATAATACTAAATATTTAATTTATTTGTAGAATAAAAGTGAATATATATTTTATTTATATATTGAGTTATATATTAATATCCTGATAACAGGTTACAGATATTTTAAATATTGGTTTTTGTATATTGTTACCATGCCTAACAAAAAACTTCTAAGATAGCTTGAGGATCTATGGTATCCTCTTCCAAAACTTTATAAAAGGTTCCTCCACTGCTGATTACCACAAATCAGGAATGACCTATACCATAGTATTTTAAGCTATGCTTTACCTTTTACATCTTGTACCTATTTCAATAAGACAAGTGCCTAGACAATAGATGATGATCTTTTCAAGAAGACATTAACTATTCTATTCTTCCACCAGTCATCTGCTAAAATTTTTCCCATGGCTGACAACTTAAGGAAAAGCCTTTTCTTGTTTTATAAAACTTCCTGGCATCAAGAAAGAGGGAGTAAAGAGAAGAAAAAAGTAGGTCTGCAAGACAAAAGCAAACAACAGTACTACTTGCTTTATAGCACCTGAGTCACTGACAGGATGGACTGCTGAAGTACTTGCCAGATACATCCAGTGAATATATGTAAAACAAAACATGAAACTTTATTCTTCTGATTTGTAGCTCCCTTAACCTAAACCCTTTAGAAAACAAAAATTGACCCATAAAATTGAGCAAACAGGAAGAAAGGAAAGGAAGTCTTTCTCTGTAATTAAGATGCAATAAACAATTACCAAATCAGCAGCATGGCAGTCTTCCTACGAAACTTTAATCCTGATTCATAGAAGTAGTTTAAAAAGGAGAAAGAATCCTGACACACAACCAAATGCTGCAGGTGGAGTTACACGTAATTTTAAAAACCTGTTTATATCTGCCTATCACCGAAAAAGACAATTATGGAAACATGTTACCTTTTAAGGCTTTTGTAACGAGGCCATAGGGCATGCTATACTAAATGAAGTTATAGAACACAATTTGAATTACCTAGCAAGAGTTATTAAAATCATATTGTGACTTCTCAAATAGCAAGGCAGCTACTGTACCTTTATGATTTTGCATACTATATAAACAATGCTGTACTACTAAAGATATACAGAAAAGAAACAACTGATGAAATTTTATTTTTATTATAATTTATAGCAAATTGAAAGTTTGTATCCTTTGACCAACATCTCCCCATTTCCCTACCCCCTACCCTCTGGTAACCACCATTCTAGTTTCTGTTTCTATGAGTTTGGCATTTTTAGATGCCACATATAAGTGACATCATACAGTATTTTTCTTTCTCTGACTTATTTCATTTGGTCAACTAACTTCCGAAGGGGCAAAGCTGATTAAATGGGGAACTGAATTTGGTATCTAGTCAAAAGAAGTGAAAACGTATGTGTACAAAAACCTGAAGGCAAATGTTTAATCACCCAAAACTGGAAACAAACCATTAACTGATAAATGGATAAACAAACTGTGCTACATCCACAAAATGCAATACTAACTCAACAAAAACAAAATATATACTAACCATGGGCCTAGACTTTATTTTTCTCTCTACCTCACAGTAGGACTGAGGGGAAATGAAGGCCTTGCCTGCTGGGGGAGAATATGTAAGTACTCAAAGATGCTCTGTAGATGATACAATGCACTATCTCGGCTATAATTTCCTATCTATTCCTCACTACGGTGCTATCCTACATAGGCAAATAATTGAGAGATAAATGACCAGATGAAGTAAATACCGTACACCAAGAATGCAAAAACAGAGTTGGAAATGAAGGGTAGCACAATATGCTACCCCAAAATATGACTGTAGGAGCTCAAGACATGCCACCATAATTAATGACATATTAATTATTTTGAGCTGTAGGCACTTGAAAATGAGCAAATGCAGGGAGAGGCTTTTTCTGAACTCCACTCTCTGCCTAAAGACAGATCCTCCCAAAGGAACTCAACTGTCATAAATCCCCTCCCTGGGAGTTTCATCAATCAGGGAGGATTGGCTCTTATCACAGGAAAGGAGACTAGAAGCAGACATTGCACCCAGACAAACTTTCCCACAGGTTATCATCTCTCCTATCTATTCTTCTAAGGGCCTATTCAACTCTCCAAAAATCGTCTATTCTCCCCTGAGAGGCCTGCATCCCTCCTCTGCTTTTCCTGAACTGAGTGGTATTTAATCATGAATTCTAAAGCCACCTCTCTGAGTTCCTCATTTTTCCCTGAGTATCTTCCATTTGCACACAAGGTATATAGGTTAATAAACTTCTATTTGTTTTTTTCTTGTAATCTACCTTTTATTACAGCGGTCTCAGCTAAGAACTAAGAATGGTAGAGGGAAAATTATTTGTCCTCCCCTATAACAATTACAAGCTGGTTCTTAAGAGTTGTCAATACTTAAGAAGAACAAAGAAGCCTTCTATTAAGATGGGACAATGCTGCTTCCAAATATGAAAAAGAAGAAAGTATTTCATATTCAAATAACCTCTCCCCTATAACCATTAGTAACACATTTTTATCCCAAGTAGTTAGAAAGCAATTAAGAATTTCTGTTCAATAAAATCATAACTGGTCATGAGAGGAATACCATTTTGTGGCAGAATTTCAAGTCATCAGTCATGTTTCTACTTGACCGTAACCAATATTAGTAATCAAGGAGAATATAATTTAAACATATGAATATATAATTTATATTTATAGCTTGTGAATAATAAAACTGTAACTAGACATGAACATGAAATCTAAAAGATAATTATAAAGGCATATAACTGTGAGCTAACTTCAAGCACAGAACAGAAAGGACATCATCAAAGTAATGAATATTTCAAAATCTGTACAGCAAAACAAGGGCAACTTTTACAAGTAAACATTTTTCATACATATTTGGTAGTTACCAAACTCAGGGAGGGAAGGGAACTCCTCATTTAGATGTTTTACCTAAAAATGCATAAGATACATTGTTGCAATGGTGGTTTAGAGGAGAAAACAGTAGACTAGCCAAATAGTCTAGCCAGTAGACTAGCATAACTCTTCTGCATCTAGAGCCCAACCACCCAGAGATATAACACATATATTGGCACCTCTTATTGTAAACAGCAAATTCCACTCTCATAACTGAATAGGGAAAACAAGCATCTACAACAATCCCAAATATATCTATTTAGATGAGACCCAGATGCTATGAAAAGTTGCCAAAATATGTCATGTAATGGTCAAACATGTTTCTCAAATAAGCTCACTATTTGCATCTGAAAATAGTTCCAAATTCTTTGGCTTCAGCCTGGACAAATACTGTTAAATTTAGATAATCTAGTGCTGCCACACTTAACTAGAATACAACCTCTGCAGTTCTTCAAGTTTGTTATCTCTCTTTCATTTGCTTTTGTTCCTTAGCTCATTCATCACTCACAACATGTCAAGTAACACAGCAGATCTTCCTCTCTTTCCTGGAATAGTCTATCTGAAGAGATACTCTATGAGTGCTTTTTGGTAAAAGGATCAGGACACCTCACCCAGAATTAAGTTCACAAAGCTCAATAATGAAGGTGAAAATAAATTACAAATTACACAGAGTTTAGAGTTTTTATTCAACGAGAAGGAAAAACACGGACTATATGATTACTGAAAGAACTGTCATTAAAATAAAATCTGTATCTTACATATTATATTATTACTAAAAGAATGTGCATTTAATAAAAATAATCTGTATCTTAACTAAGCCCATGTAATTATTTATGGAATGTATTACTACATATTTCTCTAAGAAAATAAAAACAAATCATATAAAAAAATTCTATCCATAACCTCTTCATCAGAGTGACTAACTATAAACAGAAGTATGCATCTTAAGTCTTGAAATTTAAATTAAAGAAGGAACTGAGTTTTTAATGATCTCATTAGTTCTTCAATTTGTTTTTATAACTAACTCTATAATGCTATTTTTGCCATCCTAATATGCTTTACTGAAATAACAATGCAAATATATCAAGTTACTTCAAGGGTAAAAGACCCTAAAAAAATGATAAAAAGAAACTGATGAGAGGAATATATACCTACATTTTATATCTTAAAAATACATGTACATGAAGATAAAGAGAACCCTAAACATATCAGTGATTTCCACCATGCTAAACAACTAAGTTACTATTAATGTAACTATTTTCTTTTGGAGGAAGGGACATTTTTCCTCTCAAAAATCAATCTGGTTTACGTCTAATCTGTGTTAGCATGAGCATGTTTTCTAAAAATGCCAACAAAGGAATGATCTATGCATGAAACATGATCTCATTACAGTTATAATGCAAAAGTGAAGCGGGTAGGGGCTTCCCTGGTGGCGCAGTGGTTGAGAATCTGCCTGCCAATGCAGGGGACATGCGTTCGAGTCCTGGTCTGGGAAGATCCCACATGCCGCGGAGCAACTAGGCCCGTGAGCCACAATTACTGAGCCTGCGCGTCTGGAGCCTGTGCTCTGCAACAAGAGAGGCCGCGATAGTGAGAGGCCCGCGCACCGCGATGAAGAGTGGCCCCCACTTGCCGCAACTTGAGAAAGCCCTCGCACAGAAACGGAGACCCAACACAGCCATAAATTTAAAAAAAAAAAAAAACAAATAAATAAAAAAATTAAAAAAAAAAAGTGAAGCGGGTAAAGGATATATCCAAGATTGAGGAACAAATCATTTTCCCTAAGAAATCAATTAGAAGATTGGGGGTGGGGGGGTGTGTGTTTAAGTTCTCAAATTTAATCATGGATTTTACTTATAAACTTACTTATAAACAAACAAACTTACTTATAAACAAACAGAACGTAGCATTTTCCAAAGGTTTTGTATAATTACTTAAGAATAACAAATGTACCAGACTACAGAACCAGATTCTACTAAAGCGCTAACATATTTCACTTATTTTTAAAAGCAGATTACCAAAATATGTTTTATCAAGTTTTTTATCATATTGTACTATTGAGAGATAAAAGAAAAATATATAATAATACATGTGTTTGGGGACCAAAGCACTGCCTACATTATTTTTAAAATGTATGAAAGGATTTTTCTCAAAGTATACAAAAGGAATTATTAATGATGGTTATTTTGTGAGCAGAGAGGGAGGAGACTTTTACTTTATATCAGTTGGGATTAACTGACTTTGCTTACCATACATGTACTACTTACTTCTTTTTGGACGGTGTAGTTATGGGCCATTAAATACTTTATTCTTCCATATGTTAAAATTACTGTTTTTTAAAAAAATATTTCAAGAGTCAACAATGGGTAATCTTCTCAGGGTAAAATTGTTGAGAGGAGTTTAGAGGGGCAACTTGATTGCTGTTCAATTTAAACATCCCTTCACATATTTTGCTAAAAAGTATAAGCACCAGAAATGTTAGAGATTTTTTTTTTGTAATGCCCACAGTCTAGTTCATCCCTAGCCCATAGCACACAATCAACAATCCCTCAAGTATATTTCTCAGCCTTCAAAAAAATCCAAAATTATTTTGAACAGCACAGACAGGTATTGTAATTAGAGTGACAGTACTTATGACAGTACTTACGGCAGTAGTTCCTTTCCCAGTTTAGTCTGCATCACGATAAGCTTGGCCTTATTCTTTTATAACTCCTGGTACTCAGCACAGAACCTGACAATATTTGCTAAATATTAAGCAATCTAAAAATTTACAATCTACAGAAGTCTACCATCCCTGAAATTACCATTACTTAAAAATCTCTACTATCATTTTTATAGCAATGATATACAAAATAAAAAGAAATGTATACACTCTAAAGATTAGAGTTCAAAGATCAATCCACAAAATTACATTTGAATAAAAATCATGCTTTCCAGCTCTTGAGATTCAGCCTCATTTCTTTCAGACCCAGGAAATCTCTGAGTAATCTACATAACTAATTTAATTTTAGTTTGCATTTTAGAGATACATTTGAAAGAAAGTCTTCAGTGACTATACTGTGTTTCTATTTTGTAGGTGTAAAGTCTCAAGAGCACTTTCTGATTCTCAAACATTCAGTACACAGATTCATAATGATCCAAATACTGAATTTTTAGATATTTTATGTTTTCAAGTTAGATTTAAAAAATCAACATATTAATGCTGGAGTCAACAATCAACTCTTCAGCTATCCATGGCCCTAACTAAGCAATAAACCTATAAAAATGAATACATTAACAGGGCAGCCTGATAAACTTTGCCAAAAGTATGCTCTTCATCTTAATGCTAAGGGCTGGTCCTGGAACCTACTCACCACCTTTGACCAACTCAAGGGCAAATGAAAACCCCAGATCATGACATGCTCACATCCTTTTGCTGTGCTATATAAGCTTTTAATTTGGAGATGGGTTAAGGAGGAAGTACAGATTACTGAGATATAGCAAAACAATGTACAACTCTCAGTACATTAAACTGATAAAAAGTTACAATGTCTGCATATTAGAAAGTTGGGCTTATTAATCTTTTCCACTGGGACATTGCTTGCTTTATAAGATAAACATGAATTTTACATATCAAAATCCATTTTACATATAACCTTTTCAAGAATGCATCTATGCTGAAAATTCAAGGGTCAGTTGGTCAGTTGCATTTCTATTCTATACCTTTAACTTATCCTTTTACAAGCTCACTTGTAATGGCAAAATAACATTCAAAATATCCATTAACCTTAACCTCCAAGGCATTAGCAGTGTGAGGAGTAAAGAAAAAATAAATCAGTCCCTATTCATGAAATTTATGGTAAAGAAAAAATAAGTACCTACAAAATGTATAAAGTCCCCCTCCAACTTCTGCTTTATCTGAGTTTCCTGAATTGCTAAGAGATATTCACTTATTACGTATGCAATTAAAAATTAAGAACAAACAAAACAGGCTTCTCCCTACATATTTTTGAATAATAAAGGCATTCCAAAGGAACAAGAAAGTAAGGAATAGATTCCAGATAGAAGAAATAACACACACAAATGGCAGAGTTGTCAAATATGGTGGGAATAGATGACAACACCAGATTAGGAAAAACCTCTGTATGCAGTGCTGTAAAATTTGGGTTTTTAATCTTGAGGGACATGGTGATAATAAAGAAAAGTTCTCAGCATGTGAGAACCAAATTTACCCTTGAGAAGGCAACTTGGATATCAGGGTAAAGAACAGGAGAGGCTCAAGACAGAAGGTATATATAAAAGTTCAGAGGAAAGCTGATGAGGCTATGGGAACACAGATTTCTAACTGGCAATCTGCATTTGATTTCTTAGTGGACCAGAGTCTGGGAGAAGACAGAAAGAAGGATGAGCCTCAAATTTCCATTTTGGATGACAAAATAAATAATGATGCCACCATAAAGATTGGGAATGCAAGGAGCTCAGTTGCTGGGATGCCAAGCACAAAGATAATGAATATAATGGACGGGGTGGGACTACAAATCATTGAACTGGATTAGAATCTTCCTAACAAAGGAACAGCATCATGGTCTACAGAGTTCTGAAGCAAGTATCTGGAGACCTGAGGGTTGTTTTTTGTTGTTAAATTGGTTGTGTGTGTGTGTGTGTGTGTGTGAGAGAGAGAGAGAGAGAGAGAGGGAGTGAGATTTTCCATTTCTTATTTTGGCTTCAGTTCTGCCAGCTTCTTTTGTATAAAATATGTAGTTCTCTTAGAAATCATATTGCTTCTTACTACATGTGCTAATTTGACTCTCGATCCTGAATTTTCTTGACCTCCTAGTGTTATCTTGCAATAGTGGTTAACTTCCAAATGTTAAATGTTTCACCTGTATATTACTTGTTTACTGATAGACAAGTTCCTTAAAAAGCCACAGAACATGCTATAGCATTTCTTTCCATCACTTAGAGTGTATTTTGTACATTTCCCCCAAATTGTGTAAACCTACATGACAAGCCCCTCCCTTAAACTAACTGGCTTCTCTTGATGTCAAACTCTTCCCCATTGCTAACTGGGATATTTAATAAGGAAAGAGAATCTGTCCAGAGTTCAGCATTTATGAAAAAAATAAAATGCTTGAGCCTTCAAGTATCTGACAAGTCAATTTTAAAAGCGAATCTACCTCCCCTAAATGATCTCAAGTTTTATAAGTTACTTTATTATTGGTCTTTTTTACCCCCGACTTGATGAATAACTCCTATTCTCTCTTCTCTATTACCTTAGGCACTTTCCCATCCCCTAAGTCTCAGACTAATAGTCTCATCATTTTTGCTCTTAGATGTTTTTTTCAACTAATCCTTCTTTAGGTAGCTTTAAATTTTAAGGCAGTAATTCTCAAACTTTTAATAGAACAGAACCTTTAAGAGTTAGGTAAAATCCTTGGGAGTCTAGGAGGTCTAACTTTAAAAAGCTCCCTATCTTTGAAGTATCACAAAAATTTATTCAAAGCTTGCATTTTACTGTATTATATATTTGTTTAAGTATTAAAATGCTTTAATTCTGTCACCACTTAAATTATCTTTTTGTCAAAAGTTTCCAGAAAAAAAAAAAGGTCTACCTTGAAGTTTCTTTTGCTTCTGACATACCACTACAACTTGAAGTTTAAATACTCAGTGTAAAAGATTTTTATACATCATAATTTCTTTTACATAGAGTTAAGTAAAATTACAAGAACTTTTAAGGAATACATAATTAAAAATGCCACAAAACTATAAAAACAAATGTAAAGAAATTAACCCAGGAATCAGAATAATCATTTACTTGGGTGGGGAAGATAGGGGGAACGTGGCAAGACCGTGTGGTTAGATATAAGTTATTAACATCCCAGCTTATGTTCAAGTGGTAATCTTAGAGGTGCTTTCTTTTTTTCACTATTAAAATAAAATAAAAACTAAATAATTACATAAATAAAAGCAGGTCTTGCAATATTAAGAGTATATATAGTACCATGAATTATTATGAATCCAATGAGCAAAGAAAACAAAAATTTTTTTTTAAATTTAGAGGTTCAATTCAGGAAGCATGGGCTTATGGTTCCACCTTCCTTCAGTCTTACTCTACAAATATATTTACATCATCTTTAAATGACAAGAAAGTTTATTTTCTCAGTTACTGTACTCTTATCCCCAATCTCTCCCAATTATTCTCCTCCTCCCCCATGATGAGCTTTAAAAGTGAGAAGTTTTTAACTGTCTATAACACTTACTTCTGCAGAATCACTCATTCACTACCACCTTGCAATCTTTCCTAGTTCCCCCTTTATTCACTCACTCATCCAATCATCCATTGAGCCAATATTTAAGAATTGCTATAAGCCAGGTTCTATACTATAAGGAATAAAGAGGGTATAAATATGAGTTATTGGATAGTTCCAAGTAGCTTGGAATCTAGTCTAGGCAGATATACTAATAAACACAATAAAATGAGACATAATAATAGGGGTACATGCAGAAGTATATATCATAAGAAAGAGAGGGCTGCACAGAAGACGTAAATTGAAACTAGCACTTTAATGGGAATAAAGGTTAGTAAGGAGGACATTCCTACAAAAAGTGAGGAGGCTTAAAATAGAACAACAGCCTGTTCAAAAAGCCGCAGGCAGCTGTACAGGGCCACAGCACAGGATACAAGGGAATGTGATACCAGACAAAGCTAGAAAAGCAGGGCCTAAAAAAGCAAACTAGGAGGTCTGGATTTTAGCCCGTTTGAGAACTCAGTCTTCTTTCCAAAAAGGACTGCCCCATACTATGACAGAAACAACTCCCAGCATAGGACTTCTTAATTTTTTGTGCCATGGACATTTTTTGGCAGACAGCTAAAGCCTACTGATCTGTTCTCAATGTTTTTATATCATAAAATACATAGGATGCCAAGTAATTTTTATAGACACTCCACTCTTAAGGTAGTGAAGCGTAAGGGTGGGCTGTGCATAGTAACTTTCTTCTGGAGAGTGCAGTAAGGAGGGAGAGGGAAAAGAGTAACTTTACCATGGAGAAACTTGACGAATACTTCACTTCAGCCAGGTGATCAAGGTTAACGACATCGGTAAGTCATGCTGATAGTATGTACACTTGATATGTGATGAAAATGGCACTTTACCTCTCTGATCTTCCTCTCAAAAACACATTAACCAGCCCTAACCATGAGAGAAACATCAGACGAATCCCAACTGTGGACATTCTGTAAGAAACCGTCACAACCAAGTGGACCAAAGGAGGCACGATTGCTAAATGTAATCTGGTGTCCTGGAAAGAATCCTGGAAAAGAAAAGGAACACCAGGGGAAACAGAAAATCTGAATAAAGTATGGGCTTTAGTATCAACACTGGTATAACCGCTGTGAGAAATGTACCATACTCATGTAGGATATGTTAACAACAGGGGACACTGGGTATCGGGTATACAGGAGCTCTCTATACTATATTTGCAATAAGTCTGTAAATTTAGAACTGTTCTAAAATAAAACTTTAGGGACTTCCCTGGCGGTCCAGTGGTTAAGATTTCATCTTCCAATGCAGGGGGTGCGGGTTTGATCCCTGGTCGGGGAGCTAAGATCCCACATGCCTCACGGCCAAAAAAACCAAAATGTAAAACAGAAGCAATACTGTAACAAATTCAATAAGGACTTTAAAAATGGTCCACATCAAAAAAATAAAACTTAAAAAAAATTAAGTGAGATACATAGGATTAGAAAGGAAATAAATTACATTGAAATAAATATTTTTAAAAAAAACAAACTTGTGTTGTAATATTTCTGCTTTTCTTTTATTTTCCTTTTCTGTTATGCTTCTTTATTAATGCATTAAATAACAATATATTTACAGGCAGGTCTAATTTTGTAATTTCAAGTGGTATGAATGTAAGCAGTATTTCAAGCTATCTGCAACAACTATACTATATGAAATTATCTAAGATTGCTAACGGTGACAGTCAAACATACTGCTAATACTTCTGCAGTTTGTGGCCTACAGTCAAAACTGAAGAAATGCTAAATCTCATTTAGAGCTTAGTAAAAATAAAGATGTCTAACATTTTTCCTATCCAAGTTCAAAGGGCACTGAACTCTACCCATGGATTGCAGATTAAGAATCATCTTCAAAAGGAAAATAAGTGCTAACACTAAATGGACACTGTGTTGCAAGATCTCTAATAGTCATTATACATACTTCTTCTCATTAAATCCTCACAACAAACCCATTCCACAGATAAGGCAGCTTAGACAAGTTTGTATAAGGTCATGCGACCAAAAATGGATTCAGACTACAGTCTGACTCTAAATGAAGATTCTGACAAAGCACCTCTAAAAACACTTTCCAGCCCCTCATTGTGGAATTTCTGAGGAACAATCTATTGACTATACTGTAGCTCACCAGTGCTCCTAGTAAGCAACTTTCTGTTTAGGCAATCAGCCTAAAACGAAGGTGTGACACTTCCTAGAGCTCCATTTGGAGTAGTAATAATGATCATCCTCCTCAGCAGCAGCAGCAGCTAACCAAAACGAAAAAGGTAAACACAGAAGCTCCCCGCCCTTGTACCAATCTGAAAAGTAAATTTTTATCTCCATTTTCCAACTCTAACACACAGTTTGTTAGTATCCTTCTAAGGGTGTGTGTGCCCAGCTATATATGCTTTTAAGCAAATCTGCCAACATGTGAAATATCTAGGCCATATTTTATTTGGTCTATGGCGGTTTCTTATACAACTTATACAACTAAGTATTACTAATTCTATTTTCTTAGAACTAGAGGTGCAACTACAATGATCTATCCCCTAAGCTTCACTTTCAAATGAATGTGTAGGTGAACTTAAAGCAGACTTTCTAAAAATAGTTTGAGTTTTCAGTAATTCAGCTATCTCCATCTTAAAATCCCTTAGTTGACGTATACTACTCTCTGAAATCCATGTCCAGATTATGGCTTTCCCCCCACACAACATGCCAACCTATCAGAGAACTATAACTAAACAGATCTGGATTTGAACCCTCAGTCTGTCCCTTAGCAGCTATGTCATCTTTGACAAATTACTGTAAACCACTTTAGGGTTATATTTCAAGGCCCTAGGTTTTGTATTTCATTAATCATTGGCAATTGGTAATAATAAGAGATCCTCATTATGTAATGATTGAAAGAAAAAATGCTTGAATAGCACTGAGCAAACTGTCAAACATTCATGCAATTTATTAATTTGGGGTTTTACTTTTAAGTTGTAAAATTTTCCCTTAGCAATGTTTACAGAGGGCCTTGCTGAATGTTATTTCTCTGATAGTTTTAGTTGATTCTTTAAATAACAAGAGATTTGTTCTAGCAAAGGATTTATCTTTCTTTGGAAGAAGCCAAAATCATCTCCATTTAAGGACACATAAGCAGCTGCTGCAAAAGATTTTAGTTACCCGTAAGAAAGTGAAGCAGACTGAGTTCACTCTGCTATAAGTATTTTAAAAATTAAAAATAACAAGTAGCTTCTCCAGAATTATAGTCGAGATTTAAGAATTAGAATCTGGAGGTGTGGTGATTTAAGTAAATCTAATATATAAACAAAAAAATCAGAAAAAACAGGAAAATGATGCCTGGCTTGTCAAAGGAATTCTTTTCTGTTCTCGGAAGTTCAAAACATCATTCCATTTACTAAAATTTCATTTACACAGTAATTTTCAGGAAAACAACTACTGCATTAAATGAGGCACACCCTTTCAGAAGTACTAAATTTCCAAACACATGCACACCTATTGTCAATAAAGTATCACTAACTAGGATGCCACTGATTAGTGATTTGTGATTATTTCTTTCTTGCTAGAAAGTTACTCTTGATACTGTCAGCTTATTGGAATTTTAGTAAGATTTTATGGTAATTTAATGTAGCTGTTAAAAAATCCTAAGTACTTAAATGTGTAAACAGCAACTTTTCTTGGGGTGAAATCTATCAGTTCAAATGAGAATTACTATTCATAAAAATGTTGTTAAAGCCCTAACTGAGAAAACACAAAATTTTTAAAACCAAAATCAGATTTCTCAGCCTGGCTTTCTCACACATACTCTCTCCCCCATACACATGTAGGTATGAGAAAAGAAGAAAATAAGTCAGGAAAAGGTATAAAATTTGATTCTGTGACAATGTTTAATTACTGTCTTGCTAGAAGCTAACATTATGAAGCTGCAGTATTAAAGCGACAGCAACAACAAACTCAATGAAAGTTGTTTGGCTTAAGCCAATATTATTATTCTCATTCTATTAAAATTCCTATTACTTTATTTTAGTTCTTCAACATTATCACCCTCAGTTTACAATCACTTCTAAGCCTGAAGATGCATGAACCTCTAAAAAAGAGCTTTCTACCACTCTGAACTTACTTTTTCACTTATCTCCCATATACTTTTTAAAATAAAGAACAACAGGCACAAAGTGTTAATGACCTTTCCATACCTAAGGTTAAGATAAATGACATTCTAAAAAGTTTGGTTGTGATAAGACTATGGCTAACCAATCATAACTTCAGAATTCCTGCGTGACATCATAAGACCTCCCTAGAACACTTTTTCTCCTCCACCTACTTCAATTGTTCCCATAACTCTGTTAACAGTCAGAAAACTTTCCAGCTAAACGCCGGATAATACTTCATACAACTTACAATATTCTATATTGTGATCATCACAACAGCCAAGGTAAGAAACAGATTTCACTGATTATGGCAATTCTTACTTTCTATAACTCAAACTTACTGAACTTTTTAAAAAGTTAATCATATTTTATAAACTTCAGTTCAAAGTTAGATAATAACATGTCTGATTGACATAAAGCTTAATTTCTAAATAAATGCTTATCCATTCAGTGATAGTAAGAATAAGACTTAACCTAGAAATGATAAAGATAGCATTCATCTTTGGTCCTGGTTGTTGGTTTGTCATTTTAATTTAACCTTCACTTTTATTTTGCTCTTCAAAAGTAAATTTCTGCCGATTAAAATATCTTTCAATAATGTTACCATGTTTGGTACTAGTGGTGATTTGATTTCTCCATGCAAAAATAATGGTTTCATTTTGTTATGTGTTACTCTGCTGAGAAGTAGGGTAGGACTGAGCTGTCTGCTTACATCCGGAATACTAAGAACAGTTTTGTTACTGGCATGACTACTCCAATATTATCATTATGATTCTTTACAGGGAATATTAATGAAGTGGAGTTTAAGAACATATAGCACGAACTAAGTCCAGTCAACTTCTATTAAAAAATCCAAGCTTTTAATAAATTGAGTTATTTATATTAAATTCAATATTATATCATAAATAACAAGTTTGGGCATTTCAAAACACTTGTCAAAAACATGTAAAATTCTTTCTAAGGTTACAGAACATTAATTTCTTTATTTTAAAAATAAAGAGACGTTATTTTGGTAGCACAAATATTCCTAAGTGTCTCATTTGAGTGAATTTGATCAAATGAATGTTTATTCTGCCTATTAATGAATATACTTTTATCAAGTTACTATCCTCCAGTGTTCCTCAGTTTCCTCTCTTGTATTTGGAAGGTGGGGATGAGGATGAAAAAATGCCCAGGAATGGAGATGCCACCATAAATTTTATAACTTCTGTTTAAATTCTACTCTACTCTTTATCCTCAATTTAATATATGAAATGTGTTTTCATTCTTAACTTTCAGTCAGGGCATAAAAGATACTACATTGATTTTATTTCATTATTTTTATTTTTATATATATGTCAAAATAAAATTTACCTCTAGAATTCTAAGTTCTTATGACAAATGTTAACTCTACTGCTTTTTATAGATAAGAACTTTGTATAATTCCTTAAGCAGCTTTCCTTGAGGCATGCAAAAGCATTTCTAATTTTTGTCTACCACTGAGGCACCCTAACTGCCTCTAAGTATCTTCATATTCATAAAATGTTTTTCCTTTGATATTACACAAGAGTCACTCAGTGCAGGTGTTTTATATGCAGATTTATGCATTTTTACTCAAATATCTATCAAATTACATTCTCACACTTCAAATGAGATGTTCATGAATTCTTTTATAGTACCAAAATTTCACATCACATACTGCTCCACGAAGTTGTTAATTTCTAGAAAGAGCAGAAATTCTGCTATTAAAGTTATCCTTCGTGTGTCCAGATTACCGGAAATTACATAGTTACAGTGACTGTTATTCAAATTTGAAACATAATGCCCTAGTGCCAGACATAATGTCCCAACTAGTTCATCTCTTTCATAAGGTGAAATTTAAGTACTGTCTTTGTTTCATGTGGTTTAAAACTAAGTGCTTAAAAGAAAAAAAAAGTGTCTGATGAAATAAAATGGAAGAAATGTGAAAGATGTTTAAATTATGAAAAATTGATTAAGTCTTAAAAACACATGAAAGAGCCAGAGTACTCTAAGAGGAGTCATGTCACTATCATTTCCTAAAACTCAAGTATCAAAATTATTTTAACAGTATTTCAGTGGACATAAAGGAAAATAATATTCCAGAAAAAATTGCATTGGGTTACTTATTGATATTATTTCTTAATCTCACTAATTAATTGGACATAGAATATTTACATAAACAAAATAGTTCCCCAGAAGAATTAAAATTTTAATGTATTAAATGTATTAGGTAAAATATTAACTGTGTCATGTATTAAAGTTTTAAGTAAAAATTAAATGTAAAAATTAGAGTACCTAAATTAGACTGTATATTTATTACCAATCCTAGAAATAAAGAGGGCAATTAAAACTTCCTTCTCTATTCTTGAACAATTTTCTAAATGCACCATATACAAATATTTCATTTGATCCTCTTAAATCCCTATATGTTTGACACTCCATCTCTATTTTACAGTTTAGGAACAGATGCAAAAAGGTGAACTGCCCAAGGTCACAGAGCTAGGAAATGGTGGAGGCTTGGCAAGAGCCAAGATTTCATGACTCTAAACCACACACACATCTCATCCACTGATCAACATGGCTTAAAAATAAATCATGACATTGGCAAAACAAAGTAAATTGAAAGTCCTCAAATGGCACTCTAAAAGGCAAAGTTAGAGGATACAAACTTCTATTTTAATTTAAAACCACTCCATTTCATTTAAAGTTAAATTTATGCATGAGGTATGATGTCCTTAATAGCCTTATAATATTCTCCTGATCACTTTCAAAGCCAGGGATATAAGAAAGTTATAGACGTCCTCAGTTATTAAGCAATTCACCCTGGAAGACAAAACTGAAACTAACTGCACAGATTTTAAAGAACAATAACATGCACAAATTAAAGTTTCTTTTTATTTAATTTGTTTCATTGCTAAAATACTCATGTCTTTAATCTTTAGCTTTGATACCTAAAATTCAGGTTAATTTCTCCTCAAAACTTTTCAAAAAATTACATTTTGTTATGTACTGTTTCTTAATCTCACTAATTAATTGGAGATAGGAGAATACTTGCATAAACAAAAACCACACTTTCGTATTTTATTCCAGTTCCATATTAAATCCTTGGCTTTCCTCAGTTTCATTTCTGACCTCCTCACATTCTACCATTTAAAATATTCAACCCCATTTGTTCTGAAGTGCTTGAATAGAGCAATCTTGCTTTATTTATGCTATGAAAATCACTAACTTTCATCTAAACTGTTAATTAACACAGTACTGATCACACCAGCAAAGAAGAAAACCTAAAGGTTAGAAATCAAGGAAGTGATGTTTCTAAATTGCAGTGACCTAAATCAGATAATATGTAGTCTCTTTGAACATTTCCAGAAATAGTACATCAATGTTCTTACCCTACATAATTCTGAAGCATGTATTACCAGAGAAACACAAGAAAATGAGGCCTGGGTGTACATCTCCACCCCAGTAAACTTGTAGTCAACTGAGGACCTCTAGTGCTTTTTAAAATGTATTTCACCTTCAGGTCTCTCCAAAACAGGGGGGGAGGGGAGGACCAACTTACCCACATTAGTGGGGATATATTTAACTGGCATTCATTTTCCTTAAAACATCCTCTACACTTCCTCCTCACATGCTTTTCCCCCCAAGAAGAATCTGAAGGTTAAAAAGAATATTTTAATTGCAAATAAATTAATCTTAGCATAATAAACAGACAATAAAGACAAGCCCACGGACTACCAACAGCAGTGTGCCAATTTCAAAGAGAAAATCTGTATGCTGCTGTTTAATGAATTTTCCTAAAGGCAGAGCTTTGAACTGAGGGAAACAATTCATTATGGGGTCAATTTAGGGGTTGAGAATATGTTGATTTTTATATGTTTACACAATTCTTTTCATAACCAGGCAGAAGCAGCTTGAAGATTCTTTCAAATAGCCAGTGTGGACCAACAAAGCTCTGGAAAGTTGCTGACACAAAATAACTTCCAAGTTTATTAGCATTAGGCAATCTCAAAAGGAAAATGATTCTACCAAAGTGAACTTTTGGATGCCAACAGACTGATGACAAATCTAATGATGAACTGTCCTGATTTAATTCAACAACCACAACAAAAAAGATGCATACACAATCGCTTCTGGATTATCTGCAAAAATGACAGCAAAGAGTAGGAAAAAATAACACCCCCCCAATAATCCTAATATAGACAAGTCCTGTAACTCAAATCTATAGAGAATTCTAATCTTCTGAACCAACCTAATGGGAAAAATTTTTCAAAGAATGATCTGTCAGACTGTAGTCTTAGATGTGTATTACTTGAATTTACTAGCAAAATATGTCCATGTTTATTTTACTAAAAGCATAAACAAGCAGATAAAAATTAAAGGGAAGCAAAATTCTGAATACCACAAATAAAGAATCTAAGGAATTTATGGTTTCAGCAGAGGGCGTACTGAAAAAAAACTGAAGTTCAGTAAATTCTGCAAAGCACTGAAAGTGCTTAAATTACACGTGGGGATTACTGCTCAGCGTATACAACATCGTTAAGGTATCAATTGTCCAGCAAGTCATAAAGCAGACACCAAAAGTTTGCAAAAGTCTACTTAGGTTCCTTTTGCACAAGAATGTGTCTGATGTTACCTTAAGAAATAGAAATCAATGCAGACAAAGTGAGAACTACTGCAGAAGCTGACAAGGTACCTTGCACCCAAAATGTTGCCTAACATGGCACATGATATCTGTTGAAGGATTAGAGTCGCCTGTAGTTTGGTCTCTCCTTCTTCCACTTCAAAAAAACACAATACTATCTTGAACTTGACTGTATTTACTTCCCAATTTCATCTTTTTGAGCAAAAGAGGAAAAGTGGACAAGCAAAGGCTTTATAAATCCTACAAAGAACAGTAAAGGGTTATTCTTCCCATCCTTCCAAAAATTAGAATAATCACAGTGCCCACAGACATACAAGATACTCTGTGGGTACTTTTCTGCCTCTTACATGTAACTCAAGAGACAGGGATCTGGCACATCTACAACCAAATTCCTATCAAAGCATCTTTCATATTTTCAATATTCTGATACTAGGGCCCGGATGGTGAATTAATGTTCAAAGTATCCTTACTCCTCTTGCCCTAAACACTTAATTTACATAACTGTCATCCTTTTAAAAAGCCCCCCCCCGGGGGGGTGTTGGGGGGCGGGTAGAGCTAATTTCAGTCTCCTTGGCTGTTTAGGCCAGATGTAAGTTCAGAATACCCCAACACAATCTATTTCTGACTATCCCAAAAGAATGCTCTAAAAGATTAAATTAAATGAAAATACAGTGAAACTAATTTTCTAGGCTCTCCACCAAATACTACTGCATTAACAGCTTGGCTCTAAGAAAGAGAAGAAAAAAGACTGCAGGAGTTTTAAACTCATAGGATGGTTGTGACCACAGAGGAGGAAAAAAGAAAAAGATAAACACCTGACAACCATGCTATAAATTGTGATGTAGTAAAGGTCACAGACAACTCTAAAAATAGGACTGTGCTGTTCCCACAGTTTTTCAATTCTCAACATATGACTGGAAGCCCCATCTTGTAGGGATGAATTTTGGCTTAATTATTATCATACAGACTTTGGAAGTTCAGCAGAATTAGGACTCAACACATTTCAAATTGTACCACTGTAAAATAAATTGGGCCCAATAAATTGCATGCATATAGCTAACATTTCAGCATGTAAAGTAGATTTGTTTTGGTTTTAGCACAAGGTTATAAAGGGACTACAAATCACTTTAGAATTATATTTCTAAGTTTGACAAGAAATAAGACAGTATCTTTGGTTGTCTCCTTTATAATCAATTTGTCTCCAGGAACAAACTATCCTTTTCCAACAATAGTTGGCTGAAGTATTATGAGATCATCTTTAAAATCTATTCATTAGATTGTATATTCATCATTAGATAGCTCATCTATTTAGGGCACACCTCTTTGTATTTCACAAACACCAAATACCCACTTGTACAAAGCCCAGTTCAGGCTAACAAAAAGAAAGAGACTTGAGAAGAATATTGGAGATTATGTGTTTAACTATCAAATTCTATTTTTTACATGGTTAATCTGTTAATCACAGCATTATCTTTGATCATTAATAATTTTCTAAAAATATTAAAGTAAATCATAAAAACCCTTGTTCAACTTCACTGACTTGTTCAAATGGTACTAATTTTGCACTAAGTACTAGAATACAAAATAAACACGTGATTTCTTATACCCACGAACTAGAATTCTAGTTGGGGGCACAGGCATGTAAATCAAAATTACAGCACAGCCCGATAGCCATATCTTGATACAGGTAATACCAGAGCCCTACTAAAACCCAACAGAGGTGATAACCAATTCTGCCTTAACGAGTAATGGAAGGTTTCATTAGGAAGTGATATTTAAACTGGGCCTTAAGGATTAACTGAAGTTTGCCTGGCAAAGAATCAAAGGTAGAGGCAGGGGGAGGGAAGACATTCCAGGCAGAGCCAGAACAACATGTGCAAAGGACAGAATCATAAAAGGGAATGAAGTATTTATGGAAAGGTGACATGTTTCATGTGACTCAAGTACCACTCACCAGTGTCAGGGTAGGGAGTGACTCTTGTATATGCTTCATGATGAATAACTGGCCTGCTCTTCCTTTTCCATGTTATATCTCACAATAATTTTAAAATTTAGACCTTTCATACCATTTAAGTCCTGAAACTTCACAAAAATTAAGTTTAAATAGGAATTATCAATGCTAATTCTTTACAACCTTCTTAGTTGTACTCTGTTATATAAAGAGATTAGTCAGATTTATATAATAAAGTAATAAAGAAAACCTTCTCCACAATTACCCAACAGTATAAATCCACTATATCTATAATAAACAAATATAAGCCGAAACAACTTAAAGGATGCTTCTTCTTAAGGAACAAAAGAAAATCCCTTTATTTCTGTAGTATTTTACCTGAGGAATTAAAAAAAAAGTAATTAAATTAAATTTATACCAAGCTTATGCTGTCATTTTATATTAGTAACAGCCACTTGTGTTGGAGAATGAAGAATATATGCTAAAGACATATATATATATATATATATGCGCTAGAGAAACACAGTTTGTTACCAACTCTTTGAAAGAATGAAGTTTGACTTAAGTTGGTTTTTTGGATCTCCTCACTATAGGCCAATACTATGAAGGAGACCAGAGTCTTCAGCCAAATGAAAGCCCATAATTCAAACATATATATATACTACCAAATGTAAAATAGACAGCTAGTGGGAAGCAGCTGCATAGCACAGGGAGATCAGCTCGGTGCTTTGTGACCACCTAGAGGGGTGGGATAGGGAGGGTGGGAGGGAGACACAAGAGGGAGGAGATATGGGGATATATGTATACATATAGCTGATTCACTGTTATACAGAAGAAACTAACACACCATTGTAAAGCAATTATACTCCAACAAAGATGTTAAAAAAAAAAAAAATAGAGCCAAGTTGAAGTGCTGAAATTATATAGAATCTAACCACCATATACCACATGGTTTCTTTGTAACAATAAATGAGGAGTTCTAACTGATCAGTCCTAATATATATCTTCCCCTTCCTCATTCTTTCAGTTCTTCCCTCTGCTGTCTTCAGCACTAGTCTCTCTCAGAAATACAGCTGAAGGTTGAGATGGGTTTTCATGAGATATATAGCCACTAGAGAGAAAATGAAATCAGGCAGCTGGGGTAAGGTAGTAATATCTTGATTAGCAGTGATATATCAACAAATGTTAACAGCTATTATCTTTGGCAGTTAATTACGGTTATTTTTTTAATTCCATTTCTAATTTTTCTTATTTCAAAATTTACATAGACGTATCCTGATTGACAACAAATATCACCAAATGTTAATAGCTATTATCTCTGGGCAGTTAACTCACAGCTAATTTTTAATCTATATCTAATTTTCTACAATGATCTGTTGTTTTAAGTTTTGTTTTGTTAATTAATTAGCACAGATAATTGATTAGGCAGCAACTAATTAATTAATTAGGCAGAATAGCTTGTGGGAGCTCTGAAAGAAAACAAATGGAAACGCTGTTCTTAAGTACAGGTCCTTTGCAAATAGCAACTGTCTGTGGTCGACAGTAAGATAATGATAATTTTATTACTATGCCTTCTGAGTCTTGACAGCCTTCAGTACTTAATATCATCTTGTTAAAAAGTTACTTAAAACAGCATATTCTACAAAGCTATAAAATCATAAAAAGGAATGAGAAACATTTGAATCTATAGTTCTGGTAAAACACTGCTCATTGAACTATTTTATTCTGGAGTGAAATCAACATCCAGAGAATAATTTAATGCATGCATTTCTTATTATAAGACTTGCTCTGGAGCTATTTATATACTAATGTTCACAACAATTATGCTCACAGAGAAACAGCCTTAATAAAACTATATGTAAGGACTTCCCTGGTGGTGCAGAGCTTAAGAACCTGCCTGTCAATGCAGGGGGCACGGGTTCGAGCCCTGGTCCAGGAAGATCCCACATGCCACGGAGCAACTAAGCCCGTGCACCACAACTACTGAGCCTGCAAGCCACAACTACTGAGACTGCGAGCCACAACTACTGAGCCCACGTGCCACAACTACTGCAGCACACAGGCCTAGAGCCCGTGCTCCGCAAAAAAGAGAAGACACTGCAATGAGAAGCCCGCACACCGCAACAAAGAGTAGCCCCCACTCGCCACAACTAAAAGAAAGCCCGCACACAGCGACAAAGACCCAACACAGCCAAAAATAAATAAATTTAAAAAAATAAACTATATGTAAGAACTTTTGCCCAAGGGAATAGCCCAAAACAAGCTGCACCCTAACCAAACTATACGTCCAGTCATTTTGAGAGGAGGAGGCAAAGACTAAAGTTATTACACCCCAAATACAAGACATCATGGTGACCATCACCAAAACAGACTGACAGAGACAGAGCAACACACACACAGACTATAGAGATATTTGATGTCATAAATACAAATAATGTTGAGGAAGAGGGATTAATGCAAAACTGCGTTTTACCTGTTCAGAGGATAGGTTACACATATCATGCTAATCCATTTTCTATTTTTACATTCCAGGCAACCTAAAAGAAGATAGTGATCTCACACTTGGCTGGCAGCTTTTTATCTTTCTCTTGACCGTTTAAAACTTCAGGCTTCCTGCCTTCCTGGTGTCATGGATAAAGTCCAATACCTCACTCGCTCTGCTATAAGAAGAGCTTCAACCATTGAAATGCCTCAACACGCACGTCAAAATCTCCAGAACCTATTTGTCAATTTCTGTCTCATCTTAATATGTCTCTTGCTGATTTGCATCATCGTGATGCTTCTCTGAAGTTCTGCTGCAATCTCCAGTGCTGCAACTTATCACCATCAGCTTAAAATCTATCATCCCATGAAGAAGGGAAAACAATACTACATAAGAGACCACTTCCTAAGTAGAAGAATTTCTTTGTGAAAAGGTCAAGATTTGGAACAAAACAAATTGTTAGCAAATGTATTCATCTGCTGGATGTTGTAAACATAAAAAGGGCTTTATTTTTAAAAATTAACTTTAAAATGACTATAATGTAAGTGTGCATAATGTAACTGCTAATTTTCTCAAAAGAGCTTATAAGTTTCTATCCCAAATCTTTCCTAAGGAGGAACTAGGGGTTTAGTTTTGAAGCTGCACTGCTAACAAGTTCACTTCCTATATAAAGCAGTAGCTTCACTCTTTGGGGGTAAATATAATTTATACTGTACTGTAAAAGCCTCTTTGATGTTTATGAAGTATTTTTCAGGTCTTCACCAAGTATATCAAAATAATCATTCAAATGAAATGTCATCATTTGAAACAGCCCTCACATCTGTTATCTTTACTATCATCATACAGAAGTCTTTGTAGTAATTCTATCAGAACCTACATTCTAAAATAGAAATTATGTTTTTTCTATACTACCCTAATATTTTAAGTTTATGAGAATCAAGTTAAAAAAAGCAAGACCATACCCTTACATAAGTAAAATTTAACTAATTTTTTCAAAGAATTACAGAATTTTAGCACGTGTAGGTAAACTGTAAATCTGTTCTCTCTAGGGCTTTATGATCAATAGACAAGAACTGCTGGTTAATTTAACATCTGACATTGTGATTAGCCATAAATACTAATACACTACTAGAACAGAATCAACCTTAATTTAAGGCACTATAGCTAATTATCTGAGTTAGAGCACATAACTGCCACACTGTATCTCTGGAATCATGAAATTTTAAGACATTAGAATGATTTCACAGGTTGTCTTCTGTTCTAATCTCACACTCAATGTAGGCAAGGAAAAGAATAAAAGAAAAAATATTATTTCAAGCATTAAAAAAATAAAATTTTTAACTATCTCTCCAAAATTAACAAATTCTTTGATTAAATTTTGAAATGAACTTTTTAATCCCACTATTGTTTATGATAGGGCTTAGCTGTTTTCCTTAATCTATCACCCAGATGGTAAATACATATTTGGTAGGCCATTCAACTACGCTAAATTATAGATCCAGCAATACTAATCTACAACGATTTTCTTGCTGAATACATTTCCAGTTTCCCCTCTAGTCATTTAAAAATATCAAATATCTTCCAACAAATTAAACAATAGAAGTAAAAACTGGTTTGGAAAATATATTCACCAAAATTTGGTAATTTAAATTGACTCAGTTTAAAATTAAGTCTAAAATGGTTTACAACTATATTGCACAATCCGTTAATTTTAACTTACGTTCAAGACATACTACTGATATAGTAACTATTAAAGGAGTAGAAAATATGTAATTTCCTATATGATTTGGCAAAATATGGTTACTAAAAGAATTGGAAAAGTCAGTGTTGACCTTGGTTTGTAACACAAGTGCTACTAAGAAAATAGTGAAGGAAATATTGCTTTTAAGTTTTTTCTGAATCCCTGAGGGGTACTGGAGATAGGAAGGGGGATAATTTTGGTTCACTGATATCTGAGAACAGAGGGAAAAGGGGTTTCTTACTAACAGAGGGATTTCTTCAGTGAAACCTCATCTATGGGTTGGATATCCCTAACATCAACTAGAAGAGCTTATAAACAAGAAGTAATGCATTCACTTCACTGGTGTCAATAATAACCCATGAAAAAAATAACCAAGTTCTGTAATTAGCTGCAATGATCTTAAAAAATAAGTGGAAATTTTGCAATAATAAATTCTATCCTTTTCATTATGTTGCTCATTACAACATCAACTGCAAACCATAAGCTGTGAGGTTATGGAGTTTTTCCTAAGTCAAACAGAAATAAAGAATTGTTTTGTTTTTCATTCTGCCTTTAACAGAAATTAAAACCTTATACTTGAGGATTACAGAATATTGTACCTTAGATTATACTGTAAAACAAAAACCCATTCTTTAAATGCAACTTATTTATTCTGTTTATCATGATGTGTAAAGAGTAAGATATAATGAACTATGTATTTAAACATTTTTAAATACCAAATGCTCAAATACTTTCTACTGTAGAATAAACTCTAATCTTACTTTACAGGGTACCAAAACTGAACTAATTCTTAAATGTTTAATGTTGTCTTTTTTATTTTATCTGGTCCAAAATGTTTATTTAATGCAAATCACCTAAATTAAAATGAACCTTCTTGAACTCAGTGAAATTGCTCATGATTGATATGACCATAAAACAATCTAATTATAAGCAGTTTTGATTCTGTAGGTTGTTTTCAGTGACTTTCCCCAAATAAAATAAGATCAAGATTTCCTAGTACAGACACAAGAGGGCAGACCTACATAAAACAATGAATTTCCTCCTGTCTAGAAGCTACTTATCCTTTGATTATTTGAGTCTTCTGGAAAAGTGAGAAAATGGTAAAATTTCAAAAAACATTTGCTCTTCTTCTAAGTAACAGCACACTTTAAAATGTCTAAAAATTATATGCCAATGCTATATAGAAAAGATGACAGATTGAAAAAAGCCAAACACATTAATAAGTTTATTCATTAAAACATGTATACAAAAATCAAGTATATGCATTTTAGTTACCTAGTGAATGTCATATCCTATCTATTGAGAGTGTCACAGTGTCCACATCTTTCAACGCAGTTGTGCTATATTATATTAAACAGTAAAAAGTTAAAAACAAAACAGGGTGCAAAAATAAGAATAAAAACACGAAAACTTTCTTTTCAGAGAATGTAATAGAATACACAAAATGCTCTCACATTAAAAATAAAACCTTTCATTCATATGTGATGTTAGACAAAAAGCAAGTCATTTAGCTTTAAGTCATTCTACCAAATATTTATATTTTTTATTTATATAGGAGAAATCTTCCAGTAAAATACGTTGAAATCATTAGGTGCCAATATCCTGGCTGATCAAGCCTCTCCTTGGTTAAAACAAGCACAAAATTTTATCTTCCTCCTCTTAAAGATTGCAACCCAGAACTCAGAAACATCCTACAGAATATAAGAGAAAAGAAGAACTACTTTGTCAATAAAGAGAACACTTCTTCACTTCTGTCTGGGGGGTCCACTGTGAGCTTATAGGGATCCAATGGACACTGCTGTGTGTAGAAATATGCATCCTCCAATCCCTTCTCATCCCACCCCAAAAGGGAAATGCAAAAGGGTCCTGGAATGGGAAAGTCTTTCCAAAGAGAAGATGATAAGACTTTGCTGTTTGTTTTTCTCTTATGTCATAGTCCGTGTAGGGTTAGACAGCTTTTGGGGAAGGTGGAAAGAGAGCAGCAAATGTAGAACAGAGGAACGAACCAAAGACTGTGGTGGACGTTGCACACGGAGGCTTATACTCTAATCAACTGAGGGCATTGATGGCTTCTCTTCATTCACAAGGGAAAACACGTCAGAGTTCCACACCACCTACATTCTAGCTGATTTAATAGGAAACCATGGGAATCAAAGAACACCATGCACATAAGACTGTGAGGCTGGCTCAGTAATTATTTAGAACTGAGTTCTAAGAGGAGTGACACTTCCATGTTACAATACTAAACTTTTGAGGGTGTAAAGGGAGAAAGGAGGTTCTGAGGATCAATTGAGATAAAACACTCTGACAGCTACAAAGTTCTAGATAAATTTATGGTGATGTTAGATTGTGACTCTCAGCCAAATTCCTTTTCTTTGTTGTAAATAGTTTTGTGGTTTTTTTTTTTCTTCACAGTGACAAACAGTTGTCCTTGAAAATCATACACATTCTCACAATTTATGAGATGGGATAATTATTATTAAGCCTCTTCCCTTTATGCAAAAATTAGACTAAAAGGAAATCACTGTTTTTAAAGAGACTTAAGAAAAGACAAAGATGAGAGCTTTTAAAATTAAGCCTCTTCCCTTTATGCAAAAATTAGACTAAAAGGAAATCACTGTTTTTAAAGAGACTTAAGAAAAGACAAAGATGAGAGCTTTTAAAATACAGTATTTAGAGGCTCCAAGGAGAAGGTATTTAAGAATTTTTTTTCTGTAGTAGTCCAAGAGAATTAGAAGAGAAGCGGTCATTTAAACACTGCAATTAAAGTGTCTAGGTTTTCCTTACCTGGTTTCACCTTTCTACTATGAAACTTAAAAGCACTATAAAGAGACCATCCCAAAGAAGGTTGATCAAAAAGTAGGGCTTTCCAAGCACAAGCAAATTTTGTCCCTTATAGCCTTCTTCCTGTACCACGCACCAAGAAGATTTAAAAATAAGTTTTCTCCACAAAGCACCTCCAAGCTCCCTACCCTCTCTGCACTGCTTCAAGGTCGGGGAAAACTTTGATTACAGAAGCGGGTCCTCCCACCAGAATGGAAGAAGAAATGAATTAGTACTTATTCCTTTAAATTCACTCAACTCTCGCAGTTACCTCCCTATCGCACCTACTGTTCTGCAGGTTGGAGCAGAACATTCAGCCCCTACCCTCACCACCCCAGGCCGCTCCACTTCTGTGTAAAGACACCAGCTGCAGAAACAACTACTTGAACCCTGCTCTCCTATAATCACAAGCACCTGAGAACTAAAATATGGTAGTATTTGATAAATTAGGTCTCCTATCTTTCAACTGCTTGAATAGATAAATCACAAATAAATCTGGTTAAATTGCTCTTTTCTGATTTGTAATTCACACATCATAATGATACTTCTGTTTGGTTATGCAATTTAAATATATATAATCAAGATGATAAGAACTATGTCCAAAACAAGAGTAAAGAAGGCACATGTGATGTGTTAAGGGTTCTCCTGTGAATGTAGCACATTAGGTTATGCGTATGTTTTGGAGCTGCACTCAGATTTGTGAGGTTCCTAGATAAGTGATTTCCTTATCCTTTCATAGAATATATTCCTTTAATCTTTGTTATTTTTTTATTAGTAATTGTAACGATTAGTAATTTTAAGTTTTTGCTCTAGGGAAATTTTACAGTTTTCGATGGAACTACTTTGTTTCAGAAAATTCTGGCAATAGAAAAAAAATTGGATGATAGAATTTATGAAAAATTCTACAGATAATTGGTTTCCCAGTTAAAATGAGCTGTAGAAAATTACCATGGAATAGAAAACATTTCCAGATCAAGAAATTTAAACATTTACATGTTACATTAGGGGGTACACACCATTTTTCTTTTATGTAATATTATCGCAAAGTGCTTTCCTTAAAATGATTAATAAATCCTGACATCCAATTTAATTTTAAAAAAAAAGCACATCTATTTTATAAACCTAAATACATACCAACCACTACCAAAGCTTTATAAATGACTTTAGTTACATCTTCTCATTTTATAGATGTAGAAACCAAGAAGAAACATATATATGGCAAACAGGTACATGAAAAGGTGCTCAACATCACTAATCATCAGGGAAATTCAAATCAAAATCACAATGAGATATCACCTCACACCTATCAGAATGGCTATTATCAAAAAGACAAGAAATACCAAGTGTTGACAAGAATGTAGGGAAAAAAGAAACCTGTACACGTTGGTGGGAATGTAAACTGGTGCAGCCACTATGGAAAACAGTATGGAGGTTCCTCAGAAATTAAAAAGAGAACTACCATATGATCCAGCAATTCCACTTCTGGGTATTCATCTGAAGAAAATGAAAACACAAACTCGAAAAGATATATATGCACCCCTATGTTCATTTCAGCTTTACTGACAATAGCCAAGACAAGGAAGCAACCTAATTACCCATCAGTAGATGAATGAATAAAGAAAATGTGCCATATATGTGTGTGTGTGTGTGTGTGTGTGTGTGTGTGTGTGTGTGTGTATGGAATATTACAATAAACAATGGAATGTTATTCATCCATAAAAAGGAAATCTTGCCATTTGTGACAACATGGATGGACCCTGAAAGCATTATGCTAAGTGAAATAAGTCAGACAGAGAAAGACAATTATGTTTTTAAAACAAGCAAACAAAAAATCACAATCATATATACAGAGAACAGATTGGTGGCTGCCAGAGGCTCGGGCTGGAGGGTGGGTAAATGGATGAAGGAGATCAAAAGGCACAAACTTTGTTATAAAATAAAAAAGTCACAGGGATACAATGTACAGCATAGTGATTATAGCGAATAATGCTGTATTGTATATCTGAAAGTTGCTAAGAGTAGATCTTAAAAGTTCTTATTACAAGGAAAAAAATTTTGTAACTACGTATGGTGTTGGATGTTAACTAGAGTTACTGTGGTGATCATTTTACAATATATACATATATTGAATCATTATGTTATATACCTGAAGCTAATATGTTATATGTCAATTATATCTCAATTTAGGAAAAAAAGAAAAAAAGGGAAGAAAGAAAAACTCAGGCCCAGAGATACTAAGTATTAAGTGACAGGTAGAGAATCATCCAGACTCTGAATCTGATAAAACAAAATCCAAGCCTTCATACACCCAAGTTAATGTTCTTTCTATTATACCATGCCAGCTCCTCTGTTTCTGTTTCAAGTATTGAAACAGAATTGAGTATTTTTTGCTTTGTTTATGTTTATGCCCATTTAACAAATGAGAAGGAAAATAAAGGCCAAGGCAGGTACAGGTTTCAAGTTTTCCGTGTTAATCTCAAATATTTTTTAAGCTTTGTTTACCAACGCAATACTTTTAGAGTTCATAACATTTATGCTTATTATCCTGCAGGGGAAAGGAAAAGCAAAACAATCTGTGCCTATGGACACACTGTCATATGCTTACTTCAAGTGCGCTTGTACTCATAACATCCACTGGAGGGAAGCAAACACTAGACTTTGAGCCTTACCTGCATTGGTGTTTCACTTTCTTGTCGAAACCCTTCAATTTGCTGCTGCTGCCAAGGAGCTACACTGTGAGAGTCCTCTGTAGTTCTACCTTCCAAAGGGTTTGTCCGCAACTGCTCAGTAAGCCACATCTGCGTCCTCACAGAAGGCTGAATGGGAACTCCACCTACTGCTTGTTGACCAAGCATTAAATATTTCGGCGGTTCAAAAGCCTCTGAGCTTGTCATAATGGGCTTGCTTTCAGGTAAGGCACTATATGTCATGTCTAAGGCCTGTCTCCTAGGAATGGAGGAAGAAGCTCTAAAGTCCTCTTTGCTGCAGCTCTCAAATTTATATTTGTTGTCCAGAGTTGATGGTCGTGTTTTATTTATTTCCTTGTCCTCTAGCTTAAGCATCTCCATACTGTCATGTAAACAGCTAGGTCCAATTGTCCTTAGTTGTGATGTTAAAGCCTTGTCTCTCCCTGTCTTTTCTAAACCTCTCCTTGACTGTTCTGTGTGCACAATGCCACCCTGGCTGCAGTTACCTGGGACAGTGAGTTTGGATAAAGATGACCATTTCCGGAGAGGCCGGAAGTCCTTCATGTCTAGTGAAGAGTCCTGCTCCCCCCTACTGTGGTTTCCCAATGTTTGCATAAGGCTTATACTCCATTTTGAGCCATCTGATGTCAATGATTCCCTATGTTTGGAAACTGAAGCGCTGGAGTTAGATGGCATGACATGGGCAGTAGGAAGAGTAACCAATGATCGACTAGGCTTAAAAGATAATGTGCCACTTGAAGTTGAATGATCTGGAAAGAAAAAAGAATGCCAAATTAGTTGTAATTAACAGAAAAAAAAAAAAAAAAAAAAAGAGGCAAAATGCAAAATGCCAAAACAAAAATCTGAACATGGTTTCCCAGCACAAGTTTTTCAGAGGCACTTTTATCAAAATGAGGGGCTTATTATTGTTACTATTATTATTATTATTCCTTTAAGTTTATCTGAAACAAATCAAACATACTTTCAAATATCATTTTCTAAAAATGGATACATAACAAAATATATGCTCATCTGCCATCTACTTACAGATGAAAAATGACTGGAAAACAGGTTTATATTCATGATATTTAATCTAAGTATTGTGCCTTAAAAGAAAAATCCATCTCCCCATTGAAAGGTCTTTTTCATGATCTATCACTGAAGCCTCAGACACAACTTTATTAAAAAATCGTATCTCTTAGTGTCTTTCCTCAACTGTGGAAATATAGGCCCAATATGAACATTTTAGCACCTCTCAAACTACAATTCAAATTAGAATATGGGTAAAGGTGCTCCTGCAATAATGGAAAATAATCCGAAAGTGTTCTAGCAATATATTTGCAGATACAGAGTAGTTCCTACACTCCCAATCTCCCTTAATGGCATCATCAATAATATATTTCCCAAGCTAGAACACTTGGAGTCTACTTTGATTCCTATCTTTCTCTGCACATTTACTAAATCCCCACGTTGTACATTTTTACTTCCAAAATGATTACATAGTTACTGCTGTAGGTCAGGCCTTCACATAATACTATCCTACACACAGGAACAGCTGTAGTAGGCTCTACGGAAGCCCAAAGGATAAATAAGGGCCTCTATACTCAATGGACTTACTATCAAGTGCCAAATTATCATCAAATATACGAAATTAAAATCAAAGATTATCATTTTTATCACATGATATCTAGAAAGGGGATAGCGATTTGAAATGTAGGGGGAGAGGAGGTGGGTGGTGAAAGGCAACTTTTACAGTTTTTTCTGTATCTTTCCATATTGTTTTACTCATAACAGAATATATTTAAATATTAGTTGTGAGCTTTGATATTGTTTTAAAGAAATAAAGTAATGGAAAAAGAAATGTTGAGAAAGTCATAAGAAAATTCAGATGAGAAAAACCCAGGCAAACTAATTCAAAAATGGAATTCCAATAGGTCTTTGCACAGAATTTATTCACCTGGAGATGAAAGCGGAAAAACATTATACATGAAAGAATACATGAAAAAGTAATATAGTAGACATTTACCATATAACAGTTTCCCATCAGCTTCTCCAGAACCTTTTCATACTCAAGAAAATTCCCACATTATAAGCCCAACTCCCAAAATAAATTTTAGACCTTAAATTCCCAACATACCCTGCAACTATGATACAGACATTCAGAAGGACCTGCACAAGATTTCAGTTTGGAAGTGAGTCACATGAGAAAACAGGCTCAGTGTGGAGCTACCACGTTTGGCAACAGCAGAGGCATTAGCCCCCAACAATGACAGCAGCAGAGGTGGCCAAACCAAGTTCTGTCCCAGAAGTGGCAGCAGTTGGGCAGCACTGGTGGTTTCCTCCAGTGGGGCCAGAGAGTGCCAGTTCTCAGAGGTGACTGAGGCATATTACCTGGAAGCTTAACCTTAAGCCTGGCTCTCCAGCCCTCCTCAAAAATTCTGAGTTAACCAAATGCCCTTAAATAAATTCCTCATCTGCTCAATCATCCAGTCAGCTTCTTCTACTGATTCAGAACACTAACTGATCCAAGTATGAAGCCAGGAGAATATGGCCTCAAAAGAAGAAAAACAGGGGCTTCCCTGGTGGCGCAGTGGTTGAGAATCTGCCTGCTAATGCAGGGGACACGGGTTCAAGCCCTGGTCTGGGAAGATCCCACATGCCGCAGAGCAACTAAGCCCATGAGCCACAATTACTGAGCCTGCGCGTCTGGAGCCTGTGCTCCACAACAAGAGAGGCCGCGATAGTGAGAGGCCCGCACACCGCGATGAAGAGTGGCCCCCGCTTGCCACAACTAGAGAAAGCCCTCGCACAGAAACGAAGACCCAGCACAGCCATAAATAAATAAATAAAAATTTTTTTTAAAAAAAGAAAAACAAATTATCCCATTTATCTGCAGTATGCAGTAAGTATCAAGAAAAGCTGCTCAAGATAATTCTTGAAAGGTAAATGTAAAGCAGAGCTGTGCAAATCTTCAAATGCCCTGCTACAGAAACAGCCTACCCTTCATTCAGCAAGAAATGTGACATACCAAAGGTTTCCAAACAAAGGAGCAAGTGATATGACCAAAACTGTACTTAAGATGATTATTCCAGTAACTGCTGAGGACAAATTAATGCAAAATGATTGGCAGCAGGAAGATTAATGGATTATTATGGTAATCAGTAGAAGAAGGAAATAGAGAGGAATATGCTACTGAAGGTCAGTTCTAAATAGAAATAGGACAAATGACCCCAAAATTCTATGGAATATTTGTATTAATATATTACAGCACTATATCTACATCTATATATGTGTGTTTGTGTTAATATTCCTAAAGGAATATTTGTATTAAAATCATCATAGCCTCTTAAAAATATCTTCAATTCTTGAATAAACAAAAAACGAGTTTTATATCAAATTTAAAATTATCAGACTTTTACATTTTTAAAAAGGTGTAAGTAAAGATAGTGTAAACCCTAAGTGTAATATTTTTGAAATCAGCATTTTTAGATTCAAA
This sequence comes from Eubalaena glacialis, assembly GCF_028564815.1. Taxonomy (NCBI): domain Eukaryota; kingdom Metazoa; phylum Chordata; class Mammalia; order Artiodactyla; family Balaenidae; genus Eubalaena; species Eubalaena glacialis. Next base: position 43,102,328 of record NC_083727.1, on the reverse strand, counting down.
TCCTGGCTCTACCACTTAGTAGTCACATGCTCAAACAAGTTATTTAACCTTCTTGCATCACAGTTACCTCATCCATAAAGTAAAGAGGACAACAGTGAAGATTAAATGAAATAATACATGTAAAGGACTCAGAAGAATTCCAGGCACAAAAGCAAAATGTTCGCTATTATTACACCATTGAAATAGCTACGGGGGACCTTCAAGATGGCAGAGGAGTAAGACATGGAGATCACCTTCCTCCCCGCAAATACATCAAAAATACATCTACGTGTGGAAGAACTCCTACAAAACACCTACTGAATGCTGGCAGAAGACCTCAGACTTCCCAAAAGGCAAGAAACTCCCCAAATACCTGGGTAGGGAAAAAGAAAAAAGAAAAAATGGAGACAAGAATAGGGACAAGACCTGCACCTCTGGGAGGGAGCTGTGAAGGAGGAAAAGTTTCCACACACTAGGAAGCCCCTTCACTGGCAGAGACGGGCAGATGGCGGGGGGGAAGCTTCAGAGCCACAGAGGAGAGCACAGCAACAAGGGTGCAGAGGGCAAAGCGGAGAGATTCCCACACAGAGGATCGGTGCCGACCAGCACTCACCAGCCTGAGAGGCTTGTCTGCTTACCTGCCGGGGCAGGCGGGGTCTGGGAGCTCAGGCTCGGGCTTTGGAGGTCAGATCCCAGGGAGAGGACTGGGACTGGCTGTGTGAACGCAGCCTGAAGTGGGCTAGTGCGCCACAGCTAGCCGGGAGGGAGTCTGGGAAAAGGTCTGGAGCTGCCTAAGAGGCAAGAGACCACTGCCTAAAATCATAATAAGTTCACCGACACCCCAAAACACACCACTGGACGTGGCCCTGCCCACCAGAAAGAGACAAGATCCAGCGTCATCCACCAGAACACAGGCACCAGTCCACTCCACCAGGAAGCCTACACAACCCACTGAACCAACCTTACCCACTGGAGGCAGACACCAAAAACAATGGGAACTACAAAACTGCAGCCTGCGAAAGGAGACCCAAACACAGTAAGTTAAGCAAAAGGAGAAGACAGAGAAACACACAGCAGATGAAGAAGCAAGGCAAAAATCCACCAGACCAAACAAATGAAGAGGACATAGGCAGTCTACCTGAAAAAGAATTCAGAGTAATGATAGTAAAGATAATCCAAAATCTTGGAAATAGAATGGAGAAAATACAAGAAACGTTTAACAAGGACCTAGAAGAACTAAAGAGCAAACAAACAATGATGAACAACACAATAAGTGAAATTAAAAATTCTCTAGAGAGAATCAATAGCAGAATAACTGAGGCAGAAGAAGAGATAAGTGACCTGGAAGATAAAATAGTGGCAATAACTACCGCAGAGCAGAATAAAGAAAAAAGAATGAAAAGAATTGAGGACAGTCTCAGAGACCTCTGGGACAACATTAAACACACCAACATTCGAATTATAGGGGTCCCAGAAGAAGAAGAGAAAAAGAAAGGGACTGAGATAATACTTGAAGAGATTATAGTTGAAAACTTCCCTAACATGGGAAAGGAAATATCCATCAAGTCCAGGAAGCGCAGAGAGTCCCATACAGGATAAATCCAAGGAGAAACATGCCAAGACACATATTAATCAAACTATCAAAAATTAAATACAAAGAAAAAATATTAAAAGCAGCAAGGGAAAAGCAACAAATAACATACAAGGGAATCCCCATAAGGTTAACAGCTGATCTTTCAGGAGAAACTCTGCAAGCCAGAAGGGAGTGGCAGGAGATATTTAAAGTGATGAAAGGGAAAAACCTACAACCAAGATTACTCTACTCAGCAAGGATGTCATTCAGATTCGATGGAGAAATTAAAAGCTTTACAGACAAGCAAAAGCTAAGAGAATTCAGCACCACCAAACCAGCTTTACAACAAATGCTAAAGGAACTTTTCTAGGCAGGAAACACAAGAGAAGGAAAAGACCTACAATAACAAACCCAAAACAATTAAGAAAATGGTAATAGGAACATACATATCGATAACTACCTTAAATGTAAATGGATTAAATGCTCCAACCAAAAGACATAGACTGGCTGAATGGATACAAAAACAAGACCCGTATATATGCTGCCTACAAGAGACCCACTTCAGACCTAGGGACACATACAGACTGAAAGTGAGGGGATGGAAAAAGATATTCTATGCAAATAGAAATCAAAAGAAAGCTGGAGTGGCAATTCTCATATTAAACAAAATAGACTTCAAAATAAAGACTATTACAAGAGACAAAGAAGGACACTACATAGTGATCAAGGGATCAATCCAAGAAGAAGATATAACTATTGTAAATATTTATGTACCCAGCATAGGAGCACCTCAATACATAAGGCAAATGCTAACAGCTATAAAAGGGGAAATCGACAGTAACACAATCATAGTAGGGGACTTTAACACCCCACTTTCACCAATGGACAGATCATCCAAAATGAAAATAAATAAGGAAACACAAGCTATAAATAACACATTAGACAAAATGGACTTAACTGATATTTATAGGACACTCCATCCAAAAACAACAGAATACACTTTCTTCTCAAGTGCTCGTGGAACATTCTCCAGGATAGATCATATCGTGGGTCCCAAATCAAGCCTTGGTAAATTTAAGAAAATTGAAATCGTATCAAGTATCTTTTCCGACCACAATGCTATGAGACTAGATATCAATTACAGGAAAAACTCTGTAAAAAATACAAACACGTGGAGGCTAAACAATACACTACTAAATAACCAAGAGATCACTGGAGAAATCAAAGAGGAAATCAGAAAATACCTAGAAACAAATGACAATGAAATCACAAAGACCCAAAACCTATGGGATGCAGCAAAAGCAGTTCTAAGAGGGAAGTTTATAGCAATACAATCCTACCTCAAGAAACAAGAAACATCTCAAATAAACAACCTAACCTTACACCTAAAGCAATTAGAGAAAGAAGAATCAAAAAAACCCCCAAAGTTAGCAGAAGGAAAGAAATCATAAAGACCAGATCAGAAATAAATATAACCCATTAGCCAGACTCATCAAGAAAAAAAGGGAGAAGACTCAAATCAATAGAATTAGAAATGAAAAAGGAGAAGTAACAACTGACACTGCAGAAATACAAAGGATCATGACAGATTATTACAAGCAACTATATGCCAATAAAATGGACAACTTGGAAGAAATGGACAAATTCTTAGAAAAGCACAACCTTCCAAGACTGAACCAGGAAGAAATAGAGAATATAAACAGACTAATCGTAAGCACTGAAATTGAAACTGTGATTAAAAATCTTGCAACAAACAAAAGCCCAGGAGTAGATGGATTGACAGATGAATTCTATCAAACTTTTAGAGAAGAGCTAACACCTATCCTTCTCAAACTCTTCCAAAATATAGCAGAGGGAGGAACAGTCCCAAACTCATTCTACGAGGCCACCATCATCCTGATACCAAAACCAGACAAAGATGTCACAAAAAAAGAAAACTACAGGCCAATATCACTGATGAACACAGATGCAAAAATCCTCAACAAAATACTAGCAAACAGAATCCAACAGCACATTAAAAGGATCATACACCATGATCAAGTGGGGTTTATCCCAAGAATACAAGGATTCTTCAATATACGCAAATCAATCAATGTGATACACCATATTAACAAACTGAAGAAGAAAAATCATATGATCATCTCAATAGATGCAGAAAAAGCTTTGGACAAAATTCAACACCCACTTATGATAAAAACCCTCCAGAAATTAGGCACAGAGGGCTCTTACCTCAACATGATAAAGGCCATATATGACAAACCCACAGCCAGCATCTTTCTCAATGGTGAGAAACTGAAACCATTTCCACTAAGACCAGGAACAAGATAAGGTTGTCCACTCTCACCACTATTATTCAACATAGTTTTCAAAGTTTTAGCCACAGCAATCAGAGAAGAAAAAGAAATAAAAAGAACCCAAATCGGAAAAGAAGTAAAACTGTCACTGTTTGCAGATGGCATGATACTATACATAGCGAATCCCAAAGATGCTACCAGAAAACTACTAGAGGTAATCAATGAATTTGGTAAAGCAGCAGGATACAAAATTAGTGCACAGAAATCTCTTGTATTTCTATACACTAATGATGAAAAACCTGAAAGAGAAATTAAGGAAACACTCCTGTTTACCATTGCAACAAAAAGAATAAAATACCTAGGAATAAACCAACCTAAGGAGACAAAAGACCTGTCTGCAGAAAACTACAAGACACTGATGAAAGAAATTAAAGATGATACAAATAGATGGAGAGATATACCATGTTCTTGGATTGAATACTGTGAATCAATACTGTGAACACGACTATACTACCCAAAGCAATCTACAGATTCAGTGCAATCCCTATCAAACTACCAATGGCATTTTTCACAGAACTAGAACAAAAAATTTCACAATCTGCATGGAAACACAAAAGACCCCGAACAGCCAAAGCAATCTTGAGAAAGAAAAATGGAGCTGGAGGAATCAGGCTCCCTGACCTCAGACTATACTACAAAGCTACAGTCATCAAGACAGTATGGTACTGGCACAAAAAGAGAAGTACAGATCAACGAAACAGGACAGAAAGCCCAGAGGTAAACCCATGCACATATGGTCACCTTATCTTTGATAAAGGAGGCAAGAATATGCAATGAGGAAAAGACAGCCTCTTCAATAAGTGGTGCTGGGAAAACTGGACAGCTACATGTAAAAGAATGAAATTAGAACACTTCCTAACACCAAACTCAAAAGTAAACTCAAAATGGATTAAAGACCTAAATGTAAGGCCAGACACTATAAAACTCTTAGAGGAAAACAAAGGAAGAACACTCTATGACATAAATCACAGCAAGATCCTTTTTGACCCACTTCCTAGAGAAATGGAAATAAAAACAAAAATAAACAAATGCGACCTAATGAAACTTAAAAGCTTTGGCACAGCAAAGGAAACCATAAATAAGACGAAAAGACAACCCTCAGAATGGGAGAAAATATTTGCAAACGAAGCTACTGACAAAGGATTAATCTCCAAAATATACAAGGAGCTCATGCAGCTCAATATCAAAAAAAAAACAACCCAATCCAAAAATGGGCAGAAGACCTAAATCAACATTTCTCCAAAGAAGATATATAGATTGCCAACAAACACAGGAAAGGATGCTCAACATCATTAATCATTAGAGAAATGCAAATCAAAACTACAATGAGGTATCACCTCACACCAGTCAGAATGGCCATCATCAAAAAACTCTACAAACAATAAATGCTGGAAAGGGTGTGGAGAAAAGGGAACCCTCTTGCACTGTTGGGGGAATGTAAATTGATACAGCCACTATGGAGAACAGTATGGAGGTTCCTTTAAAAACTAAAAATAGAACTACTATATGACCCAGCAATCCCACTCCTGGGCATATACCCTGAGAAAACCATAATTCAAAAAGATTCATGTACCACAATGTTCACTGCAGCTCTATTTACAATAGCCAGGACATGGAAGCCACCTAAGTGTTCATCGACAGATGAATGGATAAAGAAGATGTGGCACATATATACAATGGAATATTACTCAGCCATAAAAAGAAACGAAACTAAGTTATTTGTAGTGAGGTGGATGGACATAGAGACTGTCATACAGAGTGAAGTAAGTCAGAAAGTGAAAAACAAATACTGTATGCTAACACATATATATGGAATCTAAAAAAAAAAAAAAAAGGTTCTGAAGAACCTAGGGGCAGGACAGGAATAGAGATGCCGATGTAGAGAATGGACTTGAGGACACGGGGAGGGGGAAGGGTAAGCTGGGACGAAGTGACAGAGTGGTATGGACATATATACACTAACAAATGTAAAATAGAGAGCTAGTGGGAAGCAGCTGCATAGCACAGGAAGATCAGCTGGGTGCTTTGTGACCGCCTAGAGGGGTGGGATAGAGAGGGTGGGAGGGAGACGCAAGGGGGAGGGGATATGGGGATATATGTACACATACAGCTGATTCACTTTTTTATAAAACAGAAACTAACATACCATTGTAAAGCAATTATACTCCAATAAAGATGTTAAAAAAAAAAGAAATAGCTATAATAAGTGATATGTTCAGTATAACAGGCAAAAGGCTAAATATCCATACTGCACAAAGAACTCCAAAAAAAAAAAAAAAACCCAAAAACAAAAACCTAACAACCTAATTTTAAAATAGGCAAAAGAAATCAATAAGCAAACCACAAAACAAAACAAAACAAAAGCAAATAAAGAATACATGTTTAACGGAGGCAGCCTAGGTGTCCGTTGACAGATGAATAGATAAAGAAGATGTGGTACATATGTACAATGGAATACTACTCAGCCATAAGAAATAATGAAATCATGCCACTTGCAGCAACATGGATGGACTTATAGATTATCATATTAAGCGAACTAAGTCAGAAAGAGAAAGATGAATATATGATATCACTTGTATGTGGAATCTAAAATATGATACAAATGAACTTATCTACAAAACAGAAACAGACTTGCAGACTGTGGTTGCCAAGGTGGGTGGGGAGTAGGGGGTGGGAGAGGGATGGATTGGGAGTTGGGGATTAGCAGATGCAAACTAGTATATATAGAATGGATAAACAAGGTCCTACTGTACAGCACAGGGAACTATATTCAATATCCTGTGATAAACTGTAATGGAAAAGAATATGAAAAAGAATGTATAAATGTATAACTGAATCACTTTGCTGTAGAGCAGAAATTAACACAATATTGTAAATCAACTATACTTCAATAAAATAAATTTTTTTAAAAAGTTTGTTGTTCAAAAAAAGATGTTTCAACTCACTAAATAGTAGAAGTACATTCCCTATCATATTCATAAAATTATTAAAGGCTGCTAAGATCCTACGATGGTAAGAACATAAATTGTTATAGCCTTTGGAAGAAGAGGGGCAATCTGTCTGTATACATCAATATTTAAAATATGCAAACATATAAGGAAATATATGTATACATGTGCATATGTGTATGTAAATACATATATATTCACGGGCAGAGAAATGATCTAGAGGAATATACCCCAAATTTAATAAACAAAGGTAGAAAGAGGAGAAAAGGAGAAAGATGCTTTCACATTTTACTTTACACAACGTCTTATTTTAATTACCATTTGGCCAAACTTCTGCAAAGGTGTTTTATTTTGTGACCTCAGAGAGTTTGAAATATCTCAAAGAACACTGTTACTAAAGTATGAATTATGTATCAGGTGACTGTCTCACTTTCCATGTCACAGCTGAAACTTCTGAGACCAGAGATCACTAGTCCTGGGTGCTACTTTTATCTGATAACGTGCTAACTTCCTGTCTACCTTGGTAGCTCAATATTTCCCAACTGCAGAGAAAATCAACAATTGGTGATAAAAACCAATTCCACATCAGACTAGTATTTACTCCTACAAATCTGAAAGCTACTGATAATACATGCTGTTCATAGAACATTACATTGAGAATAGAATTTACTCCAAAAGTCACTTATACCTGAAGTTCTCAAACTTTAAAATACAACAAACTTACCTGGTATCTGGAGCCCTACTCTGAGAGATTCTCATTCAGTTAGAGTAGAGAGGGTCCAGGAAACAACACTTTTTAATAAGTGATTCTGCTGTTCTATTCACCACGTCATTCCACCTAGGACTGATTCCAGTTCTGAAGCCTTCAAGTTTAAATATCTTAAGTTCAATCATCACCAGTATCTGAGTTTCACTGTAAAAACTGATTTACTGTGACATTCAGAATTCATTACTGTGAAAACTAAGGATTAAAGTTCAGTCTACCCACATACATATGCACATACATACTCATGCACATATACACCATGAATTAATGAACAAAGTATTAAATAGTTGACAGTTTAAGTATCTGAAAAAAAGGACCATTCTATCTAAGAGATGAATCAAAAAATAATTTATTTTGCCTAACAAAACACAATCAATTACAGGTAGATGCAATGTGATTCCTAATGTGCTTTATTATACTACCTAATTGTAGCCACAAATCCCAAATGCAAGTTATTATCATGGTATCCAGCCCATATCTAAGTTAGAACCAGTGAAATCTAAAACCGGCAGAAGGCCGTCCTTTTAAAAACCAGAGGACATGGAACTTCCCGGGTGGCGCAGTAGTTAAGAATCTGCCTGCCAATGCAGGGGACACGGGTTTGAGCCCTAGTCCAGGAAGATCCCACATGCCGCAGAGCAACTAAACCCGTGCGCCACAACTACTGAGCCTGCGCTCTAGAGCCCGCGAGCCACAACTACTGAAGCCTGAACACCTAGAGCCCGTGCTCCGCAACAAGAGAAGCCACCACAATGAGAAGCCACAACAATGAGAAGCTCATGCACCACAACGAACAGTAGCCCCCACTCGCTGCAACTAGAGAAAGCCCGCGCGCAGCGATGAAGACCCAATGCGGCCAAAATAAATAAATTCATTTTTAAAATTTAAAAATTAAAAAAAAAACAAAAAACCAGAGGACAGGGTTTATAAAGAGCACAGAAGAGCTAATGGTTTCAGACAGATTTCAGCTTATAGGGGAAAAATATAAGAGGACATTGCTGTAATCTGATAATGCAAGTGAATTATATTTAAGATAACAAAGTCCTGAATTCTGAACAAAATCCCAACATTCTGTTTCACTGTCATATTATTCTTATCTGGCAATAGATGCGAGATTGATTCTATCTTCTCTTGTATATAGAGACAGTCTCTCTCTGCTCTTTCTTATAGTATAAAGGAATTAAATTTTTAAAAAACCACACCTTCCAGATACATATTATAACAATAAATCATGAGTCTTTACAAAGAAAAAAATAATCAGGAAACTATAACCCTATATCAAAATATTCTGATTTAAAATGTAACAGCTTAATATATTTTCAGTCAATATAAAATATAAATATTTTATATTTTAAATAAAAATATTAAGTCTATCCCAAAGGCAATAATTAAGTTTTATAGAACACCGTGACTTTTTCCCCTTCCTGCTAATGTCATGATCATGTATCATATGAGAAAAAAATTTTTTAAGCCACATTTAACTCTTTTTTTAAACAAATGAACGTTTCTAAGTATTCCCTATATTTTCAGGTAAATATTTTAAAAATATTCTAAACTACACTCTGGTAGGAAAAGAGACCTATATAAAGAAATTCAGTAGTAGTTCAACCAAACAATCTTCTAACAACCAGACCAGGTTCGAGCCCTGGTCTGGGAAGATCCCACATGCCGCGGAGCAAGTAGGCCCGTGAGCCACAACTACTGAGCCTGCACATCTGGAGCCTGTGCTCCACAACAAGAGAGGCCGTGATAGTGAGAGGCCCGCGCACCGCGATGAAGAGTGGCCCCCGCTTGCCGCAACTGGAGAAAGCGCTCGCACAGAAACGAAGACCCAACACAGCCAAAAAAATAAAATTAAATTAAATTAAATTAAAATTAAATTAAAAAAAAAAGAAGTGAGCCAGAGAGAAAAGGCAGACTATTCATAAAAGAACTCTCAGAATGATAGCCAACTTCTCAACAGCAATAATGGAATCCAGAGCACAGTGAAATAATATCTCCAAAGGGTTAAGAGTAAATAATTGGCACCCAAGAATTGTTTGGAACGCTAAGCTATCTTTCAAGATGAAGGCAAAATATATTTTCTGCTAAACAGAAACAGAGCTTATCACCAACCGACTCATTAAAAGAACTACTAACATTCCTTAAGTTTCTTTCACTAAAGAAGAAAAATGAGTCATGAGTTGTAAAAAGGAATGAGGTTTTTTTTAAAAAACAGCAAAGCTGTGATTAAATCTAAAAACACCAATAATTGCATAACACTATCTAACTTCTGGGTTAAAAAAAGAGAGGGGGAGAGATAAAACCAAAATATCAACTATGACAAATACAACAGGGGTGGAGCAGCATACTACCATTACAGTCAAGTTAGGGATGCACATTATAATCTCTACGTTAACAACTAAAAGAATAGGTAGAGCTCACAACTATATAGCCACAAGCAAAAGAATACAAAGCTGTACCCCTACCTTATACCTTCAACAAGTATTAACTCAAAATGAATCATAGGCCTAAATGTAACAGCTAAAACTATAAAACTCTTAGAAGAAACCATAGGTGTAAATCTTCATGATCTTAAGTCAGGAAGTGATTTCTTAGATACAACACCAAAAGCCCAAGCAACAAAAGAAAATAAACTGGACTTCAATAAAATTTAAAAAATTTTTGCTGCAAATGACACCATCAAGAGAGTAAAAGGACAGCCCAAAGAAAGGGAGAAAATTTTTGCAATTACACATCTGACAGGGACTTTCATCTAGATTATATAAGAAACACAACTCAATAATAAAAACACAAATAATCCAATTTAAAAATGGATGTGGAATTTGAATAGTCGTTTCTCCAGAGAAGATATACAGATGGTCCTATTAAAGCATACGAAAAGGACATTTTTGTTTGTCATTTTTAGGGAAATGCAAATCAAAACCACAATGAGACACCACTTTACACCCATTAGGATGGCTATCATCCGAATGACAGATAGTAAGTGTCAAGTGTCCGCAAGGATGTGGAGAAATTGGAACCCTCATACAATGCTGATGGGAATGTAAAATGGTGCCGCTGCTTAGGAAACAGTGTGGCAGTTCCTCAAAAGGTTAAACAGAGTTACCATATGATCCAGCAATTCCACTCCTAGGTATACACCCAAAAGAAATGGAAACATATTCACAGAAGCATTATTCTTAACAGCCAAAAAGTCAGAATAATGCAATGTCCATCAAGTGATCAATGGATAAATGAAAAGTGGTACAATGGAATATTATCTTTTATTATGGTAATAAAAAGAAATGAAGTACTGATACATGCTACAACATGATGAGTCTTGAAAACATTATGCTAAGTGAAAGTCAGTCACAAAGGACGATATATTAGAGGATTCCATTTATATGAAGTGTCCAGAAAAAAGTTTATACAGATTAGTGGTTGCTTAGGGATGGGAGGGAAGATGGGGAGTGACAGCTAACAGACTTCTTTTGGGGAGGAGGGGGGTGGGCTAAAAAATGTTCTAAACTTAGACTGTGGTAATAGTTGAACAATTCTGAGAATATATTAAAAAGGATTAAATTGTATACTTTAAATGGGTGAATTGTATAGTATATGAATTATAGCTCATAAGAGATACGTGTGTATAACTTCTAATAAACTAGAAGGAAAATGTCATGAAGAGAAAGTGAAACAAAAGAAGGCAAGAAGGAAAAAACTTGAGAAAAGCAGACTAGAAAGTATACAATATGATTTAAAATGCATCAAAATTTAACAATCACAGTAGGTGAATATCCACTCAAAAGACAAGAATTGTCCACATAATTTTTTTAATCTAGCTAAATGTTTACAAAAGATACACCTAAAATATGAAGTCCTATTTTGGCATTATGGTATCTGCATAGAGACTGAAAATGATTACATAAAAGAATTACACAGAAATAACTATCAAGAACATTAGGAGAACTGTATGTCAGGTATCAAGATCATGAAAAGCATAGTTCCATGAACTGCTTGCTTTTATTCATTATATCTTAAGGATAGAGAGAAGCTTCTGTTTCCCTACTTTCAAACCTATGACCTATTCTTTTTTTTTTTTTTTTTTTTCTTTCATAATTGAGATTTTATTGGTTGTTTTGAGGATCAGTACACAGACATTTCAATTTGTACACAATTCTCAACATACGTACCAAAAACCTAAAAAATCATGTAGTTGTGATTCTTTTCTGAACAGTTATTCCAGTGACTTTCCAGCTTAAAATTTGGGGGCAAATTTTCCTTCGCAGGATATCAAGTACCAACATCTTCAAATATTGATATGCTGTTACATCGTAAGTCCCACTAATTCACAATTTAATATCATGTACACTACATACTCAAATTGTCAATCGTTCACAGCACATTAACAGTTACTAGAAGAACTGGACTACCACGACCAAAGTTGTTACATACAGAGTGCACAAAATTCTGCCCAGGTGAGCCAAGATCAAGGGGTGAGTGGTTTGCTTTAGGAAACAATTCTACCAAAAACAACGTGGGAAGAGAAGTAATTTAAAGTGTTTAAGACATTAAATGCACAACTGACTCCAAACTGCCATTTAGTATGCTTTGTATTATAGGATAGAAAAGCTACCCCCCATCTGTGGAATGTTCAGCTGACACCCAAGACAATCAAAGCCTCCCATATTCAATATCCCACTATTTTCTGGTTGTACCAAAAAATAAACAACCAGCAAATGATTTCACCTCTTAAAAAAAAGCATTTACACTTAAAAAATGGGATGAGGTGGGATTCCTTCCTTTTTAAAAATGTTTCTAGAGCTACTAAAAAACTTGCATTTACAAAATAGTTGATAAAAATATTCCTCTGGATTGTACAAGAAGGGAAACAGGGACCACTGATAGGACCAGGTGTGTGATATTAATCAGACTTGGCTTCTTTCTCTCCTGCTTCATCAGAAGCTGGGCTCTCCTCATTTTTAGTTTCTCCATTTTCTGCAGGTAAGTCTTCTTTAGTCTCTTGGTTAGCCACTTCAGCCTGTTTTCCCTTTGCTCCCCTTTTCCCTTTTGTTTGCACTTTTTTGTCGGAAGATTTATCCTTTCCTGCCGCCTTTTTTGGCTTCGTTTCCACTTTTGCAGGAGCTGGTTTAGCTGACAACCTCGCCGATCTCCTCTTGCGCTCCTCCTTCGCCGCCCCCTCGCCGGAGCTGACCTTCCTCTTGGGCCTCGTGGCGGCGGGGCGGGCGCGTGCCGGGTGCCTGCGGGCCGCGGCGCGCCGAGAGCCTTCGCGAAGCTGGGCTGCCTGGCCGCTGCCGCTCCTCCCGCCGCCCGAGCTGCCTGACCTATTCTTTTAGCAACTGTACTTGATAGCAATAGTACACAATTCTGTGCAAATCTTGGTTCTCATTTTGTTATTGTCTAATCATTATTACCGATCACCTTTTTTTCTTGAATATTTTATATTTTTTCTCAATTGTATTTTGTGAAGTCACTTCAAATCCTATTGAAGCAGAAAACGAGTGAGAAGTTCTAAAATAACTTGTTTAAAATAAGTACAGAAGTCTACACTGTTCACAAATTAGTTCTCAAGCTCTTTTTGTACACTGTCTCTTAGCAACCATTCACAACAAACTAAGAAACTTCATTCTATAAGTTTATATAAAACAAGATGAAAAGCTGGTTTTTAAAAAAGGGGGGGCGGCGTTTCTGATCTCCAACCAGACTACTGGCAACTTAATTAAAGGACAATCTGAAGTACAGTTTAAAGAGGTCAACAATTCAAAGCAAAACTAATTTTAAGGACTTCCCTGGTGGCGCAGTGGTTAAGAATCCACCTGCCAATGCAGGGGACACGGGTTCGATCCCTGGTCTGGGAAGATCCCACATGCCACGGAGAAACTAAGCCCGTGCACCACAACTACTGAGCCTGTGCTCTAGAGCCCACGAGCCACAACTACTGAGCCCACATGCCACAGCTGCTGAAGCTCACGCGCCTAGAGCCCGTGCTCCACAACAAGAGAAGCAATCTCAATGAGAAGTCCGTGCACCACAACGAAGAGTGGCCCCCGCTCACCGCACCTAGAGAAAGCCTGCAAGTAGCAATGGAGACCAAATGCAGCCAAAAATATAAATTAATTAATTAATTAATTTTTTTTTAAAAAAACTAATTTTAAAAGCTAGTCAGTAAAAAAGCTCCTTTTTGTGTTTACACAAAAATTTTAGTTATTTTTTTCTTGAATGGCTTTTAAAATTTCATTCAACTGTACCATTTTCTAGATATCTCCTACTAGTTTCAATTTAGATTAAGTCTCATCAGGCAGTTTACTTGCAAAGAGCTAAAAGTGTTATTTCTCTCCTATAAAAATGGTTATAAATCAAATTGTAATGATCTCAAATTATGGGATGTGATTTTCAAAAATTCAAATTTTCTCAGGAAAAGAACTGTTACTTTATGACAGAACTGACAAGAAATTATCATTTGGTCCTCTAACCACTTGCATGTCTGGGGAAATGTGAAGTCATTAACCTCTTCCCTAAACCCATGGCTGTGCGACTGAAGGGCCTTTCCAGGGCAGAAGTACATGGGTTCATCACAGTTCTCAAAAATGGACTAAATTCAGCTCAGCTTGGTCAGGTTCATATTCTACCAGATCAAGAAGCAAAATGATAGGAAAAAATGAGTAAATGAATAGACAAATGGATGGATGAACAACAATGAAGGTAAAAATGAGGGCCATAAAGATACAAAATATACCTCCAACAAACAATTTTAATTTCTGCAAATTTACTACAGCTGTAATGTTCTTATATGCCATGTTTAAAATTTTAAATTGAAATATTTTAAACAGTAAAGTAGATTAACAAGAAAATTAAGTAGAGATGGGGAGCAAAGGAAAAGGGTTATTTGGTTTGCAAAAGAATATAAATCATAATTGTTTTGAATACTGCCTTGAAATTATTTGATTTCACAAGCAAAAAAGTATTCTGTATATAACCCTTCACCTCTTTCCATATGCAAATGAAGAACTAAGTCCATAAAGGTTAAATTACTTGACCAAGTACAGATCTCAAAAGAGAATCCTGGTCTCCTGTTTCTCAGCCTAGTATTACCTATACTATCCTACACTACACCTCTCAGTTCTTCTTTCTCTCTAGTTTCTCCCTTCAAGAACAGATATCTAACAGTGCGGTTAAGTGCAGGGCTTTAGAGTTAGACTTGAAGAATCTCAGCTCCACCACATGAACCGCTGTATAAACCCAAATGTAATGTCCTCTAAGTTTTATTTTTCATCAGTAAAGAGAAAATAATTATATTTGAACTCAGAAGGATTCTATAATGAAAAAAAATTTTTAATCACATATAGAAGTATAAAACCTCACACTGAAAAAATCTATGGTACATACTCTTATTAACGTTAAGGTCAACAGACCAACTAACCCACTGTAATATCTGGAGGTCATGTTATGGAAGTACTCATCATCAGAGTCCTGAAAGTTCCAAAGCTATGAAGTTGCAGCAACATAAGATTATTCACCAATGAAATGAACCTTAATACAGCAAGGAAACAGGTTAGAGAACAGTCTAAATAAATATCATTTACTTTGCCTATAAAATGGGTATAGAATTGTACCCAACAAGTTATTTTTGAATTAACTGAAACAATCATGTAAACCTCTTATCATGATGCCTTATACACAGTAAATGCTCAATAAATATTATTACTATTGTAATTAACAAGTTATGGGGGAACTCTTGATTTGCTTGAAAATATCACCTAAGGTATGGGGGTGAGCACAGAATATCTGAAATAAGATTGCCATGTGTTATAAATTTACAATTGTATAAGTTTGGTGTTGTGTACATGTGGGTTTTACCATTTTGCCTTCTTTTTACTTTAGTATATGTTTGAAATTTTCTGTAAAAAAGAAAAAAAAACAAGAGTAAGAACAAGAGGATATTTTACATTAAGATGAGGTGTTTTAAAGAAACCATTTAGCAAAGTAAACTAATGAAACCTAATCACTGTAATAAAATACACAAGCAAAGAAAACAGAGCCTTGGGAAATTTTTATGACGTCTTCCAAAATTAGTGGTTGCCTATGGTAGGGGGCATAGGGTTGTTGGAGGAGGGGGTGATGGCTAAGGCGGAGTGGGGTTTCTCTTTGGGGTAATGAAAATGCCCTAAAATTCATTCGGGTGATACAACTCTGTGAATATAATACTAAAAGCCACTGAGTTGTACATTTTAAATGGGTAAATTATATGGTATATAAATTATATCTCAATAAAGTTGTATAAAAGAATGTATGATTTTCATTGCCTAATTATCTCCTGAATCATCTAATTTTCTCCTTTCCTACTGTCTCCTTTTATGAACAAGTCATCATTGGCTCCCACCTGCAATGCCAGTGGTCTCCTGGCATCCCGTTTTGCTCTCCTCTTGATTCATCCTCAGAATGTTCTCTCACCTCCCAGTTTTGACCATGCTGTCCTCTCAGCCTAGACTACTCTCCTGCCTTGTTTTGCCCTGTCAGTTCTTACTCACCTTTTTGGTCCTCAGCTTAAACATCACTTCTGCCAGGGGTCCTTCCCCAAATCCAGTGGATTTAGGAATGTCCTCCTACCCTGTGTACTTTGCCTATCATACTGCTCATATTTTATGATAATTATTTCCTGTCTTGTCTTCTCCACTAGATTTTATGTATACAATGAACAAAGAAAATGTCTGTTTAATTCTAACCACTAGCACAGGACTTGACACACAGTAGACGATAAATATTGGTTACATGAATAAATGACTAAACAAGTCCTTACATTACAAGGCCTTCGTTTCTTCATAAAATAAGGACAAGGCACCAAATGTTAACTTTTCTTATTTTTCTTCCTTTCTGACACATACTCACAGGATGACCTCAAAATTTATACTATTCAACAGTCCTATTATTTCTTAGTAAAAACAACTAACTAATGAAGATATGATTAAATTGAAGTCCATTTTTATCAGTCCCTCCTACTTGAAATAAATGAGGTTAATTAGATAAGAAAATTATCTCTGATACAAATTAGCAGTTGGAAATTATCAAAGAAAAAATATTTAACTCTATCTGTACCTTTTTTTAGTAAAATATATAAATATGCTTGAAAATTAGCCCCAAATAGACTATTAGAAGCTACACTTAAGAGCTCAGATTTAAAAAAATAAAAGAACTGCAATGTGAGCCTGCCTCTCAGGCACCATGTGATTCGGGAGAGGAAGACTGTCCTGTGGAAGGTTACAGAGCCAAGTCTAAGCAAAAATTAAGTTCTTTTCTAGCCTCAGGGTCCTATACTCCCAGTCCTATACTCCTCTTGCTTCTTCCTTAATTACTCAACTCTAGGACCACATCTAGGTTATGCCCTACACAACAAATGCTGTATACTTCAAGAACAACTCTTCTTTCTGTGCCAGTGGCAGCTATTTATACATGGCCTCCAGGTCTCAGCAAAGAAAACCAAGAAAGAAATTGGTGATCTGCTGATGTGGCTTATGTTACAATTTGGTAGTTCTGCAGGCACATCTATCCTTATGTCACAGATCTACTTCCTCCCACCCTGGAATCTGACTCCCCATGAACAAATTACCACAGCTAAAAGGTGGTGCCGCTAATGTTAGTGTTCCAACTTGTTAAATATAAAAATCTCACACTCTTATTTAGCATTATTTGAAATCTCAAAATACCATGGCTAAAAGCAAATCACTCAATGGTAATTTTAGAATATTTTTCTATACTAGAGTTCCTTCCCTGCTGAGATTTTGATGTAATCCTCTCCATGTTGATCTCTGCAGTTCTGCAGTTTTTGAAACAAAGTACTCAATAAATATTTATTAAGTGAATAAATGAACCAACTTCTAAAAGCTGCATGTTAGCAAAGAATAGAAAGGTACCTTTATTTGTGTCGTATCATTTACAAAGCTGGATATTTATCATTCCTGGAGCATTTACTGTCTGTGTGATAAATATATATTCTACACTTATGTATGAATTTTAAATTTTTAAATAATTAAAATAAAACACAACATTAAAATTAAAAATAATGTTATTTTTCCAGATGATTCACAGAATACCTTGAGGATTTAGCAATGGCCAAAGAGCATCAACTGGAACATCAGTTATAAGCATACAGTACTATAGGGCAAAGAAGGGGGAGTGAGAGTGAAGGTCTAACTAGACAGTACCTTTTAGTTTGTTTAAGGTTTGATGACTTACTTCACAGCTGTACTGTTTACTTAATGTATCATGGAATTTAAGTAAAATTTATTCATGTACTTTTATCTATACCCCCAAAATTAAATTTACATTTAGTTTATAGAGGTATACCATTTAACCACAATTGTCTTTTAAACAAAGATAATCATTAAGATAAATAAGAACTCAAAATTTACTATTACAGGTTAAATATTTGAATTATATAACATGAACATAATGTTATTTGCAAAGAACAAATTTCAGAGGCTTGTGGCAAGATAGGCTTTTTCCTTCTAAACACTCAAATTGCATCCAAATTTTACATATGAAAAACTGGTGCAATCACACTCTTTACCTGCTCACTTTCATGTGGGTACCCACTGGTCTAGCAGTCAGCTATGTGAGACTCCAGGATAATGTTCCCTCTTCCTCCTAATTAAGTCTGAGGGCCTATACCTCACACCTGATGGGAGAATTCCAGCAGGGATTACTGACATTATTCCTTTTCCCCATTCCTTAACTGAGCAACAGAACTCTTCAGAATTTCAGGGATTTGCCAATCTAAAATCTTCCCTAACCCAAACATTTATATCTCACCACAGAAACCTTAACTTTCTCTTTGCCAAAGGAACCAGGGCAATCCCACTGCAGTGAAGCTTTTACCACCGTCAAAATAATAAAAGGAGTATGCTTTTAGTAGCCCCAGACTGACAGTAGAATATAATTTATCACAGACATAATGCTAAGGATATAAATTTCTATTATATTAAATATTAAGTGGGGTGACAGTAGCTATTTTGAGAAGCCAATATTGTTTCTACTGGGAAATATATAAACATATATACATACTCGTAAAATCTTTGAAAGTAAACCCTTTACAAATGATACTGTCAATACCAATATGTACAATAAAAATATAATGTAAGTGGGACTTCCCTGGTGGCGCAGTGGTTAAGAATCCACCTGCCAATGCAGGGGACACAGGTTTGGTCCGTGGTCCGGGAAGATCCCACATGACACGGAGCAACTAAGCCTGTGCACCACAACTACTGAGCCTGTGCTCTAGACTCCGCAAGCCACAACTACTGAGCCCTCGTGCCACAACTACTGAAGCCCACGCACCTAGAATCCATGCTCCGCAACAAGAGAAGCCACTGCAATAAGAAGCACGCGTGCCACAACCAGAGAAAGCCTGTGTGCAGCAATGAAGACCCAACAGAGCCAAAAATAAATAAATTTATTTTAAAAAATAACAATGCAAGCTACATTTGTAATTTTAAGTTTTATAGTAACTACATAAAAAAAAAAGGTAAAACTAACTTCAATAATATCTTTTATTGGGATTTCCCTGGTGGCGCAGTGGTTAAGAATCTGCCTGCCAACGCAGGGGACACGGGTTCAAGCCCTGGTCCGGGAAGATCCCACATGCCGCAGAGCAACTAAGCCCATGCGCCACAACTACTGAGCCTGCGCGCTAGAGCCCACAAGCCACAACTACTGAGCCCATGTGCCACACTACTGAAGCCCGCGCACCTAGAGCCTATGCTCCACGACAAGAGAAGCCACCGCAATGAGAAGCCCGCGCACCGCAACGAAGAGTAGCCCCTGCTCACCGCAACTAGAGAAAGCCCACGCACAGCAACGAAGACCCAACGCAGCCATAAATAAATAAATTTATTTTAAAAATCATAATAATATCTTTTATTTAACCCACTATATCTAAAATAGTACATCATTATGTAATCAATATTAAAACGTATTAATGAGATATTTTATATTCTTTTAATACAAAATATGCAAATCCAGTGTGCAGCTTACATCTCAATTTGGACCAGGCATAGTTCAAGCACTCAATACCCCCATGTTACTAGTGGCTACCACATTGAATCACACAGCTCTACACTATTGTTTTCCATAAACTACCCTGAATATCTTCAGAAAGAAAATGACAGTAATTTACAATAGATGTAAGTGCATATATTGTATCAAGTATAGTATGTAAATTGTGATAAGTTACATTAAGAGTTTTTGTTAATAAACCCATGTAGTATGTAAATCATGCAGTTATTTGCTACATATATTGAGGTTTTTACAATAATCAGTCTTTTAAGAATTCAAATGCATTCACACATTTCAGCTAAAAATCGTCACAGCAAACCAAAATAATATAGCACTTCATGCCACAGCCTCAGAAATCAAGTAGGAATATATACCCTCCTCCAAGACAAATATTAACAGTAACAGAGTTAAAGGCAGTTAACTAAAATATTCTGCAGATACATTCTAAAACAAACTCAAATTATATTTGGTAACAGGTCCAAATTTCATGTATATTATTTAAAATTAATATAATTTTACACCACCGTAATTCTCAACTGGGGGTTTAGTACAAAGGAGATGAACACTTTTTAGGTTATTCTATTATGTTTGGAATTTAATAAGGATAGATTTGTTTAATTTTATAAATGAGAAAAATAAATACTTTATAGACCTATGATTAGTGGATGACAAAAAGATTTATGTAATCAAAGACCAAAGTATATAAAGCATATATAAGTGTGTATATAGATATATGTATAAAGTATCCACATGACACTGATATGAAATAATCTAATACACAGCATGTTTTAATGCTGACATTATGTTATAAATATCAACCTATTAGTTATATTCTAATGCAAGGCTATTTTCAATATTCAATAATCCTCCACAATGGTTATTTCCCTGAGCCCTTTACATTAAACAGATATGGCATGTAGCAAATCCAACAAGGAAAAACAAAGATTACAAATTAGATGACTCAGGAAACTTACCAAAGAACAGAGACGGTAAATAGCTCCCATGAAGCAGAAATCATGAGAACTTCAGAAAGACATAAATTCAGGAAAGAAAACTACACTAACTGGAATCAAGTGTTGTATCAGCAAACACCCTAAGCTTTTGTTCTAAATAATCTTTAATATGCTTGCTAAAATTATTCCCTATTTTTAGATAACATTCTTAAATAATTGATTTTTTTTTTAAACAGGAGTACCCTTCACCTCTCCTGACAGTCAATAAATAAATGTAATCAAAGTCATTCATTACCAGCACTGTCATTCAAACCATAATTCTGATTCATTTTCCACAGGAGCCCCAAGTTTCTGTTATTTATTGTCAGTCTCCCAGAGTCCTACGACTCCATCTTATTTTCATGCACCATTGTTATACTCATCATCCTTTCCTAGAACTCTTTCCCTACTTGCCCTTTGTCTTCAAATTCTGACACTGCTTTATCCACATAGAATAGCCTCTAAATAACATTACCTACTATGATCATGCCTTGAACTCAATGGATTCTTTGTCCATTAGAATATTTTGTATAGTGTTCTGTAACATACCAGTAAAATCACTCATTGTTTTATGTATTAATTAAAAAACTAGCAGGGAAAGGAGTTGGGAGTTCAACTTGGAGGTAATGGCAAGATCTAATGGAAGGCCAAAAATAAATAAATAAATAAAAATAACATCTTCACATCAGCCCAATTCAAGAAGAAAGTGAGAATCATGCTCTTCATCCCTAAAAAATTATAGGGACTTGGGCTTCTCTGGTGGTGCAGTGGTTGAGAATCTGTCTGCCAGTGCAGGGGACACGGGTTCGAGCCCTGGTTCAGGAAGATCCCACATGCCGCGGAGACACTAAGCCCGCGAGCCACAATTACTGAGCCTGCGCGTCTGGAACCTGTGCTCCGCAACAAGAGAGGCTGCGATAGTGAGAGGCCCGCGCACCACGATGAAGAGTGGCCCCCACTTGCTGCAACTAGAGAAAGCCCTCGCACAGAAACGAAGACCCAACACAGCCATAAATAAATAAATAAATAAATAAATATTTAAAAAAAAAAAATTATAGGGACTTGCATTTAACACCTGATGAATTATTCAGTGAGAAAAGCAGTGATATTTGCTGTTAACACAAATAGTTTTAAATTAACTCAAAGAATAAAAAGAAGCAGTTTTCTAAACAGCAATAGGAAAGGTGAGTAATTATATATAATAATACACAGCAGAATCAAAGAGTTTCTGGAGATTATAAAAAAGACACCATTATAGTCATATTCTCAATGAGGTATTCTCAGTTCTTCAGCCAGTCATTACGAAAATGCAGCATCCCAGCCCTGACACTGTGTGGCCTAGTCTGGGGGGAGAGAGGGGAATTTTTTTTTAAGCTCTCCCTGGCTGAACTGAGGAAAGAAAATTCCCAGCTGGACCCAGATTAATACCATAATATTCTATGGAGGTTGAAATAACTGACTATAAAAAGATTATTAGTACTGAGTTTCTAAGACAAAGCTTCAAAAAGCCAAAGAATTTATCTCTGAACCTCAAGTAAATTTTTGAGAAGTCATAACACAGGAACAAAGTTAACAGAGAGTATGATTTGCTTAAAGCAAACAGCTTTGTAATAGCACTAAAAAAATCCCCAGAGCATCCATTCTACAACTTTTAAATCTCCAGATCTGTATCCTTCCCACATCATTCTATCCTCAAAAAAAGTTAATTTTTATAGTTCAGTGACAAGACCAAATAGCTAATAATACATTTTTTAAGCCTTCAAAGTAGTTTTCTGCTTTATTTTCAACTCTACTTAGATCAAATTACTCTCCAAAAATTTTATGGCTCTCCATTTAACCACATAGATGTAATAGAGTGTTGTGGATTGAACTGTGTGCCCCACACAGATACATTGAAATCTTAACCCCCCAATACCTGTGAAGGTGATCTTATTTTGAAGTAGGGTCTTTGCAGATGTAATCAAGTTAAGATGAGGTCATACTGGATATGGGTGGGCCCTAAATCCAATGACCAGTGTCCTTACAAGGAAAGAGAGAAAGAGATATCTGAAGACACAGAGGAGACCTAGAGAAGGCGGCCATGTAAAGGAGGCAGACATGAAAACTATCATGCCACAAACCAAAGAATGCCAAGGATTGCCAGTAACCACCAGAAGCTAGAAGCGGCAATTAAGGAAGACTTGTCCCTAGAGCCTTTGAAGGAAACATATCCCTGTCGATACCTTGATTTTGAACCTGCAGTCTCCAAAACTGTGAGAAAATATATTTCTGCTGTTTTAAGCCACCCAGTTTGTGGTAATTTGTTATGGCAGCCCTAGGAAACTAACAGAGGGGAATATGGGTTAATAGTTCCGAACCTGCTTTACTTGTATACTGAGGGCTGAATAAATATGTAAATAGATGGTAGATGGTGGAGGTATCTCACTGTTGGAAAGGGAAATTATAGACAAGTAAGGGGAAAAAGCTAAAATGAGCTCTGCTATACTGGATTAGAGTCAGAGACATCAGTATGAACTCATTTAGGTTAATATGGATACTTATGAATAGACACAGAAATAATTATAGATATGCATATATACACAGGCGAGTATACATACCATATAACCTAGTTCTGCCTCCGTGACAGTGTAGAAGCAATAAAACCCCAGCAGTAACAAGCACTCCCAGCACCCAGATCTTGGTTTCTAAATACTATTCTCCAATAAAAAGAACCAGGGATCTTTGGAGAAATGGCTGATCCTAGGGCTACAGTAGGGAAGATATAAGATGACCATGGAACACCTTACACTACCCAAAAGGAAGTGCTCAAAAAACAAAAGGATGGGGATGGAGCACAGAGTGTCACAGGAGTGACACACACACACAAAAGGTCTCAGCAAAGAAAATAGAAGATATAAATGAGAACCAAAATTAAAAATTTATAACTGAAAAATGCAATAGAAATAAAAATCTCAGTGGATAGGCTCAACAGCAGAATGGAGTGGACAAAAGAAAAATATTAGTGAAGTGGAAAACAGAACAATAAAAATTACCTAACCTGAACAACAAATGAAAAGCAGAAGGAAAAACAAACAAAAAGGACACAGCATCAGGACAATAACAAAAGATTTACAATTTGTGCCATCAGAGTCCTAGAATAAAAGAGGAAGTGGAGGGCTTCCCTGGTGGTGCAGTGGTTGAGAATCTGCCTGCCGATTCAGGGGACACGGGTTTGAGCCCTGGTCTGGGAAAATTCCACATGCCGCGGAGCAACTAGGCCCGTGAGCCACAACTACTGAGCCTGCGCGTCTGGAGCCTGTGCTCCACAACAAGAGAGGCCACGATAGTGAGAGGCCCGCACACCGCGATGAAGAGTGGCCCCCACTTGCAGCAACTGGAGAAAGCCCTCGCACAGAAACGAAGACCCAACACAGCCAAAAATAAATAAATAAATAAATAAATAATTTAAATAAAAAAAAAAAAAAGAGGAAGAGGCTAAAAAAGTACTCAAAGACAATAATGGCTGAAAACTTCCAATGTTTGGCAAGAGACATAAACTTGCAGATTCAAGATGCTGAATCCCAAAAACATGTACAAATCCCAAAAAGGATAAACCCAAAGAAATCCACCTAAAGACATGTGATATTAAATTTCTGAAAACTGAAGACAAAAAAATCTTGAAAGTAGCCAGGGAAAAATGAGAGCAGATTTGTCATCAGAAACCATGGAGGCCAGAAGGAAGTGACAATACTTTTCAAGTACTGAAAGAAAAGAACTGTCAAACTAGAATTATATACCTACTGAAATTATCCTTCAGGAATCTAGGGGAAATCAAGACATTCTCAGTTGGGGAAAAACTAAGATAATTTGTCACCAGCACATGCATCTTAAAAGAAGGACTAAAGGAAATTCTCTGAACCAAATGGAAACAATAAAAAGGAACCTTGGAACAACACAAAGGAAGAGCACAGGAAGCAAAAATGTGAGTAAATACAACAGGCTGTCTGTCTCCTCTTGAGTTTCCCAAATTATGTTTGATAGTTGAAGTAAAAATTATAACACTGTCTGATATGGTTATAAATATATGCAAAGGAAAAAGCTAAAACAATTTTATTATAAATGGGGTAGGTAAAAGGATATAAAGGGAGATAATGTTTCTACACTCCACTCAAACTGTTAAAATGGTAAGCTATGTATATGTAAGTTATCTGTATTATATATCTACATTATATATGACAAAACACATAAAGTAAAACCTAAACCAACCACTAGGAGAGATACACTTAAAAATACTATGGTTAAATCCAAGTAGAATTCTAAAATTGTTGAAGTAACCGTAACCCACAGGAAGGCAGGAAAATGAAAATAGAAACAAAGAGAACAAACAGAACACCTGAATATTAATACATCAATAATTACATTACATGTAAATGGTCTAAATATATCAATTAAAAGACAGAGACTAGCAAATCCAACTGTATGCTGTTACAAGCAACTTAACTTTGAATATAATGTTACAGACAGGTTAAAAGTAAAAGAACAGAAAACATACCATTTAAACATTAATCAAAAGAAAGCTGGAGGAAAAAAAAAAAAAAAAAGAAAGCTGGAGAGGCTATATTAAATCAGATAAAGTAGACTTCAGCACAAAAAAAATTACCAGAGATAGAAAGACATCATATAATAATAAAAGGGCCAATCCACCAAGAATACATAGCAATCCTAATTGCATATGCATCAAACTACAGAGCTGCAATATGTGCAGCAAAAATTTATAAAACTAAAAAAAGAAATGCACAGATCCACAATCATAGTTAAGACTTTTAATACTTCCTTTCTCAACAGTTGAACAACTAAACAGAAAATCATCAAGGATATAGAAAAAAATCAACAACACCATCAACCAACAGGATCTAATTGACATTTACAGAACATATACCAAATAGACCATATGCTGAGACCTAAAAGAAATCTTGACAAATTTAAAAGAAACAAAATCATAAAGTATGTTTTTGACCACAATGGAGTTAAACTAGAAATTAATAACAGAAAGATAGCAGAAAAATCTCTAAACACTTCAAAACTAAACAACATGCTACTAAATAACCCTGGGGTCAAGAGGAAGTCTCAAGGTAAATTAAGAAAATGCAATGAACTGAATGAAAACACAAAATATCAGAATTTGAGAATCACAGCTAAACCTTGTCTGAGAGACAAATTTATAGCACTAAGTGCATACATCTTAAGAGGAAAGTTTCAAATCAATATCTAAGCTCCCACCTTAAGAACTTAGAAAAAGAGCAAAATAAACCCAAAGCAGTAATAAGGAAATAATAAACAGCAGAAACCACTGAAATTGAACACAGAAAACAAAAGAGAAAATTAATGAAACAAAGAGCTGATTCTTTAAAAAGATCAATAAAATTGACAAATTGCTACCAAGACTGAAAAATAAAAAAGGAAAGATGACACAAATAACCAATACCAGAAATGGAAGAGGAAATACCACTACAGAGGTTGCAGAAATCAGAGGTAAGAGAATGCTATGAACAACTCTACATTCACAAATTTGACAACAGACAAAATGGACTACTTCCTCAAAAAAAAAAAAAACTACCACAACTCATCCAACATGAAAAATAATTTGAATAGTTCTATGACTATTAAGGAAATTTACTTCATGATTTTAAACTATAAAAAAAGAAATTCTAGGCTCAGATGAAGAACTCTAATAAACATTTAAAGAAGAATTAACACCATTCTACACAATCTCTTCCAGAAAATAGGAGGGAACACTTCCCATTTCATTTTATAAAGCTAGTATCAGCCTGATATCAAAAGGAAAAACATTCCTACTTACAGATGACATAACTGTCTACAGAGAAAACTCCAAGAAATATACCCAAAAACGCCTCCTAGAACCAAAGAGTTCAGCAATGTCACAAGATACAATTAACATATTGATACCAAAATTGGAAAATTAAATGCCATTTACAATCACTCCTCCAAAAATGAAATACTTAGCTATAAATCTAACAAAATATGTACTGGACATGTATGTTGAAAACTATACAACACTGGTGAATGAAATTAAGATCTAAATAAATGGAGAAACATACCATGTTCACGGATTAGAAGACTCAACAGAGTAAAGACGGCAATTCTCCCCAAACTGACATATGGACAACACAATTCCTATTAAATTCCCAGAAAGACTTTTTATAGATATAGACAGAATTATTCTAAACCTTATACAGAAAAGCAAAGCAACCAGAATAGCTAAAACAAGTTTGAAAAAAGAATAAAGTGGGAATTATTCTGGTTTCAAGATTTATTAGGCAAAGAAAACGAACCTTAATCTAAAAATCTCACATTGTGCAAAAAGGATCACCATGTCTGAGTTTTCCACAGTCTGCGCATTCCAAGAAAGGTTTTGCCCTTGTCTGGCTCCTAAGATGCAACCACTAAACCCTTGAAATATCCTGCCTAATGAGAGTGTCTTTGTTTACCTGGGGACCTTGAGTGACTCCATATAGTCCATGCTAAAAATGTGATATATGTTTGGAGCCTTGAACCATGTAATATTAGCTTGACTTCTCAAGGGCTGGAGTCTAAGGTCATCCACAAAGGCAGTCAACCATACCAACACAACCTACCCACAATAAAAATCCTGGACACCAAGGCTTGGATGACCTCGCCTGGTGAGCAATACTCTGTATGTGGTATCACACACCACTGCTGAGAGAATTAATCACTGTCCACACAACTCCACTGGGAGAGGACAACTGGAAGTTTGGACCTGCTGTCTCCTGGACCTTGTCCTTTGCTTCTTTTTCTACTACTAATTTAAATCTGTAATCTTTCACTGTAAAAAAAAAAACCATAACCATTAGTATAACAGCTTTTCTGAGTTCTAGCAAATAATTGAGCCTAAGAGTGGCCTCAGGGACACCCAAACATACACACATTATACAAAATTAACTTAAAATGGATCACAGACTTAAATGGAAAACATAAAATGATTAAAATTTTAGAAAAAAGAAAAAAAAGAAGAATATTCAAGATCTGGGACTAGGCAAAGAGTTCTTACTTAGCCTTGACCCCAAAAGCACAATCCATATAGGCAAAAACTGATACACTGGACTCACAAGCTTAAAAACTTTTGCTCTGCAAAAGACACTGTTAGAGGATGAAAAGACAAGCCAGACTGGAAGAAAACGTTTGCAAACAGAATAGCCAACAAAGGATTAGTATCTGAAATATATAAAGAACTCTTAAAACTCAACAGAAAAAAAGGAAAAAAATCCAACTAGAACATGGGCAAAAGACATGAAGAACATTTCAACAAAGAGAACATACGGACGGCAAATAAGCATGTGAAAAAATGTTCAACATTATTAATCTTTAAGAAAATGAGAATTAAAACCACAATGAGATATCACTACATTCCTATCAGAAAGGCTAAAATTTAAAAACCACCAAAGAAAAAATTAATTAATTAATTAAATAAAATAAAAACCACCAAGGGCTAGCAAGGATGAAGAGAAAGTTAGATCACCCATACTGATCCACTTCCGCTGCTGATGGAAATGGAATAGTCACTTTGGAAAACAGTGTGACAGTTTCTTTAAAAACTAAACATGCAACTGCCATACAACCAGCTACTGTGCTCCTGGACATTTACCACAGAGAAATGAAGACATGTGTTCACACCAAAACCTGTACGTGAATGTTTATATTTATAGCAGCTTTATTTCTAATAGCCAAAAACTGGAAACAACCCAGATGTCTTTCAGTGGGTTAATGGTTATGCAAAGTGTGGTCTATCCAATACCACCATTGCTAACTATTACTCAGCAATAAAAAGAAATGAACTATTGATACACACAACAACCTGGATCAATCTCCAGAGAAAAAAGCCAATTCCAAAGGGTTACATACTGTATGATTCCATTTATAGGGCACACCTGAAATGACAAAATTACAGAAATGGAGACTAGATTAGTGGTTTCCAAGAGTTAAGAAGGCGGCGGGGGTGGGGGGAGCTTCCCTGGTGGCACAGTGGTTGAGAATCTGCCTGCCAATGCAGGGGACACGGGTTCGAGCCCTGGTCTGGGAAGATCCCACATGCCGCAGAGCAACTAAGCCCGTGAGCCACAACTACTGAGCCTGTGCATCTGGAGCCTGTGCTCCGCAACGGGAGAGGCCGCGACAGTGAGAGGCCCGCGCACCGCGATGAAGAGTGGCCCCCGCTCGCTGCAACTGGAGAAAGCCCTCGCACAGAAACGAAGACCCAACACAGCCAAATAAATAAATTAATTAATTAATTAATTAATTAATTAATTAAAAAGATGGGGGAGGGGAAGTGGGTGTGAGCAGAATAAGGTATACTGTGGTGATAGAAATGTTCTGTATTTTGACTATATCAATGTCAATATCCTGGTTGTGATACTGAAGTGTAGTTTTGCAAGATACTAAGTGGGGGGTGAGATAAAGGGTATATAGAATCTCTGTGCTATTTCTTTAAATCACATGTGAATCTACAATTATTTCAAAATAAAAAGTTTAGTTAAAAAATGAAGGAAAAATTAATACGATCAGAAGAACAATTTCATTTGATATATAACAACACTGAACATTATTAAATATTCAAACACTACTTTATAATTTCTTAGTTTAGAACAATAAAACATATCCCTTGAATTTTCTCAATCACAGCCATTCTACAAAGATTCACGTCTAACCAGTAAGAATTCAGCTCACCTTCCACACTGTCAGAACAGGAAGTTCCAATGCCAGTGTCACCACTGTCAGAAGCTATACTATGCCTCCTGATATGGTTATTTCGCTGGTTAGATGGAACAGCTGTGGCCTGCCACAATGATTCATTACCAGGTAACCATGCTGATGAAGAATAATCTGGGCCTACAAAAGAAAATATGCAGAAGTTAACACATTTATAATGTCTGTGAGTAGATAGAAGACATCTTTTGACCTTGTAAAAAATGCAAATAAGGTAAAATAAGCTTATTTTCTGCCGAAAATAATTTAAATAGATCGGTGATATCTAAGATTCACCAAATAAACTTACGTATCACACATACACAAATTCAATGCTGATTTAGCAGCTTCCTCTGGCTGAAGAGCTCTGATTTCTGCTTATAGACATTGAACTTTTAAACATGGAACTACTGTCTGATTTAAAATATCAACTCTATCATCAATCCATCTGGAAATGTCAGCACTCTGCTTTGTAATATTTGATAGGTAGGCATCTGTGATCCCAGACACAGGCATTAGCTGAGAATTGGGACTCAAGGAAAATCTAATCAAATCATATTGCATGACAATGTAAGTAGAATGTGCTCATGGAAGGTCAAAAAAAATCTATTTTTTTCCACTATAACCTAACCACTTAAAATTTTAAATTCTTTTGCATTATTTTAATTGATTTTATTTCTTTAGCTATCTTTTGATAAAAGTTTAACACCAGAGCATCTTCCTGGCTCTTTGCTTAATTTTCCCTTTTGAGTTACGTTCAATCTTCATTGTTTAGCTAATGTATCACTTTTCAGTGTTCTCTTATAATCTTTATTTTCACTTACGTTGTCCATTTTTATTTAACTTACATTTGCCTTTTTCTGATTTATCCATCATTTTACGTTTTTGCTCATTTCATTCTTTTACTGTCTACAATGCCACTCAAAATATACCCATGGACCAATGTCACTCTGTGAACTATTAATTACAAGTTCATAAAAATTAGGTGCAGAAATAAAGGACAAGCACTGAAAAATGTTTATAATAATTTGAAAGAGCAATTTTAAATCTTGAATTTTATACAAAGCTATAGTAGCACATGTCTTTATCAACGGTTAACACAGTGACTCTAGAATTGAAGCCTGTAGACTTATTTGTGGGAGTTAACAAGCTCTGTAAAAGAATTTTGAGCATTCAATTCAATTATACCCTTGAAAATTAATAAGCATATTATAGATGACGTGAATAGCTACCTTAAAGCAGACATTATCACATAATTATAATACTCCCATTTGGGTTTTATGTTTGCAATTGCAGTTGCTTCTAAGTAAAGCGGAAATGACTGGGCACTTATCATCATGATGTGAAACAAAACATCATTACAGAATTATCATGTTACATGCTACTGAAATTGGCATGCAAGGAGAGCTTTCTAGCAGTTTAATAAACATAAGAATCACAAAATGACAAACATATCCACAAAATTAATTACATCACTTTTACCACACTTAGGAACAGTCATTCTCTTTATTAATATCAAAATATATAAAGAGATTAATAATAAAACCAGGGACTTCCCTGATGGTGCAGTGGTTAAGATTCCCCGTTCCCAATGCTGGGCGCCGGGGTTTGGTCCCTGGTCAGGGAAAGAGATGCCACATGCACGCTGCAACTAAGAGTTAGCATGCCACAACTAAGGAGCCCACCTGCCACAACTAAGACCCGGTGCAACCAAATAAATAAATAAATATTAAATTGTTTAAAAAAAATAATAAAACAGACCTGAAGGTATTTTCTACCATATTAACCCCAACATTAAAGTTCTAGTTCTAATAAAACATTATGCCAAATTATTATTAACTTTAATTTCTATTTATAATATAATTTATAAATTAAGTTTGAGTTTTATAGATCTATCTATGAAGTATACAAGCAGCCTTAAAAGTCATATACATTTAAATTAACTCAAGCTTAAAAAATAGTGGCCAAAGAAACACTTCTACCAGCTTTGAGGTCCAGAACAACCACTTAAAACTTTGTAGATTCTAGACCTATCTCAGAATGGGACTTATCTTAATTCATCTGACTAAGCACTCACACATTAAAGCACCAGGTGAAGGCATTCTGTCACCAGATCTGCTCTAACTCTGATTTGTCTATAATCTGCACCAAAGATATTTTCTTTAAACAGCTCCTCAGGTAATATTCCTTTTAAATGAACTCAAAGTCCTATCTAAACCATTATCAAAAAGGGTAACCAGCCCACTACTTTCTCTCCCAAGTGCAAACCTATTAATTGGAGAAATTTCTTTAGGAATACTCAGAAAACAACATAAATAGGCTGGTAGTACATGGAAATGGCAAATAAAGATATGAAAAGATGTCCAACCTTACTAATAGTGAGAGAAATGAAAAAGACAACAATGTTTTTATTTTTAGATTTTTAAATTATCTATAACATTAAATACCACTGGCAAATATTTGAAATACCAATGTCAAACAAAGTGCAGGGAAAGTTCACATACTTTTGTGGGTATATAAACTGATAGAACCTTTCTAAGTTAGGGCATCTGGAAACAGGTATCTAAATTTCAACATGTACGTAAATTTCAACATAAGACCTCCCACTAGGAATTTTTATAAAGAAGTAATAGAGAAGTATAAAAATATATAAGCACAAGGACAGTACTTCTTTAATAATAAAAATAAATGCCTAGAAACAAAATATGTATCTGTAAGTTAGTTGATAATATTCAAGTGCTAAAAATAATTTTACTGACCTTTTTTTTTAACATGTAGTGACATCCAAAAAATTAAGTATGTGTGGGAGCAAAGCATTTGTATCGCTACATATATAGTATGATTCCATGGTTAGAGAAGAGACTGTACATTTACATATATGGAAAAAGGAGCTTTCAGGGAGCTCTATGTCTAAATGTCAACATTGACTACAATGTTTTACTAAAGGAACAAATACGTTACAGAACGTTTACTCTATCACTAGGGATGATGATGATGATGATGATTATACACTATCATCTTCCGGGGAAAAATGCTGAAAATTACTTATACTGATTTGCAGATTACATCAACATTTGATTCTGAAAGGAACCAGCTATAGAGCAAGATATGTAAATTCAACAGATTCCTGGTTAACAATTTTACAAAAGCTGCATAAGACCACTGAAATAAAGTAAAAACTCTTGCTTTTAGACAATATAACCATCTTGAGCAGTATAAAGTAGTATTACATGTTTAGGCCACAACACCTCCACCCCATTTATTGTTAACAAATCTTGGCCCGAGGAAACCATTTGTAGATAAAAGGATATAATCCCCCCCACCCCACCCCCCAGCCCCCCCCCCCCACACACACCAGTAATGGGAGTAAAAAAAGAAAGAAAGAAAAAAAACACTGATAATGATATGGTGTTATTACCAGAAGCTAGGAAGATTTTCAATAATTAGTCTTAAATCATTAACTATTACCAGGAAGAATGGCTCAACAAAACTTTTTCTGAAGTTTTCTGAAGGTCAGACAGTAAATATTTTCACCTTTGCAAGCCATTTGATCTCTATGAAAACTATCCAACTCTGTCACCATTGTGGTAAAGGCAGCAATAGACAACAGAATGGGTATGACTGTGTTGCAATAAAACTTTATTTATAAAAACGGATGACAAGCTAGATTTGATCCATGGGCCCTAGTTTGCAGACCCCTGATCAAGAGTAAAAAATTATTCTAATAGATAAATATTCTCTAAAATCCAGCTGATTCAAAATGAGTAACTCCGGCCAGCATGTTAATTCATTCCTTTATTCAGAAGAAATTCTAGTTCATCCTAGAGCACATACCAGCAAGTCCTGCTGCTCTAAATCTGAAAATTCATGGGAGCATTACTGAAGTTATCTGAGGACTACCAACACCAACAACTTTTTTGGATTTCTTTTTCCAGAATAAACAGTCTCAGTTTGTAATAAGGAAGAAACTTTTGCATTCTATTACAAGTTACTCACTAAAGGGATGTTTCCTATAAGCTTAAATTATACATAATGGCCCATCTCTGGGAAACCTGCCTCCCAGGTAGTGAGCATTAAGCTGAAATACCTCTGTTTAGCTCACAGGAAACATCCTGACCAGGCCCACCTGTGAATGACTACAGGGAGGAAGAAATTAACACATCCCCTCCAGAGGCTGACTGGAACCAGGAAATGTTTGACTTTACTCCCTCCCCTTTTAGTATAAAAGAAGCCAGGCAAGATGTTTCTTTGATGCATGAGCCCACCATCTTCTCAGTTTGCTGGCTTTCCAAATACAGTCACTACTCCTTGCCCCAACAACTCATCTCTCGATTTAACAGCCTGTTGTGCAGTGAGCAGTACAAGCTTGAACTCGATAACAAGTTGACCTGTATGGTTTATTTTTTTTTTTTTTGGCCGTGCCGTGTGGCTTGTGAGATCTTAGTTCCCCAACCAGGGATTGAACCCAGGCCCTCGGCAGTGAGAGCACAGAGTCCTAACCACTGGATTGCCAGGGAATTCCCCTGTATGGTTCAAAACTCTTAGACAACATCAAACATATATTCATATGTATGATGGTTAATTTTATGTGTCAACATAACTGGATCATGGGGTGGCCAGATACTGGGTCAAACATTATTCTGCATGTTTCTGTGAGGCTATTTTTAGGTGAGATTAGTATTTAAATTGGTAGACTGAGTAAAGCAGATTGCCCTCCATATGTGGATGGGCCTCATCAAACCAGCTGAAGGTCTGAATGGAACAAAAGGTTGACCCACCCCCAATAAAGAGGGAATTCTTCCTGCCTAAAGGCCTTCAAAATAGAACATTGGCTTTTCCCTGTCTTTGGACTGGAAGTGAAACATCAGCTCTTCCTGGGTCTCAGGCCTGTCAGCCTTCAGAATAAAACTCCAACATCAGCTCTCCTGGTTCTCAGGCCTTCAAATTCAATTTGAAACTAAACCATTGACACCCCTGGGTCTCCAGCTTGCTGACTCACACAGCAGATCTTGGGTCTTACCAGCCTCCATAATCACATGAACAAATTCTTTATAATAAATCTCTTCCTACAGATATATAGAAACAGAAAAAGAATATAAATACACATTTTTTTTCTCAAGTGCACATGAAACATTCTCCAAGACAGATCATGTCTTATGCCACAAAATAAGTCTTACTACATTTAAGAAGATTTACACCATATCAAGCCATCTTTTCCAATAACAATGGTATGAAATAAATCAATTAAAAGAAGAAAACAGAAAATTCGCAAATATGTGGTGCTTAAACAACATGCTCCTAAACCACCAATGGGTCAAAAAAGAAATCAAAAGGGAAATCAAAAAATATCTTGAGACAAATGATGGAAACACAACATAACAAAACTTACGGAATGCAAAAGCAGTTCTAAGAGGGAAGTTTATAGTGACAACTGCCAACATTAAGAAAGCTCAAATGAACATCTAACTTTACACCTTAAGGAACTAGAAAAAGAACAAACTAACCCCAAAGTTAGTAGAAGGAAGGAACTAATTTAGGATTCCGGCCTTTCACTGCCGTGGCCCGGGTTCAGCCTCTGGTCAGGGAATTGAGATCCTGCAAGCTGCGTGGTGATGTTAAAAAAAAAAAAAGTTTAAAGAAGGAAGGAAATAATAAGAATCAAAGTGGAAATAAATGAAATATAGACTAAAAAGACAACTGAAAAGATCAATGAAACTAAAGCTATTTTGAAAAGATAAACAAAACTGACAAGCCTGAATGACTACGGGAAAAAAAAGTCTCAAATAAAATAAAAAATGAAAAAGGTGACATTACAACTGCTCACACAGAAATACAAAGGATCATAAGAAACTGCTATGAACAATCATAAGCCAACAAATTGGCCAACCTAGAAGAAATGAATAAATTCCTAGAAACATACAACCTACCAAGACTAAATCATGAAGACAAAGAAAATGTGAACAGACCAATTACTAGTACAGATATTGAATCAATAATCAAAAACCTTTCAACAAAGATATGTCCAGGACTAAATGGTTTCACTAGGGAATGAATCCTACCAAACATTTAAAGAACTAATACCAATCCTTCTCAAACTCTTCCAAAAAATGGAAAGGGAGAGAATAATTCCAAACTCTTTTTAAGAAGCCATCATTACCCTATACTGGACACTACATTACCCAGACAAGGACACTACAAGAAAATCACAGGCTAATATCCCTAATAACATAGATACAAAAATCCTCAAAAAAATATTAGCAAACCTAATTCAACAGCACATCAAAAGGACCATACACCATAATCAAATGGGATTTATTCCAGGGATGCAAGGATGGTTCAACATATGCAAATCAATAAATGTGATATACCACATTAACAACATAAAGCATAGAAATCATATAAACTCAAAAGATGTAGGAAAAGTATTTGACAAAATTCAACATCCTTTCAAGATAAAACTCTCAACAAACTGGGTATAGAGGGAACATAACACAACAAAGGCCATATATGACTAGCCCACAGTTAACATCATACTCAACAGCGAAAAAGCTGAGGAACAAGATCAGGAACAAGACAAGGATACCGATTCTCACCAGTTTTACTTAATGAAGTACTGGAAGTCCTAGCCAGAGCAATTAGATAAGAAAAAGAAATAAAAGGTATCCAAATCGGAAAGGAAGCAGTAAAACTGTCTCTATTTGCATATAACATACTATATATGGAAAACCACCAAAAAACTGTTAGAACTAATCAGCAAGTTCAGTAAAGTTACAGAATACAAAAATCAATACATAAAAATCAGTTATGTTTCTATATACTAACAATAAACTATTGAAAAGACAGATTAAGAAAATAATCCCATTTACAACTGCATTGAAAAGAACACTAAGAAGTAAATTAAACCAAGGAAGTAAAATATCCACACATCAAAAACTATAATACCTTGAGATGAAAGAAACTGAAGAAGACACAAATAAATGGAAAGATATTTCATGCTCACAAATTGGAAGAATATTGTTAAAATGTCCATATTACCCAAAGTAAGCCACAGATTCAATGCAATCCCTATAAAAATTTCAATGGTATTTTTCACAGAAATAGAAAAAACAATCCTAAAATTTGTATAGAACCACAAAAGACCTTGAATGGCCAAACCAATTCTGAAAAAGAACAAAGCTGGAAGCGTCAAACATCCTGATTTCAAACTATACTATAAAGCTATAGTAATTAAAACAGTATTGTCATTAAATAAAGACTCACAGATCAATGGAATGGAATAGAGAGCCCAGAAATAAACCCATGCATACACAGCGAGTTAATTTACTATCAGGGATCCAAGAATATACAAAGGGGAAAGGATAAATGGTGTTAGGAAAACGGGACAGCCACAGGCAAAAGAATGAAACTGCTCCCCTATCTTACACCATACACAAAAGTGAACTCAAAATGGATTAAAGACTTGAACATAAGACCTCAAACCATAAAACTCCTAGAAGAAAACATACAGGTATGCTCCTTAACATTGGTCTTGCAATGATTTTTTTGGATTTTGACACCAACAGCAAAAATAAATAAATGGTACTATATCAAACTAAAAAGCTTTTGAATAGCAAGGAAAATCATCATAAAAAGAAAGAAAGAAAGAGAAAGAAAGAAAGAAAGAAAGAAAGAAATTAAGAAGGAAAGAAAGAAAGGAAGGAAGGAAGGAAGGGAGGAAAGAAAGAAAGGAAAGAAAAGAAAAAAGAAAAGAAAAGGCAACCTATAGAATGGGAGAAAATATTTGCAAACCATATATCCAATAAGGGATTAATATACAAAATATATAAAGGACAACTCAACAGCAAAAAAACACCCAAATAAAAATGGCCAAAGGGCCTGAATAGACATTTTTCCAAAGACACACACACACACAAACACACACACACAATAGAATATTATGCTAAGTCTTAGCATCTAATGTAGAATATGATGACTATAGTTAACAACAGTTTTGTATACTTGAAATTTGCTAAGAGAATAAAACTTAAGTGTTCTCAACTAAAAAAAAAAGTAATTATGTGAGGTGATGGATGTGTTAATCAACTCTAATGAGAATCCTTTCTCAATGTATACATATATCAAAACATCACATTTACACTTTAATACATTACAATTTTATTTATCAATTATACCTCAATAAAGCTAAATTAAAAATAAAAGAATCCAACATTTGGGACAATGGGGCTATAGAATGTTCCTAAAGTGTTATTTCTAATAAGGAACTGTTACAAATAAACCAAAAGGGAGAAGGGAACACAATTTTGGCCATTAAAACAGT
This sequence comes from Eubalaena glacialis, assembly GCF_028564815.1. NCBI lineage: Eukaryota > Metazoa > Chordata > Mammalia > Artiodactyla > Balaenidae > Eubalaena > Eubalaena glacialis. Next base: position 43,064,591 of record NC_083727.1, on the reverse strand, counting down.
GAAGACCTAAAAGTATAAAATGCTTATACTGTCAATCTATGTAAGACATAAAATTTAATAAATGGGAAATTCACAAATAACCTCAGATTTCATATTGTTTAGGAATTCTATGAATTCTTTTTTTGCCCGTTTCTAGCTTAGCACTCACCATATCAAACTGAAGTTATCTGTGCCTGTATCTGTCCTCCTTCTAGACTGTAGTAATAGTCATTGAGGGCAAGGACCATGTGTTCCAGATCTTACTCAGTGCTGCAGCCAGCATATAGTAAACATTCAAACAAACAAAACAAACTGCATAAAGCAACTGGAAAGAAATACATCAAAATACTACCTGTGGTTTTCTCTGGATGGTAAGATTACTGGTAATTTCTTCGACTTTTATGCTTTGTATTATTACTTTAATAATCAGAAAAATAAGCTTTATTTTTTTAATCCTTAACCCCCACCACTAATAAACCAAATAATTTACTTATTAAGTACCTCTTAGTTATTCTATACCTGTGCTAAGTAACTATTAATGAAAGTCTTTGGAGATATGTTTTCCGGGAAATGGGTATACAACTTACTTGGCCTAATTTGGAACAAAATGCGTACATTCTAACACATAAATCAAACTACCATAACTTTTTTTAAATGTTCAAAAATTCAAAACTACAAATTAATGTTTACAAAATGAATTATATTATACACTTAAAAGGAAAAAAATTTCTTCAAAGTAAAGAACTTAGAACAGACTGGTTCTTTGTTTTGGTTGATAGCTACAAGTCTGTTTCAATATCACAATTAATTTAGTCCAGTAGAAGAAAAAAATTTTTAAAGCTGTAGGAGAGTCTACCGGGGAAACACAGCAACTCATATACTTTGACAAAAGACCAGTGCAGTCTTTTTTCTAGGAAGGTATCCTCATCAAAAGAACTCTAGAAGAAGGAAGCATATAATAAGTCCAATCACATCAGACAAATCATTCGATCAATCAATGGGGAAAACATGTCCTATTCAGAACAGCATCTTATTCTTTTAAATCAGTAAGACATTTTAATTTGCTTATGATGGTATCACAATGATCTTATTTTTGCTAAACTTTTCCTTTTAAAGGAACAGGCAATTCATTCAGGTTTCCCAAAATGATGAAATTAGCTATAGAGGGTGATCTCCTCTAGCCTGAATTCACATTTGTCTTAACCTTTAAATATAACTACTACTTTCTTAAAAAGATCCAGTATTTTATGTGCCTAGAACACTGAAGATAATTAACAAAATGTCATGATTGAAATAACATTCTAATCTTTCATTTAGATTGAATGAATTCAATCTGAGAAGAATGACATGGCGTGTCTCTATTCAACATAATCCAGAATCACAAAGCAGTCAGAATTAGACACGAATATGCTTACCAGGTGATACAAGGAAAATTTTCTCACACAATAGTTATAAGACTACACTACTAAAAGGGAATTACTCAATTTCTAGATATGTGCTATGCACTTAAAAAAAACAAACTTTAAGGCTCAGTGATCTCTGAAATAAGGTATTACCTAGGTCCTATCATATTAGAGCAACTGAATGACTGTGTAGAATCAGCTCTCTCTAGAACAAAGACACATTTCTGCAAGAACAGCAAAGATTCCCAAGACACCATACATTGGGACTTCTCTTTGGAAGACAATATGTTACATTTTTTTTTTTTTTTTTTTTTTTTTATTTATTTATGGCTGTGTTCGGTCCTCGCCTCTGTGCGAGGGCCTTCTCCAGCTGCGGCAAGCGGGGGCCACTCTCCATCGCGGTGCGCGGGCTCCCACCATCGCGGCCTCTCCCGTTGCGGAGCACAGGCTCCAGACGCGCAGGCTCAGTAATTGTGGCTCACGGGCCTAGTTGCTCCGCGGCATGTGGGATCCTCCCAGACCAGGGCTCGAACCCGTGTGCCCTGCATTGGCAGGCAGATTCTCAACCACTGCGCCACCAGGGAAACCCCTGTTACATTTTTTTAATACCAATTTCAATAATTTTAAATAGAATACTGAATGCCCAGGGATAACTTATTTAATAATTACTAATATTTCTCACATTGGAAAAACAGGAAGATTAGCATCAAATGAATAAGTAACCTATTATATTTTATTTTCTTTCTGAAGCTTTTTTTCTAAATTGGAAGCAAAAATGCATACAACATCAAGTCTTCCACAATATGCTAACATAATTGTAACTGCACTTAGAAGAACTAATCTTATTGAATTTTTAAAATGACAATGCTAAGCTAAAAGAATAAACAACACCATTGACAAAGCAGATTTATAGTTGTAAATAAAAAGCTGAATATACAATACAAACTATGAATACAAATTACAGTGTTTTTTAAAATGCAGGTTATCACCCATTCAGTGCACTGAGACCAACCTTTTTTAATAAAATAAAACAGAAAAAAACAGAAAATATCAAATCATATTTACCCTTATTTGACATAAGATACACAAATCTCGCAATATAACATCTCTGAAATGTTAACAAGTACTTCTCCTCAAAGTTCAGAACAGTAGCCTTCAAGCTGCCCCAATTCTATCAATAGAAACAAAGTTAAAAAGAAATAAATGCAGGGAATACAACAACAAAAATCTCTTTTCCTTAACTCATACACCTAATCCATTTCTGAAACTCTTCAGTCCATTTCAGAAGTATTCACTGAATTAGTTCTCTCCTCTTCTTCCCACTGTCACAGATCATGTCTTTTGGCTGAACTGCTGCACAGATGTCCTGCTGGAGTAACTCTGCCCAAGCCAGCCTCTACCCTACTATCAGAAAATATATTTACGTCATTCTTTTGCTTAAAACTCAAATTCCTTAACTTTGGCAAAGTTCTTCACCAACTGGCAACCTCATTTTCTAAGACTTTACAACTCCTACCTCTCCCACTTCAGCTCCCCTACACTCTGTAGCCGCACATACCTAACCACTGCCTCCAAACAGATCAGGTTCTTTGGTGACTCCAAGCTATTTCTCTTCTCTCTCTTCTTTAAGAGTCCTGATTCAGAATTAACTTGCTCTAAATGTTTTCTCTGATTTCTCCAGGTGGTATTAAAATAACTACTACTTTGTGCTCCCACAATATATCACTCAAAATACCATAACAGCATTTACTAAATTATATTAACCCATATGTATATGACTTTCTTCTTCCTCACCAAAAGGCAACTTTTTTTAGTCTCTAGCACAGAGCTGCACAGTTAAGACAGGGTCTCAATAAATGTAGTCATTATAACTACTGGGTACCCAATAAATGTTCCTGGCATAAAATTAAAACTTCGGAAGTTTTATAATTAGATCTTAAAAATAGTCTTTGTTTTAGAAGGATTAAAACAGGGTGTTTTTTTGTTTTGTTTTGTTTTTGGTTGTTGTCTGTTTGTTTTAAAATCCAGGAGATTTTAAACTATCCCTTGACCCAGTTTGCATTTAAGTAACTATTTAAAGATCAGTAAATATTTTCCAACACAGATAAAAACAAACAAAACAAAAAAACACTAATAATTATAAGTGATTTGAAAGGCTGTTGGCCAAAATTCCTAATAAATGTGGGAAAACAATTTTCAATAGCATCAAAAGGCACAAAAAAGTCACCAAAAAATTAAATAGAACATTAAAACACAGAAAAATATTCACATTAATAGTAATCAGGAAAACAAAAACAGAAAATCTTGTACTACACTGGAAAATACCTAGCTAAAGTGAAAGAAACTTAATATAGAGATATTTATGTTATTCATCCTACTCGTCTACTTCATTTCAGTACTGTTTATCTCTAGGGTAAGCGACTCCAATAGTTTTAATTTTTCTTTAATTACAGAATTAATAGTATAGCTTAGTGGAAAAGAATATGGACTATGAAACTAGACTGCCTGGGTTCAAGTTCTGTACCACTCTTATAAGCAGTGAGATCTTGAGTAAGTCACTTAGCCAATCTGTGCCTCAGTTTCTTCATATGTAAGAAGAGAAAAAAAAATTATAGTATCTATCCTATAGGGCTGTTGTGATAATTAAATGAATTAATATGTAAAGATATTTTTTAAAGTGCCAGGCATAAAAGCAGACACAATAGATCAATGGAACAGAATAAACGGCCCAGAAATAGTCTCTTCAATAAATGGTACTGAGAAAACTGGACAACCACATGCAAAAGAATGAAACTGGACCTTATCTTACACCATACATGAAAATCAACTCAATGGGTTAAAAATGTAAGACTTGAAACCGTAAAACTCCTAGAAGAAAACACAGGGGGTAAGCTCCTTGACATCAGTCTTGGCAATGATTTTTTTTGGATTTGACACCAAAAGCAAAGGCAACAAAAAGTAAAAATAAAGAGCTTCCCTGGTGGTGCAGTGGTTGAGAATCTGCCTGCCAATGCAGGGGACACCGGTTCGAGCCCTGGTCTGGGAAGATCCCACATGCCGCGGAGCGATTAGGCCCGTGAGCCACAATTGCTGAGCCTGCGCGTCTGGAGCCTGTGCTCTGCAACAAGAGAGGCCGCGATAGTGAGAGGCCCGCGCACCGCGATGAAGAGTGGCCCCCACTTGCCGCAACTAGAGAAAGCCCTCGCACAGAAACTAAGACCCAACACAGCCATAAATAAATAAATAAATAAATAATTTTTAAAAAGTATACTACATCAAACTAAAAAACTTCTGCACAGCAAAGGAAACCATCAACAAAATAAAAACGCAATCTGCTGAATAGGAGAAAATATCTGCAAGTCATCTATCTTATAAGGGGTTAATATCCAAAATATAGAAGTAAATGATACAACTCAATAGAAAAAAAACAATCTGATTAAAAAATGGGGAGAGGAACTGAATAAACATTTCTCCAAAGAAGACATACAAATGGCAACAGGTACATGAAAAGGTGCTCCACATCACTAATTAGCAGCGAAACACAAATCAAAACCACTGAGATAGCACTTCATACCTGTTAGAATGGCTATTATTAAAAAGACAAGAAATAACAAGTGTTTGCAAGAATGTGGAGAAAAGAGAAAACTTGTACACTATTGGTGGGCATGTAAATTGGTGCAGCCACCATAAAACAGTATGGAGGTTACTCAAGAAACTAAAAATAGAACTATCATACGATCCAGCAATCCCACTTCTATGTAGAATCTAAAACCAAACAAACTCATAGAGACAGGGAACTGACTGGTGGCTTCCAGGGGCAGGTGGTGGGAGGGTGGGGGAAATGGGTGAAAGTGGTCAAAAAGTACAAACTTCCAGGTATAAGACAAATAAGTTTCGGGATATAATGTACAGCATGGCGACTATAGTTAACAATACTATACTGTATATCCAAAAGTTACTAAAATTAGTAAATCTTTAAAGTTCTCATCACAAGAAAAAAAACCATACCTACGTGTGGTGATGGACGTTAACTAAACTTATTATGGTAATCATTTTGCAATATATACATACAGCAAGTCATTATATTGTACACCTTAAACTAATACAATGTTATATATCAATTACACCTCAATCAAACTGGAAAAAAATCTACCGCAATCTAAGTTAACTGGCTTTCTTGCATTTAAGGATTTAAATCGAACTTTAAGTAATCAACACCTAGTATTCTTTGCTTTCTAAATATAAAAAAAGAAATCTGGAAGTTCATTAACTATTACTATTAAAACTACTTATTAGTACTATTATTACTAAAATTAATGAAAATAATTTTAAAAAACATTACCACAAAAGGTATAAGACTATAGTCTTCAGATGTGATTCTAAATTTCCTTACTTTCAATTTGAGTATAACAAGGAAGAGTTTTAAACTAGGTTGGTTCAGGTGGAGGTTAAAATTAACTCAATTAAGAACAATGATCAGATGGATAAATAAGTGGTTCACCTTTCACATAAAAAGTATGAACTCAAACCAGTAATATTCATTCATGATATAAAACAAGGAACTCAAGAGCGTCAGGGTAGCAACCAACAAAGGTAAGACTATCTCCTTCTATGAAAAAAATCATGTGCCTGTTGATTTCAATATGTGGACAGGCCAAAGATTCCTATCTTATACTCTGGTTACATGAAATGCTGTATTCAAAAGAGTATTTTGGTAGCTATTTGGAATGAGGGCCACATATTTAATTTAGTCTCTCATAAGCCTTTGTTTCTGTTTATAAACTGGAAAAAAATGAGGTATGATAAAAACTAATAAGAGGTTTTTTTAATAAAACCACTACAAACGTGAGGGAGTATAACAAGTCGTATTCCAGAGGGGTTTACCTTTGTCTTTGAATATAACTATTTCATAATATCAATTAATAGAGAAAATATTCTACATGGTAGCAAATTATGTCCAAACTTAAGAAGGATCATCAGTCCAGGAGGAAATAAAAGCCCCAATAAAAATAAACATTCCTAAATAAAGTTGTTAGACCTAATGCTGCTAGACCTAATGAAAATTCACATAGCCACTGACTTCCAAAGAAAGCAGAGTAAGCTCATTATTTCTCAATTAGCCTTTTGTTTTCTGATACTTAGGAGCCTAAGTGCTTTACATAATACATTTAAATGCCAAAACGAAAACAAAAGTTTAGTTTTAAAACACTCGAAAATAAAGTTTTGAGAAAATTTATAAATAACACCCCCAAATTTAAAAACTTAACTTCTAGTTAAACTTTTCAGTACATTATTCCTAAAATGAGATGGGATGCTCAGAATTAATGAAAAAGCTTCAGTAATGTCATGACAAAGCAATGTATATAGATTATGATCAATAAACACACGATATCTGCCTCTACAAGACAGTGTAAGCACCTCATAGAAAACTTTAAACTTTACATGAAATGTAGTCCAAATTTTTCATCCCATTCTCTTTCAGAAGGTTAACTAAAAGCTAGAGTTCACTTCAGAACTCTGAACTTCTAGTATTAAAACAGCATCAATAAAGCAATGAAGACATCTACTATGTAAAGAGGGCATAAAACAAAGTTCCTGATCTTGAATCTACTATCTTTAAAGTAATTTAAAATCTCTTTAAAGTAATTTAAAACCTTACACCAGTTCAGATGCCCTAGGCAGAATCCTATAGTCAAGACTCAGTGACTGTCAATGTAAGGCATCCCAGGAGACACTACCGCTAGTTTTAAAACTGAATGTCCCAGGCAAACCCAGATAGTTGGTCACCCTAGCTTGAGAAGTGGTAAGGGCAAAGAAAGCAACCCAAACACTCACTGAGAACTTATGTACCAATTCTATGTAATAAAATGTGCAGACTCGATTAGAGAATCTTTAATCCCTACTAGTTTTAAATTTTTAAGTCTCTCACTGGAAGTATGCAGTGGCACTGGTCCATTCTCTTCTGTCTCATTTACATGGCCTCTTGGAAGCATGCGGCTCTGGTGGTGAAGACTCGTTCCTTCAGTCTCCTCTCCTCTGGGAACACCACACTCTGCTGGCTGTACTCCTACTTCACTGACTGCTCCTTCTCAGTCTCTTTGGATGGCTCCTCCCTCCTCTATCTGACCAGAAAACGGTAACCTCTGCCGTCTTCTCGATACTCTCTGTGATCACATTTAAACACCATTTAGACACAGGTAACTCTCAAAATCCCTATCTCCACCTTCCCATCTCCCCACTGAGAAGCAGACTTGTATACCCAACATCTCACCTGAACCTCTCAAATGCATCTCAAACGCCACACGGCTAAAACAGGACTCTTAATTCCACTTATCTTCCTCACATTCTTCCACACCTCAGAAAATGGCGCCACCATCCATTATAATTACTGAAGCGCCAACTAAGACATCATCTTTGATTCCTCTTTCCTTCATTTACCACCCCCAAACCATCAGTAAATCCTGTCAGCTTTATTTCTCGAGTATATTCCAGACCCGTTCTGTTCTCTCCTATCCAATCTTACCACTCTGATCCAAGCCATCATCTCTCACCCAATCACCGCAATGACCTATTAACCGGCTTCCCGACTGCCAATCTTTCCCCCACTGCGCCACAATTTCTTCCCCCACAAAACAGCCAGGAGTGATCTATAAACACCAAGGACAGGGATATCTGCTTCATCTCCCCAGGACACAGAACACAGAACGAGGTCTGCCTCACAGTAGCGCCCAGTGTGCTGAGTGAAAGAATGAACAGTCATCTCCCCTACCCACCCACAGCTGCCTTCCCCTCACACAGAAAAGAACCCAAAATTCTTACCAATTCTTACAATGCCTTACATCAGGCCTCCCTCACCTCATATCCCTACTCACTGCGCTCCAGACTCACTGACCTCTGATATTGCTCAAGCTCCCCAAATTCATTTCTACCTTGGAGCTGTTTCTATACCCTCTGCCTGAACACTCCTGCTGTCATGTCTGGCTCCTTCTCATCACTCAGGTCTCAGAGCAATGTTACCTCCTCAGAGAGGCCTTCTCTACCCAGATCTACCCATACTACACCATCTCACCTAGCTCCCTTTTCTTCATAGTACTTAACATTAGCTGAACTATCTTGTTCGTTTACTTACAGACTGTTTCCTCCCTACTAGAACGTAAGTTCCCTTAGAGCTGGGACCCTATCTTTCTTGTTCAATGATGTATCCCCAGAGCCTAGTACAATGCCTACCACACAATATTTACTGAAAGAATGACTCATATTTACCAAGTACTTATGTACGTGCCAAGCACTATGCTAGGTAACAACAATGAATTTTTTTTAATTAAAGAAAAATAGAAAGTGCAAGTAAAATATTAGTATGAAGAGCAATTTGATGTTCTTTTATGTTGATCAGTCCCGTTCTTAAAATGACCTTATACAATAAATTCCACTTGGTAGAATATTATTTTGCCAGTGTAAAAAATATATATCCTTAAGTAGTAACAATAATTAGTATTTCATTGTAGCTTTAGAAGTTATCTAAATGATCACATTGTTCATTTTTTAATATACAATTTGAAGGAGCTAATTAAGCTATAACTCAGTAAAATCTGAGAGCCTTCATTTCTTCATCTTTTTCTCAGAGTACGAATATACACATTTCATCCAGTCAGAAAACTCAAGACTGTGTAAAAGCTTTCCATTCTCAACATACAGAAACATTCACAACAGAGGCTGAACTCACCATTTACTGTCTGGCCTCAGATTAATTTACCAGCTTCATTCAAGCCAAGAAGCTATCAGTAATAATCAGGTTCATTTCACAAAAGTCATCACTAAAGTTGAGATTCACCCCTCATCCCCCAAAGCCTATTATAAAAGAACATGTCCAAATGAGTTTAGGCAGAAGAGTTATGTTTCATTGTTATCAGAGTACTTTTGGGTCCATTTAATTCAGAACCACAGAAAAACTTTGTATTTGACATAATCATACCAGTTACTACCACCATCATTATGACATCACTAAACACCTTATGGCCAGGAATCAACTAGGAAAAGGCAGATTTAACGCTTGAGGCACTGAACAAATGACACTTCTTCAGATCATGTAAGTATTTTCTATAACATTTTCTTTTCAGCACACTTGAAAACTATCATATCCTACCTCCAAATGTTTTAAGGGTTAAATGTATTAATATTTTGAAAGTATGATTTATAAAAAGGAACAAATTCAGTATACCTAAGTACTCAAAATATCCCCATATCATACTAGATTTTTAAAACCTAAGGGAAATACAACTATCTTTCATCCAAATGTGAAACTATTATACATTTTGAATAACAGGATCTTCTCAAATGCACTCAACCAAATGCATAAAAGACATAACACTTGTTCTATTTAAAATTAGCTTTCTAACCACACTTGCCAATTGAAAAAAAAAGGAGGGGGAGGGTGGCCTTTTGTTTGATCTTTGTATGGAAATATAAGAAAATACTCATTTTATTTTCATTTATAACAATAATATCTGTAAAGCTGAAAAACTGTGGGTAAAGCCAAAACAAAATTAAATCCTAAAGAAAAGGTCAAAAGTTCAGTATTTTCCAAACCACGCTAATTAGTCCCACTTGTTTTAACTGCCATTACCTTAAAAAGAAAGTTTTCTACAATTTTTTAGAACACTGGTTCTACATTACCTTTGGTTTTCCCTTTAGTTACATAACTGTATAAACAAACCAGTTTTAGGACACCTAGAATTAACCCACATACTGAGACAAACTCATTTAAATACCAGAAATAATTTACATATCTCTGTCTTCACACCGGCCATCAAAACCAAAATGATTGCTGATAAATTCAATCAGAAGACTGGTTCCTTCTGCTTTCAGAAAAGCTCGAAAATCGCTCAAGGTAGTCAAAAGATAATACTGGACAGTGTTTCAAATATATAAATTTCCTTTAAATTCTAAGAAAAAAATGCCTACATGAACCAAGTCAGAGGTCATTATCTTGACCTTCACCGTCTGCTCATTTGCTAAAGAAACCACACAAGTTTTTCATCTAAGGTATAAATTTTTAAACTAAAAAAATTTTAAAGATTTGCTTGGCTCAAGAAGAGAATAAACATAATTATATCACTATTCTGTAAAAGTAATCTATTCTCAGCATATAGCTGAAAAAAAAATTTTATTGGAAAGGCATGTCCTGACTTACCAAAGGTTTATCACTGTCAAAGGTTAGATAAAATTATTTGTTGTAAAGATATACTGTCCAAATTTATTAAAATTGGGTAGTATTTATAAAGTATCTTCTTCCACTATATTCTTTGTCACAGCAAAGGTTTAGAGGGTGCAATATAACCTCAAAGTCCTTCCTTCAGTTAATTAAAAATTTCTAAGCACTATGATGTTTTCTTCTTCATAGAAAACAATGGAAAAATGGATACAATGCTTGGGGGATATTAAGCCTTCAAACATGTTATTATTACAAATAAATTTTAAGAGGTTAGGTTACAAAGACATTACAGATGGCTTCTGACATGTACAGATAAACTGAAACCATTCCCTCCAGCCTCTAGGGATAATGAAGTACCTTCTCACTCACTGAAGTTACTTTGACTGCAGAGTTTGTAAGCACCCAGTGAGCATCAGAAACCTCTCAAGTGCTGTCTCCTCTTCTTAGGACAAATGGTATACATTTCAGAGAAAATAATTTCCTACTTATATGATTTTTTTTACTAAACTCATGCCTACATTCAATTCTATTATTTCTAAGTGTTGCAGGACCAAATTTAAGAGAATGATTTCAAATCTAACTCTGGATTTAAAAAATTTTATGTCTAGATCTAACGTACAGTATGCTACTACAGTTAACAATACTGTATTGTATGCTTGAAATGCGTTAAGAGGGTAGACCTTAAAGTTTTCTCACCAAACACATGACACAAAAAAATGGTCACTATGAGGTGATGGATATGTCAACTAGTTTGATTGTGGAGATCACTTCACAATGTGTGTGTGTGTGTGTGTGTGTGTGTATATCAAAACCAAGTTGCACATATTAAATTTATCTATCAATACAATTTCTATTTGTCAATTACACCCTAAATAGAGATGACAAAATTATATATGTCTAAAAAAAACCCCACATCACAAATTTCTAAACTATCACAGAACTGCATTATTTGAAATTTTAATAGAAATCTGAGTTTGTGCCTGATATTTTTTAAATAGCAAAAATACTACCAACAAAAAACCACTTCCAAATGCTTCTGCTTTTTTGTTTCTTAAACAGTTTTGAAAATGTATACCAAAATGTCAGTTACACAAGTAGAGCTCATTTTGTGTAACAAGGTTACTTAATAGGAGTCCTAGAAGCACCTAAAGTTGTAGGAAAATTTTTGTGTAAGTACATATGGCGGTTTTTTCTGGATAAATGGTCCATATAACTTGCAGCTTCTCATGGGGGGTTCAAAATTCAATTAAGATTAAACTGCGTGAAAGAACCGTCAACGTCAGATAACTTGTCACAGGCAACCCAAGCCTTATTTTTTATATCACAAATTAGGGGACGATTTATCCTAATTTGGCGGCTCCTACACAACTTTTAAGTGATGTAGGCATGAAATGGCTGTGCGTTACAAACAGCTCTCTTCACACACCCAACGCGGCAAACCCCCAATTTTCCTTGAAAGGGCCAGGGACAGGCAAACGGATTAACACCCCTATTGCTCAAAGATCGACTGGCTTTGGCAGGACATGTCCTCCAGAGAGGGCTGCTGGGCGGTGACCAGGTCTCAGTGAGGGGCTGGACCCCTCGGCGGGCACTTGCAGCCAAGGCATCACCAGCAGTCTCCTTCCGCCCCAAAACGCGCCCTAAAGTAGGGTGTGAGGACGCGGCTGCAGCAGATCCCGGTCCCCCTGGCGCGCGCCGCGCCGCCGCCGATGCAGCACGGTCGCAGCGACCTTCCCGCCCGGGGCTCCGTGAGCCCCGTTACCCACGTCGGCCACACACCCAACGAGAAAAAGGGAGGAGGACGCACAACAAAGCCTAACCCGAGGAGGCCCAAGCGAGCTGTAAGTTGGGGCGCCCGGGCTGCGGCCCCAGAAGGAGCGGCCCGGACACCGAGCCGCGCCGAGCCGGGGCGCCGCGACGCAGGACGGACAGGGCCGGGGACGCGGGGCGCCAGAAGTCAGCCCGCGGGGCCGGGCGTCAGCAGCCGGGAGGAAGCCGGGCTGGCGGGCCGGCGCGCGGCGTCGGGGGCGGGCGGCCAGGGGGAAGCCAGGCCTGAGGAGGGAGGGGAGCGGCGGCGGGGTCCCGAGGCGCCGCGGTCGGCCGCGACCCCCACCCCAGCCGGGGGCCTGTCCCGTTACTTACACGCCGGGAAGCTGCGGGCTCCGCCGGGGCTGTCCCGGCCGCCGGCCTCCGGGGCCAGGAAGCGCCCCCACATCTCGGGCGGGAGCGCCGAGTGGGCCGGGGGCGCCCGACTCCCCACGTCCGTCCTCCCTGCCTTCGCCTCCGGCGGCGGAAACTTGTCCGGAGCCTGGGCCGCGGCGGCACCGGCGGGGGAACCAGCGGGCGGGCTGGTTAACGGCCGCTCAGCGACGGGCGGGGAGCGCAGGGGCCTGATTCGCCGCGGCGGCGGCTGCCATGGTCGAGCCGGCTCGGTTGAGGCCCGGGCCGGGGAAGCGGCGGCTCCGCGATGTCGGCGACTCGGTCCCCGGCTGCGCCCAGCCTCAAAGGCTCCAGGCGAAGTTGCAGCTGCGGCTTCTCTCCGCCCCCCTCCGCCGGGGGAGCCCGAGCCCGAGCCGGGGAGGGGCGGGGCCTGGTGGGGGCGGGGCCTCGGGCGCTTACAAAAGGCGTGCGCGGCGCCGGGCGGGGCTGCGGACGGGTCCCAGTGGGTACCTTTATTCCCCTGTTCTCCGCAGGTGGCGAATAGTCGCTCGGACACACCAGCTGCATCCCTCCTTCCCCATCCCCGCGCCCTGCGAGATGAGGAGAGGGAGGAAACTTGGCCCCGGGCCTCGTCTTTTGGTTCCCCTCCCCCCCCCCCACCTTGGGTAATCCCTCAGGGCCTTCAGGGCATATCTCAGAAAAGGGCGTGGAAGACCTGCCCTCCCTTCACGACTGCTTATGATAAAAGAGGTTTCCTTGGGAGGGGCTGAGGGACTCCCAGTCTCATTTGGGATTGGGATTAAAGTTGTCATCATGCATTCCATAAGCATCGTTTATAGATCACTGTGGAGGATAGAGAAGTGGTCATTTTCCTCATCCTGCAAATTCAATGCCTGGGGGTGGGGTGGGGGGGAGAGAACAGGTACCAAAATATCTACGACACGGAGACCTGCGAAGAAAAAAGCAGGAGAAAAGCCCCAAGGTACTCAGTACCAGAAGGTTCAGGGAGGGGCTGTAAATTTTAATCTAGTAGCCCAATGTTTCAGATAAGCAATCAGAAAGGAGTGAAAATGGCACAAAAGTGTGTAATGGGAGTGTAACTGCCTTACACCCTAAACCTTCATGTTCCTCCTCTGCCTGGTCAGTTCCCACCCTTCACCTGAACCCAGAGTGCAGGAGCAGGTATCCTGAGAAGGAAAAAAGGGTGCAGCAATCTCTTTTTAAATCTTACTTCTCATGGGCAATATTTATAATCCTTCCAATATTTAGATCTAAAATAGTGCATTTAATAAATATTGGTCGGGCACTGTAGAAGGAGGCGAGCTCTGCGCATGGCCGATGAATCAGGTAAACCAGAAAGCAGGTCCCTAACCCTCAACAGGCTTTGAGTCCAGTGATGCTTTTTCCTGTTTTGGATGTTTGCTAACAAAGGCCTCTTATTTGTATTTAAGCACCCTGTAATTGAGAAATACTGCTTAAAACTTTTAGAGGTTAAATTACATCTAGGTGTATAATCTATCACTTACCACAGCTGTCTTGTAATTTATCAGATTGCAGTTTTACATTTAGGGTCCCCTGGGTAGAGTTCCACTTATTTCTCCAAATCATGAGCAATTGGCCAAGGGTCAACTGTTTCTAAGGATAGAAAGTGACAGAAACATGAAAAAAAAATGTGACTGGTTCCTTTCTGTGATTTAAATGTACATTAGTTCATGTAATATGACGCATGCATAGTATAGGTTCAAAAAGAAACCTAAAAAAGTAAATTCTAAAATGAATTATCAGAAGCTATAGAACCAGATGAAAGTATCCTTTTTTTTTCATGATTTATACTTACCATACTCTCATATTAGGTATAGCATTTATTAAATACCAAACTTTTTTTATACAGTTCCAAGAAATGTATGAACTATTGCAGATATATCTCAATCCTTTGTGAGTTTAATATATACTTATTGTTATTCCAAAACTCTGCCAACTTCCACTCAATTCTAAGCAGTGTTTTTAAAAAATCATTTACTCAGGTTTTCTACGTGTTTTTATCAAACTGAAGGGCATGCCACTATATACACCAAAAAAGTATGTGTGAAGCTGAGACTATGTAAAATATTTCAATACTTATTGAAATAAGAGTAAAAGCAAAGAGAAAAACATGTTGCTATTTTGGAAGTTGGCACCAAAGATAAAATGTTTTGTGTTCCTACTAATTAAACTTGAGAGGATAGAGATCTACTGCAATTAAAATGACTGAAATACTAAGAATATTATGTATATGAGGTAAACTATAACCATCCTTTTTTTTAATCATATGAATTCTGAATATATATACAGTTGATCCTTGAACAACACAGGGGTTAGGGGGTGCCGACCCTCTGTGTGGTAGGCATTTTCGAGTATAATTTATAGTCACTCCGAATCCCGGGTTCTTCAGTATCCACGGTTTGACATCCGAGGATTCAACCAACCAGGGATCCTGTAGTACTGCAGTATTTACTATTGAAAAAAATCTGCATATAAGTCAACCCACACAGTTCAAACCTGATTGTTCAAAAGTCAACTGTATACTGAGCTGAGATTTCCCTCCACATCTATGACACACCCAGTATCCACGGTTCTCAGAATGAGTAAAATCAGTCATAGCACAAAACTGAGAGACAGGACTACCTAACCATTACTAAGCCCAATGTTGTAAACCAACATGTTTTTGTTTCATTGTAACAGTAGGTAAAGACCATAAGGAGGATCTTACAAGCTAAGACATTTATTACAGAACTTCAATATTTTAGTAATTTTTCATAAGTAGAGACAATACAAGTAACTAATGAAAACAGTGATTGTGTATGCTTCTGTCTGTGTAAATATGTGTGTGTGTATATATATGTATATATATACATAGTTGCTTAGGTCACATTTACATACTTAATGTTTTGGGAGAGGGCTTTAAAAGAGGAAAATAGTACTAAAAACACCATAGTTAACATCAAACCATATTAAACTCTTCATTTGAAATACTGCATTAAAAATATACATCATTTGGGGGGCTTCCCTGGTGGCGCAGCGGTTGAGAATCTGCCTGCCAATGCAGGGAACATGGGTTCAAGCCCTGGTCTGGGAAGATCCCACATGCCGCGGAGCAGCTGGGCCCGTGAGCCACAATTACTGAGCCTGCGCATCCGGAGCCTGTGCTCCGCAACAAGAGAGGCCGCGATAGTGAGAGGCCTGCACACCGCGATGAAGAGTGGCCCCTGCTTGCCACAACTAGAGAAAGCTCTCGCACAGACACGAAGACCCAACACAGCCATAAATAAATAAATTAATTAATTAATTAATTAAAATATATATATATATATACATTATTTGAAAATTAAAAATAAATGTTGCATTCATAAATCTTAAATTCTTTGGATATGAATCTCTGAACTGATTGAGCTGAACTATCTTACATGTATTTTTCTTATGTAAATTTATCATATTGGCAAACGACAACCAGAGGACTGAAGAGTGATATAATGATGGATAAAAGTGATATTTTAACATTAGAGGAGATTGGTTCAAGATGGTGGAGTACAAGCACGTGTGCTCCCTCCCTCTTGTGAGGGCACCGGAATCACAACTAACTGCTGAACAATCATCGACAGGAAGACACTGGAACTCACCAAAAAGAGATACCCCACATCCAAAGACAAAGGAGAAGCCACAGTGAGATGGTAGGAGAGACGCAATCACAATAAAATCAAATCCCATAACCATTGGGTGTGTGACTCACTAACTGTAGAACAACTATACCACAGATATCCACCCACTGGAGTGAAGGTTCTGAGCCCCACGTCAGGCTTCCCAACCTGGGGGTCCAGCAACGGGAGGAGGAATTCCCAGAGAATCAAACTTTGAAGTTTAGCGGGATTTGATTGCAGGACTGGGTGAAACAGAGACTCCACTCTTGGAGGGCACATGCAAAGTAGTGTGCATATCAGGGCCCAGGGAGAAGGAGCAGTGACCCCATAGGAGACTGAACCAGACTTACCTGCTAGTGTTCGAGGGTCTCCTGCAGAGGCGGGGGGTGGCTGTGGCTCATGCGGGAACAAGGACACTGGCAGCAGAAGTTCTGGGAAGTACTCCTTGGTGTGAGCCCTCCCACGTTCCGCCATTAGCCCCACCAAAGAGCCTGTATGGTCCAGTGCTGGGTCGCCTCAGACCAAACAACCAACAAGGAGGGAACGCACCCATCAGCAGACAAGTGGATGAAAATTTGACCAAGCTCTGCCCACCAGAGCAACACCCAGCTCTACCTACCACCAGTCCTTCCCATCAGGAAGCATCCACAAGCCTCTTAGATAGCCTCACCCACCAGAGGGCAGACAGCAGAAGCAAGAAGAACTACAGTCCTGCAGCCTGTGGAACAAAAACCACATTCACAGATAGACAAAATGAAAAGGCAGAGGACTATGTACCAGATGAAGAAACAAGATAAAACCCCAGAAAAACAACTAAATGAAGTGGAAATAGGCAACCTTCTGAAAAAGAATTCAGAATAATGATAGTGAAGATGATCCAGGACCTTGGAAAAAGAATGGAGGCAAAGATCGAGAAGATGCAAGAAATGTTTAACAAAGACCTAGAAGAATTAAAGAACAAACAAACAGAGATGAACAATACAATAACTGAAATAAAAAATACACTAGAAGGAATCAATAGCAGAATAACTGAGGCAGAAGAATGGATAAGTGACCTGGAAGACAGAATGGTGGAAATCACTGTCACAGAACAGAATAAAGAAAAAAGAATGAAAAGAAATGAAGACAGCCTAAGAGACCTCTGGGACAACATTAAATGCACCTACATTCGCATTATAGCGGTCCCAGAAGGAGAAGAGAAAGAGAAAGAACCAAAAAAATATTTGAAGAGATTATAGTCGAAAACTTCCCTAACATGGGAAAGGAAATAGCCACCCAAGTCCAGGAAGCGCTGAGAGTCCCAAGCAGGATAAATCCAAGGAGAAACACACCGAGACATATAGTAATCAAATTGACAAAAATTAAAGACACAGAAAAATTATTAAAAGCAACAAGGGAAAAATGACAAATAACCTACAAGGGAACTCCCATAAGGTTAACAGCTGATTTCTCATCAGAAGCTCTACAAGCCAGAAGGGAGTGGCACGATATATTTAAAGTGATGAAAGGGAAGAACCTACAACCAAGATTACTCTACCCAGCAAGGATCTCATTCAGATTCGAGGGAGAAATCAAAAGCTTTACAGAAAAGCAAAAGCTAAGAGAATTCAGCACCACCAAACCAGCTCTACAACAAATGCTAAAGGAACTTCTTTAAGTGGGAAACACAAGGGAAGAAAAGGACCTACAAAAACAAACCCAAAACAATTAAGAAAATGGTAATAGGAACATACATATCAATAATGACCTTAAATGTGAATGGATTAAATGCTCCAACCAAAAGACAGAGGCTTGCTAAATGGATACAAAAACAAGACCCATATATATGCTGTCTACAAGAGACCCACTTCAGACCTAGGGACACATACAGACTGAAAGTGAAGGGATGGAAAAGATATTCCATGCAAATGGAAATCAAAAGAAAGCTGGAGTAGCAATACTCATATCAGATAAAATAGACTTTAAAATAAAGAATGTTCCAAGAGACAAGGAAGGACACTATATAATGATCAAGGGATCAATCCAAGAAGAAGATATAACAATTATAAATATATATGCACCCAACGTAGAAGCACCTCAATACATAAGGCAACTGCTAACAGCTATAAAAGAGGAAATCGGCAGTAACACAATAATAGTGGGGGACTTTAATACCTCACTTACACCAATGGACAGATCATCCAGACAGAAAATTAATAAGGAAACCCAAGCTTTAAATGACACAATAGACCAGATAGATTTAATTGATATTTATAGGACATTCCATCTGAAAACAGCAGATTACACTTCTGAAGTGCACATGGAACATTCTCCAGGACAGATCACATCTTGGGTCACAAATCAAGCCTTGGTAAATTTAAGAAAATTGAAATCATATCAAGCATCTTTTCCGACCACAACGCTATAAGCTTAGAAATAAATTACAGGGGAAAAAACGTAAAAAACACAAACATATGGAGGCTAAACAATACGTTACTAAATAACCAAGAGATCACTGAAGAAATCAAAGAGGAAATCAAAGAATACCTAGAGACAAATGACAACGATAACACAACAATCCAAAACCCTTGGGATGCAGCAAAAGCAGTTCTAAGAGGGAAGTTTATAGCAATAAAATCCTACCTCAAGAAACAAGAAAAATCTCAAATAAACAATCTACCCTTACACCTAAAGGAACTAGAGAAAAAACAAACAAAACCCAAAGTTAGCAGAAGGAAAGAAATCATAAAGAGCAGAGCATAAATAAATGAAATAGAAACAAAGAAAACAATAGCAAAGATCAATAAAACTAAAAGCTGGTTCTTTGAGAAGATAAAAAAATTGATAAACCATTAGCCAGACTCATTGAGAAAAAGAGGGAGGGGACTCAAATCAATAAAATTAGAAATGAAAAAGGAGAAGTTACAACAAACACCACAGAACTACAAAACATTATAAGAGACTACTACAAGCAACTCTATGCCAATAAAATGGACAATCTGGAAGAAATGGACAAATTCTTAGAAAGGTATAACCTTTCAAGGCTGAACCAGGAAGAAATAGAAAATATGAACAGAGCAATCACAAGCAATGAAATTGAAACTGTGATTAAAAATCTTCCAACAAACAAAAGTCCAGGACCAGATGGCTTCACAGGTGAATTCTATCAAACATTTAGAGAAGAGCTAACACCATCCTTCTCAAACTCTTCCAAAAAATTGCAGAGGAGGGAACACTCCCAAACTCATTCTATGAGGCCACCATCACCCTCATGCCAAAACCAGACAAAGATTCTACGAAAAAAGAAAATTACAGACCAATATCACTGATGAATATAGATGCAAAAATCCTCAACAAAATACTAGCAAACAGAATCCAACAACACATTAAAAGGATCATACACCATGATCAAGTGAGATTTATCCCAGGGATGCAAGGGTTCTTCAATACACGCAAATCAATCAATCTGATACACTGTATTAACAAATTGAAGAATAAAAACCATATGATCATCTCAATTGATGCAGAAAAAGCTTTTGACAAAATTCAACACCCATTTATGATAAAAACTCTCCAGAAAGTGGGCATAGAGGGAACCTACATCAACATAATAAAGGCCATATATGACAAACCCACAGCAAACATCATTCTCAATGGTGAAAAACTGAAAGCATTTCCTCTAAGATCAGGAACAAGACAAGGATGTCCACTCTCGCCACTGTTATTCAACATAGTTTTGGAAGTCCTAGCCACAGCAATCAGAGAAGAAAAAGGAATACAAATTGGAAAAGTAGAAGTAAAACTGTCACTATTTGCAGATGACATGATACTGTACATAGAGAATCCTAAAGATGCCACTAGAAAACTACTAGAGCTAATCAATGAATTTGATAAAGTTGCAGGATACAAAATACACAGAAATGTCTTGCACTTCTATACACTAACAATGAAAGATCAGAAAGAGAAATTAAGGAAACAATCCCATTCACCATTGCAACAAAAAGAATAAAATATCTAGGGACAAAACTACTTAAGGAGGTAAAAGACCTGTACTCAGAAAACTATAAGACATTGATGAAAGAAATCAAAGATGACACAAACAGATGGAGAGATATACCATGTTCTAGGATTGGAAGAATCAATATTGTGAAAATGACTCTACTACCCAAAGCAATCTACAGATTCGATGCAACCCCTTTCAAATTACCAATGGCATTTTTTACAGAACTAGAACAAAAAATCTTAAAATTTGTATGGAGACACAAAACACCTCGAATACCCAAAGCAATCTTGAGGGGAAAAAACAGAGCTGGAGGAAGCAGACTCCCTGACTTCAGACTATACTACAAAGCTACAGTAATCAAGACAATATGGTACTGGCACAAAAACAGAAATATAGATCAATGGGACAGGATAGAAAGCCCAGAGATAAACCCACGCACATATGGTCAACTAATCTATGACAAAGGAGGCAAGGATATACAATGGAGAAAAGACAGTCTCTTCAATAAGTAGTGCTGGGAAAACTGGACAGCTTCATGTAAAAGAGTGAAATTAGAACACCCCCTAACACGATACACAAAAATAAACTCAAAATGGATTAGAGACCTAAATGTAAGACCGGACGCTATAAAACTCTTAGAGGAAAACATAGGAAGAACACTCTTTGACATAAATCACAGCAAGATCTTTTTTGATCCACCTCCTAGAGAAATGGAAATATAAACAAAAATAAACAAATGGGACCTAATGAAACTTAAAAGCTTTGGCACAGCAAAGGAAACTGTAAACAAGACGAAAAGCCAACCCTCAGAATGGGAGAAAATATTTGCAAAAGAATCAACGGACAAAGGATTAATCTCCAAAATATATAAACAGCTCATGCAGCTCAATATTAAAAAAACAACAACCCAATTTAAAAAATGGGCAGAAGACCTAAATAGACATTTCTCCAAAGAGGACATACAGATGACCAAGAGGCACATGAAAAGCTGCTCAACATCACTAATTATTAGAGAAATGCAAATCAAAACTACAATGAGTTATCACCTCACACCAGTTAGGATGGGTATCATCAGAAAATCTACAAACAACAAATGCTGGAGAGGGTGTGGAGAAAAGGGAATCCTCTTGCACTGTTGGTGGGAATGTAAATTGATATAGCCACTATGGAGAACAGTATGGAGGTTCCTTAAAAAACTAAAAATAGAATTACTATATGACCCAGTAATGCCACTACTGGGCATTTACCCAGAGAAAACCATAATTCAAAAAGACACATGAACACCAATGTTCATTGCAGCACTATTTACAATAGCCAGGTCATGGAAGCAACCTAAATGCCCATCGACAGACAAATGGATAAAGAAGATGTGGTACATATACCCAATGGAATATTACTCAGCCATAAAAAGGAACGAAATTGGGTCATTTGTAGAGAGGTGGAGGGTGAGGATACCTCATCTCAAGTCCCTGATTCCTGGGAGATACAGAAAATGAATCCCACCTATACCTTTGGCTCCAGAGTTGGGTTGCAATGGCTAATGAGAAAGTAGGTAAGATATGGATCACTGAATAATGGAGCAGTCCTATGGGTGGGCGGTGAGGCTGTGAAGGATGAAATTAAACCAAAAGATAAAGTTTAGTCTTCCAGGGACCATTAATGTTTACTGGAACTGCTGAGGACTGACATCTTTGTCAGTGGAACTTATTATGGTCACCACCTGGTCATACTGAGCCTCAGAAAAGATTCAAGGTCATTTACAATGAAAGGGGACAGCAATCTTGACAAACTATAAAGAAACAAATTCTTCCCTACCTGTCTTCCTTTTCAAACACCAAATGGATATGTGGAAGGAGGGAAGTGTGGAGTTCAAGAAAGCTGATCATGCCTTCACTAAAGACACACACACAGAGTTTCCTATCTAACCTGCACTAGTGGAGAAGAGGACTGGTTTAATAACAAGATGTCCAGAATGTTATGAAATTGGATTGGGATGTACTCAGTGGAAAGAGGAGTTTTCAATAGAGTTCACTTGGTAGCAGTTAGTGGGGAAAAAGCTGAAGGTATATATTCTCAATGGTTTGAGAATTTTCACTAAACTGATTAAATATTTTATGTAATCCTGAAAACAATCTGCCATCAACTGTTAATATTAGCTCCATTTTAAAGATTGAGAAGGGACTTCCCCAGTGGCACAGTGGATAAGAATCCGCCTGCCAACGCAGGGGACACAGGTTCGATCCCTGGTCCGGGAAGATCCCACATGCGGTGGAGCAACTAAGCCCGTGCACCACAACTACTGAGCCTGCGCTCTAGAGCGCGCGAGCCACAACTACTGAGCCCATGCGCCACAACTACTGAAGCCTGTGCACCTAGAGCCCATACTCCGCAACAAGAGAAGCCGCCGCAATGAGAAGCCCACGCACCACAACGAAGAGTAGCCCCCGCTCGCCGCAATTAGAGAAAGCCTGCGTGCAGCAACGAAGACCCAATGCAGCCAAAAATAAATAAAATTAAATCTTTAGAAAAAAAAAGACTGGGGAAAAAAGACCTAGAAGTTAAATAAGGCCACATAGGCAGTAAAGAGCCACAATTCAAATCTAATCTAAGGAGCTTTCCCCATCATGCTCTTTAACATGTTGCAAAACAAATATTATAAGATTTTTCTTCCGGTGCCATGTGAGAAGGAAGTACCTAATTATAGGATTTCTGTGTAGTGTTTAGGCTTCAGCTAAGACTGGAAACCATGTGACATTAATCTGTAGTATTGTATGATTTTCTTTAGCTGAGGCCATCATTTTGAGTATAGGAATAAAGAAGGCAGATGGATAAACACGATTTTGCATTGTGGGCACTTAGGGAAAAGGGGCAAAGAATTTAAGGATACCGTCTGGAGCATGGATGAAGTGATGGGGAACTGGGTCTAGCCTATCTGGAGAAAGCAGTGATGTCAAGAAAGGGTGAAATGTTGAGAGAAGGTTCAGGGAGTAAGGGAGTGGAAGTTTCACATGAAATCAAACAGCAGATATAATGAGAGTAAGGGAGCAAATGGTGGAAAGATAGGGCATTAGGGTGAACGGGTAGCATGTTGGAGTTTCAGATTTCAGAGGTGGGGCAGTGGAGGAATTCAATCTATGAGGTAGCACTGGAGTTGCTTCTCTCTGATTTCCCTTCAAGAAAGACCCTGATGTTCATCCACAAGGACATTCAGTCCACAAGCTGTTAGCACCTGTGAGATCTGCCTTACCTTTGGAGGCCTCTCTTTTCTTGGAGAGCCCCAGCCAATGGCTGAGCACGGCAGAGATACTGGGGCCTGCCAGTCTTTCCAGTGCAGAACCCTTCTATCATCAGTCTTTGTCCTCTAGCTCCCCATTGGATTGACTGAGACCTCATCTAATATGCATTGTGGTCTGAGCCTTCCTTTCCAATCCTATTTCCTGCCCCTTTTATCTTTCACAGGTGTTACCCTCCAATAAACGTCTTAACACTCCTAACTCCATTTTAGCATCTGCTTCCCAGAGAACCCAACTGAAACAATACGTGAAGATAAAGATCTAAAAGAGTTAGATTTTCATCTATGTATCTGTTTGTTGTAAATAGTAAAATGGGGAACACTTAGAGCATGGGGGATACTTAGAGCATGATGAAAATGTTTCTGAGCACTGTCAACCGAGGATGAGTTACCAGAAAGGCAGCACAGAGCAGCACGGACTGACACCGGACAATGGTATAGATAAATAAGCACCTTACATTTTGAACAGCAGAGGAAGGCAGGATTGAGAGAAACAACAGGTTTGAGTGGACTCAGAATGCCACTTGGGCACACATGAAACTCATGGGACAAAGTCCTCAATAGTCCTGCCTGGGGTGGTCCTGGCGGCTGCTGCCCCAGTTGGACAAGTTTGCCGCTATCCAAAGTGCTTCCAGAAGCAGACTACAAACTTGTGCAACTTGTTGAGTTCATTGAGGTCCACAGGATTTAATTAGCTAATTAAGAGTAATTAATTTGTTACAACTTCACTACTCAAATAATTTTAAAACATTAAGACAGTTTTCACAGTAGCTTTGTTACTTCTAGGTAGTAGGTAGTATTCAATTCAATAGCTCTGTTAACTTTGGTAAGTTTTCATTCCAAAGAATTTTCCCCGTATTGCTTACACAATGGAAGAATGTGTAGGGATCTCTGGAACTGTAAATAGAGCTAATATCACTAAAACAATCCCTAGAGTGACCTGGGCTGATTTAAAGAGTGGACATTTTAGCTAAAATTTCAATGGAATTTTAACAAGTATTATAATATATTCAGAAAATAAAAGACAAGTCTAGCTATAAATTCCGGATTTATGGGGGAACTAATTTCTTATCTTTGTTATTTTTTTCTGATTGTAAAAATAATACATGCTAAAAAACCGAAAGAAGATAGTATATAAATGTTCATTACTTACTCATTTAGTAAATATTTGTTGAGTACCTAAGTAGAGCAGGAAAAAGTAGGGACAGGTATGAAAGTTTGGCTTACTTCACTATGACCCATTATAGCTTTTGAATTTTCTGTTTTGTAAACATACATAGATATCTATAAGGTGTGGGTTGTTTGGGGGTTTTAACCCAAATTAGCTCTCAGAAAAGATGGAGTCACGTTGTGCTCCAGTCCTTACAAGTCTCTAATATTATGGATCACTTTCTTACTTTATTTTGATCAACAACAGACTGATTGGAGAAGTCATCTAGCTTGATGTAAATTCAATCTATAAAATCGGGAATCTGTATTTTTTTAAAAAAGATAAATTTAAAACATAAAATGTACTACAATAATTACTACATTGTAGTGATTAAAAATACATATTAAATGTGAAAGTGGAAAAAAGGAACATATCTTGTGTTATTGTTAAGCAACAATATTGTGTTGACATTTAACCATTTCACTAATGTCTCAAAATTTTAACATGTCAAGTTGTCCCAAACTTGGGACACATTTTTGAAAATGTGTCTTAAAAAAAAATGGGGATCACCTTATATTTGGACATATCTAGACTAACTTAATTAAAATTAATTCATTAAAATTGGTCTACTTTTTTCTCTACTTTGAGCCATAGTCAAGATATTTCTTAAACATTTCTAATTTCTTATAATGTTATATTTGGGGCATCTATTTTAACATACTACCTAAAACTGAATTCAGAAGGAATAACTTCTTATAGACTTTTCTTACAACCCAGTAAGACTTAAAAGTTTTGAAAAACCGAGAATAACCAATTTGTACTTTTATTATAGTGACTGAGACTTTTTAAAAATGTTCTCTGCACCTTTAATCGCCAATTACCGAACTGCAAAATTGCAAATGAAAGCACAGAAAAGCCACCTGAACATCAAATATTCATTATCATAAGTACTCACAGAGAATCTGAGATGAATTAACAATGAACAAAGCGTCTAAAATTAAATTCACACTCCTCATACATATATTATGAATGATGACAAAATAAATTACAAAAGATATATATATGATATACATAAATTTATATGACATTTTCCTAATTGGGATATTATATAAATCTTTATATCAAATAATTAGGTACTTTTTTCTTCCATTACAGATAATCTCCTAATGAAGTTATGAACAAACTTTAGCCTTAGTAAAATTGGGCAAGTTATCTACACTGTGACAATCACTGAAAGATAACTGTTTTCAACCGAGATCAAAAGATAGAGATAGCGGTAGGATTTATTTTCATTGTCTTAAAAAGGTGTATGATTTCAGCAGGAGGCACCTGTAGTGACACTAAGGAGGCAGGGGATGGATTGGGGGCATTTGACCAGCGTTGGGGAGAACAGAGCCAAAGGCATTATCCAGCGAATTCTGCACAGCAGTTGCCTGAAGGCTGCTGCCTTCTTTGCTCACCCTTGAATGTCAGCCTGGTTCTGGCCCAGGCCCAAGAGCTAAGTTTCAGATCACGGCAGGCTTAGGAGAACGGTGCAGACTGGAACATCTAATCCCACCCAGCTTGCCCTAAAATGGCCCCTGAATTCACCCAGCTCCTGAGCCTGTTGCCTGAAGCTGTTTCTAGAAAATCGAAGCATAGAAGAGCAATGCAACTTTGGCTCTGGGTTTGAGTTTGGGTTTTACCATATCATTTTTTTAAAGGAATTTTCATCTTCCTCCATACCATCTCTTAGGACAGATTGCTTAACATTTCTTAGAGGAAGTGAGACTCAGTTAGCAGGTGAGTGTGTATATCTCCGTGTTTCCAGGGCGTAGGTAGTTATCACCCTGTAAGTACCTACCGGCTACACGGGAAGCCGATACCAGGCACTGTAGTTTTTCTGTTGTATTTTCATCTAGGGGCTTATAATGAATTCCCTTAGAATGTTTTGGTATGTATGGGCATTCTCCTGCTAATACAGTCTCCAGTAAGAGGTGAACTTTCTCGGCTGCAAGGTGGCTTTCTGCTGAGGTGACTGCCGGCTCCTGGAGAAGTTCTGCTGAAGGAGACTTACAGTGAGAGCCACAGTGAAGCGCGTGTGCCTTGATCCCTTTTCACATACTGGCAAAAGGCCAGACCCAGAGCATTGCTCCAGTGAGTAGCTGGGAGAATTGTCAGATTGCCAGGTGAGGGGTAGACTGTCATTTATAAAGGGATGGTTTTTATAGACTCCCAGTAACCCATACTTCAGCCACTTACCTGAAGCCTGTGGTTTCTGGGAGAAAAAAAGAGCCAGATTATTCCCATATTGGAATAAAACCAAAACAAACACTGTATTTAGGTTGGCGGGATCTATATCTTTTCAAAATACTTTAGTATTTAGTTCAGTAAATAGCCTTTGCGTGATCGTGTCCGTAACTCACACTTTTCCTGAGTCTTGAGATGCTCTCTGCTCCTCTAGTTGCCATTAAGGGTCCCTCAGTCTACCGTGCCCCGGGGGCTTTGTCATGTTGCCTGTAACTGCCTCATTAACTCCCTCCCCTCTTGGGTTATCTGAATCTGGTTTTCTTTTTTTTTTTTTTTTTTCAATAAATTTATTTATTTACTTTTTAAATTTTTTGGTTGCATTGGGTCTTCATTGCTGCACCCGGGCTTTCTCTCGTTGCAGTGAGGGGGAGCTACTCTTTGTTGCAGTGCTCGGGCTTCTCATTGCAGTGGCTTCTCCTGTTGCAGAGCATGGGCTCTAGGCGCGCGGGCTTCAGGTGCACGGGCTTCAGTAGTTGCAGCATGCGGGCTCAGTAGTTGTGGCTCGGGGGCTCTAGAGCGCAGGCTCAGCAGTTGTGGCACACGGGCTTAGTTGCTTCGCAGCATGTGGGATCTTCCCGGACCAGGAATCGAACCCGTGTCCCCTGCATTGGCAGGCGGATTCTTAACTACTGCACCACCAGGGAAGTCCCAGGTTTTCTTTTTTTTTTTTTTTTTTCCCCCCTGGTTTTCTTAAATATGATAAGAAGAATGTCACTCAATGTGAGAGATCAGAATGTTCAGAGAAAAAAATGAGCGAAATATGAGAACTGATAAAAATGTGATTACCATAAAATGTCATCTTAAAAAATGTTCTTGTAGTTTAAGAGTTATATAAACAGAACTGATATTTATTAATGTGTTCTATTAATGCATGCCAGAGTAGATTATAATCTATACCCAGGGCACTTTTTACTGTTCCTTGGGAAAAAAATAAAAAATAAGGTTTCATGAAATGTAGTTTATAAATACATTTTAATAAGACATTATTTTTCCTTTAAAATTAAATTTTTATAAGTCATAAAATTTTAATCTTACTGCAGCTAACTGTTAAACACTCAGGATCATTATGGGGTTATTTTAGTTAGAAGGCTTAGGATTAATGCATTCATGGACTGAAATTTGGACGCAGAAATTGCATAAGATCTTTACTTTGTCTTATTAAAAAAAAAAATCAGAGAAAAGTAATACCAAACTTGGAGATCTTAAATCTCTAACAATGTAAATATAATTATATAACTGGTAACGTTTTTTTGTTGCACTTAAAAGTATATCTAGTTTTATAGAAGCAATAAATATTTCTTATAGACTATTTAGAGAATATAGAAAAAGAAAACAATTATAAATAGAGAAAGAAACTGGGATCTATCTATAATGATTATCTTAAAGAACAGTGCTAAAACTACCTCATAGGCCAGTAATATTATATCATGAAACGGCTTGTTAACTTTCAGAGGTGATGGTACTGCAGCACAGAAGTGCACAATGTAAGGTGCCAGCTACCAGAGATGCGAGTACAGACACAGCTCTGTTCCCTGCTGGCCCTGGACCTTTCTAGCTCAGTTTCCTCATTTATCGAATGGGATCACTGCAGTACTACCTCATAAAGCTGTCATGCGGAGTAAACAGGATCATGTTTGATAAAGTGTTTCACAAGTTGTAGGTAAGCTAATCTTTTTAAGAAGGACAAGGAGCAAGCAATCCAAAAGAGAAACTAGAGCAATAATGAAAGGTAGTATTGAGTGCTGAGCACTGTGCCAAGAATTTTGCCTGAACTGTAGCATTTAATCTTCATGACAACATAGACAATAGTAGGAATGATTATATCTCCATTTTCTAGATGAGTAAACCGTGGCACGGAGAGGTCCAAAGAGACATGGAGAGCGAGAAGCAGAGCAGAAATTCAAAGCCAGTTCTACCTGACTCTAGGACCTGAGTACTTTCCTATGAGCTATGCCATAGGAAAGAGTTTAACTTCATTAGTAATCAAAGATTTAACAGTTAAAAGATATGGAAATGGAAATGCAAAGGAATGATAAACATCCAATTCCATTTGTCTCTGTAGAGGGGGGATAGGGAGTAAAATTGGGAAGGGGGTACACAAAGACTTCAACCATATATGTAATATTTTATTTTTATAAAACTAGTAAAAATATGAAAATGTGTTAAGATTTGATAAACCAGGGCTATGGATTAATATTTTTCTCCATACTTTTCTGTATGTTTTAAATAATTCATAGTAAAAAATTAAAAGTGAACTAACATCATTTTATTTTGTTTATATGAAGATTAAATAATTAAGAAAATAATTCTGGGGAAAATCTGGAGAAACTGATATTCTCATATGTTTCTGGTGATATAAATTGGTCCAACTCTAGAAACCAATTTGGCAATATGTTTCTAAAACCATAAAAATAATCATACTCTTTGTTTCAGTAATCTTCCTTTGGGATACTATCCTAAGAAAAAAATATCAAAATACGCATGCACGTACACAATGAATACACACGCTGAAAAAACTATATGCATAAATATGTCAACTGCAGTATCATTTATAATAGTGGACTATAATTAACAATCTAAAATTTTAACAATAGTCAATATTATGCAGGCTTTAAAGTAATATTTATAAAGGCTTATAGCAATTAGCATAATGGTGGTGATGTAACATTAGTTGAAAAAAGTCAAAATATGAAATTGCATCACCACTGGAATTAAATCAGTGAAAAAAATAAGCAGAGAAAAAAGTTTAGGAAAAAACACCCTAAAATGATGAGTACAGAATTAGTGTTAAGATGATGAGATTATGAATATTTTTCTTTCCTCTCTCTTCCAAATTTTTGATAATATTGATCTCTGACATATTGTTTTTGTAATGCAAAATTGTTACATAGTAAAAACCTAGCTTTGGAAATAATGAGATGTATTTGAAAATGAACTAAAATTCAAGGGAGAGAATGAGGAGTTCTAAGGAAGGTTGTAGACCATCCACAATCAGTGCAGTAGTTCAGAGCAAGGGGTGCTCATCAGGCTGGGGTCTTTAGGAATGCTTCCTGAAGGAGGGGCTGTCTGGGGGTTCAATAATTGGTAGAGCAGGGTAAGAACTGAGAACTAGGAAAGGGCCTAAGGGAGGAGGGTGTGCAAGCTTCGAAAGTAGAAAGATGTGAGATAATCGTAGGAAACAGCACTTCTTGTCATGGAATATTTTATTTTCAGTTTTTATCTGCAGGGTTTTTTTTTGGCAAGTATGGTGACCTTAAAGTTGTCATGGTTGAATTAATTCCACAAAACAACTGGTTATAGAATCACAGCAACATAATTATGAGTTGTGCTTCTGGCTTCAAATCTTTCATCTAAAAATAATCACAATGACTACATCTTGGGAAAACAAAGCCATTACCTACTCTTGTGTTCCAACTATCTTGGTAGTCATTTAGTGGAAAATGGATCATAGATAAAATAACTCCCATGTTTTTAAAACCCTGCTTGTCCCTCTTACCTTAGCTGAGTTGATTAATGAAAAAAGTTTTAAACTTTCATTGTATAAGCATTCTCTTACATGAACATGACAGAGGAAAAATCTTTTGTAATCACACAAGCCTGCCTATGCTCCCGGAGGGGCACAGCCCTGGCCCTCCTGAAGGCTCAGGGAGTGTATTTTCTTTTGCGGAAAGACAGAGGCCACGGGTAGAGGTGTGGGGAGTAGGAGGAGGGGTGTTAGGTAAAATGAATGAACCTGTATGCTCCACTGCCCCCAACATATACCAGCAGCTCTTTGCCCAGCTTCCTGGGCAAAGAGTCACCGAATAGTGTATGAATTAACAGGGTGAATGGATGATAGTTATCATTTATAGAATGATTACTTTGTGCTAGGAGTTTACATCCATTAACACTAATTGTCATAAGAATCCTGGTGAGTGTGTAGCACAAATGCCAGGGTACTTAGTTTCTTTAACTGACTCTTGGGTTTTTTGTTTGTTTGTTTGTTTTCATTTTTTAAATCTTTTAAGATCAGTGTAAAATAAAAGTACTTGATTGCTGTCTCACACTGGTGAGAAATCTGCTGGTTTTCCCCGCTTTTCCAGGTTTCTCTTCCTTACCTCACATTCTGTTTTCCTACCCAGGCCAAATTTCTTCATCTCACCTCTACATCCCTCTTGTGTTTTCATTCCCTTCTACTGTACTGCCTTCCCCAATATCACAAACACATCATCCCAATTTCTTCACTTCCCAAAGTATCACCCACACATGATTGCTTGTGCAACAAACATCTATTTATATTCTGGTGAAAAGGTAAGGAATGGTCCACTGCGGTGCCAAGTAACAAGTCAACGTTGAATATTAAGACTCTTGCCCCAAATAGAGCCCCAGGTTTTTGGCTCTTTTGCTGGACTTCTCTCCTTCCTGGGGTTGGTGCTTTCATCTCAAATTCTGGAATGCTCAAAATTCTTACTTTATCAGGCAAAGCAATTTAGTTCTCTGCCTGGGGCTTCCTCCTTCATATACAAAGTAGGCTCATCAAGGTGTTTCCCTAAATTTAGAGTCTTAGGAATCTGAAGACTGTTGTCTGCTGTGGTTTTAAATAGCATTTTCCCCCCACCACTATGTTATTATTCACATTTTACACAAGATGAAACAAGTTTAGTGAGATTAAATGATTACACAAGAAAAACAGCCAGAGTATGAATTATAAGCCTGTCTTGACTAACTCAAAGCTAATGCTCCTTCCACTAAACCAGGATGAATATATGAAAGTCAGTACTTACTGCATGTTTACAACATGCCTGGCTCTGTTCCAAGAGTTTTAGGTGCATCAACTCATGAAATCCTCACATTAACTAATATCCATGTCATAGATACAGAGATAGTAAGTAACTTAGCAAAGTCACATAGCAAACAAAGGCCGGGATTAGAACCCAGGTAGTCTCTTTGGTTCCCTCATCAGCAGCCAGCCTCATGCTCTAGCTCCCTGCAGTTCTTTCAGTGGCTGGAGATAGGGGCAGATACTGGATGACAGTTCAATCTGCACCCTGAAAATGGCATCAGTGTGGTTTAGAAACTCAAGTTTTCTGGGAAATTCCCTAGCAGTCCAGTGGTTAGGACTCCACGCTTTCCCTGCCAAGGGTGCAGGTTCGATCCCTGGTCGGGGAACTAAGATCCCGTAAGCCATGGGGCGCGGCCAAAAAAAAAAAAAAGAAAGAAAGAAACTCAAGGTTTCTGAAGCTGTGACAATGCAGGGGCATTGTTGGGGTCTGAAGGTACAAACTAGATTTGCTCAGTGACAAACTGAGTTATAAACTTTATAATTGCTGCTTTTGAAAATAATAAAGTAATTCAGTCTTTTCTTGCTTAACGAGTTGCCACAAATTCACTTAATTCATTTAGTCAGTCATTCAAGATTTATCGAGTGTCCTTAGTACCTCAGGTCCTGTTAGGCGCTGAGCAAACAGAAACATATCCTGCAGTAGCTCAGAATCTTATGGGGAACTTGTAGTCTAGAGCATGCTGTAATATGACTCATTCATCAAACAGTTACACATTTGATGATGTTTGAATCTATAGAGAGTCGTATTTCAGATCAATGTATAAACGGATTGTCTAAGAATTACTCCTTGGAGGAAAGAGAAATGACTCTATCTCCAATGGTAGCAAACCCTCAAACATAGGAAATGCACAAGGCAGAGCCTGGCTCAGGTGTGTTCAAACATACGATGACCTGAAAAGTTCTCATCCTGGAGTCTACGATGCATATTTTGAATGTTAGGAGGACAGTCATGTCAGGAGTATGGAGATCTACATGGAGACATAAAAAGGCAAGTTAAAGGGTAAGGTTTCTTCCAACACTGATCTATGGGGAATGGTGCTGAGATTCTAGATTTCCCTGCCCAGTTCTTTAGAGAAAAAAAAAAACTATTAGCATGAAGAAGGGCATTAAGCTAGGTCAACCACTGCTTGATAGAACTATTCCTCAAGAATAGAGAACTTGTGGCGAATTCCATAGCGGTCCAGTGGTTAGGACTCAGCTCTTTCACTGCCAAGGGCCCGGGGTTCAATCCCTGGTCAGGGAACTAAAATCCCACAAGCCACACAGCCTGGCCAAAAAAAAAAAAAAAAAATAGAGAACTTGCTTTGATTTATTTTATGCTCAAAGTTTTCTGATCTAAGGTTTGATTTCCTGAGTGGACATGACCATCAGGGCTAGACGTCTCATGGAGATGACCACTAGCAATTCTTTGGGAAGGAACATCTCTCACTTTAATAAGTGGGCATCTTCATTTAGAGCTGGATCTTAAATGTGAACTAAATCGGTGGTTGTCAAGGTGTACTCCTAGGGCCTCAATGGCAAACAGTGAAAGTTTTAAACTGCATGTGAAAATTGTGTGTTGTTTTGTGTCTGGTTTATACATTGGAGTTTTGCAATTAGATTTCATTTAGGAAAAAAAAAGAGCCCCACTGCAAAAAGTGAATACCTTTGAGATTTTGGTCCATTTCTCTATTCATAAGGAACTGAGGCCCAGAGATTAAACGATTCACTGAAAAGGCCACGGTGAATCTTAAACCTAAGTCACCGCTCTCAGCCCAGTCCACTGTGCAGACCTTCTGCTGTCTGTCCACAAGCCACTGTGAGTCTGGGGAGCATGGCAGTCACCCAGGCCAGTGTAACTCTGGATGAACTATGCATTCCTAGTACTGCAACAGCTAAGAATTAGGTTCTAAACGGGAAGATTCTACTCAAATACTGGCTGGCCAGCTACCATTGATTGTTTATATAATTAGGTGCTACATAATCTAACTTGAACCTCACAGTATCTGTTGAGTTGGGCAGAGCAAGTATCTCCCCAGCCCCCATCCTTAATTTTGCAAAAGGTAAAAGATATATCAATATCTCAAAGATACTGATTTCCTCAAGGAAACATATAGTAGATTGAAAAAAAAAAAAAAAAAGGTCCTAAACTCCAGTCTTCTTTTAGAAAGACAAGGCTCAGTTCATTTTCTTATGTCCTGATTAATCCAACTAGTAAGAATACGCAGTGCCTGTGTAGACGGGAGACCAATGATGTCATTAAATAGGACAGCTTCCAAAACTGACAGGCATAAAAATGGAGAACAAAGTTTAGATGCCAAACTATGAGCCATGGACATCAGCCAATCTTTATAATTACTACAGGGAGACCCACATACTTCCATGAAGTACGCTTATATCTGTACCCTGAATAAGTTGGCTTGCATTGATATGTATGCCTATTCGTCAAATGAATGTAGATGCTCTTTTGTTCAATAAAGGATGATTTTAATTAAAAGCATTACTGAATTCATAGCAATGTGCTTTGTCTTAATGTACTATCTCAATCAAATTCTACTAAAACTACAATTTTACTTTTATGTGGGGCTCTGTGAAATTTTTTCATCTTAAAAATGGGATCCTACTTGAAAACTTGGGGACCATCTGTTCGAGGGTAAAATAAAGGGAACAGAACAATATTAGGATAGGAAATAATTATTTTAAAGCATATTTTGTATCTTTTCCTGTGCCTCTTTTTTAATGTTGTATAGCTAAATTATCACTGTTTTTCATGTTGAATGGCTGTTTCTTATCTGGCTTTGTTTCTTATGTGTGGTCAGATCACTGATTCTCAGAAAAACTACTCTCTAGCCTAGCCCTACATTCCTCCAAGATAATATCATCTACAGGGGTCAAGTTTCTTGCTAGAAGTGTCAATTCACAGAAGTAAGCAAACTAGAAGTACAACCATGAAATGTTAAAGAAACTTTCAAACTTGGGCAGGACATTAATAACAAATACTATATTAACTATTAAGTATCTCTTTTAAAAAAAAAAGTAATATCCGGTCACACTGACCAACAAAATTGGCACAGTAAACAGAACACAGAAAGGGCTGTAAGCAATGCATGTAGGAACACTGAGGTAATGGATAGGCTCCACGTCTGCTGAGGACCCCGGAGGAACAGCTGTTCCCTTCTCTCAAAACAAACCCGACTCCAGTGCATTTCAGCGTGCTTACCAGCTCAGATCTGCTTTTGAGGAGTAAGCCAAGCACATGCCCACTGGTGATTTACCTTACGGGAGGACATTAGGGAAACTTAAAAAACAAAAGTCAGTTTGAACATGACCTGTTTAATAGCTTTCCTCCATCTCTGACAATCTTCCATTCAGTCCACCTCCCCTCCCCCTTGCCCTTACTTACATTTGATTCTTTGTCAGATAAAACATGGAGACAATGGAAAGCAACTGGGAAAGAAACTAAACATTTCCTTCTGGAAACATTACCTATTTTTAAATAACAACTCAGACTCTGTAAATATTTTCATTAGAAAAACCCTATGAGAAACCAATTTTTTAAAGTCAGAACCTAGAATTTAAGGTCTCCCTTCAGTGTACTACCAAAACTCTTTACATCTGCAGCCAGTCTAGGCTTTTATCTCTGGAGACTGAAGTTTAGGTCCTTAATCCTAGATTTAATCTCATGAACTAAACTCATTTAATTCCACGTAGAGCTGGGGTTTGGAAGTGGAATGTAGAGAGGAAAGTCAGCGGTACAACATTTAGTTTCACATAGCAGAGCTTTGAACTGACTTATAGGCAAGTCTTATAGTCTCTCTGTGCCCCAGATAATTCATATTTAAAACAAAAAGGATCATACTAGACAACCTTTAAATTTCCTTACTAATCCAATGTTGTATGATCCTTAGAGGTCTGAAATGGGAAGTGAAATGTGAAGGGGTATAGCAAACAGAATTATGGTGATGGTAATTGGATTGTCCCTCCCTGATGTGGAATTACACGGCATCTGTCAAGTGGCTCTGCAGCACCTCCCACCAGAGTAGGCAGAGTATATTTCCCCATTGACCATATTGGGCTTGACCATGTGACTTGCTTTGGCAACTGAAGTTAGCAGATGTGATGCAAGCAGAGGCTTTACACATGCCTGTCTTTGGCTTTAGCACTTACTTGCTTCTGTAATCTACTGGCTAGCCACTGACTCAAAAATGAGGAGATGTGGAGCTGACCAAACCTTGAGCAAGAAAAACAGGAGATTGGGATTGACATATATACACTAATATGTATAAAATGGATAACTAATAAGAACCTGCTGTATAAAAAAATAAATAAAGTAAAATTCAAAAAAAAAAAAGAAAAATGTGAAAGTGAAATACTAAAAAAACAAAAAACAAAAAAAACCTCCCAAGCATCTGCTGTTTTAAGCCTCTAAAATTTGTGGCTGGCTGTTATGCAGCACTACTGCAGCAGAAATCTGACTAATACCACAGACCTCTTGCTCTTTCGACTTTTTTGGCGTATTTTATCCAACAATATGCCCACTGATCTGAAAATTTCTTCAAGGCTATTGAGCTGCATTAGAGGCATCATGCCATTTAAACTTGACCATGGAAATGTTCTCCTCATTAGGACAACCAGCAGGGTTACTGTCAGCACTAAAAACACTGCACAACTTAAATTTAGTCTACTGAACCTTGTGTGTGAAGAACTCTGTGTTCCTAGCCTATATTGAGAAATGACTTCTACAAAAGTGTGCTGTGTTGACTGTAAGGATGGTGATCATTATAACTTACAGTGTTGTCTTTGTGACAACCTTATGGAGAAATTTCTTTCTGGTTTCAGTAACTGGAGAAATTGTATTTATCCCAAGCAATTTGTTTGAATCCATGGACACTAGTTCTGTAACTGGTTGTGAGCCCTCTTGATACTGCTTGCAAAAGTCAGAACCAAATATGTAGCCTTCCACAAGCAAGTACATGTAGGTGACCTTGCAGCATACATTTTGTTTACTAACCTCTCTCCTGGTTTTATCTTTTCTTCCTACACCCATTTTCTCTCTCTTTGCTTTCCTTATAACTTACTATTGTTATTACATTAGGTATTGTTATACTGTATATGTTTATGTCAACTACCTTAAATCCTTTTCGGAACTGAATTGAGAATATATATATTTTTTAAACTACTATTAATAATAAAAGTACTAATTTCAATTAGTACAATGGAGATAAAAGTATAATTACACCACTGATCTGTCAACTCTTTCATTGTTAAAACTTATTGAGACTATGGTATTTCTCTACTCTAAACTATCTCTAGGAAGGTATTGTTTAAAAAGTACTGATATCCATTTGTACCATTTCAAACCCACCATCAAAATAAACGTAAGGATGAAAAACTATCTTCAGGGGCTTCCCTGGTGGCGCAGTGGTTGGGAATCCGCCTGCCAATGCAGGGGGCACGGGTTCAAGCCCTGGTCCGGGAAGATCCCACATGCCGTGGAGCAACTAAGCCCGTGCGCCACAACTACTGAGCCTGCGCTCTAGAGCCCACGAGCCACAACTACTGAGCCCACATGCCACAATTACTGAAGCCCGTGTGCCTAGAGCCCATGCTCCGCAACAAGGGAAGCCACCGCAATGAGAGGCCCACGCACCGCAACCAAGAGTAGCCCCTGCTCACTGCAACTACAGAAAGCCCACACGCAGCAATGAAGACCCAACGCAGCCAAAAATAAATAAATAAATAAAATTTTTAAAAAAACTATCTTCAAGCTGTTAGAATTAGAGAAGTTTTTTATTTACTAAGAAATTGACATGTTATTCTATTAATTATTCAAGTGAATGTTTAAATATTTGTTGAGCACCTACTGTGTACATACGTGATGCTAAGTGCCATTGGCAATATAAAGATGAATAAGGTACTTCAAAATCTTTCAGAAGCTCCTATGTGTGTTAGGCACTTATACATTACAAGGACTTGGTTACCTCAGGTGTAACTGGGGTTCACTCTAAGAATGAAGAAAGGTGAGGCAACGTGGAAATACTTGGGACCTCCGGCAGAAGCACGATCTGATCTCTAATTGTAGTTTATTGCTCTAAAACATCAAGAAATAAATCAGTCACCAAGGTCAGGGGGCTGGTGGCTAGGGCAGGACAAGTATAGGAAACGCCAGCAAAAAACAGAAAATAACCATTCAGGGTGATGAGAGTAGGAAGCTGAACCAATGTGGGTCAGTAGATGGAAGCCAAGAATAATCAGTAATGAGCAGAGCCAAATCAGAAGCTGAAAGAAGGGTTCTGATGCAAGACACTGATCTAAGTTTACATGTTTTAACTACTATTGAATATCCAAAGGGGTATAAAAAGGGGGAAATAAGAATTGGCACCTGCTATAAACCTTAAGGGCTCGCTATTAAAGTGTTCTGTGTCTAGAGGTAAATGTGAGATATAGGGCAGTTAGGGAGGGACAAATACCAATCCTACCAACATCTATAGGAAGAACATTCAATGCTAGAGTCCACAAAGAGCAATATCCCAGGACATCCCAGCTTACCCTTCATATACTGAGGTGAGCCATAAGAAAACAAGAATTCTGTGACATGGTGGTAGTCTCTGACCCTGCCCCCTCTTGCTGTAACTCTTCCCCTACTCCAGCAGATACCTGGAATCCAACTTATTAAAGTAGAACTGTGAAAAATCTTAATTTTTCCCTTCTCCCATTGTCTGCACCTAATATTTGAATAGGACCCTCAAACAATTCTGAAAATTGTGAACTTCATCCATGGAGATGAACACAGTCATAAAAATGAACAAGCAGAAAGAACCACCTTCTAGATTAAAAGCATCAGTTTTAATCTATAAAAGGAGATTAACCAGAGGTGTAAACATAAATGACCCCATCCACGAACAGTTAATAATACAAATAAAACAAACAAAAAACTTTAGCAAACTCTAAAACCCAGGAAAAGATGCTGGGCTATCAACAAGATGCAAAAAAAATCACACCATATACACGTTATATGCAAAATTTGGCACAAAATAAATCATAGACCTAATTGTAAAAGCTAAAAGTATAGGGACTTCCCTGATGGCGCAGTGGTTAAGAATCCACCTGCCATTGCAGGCGACACGGGTTCGAGAGCCCTGGTCTGGGAAGGTCCCACATGCCGCAGATCAACTAAGCCCATGTGCCACAACTACTGAGCCCGTGTGCCACAACTACTGAAGCCTACGTGCCTAGAGCCCGCGCTCCATAACGAGGAGTAGCCACCGCTCGCCGCAACTAGAGAAAGCCTGCGTGCAGCAAAGAAGACCCAACACAGCCAAAAGATAAATAAATTAATTTTTTTAAAAAAGCTAAAAGTATAAAATTCTTAAAACATGGGCACAAATATTTGTGACCTTGAATTAGGCAATGGTTCTTAGATCTGATGCCAAAAGCACAAACAAAAAAGACAAAAACAGATAAATTGGACTTCATCAAAAGTAAAAACTTTGTGCTTCAAAAGAAACCTGGAGAAAGTGAAGGGGCAACCCAGGGAATGTGAGAAAGTATTAGCAAACCATATAACTGGTAAGGAATTTGTATCCAGAACTCTTACAACTAAACAATAAAAAGACAAAGAATTAATTTTTAAATCACCTGAATAGACATTTCTCCAGATAAGATAGACAAATGGTCAATAAGTATCTGAAAAGATGCTCAACAATATTAGTTATTAGGAAAATGAAACCATGATGAGATACCACTTCACACCCAGTAGGATGGCTGTAATAAAAAAGACAAACAGTAAAAAGTATTGGTGAGGATGTGGAGTAAGTAGAATTTTCATACATTGCTGGTTGGAGTGTAAAATGGTACTGCCATCTTGGAAAACAGTTTGCCAGTACCTCAAAAAATTGAACATTGAGCTATCATATTACCCAGAAATTCCACTCCTAGAGAAATGAAATATACCCAAGAGAAATAAAAACATATGTTTGCACAATACCCTAAACAGAAATGTTCAGACCAGCATTATTCATAATAGCCAAAAAATGGAAATAACACAAATGTCCATCACCTGATGAATGGATAAACAAAATTATACACACACACGGAAATATTATTCAGCAATAAAAAGAATGGAGTACTGATACATGCCACAACATTGATGAACCTTGAGAACATGCTAAGTGAAAAAAATCAGACACAAAAGACCACATATTTTATGCTTCTATTTATGTAAAATGTCCCAGCATAGACAAATCCATAAAAACAGCAGATCAGTGGTTGCCAGGGGCTGGGTGGCAGGTAGGGGAAATAGGAAGTGATTTTTAGTAAGTAAATAGGGTTTCTTTGGGGAATGATGAAAATGTTCTGAAATTAGACAGTGGGAAAGATTGCACAACTCTATGAATATCGTAAAGCCCACTAGATTGTACACTTTAAAAGAGTGAATTTTATGATATGTGAATTTCATCTCAATAAAGCTGTCACTTTAACAAATATTACATATTTAAAATGGGAACTATTTGAAATTAGGAGCGATTGCTTTAGAAATAAGAATAGGACTGTAAAAGTAAAAAAAAAAAAAAAAAAAGCAATGAAAGCAGCAAAGAGCAAAATAGGAAAATGCCACAAATCAAATCAATGAATTTGAAGACGAACTCAAAAAACCTTCCAGAAATAGGAACAAATAAAATGAGAGAAGAGATGATGTACTGAGAACAGATCTAAGATATCCACTAACCAGGAATGTGGTTTTAAGCAAACTGTTTAGCCTCTTTGGGCCTCAGGTTGTCATCTGATAGAAACAAAAGCTTGAACAAGATGACTTAAGCATATAATATGGGCCAGGGCAGTGGTAGGAAGTAAAGAGAGAAAGCTAGGCTGGGAAAGATAATTAAGTCCTGATCTTACAGAACTAAAATATTGGGGGTGGGGTGAGGAGGGGGCAGGGAAGGGCACTCAGTCCTGCCACTGTCCGTAGTGCTGAACCATCACAGTTTTGTCTGAATGCCGTTTGGAGGAGTTAGGAATTGCTTTGGTAAGCAACATGGAGAGCTCACCATTTTAGAAATGAACAGTGATACTCTGAGCTAATGTACATTTATGTTTTTAATTACCACATGTGTGCTAATGGTCACCAAACCCATATGTCTAGCACTGACCTCTCTCCATCTCTCAATGTATATTTTCAATTATATGTACCTTGGAGATATTGCGGGTTCAGTTTCAGGCCACCACAATAAAGCGAATACCACCATAAAGCAAGTCACATGAATTTTTTGGTTTTCCAGTGCATATGAAAGTTATGTTTTTACTATACTGTAGTCTATTAAGTGTGCAATAGCATTATGTCTAAAAATACAATGTACATACCTTCATTTAAAAATACTTAATTGCAGGCTTCTCTGGTGGCACAGTGGTTAAGAATCTGCCTGCCAATGCAGGGGACACGGATTCGAGCCCTGGTCCGGGAAGATCCCACATGCCGCAGAGCAACTAAGCCCGTGCACCACAACTACTGAGCCTGCGCTCTAGAGCCCGCGAGCCACAACTACTGAGCCCACACGCCTAGAGCCCGTGCTCCGCAACAAGAGAAGCCACCACAATGAGAAGCCCGCACACCGCAGTGAAGAGTAACCGTCGCTCACCACAACTAGAGAAAGCCCGCGCGCAGCAATGAAGACACAATGCAGCCAAAAATAAATAAATAAAAAATAAAAATAAAGCTTATTAAAAAAAAACTACTTAATTGCTCAAAGATTCTAACCATCACCGGAGCCTTCGGTGAGTTGTATCCTTTTTGCTGGTGGGGGTCCTGCCTCGATGTTGACGGCCGCTGGTCAGGGTGGTGGTTGCTGAAGGCTGGGATGGCCGCGGCCCTTTTTAAAAATAAGACACCAGGGAAGCCGATTTACTTTATCACAGCACCTAATACACTCTATTTACTCTTGATACACTCTTCTCTATTTCTCATTAGACTGTGATCCTTGTGCAACAATTGATTTGACTATATAAATCACTATTGTATCCTCAATGTTTGGCACAGAGCATGTCATTAAACAATTTATCAAATGAATCATTAAATGGATGAATAATGAGAATCTGTTTTCTTTCCATTCCTTACTCCCTGGTGATTCAGTCAAACCAAACTAATTGCAGTTTCTTGACTCTCCCAAGCCTTCCCTTGAACCCAGGCTTTGGCTTGCCCTCCTTTGGCTCGGAGTAACCCTATCTGACTTGATTATCAGCTGAATGTCTCCTTCTCAGAGTCAGCTCAGTTGTCGCCTTTGGAACACTTTCCCAGGCAGTCACAGCCTTCATCCTCTGTGTTTCCGTAGCCCTCAGTTCCTACCAACTATCACAATCCTGTTACTTTTAATGTTCACATCTGATCCCCTTCAGGGGATATTAGACTGTGAGCTTCATATCCATTTTTGTTTCCTTAGCGCCTAAAAGGGGTCTTTCACCCAGTAAAGAAAGAATGACTGAATAAACAATACATACATGAGTACAGTTAGGCTCTAGGAATATTAGCAGGCAGTGTGTGCAGAATGAACTAAGTAGGAAGGAAGACAATACAGGGGAGAAGATTATAGAAGGTTATGTAAGAGCCATGCATTTGTAGATACTGAATTAACTGTAATTCCTTACTTCCAAAATTAGTTTTTCCCGTGTGCAAAATGAAAAGCAGAATGGTGATATCAGCACAATTGTTGCTTTGCCTAACATGTCTTAGTCACACCATCTCTCAGTCCATTGTTTACTAACTGCTAGCCTTTAGGTGTCAACTTCAAATAACCTCAGGTGCCAGGCAGGTTACCTAAAGGTGTGATGGGCCTGTGAGGAACTAAATGTCCATGCGAGGGGCATCAGTTTCAATTTTTAAATCATGTGGTCACCAAACAGAACAGTATTTTGGGCCTGATGTGGTCTGCAAGGCACTGGTTTACCTTCCCTTCTACACATTTTGAAATCAAAACATCTTCTCAACTACAATGGAACTGAATAGGGAGAGATGTGGACAATCTTTTCAACATTGTAGAAAAAGAGGCTGTTTCTATAATTCTGGCAAGAAGTAAAATTCTTTCTGAAGTGGTTTCATAGTCTGCCAGAATATTAGATCAGAAATTTCACTGGCAGTCCAAAACAGAATCTTTTCCTTTTATGTAAAATATCTTGATATCTACCATTGGCACTGCTTCTGCTTTTTTCTAAACATAGTTTATTTGCTTCTTGATTACAAAACTAACACAAACTCTTTGTAAAAATATTTGGAAAATAGAGGGAAAAAAAGTTAAAAAACAATTCCTCAAAATTAGTCCACCAGTGATCAACATCTACCAACCAGCATTTTAGTTTATGCATCAGATATGAGGTAGAACTGTGGAACTGACATGCATGCTCAGAGCTAGGTAGCAGGTAAGCAGGAAAACACTTGAGTTCTAAACAGCTGGTTATCTGTAAGAACTTATGATCCAGCCGAACTATTAAAGACATTCTGAGGTGACGCTGGAGTGCCTGACTGAAACCACATGTCTGCAGAACAGGGCCTGATGAGGAGTTTACTATTGTTGAAATGGAACTTGGTTCTGAATCCACAACAGAACCATTGTGCATATGACATTTGCTTTGAGAACTGAATTCGGGATTAACAGTAAACAAGAGCTTTTGAGTCCTGCCCATAAAGAACCTTCCCTTGCTTGCCAAGTAATTCAACGTAGAAAATGTACTCACCTGTACATTCAAC
The DNA here is from genome assembly GCF_028564815.1 of Eubalaena glacialis. Classification (NCBI taxonomy): domain Eukaryota; kingdom Metazoa; phylum Chordata; class Mammalia; order Artiodactyla; family Balaenidae; genus Eubalaena; species Eubalaena glacialis. The sequence goes on along the minus strand of NC_083727.1, from coordinate 43,020,916 downwards.
ATAGAAAAGTACAGTTTTTGACCTTAAAACACTGAATGCAGTCTGAAACTTTAAAGATGTGGATTATACAAGTCAAATGAGAGAAGACAGTTACAAAAAACAGAACATTATTTTTAAACAAGGAACTGTGCTGTGTTTTTATGTAGAGTGTATTGTGTCCATGTATTCTTGGGTTCATCTGTAGAACCATAAGAGGGAGAAGCATTGGAAAGCAAGGAAATGGACAAGTCTGAACACGAATTATCAGGGATCTGGGGTGAAAAAAACCCAATATGTCCATTATTAACAGTAAAGAGACTGAATGTTAATATTTTCAGAGAAACTTTAAAGATTTCTGAATATCTGAAGTTGTTCTTTTTTTTCCCACTTAATTTTAAAAATTTTTGCAGTTTTCCTTTTATTTTGTCTTTTTTTTTTTTTTAGTTTTTAATTCTGGGGCCATACAGCATGTGGGATTTTAGTTCCCTAACCAGGGATGGAACCGCAGCTCCCTGCTTTGGAAGCACGAAGTCTTAACCACTGGACCACCAGGGAAGTCCCTGCAGTTTTCGTTTTGACAGTATGTGAACCCCATGAAATTTTCCTGCAAAGCCACTGGTATATCAGGGGACAGAGTTTTAAGAATATCTCAGATGGGGACTTCCCTGGTGGTGCAGTGGTTAAGAATCCGCCTGCCAACGCAGGGGACACGGGTTTGAGCCCTGATCCGGGAAGATCCCACATGCCGCGGAGCAACTAGGCCCGTGCACCACAACTACTGAGCCTGCGCTCTAGAGCCTGCAAGCCACAACTACTGAGCCCACGTGCCAAAACTACTGAAGCCCACGCGCCACAACTACTGAAGCCCACGCGCCTAGAGCCCGTGCTCCGTAACAAGAGAAGCCACCGCAATGAGAAGCCCGCGCACCACAACAAAGAGTAGCCCCCGCTTGCCACAACTAGAGAAAGCCCATGTGCAGCGACAAAGACCCAATGCAGCCAAAAATAAATAAATAAAATAAATAAATTAAGAATATCTCAGATGAGGGACTAGGAAAATGTAATCTATTAGAGGTACTTTTGAAATCCAGATCTATTTATTATTTTACTATAATTAAACCTGTGATGCACTTACATATCATCAAACAGTTTTAACAATGCTTTCACCTACCTTAATATTCATTTCAAAATTATTAATCTCAGGAAAACAAAAAACAATCAAGGAAAAATAAAAAGTGGGTGGCTTTCAAAAACAAAGCAGCTGTTCATTCAACCTAAATATCATAAGCTGATTTTATTAAGTAAAGCCTTACATTTCACAGTCACAGCAGTTTATAAATACATGTTTACTCATTCATTGATTCCTTTTATTCATCAATCATATTTTTAGTACTTTATGTAGTAGGGTTATATTGTACTAGGTGCTGGGATTTAGAAACACAGGCTTTCTGGGTGTGAAATGTGGTCTTCACCTCCAGGACCCCATGGTTTAATTCCATAAAGAAGTTTTAAAGAAGGGGTGCCTTCGCCATGTATTAAGGGAACAGAAGTGATTTGGCAGACAAACCGCACAAGGAACGTGCCCCCTCCGCTGCTCAACTGTTCACATGTCCTAAGTTTGTGCTTCAGGCAGAGGTGAGTGAAGCTTCACATAATATTATGCCCTAAAGTTAAGTCCTCCTACTCCTGAAATACACACACACACGGACTTTCACCTTGCTCTAAATTTTTCCTCTTGAATATCAAGGACTGAGTGCTAAAAAGTTATTTTTAGAGTTCTCAGCTCCAATATGGAAATGTTTCTAGAGCTTGGATCTAGAAGTTTATGCCTTTCTTGAACTTCCAGAGTTGTAATAATCCACTGAGGACAAAGGACACAAAGCACTGCCACAGGGGAGATATGGCCCAAATTTGAAAAAGTACACGTTTTTACAGGCATGAAGATTAAGGCAGCTGGAATCCTGTAGTTTCCATGAAGAGAAGTTGTGGAGTTCCCGGAGGCCTCCTAGGAGTGATCCATCCTACATCACAAAGCTTATGTGTTTTTCTGAAGAGTCCAGACAAGATGATTTTGAGGGTTCTCATACTCTGATTAGAAAAATCTGACAGCTACATTTAAATATAGTGCATTGTTTTTACCACTTAAGGTTGCAGCAGTTTGATCAGACAGCTTTCTTTTGGGAAGATTTCCAAATCAATGTTTGGGACAGAATCTAATCTTTTTCGTGCCAAGCTGGAGACTTTTGTTTTTTGTTTTTTTTCTCCCTTGAAATGTTTATATGGGAGAATATGAACTATAAACATTTTTATATGAAAACTTAACTTTTTAACGTTTTATTGACTGCATTGCAAGGAGTCATTTGGCCCAGGCAGGGCAGAGAGAGTAACATCTCCCAGGGTCGCCTGCAACCACTCCTCCGTCTCCTTTCCCAACTCCAGCAGTGATGCCGGAAAATCAGTGCTGCCTCTGGGTGTGTACATGCAACATGGTCTGACAAAGATCATAACGTTCTCATCAACATGTAGTGACAGACCAATGTCCATTCATAAATTCCAGTGTTTTTTCCTGTTGAAATAAGTGATTAACACGTGGGTATAACTGTCTACTACAGCTACCTGGTTTTGTAAAGCATATTGTTAATTAAAGGGCAGGATTCAAAAGCTTAGCCAACTCTGTAAAAGCTCTAAACTTAATCATCTGTTTCTTGCAAACTTCAGCCTGTGGGGTAAAGAGACATTTGTTGGATCATGGCCTGCTCGTCTTTGGGGAGGATCTTTCCACAGACTGGACTCTTTTATCAGGGAGCCTAGATAAAGGTCTCAGGGCCACCTATTTTGCCAAAGTCTTTCACCCTGTCAAACTAATTTTCCTTTCAAAAAAAAAAACTATGTGGAAAGTTAATGTTTAATTTTTCATAATAATATTTTCTCTTTACCTGTTTTTTTCCAATGGTTTCATATCTCAGCTTAACATCCATCCCAAAGGACTCACACAGGAAATGGAGACCAAAGCTAAAACAAACTCACACCCTTTTCTCTAGCAGCCAACTTTAAAATTAGCACTTAAAAATCAAAACATAGGGCTTCCCTGGTGGTGCAGTGGTTGGGGGTCCGCCTGCCAATGCCGGGAACACGGGTTCGAGCCCTGGTCCGGGAGGATCCCACATGCCGCGGAGCAACTAAGCCCGTGAGCCACAATTAATGAGCCTGCGCTCTAGAGCCCACGTGCCACAACTACTGAAGCCCGCGCGCCTGGGGCCCATGCTCTGCAACAGGAGAGGCCACCGCAATGAGAAGCCCGCACACCGCAACGAGGAGTGGCCCCCGCTCGCCGCAACTGGAGAAAGCCCTCATGCAGCAACGAAGACCCAAAATTAAAAAAAAAAAAAATCAAAACATAAAACTCTCACTGCTGAGAGGCTTTCCCTCTAGGTTACATTAGAAAAATCTATCCTGCATCTAAATGGAGTTTTTGCTGTTTATGATCTCAGCTTTCATTATTGTGGCTTAACTAGTATATATAAGGTTTAAAGATAGTTGAAGCTGTAAAGAAATCTCGTAAATTATGAGCAACCTACAGGAAATGAAAGGTCAGCATTTTTTCTTCCTATCCTTCTCCCAACAGGGCTGGAGAGTTTCTTTACAGCCTTGAATGCAGTCTGCTGTGGCATGTCTGTATTTATCCATCTCCCTTAAGGCAAGACATAACAGTAACCTCTATTTTCATAATCTCACATAATAAGTAATTATGAGCTACAGTCCTGATTGTTTCCCTTCAGCTGAATTTTAAAGAATTTAGAAACTCATTCTTTTACATATTTATAACCAAGAAATGAATTCTGATAGTAGAGACTATTAATATGCTAATCTTTCCCAGCATTATATATTTCACGTGAAAGGAAAATCCAAAGATGATGACGAATCCGTCATCTGTTCTACTGACAGGGAAATTTAATTTTGCTTAGTTATATCTACAATTTCCCTTTTGCTTTTAAGAATATATCAGGAAAAAAATTGCAATAAAACAAGATAGAAGGTCGGCCAGTGGAACAATTATGTATAGCACTTAAGACGTAAAGGTGCTTAAAACCAGTTAAATAATGGCAGTCTCCAGTTAATAAACCAAAAATAAACTTGGGCTTCAGACATCATTTTTTTTTTCTATAGAAATAATATGATAAGTAGTGTGTGCTTTACTGGGTCAGCCTACAAAAGTATTTACATTGATATCAATACAATACTATTTTTGCTATTATTCTTGTTCATAATGAAAAATAATTTTAAAATAAAGTTATATACAAGTAAGCAAAAGTTTAAAAACATGATTTAATAACTTTATTTCCCATGAATGTAGTAGAGAGAGAAGCAGGTTTGATTGTACAATAGTGAGGTAGAGGGAAATTTTGAGATATTTTTGAGAAGGATTTTTTGGTACTTTCAAGTTTAGAGGTTGATTTGGCAAAGTACCGCTTCGTCTCTCCTTTTTCTTGGTACTAATAAAGTGTCTGTCCCCAGTACTGTTCTCCCATGTAAGGGCCATGATTTTTACAGTCGTTTTGTGGGATCACAAGTGGAGCAAATACAGAGAAAGAGTGATGGGTGACAGCAAAGAAAATAAAGGTAGAAAAGGGAGGAAGAGAGGAGAAAAAAGAGAAAAGAAAGTAGTAAAGAAAAAAAATTTTTTTAAAAAAACACAGTTGACAAAAGCTAGAAAAGTGAGAGAAAACAGTGGATGGGCTAAAGATGATAAAGCGATTTCTTACGGAGGAACCAACCAACCGGAGAGTTCTGAAAATAGGAGGCATGGGGAGAGCTTGGAATGTCTGTGATCTCCTGAGAGGGAAGAAAGTTGGGAGAGGAAGAAGGCTTAACTCAACCAGTTCCAAAGCAGGACACTGGTGAGTGGAAAGCCCGGCCAGCTTGGTGATGCCTAGAGCAAGGGGCCTGCAGGGGGGGACCTGAGGTCAGGCCAAGGTCTGTGCAGACCGAGGGTCCACGGGATCTGAGGACATATGTCCTCAGTTTAGAAATATCTGTGTGTGTTTAGAGACAACTTTACTGAGGTATAATGTACATGCCTTAAAGTTCACCTGTTGCAAGTATGCAATTCAATGATCTTCAGCAGGTTTACCATTTTGTGCAACCACCACAGCCATAGGGTTTAGAACGCTTCCATCATTCCAGTGAGACCTTCCTGCTCCTTTACAGTTAAGCTCTGTTCCCACTCCCGGCCCCAGGCAATCACTTGTCTGCTTACTCTACATATAGAGCTGCCTTTTCTGGACGTTTCATATAAATAGAATCATGCAATATGTGGTCTTCTGTGTCTGGATTCTTTCACTTAGCACGGTGATTTTGATGTTCATGTTGCAGCGTGTATCAAGATCTCCTTTTATTGTTAAATAGTTTTCCATTGTATAAACACATTTTGTTTTCCACTCACCAGTTGACAGACATTTGGGTCGTTTCCACTTTTTGGCTATTATGAATAATGCTGCTTAGAACATATTGTGTGCAAGTCTTTGTGTGGATACCTATTGTGTTTTAAGCGAACGAGAGGGAGAGATTAACTTGTTTATGGAAAATACAAATTCTCAGGTCTGTCGTGTTCCAGGGAACACACTGCCTGGAAACAGTCTCCACGCAGCAACTCGAGCAGACTTTTTAAAACAGAAAATCAGATCACATCCCTCCTCGGATTACCATTTTCCAGTGACTTCCCATCTCACTAAGAGTGAAGCCTGACCTTGCCGTAGCCCACAGGGCCCTGCCTCACCTGCCCCCAGCTGACATGTCTCACATCTTCACTTGCTACTTCTCTCTCACTTTCAGTTTCACCAAACAAGCGCTTATGCCGCCCTCAGGGCTCCTACGTAAACTATCCCCTTTGCCTAGCATGTTCTTGCCTGACCTTCATTTGGCTCATTCCTTCTCATTCAGGTCTCTTCTCAGATGTCATTCACGTAGAGAAGCCTTCCACAGCTTTTTAGGGTGCTACCTAAAATAGCAGCCATGCTTCTCTCGCTATTAGCTTACCCTGGCTCATTTTCTATGAGCCCCTATAACTGCATAATCAGAAATTACCTTACTCATTGCTTGTTGGCTGCCTCCCAACCAGAATGCAAGGTCAACGTAGCAGGTACTTTGTTTATCTTGTTCTTTGATGTATCTCCAGCACCTAGCATGTGGTAAATGTTCATTAAATTTGTTGAATTAATGCATAAATAAAAAGCAGAATTTGGTCGTCTTTTTTTTTTTTACAAGTCTATACTTTATCCCTAGAATCTCTAAGTCAGTTAAACGATGCTGTGAATTCAGTTTGTGAATTTCTAAGCCAACAGGCCAAAGGTCAAATACTGGCAAACCATGTACCATATCTGGCCTTCACATATGTTTGTTTTATGCAACAGATACCTTGGAGCCCCATTCTCATTTCTTTGGCCCACCTCTGTTTCATCTGCTGAGAGTTCAGGTTCATCTCCTGTTGACAAGGTCCCACCTCAAGCAGGTACAGAAGTATTCTGCCTTCTGCCCTGGGTCTCTCCCGTGCCCTGGAGCAACTGGGCTTATGTATAAAAACACAGCCCTAAGGTGAGCTATGTTAGTGCTCCCCAGGGTAACGTCAGCCATAAACAAATGTGGGAGCCATGCTTCATCCTCACTTCCCTCAGATGGAAAATTCTGGAAAACATTCACACTTTCCAGAAGTCCCAGCCAAACTGAGTCCCTGTGCCTTCAGCAAAGACTTGGATAACACGCCCTTGTATTGACTTTACCACTTCTCTTGTCCCACTCTCCCTGCTCCTTTACTCCTGTTTCCTGGAATCACCTCCTTCACATGTGACCTGCAGCCAAGTCTTTGTCTCACCCCCTGCTTTCAGTGGGAGCCAAATTTGGTCTATAACTTACATAGCTTTTTCTTTTAAATTATAAATTGTCCAAATTTAAAGCTCAAAATATCTCATGTTAAATTCTGGGTTTTCAACTTTGTACGCTGCATATAGCTTAGTATGCTGCATGTAACATCACAAACAATGCTTTTTATGGTTTTTGTTTGGTAAAAAAAATTATAGTTCATATGGACATTAGCTTATTTTCAAATCTTCAAACTTTCAGTTGTGAATAGGTCATTTCAGCTGTTCCATGAGGAAAATGGTCTCAGAGCTGTGATTCCATTAGGAATGAGAGGAGGTAGGGAATTCTTTCTATTATAGAATGTGGCAGAAAAATTTTAAGGAGTTCTTGGCTGCATTAGATTTCCTGTGGGTTGGGAAATCAAGAAATTAATGGCTACAGTACTAAAATAGACAGTGATCAGTGCTTGTGAATAGAACTGCTTCATTACTAAACCAACTCAGCCTTACTGTTTGTAGGTTAAGACAACTGTAACATGTGACTACCAAAAGAATCTTTCTTTTTGATTTGATTTTGAAGCCTCATAAATACAACTCATTCATTCAAGCATGTAGTAATAAAAAAAGATTAATTGCAATAACGTTACATTCTTCTTGTCCTGCACACCATGCTTTGCTTGTAAGAGTACATCCTTTATCTTTCCACCTTCAACAGAGTCAATTATTGGGGGAATTCCCTGGCAGTCCAGTGTTAGGACTCAGCACCTTTCACTGCCTGTGGCCCGGGTTCAATCCCTGGTCAGGGAACTAAGATCCCGCAAACCGTGCGATGCGGCCAAAAAAAAAAAAAAAAGTCAATTATTTGTGGTTCTTGCCTCAGGTTAAGTTTTGCATCCTGGTCCCTCCCTTCTGATTTGCCCAGTTCACTTAAAAGTAACTTGTATGTCTGAATCAATCCTGGCATTTGATCCTATATGGGATTTAGGCTTGTCTAATACTTTAGAGACTTTTTCCACACCTTTGGTGATACAGTGTCTCAGATTGCTTATGACTGAACCAGTTTTATAATTAATTATTCCTAATTCTTCTGTGTCTGACTTGTAGACCATATCAAATTTATCATGTGTAACCATAACTCTAATAATCTGCTCTTGTATACCTATATCTCTAGAATGAATATTAGGAATACCATATTTTATCCAGACCTGTTACTTCGTGAATGCCCTAAAGCATTTCTTTCCAGGAAATACCTCTCTGCCCCCTGGTAGGACTGTCAATCACAGGGCACCATCTTTCCTTTCATAGGAATGGGTATGTTATCCAGGCTGACCAATCAGAACACTCCATCTGTCAGTCGCAGGATTTGTTCGGGGAGCCATACTGGGCCAATCATAGCTCTCTCTTGAAATTTTGCTGGAACCATTCAGAAAGAGGTCACATCTTTTTCTTTTCATCGGGATTGCTGTAGTTTAACGTAAATCCAAAGCTGCTAGTGGCCATTTTTGCCAAAATGGGAATTTTCCTTGAAGGTAGACTCAATAGAAAGGAGAACAAAGACAGATAGACAGAAAGAGGGAAGAACAGTGTAAAAAAGAGAAAGACTGGGAGAAACAAAAAGAGAAAGAGAGCAAAAGCCTCTGTCAAATGACAGAAGATAGATGACATTATTTGAAACTCCACGTCCAGCCATGCCTGAAGCAAGCAAGATCTGTCTTTTCAGTTTTCTTAGCCAAAGATATAAATATTTTTCTTAAGCAAATTGCAGATAAATTTTTGCCACCTATACTTGGAACAGGCCCGACTTATGCTTCGTACAGCTACTCAGAGGGTAGGATTGGTGGGTCAGGCTACACCACTGTAGATGTCTTTTTTTCTTCCATGAAGCTTGTGGTTCTTACCAGGATCGATTATCTGGGGAGGAAGGAGGCCCTCAGGTAGAAACTCAGAGCTGAGAGGATGGTCCTGAGATAGATGGAAGCTCCCATTCTTCTTTGGGTCTTAATGATGACAAAGCCAGATATCTGGGGAAATGTACTTGCAGAAACAGAACTCAAGAGAAAAAGTAAAGAGCCCTGTAATGGGTTAAAAACTGAAGATGAGTAAGTTATGCAATGTCTGTTAGATGGGTTACTTTTATGGTTTCACTCTTATCCAGTTTGCCATTTTGTTAGCCTTTAGTAAAACTTAATTTGGGCATTAAATCTGTCTCAGCTGAGCTAAATGATATACGAGAAAAAGTCATGTGCCCATATATGGGACAAAGCATTGGAAGCAGGGTATCAGTCTTTGCCTCCCAAGGCCAGCGGGTGACACAGTCATTAAAATAATCCCCAAGGAGAATGCTCAGAGCTAAGAGCTGAGACTGTAGAGTACAACCTCCTCTACTAAGAAAAGCCTCACCCTCGTTGACTGCTTCCAAACATCTGGGTTTTATTTCATTACGGAAGGCATCAATGTACTACACCAATTACATGAAAGCATAAAATTATACATCTGAAGTAAATGAAAATATTAATCTTCTAAGTAGACAAAGCAACATGCCCACTTCTTTTAATCTAACAGATCTATTAAGACTTCCCGCTTCATTTCCAGATTTGGGGCACAGACAGCAGTACAGAGGAAATGAAACAACGTGCAGATATATTGATAGAAGGGGGAATCTGGGATTTTTGCTGGTGGGCAGGGAAAGAAATCATTGGAAAGGAAGTGTCACTAAATCTTGAACTTTGTCTCTTTTGGAGACTGGGGTACCCTCAGTGCCAAGAAGCACGCCCAGCACGTAGTAGGCCAAAATGTGAGACTCAGGCTATTTAGTTTGTCTTACTTCTGATTGGAATTGGGCCTAAGAAATAGGCATGCACAGATTGTGAAGGGGGAAATCTTGTGGCCCCAGCTGTTGGGAAGAGACAGAAGGAGAACAGAGACCTGTAGCCCCGCTAGTTGGGAAAAAATAGCTGAAATTACAACATTCAGTACGTGACCGAGGACAGTCCCAGGATAAAATTTAAAAGTCTCTGTGAGAGTGAAACATCTGCCTATTTGCTCCTCTGGAGCAGTAACAAGTAAGGGCTAGCACCACAGAGTATATGGAAGGCACCGCCTTTATTTTCCAATTCCAAACTGCATATTTACTGATAGTTTCCACTGAGTCCATTATTAATGCATTTTTAAAAAATTCCCATCCTTTCAAAGAAAGATGTTTTCCTCCTTAATTATTTTTACCAGCTGGAGATTGACCCAGGCAATACTGCTGGTAGGTGGATGAACATTTGTCTTTCCTAACTTTTAATAACATCAAAAAGTAAAACTTACAAAGAAACACTCAATTCTGAAAGCAATATTAGTGTTGCAAAAATACATTTTTTTCTTTTGGACCAACATCTCACAGACAATTTTATTCAGAAGACCTATATCAGCCAGGGAGCCTCATTGCAAACAACAGAAATGGACTTTGCCTGGTTTGGGCAGAAAAGGGATTATTGAAAGGATATTGGTTAGTTCAAAGATTGTCCAGGTTCAGAAGCCATGCAGCCAGGGATACAATGAAAATCATATCACAAAACTATTCCTGTGAGGACACAGCTGCTGCTGCCACTTAGTGTCAGAAATCACAGCTTGCACAGTTGACACTGTTGGCACTATATCAATACATTGGATGCTACTACAGAGGCAGCTGGCCTTAGAAACCAGATGTTGTTCCTACAACCACTACAAGCAGAAATGCTCCCCTCTCTCTTCTTATTTGTAAGACTAGCTCCCAATTCAAAGTGAGGCAGAAGAAGAGACCACCTCTTATTTTTCTTTTTAATAGGTAAAGAAACTCTCACAGAACTAACCCCATAGCAGACTTCCTTCAATGTCTCATTGGCCAAAATTGGGTCACATGGCCCTTTTTAAGCCAACCATTCATATGGAAAATAGAATAACCATGATGGGCTAGATGAATTGATTCACCTGTTGGGATGGAGATGTAACCAGCCTTCCTTGGAGTGTAAAGTCACATGGAGGAGCATGGGGACCTATACAAAACTGAAGTTTTGTTCTCAAGAAAGTAGAATGGCTACTGGGTTCACAACCAATGTGGTGGACATTTCTATGGAACCGTAATGTCTTTACAATATGGCCCATTTTATGAGACCCGTCCACATGCTTCTTCCCAAGCTTCTTTGTCACCAATTCTCGTCTTATTCTTTTCATGTCTATGACAATCTGACCAAAATATTTGTTACTGTCCATCAACTTATCTCTCTTTCCAGGATAAAACAAAGATGCTATACCACTTAAAGTTCTACCTACTGGGAGAATTTTGCACCTTCAATTAAGTGGGACTGAGCGGTACTCAGCAATCCATTTGAGGCTGGTGTCAGCTTATTATGCAAAGCCATCTGTAAACTACACTTTCCTTTTCTTCAGTTACCTGATACTAGAGAAGTGTTCATGGTGTTGTAAGTGTTGGTGGGTGGAGAGGTGGCCTGTGGCATGAGTTGGCATAGGAGGAAGACATCAGCCTGTGAAACTTGAGCTTTCAGGACCTGCTCAGATGCACTCACCTATATACTATTTCCACTTGGATACGTTTGACATTATAGCTGGGTAGATCAGATAACACTCAGTTCATGATGGGCAGCTTATATTTCATAGTCACCTGGTTTCTGTCAGGGCCCAGAAGCAAGCTAAGTACTATTCCTCCAAAGAGGAATGGACCTCGCTGAGGAAGGCATAGCTTTGTTCTAAAACCTTGATGTTTCTGTTGTGAATCTTGTATTCAGTCTTTCCACACCACAGACTTCATTTGATTTTTGAGCACCACTGATCTTATTGGGTCCTAATAGGCCATATGGAAAAGTTGCAGCCTGGACCAGCTGGAGAGTCTTCCTCTGGACCCTACTCAAAGCTGTCAGCCTTTTGGGTCACTCAGGAAAGAGCTGACGGGCACACAAAATGTTATATCTATTGCTTCTAAAATCCAAAGAGCACCAGAAATCATAGTACTTTTTTCTAGAGGTAGGAAACAAATTGTCCTTGACGTTAGAGAGGATAAACTCACATGCCACATAGCACAGATCCCAAGAAACGTCACTGCAGTAGCATAGGATTTATTTCCTACCTTCTGGCATGTATGGTTTCAATCTAAAATACCAGCCACTTCCTGCTCTTTGGAGCTCATCAGTATGTTATTGCCGATTTAGCTGGGGATGGTGAGACAACCTAGTTCTTATAGACTAATTTATGGCACGGAGAATAGAGAGTTAAAATAACCTGCAGTTGAAAATATGTTTCTGTCATTTGAGGTGAAATCAAACTACTTCTTGTGTTCTCTGTTGGAATGGAGAAAAAGGAGTGTCCACATACAAGCTGCAGTCATACAGTGTATGTAGATTTGCTGCAAAAAAAGCAACTACATTTGGAAGATCATGTATGCTTGGAATTCCCACTTGACTTCGCCTACAGTAATCCTCTGTGATTCTCAAGACTCCTCTATCTTTTGCACTGGCCAAAAGTGGGGATGGGTAGGAAACACCATGGCCTCATTCTCTGTGATTTCCCCAGAGATGAAGTTTAAAAAATATTATAGCAATTTTTTATTCAACATGTCAGTGTAGGAAGTCTGCCACTTTCTGAGGTCATCTATCTCAATAATATACCCAGAAACTGGGGAAATAATCATGGCAAGGGCTCAGGGTCCTATTGGGATGCATCAGTGTTCAGGGCACAGGACTACTCTAGGTACTTTAAGTAGAAAGAGTTTTAAGACAGGGAATTAGGTGCTTACAAAAATCACTGGAAAGGCTGGAAAGGTAGGTGTCAGAAGGCCACCACCAGAACTACCATGTTCAAGAACACAACACCAGAGCTACAACCATTAATCCTGGAGTATTTTCCATTATACAAATGAATTAGAACTCTAGTAGGCTGCCATCTATTTTGATGTCTGTAACTCTACTGAATATAAAAGACTTGCAGAGATTTTTGAGAGTTGTTTCATTTTGAAAACCATGCCAATCCTACTGCTGTTATTATGGTCAGCATACCCACCTTGACTTTAGCAGTTAAGTACCACAACTTGCCCTCTTCCATCTTATCATCCCTATTGAAATCAGGAGCCCTTTCCAACCACAGAGTATTCTCTTCTTACCCCAGCATATGAAGAAGAACCACAAAGTGCTTTTTACACCTATGCAATTCTCAAGCCTCTGGTCTAGGACATATTTTCTGGCCATTTCTTCCTTTTCCTAAGAGGAAGGAGACAGTTGGGAATAGGTGAGTGGTTCACATGTGAAGATCTACCCCAATATTTATATCTCCATAAACTTTTGGATTTCTTCCTCTATATTAAAATAAGAAATTTCTAGTATCTCTGGTTAATTTAGAATGGACTGCTGTTGAGCACAGCTCAAAAGATAATTTAGCAAATAATTTAGACAACTTCCAACTGTTTGAGCTAGCACATTAAATCCAGAATTTCTGATAAATACATCTCTATTGATAAATTCTATCTGATCTATAATTTTGTTCTTCCTTCCTTGGTCTAGTACTCTCAGAATCCATTTCCACATATATCCTCCATATTTTTCCAACATAAATTAGCAGTCTTTCTATTCTTTTGGCGAGTACATCTTCTGATCCTGGATTTGGCTTTATAATGAATCTCCCGAGGCATACGGAGATCTGAATCTGCTTAAAGGTTTGGTTATGTTGAGGAGCAGTGGGAGTGATGTGTGAGGAGAATGACTTGCCCTGTAAAACCATTCCATAGACTCTCTTATGTGAGATCATCAAGGACACCTCAGGCGAGACAAAAACAGCATCATTAGACAGGAAGGACTCTTTTGGCTACCCGTGTGAAACTGGCCTAAAGAGTCAGATGTTTATTACATATATAATAATATTTCTAGAGGAAAGGTGAGTTTCAGGAGCCTCTGTGTTTACTTTGTCCTGAGGTGGGCATCCTTTGTGGTTATTAAGGTGGCCGTCAGACTCTAATACTTCCTTGTTTATATTCAGTAGGGGAGAGGACATTTCAGAGTCATGGAATATAAGTTCTCCCATTTAGAGTGATTTTCAATCTCTGTATCAATGATAGTCACCATGGAGATGGCATGTACAGAACAGCTTTCAAGATTGGGTTCTTGAACCAGTCATTAGGTAGGGGAAAGGAACTAACATGATGGCTCAACCTAATAAGTTACCCCTGTACATGAGGATAGGTTGAATACCTGAATAAAATTGAAGTTTCCATTAGGAAGGAGGAAGGGGAAAGGTCCACATGGTGTAACATCTACTGATATGGTTCAACAGCTACTGAAAATTAGAAATGTTTTCTCTTACCCAGTGGTCAGAGAAGAATAAATGTAATAGAGTATATAATTCTAATGTTCAATCTTGGAAATAAATGTGGTTTTTTTCTTTATATTTACTCTCTATAGATAGCTCTGCTTTGGCATAACAGAGCTTTCACTTTCTAATGAAAATTTTATGCCTTTAATATCATTTTCTAGTTCCTAATTAGACATATGCCTACTAAATGACTACCTCTTACTTACCTAAGTAAAAAAATGTAAATGCAATTTCCGTTATAAAGTGGTTTAAGTGAAATAAGTATGTGTGAAGGAGGTGGGAGTATTTTGTGCATTTCTTTAAGTATACCTCTTGATACACCTACACTTTCTAAAACAAGCTGACATTTTCCAAGTGTGGTGGGTTAAAAATGGTCACAAAATTGTTTACAGCTCCTTTCGTCAAGAGGTGGTCGATTTTCCACCCCTTAAATCTGAGCTGACCTTGTGTATTAGTCTGCTAAGGCTGCCATAACAAAATACCATAGACTGGATGGCTTAACCAACAGAAATTTATTTTCTCACAGTTCTGGAGGCTGGAAGTCCAAGATCAAGGTGTTAGCAGGGTTGGTTTCTGGCCACCCTTTCACTGTGACCTTTTCTCTGTATATGCACGTCCCTGGTGTCTTCCTCCTCTTATAAGGGCACTGGTCCTATTGGATGTGGGCCCCACCCTTATGATATCATTTGACCTTAATTTAAAGGCCCCATCTGCCTTTAAATTACATTAAGTCACATTCAGAGTTAGGGCTTCAACATATGAATTTTGGGGAAGTGCAATTCAATCCATAACACCTTGCAACTTGTTTGACAATAGAATGCTGCAGAAGCAATGATTTGTGGCTTCTAACAAGGCCTCAAGAAGCCTTTGCAGCTTCCTCTTGCCTTCTTTGGAACCTCAATAATATGTGAAGAAGCCTGAACTAGCCCGCTGGAGAGGTTCTGTGGAGAACTGAGGCACCCTGATCGTTAACCCCAGCTAACTGCCCACTGACTGCAATTGCAAGTAATCTCAGTCAGTGCCATGTGGAGCAGAGATGAGCTGCTGCAACTGAACCCTGAACAAATTGCTGCCCCAAGAATTGTGAACTAATAAATGGTGTTATATTAAGCCACTAAGTTTTGAGGTAGTTTTTATTCAATGATAAATAACTGATACACCAAGCCTTGTCTAATTTTCATTGGTTCTTCATGTTGTATCCTTTCACTGTCATTTTAGTGAGATGTGGGAAAGAAGTAGACCCAGAAGTATATTATCATTCAACATGCTTACTTAGAAATCAATAAATTATATGTTATAGATAAGAAAAGTTTTTTTAAAGAGGAATAACTTAAAAACTTAGTCCTATTTTATATGTAGAAAAACAGAAATAACATATCAACCAATATGGTTGTTGATAATGTAAGTAATTCCATGCAGCCCTGTAAAACATGGTGTGAGAACCCTGAGCAGGGACTGAGAAAATGCCATTCCACTTCTGTCTCCTGCCAATACCTAATGAGCCCCTACTATGTGCCATTGCATTATGCCCTGTGGTAGGTAGGTGAGCTTCGGGATGGGTGGGGGAATGAAGGTGAAGGTGGGGAGGAGAAGGTTCCATTCATAAACAAGACTGTTAATTAAATAGAATTTAAAATATATATTTAATTTTATCTTTATCTCATCTTTCTTAATATGGATCTCATAATCTAATGGCCCATGTATCATTAGATAATACATGCATAGAGTTTATGAATAAAAATGCACATATACTGGGAGGAAATGCTCACAATATTTTTACTTACACATGTAAATGATCAAAAAATGTGAAGGATGAGCTAGGAAGCACAGCTGCCCTTTTTAAGAGACAAACGTAGGTGAGAACTGTACCTGTCATGTAATATAAATAAACACACCCATGCGTACAAGATGTCATCTAACTGCCATGACAAAGGCCTTGGGAAAACATCAAGGCATATCTACCCATGGAAAATATCACAGTAAAGACCTACTCTGTGCTGACACTGTAATAACCTGTTTGGAGGAATCAAAGATGGAATTGGGAGTTTTCTAGCCTGATTTAAAGTACATCCAATTCTCTAGGGGTTTTCCTTTTGGGTCAGGCCTGATGTAGTGGTCCCAAAACCTGAAAGTTCTTTTCGGATCATTCTAAGGGTTCATACCTATTATAAAATATTACAAAAAACATCCTTGGAACCCCTGTACCTCCCGGCTCATCTTCCAAGTGGCCTAATCAGACTCAGGTGGTTTGGACTCTGTTCCAGGAACCTTGCATCAAGTCCAACTCTGATGTGACCTCAAACACCAGGAAAGAGCCATGTTCTAAGCTGAGAGTTCACTACATTGGGGAATATTCTCCCACCAGTTGCCTGGCTTCCACTGAAGATGTTTTCTTATCCTTCTGGCTATTTTCACCTTTCTTTCAGTTACTTTTTTTCCCAGAAGATTTTTATTCACAGTCTTCTGGTTTTTAAGTACCTACCACATCCATTTTCATGCTTTTCCTTTACTGTTTTATTTTTCATTCTCCTCTTAGCCCTCCCTCACCGCCACATCTGCTTTCCTCCTTTTCATTTTTTCCACATTCATTTATTCCATGCTGTCCCAGCTGCTTTCCTTTGTTCAGTTCAGAATATCAGCCAGAAGCTTCCCTGTTGCTAAGTAACAACATCACCCACACACACCCTTTTCCACTCTCTGCGCATTTCTTCTGCTGCTTTTATAAGTGCATGGGTCAAACGGGCTCTCAAAGAACACGAAGGGTGGTGCTTCGATCTTCTCCTCATAACCAGGGGATGCACACCCTTCTGCACCCTGCCTCTTATTAGATTTTGGCTTCTTGTTTTACCTGATAATTTGCCCCAGGCTGTCAGATAACACTAAAACAGCACAAAACATCCCTTTGAGCTTAGACAATTTATAGACGGGAGGAAGGGATATAATTTCTGCTAAGGGAACAACAAAAGAGAAAATGTTTAAAGTTTAGTTACATGGCATGGCCTGGGCTCATCAAATCCAGGTTTTAAGAGCTTTCCATTAGGGATCAAGATAGCCAGCAAGTCCCTCTTACAGACCTTTATCTTGTTGAGTTTTGAGGGAGCTACTATTGGCATGTGGAGTATGGTGTGCACAAAATAAAGGATAAAAACAACACAAGAACTCATTATGCAGTTTTTCAAATCTCGGTCCTTTTCCAGACATCAATCTGACATGACAATTGTACCAAAAGCATAATTGGAGTTGTGTCATCAGCCCTTCTCAACATGCTATTAAGAGATTCCAAGTCTTCTGGCACATTTTAATACTTTAACGGCAATGGGTACTCCATATGTCCAAACACTAGGACAGAGTAATAGAGATACCAGGACCTTGAAAAAAATCTTCTTTTCACCCTTGCAATGCCATAAATAATTTTCCTCCCTGGTGTGAATTCTTTCTCTCTCTCTCCTTGTGCATTGATGCAATGCCTGGGAAGCCTGCCCTGATAACCCTGCCCCACATTGTTGGTCTCAGCTCTTTGCTACAGTCAACACTGAGCTAACTGGGGGGCATTGGGGCTGCTTTGTCTGTAGGTACCAGAGCCTTTCACTAGCTGTGTGTTCCTGATCCTCGGGTACTGCTCTCTGTGAGGGAAGGACTCAGATCTTTTTTGTTTGTTTGTTTGCTTATTTATTTATTTTTGGCTGTGTTGGGTCTTCGTTTCTGTGCGAGGGCTTTCTCTAGTTGCAGCGAGCGGGGGCCACTCTTTATCGCGGTGCGCGGGCCTCTCACTATCGCGGCCTCTCTTGTTGCGGAGCACAGGCTCCAGATGCGCAGGCTCAGTAGTTGTGGCTCGCGGGCCTAGTTGCTCCGCGGCATGTGGGATCTTCCCAGACCAGGGCTCGAACCCGTGTCCTCTGCACTAGCAGGCAGATTCTCAACCACTGCGCCACCAGGGAAGCCCCAAGGACTCAGATCTTGCATGTAATGTATACTTGATCCATCACCTTAAATTTAGGCATAGAACACAGGTACTCTGATAAGGGAGTTGGTTTTAGTTTCATTTTCTAGAGAGGAGAAGGAACAGTAGTTTTCTTTGTATTAAAGACCAAGTTCATCAGCACTCAAAGTGCCAGAAATGAAGCTTATGTATTTCCATCACTATCCAGGTTTGCAGACTGAGCATTTCAGTAGAGAAAATTTTCAAGAGCCTTATTTTGGCCCTTTGGTTGATATTCTGAAAGTAGAATCCCTCTGAGACTAAAATCCACTCCAAGGTATTCTAAGAATGCCTGACCAGAACTGGAATTGGCAAGCTACTATGATTTTCCTTCTAGAATTGAGCCTCTTTGGGATGTTATATCTTCTGAAAGGTTCAGGAAATTTTAATAGGATTTTAGTTTTTAGCTTAGGGTAATCTCAACTAATGAAACATATATTTGAACTTCCTGGAATTTTTGATTTATGTACTGCTTACTTTAAGCAACTGAAAATTATACAGAATTTTTACTACCCTTCAATATTTGCTTCTCTTTTAACTCTCTTTTCTCCAACTTGAGGTACTGGTCAACAGCACTTATGTCATATTGATTTCTTTTCCTCACATCTCCACATGTTTAATTCCTTTGTCCCCTTTCATCCCACCTCCTCAATGTGACCTATAGCCCCACAGTCCCTCCTGTGACTGAAAACTGGCACTCTTCCCAGTAAACAATCTTACCCTCCACCCAGAACATCTACGTGGTAATACATCCAGAGCTCTGGAGGACTCTCATATTTCCTGACCTCTCAAAGCTAATGACTCCTCTATTCATTCAGCCACCTATAACCTTGGCTACACCCTCAACATCATCACCTGGGACGGCTTCCCCTCTGAAACATTTAGGTAAAAATTTTTCTCTCTAACCATAATCTCCTTCTCTTCCAGCCTCATTTAGCTACTTTTCACACACTCCACCAGAACTTTCACTTCACAAGCCCAGCCCAATTCTTCACCTAGTAGTCTCCTTTTTTCACTCCTTTCCTACCTGCAGAGATCTCACGATCCATCACTTTAACTATGTTCTCTAGTATCGCGACTCCATTGCTCCTCGTTAGCAAATCCCCAACCTCGAATGAGTTCATCTTCATGGTTTCCCTGTCCGTCTGCACCCACGCTACTGAGGTGTCCTTGAGAAATAACACAACTCTGCCACGGGTGCTATTCCAACCCCCTGTCATCAAGCGCTGGTCCCACAGCAATCCTCATCATCTATCTGTTATAAACCATCATCCATTCATTCATTCATTTACTTATTCCTTAAGTATTTATTGAATACCCGCTCTAGCAGTATGCTGGGTCCTGAAAAATAACTGTGAGAGAGACAGACAAGGTCTCAGTCCTCAAAGAGCTTAAAATCTAGCCTGGAAGACTGAAACCAAAACCGTTCCAGAGAACTGAATTATTTGGAGGCTAATGTTTAAAAAGAATGGTGAATGGATGAAATAGTTACTATGGTGAGTGGGAGAGAAGATGGCTAGGGAAACAAAGGAGGAGAGCTAGCAGCTTTGAGGGACCAGTGCTTAATGACACAGAGTTGGAATAGTACCAATGGCCGACTCGTGCTATTTCTCCAGAATGACTCAATAGTGTGTGTACAGACAGGGAAAACATGAAGATAAACACTTCCAAGGTTGGGGCTTTACCATGCTGATGACAGGCAAGGGAGTTGAGAGACTAGAGAGAAACGTTATGGAAAAGATAATTCAGATTTAAAAGTATTAATGGATTTGAAGTGCCTTTTGATAATTATTTCTTTTCTAAACGGATACTAAAAGTACAACTGCTATCATATGATTGTCCGGAAAATTATTAACAATTAAAGGGCATCCTCATACTCCAAAAAGTTGTAATCTCCTTGTATATTGTTCTAAGAGATATATAAAATCTTACTTTTTGCTAATTCCTAGTGATCTTCTCTTTTCATTTTTTAACATTATACAAGTACAAAAGAATGAAAATATTCTCATTTTTAAAATATTCAGACGTTACAGAAGTACTCAGAATAAAAGCGAACTCTCCCAACATCCTTCTTCCCCTTTCCCATTCCCTGTCCCTGCACATAGGCCCTGTTAAGAGCTTGATATGTCCAGACAGGTCTCGTTTTAATGGGTTTACATACAAAAAGATGTTTGCGGGCGTATGCACGACACACCTAAGTTGTAGAAACTGCATAGTTAAATCATCTTTTTGAGAGGGGAAAATGTAAACATTAGAAAGACATGTCTTCCTTTAAATAGGAATAAACTTCATTGCAAATCACTTGGATCTAAACTTAAGCTGCTTTCTATAAGCTGATAAGAAAGCTCAATGACAGAGAATATTAATGATCCAGGGAACAAAACAATAAAGCCACTTGCTGACTCATCAGGTTGAGACGTGATCTTAAGTAAAATTACACTTTGTTATACACTTTTATCACAAATAAAGTTAGGAAACAACAGAGAAGATCTGTAAAGATAGATAAGGACTCTATTAAATGTTTTCACTACAAACACAGCATTTACCCATCTGAAGTGTAAGCTAACTTTAGCTATCAATATCAGGGTTTGTGAAACATGTTCTAAATAAAATATAGAAAGTCATAATATATGGCAATATAGTGATTGATAGATAAGAAATCATACCTCTTGTTAGTCACTTCAGAACTAATTGAACCCCCAGGGAACTGACTCACTGGGTTTTATTTCTTTTTTTCTTTTTCTTTTTTTTTTTTTAATTCAATTTTTATTTTATATTGGAGTATAGTTGATTTACATCTTTTTTTTCTTTTTTTCCCACATTGGACTAGTCATATATTTCCCACACTATAAAAACTCAATGCATCTTTTGGAATGTGACCTAGCTTTTACAATTGCTATTTGCTTGCTGCAGTGTGACTCAAATATATAGTTTCCGATAGTTCCTAAGATTAAGGACAAATAGTTTCTTCCACAATGTGCATATGTACATATATAATTTTGGATAGAACTATGCAATACATCTTCTACAACTTGCTTTTTTCATTTAACAATATGCTGAATTCCTTTTATGCAGTACATGTAGATTTACCTCATTCTTTTTAATTCCTCATTCTCTGTCATAATAAGGAAACACCATAATTCATTAAACTACTTTCTTTTCACTACACTTAATTTTTTATTACTACAAATAATACTCTAATGGGATGCTTTGCATATATTTTTGTTTACGTATCTAAGTGTTTCCATAGTATACATACCTAGAATTGGAATTTTAAAGGGGCTTTATATTTTTTGTTTTTATATATCTTGAAATAAATGCAAACTTTTGCGTGTCAGGATGGACAAAGTATATAAAAAGTTAATTCACAGAACAGCAAATCTAAATGACCAACAAACACATATAAAGATACTCAAACTGATTAATAGCAGGAAAATAAAAATTAAACAATGGGATATCACTTTATAGCTATTAAACTGGCAAACATTTAAAAGACCAATAAAACCTATTACTGGTAGAAATATGGGAGAAAATTGCCTTAGCTTTTCTTGGAAAGCAATCTAGCAACATCTATTAAAACTAAAAATATATATAGACTTTGACCAACAAACTCACTCTTAGAATCCAATCCATAAAAAGGCCAAAAGGTCAGAATATAGAAACAAAGATGCTCTGGGCAACATTCATTTTTTTCTACAAATACTTGTTAAGTGCTGACTATGTTGCCATCCCTTCAGAAATGAATAAGACACAGGCCCTGCCCTCAAGGTACTCACAGCCTCTCGGGGGAGAGAGTTAAGTGCCCAAGCAACTGGAGTTCATGAGAGAGATGCAGAGGAAGCAATTCAGGCATGAGATGGAGGGCTGCAAATACTTCACAGAAAAGCACACTCACATGACTTGGTAAGATACAGCATGTTCCTAAGGCCTTGGATTAAGTTGTATGGTCCACGAGAGCTAAACAGAGTAAAGATAACTGGACATGGGGAAACATAACCCTAAACTGGCCATGAAACAAAAATCACAGGTAATCTAATTTTTCTAATGGCAGGGGTGATAGAATATGAGGTGCACGATGGAAAAAGGATTTATTATACTTTTTGGGAATAAAATCCAAAGAGTCTATGATTAAGTGGTAGCCAAAAATGCTGTATTGTTCTATGCCTAGTACAGAGTACACTCTTGAAACGTATTTGTTGAACCAACAAAGAGAATTGGGAAGAGCATGTAAAAAGGTTTAGCTCTGTGGTGATCATTTTGGAATGTATAGAAATACCGAATCACTATGTTGTGTACCAGAAACTAAGATTATGTTGTGGGTCAGTTATACTTCAAAACCAAGCAAACAAACTCACAGAAAAAGAGATCAGATTGGTGGTTACCAGAGGTGGGGAGGAGGGGGTTGTGAGGGTATGGGAAATTGGATGAAGGTGGTCAAAGGGTACAAACTGCCAGTTAAAAGATAAATAAGTACTAGGGATGTGATGTGCCACATGATAAATATAATGAACACTGCTGTGTGATATATACAAAAGTAGTTAAGGGAGTAAATCCTAAGAGTTGTCATCATAAGGAAAAAAAATTTTTTTCTTTTATTGTCTCTATAGGAGATGAAGGATGTTCACTAAACTTATTGTGATAATCACTTCATGATGTAGGTAGGTCAAATCATCATGTTGTACACCTTAAACTTATACAGTGCTGTATGTCAATTATATCTCAATAATACTGGAAGAAAAAATGTGGTAGAATAAGTGTTTAGAAATGTGAATGTAATTATTTACCTTCTTTAATTTAAAAAAATATGTATTAAAAAATGTTTAGCTCAGATAAACTTAGAGTTAGTCAATAATCTCACCTATTCAAGAGTTTTCCTTGAATAGACTCTCCTCCTTCTCACTCTCCCTACCTCCTCTCTTTCCTTCCATCCCTCCATTCTTTTCTTTCACCATTTTTCAGAAGGAAAGACTCCAGTCAAATTGAAATTCTAAATCCCATTAACCTCACTTTGACCCTGTTATTTCACCATTTAACCATGAGACAAAATGATCAGCTCTTAAAACATAAGCTTTAAATGCCAAAACAGTGTTGAGCAATTTTTAAAGGATGAACATTCCATAGGAAAAGAATGCCTAACATTAAAAACAAACAAACAGTTCATTAGAATCATAGTAATCTATGACAACCAAGATAATATCAGTAACAGACTTCAGGAAGGGGTTATCAGACTGTGGAGAAATAAAAGCAGCACATCTAGAAAGAAGGTACATTTTCTCCCTAACGATTGTCATTAAAGGAAAAGACATTGGCGTGGGTTCGAATGAAAAGGCTGGGACCTCCATGGACTAAGGCAAATGTTCCCAGGGTCTAAGTGCTGCTTGGCAAGACTCCCATATAAACAGCAAAACAACTGCATAGCAACCTACATATGCCCATTTCTCACCCTTTACTGTTTGTCCAGAGAAAAGACCCCTACTACTCCCTGTCTGCTTCGTAAATTTTGTCAAACAGGAGTTGCGTCTGTATGCCAAGTTGAGGAGTGCCACAGGCTGGCATTGCCCAGCACATGCTGTTCATCACGTGGGTTCCTGGAGCGCTGCCTCTTGGCGTCAGAGGCGCTGGAGCCCCCCTTCCCCTCCCCCATTTCCTCTCACAAAGAAAACACACAATAACCGTTAGCAAGTGCGTGTGTGTGTGTGTGTGTGTGTGTGTGCGCGCGCGCGAGCGCGCACGCGTATCCCAAGTATCTTTCGATCTGGTGACCTGTTTTTGGAATATTAGGAAAGAGTTTCCAGCTTGTTTTTTGCATTCTCAGGAGTACACAGAGTTCGCAGTGAGAGCAGAATAATAGACACTTCTGAAACAAAGAAAACCCACTCTAAATGCTGCTTCCCTGGGACCATTCGCCATCTGTTTATTTCCTCATGGCAGTGCTGCTTATCGGGGACTCCAGCAAAGGCACCAATGTGCAAATCCAGACCGGAGGGCTTTTCCTCTTTCCAAGAGGGTGTTTCCTTGAACTTTCCCATCTGCCTCTGAGTAAGATGTAGAAAATATTATTTATAAAATAAGACGAGCAAATGACTCACAGTGAATAAAAATAAATCAGGGTGCAGTTTGTCATCTTGAAGAGAAAGAAAGGAAAATGCTCCACAATTGGAGTTACAACTCACTTTTTCACACCTCCTCAAGGAACATCTTCAAATGATAGGCAGGAAGTGGGTTTGTGGGAGTTAAGTTAAGCTCAAGAGCACTGAAGTGGCCAGAGCGGGATCCAGCCTCATCATGCATATTCATGAGAGGCAACCTGAGCTCCGGTGTGAAACCACAGTGTGACTGTGTTTCCTGTACACACTTTGCAGCCCACACTGCCAGGAAAGGCTGTAACGCTGAAGAGCCCCGGAGCCTCAGTTTATAACACGGTTCAGAATGATGACTGTTCACTGCCGACTTAACCCACACATTTAACTGGATTTTCTTCATCGTCTTATGACAGCTCAAGAAGTATCCATCTGCCAGGATGCATTTTAGAGCCATCACTGTGCAAATGTGAATTGCAAGGCTTTGGCTAATAAGAAGCAAAAAGGAATAAGGTTATTTATTTTCAGTAGAGCCTTGGGCATTTATTATTAATACTCTAATGGAGAAATAGGTCAGTAGAGCATATACACAGGAAGATAATTTTCCTCTACACACTGCTTCTCTTCTCAACAGACTTTCTACAACAAAATACCCAGAGTGAGTTTCACCTGCCAGAAAACATAAACCAAGGGCCTTGTTCCAGTGGGATTTAGGGAGGCATGTACTGGATTTTTCATTCCTTCAGTCAACAAATAATAACTGAGTGTAAATGCGTACTGTTCTAGGCACTTCGAAAACTGCAATGAACAAGAGATAAAAGTCCCTCCATCATGAAGCTTATGACAGTTTATTGCCATGTTCTTCTAGGGAGAAAGAACACCTTACTGTGTACCTGTCACAGAAGATTCTGGAACTTTTAGTTCAATATCTTTCAAATGCCCTTGATGACTCTGTGGATGAAAAAGTCAGTATGTGTGTCCATGCATGCTGTGTGAAAGAGAGAAAAAAAAGAGAGAAAGAGGAAAAGAAAGCAACACTGAAACACAGAATAAACCAAGAGGAAGACTATTAAAAAAATAATGGGTTTACCTTTATGATCTAATGAAAACACAAAAGACTCTAGTACAGGGAAATGAAAAAGAGACACAAAGGAACACTGGAACAGATGGGAAAACCTGATATGTTTTGTGTTGGGAAGACACAAAATATTATCGAGATATCAACTCTCCTGACTTAATCTACAAATCTGACATAAGACCCCAAAAAACTTCATAATGATATTCTCAACTAGATAAGCTGATTCTCAAGCAAGAAGAAAAATCTCCAGGGAAAAATGTAATGAGGGGTAGCCCTATCAGATACTGAAATATAAAGCTTCAGACTAATCCATAAGTAAACAGACAGAACAATGGAACTGAAATAATGCCCAGAAGTAGTTCCAAATGCATATGGGAATGTAATATCTAATCAACATGGCACATTCCCCATGGCTCTGTTTGCCTCACTACCATTGTCAACCATGCTGCATGGTCCTTTGCCTCTTTCTCGTTAAGGGGCTCAGTGCTAACCCTAGGCCCTTGGCACAGAACAGCTCGGCATTAGGAAAGAGGGCAGGGTTTAGATGGTAAGAAACAGAAGGAACAATTCTACTCCACCACTTGTAGTTTGGTGAGCTTGAACTTGGAACTTTACTGCACTGAGCTTTGGTTTCATTGTCGATGATGTGAGAATAATAAATCTACCTCAAAGAATTGTTGTGAGGGTAAAATAAGTTGATATATGTGAATCTACCTAACAAATTCTGGTACTGAAAAAATAAACATATCCTATTTGAATAGCTTAGTAGGCATCTTAACCCTGGGTTGATTGTTTAACAACTTGTCTGCAGACAGAAACTCCTTTCTAAAAAATTCTTAAATCTTCCTTTTCTACACAATATTAACGTAAATAAGTTTTGGAATAAAGAAAGAATTATTTTTAAACTCAGCTTTTAGACTCAATGATTTCCTTACACAGAAAATTCTTTACAAAGGAGATAAATTTTTCAGTGGGTTGATTAAATCCAGCAGAAGAAGTTTGGTTGCATAGCACGGAAGGACCTCCCGACTTCAAAGTTTGTCAGGAAAATGTGGAATTTTTAAAGATGATCCTGGACTGAGATGGGACTAATGGAAGCCCATCTTGTGTGTAGGGACTGCCCAACGCCCAGGTGCAACGTCAAAAATGGAGACTGACTCTTGCACAAAAGAAGCTTGAACAATTTATGGAGCAGGTAGGAATACAAACACAATGGCATGTAAATTTTTAATTTCAACCTTTCGTTGTATTGTATATCAGTGCCTAAGGGATAAGAGGATATTGAAGAAAGTTGTGGGGATGAAAACATGGAAACCACGTATTCTCTGGGAAAACATGACAAAGAACAATCTTGAACACTGTTGGAAAGGGATGAAGTGGCATCACTTGGTGGGAAGTGCCAGGCTGAATGGTCTATGGATACATCAGAGGTGGAAGGCGGTTGAAGGAAGAGGCAGTCAAGGGTCTGATGGGCATAGTAAAGGCCTGCAAGACAATGAGTTGAGTAGTAAGGTGATAGAATACTTGCTGAATAACTCTAATTTAATTTTGTCAGGCAAATGATAAAAAGAGTGCTTGCTGCTGGATAAGATGGTTTGTATAAGGAAGGAACTAAAGGTGGGAGATTAAAAACTATTCCCCATGTCTAGATGCAATGCTTCGGTCCAATGCAGCCTGTCCCCGTGGGAATGGAGAGAGCATGTGACTTCAAGAAGCCCCACAGAGCAAGGATCCTTAGAACTGGTGATTTCCTGGACAAAATTATAGAAGGGAAAGATCTGACCGAGTTAGGAACATAGGAGGCTGGCAGGAGAATGGAGCTGTTGACAACAACGGGGAACTTCAGATGTGACAAGGGTTCGTAAGGAGAACAGGAAAGGAAATAAGCCCAAGTTTGGCTAAATTTAGCTGTAGGTGGCAAACAACCAAGATATGACCCAAACTCTCAGAAAAAAATATCAAAACTCTAAATATAATAATTTCAGAATTCTTAGCAAAAGAATATTGTGCTGTTTTTTCATCATGAGGCTAAATTTTTTTCCCTATTATAATATGCACAAAAAGTGTTTATAAAGGTCATGCCTATCACTGACCTACATCTTGTTTAAGGAAAATGTATCTGTTACAGACACCAATAAAAGAGTCTTTCCTCCCACCCCCTCCTCAACAGAAAAAATAGCAGAGGAGCACATTTTTGGCAATCTCGCTGAGAGGGGAAACATTTCACACAAATCATCACCTCCACCATCTGTCTTGCTCCAAAGTTCACCAGCTGCTAGATTAATGCATTTCATGTAAGTCATCATTTTGGTCCTCTCTTGGACATTGGTCAATGAATAGGTGAGATGTTTCTAGGTCACTGTGTTGACTCTGAGATGGATGTCAGTGTTGGGGCCACAGTTGGTTGCGATGGAAATACAGGGCATACACCGTCAGTATACATGTCACAATATCACATAAGAAAATTGACATCATGATTTTATCATTCATACCTTGTTTTTTATAACTGGATTGATTATTCTCCCAACTCACCAGGTTTGGTTTTGAATAATCCTCAGGTGTTCCCCCCACCCAAGACAAGTTCTCAATGGATTTTCAAAAAATGTTGAGAATTTTCAAAAGAGTGTATTATATTTGCAAACTTTTTTAGCAGAAGAACTTTTATTATCCTAATGAGAACCCCTACATATGAAATAGGTGATTGTCATGAAGGTCTTTCTCATCCCATCTAAGATTTCAGGGATTGATGGGAACTATGTCATTCTCTGTGAACCTCTGAGGTGTCTGTGGAGATGAAGGCAAGTCCAAAAGAGAACCCAGCCTCTGTTGAGCACCAATAGAAGAGCATGGCTGCCCAATGGGACTGCATGTAAGAGCCAACACTGTATGTGATCTGATGTGCTTCTAGATACATTAGCCACACCTTGTAATACATGAAAGCACAGGCTTTAGAGTCAGACAGACCTGGGTCTGAATCCTGCTGGGTGATCAACAGCTTATTAGCCTCAAAACTCAGTTTAAACATCTATGAAATGGATATAATAATACTCATCTTAAAATATTTGTTATAAGAGGAAGATGAAGTCATGTATATAAAGAGCTAGCACAGTGCCTAGTATATAGTGAGTGCTCAAAAATGGTAGGTAATAATAATAATTATTATTATTATAGTAGTAACAACAATAATAATAGTTGCCTTACTTTATGGAGTATAATCACCATACTTTATAGAGTAATTAAGAAAGCATCGTGTTGGTAATAAGTTCATACCTGGCTAGTCTGACCTGAAATGGAATTTCTAACTCTCCTAACAGGAATAGCATCAGCAAGCAAGGTGTTAAGGAATCAAAATGCCACCTGTGTATAAGAGCCCTCAATGGTTACCTTGAGTAGAGTACCTATGATTTTATTTAGAAGACCTTGCCAGCCAAACTAAGCTCTCTACCTTCTGTCAGGATCGTGGAACCTTCTATAGAATAGACATTGTTTTAATAACCTCCAGGGAAACAGATTCCACAACTTCCCTTATAACCTATTTCAGTGTTTAGCAACTGTCTCTCTTGGTAAATCTTCAGAGCTCATCTAAATCCTCTGTGCTCTAGTTTTAGGCTGATCATCTCACATTTAATTCAGACCGTATTGATACTCGTATTGGTATTGAACCAAATTACAGCTAGAAATACAAACACACATGTTAACACAAGCTTTCAGTGTCAGCATAATCAACTACGATGAGTTAACATGCTGGAGAGCGAGGCACCGTTAATGTAATCAGAAACATCAGCAGTGTTTGCTTAATGTCACAGCCCAAGTTCCTCAACAGTTGTCACACACGGACTTGCGTGACATGAAACAGAGTGAGCAGCATTTTAAAAGCCAGCAGAATGAAAGGAACTGTCCTCTGAGCTGTTTCTGCCTCCCCTGGTGTTGGCTCATTCTCTTAGAAGCCGTCGCTTCCTACCCACCTTCTGGGAGGTCTCGGCCTTTTGCATAGTGTCCAGGATTAATCTAACAGCCACAAAAACAACAAATTCCCTGAAGCCACCTTTATGGTACGGGTGACTTTCCTTTCTTTATCATTGTGTGTCAGAGAAGCTCCAGCCCAGAGGCCACTGCTTTGTTCAGTGGATTAGAAAAGCGGTGCTAAAGGGGGACTCAAGCTGGACGGCAGCATCTGCCCAGATACCTTCCTTGCAGAGCCAGGCTAGCTGCCCAAGACCCTGGACACTTTACATTTAGACTCAGAGTTCTGGAAGACTGTTTCTTTGAAACATGGTGTGCCCCCCCCCCCAAAAAAAATGTTCAGAAAATATGGATTGACCGTGAGCTAAGGAAGCCTAAGCTTTGTTTGCGTGGGTCCCATCAAAGCTGTAGCTACACCTAACTTATATTCATGATTTTGTGTTGCATGGACCACAATTCCCTGGACTGCTCGGAGACCCACTTCCCTCTTCTGTGTAACAAGATTAATAATATCTCACCCACACCTAGTGGTTCCTCTTCTGCAAGGAGGCTGCCAGAAAGAGCTTCAGGACCCCGCTCCTGACTTCACACCATACTCTTCTTTGGGAGACTCATAACACCTGTTGGTTTATTAAACTCACCAAATCCTGAAGGAAAGACTTCTGCTTAATTTGACTTAATCTAATGTTTCCTCAAGTGGGAGCAGGATGACGCCTTCTCTTACCTAGTGACCAGCCTGCCACACGGGAGGGAGATGACAGGTGAGAGAGTTCACAGCAGTCCCCGTGTCACCTGGACCCCTCTGGAGGTCTGCAGGCCCCATCTCAGCCCCCAACTCTCCAGACATTCTTTCCTTAAAGGGGTAGGTGAGCAGGACTCCAGTGTCCCTATTTCAGCTCCCCAGATGTTCACTGGAAATGGCTGTCTTTTCCAGAGCTTTCCTGTCAGGTCCATTGCCACTCTCAATTAGAATCTTCTGGGTGCTGCCTGAGCTCACAGGCAGGACTGGGTGCTTGAGGAAGAAGCAGTGGAAAAGATAACCAGGAAGAAGAGTGACTGGCAGACTGACCTTGTGCTTACATCAGGGGACCATAAAACAGACGCGAATATAATCCTTAACCAGGCATTTGTAAGTTTGTGTATAAGAATGAATTGACAATAGTATTTTACTTTCCTTTTAAGGATTTGATTTTTAGGCGACCCTAAACTCCATTTTAAACTTGGGAAGAGAGGGCTACTTTCATCCGTCCACCATGCCTGTTCAGGAGCCCTGATGAGAGAAGAAGACATGCTCTAGGGTTTCCCACTCTCCCACCAGAAGTACCCTACCCACCCCACCCCCAAAGGTCCACTGGTCCAAAATTCAGAGTAGGGACCTGGTGGGGGGTGAGGGCATGGAGGTCTGAGACTAAAATGGCTAGCGCAGTTTGCAGGTATGATAGCCAGGGGCAGCCTCCTTGAAAAGTTTGTCCTTGAGGGGCAGTTGTGTTGGAAAGAGCCCTGTGCAGAGGTCAGAGGGTGGCTGGAGTCAGTGGGTAGCTCTCCCACTTACTGATCCTGTGCAATATCTTGAATCCCTCTGAGACCCAGTTTCCTCTCTATGTAACAGGATTCATGGTACCTGGTCTGCATTTAATAGTGCTCGATAGCTAGTGCCCTGAGTCTGTGATGAGGCAATAGTCAAGGACACTGGGTCCTCAGCAAGCGTTAAACAGAAACCACCCTTGGGGCTGCACGCTGACTGCAGCAGTGCTGTCATTCCACCTCCTTGCCCATCACTCAGACCAGGTCCCCTGCCATTTTCACTTTCTCCCGCTAGGATTTGCACCTAAGGGACAGCTGGAGGTCACAGCGCCAGGCAGACACCAGCAAGCCCAGATGGCCAGCCTCGGGCACCAGCGCCCACCACAAGTGCCTGCGATGGAGAGAGGGCTGCTGGAGGTTCGGCTGAGCAGCTGCAAAACGAGGGAACGCTGAGCGCAGGGTGGTTTTGGTTTTGGTTTTGATTTGGGGGTTTTCTCTCCTTTGCACTTTCCCGGGAAAGCATTTGAATCCACACTTATCTTCCTGGCTGATTTCTTGTCTGAGTCTACTCTTTTTGTTCTTAATCCAACAGGATTAATGTTCTTAATTTCATTTCGCTTTCTCTTTCTCCCTTTGAACTCCCATCTCTACCTCTTCTGTTCTGATCTCCTTTCTTCACATCCCCATCCTTTTTGCCTCCTTGGTCCCCTAATGTCCTTTTGAAGCTTCTGCACAGATAAGCAGATGCACTTTTCTCAGTAGGGATTGGGAGAAACCTCTCCCTGCAAACACCTGCAGCTGCCTGGGAGCCCCTAGGTTCAGACTGCTGCACCCACCATGAAATGCACTCACACAGCAAGCCAGTGCCTACGTCCAGATGAGACTGAAATAATTTTTATCCTTAGAACACGTGAGGCACCCCAATATTTTCTATACCAGTCTATTTAATCTTTGTCTTCATTTTCCCTTTCCTTCCTTCCTTCTTTACTCCCTCTCTCCATCCCTTCTTCTCCCTCTCCCTCCCTCGCTCTCCCCTACCCCCGCACTGTTCCTCACCCCCGACACTGATCTCAGGACTCATTACTGTCATTACTGTCATTCTTGGATTGAGACCTAGGAGCCCTGGCCACTGGCCCTGGGGAAGAGACCCTCTCCTTCATCTTCTGAAACACATAGTATTTGTATGTAATGAGAAATCCATTCCTCCCCAAACAGATGAAGTTTAAAAAATTCTCCTAAAGTAAACAGGGAGACAGGACAGAAGGACAACAGGTTTTTAAGGTATATTGTGGAGCCATCTCGGGGTTTAGGAAATGGGGATAATTGTTCTGATGCTTTGAGGTTCCCTGGCTCTTCTCTTCATGATGCCCCAGTGTTTTCTGCCCCCCGGCCTCCTCCCCCAAAAAAGTTCTGAGGAAGGATCTAGTGGTGGGCAGAATAATGGCCCCTCAAAGATGCCCATGTCCTATCCCTGGCACCTGTGCATATGTTGGTTCTGTTATGTGGCAAGGGGAAATTAAAATTGCAGATGAAATTAAGGTTGCTAATCAGCCGATCTTGTAATGGGAAGAATAGGCTGGGCTGTCTGGCTGGGACCACTGTAATCACAAGGGTCCTTATGAGTGGAAGAGGGAAGCAGGAGCCTCAGAGTTAGCTGGATGCCATATAGAAAGATTCCATGACTCTGGTTTCCGGGTCTGCTGCAAGGAACTTGGAAGTTGTCTCTCCATCTTAACAAGAAGTAAAAAGCTAAACAGCCTGAAAAATCAACAACTCTTCTCGGACTCATAAGAGAGAGGAGGACACAGGGCAAGCCACTGCCCACAAGACTAGACAGACAGACAGGCGAATACAGGGCGTTTCTGCCTCCCTAACAGAGGCTCGAGAGGGGAAAGCGCCACAGGAACCCGTGCCAGGGTTATAGTGAATTATAACTGATGAGTTGCTGGAGGCTCAGTGCAGACAGCACTGAGAGTTAAAACTCCAGGGGGCCCCAGTCATAGGAGGTCCCCACAATATTGTGAGATTTCTCTCCAGGAGCTTAACCAAGTTCCCACAGTAAATACTGGAGAAAAAAAACCCTCTCATACGTCCAGCAAGGTCAGAGCATTCTCCTCTTAGCAAGGCCTGCCCTCTAGAGAAACTCGTTAACGGAGCCTAACCTGCTGGGGTATTCTCTAAGCCTAACTGACAGTGGGAAAGGAAATATGCAACTCCAGCCCACTTAGCCATCGTGTTCCACCAAGGGGGGAGGCGAAAAACCCGAGAAACACTTATGAGTTCCCAGCCCAGAGGCACAGGCTCACTAAAAGACTGGACACCTAATTGCAGACACCCCCTCCCCCCAACCTCACCACCACCTACTGTTCACAGCAGCTCCTTCTACCAGGTACATCATGTCCGGCTATCAAGAAAAAATGACAAGGCATACTAAAAGACAAAAGACACAATTTGAAGAGACAGAGCAGTCGTCAGAACCAGACATGGCTGGGATGTTGGCATTATCAGACTGAAAATTTAAAACAACTTTGATTAACATGCTCTAATGGATAAAGTAAACAACTAGCAAGAAAGACTCCACTAGCCATTGTTGGCTTAGAAGGTGGAAAGGAGTCACAAGCCAAAGAATTCAGATAGTCTCTAGAAGCTGGAAAAAGCAAGAAAACGGATTCTCTCCTAGATGCTCCAGAAAGGAAATGAATCCTTACAGCACCTTGATTTTATCTCAGTGAGACCCATTTCAGACTTCTGACCTCCAGAACTATAAGATAATAGATGTATGTTATTTTCAGCCACTAAGTTTGTGGTAATATATTACAGCAGCAATAAGAAATGAATACTGATGTATTTTTGGTCAATTACAACACACTATGAGTTGAAGCATTTCTGAGTCCAGGGTTTATTTTAAATACCCACTTTCTTATTTCAAGGCTGGCCCTGGCACTTGGCATTGTCCCCAGTCTGGGAAAGGAAGTAAGAACAGAGGTCTGGCCTGCAGGCCTGCGGAGCCACTGAGGTCAGGGTAGCTGGAGGAGAGGGTGGGTAACTGTGGTGCTGAGGAGGGGGGGTTCCCTGGAGGGCTGGTTCTTCCTCCTACTTCTCAGCAAAGATCACAAAACTCTATCACCCTGCAAATTGTAATTTTTACCTGATTGTTTTTTTTTTTTTTTTGGCCGCGCTGCGCGGCTAGCTGTATCTCAGTTCCCCAACCAGGGATCGAACTCACGCCCTTAGCAGTGAAAGCACAGAGTCCTAACCACTGGACCCCCATGGAATTCCCTACCTGGATTTTTTTTTCTTTTTTTTTTTTTTTTTAAGTTTTCTTTATTGATTGATTGATTGATTGATTGCTATGTTGGGTCTTCGTTTCTGTGCGAGGGCTTTCTCTACTTGCGGCAAGCGGGGGCCACTCTTCATCGCGGTGCGCGGGCCTCTCACTATCGCGGCCTCTCTTGTTGCGGAGCACAGGCTCCAGACGCGCAGGCTCAGTAGTTGTGGCTCACAGGTCTAGTTGCTCCGCGGCACGTGGGATCTTCCCAGACCAGGGTGCGAACCCATGTCCCCTGCATTGGCAGGCAGATTATCAACCACTGCGCCACCAGGGAAGCCCCCTACCTGGATTTTTTGAAGGCTAAAGGCAGTCACTCAGCCTTAAGGTCTAAGCTGGCTAAGCAGGGGGACCCCCTAACTGCACTTCCAAACCAGAGATTTCCTAGAGCAGACGGTGGTGAGGAGGGCTTCTTATGACACAGTGATGAGTGCTGTTGTGAGCTCCTATCCAGCTGGACCCAACCTTCTAATTCTCCTTCACCCTCTTCACTGTTAGACTCTATCTCAGGGCTGCCGTTGCCTGGACAAGAGGTCTTGAGAAAATAAGTTAAGCTCCCAGACTTAGTTTCCTCCTCAATAGAATACCAGCACTTACCCCGTTCAGAAAGTCTGACTACACAGCAGGCACTTTACCAAAGCTCTGGAAGGACAACATGAGGATTTCTTCGCTGGTTTATAGCAGCTTTCTCTCTGCTGTGAAGCCCAAGGTTTTGTGTACATTTCCATCTGGACTTGAAATAGATTGTGTGTGTGTGTGTGTGTGTGTGTGTGTTTATAATAATATGTTAAATATACAGAATTCTGTTTCTGATTGTGGGTCTGCTCACTAGGCTCAACACTTACTCTCCTCTCAGGATCCTTGTCTCTATGAGGTCAGTGAAGAGCATATGGCATTCGCTGATTACACCAGAGAAATATTAGGAATGGATATTTCGCCAAGATTTTTCCTCTTTTCCTTCCAGCCAAGACACAAAGCTTAGACTGCTTCTAGCTCAAAATGTTTTTTGTGCCATAGATTTATAAATTCTGACATGCATTGTGATTTTCAGAAAGCTAGATTCTTCACTGATAGTCTCCTTACATTAGAGAAGCAGCCTAGAATGCTAACAACTCCCAAAGCTGCATGGCTTTAGAATGGATGATTCAACTCTATTTTATCATGAGTCATGGGTGACTAGTTAGCTAGTCCATGGTGCTCCTGGCTGTAAGCTATGCCCGGCTCAGCCTCTGCCAATCCTGACTTTAGGCAAGGGGCTGCGGGTGCATAAACTTTAGCTCCACAGTCTAGAAGTTAGGTCCAGTCACCCTTTCTGGACCATCTCTGTTCAAGATCTGGTAACTAGGATTCTGAGTGCTGAGAATGTTGCCTTTTCGACCTGCCAGAATTTCAACCTTCTAGAATTCTCTAGCCGTTTGAGGCTTGAGGCTCTGCCATGCTCTTATCAATCTCCCTTCTTGGAATAATCCTAACCATGAGCTGCTGACAACCTTCCCCAGTATCTTCTGCCACCTAAGACCTTGTTGTATCCCAGAAGGTCACGACGTGCCAGAATTCCACTGGGACTCCCTGCAGCCTTGTGATGATGGGCCATCCCTATACTCATTCCTGCCCTGCTACCTACTCTGCCGACTGCATTTTTTTCTTGGCACCTGTTCCATGGTGCTTGTTTCTCCAGCCCCTCCCAGGCTGCCTGTCCCACTGCAGTTAACTGGGTTATGCCTGGCCATATCCCAAGGTATGTCAACAATTGATAGATCACACTTTAGGAGCCAGAAAATCTTATTAGACTGAAATGTTAATTAGGACAGGAACTCTTGGAATGTAGCAGCAGGCAGAGCGATCAAGGTTTGGACAGTGGGAATGTGTAAGCATCACATTAGGGAATTACTCTCTGAGCAAAACACAAACGAGATGCCTAAGACTGAAGGGAAAATAAATGGCTGCTGATTTTACAAAGCCCAGAAGTTTTAAAATTTCTTCTTGTTGTTCGTTTGTTTTTATATATTTTAAAATTATGTTTAACTGTGGTAAAATACACATAACATAAAGTCCACCGTCTTAACCATTTTGAAGTGTACAGTTCAGTGGCATCAAGCACATTCACACTGTTGTCCAACCATCCATCTCCAGAACTGTTTTCATCTTGCAAAACTGAAACTCTGTTCACATTAAACAATAAACTCTTCTTCCTCCACTCTCCCTCCAGGCTCTGGAAACCACCCTTCTACTTTCTGTCTCTGTGTATTTGACTACTCTAGGTACCTCATATAAGTGGCTATTATGAATAATGCTGCTAAGAACATGGGTGTACAAATAGTTTTGAGTCCCTATTTTCCATTATTTTGGGTATATACCCCAAAATGGAATTGCTGGATCATGTGGTAATTCTATTTTTAATTTTTTTGAGAAACTGTCACACCATCTTCCATAGTGGCTGCACCACTTTACATTCCCACCAACAGAGCATAAGAGTTCCAATTTCTCCAATACTTGTTATTTTTCTGTCTTTATGATAGTAGCCGTCCTAAAAAATTTGAGGTAGTACCTTTATGTTTTTTCATAAATCATCTGTAAGTTTTCAACCTCTGAAAATATTTACATCCCCTTCCCCACAGATGAATATTGTTCAAGTTAAGTGATGTCATCTCTTGGTTCTCACTAATCTGTTGCCTGGTTGTATTTTCAACAACATTTTTCATCTGCCTAAGTTTAGAGTTTAGCGAGGGCCTCATCAACAACTCTTAGGTAAAAAATGAACTAAGGATCTCAATATGAGTATTTGATTTTATTTGTTTTTATGAATTTATGTATATAAGAGTAGCTGTAAGTTTGTTTTTACTTTGCCCTCTTTCAGAATCCTAGTAAATTTATTTTCAAAGGTGATGACATATTCTGTAGGTATGCAAAAAATAAAGTTTTAAGGTTTCTGAGGGTCTTTAAGGAATAACTAGGCCCTTAGAAATGTGGGAGTGGTCATAATTATTCACAATAGTCATTACTCAAATTATCCCACTACCAAACGTTTCAAGGAATAAAGACATGTTAAAAAGCAAATTACCAGTGAAACATATCTAAATCATTATATCTTACATATAAAATATACTAAGAATATAGAATGATTAAAAATTATATTCTATTTAATTAATTTTAATTACTAATTAAAAGCATCCATATTAATTCCATGTTATCCAAACTATTTTTTTAACTATGTGATCATGGTTTTTATCAATGGCCCTTAGGTACACGGAAGTGGAGTAAGTTATATTCATTAAGTGATTCTGACATTCTTTTATGCCTGATACTGTTCTGGTTTCATGTGAAACAAACTCTATTCCCTGTGCTTAAAACGCTTTTCCTTGTATACCTGTCTAAATTCTACTCATCCTGCAAGGCCTAGCTCAAGTCTTCCCCTACTAAAAGGTAATCTTCAGGAGGGCAGGGATTTTTGTCAGGATTGTTTAATGCTGTAGCACCATTATGTAGGAGAGTACCTAGTGCCAGAAAATGCTCTATAAATGTACCCTGAATAAATGATGAATGAATAAGTGAATGCATAAATTAAAATCTTAGATTTTATTGCTCGCTCACTCCTCTAAATGTCTACAGCATGTGGACACAGTCCATATAATGTATTTGACCCTTAACATGTACATTTTGTAGTGATCATTTATGTTGTCCACCAAATATGTATAGTTCCCCTCCTAGCATATGGTAGAATCACACTCTCCCACCCCCCCTGAAGTTAGGTGTGGACATGTACCTGCTTTAGACAATGACATATGAGCAGACGTGACGAGTATAACATCTAGGAGGAAGCATTAAGAACCACTGAGTGATTCATCACCTTCCTTTTCTCCTGCTGCAGTGATCATAAAAGTAAGTCGGTGTGGAGCCCTCATTAGCCTGGGTTCCTGAGTGACTCGAAAGAGCAAAACCCCCATGCCAACCTGATGACCATGTTGAAGGAATGAGAAATAATCTCTGTTGTTATAATCCTCCAAAATGTGGAGGTTATTTGTTTCTGCAGCATAGCCTAGCTGCTTCTGACTGGTACACACTTTGTACCTGTATTTATCTATTAATTTGTATCTTCTCTCTGTAACTGGATCTTAAGCTCTTTGAAAAAAGTAATTATGTTTTATAGTCTTTTGATTTCCCTTTTCCAGTTCAGTACCTTAAACACTGTAGACACTTTACAAATGTTTACTGATGGTGGGCGGTGGGGATGATCGTGTTGGTGGTGAAGATGACAGGGAGTCAATATCAGGTGTACTTATATTTTGAAGCAACCATTTTGGCCTCTGTATTCTTGATTTCAAGAAAAGCCCAGTTAAAAACAGACTGGAGTTTGCCATGGTTTTTGAACTTATAAGATATGTACATTTTGATTATATTTCAAATCGATCAAAATTGATATGTAGACTCCAGACAGACTGGAGTTTGCCATGGTTTTTGAACTTATAAGATATGTATAATTTGATTATATTTCCTATGCACCCTAGAAGCCTGGTCACACAAAAACATATGTAAACAATGCTGAGATTCTAGTCATATTAATTTTCATGTTAAATTTGATTGTTAGCTATAAATCATAATGGGAGATCATAATTAAGAAGGTATCTCTTGCATAAACATGCTTTCAACCTGTCACTCACCGGTTTAAACCATATTTCCCTCCATGTTTGCTTCATAATGCCTAGTATAGTGCTGGATATTTTGCAATCTCCAAAGTGGCTTTAAGGGTATCCTGTTCCAGTTTCAATGACTGCCCATTCTGTAAACATCCTCTTAGCAAATGAAAAAACAAAGCCATCCCTGGAGCTTGACTTTGGGTGTCCCTAGATGTATTGAAATTGCCATGGATAACTTTCCCCTGGAAATGAACAAGGGCTTCCCACCTTAAGTCATTTGTACAGACTTGGACAGAGGATTATGGTAACATTTGCCATGCTTTCCTATAAGAACAACTGAGCTCGAATCTAATTTAT
Source organism: Eubalaena glacialis (assembly GCF_028564815.1). Lineage (NCBI taxonomy): Eukaryota > Metazoa > Chordata > Mammalia > Artiodactyla > Balaenidae > Eubalaena > Eubalaena glacialis. The sequence goes on along the minus strand of NC_083727.1, from coordinate 42,981,802 downwards.
AATCAGATCTTGAAAAGTGTGACAATTCTCTTGGGGCCACTTCCTCAAGATTGCTTAATCCCATCAATTTATGGGGCACCTGAAGACTGCACCACTTATGAATGAAGGAGAAGCGAGGTCAATCCTTCTGCTTGCTCATTCCCAGCATGGACTGTCATTATTTCCCCCCTCACCTCTGGCTCACGTCATGGTCATGGAGACCACTGACACCTGCTCTTTGTCTCCCACTGCTTGACTCTCACTTGTTCTCACAGTCCCAGGCTTGGATTCCTCCTCCCTCCTGACCTTCATCGTTATTTTAACCTCCCATCGTTTCTCCAGTGACAGTGCGTATCTTCAACATTGATTCCATATCCCTGTTCTCATTTCTCTTTCCCTAAGTGCTTCTGAGTGAGAAAATAATTGAGGTATGTCACTCAGAGATCACTATCTTCTGCTGACACTGAACATCTCCCCAAAGGGATGAATGGGCTAAATAATGCTTAGGCTAAAGACAGGAAGATGTGACAGAAGGTCAAATAGAGGAGAGAGAGAGGGTGGAGTTCGATCTGCAAAGTCTGATTGGTGGAGGCTGAGATAAAATTAATTATAATTATGCAAAAAGAAGGTGGTCATATGACGCTCATGAGCAAAGAAAATATAAGTCCCACTGCCTGCTCCAACCCTAGACCTCCTCATGTGATTTTCTCATTCTCACGTCAACCCCTTTTCCTTCTATACTCATCACCCTTACTTCTTTCTCTCATTTACAATCCATCAGCACATCCAAGCACCTCTACTATAGAAATACACTGTAAGTGCACCCCCCCACTAGCACCCTAGTCCAAGCCAGAGTACTATCTTGCCGGGACTACTGCGATAACCTCTAAACTAGTCTCTCTGGATTTCCACCCTTGCTTCCCTGCTCTATTCTCAACCCAACAGCCGGGATGACCTTTTCAAAACAGAAATCCCATAATGTCATTCTTTTGCTCCAGTGGTACATCTATAGTTCACAAAAGTAAAATCCCAAGCCCTAATGAAGGTCCAAGGCACAAAATGAGCTGTCCTCTGATTCTTTTCTGATTTCGTCTCCTACTACTTCACTCCAACCCCACTGACCTCCTTGCTGTTCTCCAACATTCCTTGTAAGTTCCTACTTTATAGCCCTTTGCCAACACTATTCCCTCTGCTTAGAGAGGTACCTCCCTAATACCCACATGGCTCTGTCTTTGAATTAGCTAAGCTGCAAGCTAAGCTACTCTAACAAAACACAGCCACTTAATTCAGAATAGAATTTTATTTCTCTCTCTGTAGAAGTGCAGGGATGGTAGGGCAGCTCAGCCGTCTCACTATGCGGTCTCCAAGGTCGTTCCAGTTATCACCATTTCCCAGTTAGCAGGAAAAAGGCAAATGTCTTTAAAAAGATGACCCAGAAGTTGCACACATCACTTTTTCTCACATCCAATTGGCCCCAAATTAGTCCATGGCACACAGAGGTGCAAGGAAAGCTGGGAAATGAGTCAGTACAAATGTCATCCATTTTGCTTAGCAAAAACTCTGAGATGCTATCACTGAAGACAACAAGTATAGAGGATACTGGAGCACTGTTAGCCTCTGTCATACCACTTCCCTTGATTCAGGACTCATATATATCCTTATCAGAAAAACCTGCCCTTTTTACCCTTCTGAAGCTATCCTCCCCCAGCCACTCTTTATCCCTTTACTCTACTTTTTATTCCTTTTCAGCAAGTATTAGCAGTTGATGCATTCCAGTTTTATTTGTTTATGCTTTCCCTCATCAGAATGAAACACCAGACACCCTGAGGGCAGGGATTTTGCTTTGTTCACTGCTGTATTCCAGTGTCTAGAGCAGCGCTGGGCACATAGTAGCCATTTAAAAATATTTGTTGAATGAATGAATGAATAAATGTATAGCTGTCGAATCACATTTATAGTTCAATAAATATGTAACGGAGTATGGTGGAGGCCGGGTTTTACTTTACTCTTGAAAGCTGAAGGAACACTAATTAAAGCTGCTGGCAATTTTATGTCTCACATTTCCTTTCATTGAAAATAATTAGTAGAATGGGCCATTTATATTTTTTTACAAATGTGGAATGTATTAGTCGAGTTCTCCAGAGAAACAGAACGAATAGGATATAGATATATAGATATATAGAGGAGATTTATTATCAGAATTGGCTCTCAGTGTTATGGAAGACAAGAAGTCCCACAGTCTCTTTGCCATCTGCAAGCTGGAGAACCAGGAAAACCAGTGGTATAATTCAGCCTGAATCCAAAAGCCTGAGAATCCCGAGGCTGATGGTGTATTTTCCGGTCTGAGTCTGAAAGCTGAGAACCAGGAGCACCGATGTCCAACGTCCAAGGGCAGGAGAAGATGGATGGCTCAGCTCAAGTAGAGAGAGAGTGAATTCATCCTTCCTCAGACTTTTTGTTCTGTTCAGGTCCTCAACAGATTGGATGATGCCCATCCACACTGGTGAGGGTGATCTTTACTCAGTCTACCCATCCAAATGCTGATCTCTTCTGGAGACACCCTCACAGACACACCCAGAAATCATGTTTGACAGCTATTTGGGCATCCTTAGCCCAGTCAAGTTGACACATAAAATCAACCATTACATGGAGTAAGAACACCACACATTGTTTTGGGGAGAATGTGGAACTATTGTTAAACTGAGGATATTGCAACTTGAGGTGTTGAATGTTCCGCGTAGTAATAAAAACGGTGTACATTTCATGAGACTTTGTCGAGTTAAAGAAGAATATTAGGAAATTTGGCATTGAGATTGGACCGTCCTCGAAGATTCTTATTGTTTCTTAAAGTTATTTGTGTGTCTTCAGGCCCAAATACGTACCCACGAGACGTTGTGAACCTGAGTCACACGGGGAGGGAGAAGCAGCCTGACCTTCCCTTCACCCTAAGCTGAAAGCTGAGGAAGGCCATGAGGAGGAGTGGACCGGCACGGACCAGGGCTCTCCAGGTTTGACCACTGGTGTCCTAACATATAACTAACCATCTGCGTGCCTCCTGTGGTCCGTGGAGGAAGCCTAAGCACGTGTGTGGCTTAAGCCTTCCTGAAGAAAATGGACGTTCCCCCTGTCAGCCATCTTGGTGTGGGAGTGAGTTGGCCTAGGATGGAGGAGGGAAGGAACTTCTGTTCCTGAGACTAGACTCCAAGGTAGGAAGATGCCTGGGCGTGCTCTTTGGTGGGGGTTGGTCTGGCCCTTCCATGTGGAAGCCTGATAGAAGTTTCCTTTAATACCCCATGCTCTGCATGCTCTGAGACTGATCTGGGCACACAACCGTGAGGGGTGCCCGTGCAGCAGCAGTGCCTGTTACTCTTTATGCTGGGTGTCTGTTTATCGCCACCACAGCCCAGACTTTGCTTGGCCATGAGGACTAGAGGGAGCCACGAGAGTCCCTGCCCAGAGCGCCAGGCACAGGGAACCAGAGCAGCCTGCAGAAGTCAAACGCAGTCTGCACCAGAAGATTCGTGGAGGTCCAGAGAGCCAGGATTCAACAGGTTACACACCTTCCTCTAGGATGTCCAGAAAGCAATTGAGAGGTAACTTCAGAAGGAAAACGGGCTTCCTGCAGTCCATGAGTAGGGCTCCATTGCAATTTGGATATTAAAGAAAGAATGTTCTTGTTTTTCTGGCTGGTGAGATAATGGGGATATATCAATTACATCTAATTGGGAATACTGAGAGAAGGATTTATAGTTCTTGTTTCTGACATCCCAGAGTGTCACAGCTGTCCCAAATATTTCTCAGAAAAGAATTATTCTAAAATATAATGTCACACTGCCTATTAGGAGAAAGGAGACTGACAAGCAAACTAGAGTGTACAACCTGCCCCATGAGGAACAAATGAGCCTTCCTGAGACACGGCTTTCATCATTTGATCCTTCTGCCTCCAAACAGCTAATGGCTCCCTGCTTCCTCTACCATTAAGCTGACATCTTACTGCTTATTTTCCCTTTGCAAGGGAGCCCTTCCTAACTGCTAAACTTATTCCCATGATGAGCTTTCCTTTCCATCCCAGGAGTTTGACAGACTCCCTGCCTATGACCCATTTTGGTCATCGTGGCCCTTAACTTTGCTCATTTTGTTCACACCACTGGAGTTATTTACCCCTTGATTTAGGCACTGTCTTGAATTGTGTGCTAAATGTTTTGCATCTATTTGTTTTGATTCTTCAACTAGATGAAAAGCATCTCTGAGGGAAAGGTAGTATTTCTTATTCCTTTTATGTTCCTTGCTGCATCTAGTGCCATTCAGGCACCTTACATGCCTCAATTAACACATTTTAAATTCAATCTTGAAGAAGAAGTTAGGAATCACTGATCTATAACTAGTTCTTATAACTAAGTGCCCTTCCTCCTGAGACACATGAAGAAGGGTTAGTGTTTCTTAATGCCACTGAAACAACTGGCCACAAACTTAATGGCTTCAGACAACAGAGATTTATTCTCTCACAGTTCTACAGGCCAGAAATCCAAAATAAGTTTCACTGGGTCAAAGTCAAGGTGTCAGCAGAGCCAATCCCCTGGAGGTTCTGGGAAGACTCCATTCCTTGCTGCTTCCAGCTTCTGGTGGCTGCCAGCACTCCTTGGTTTTGGCCACATGACTTCAGTCTCTGCCTCCATGGTCACATGATCTTCTCTTCTGCATGTCAAATCTCTCTCTGTCTCTCCTTTATAAGGACACTTGTGTTTGCATTTGGGGTCCTTCTGGATAATGCAGGATAATTTCCCCATGTCAAACTCCTTAATTTAAGTATATCTGCAGAGATCCTTTTTCTGTTTAAGGCTACATTTACAGGTTCCAGGGCCTAGAACGTGCTATCATCAGGGGCCACTATTCAGCCTACTATAAGTTATCATTTAAACAATATTCTTAAAATTTGATTATGGAAAAAGATGATGTCAAAGGAGAAGGAAACAGAAAGTTCTCAATAAAGTAATGACCACTCTACACACACACACATACACACCCGCATGCATGTACCCACACATACATGAGTTTGTACGTTAGCAAAAGTATTTCCTACAGCATCTTCAGCTTCACTATGGACCACTGTCTTATTTATTTTAAAAAAGACAGAATTAAAACACATGTCAGGCATTTAATTAAGACTGCCAACATGACAAAAAGGACGATTGGGTTCTATGTACAAAGAGATTTGTTTATAACTAAAGTATTTTAAAACTTCAATAAAAATGGCATCTAAGGTTAATATAGGTTAAAGAACTATTTGGACAGGTAGCCTGAGATAAGACATAATTGAATTTGCAAATGTTTCTATCAAGTGATGTTCTTACTCCACTATTTCGTTCCAAATTCCATGGATTTAATAAATGATATGAGATACAATTATAATACTCAACATTTGTATAACAATTTATAGTTTACAAAGCTCTTGACGTACCTAATCTAATTCGATTCTCACCACAAGATGGTGAAATATGCAGAATGAGTATTATTTTTTCCAATTTTCAGAGGAACAAAGAGATTCAGAGAGAGTAAATGACCTGCTCAAGAAAATGTGGCAAGTAATCATCAGACGTTAACCATGACCCAGGTTTCCTACTCTCGAGTCAATATACCTTCAAGTACACTAGTATTAAATTCAAGATAAAAATGATAGTAATGAAAAAGAAAAGTGGGCAAAACACATGAAAAGGCACTTCATTTGGCCCCAAATCATAAAAGACTCAAACCTCATTTGTGATCATGGAAATGCAAAACAGACAACAAAGAGATGAAAACACTAAATGTTGGAGAAAATGGACCAAGCAATTCTTCATCCATTGCTGATGGGAAAGTAAATTTATACAACAATCTTTGAAAACAGTTTGGCAGCGCCTTATAAGTTGACCATCATATTCCCTACAACCCAGCAACTCTTTTTCTAGGCATATCCAAGATGAACTTTTGTACGTGTGCACATAGAGAGATTCACAAGCATGTCTAAGCAATGTAGTTTTTAATAGCAAAAACTGGAGGAAGAAAAAGCCCTCAAATGTCCATAATCAAGAAATGGGTAAATAAATTGTACTATAGCCATGATATGGAATAACAAATTACAGTTATATGAAGTTATATGAACGAAATTTAGCAATGCAATTTGCAGTGAAAATAAGAAGTCTTGGAAGATTTCAGCCATAATAATACCCATTTTATAAAGTTTAAAATAAACCCAGACTAAGCAATCTTTTTAAATGATAGTAATGAATTTAATCATTAATTGAGAAACGCATACGTTGACACCTGAGAGAGAGCCCTTGGCTGACGAGCTGTTTGTCCTGCTGGAGCCCTGGCAGCACCCACTCTACCAACCGGCCTCTTCTGTCTTTGTCTGTGTCTACCTCGAAACTGGCCCCAAACTTAATCCAAATCTGGGGATATTCCTGACATACAAAAGAACTGGCAGCAAGACCAGCAGTCTGGTTTTTATTTTGGTTCTGTAGCTTCGTTTAATGAGCATATCTTGGAACCCAGTTTTCAGTCAATCAGATGGTAATAGTTATGATCCAAAAACATGTATAACACATTGTGTCAGGTACTATGGGGAACCTCAGAAAAGCACCCATCATTCACATACTTATCCATCCACCCATTTATTCATTTAGTATTAACTGATTATCTGCTATGACCAGGCAGTGGAATCTAAGATGAACAAGATAATGTTGCTACTATTAAGACACTCACACAGTCCAATGAAGGAGAGAGACATATTAACAGATCAGTAAAAGAAGATGTGATAAATCCAACACTGGAGTTATAGGCAGGGGTCAGGAAAGCACGCCCAGAAGAACATCTGAAATGCATCTCTTAGAACAAGTGGAGTCAGCAGGGAGAGGGAAGAAAAAGAGAGGTGGGGCAGAGGGCACATGAACAAAGGCCCAGAGCTGAGATACAGCATGGTGTGCCTTAGCTGTGCCTCTGCATCATCAGCATCGACACCTCTGAAACCTTGAATCCCATCTTTCATTGGCTTCCACTGCGGGCTCCAAGCAAGAGCCACAGACACACAGCACAGACGGGGCAAGCCCACTTTATCAGTAGCAGAGGCTACTCTGCTATTTGAAGCTGATGAACTGTGCAGGACTATGAGTTGGCAGCCCTGCTTTACGTGGAGGGAAGAGAAGGAAGGATCTGGCTTCCTGTACTCCACCAGCCCCAGAGTGAGCGGGTGACTCAAGAATGTCAACAACCATCCAAAGGAAGAGTCAAAGCTAAGAGGAAGACCCAGAAAGATCCTTCAGGAGGAAGCACAAAGTTTTAATATCTGACATTTTTGAGCCTCTCCTGGAAAGTTTCAGCCTCCAACCCAGCACCACAGTTGTTTATCCTGGACCCTTCTCAGCATTCCTTTCTTTTTCCTGGTGTGGTGAGGCTGCAGATGACCATCAGATTTCCCATACTCAGCAATTTCAAGCCAGCCTGATTTGTCCATCTCTCCCTCCCTTAGGATGAGTCCTTTCCCAAGAGAAGTTGTAATCCCTTGTGTAAACAGGTTTCCTAGGCAGACCCACCTTTCCAGTCTGACAAATACAAACAAGACATGTCTAACTCCAAGCAGGGGCTCATACTGAAGTCCTCGCTTACACTAGCTTTGGTGATAAGGTGGCCGCGGATGCTTCCAAACTAGAGATCAAGAGGAGAAGCGGATCTGGAGATGAGACTGAGGATTCGGTGTTAGAAATGTTGATTTTTGAGGCACTTTATAGAATGCAAAGGAAAGATGACCAACGGACGTTTGGATATTTAAGCCTGAAATTCAAAAGAAATGTCATGGCCGAATATATAATTTGGGAATCCTCAGCTTACATGGGTAACTAAGACATAAAGTTGATGCAATTACTCAGAGAGAGTATGTAGAATGAGAAGAGATGGAGACCAGCAAGAAACCCTGGGGAATAGCAACACGCAGGGACGTTCACAGAAAGGATGTCTGTGAAGGAAGCAAAAAGGATGGTCAGAAAGGAGAGCCAGGAGGGTGCCCAGTCACTGAAGCCCATGAGTGGACCCTTCAGTGAGTCCTGGGAAAGAACTCATCAGTTTATTCATTCAACTAATACTTATTGGGCACAGACTCCATACCAGGCACCGTTCCAGATGCTCTGGATACAGTAGAGAACAAAACAACAAAAATCCCTGCCCAGATGAGATTTACACTCTGATGTCAGTGCAGCAAAGAGGTCCAGATAGATAAAGGACAGAGTCCATTGGATTGAAAATTAGATTGGCTTTGGTAAACAACGAGAGCCTTCCAACAGCAATAAGCTCAGAAGACAGATTGCAATGCCCTGAGAGCAAACCTAAGGTGAAGGAGTAGAGATAGTGGGTGTAAACTATTCTTTTGAGAAGTTGTATAAAAAGGAAGGAGCCATGGGGCACTTGGTAGAGGTAGCACAAGTTCAAATGAATGTTTTCCTTTGCCTGATAGATCCTTGCATGCGTTCTTGCAAGTATTTGTAGGCTAGCCACCTGGGAAAAGGAGCCTGGAAATGTAAGGAAGTTGAAGATTTGAAGAGATGATAGGTGATGGAGCCCAGTTCTGAAGCAGGCAGGAGGGGAGACTCCTGTAGTCACTGCAGAGAGTCTTGTAAATTAAGGACAGCTTGGGTGTGCATTTAGGAGTGAGCTTTTCTTTCACTATCCATTTTTTTAGTGACCACTGAAATAGCATCCAAATTCAAATGTGGCATAGGGTAGCATATATGTCTCACGGAGAGTGTTATATAAGAGGGAACAAGAGATGCCTATTCTTTCCTCCTCCTGCACCCCTTTTGCACTCTCACCCTGGTCTTCCCCCACCCCGCAAAATGTACTTATACGTGACTACATATAGGTACAAACAGGACCCAGGTTGGCCTTCCTAGCCTGTTCAGAGTCCTGCTGCCACAGCTGTCCCCCTAATCAGGTCCTTATCTAGGAGCACTAAAGTGCAAAATTTGCCAGTGGCAGCAGCAGCGCTTGGGGCTCTCCAGGGCCCCGGTGTGTGGCTGCGGGGGCCAGGCAGCACCTGGCCGCCCCTGAGAGCAGAAGGAGAGGCATCTTTGTGGGCCCCCCCCCCCCAGCTGGCAGTGTGGAGCACTGACCTGGGCTGCTCACGGACGGACACGGGACCGTCCCCAGCCCCAGGATCCTTCCCGAAAGCAGAGCTTTCAGGCTGAGTGGGCAGAGTTAGAAAGAACAGAGGGAAGGCTGCACGCTGACCCTCCACCCCAGCTCCTCTGCCGGCTCCCCCCACAGCCCCACTGCATGGAAGACAGGACTGATTTTAAAGAACCGCTCTGATGTGAGTTCATCCTAACTGAGCGCAGACCCAGCAGGGGGGCCACCCCGAGGTCCTCTCTGCTTTGGCTCAAGCCACAGTGACGGTGGGGAGGACGCTGCCTTGCCTGGCTTCCGTGGGACCAACTAACCACTGACCCAGGCGATTTCAGTGCGTCAGACACGCTTTTTGAGTTCTCCAGGACACGTCTATGCAGCTCTTTCCTTCCTGATACAGTAGTCAAAACAAACCCTGTCTCCCCGGGCTGGTGATGTCAGCCTCCTGCCACACACCTGAGGTCACAGGCTGAGTCCTAAAACTATCACAGTCTAAAAGAACGTAACAGAAAATCTTTAAAGGGCAAATGAAAGAAAAAAACTAGAGGTGTGTGTATGTATATATCTGCATATATCAGTATTATATATCCGTATACATATCAATGTATGTGTGTTTATATATGTGTGTATACCAGTATATGCAGACAGCTCTATACGATATATGCATATATTTAAACACACACATACACACCCTAAATAATAAATGTGCACTAAGAAAGTCAGACAATTATTTCATTCAAGTGCTGACCTACATAAAATAGAATACAAAATGGGAGTTTGGGCTTTAAAAAAAATTACTTCTAACATAGTTTATGATTACAAAACAACCAGATGGAAAGCAGTCTGGGGAAAAAAATTTGTTTCATCACCGGAGTGAACAAACACAATTAAAATGCTAAAAACATGAAGTCTTGTGAAAGTGAACAGAACAAGGACTTTTCTTTTTAACGGTGATTGGATGAATTACAGCTACCTAAACTCCAGGAATCTCTTGAGACTCAGTATCCCCTCAGCATCAGCTGCAGGCAAAAGAAAAAGAGCTGGCTAATTTGAAATCAATCATTAATATTCATTTTTTATCTTGCTACAGCTGGAGCGACTGTTGTCTGTCATCTTTACTTTCCACATGGCAAAGCATTTCCTTTGAAGAAAGCAGGATTGGCAAGCTTCCCTCACTCACTTGCTCATTCATTCATTCATTCATTTTCCTCTTAAAAGAGAAAAAAAAAAATCCCTAGAGTTCTCTTCAAGGGACTTTTGAGTAATCTAAGCTGAAACAATTGAAATCCATTTGTTGTTACTGTACAATATTTTTTTCTTTTTTCAGCCATGTGGGTATTCTCAGCAAAAGAGCCCTTTTTATTGATTATACTGCAAGTAATGGAGTTTTTAAAAAGAAAAACCATAGAATAATTTTTCCATCAATTTCAATGAAAAAGATATCTAGAATCAATACAGACAGGAAAAAAATTGAGCAAAATGTAGTCGCTTTCTTTTAAGATGCGGTAGTCGATGGAAAGTCAATTTCCATGTTGTTCCCTTTGTTTATCACAACAAGATGTGGTAAACTACCCAGCCATCCACGTTCCTGCTCCAAGAATGCAGAGACAAGGTGACAGCATGTAAAAGTAAAGTACTAAGAGCATTTTAAAGCTGAGGGGCAAACCACACTTACTAACTCTTGGTTTTTTTCTCCTTACAGCTACCAACTTCCATTTATAATAGAACATTTTTCTTTCATTTTTTTAACCAAATCATATTTTTTATTATCAAGTTCACCTTTAATATACATTTTTTATTTGAAAATGGAAAAAATATCCATTATCCTGCCACGTTTATATAATCATATTAAGCATTTTGATTTTTTCACATTAATTTTTGAAATTAATTTTCATTAACCCTGTATTTCCCCAAGAGGAATGGGTCAGTCTTCACTAATTCAGTGTTACCACAATTTTATAAAACATAACTACTGAAAATAGTGAGAATTGACTGTATTTGTATACTTTGCTTAAAAACCTTTAAAACCTCTTCATTATTACAAAGTTTATATTCCTAAACTTGCCATTCAAGGCACAAACCTTTTTGCCCTAAATGAATTCTTTAGCCTTATCTTTGACTAATCTCCAGTGTGAACTTTTGTTGTCAAGAAAGATTCACTGTGATTGTAAGAGACAGCTGGTTGAAATAAACACCTTTACCTCTGCCAGCAGAAGGCTATCTGGTGGGGAAAACAAATTTTGCTTAAAGTTAAAATACTACAGCAAAAAGGCCCTTAATCCTCAGACACCTAGAGAAAGGCTCTTGCTCTTTTACTTCTCTTGGCAGCATGTTATCAGGGTCATTGTTTCTAGAAAACTATTTTGTTGTTACCATGTTACTGCTTCATTCGCAGGTGTATAGCCAAGTTGGGCTATAGTCATTGCCACCGATGTGAGCTCCTAGCACTGATGTTAACTCTGACACTCTCTGAGAGCACGCTCTTTCTTGAAGCCAGAAACAGTTCCAGCAAACATAACCAAAGAGTGATATCACAGAGCAGAGCCTTTATGGGTGAGTACAAACATTTTAAATCAGTTTTCACAGATTTCTGGCATTAAGAACTACAGATCATGGGACTTGGACCCTGTGTTCAGCTCCAAGTAGATTTCTTGCTGTAATGTCAACCTTCTCCATTTCCCCAACCCATTCTGAGTTTGAGGTGTCTTTACAGTCTGTGTGACAGTGTTGGGGAAAATACAAAAGGCATGGTCCCACATTCACCTCTCTGCTGACAACAATGCAGAGGCAGCATCCATGTGCCAAGTAGCACAGCCATCCAGGGGCTCCAGGCAGTGACCAGCAACAAGGTCACCAGCAGCCCCAGTAAGAACGAGAGAAGCAACTGCAGTGTGGAACAGGCTCAGAGCACATGTGAGGTGATGTCCCTTCCCCCAAATACTTTCAAGGGAGGCTAAGAGGAGGATTTGCCCAGCTAAACAGAGAACTCTGTTTCGGGGGGGGGGGTGTATGGATTGTTGCATGTGAATTTTTCAACCTTTCTGTAAATGAAAGAAAGACAGACAAAGGAGCAGGGTGAATATATCTAATGAAAAAAGCACCCAGGAGTGAAACAGTGATGGTGTCCTAGGGACTTCTGTGTCATTTTGCTCAGTAAGAGGTCTCTTGTTTATATTTTCATGCCTTCCTCTTTTGTGAGTGATCTGTGCTTCCCCAAAACCCTATGAAGAGAAGAAATGGAGCAACGGGAGCCCTGACTCTGGGCTTCAAAAGTCAGCTGCCGGGCTTCCCTGGTGGTGCAGAGAATCTGCCTGCCAATGCAGGGGACACGGGTTCGAGCCCTGGTCTGGGAAGATCCCACATGCCGCGGAGCAACTGGGCCCGTGAGCCACAACTACTGAGCCTGCGCGTCTGGAGCTTGTGCTCCGCAACAAGAGAGGCCGCGATAGTGAGAGGCCCGCGCACCGCGATGAAGAGTGGCCCCCGCTTGCCGCAAGTAGAGAAAGCCCTCGCACAGAAACGAAGACCCAACACAGCCATAAATAAATAAATAAAATTTAAAAAAAAATCCGTGGACTCCCATATGCCTATGTAATAATCCACGAGCTCAAAAAAAAAAAAAAAGGTGAGCTGCTGCTGCCGCCCCTGCTCCTATCAGGTGTACTTTGCCTCTTGGCTGCCCCTCACTGGCACTTTCAGAAGCACTGTGTGTGTGTGTGTGTGTATGTGTGTGTGTGTACACATTTATGCATGCGTGGGGTGCATGCCCCTTTTACTCATCTTTGGGCTGGGGAGCTTTAGGGAATCAGACTCCAACACTCACAGTTTACAATGAAAGGATGAGGACTTGCCACTCACCTTGTGGCTGCAGGACAGACACTGGACCAGCCCCCTAATTCTGACTCCATGAACTCTTAGGTCTAGCCTTCGGGCTCTGCTTCTCGTTCCTATCTTTGCCTCTCCTGGCCTCCTGGCAAGAACTCTGAATTGATGCAAAACCCAAGCATGGAACTCTTTCAGTTTCCTGCTCTGTGTGGCTTTTCTGACTGAATTCGGAGTCTGGCTTTATAGACCTTGCAATCTGCATTAGAAGCTCCAGCACTGGCCTCTCTAGAGTAAGGAAGAACACTGGCTACTTCATTTTCCTCCAAAGCCTCCCAACTGCTCACCTCGTAATTGGTGACTTCCCTCTATCCAGCCCACCGCCTCTCACCCCACCAGCACACAGCTCCCCTGCATCTCCTTGGCCATGACTGGCCCTGACCGGCCCAGCCCAGGAAGAGCCTTCCCACATGTTACTCTCAACCACTTTTATTCTTGCAACATTCTGACCATTCACATGGTAATATATTTAGTTATAGCTAGTTACCACATATTCGTATGTGCGGGCACAACGAAGGGTGTAAGGTGCACCAATTAATCCTTCAAGAACCCTAAGATACTGCTGTTTTACAAATAGGAAAACTGATGTGTGGAAGGGCTAAGAGTTTTGCCCAAAGCCATAAAGCTAGTAAATTGTAGAATCCGAACTTGGACCTATCTCTGCTTGATTCCCAGGCCTACATGCTTAACTCCACATCAGGCCACCTTCCCGTGAGGAGTCTCACAGTCTTCACCCTAAAGATGTTCCTCTGGTTCTGAACTTACTTCCCAACAATTTCCAGACAAACCCCTACACTTTGAAGCTTGATCTCACAATTCATGCTAATGCACAACTTGGTTTTTTTCCCTTACCTATATGTCGTTGTCAAAGGACAATTTTTTAAAGGGTAAAACCATGACTCTTATGTTATTATAAAATGAATACAAGTAAAAGATTTTATTTGACTAATTAATCAAAGATGGAACCAGTAAGATATTACAACTAGTTCAAAGGAGAATTCAAAGTACCATACATATATAGGCAATCTGAAATGCTGAAATGAATTTAACATGCCTGCAACACTGGTCAAGATCCACCAGGTGATAATGAATTACATCTGACACCATTCATTTGCATTTCTGTGGACACCAGTCATTTTCACTATTATTATTTTCTACAACCTGGAATACAAAATACCTCAAAGACCATGAAAGGTGGAGATAAGCCGTAAGAGTGGGCTACACGAGACACTCAGAGGTCATTTTTACCCATTTCAAGGTCTTCTGCATTTTTCCTGGAATCCTGTACATAATATTTTATTATATGACTGTATTATAATGTAACCACTCTCTATACATGTGTGCACGCACACACACACACACACACACACACACACAAATGGGTCTAGATTCAAGTTGTGGAGAAAAGTTTTCTCTTCAGAATGAATATAATAGAATCACCTGGTTCTCTGGCCCTCTTTAAGTAGTGTCTATTAGATAAGCATTCCACAACCAACCATGTATTATTCCCAAAGAATTCCCCAATATCATAGGATAGTAGCTTTTTTCCCCAAAACAGTGTCATGAACAGATTGTACTAGACAGTCACCTCTTATCTTTAATGCTGTCATGCTCATATAGCAGTAAATCACAGGATATTCACAAAGACAGGGCATTTTGAAGCCCTAATTAAATATTTTGACTAGGAACCTGCCTTTGCTTTAATAGAACATCCCAGCACGAAACAAATAGTTACCAAAAATACTTCCTAAAGGAGGATATGGTTCTATCTCTAAGAAACCACCAACTTCTTCCTTCCCCAGACACCTGTTTCCTGCCTTGAGAATTTAGGCCCTTTTGGTCACTAGTAAAGGACACTTGCCGCATAGGGATCTGTCTGAAAAAAGGAAAAAGGGAAAACCAAGACGCCACCACAGCTTTTCAGGAGTGATTTGGCAACTGGTGCTCAAGATCTGAGTTGCTTCAGGGTCTAAATCATCTTCTTGTCTCCTAAGGGAAGTAAGTCTGAGACAAGAATTAAAGTGCAACTACTTTATTTGGGAGGTGCAGGAAATACTTGTGTGGGGAGTAGGGAAGAGAATAGAGTAGCAGGCAGGCAATAAAGGATGTGTGATTAAGCACTATCACAGTTGGTGACTAAAGCTTCACCTCGTGGTACGATGGTGCGAAACACAAACCCAGATTTACGCAAGCCAAGAGGTGACTGAGCTGGGGTAGTACTTATAGAGCAACTCCTGTGAGCCACTGATTGAGGACTGGTCCTAAGAGGTGCTAATTCACTCGTACTTCTAGCCTGCTACAGGTTCTGGAAGTAAGATCGTTAGACTGGGAGACAAGGACACTGGCGGCTGGCGTCAGTCAGAGCCGCTGAAGGGCTGGCAGGGAGACAGGGGAGGGGAGGAGTGGGCAGATACTGCTAATACCTACTCACCACAGCTGAGGAAGGATGGTCTCTCCAGTGGTCAGCGTTAATGTGCTTCAGCCCCTCTCTTGGTCTCTGCTTTCTTGCTTTTCCTCCTGCTACCATATTTCCTAGTAGCAGAAAGAGAGAGCATGCACCTTGCTGGCGTACAGCTTATCGCCTTGAGTTGGCTCACAGGTCACTGGTCAGCCTCTGGATTGGTTGTCCTAGGATCGATCAGGTACATACTCCTGGCTCCTGTTTCTGAGTGCAACGGAGTCAAGTGACATACAGCAGGACCACTTGCACTACAGACTAGCCTAGGCGCTGGGAGCAGGACAGCTTCCCGCCGCAAGCAGACGTCACGCACATTCTGTTCTGACACAGGTGATGGCAGAGTTATGCCTCTGATGGTTGTGCACACTTACATCCACCTCACCTGGGGAACCAGTGAGGCTTTAGTCATTAGAATTACTAACCTGAAGCTGTGGTTTTTCGTATATATGCCTCCCCTTAGAATTTAGTGCGTTCCTTTGCTCATCTTAATTTAACATTTACACCGTACTTTACCTCTCACCATTTCTATCTTCTCATTTGACTGTTTTCATGAACAAAAGCCTGACGTATGTGCAGTATTATTTCACTGTACCAAGAATTGTTGTCGTTCTTGGTTTCGAGGCACACACTGCATTTGAATGTGGGAACCCTGTGTTCTAACTGAACTCCTGACTCCCACCCTCATGTTCTCTGAGAGCCCCCCTCTCCCAGTTACACCTTCTCCTTGCCATATTTGCTTTATAGCATTCAGCAGTCTCTACAATTTAATTTTTTTTTAACCATTAATCTCCTGACTTCCCACATAAGCTTCATGAGGGCAGATGCCAGGATGAGGTGATCAAATTAATAGCTGTTGAATGAATTTATCACTAAAGCAAGGACCTTAAGGTTTTTCCTAGGAAAGGGCATGGGGGATCAGTTTGGACTGATCCAGTGGCATCTGTGGCTTAGTCCCTATTGTGACTAAGACAAATTCTGGGGTGGTGACTGGCCAGGGGCAGCATGGAATCATCAGGCAGAACTGAAGTTGTGGCCTGGGTCTCATCCGCATGGCTCAGATCAGCAGAGTCCCTACTTGGAGAAGGAAAGCTTATCAGGAACCAACAGGCAGGACTAGCAGGGTAGAGACATGTGAGACGGAC
Source organism: Eubalaena glacialis (assembly GCF_028564815.1). Taxonomy (NCBI): domain Eukaryota; kingdom Metazoa; phylum Chordata; class Mammalia; order Artiodactyla; family Balaenidae; genus Eubalaena; species Eubalaena glacialis. The sequence continues at coordinate 42,965,191 of NC_083727.1, read as the reverse complement.
GGTGAGCCACAGGGAAACATCTGGCAACCATCAGGGCGAAGGGCACAGGATAGCGCATTAGAGGGCAAGACCTGCATCCTGGATGAACTGAGGAGGCCTTGCCGTGGGCCAGCCCTGGATGAGGAAAATTCCAAGTTAGGGAAGGAATTCACAGCAGCCACATTGCTGACGGCAGCCACCCCACCGCAGCCCACACTCGGCATGCCACAGCTCTCTCAAGGCCAAAATAAACAGCTGCAGAAAATGATTCTCCAGGAGATCTTGACTATACTGTCCTTCTGGAGATGCTTATAGAGGTCTGCACTCATTGTCAGTGCCAAGAACCAGCACTTACACTTATCATCTGTATTCTGGTCTTCCTTTCATTTCTGATTTTGGAAATTTACATTGGGCATGAATTTTTTTTTTTATTTTAAGTAGAAAAACGTAAATATAACATCAATATTTCCCATCCTGGTCACCCTGTACCTAAACAGCAAATCCAACAACGTGTCAGAGGAGAATATTAAATGGCACTCAACCTTTATGTCATTCATGAAAGATATCCTTTGAAAAAACCGGATAAATGAGAACAACTTGCTGTAGAAAATGTGCCTATAAAGGCTTGAGACTGCTGTTAATAGGCTAAGTAGCTTTCAAATCGAAGGCAGTGTAGGCAGAGGCTGATTATATCCAAGTGTGAGAACAGTACAACACTTTCAGAAAGGCAGGACAATTAATTAGTGATTAGGCTTCAAACTCATAAAAACGACACACTCACTGACATGGTCCTATGTCAGTGAATGTATGGAGAAGAAATAAATTTCTGTGGTATATTAAGAAAAAAGTTTTATTTGAAGCTTCAATGTAAATGGAATTTCTAAATTGTAAGAGGGCATACGTTTGCAAGAGGAGAAAAATCCAGATGTTCAAGGCCCTGGATCAGGATGTGAAGAATGTGTCACACTGACACATTCACTGAATAAAAGAAAGTCTCTAGGGCAGATTATTTAAAGAAGAGTGACAGCAAAGAATTCCTAAAACTATCAAGAATTCTGTCTCTCTCTTTTTAATGAGTGCACACCTATAAATTCCTTTGTTAGTTTTCAATGCACATTATTCTTTTTATTCAAACCCATAATAATGACAGTCTGAAATGCTCTTTAAGTTAAATATAGAGCTTCAAAACAAGGGGCTGCTATTCAACCTCATAAAGCCCTCTGACCACAGCTCTCTGCCTGAACATTCTCCTAGTCAATCAATATTAGCATATCTGCACTATATCACCCTCATTAGGAAATTCGTTCATTCATTTAACGACGTATTGACAGCCTCCTCTGTGCTAGGCATTGTTCTTACAGGACGTCAAGAACACAACCGACAAAAATCCCTGGGGGCATTGTGGGGAGGAGGCAGATAATACACAATGGACTTGGGGATAAGTAACGTGCTATGCGAGGCAGGAGGAGCTGATTGTGGCATCTCTTCTCCAACTCCATGTTCATCAGCATCAATTCAGTGACATCATGTTGGTAACTTGAAACAGCAAAATATTCGCACCGTGGAAATTTGCAGATCTTACAAGGTGCAGCTTCTTTTTCTCAAATAGGCAGCTGATAAACGTTTACCAGCATACCACTGGTGTGATTTTAGATCAAACATTGACATTTGAGCAAAGACATGAATGAGGTGAGGGAGTCAGCCTTCAGCCATATGTCATCTAGGAGAAGAGCATTTGAGGCCATGGAACAGCCACTGCAAAGGCCCGAAGTAAGGAGCAGGCTGGGGGTGTCCTAGGAAGAGCAAGGAGTCCAGTGGACAGAGCAGAGAAAGTGAGAGACAAGGAGACCAGGTAAAGATGCGCTGGGCCAGGTAACTTTAGAGCAGATTGTGGAGGATGCTGTAGGCCACTGGGGGGACTCTGGCTTTTACTCTGAGTGTGATGGAAAGCTATTAGAGGTTTTAGAAGAGAGGAATGTGGGATCTAAAGTGCTTTTTTTTTTTTTTTTTCATTTATTTTATTTATTTATTTTTGGCTGCGTTGGGTCTTCGTTGCAGCGTGCGGGCTTAGTTGCTCCGTGGCATGTGGGATCTTCTTGGACCAGGGCTTGAACCCGTGTCCCCTGCATTGGCAGGCAGATTCTCAACCACTGCACCACCAGGGAAGCCCCTAATGTACTTCTAAAAGGACCACTTTGGTATGTTGAGAATAGATTAAGTTGGGGGGAGTTGATGGGAAGTGAAAAGGTACAAGCAAGGCAACACTATTCTAGATATTGTAGTCTATTTATCTAGGTGAAATGTGATGGCTCAGAGTAACAGTAACAGATGTAGTGAGAAATGGCTGGAGTCTAGATAGATTTTGAAAGCACCTACAGGAGGTGCCAATTGATTGAACATGCAGTGTCAGAGAAAGGAGTAAAGGCTGACACTAAGACTTTTGGTTTGAACAAATGGAAGGATGGATTTGACATCACTTGAGAAGTAGAAGACTCTGGGTGGAGCAGATGCAGGGGAAGGGAAGGGCGGGACAATCAGAAGGTCAGTTCTGGACAAACTGAACTTCAGATATCCATTATGTTGAGTAGGAGATGGAGGTATGAGTCTGAATTTTAGGAGACTGTTCTGGCCTGGAGATACAGATTTGGAAGGCATAGATGGCATTTAAAGGCTTAGAACAAGATAGTAATGCCAAGGAGTGAGTATAGACAGTGAAGAGACAAAGAACAAGGATTCAGCATTAAGATACTCCAGGGTTAAAAGGTCAGGGGAAAGAGGAGGACCAACAAAAAAGAGTTAGGAATGAGCAGCCAGAGACAAAGGAGAAAAGCCAAGGGTATGGTGTCCTAGAAGCCAAGTGAAGAAATTGTGTTAGGCAGGAGGAAGTGATCAGCTGTATCTAATGCTGCTGATAGCTCTGGTAAAATGAGAACTGAGAATTGATCACTCTATTTAGCAAAATGGAGGTCACTGGTGACCTTGACCAGCGTGGTTTCAGTGGAGGTCTGTGAAGCGAAGCCTCATTGGAGTGGGTTTAGGAGAGAACGGGAGGAGGGAAATTTGAGACAGTGAGTATAAGAGACTCCTTTAAGGACGTCCTCTGCAAAGTAGAGCAGAGAAATGGGGCGGAAGCCGACAGGGGAATTGAGGTTAAGAGTAGGGCTTTGTTTTGTTTGGTTTAAAGATGAGAGAAATAACGGCAAGTTTGTACGGTGATGGGAATGAGCCAGTAGAGAAACTTCAATGGAGGGGAACTTTAGTCCCTCAACCTTTCTCTTCCTCCCTGCCTGGTTTCATTTCCCTCCTTGCTTCATTTCCCTTGTTAGCCAGCTTGGTCCCATGACTGGCTATTTCTATTATGCTTTTACTAACCCCCTACAATGCATCCCTTTTGTTACTCCTTCCTTCCCAAGCCCACCATTTTCTTTCTTCTCCAGAGCTCTTGGGTTGCCAGTTGGCTTTATTACAATAGTTTCATGCTACCTAACCTCACTTGAACCTGCAGAGCTGTCCAAGTATTCTTTTCTTCTTATATTCTTTCATGGTTTACTTCCTAGCAAATGACCAACAGTGTTTATTCCAATATTTTAAAAACTCTTATTCACCATTTATTCAACCCACATTTATTGAGCAAGAAAATGTTCCAGACACTGGAGCCTGACACCCAACCCCCCACTGCTCCCTGGCCTCTTAGCAGATGACCTTTATTCCACTTTCCTGAAATGACTGATGCAAAGTTCTTCAATCTTCTCCCTCACATTCCCAACTTTAAAAGACATCCTTCCCATCATTATTTATAGAAAATAAAGTTTCCCTGCTTATCTCAAAGAAAGATTAACTCTTTCATTTTGGCCTTGATTCTGTTACCTCTTATATTTAATCACTTGTTCTATCAGTTAATCTCCCTGCATCTTTTACATCGTCTCCTCCCTTCTTCCCAGAGGGAACAATTATACTGACCTTTGAACTAATCATTCTTTTGCTTTTCTTTATGATTTTTTTCACATATATACACACACATACATATATAGGTAGATACATACATACACACACATACATATATAGGTAGATATATATATGTGTGTGTGTATCTTAATACAGTGTTCACTTTTGACAAACCTGGATTTCGGTTTTGGACTTTAAAACGCGAGCCTAGCTGTGTATGGAAAAGACAGTTTGCCGCTCCTTGGAGAAGATCAGCTGAACAGACTCTCTGGGTTAGAGTCTGGCTTCAGCTTCCCCTGTGGGGCTGTCAGTACAGAAGGTCATGAGTGAGTCCTGGAAACATGGAGTTGGGGCCCGTGGCAGGAAAATGGGCAGGGGTGGAGGCTCTGCATTTGCTTTCTCAGCTCCTATATTAGAAGAAAACACAGAACATTAATGAATTAAATTTCCCACTCAAGAAGTTAGCATCAAAATATACCCTGAGAAAACAGGAGGAAAGAACTAACAAAGATATGAGTAAAAACTAAGAAAACAGAAAACAAAGATACAATAAAGATAATCAATACAACCAAAGCTGTTTCTTTAAAAGGACTAATAATGTAGACAAATCCTTGGCAATATTTATTACGAAAAAAGAGAGAAAGTAGACATAGAGTTTGCAATGAAAAGGATATAGCAGATAAAAAATTTGAAAATATTTACAATGAAAAACTTAATGCTGAGTATTCAGACTTAGATGGAGTAGACAAATTCTTAGAAAAATGTAATTTATCCATAATATAGATACATGTATAGTCGATATACAGTCTACATAATATACAAAAATATCTTATGTATACATGTATGTATGTATGTGTGTGTATGCACATATATATAGTTTATAATATATGTATCTCAAAAAGAAACACCAGGCCGAAATACTTTTAAAAATAAGTTCTACCCAGATAGTCAAGAAAGGGGTCATCTCAATATTAAACAAGAAAATTACCTTGTGGGAGGAGGAGGGATAAATTGAATCCTGACCACACACCACAGATAAAAATAAATTCCAAGTGAACTGAAAGCCCAACATGACAAAATGTTCAAAATCCCAAGTTAACAGAAAAAAATTACCATTTCATACACATCATTTTTGCAAAAACAAAAAAAGGCTGATAATACCAAGTGTTGACTGATAAGGTGCTAATATCCAAAATATATAAAGAACTCAAACAACTCCATCGTAAAAAAAAAAAAATCTGATTTAAAAATGGGCAGAGGACCTGAATAGACATTTTTCCAAAGAAGACATACAAATGGCCGACAAGTACATGAAAGGGTGCTCAACATCACTAATTAGCAGGGAAATGCAAATCAAAACCACAATGAGATCTCACCACATACCTTTTAGAATGACTATCATCAAGAAGTCAGAGATAACAAATGGTGAGGATGTGGAGAAAAGGGAACACTTGTGCACTGTTGGTGGGAATGTAAATTGGTGCACCCACTGGGGAAAAGAGTATGGAGGTTCCCAAAAAATTTAAAAATAAAACTACCATATGATCCAGCAATTCCACTTCTGGGTATATATCCAAAGCAAATGAAAACAGGATCTTGAAGAGATATCTACACTCACATATTAATTGCAGCATTATTCATAATAGCCAAGATTCAGAAACAACCTAGATGCCTATCAACAGATGAATGTATAAAAGATGTGGTTTATATTTACAATGGAATATTATTCAGCCACGAGAAAGAAGGAAATCCTGTCATTTGTAACAACATGGATGAAACTTGAGGGTATTATGCAAAGTGAAATAAGTCAGACAGAGCAAGACAAATTCTGCATGATATCACTTACATATGGAATCTTTTTTTAAAAAAGTCAAAACTCATAGAAACAGAGTAGAAAGTGGTTGCTAGGACTGGTGGGGGGCGGGAGGTAGAGGAGATAGGGAGAGGATGGTAGAAGAGTTCAAACCTTCAGCTATAAAGATGAATAAGGTCTGAGAATCTAATGTAAAACATGGAGAATATAGTTGCTGACACTATATTGTATAATTGAAATTTGCTAAGAGAATAGAACTTAAATGTTCTCATCAAAAAAAAAGATAAATATGTGATAAACAGGTGAAGCATTGGATGTGTTAATTAGCTAGAAGGGAGGAATCCTTTTACAAGGTATATGTATGTCAAATCACCATGACGTACACTTTAAATATCTTATAATTTTGTCAGTTATACCTCAAGAAAACTGAAATTTAAAAAATACCAAGCATTGCCAAGGATATGGCACAACAGGAATGCTCATATACTGATCCTGGGAGTGTCAACTGGTACAACGTCTTTGCAAAGTATGGAAGTGGCCAATCGCCTAAAGATTAGACATTCCATTCTTCTTCCTTGTTTACCAAACCCCAATATTTTTAGAACAGCAACGTTCTTAGGCTCAGTGTATGAATCATGTCTGGTTGGAGCCAATCATAACCATCCTATAACATTTTGCTAGATATGTTTTCCCATTTCCTTGACACCAAGAGGCTGCAACCCCATTCTGGCCAATGGGATGTAAAGGGAAGTCTGATGAAGAACTTCTGGTTGCTAGGACATGAGAGTCCCCAAGGGTGGGGGTAGAGGTTGGGGGGTTCCCTTTATTCTTCAAACATGTCCTCATCCTAAGTCAGTAGTGGCCTACCCTTAGAAAACTAGGAAGGTTTTTCCTCCCTAAAAAAAAAAAGAAACCCCCTTTTCTACATACTCTTTTCTCTTGTTTGGGACACTGGAATGAGACTGTGATGCCTGGAGTTGTGGAAGCCATTTTGTGATCATGAGGTGACAATCAAGAGGACCAAATCCATCACACTAAGGTAGTAAGAGTTGAAGGATTGAAAGTGACTGGGTCCTTTGTTGACAATGTTAGATAATTAAATCTTTATTTCACAAACAACTGTTGGTGAGCTTTTCTGTATCCTGTAATCAAAAGCTTTCCTGATAGAACAGTTGTCTAGTAAAGTTTAAAAAAAAGCTTAAGATCCAGAATACTTTGACTCCTAAGTATTTACCTTAAATAATCCTTACAAACATGCACAAGAAAACATATCCAGAGATGTTCATCTCAACACTGTTTGTAATGAAGAGAAACAACAAAACAATCTAAATATTCATCAACAGGAAATATGGATAAATAATTTGAGGTCTATTCATACAAAAGAATACTATACAGAAATTTCGATAAATAAACTGGAGTTACATGAATCAATAGACTAAATCTTAAAAGATGTTAAGCAAAAAAAAAAAAAAATGCAAGTTGCAAGAGGATTTATGTAGTATGTTATATTCTGAGAGAATTTCAAAACATGGAAAGCAATATTATATGTATTTTTATAGATGAATTAATATATAACACAAATGTAAACCATGCACAGCAATGTTAAATATCAAATTCATTATAGTATGTATTTCTGGGGTGGAAGGGAAGGAAATAGTATACGGGGGTCTCAACTCCATCTATAATGTAAAATGTAAAGTGTGCCATGAATACAAATTATTATAGAAAATAACAGGAATATTCTAAGACTTCTCAAATGGCACAAATGCTTCAGCATTTCATTACTTTATAAGTCACATCAAGTCCTCCTTGGCTTACTCAAATCCTCATACATCAAACCTTACAGTATTTGAATTGTAAACTTTTGAGGCCTATAGTTAGTGAGAAATAGCAGACAGAATAAGTAATGTATTAGAGGCTCCCAAGGTAATTTTTGCTGGTATCAAAATAATTCAGTGAGCCATAAATATCATTTCAATGCTAGTCACCATTCTTTGCAAAGTGCACCAATCCCTACAACTCTGGATGTAATGTTCTCATAATCTTTTATTCCCTAGGACAAGTTGTAAAACTGTAATATCTTCATCCAATTTTCAGAAAGGCTCTGCATTTCAAAATCACAAACCTTTCCCAAGTTTGGATATTAAGGCAAATAAGAAGCTACAGGACTTCCCTGGTGGTGCAGTGGTTAAGAATCCGCCTACCAAAGCCAGGGCCAGATGGCTTCACAGGTGAATTCTATCAAACATTTAGAGAAGAGCTAACACCCATCCTTCTCAAGCTCTTCCAAAAAACTGCAGAGGAAGGAAAACTCCCAAACTCATTCTATGAGGCCACCATCACCTTGATACCAAAACCAGACAAAGATACTACAAAAAAAGAAAACTACAGACCAATATCACTGATGAATATAGATGCAAAAATCCTCAACAAAATACTAGCAAACAGAATCCAACAGCACATTAAAAGGATCATACACCATGATCAAGTGGGATTTATCCCAGGGATGCAAGAATTCTTCAATACACGCAAATCAATCAATGTGATACACCATATTAACAAACTGAAGAATAAAAACCATATGATCATCTCAATAGATGCAGAAAAAGCTTTTGACAAAATTCAACACCCATTTATGATAAAAACTCTCCAGAAAGTGGGCATAGAGGGAACCTACCTCAACATGATAAAGGCCATATATGACAAACCCAAAGCAAACATCATTCTCAATGGTGAAAAACTGAAAGCATTTCCTCTAAGATCAGGAACGAGACAAGGATGTCCACTCTCACCACTATTATTCAACATAGTTTTGGAAGTCCTAGCCATGGCAATCAGAGAAGAAAAAGAAATAAAAGGAATACAAATTGGAAAAGAAGAAGTAAAACTGTCACTGTTTGCAGATGACATGATACTATACATAGAGAATCCTAAAGATGCCACCAGAAAACTACTAGAGCTAATCAATGAATTTGTTAAAGTTGCAGGATACAAAATTAATACACAGAAATCTCTTGCGTTCCTATACACTAATGATGAAAAATCTGAAAGAGAAATTAAGGAAACACTCCCAGTTACCATTGCAACAAAAAGAATAAAATACCTAGGAATAAACCTACCTAGGGAGACAAAAGACCTGTATGCAGAAAAGTATAAGACACCGATGAAAGAAATCAAAGATGACACAAACAGTTGGAGAGATATACCATGTTCTTGGATTGGGAGAATCAGAGTGAAGTAAGTCAGAAAGAGAAAAACAAATATCGTATAGTAACGCATATATGTGGAACCTAGAAAATGGTACAGATGAATCGGTTTGCAGGGCAGAAATTGAGACACAGATGTAGAGAACAAACGTATGGACACCAAGGGGGGAAAGCGGCAGGGGGTGCTGGTGGTGGTGTGATGAATTGGGCAATTGGGATTGACATGTATACACTGATGTGTATAAAATGGATGACTAATAAGAACCTGCTGTATAAAAAAATAAATTTAAAAAAATTAAAAAAAAGAAAGAATCCGCCTACCAATTCAGGGGACACGGGTTCGAGCCCTGGTCCAGGAGGATCCCACATGCCATGGAGCAACTAAGCCCATGTGCCACAACTACTGAGCCCACACGCCACAACTACTGAAGCCTGCGTGCCTAGAGCCTGTGCTCTGCAACAAGAGAAGCCACCACAATGAGAAGCCCATGCACCACAACGAAGAGTAGCCCCCGCTCGCCACAACTAGAGAGAAGCCTGTACGCAGCAACGGAGACCTAAAGCAGCCAAAAAAATAAAATAATAAGGGGGATAGATAAATTAAATAAACCTAAAATTTAATTAATAAAAAAAAAAAAAGAAGCTACAAGGGGGTACTTATCTGGCAATCCAGCGGTTAAGACTGGGTACTTCCATTGTAGGGGGTGTGGGTTCAATCCCTGGTCTGGGAACTGAGATCCCACGTGCTGCACAGTGAGGCCAAAAACAAAAAGAAGCTACAAGGGAATTCAAGTTTATTTGAAAAGAAAGGACATGGGAGAAAGCACTGTTTGTACTAGGCAGTCTTCATTCTACATTGAAGGCCACATAAATATCCGATATAATTAATATTTCACTCTTTCTGGAAGATTTTTCCAAGTGTCTTAAGTGTAATATTTCTTGCATAGATTTCAAAGTGAAAATCTGTAAAACCCTTTTAGACCTCCGTGCTGAAAGAATTATGCAGAAATGAGTTGTGCCAGAAGGGGACAAAGAAATTCCAAAGTCCCATGTTAGGTAAACAAGAAGGGGCCAGGGGATTTTGGATAAATGAGAACTGATCAATCTGCGAATGCCCCGATTGTGAGTTCAGGACGTAGAGGATCAAAGAAATAAAGTGCTCTTCGCAACCTAGCAGGCAGGAGCTGCTGGGTAAGTGACCTCGGCCACCTGCAGAGGTCCCACTCTGCCTCATCAGGACGAGTGACTACAAGGTCTAGCAATTCCCTGGCAGATAGGATCTCTTAAGAGCAGTGCTGACTCCAATATAGTGATTGTATTCTGGGTTAAAAGGACCATGAGCCTCCAGAACATGGACCAGAAAAACCCCATCCCTTGAACCCAAAGGTTGGGAAGAGACTGTTCTGTTTCAGTCCAGCTGTGGCACTCCTGCTAGAAGTTTCTGCTGTGAGAGCTGACTGTCCGGGATGAGCCCATAAAGTCACAGTGGGACATCCACAGGCAAGGTCTGGGAGGCTGTTCAAGCCAGAGAATTGGGATGTAGACACCCCAGAACACAGTGAACAAGGAAGGCGGGGATGCTGAAGGAAGAGAGGATCTACAGAGAAAAAAAGATGAAGTTAGGATGAAGAGAGACGATAAAGATAAAGAAGGCCAAAGGTCAAAGGGGTAGGATGAGACAATAATGAACATAATGTACAGAATCTAAAAGGTAAGTTCTGGTGGGCAGGATTAGGCAGTAGAACTGAACCCCTGTGTCTTGCTCAGCAGGGCTTCCATCATCCTATGAACCAGAGTGACGGACCCAGAGCCTCGGCCTCTATCTCCAAAGCCCTTTGGCCCTACGGGCTAGAGTGACGGGCCTTTTTGTAGGAGTCGCATTTACAGCTCCACTCTGCCTGCATCCCCACCCGCACTGTGCACAACAGCTGGCACAAGACTCCCTCTTGCTCCTAGTTACTCCACTTTGGGCGCCGACCTATCCCAGTGCATGTGTGTCTCCAGTGAGTCTGAGCTCTGTTATTTCCAACTTTCCACTTGTCCTTCCCACTTTCTCTATTCCAACGATCTGAATTCCTGGCCTGGACCTTGACCACACTGACCTCTGGTATTCTCTCTAAAGGCCAGCCTTTGGCCCCTTCTCATTTGGGAAGGAGCTTCCTGGCAGATGCTTTGGGGTTCTACCTGCACTGTAGAATAAAACAGGGATCAGCACAGTCAAATAGAGCAGAATGTCAAAGAGAAAGAATGAGATGGAGACAACATCATGGGTGATGTCTGAGTGAGCAGTTTCAAGAGCATGAACATGGATGGACCTGGAGGTCATTATGCTCGTGAAATAAATCAGAGGAAGACAAACACTGTATGTTATCACTTATATGTGGAATCTAAAAAAGAAAACAAATGAACGAATATAACAAAACAGAAACATGCTCACAGGTATAGAGAACAAACCAGTGGTTACCACTGAGGAGAGAGAAGTGGGGAGGAGTAAAATGGAGGTATGGGATTAAGAAGTACAGACTACTACGTATAAAATAAATAAGCTACAAGGATGTAATGTACAGAATGGGGAATATAGCCAATATTTTATAATAACTTTAAATGAAGTATAATCTATAAAAATATTGATTCACTATGTTGTACACCTGAAACTAATATAGTATTGTAAATCAACTATAGTTCAATTAAAAATAAACAGGGGCTTCCCTGGTGGCGCAGTGGTTGAGAATCTGCCTGCCAATGCAGGGGACACGGGTTCAAGCCCTGGTCCAAGAAGATCCCACATGCCGCGGAGCAACTGGGCCCGTGAGCCACAACTACTGAGCCTGCGCGTCTGGAGCCTGTGCTCCGCAACAAGAGAGGCCCTGATAGTGAGAGGCCCGCGCACCGCGATGAAGAGTGGCCCCCGCTTGCCACAACTAGAGAAAGCCCTCGCACAGAAACGAAGGCCCAACACAGCCAAAAATACATAAATAAATAAATTAATTAATTAATTAATTAATGTAAAAAAGTGAAATTATTTTAAAAAATAAATAAATAGCTCAGTGGTTCTCAAAAAAATAAACAAAAAAAAAACCTCCACAAACTCGAGAGTCTAAAAGAAAGGGAGGGGCAGGAAAAGATGAAGATAAACCAGAAAACAAAAGAATGGCCACACGAAGCAAGTAGGCTGAGGCAGTTTTCTGACCCACTTCTAGGTGTCTTTATTTCCCTCTTACCCCAGAGGGAATGGCGTTCTGAATAAGACCAGCGGAAACTTTCAGGGGAAAGGCAATTGGAAACGCCTGGCTTAGGTGACATGCGTAATGAGAAGGCATTTCCTTACAGCAGTTTCTGATAAGGACACGCTTTCACCTGCTGTCTGTTTACTGCTCCTTCAAAGGAAGGCTCTGGTTGCCCTACTGAGTTCTAAGCTTCAGGTATCCTAGCTGTCTTTTCTTGCCCCTGCTAACCAGAGAAAGAGAGAAGCTCTGCAGGTCCCTGTTCTGGAATTATCTTTTCTAATCTAGTTTGGGCAGTCAACTTGCTTTCTCAACATCCTGTTCTTGGCCCTTAAATCTCAGTCCGAAACAAGAGCTACTGTATTGTGTATTTGAAAGTTGCAAAGAGAGTAATTCTTAAAAGTTCTCATTGAAATAAAAAAATTTTTGTAACTATGTGTGGTGATGTGGATGTTAAATAGACTTAGTGTGGAGATCATTTCACATGTTATGCACAGAATGGGGAATATAGCCAATATTTTATTATAACTTTAAATGAAGTATAATCTATACATATATCAAATATTATGTTGTACACCTGAAACTAATATAATGTTATATGTCAATTATATCTCAATTAAAAAATTAAAGAAAGAAAAGAAAAATAATTTTTTTTTTGGCCGCTCCGCGCAGCTTGCAGGATCTTAGTTCCTCAACCAGGGATTGAACGCGGGCCCAGGGCAGTGAAAGCGCCGAGTCCTAACTACTGGACCACCAGGGAATTCCCAAGAAAATTAATTTTTAAAAAACAGACAATAAATTGTTCATGTTTGCCAAAGTAGTTGCTCATTTTAAATGGTATCACCATAGACTATCTTTAAAATTTACTGAACACAGGTTTTCCATAATTATTAGTTGACAGGCTCCCTGAGAGTAATGTTCATTTTCAATGATTATAACCATTCTTTTCTCCTAACAGTCACATAGATAAAAATTAACATCCTGGGATATATACATTATGTATATATATAATATAATATATATAAAGAGACCCTCCTGTCCTAAATTACAGTGTAGGTCTTTGGATGGAGTTGCTTTGCCTGAGAGAAACAAACAAATGCTTAAGAGTAATAGCACTTAAAACATTCCATACAACACTTGTAAATTTAGTCTCACATGTTCTCTGTTCTTTCACGTGGACGGGGAACACCTGTTGGTTGGTGGTTCCTATCAGAGCCAGATAGCGTGTAAACAAACGTTACAATTTGTATTATTTTCATCCCCTTCAGTAACTGAACCTTGATCACCTAATTTGTGTCAAGTGGCTTCAGGAGGCTGCAGGCAGGCCGGGAATGTATGCAAAGGTCTATCAGACCCTGGAGACTTCCCAGAAGTACAAGTTCAGTGGGAGGGATAAGCTGCCACTCAACTACTCTTGTTGTACATCAGTTCAGTTTCCCTTCTGTTTTTAAAGTGGCCTCGGGGAATGGGACATGTGTGTTTACTGGAAAGAACAAGGGCTTGAGGGCCCAAAACACCAGGCCTGATTCTCTGTTCAATCACATAATAGCAGCAACCTTGGGCCGATCAATTAACTACCCTAATCTCCAGTTTTCTCACCTGTACAGTATAAGTTAACATCTCCTAGAGATTTTGCATGAGTTGGATCAGTGTCATCGGGGGGCTCCTGGAGTCAGATTGGTTAGGGTTCAAATTCTGGCTCAACCACCGATTTGCTGTGTGAATCTGGTCAAGTTGCTTAAAGTCTTTAAAACCTCAGTTTCCTCAATATATGCAATATTCATACAAATGATTCCTATCTTATTGGGTAGTTGTGCCGAGCAAATGAGATTATCCTTAGAATGTAGCATAGTGCCTGGCACATAGCAAGTGTTCAAATGAATGTTAGCTGTTATTATAGGAAGCACCACTCACAATAGATTATTTCTGGTTCTCTTAACTAGGTTGCAGATTAATAGGATAGGAGGCAGTTGTGCTCGACTTGCCCAAAGGCAGACTCTTTTCTACACAAAGCACTTCATTCTCTTTTTCCTTTTTTCTCCTTTCAAGATTGTTCTGGTACACATTAGCAAAATGCCTTGGGGGAAGGGAGCCTAGAAAGGCTTTAAGTGTAAGTATTTCCTTCACAAGGAAATCCATGTGCTTTCAGAAGAAGCTGGGTCTTGGAAAGGGGCCAGTTAGATTAAGTGCCTAAGACTGTAAATAAAGCACAAAAGAAGAGACTTTGTGAGTCCAGATTTAAGATAGATCATTAATATCTTCATTAACGTTTTTCTTTATGTGCTTTTTAAAAAGTATGAATTTTGGTTGGTTTAGAGGTTGAATTTTATTTAAGAGGTAATTGTGTAGGTGTTTCAAACTACAGAATAATGTCCCTTTTGGTAGTAATTAAATTTTTAGCTTTGGAAAAATGTTCAGAGTTCAGATAATTAGCGTGAAGTTTTAGGTTGAGACCATGGCCTTGCCCCACTGCTGACCCCAGGCAGACGCCCACACCTACCAGCCTTTCATGAGCCCTCTCTGGGTTCTCAGGACATTCTGCAACTTCCTTACTTTGTGGGAGCGTCCTCAGTGCTCAGCAAACACATCTAGGACTGGGTGTCATCTTTACTGTCTGTGTGCAGCAGCATTTCCCATCACAGGCCGATTCTGATGTTCACTCTGTGTTAGGAAAAGATGGACAGATTTATGATTTTCACTATAATGACTTCGGCAGAGTTTTGCCATTTTTTAACTTCCACACTTTTCCTTTTTGTAAAATGACTTTCTCATCCCCAGACATACTAAATGAATATAAAAGTGATATATCATGGTTACCAGGGACTGGTGGGGAATAGGGGGTTATTGTTTAATGGTACAGAGTTTGTTTGGGATGACAAAGAAGTCCTGTAAATGGCTAGTGGTGATGTTTACACAACACTGAATGTACTTAATGACAATGAATCATACACTTAAAAATGGTAAATTTTATGTTGTGTGTGTTTCAGCATGATAAAAAAAGTGCTATTTCAACATCACAGTTTCATCAACTTATATAGACAATATTTTCTAGTCGGAGAGTATCAGGTGGCCCAGGTTTTAACGGGCTGCCATTTGGAGATAGAAACCAATAAAATGCTGCCTTCCTTAGGTAGCAGGGACCCTACTAAGGTGACCAGAATGCTGTGCTCCCTTATTAGCATATTAATTCATTGCATAGAATTAGATGCTTTGAAAGTACTGGAAGGCTTGCCATTTTTTGAAATTCTAGGCACCCTCCTTTCAATGTCATCACTTAAAGGCAGAGTTTTCACAAATGGCTTAGTTGTCAAGAGAAGGATAGTTGCAAAAGACACATCTTCTCACTTGTGAGTCAGTTCTCAACCTCTCATTCCAGTTAATGAAGGTTTTGATTGGCACTGTCCCATACCAGGATTTAATTGGGACATTTATATTTTAAAAGCAAATTAATTCTCCTGGAAAAACACTAAAATGTTTTTGAACTTCTGGTGCTTGAAAAATATTGGTAAAATCATCTCCTAACACAGGAATGGATTATTTTCTATTTTTCAGAGGAGGGTGACTAGACTAAAGATAGGGAAAGGTGTCTTCATGTGACTGCAGGAAGAGTTGTGCCTATGGAACTGTGGTTTCTTCTCTCCCTCTCCTAGTTTCCTTCTTCTCCCTCTCTGTCCTCGACCTTTGCTTCAGCATCTATTTCTCTCTTTCTCACACAGGCACAGTGTTACAATAATCATACTTTACATTTGTCCAGCATTCTTTTCTTGCCATTCGTTCCTTGAAACCACCCTGTAAGGTAGAGGGTGATTAAGGCAAATAGTATTGCCATTTTACAGACTTTTTAAAATGAGATACAGAAAGGATAAGTGACACACAGCTAGGTACGGGAAGATGCAGTCCTAAAACCTGTCTTGTGGCTCCAGTCTAATCCTGGTTCCATAGCTGTAGCCCAGATTCTGGGGAGCATGCAGTTCATGGTGGGGACAGGAACATAGCACCACCAGACATATGGCTCCAGTGACTTTGACAACAGGCAGGTGTGGTGCTCAGCAGAGTCATCATTAAGCTCCCCTGAAGATCCTCCCAGGAGCTCCCATCCTGGCTGTTGATCAGCTCCCATCCATCCATCCATCTATCCATCCATCCATCCATCCTTCTGTCCAGAATGAAGGGGAATATAGGAGGTATTCAGTTGGGGGAGGCCAAGAGGCGCATATGCTCTCTGGATTCTGGAGACTCCTCTTAAAGTCTAAATTGACAACTGAGTTCAGCCATTTTTGAACAGATAGCTGGTGATATGTCACAATAAAATTATTTCTCAAAGATAAATTCAATTGTCATACTGAATTATTATTATCCAGTTAATTCTAGCTACACAGATACTGCATTTGGGTAACAATTTTTTTTATATATATTTATTTATTTTATTATTTTATTTTTTGGCTGCGTTGGGTCTTCGTTGCTGCGCACAGGCTTTCTCTAGTTGCAGAGAGCGGGGGCTACTCTTTACTGCGGTGCACAGGCTTTCTCTAGTTGCAGAGAGCGGGGGCTACTCTTCACTGCGGTGCGCCGGCTTCTCGTTGCAGTGGCTTCTCCTGTTGCAGAGCACGGGCTCTAGGCGTGCAGGCTTCAGTAGTTGTGGCACGCGGGCTCAGTAGTTGTGGCTCTTGGGCTGTAGAGCGCAGGCTCAGTAGTTGTGGCGCACGGGCTTTGTTGCTCCACGGCATGTGGGATCTTCCCGGACCAGGGCTCGAACCCGTGTCCCCTGCATTGGCAGGCGGATTCTTAACCACTGTGCCACCAGGGAAGCCCAGGGTGACAATTTAAAAACATGTTTCCAGTTCCCTTCCCTCAAAGAATCAATTTAGTTATGTAAAAATGCAAAAGATTAACAAAATCACCTTAATATTATGATTAATTGATACCTGTCATGCTGGATTGTTATAACTTAAGAACACTTCACCAGCTTCCCAAATCAAATCTGTAGTGTCCCTTTTTATTGTATTTAAAAAAGAAATCTTGGTATGAGAAGCCTGAAAGAAAACTTTCAATGTGCACCAAACACATTTCTAGCTTTTATTCTCCATTGCTATTTGCAGTTACCCAGAGACGGAAAGTACTGTAAGAAAAATACCACCCAGAAGGATCCCACTCAGGTCACAATTCACATACTTTTTCCTAAGATGCCCAACTGTGACAAGCAAAAGCCAATTCAAAGATAGATCTTTGGGGCACCCTCTGGTGGCTGAGAAGAGTCAGGAGCTGTGTCCAGACTCAGAAGGCCAGTGATCTTTGAGGCTTTTTAAAATGGCCATTACTAAATTTTTCCATTCACCATTGAAAGTGTATCCAGATCAGGAAAGCAGGAGGGAGTGGAAAGAATTTGGAATCACAAGACTTGGATCTGAGTCAGAGCTCTGTCATTTACCAGTTTTGTGAACCTATGTCTAGCTGGTCAGTTTCCACAGAGCTGAAGTTCAATCTGGAATTTCTCATTGGAGATAAGAGGCAATGTCAAAACTAGAGGGGTATATGATTCCATTTATCTGATCTGTCCAGAAAAGGCAACTCTATAGAGACAGAAAGTAGATTAGTGGTTGCCTGGGGTTGGGAATGGGAGTGGGGATTAATTGTAAATGGACAGAAAAGGTCTTAGTGGGGTGATGAAATGTCCTAAAACTGGATTGTGGTGATAGTGGCACAACACAGTAAATTTACTAAAAATCATTGCAATGTATATTAAAAATGAGTGAATTTTGTGGTCTGTAAATTATACCTCAATAAAGGTGTTTTAGAAAAACAACAGGAGGGAAAAGCAGAGTGGATAACTTGTAAATGTAGGTACAGAGCTAGGAAGCCTGGGTAACTGGGTAGAAGGAAAGGTGAATGTGGAGCTAGGATGGCGGTGAGCAGGAAAAATGCCTAGGACAGCTGCTGCGGTTTGGAACTTACTTTGTCCACTTTCCATTGTCCATAGCTCGTGCCCAGGTGGGTGGTCTGAGGTTCGCAGGCTAGAGGCAGAAACGACACTGCTTCCCGGCTCAGATTCCTATTGCAGGTAGAGGCAGGGCTTCCATGAACCCCAAACAGAAAGTCTGACCATTCAGGGGCATTTCTGATGGAGGGAAGACCATTAAAGCAGACAACTTGATGCAGTTGCATCAAAATGACCATTTGGAAATATAAAGACTGTGTTCTCTTCATAACTTTTCTCCATCACAGGTAATTCAGTATGGTTGCGGAATAAGATGAGATTAAGGAATGGGCTGGGGAGAGAATGTCTATTTTTTACATTACTTACTAATAGAAAACTTGAAAGTGTAAGGATTTACAAAATTACCAGAAGAGAGTTCAGGACAGTATCTATGCAGAGTTGGGTAGAGAGAAATTTGTTAGGAATAACGCCCAAACCAGAACTCTGAAAGAGGTGACAAATGGATTTGGTTAGTTTAATAAAATAAAATAAGAAGAGAAAGAAAAAGGAAAAGAAAAAAATAAGACACAGATGACATACTAGCAAAAAATGTTATATCATATGTACCAAACAGGTACATATCCTCAATGTAACAGACACTTACAAACCAGAGAAAAACGGGCAAAGGAGGGGTACAGATAATTCACGAGAGGAAAAATAAATGAAGAGATACAATCTGTCAACATCTGAAACAGCATTTAACCTGGCTACTAACTAATAAATGTTATTAAGAAAACAATGAGCTATTTTTCACCTATGAGATTAGCAAAGATTAAGAAGACCGATGTTGATTATCTTCAGTGCTCTGGTAAATTGGTACAGCTTTCTGGGGAGTAATTTGGCACTACACTTCAAATGTAAATATGGATACCTTTTGGCCCATTCCATTTTTGGGAATTACTTTATGTTAATTAGACATGTGTGAAAAGATATATACATTAGGATGTTCATGACTGAGGTACTCATAACGGCAAAAAAATAGAAAGGTTCTGAAACACCCTTCAACAGGGATTTCGTTAGTATTGTACATCTATTCAATGCAATATATGCAGTAATTAAAAATGAATGATCTATATTTTGGGTCATGGAGGAAATGTTTACATTGTGTTGCTAAGTAAAAAATATCAGGGTCATAATAGCATAGATGATATGATTACATTTTTTTTAAAAATAATAGTGTGTGTGCCTGTGTGATGGATGTGAAGCTGCACTGCCCAGATGCCCCTTCAAAAAAGGACTTGCTGCTGTCAGCGCATTCAGGAACTGCCGCAGCTGCAGGGCTACCTCTCCCAATGTCCTGCCCTCCCGAGCACGGAGGGTGGGTACTTCCTGATGGAGGTAAGGGTATAAGGCCGGTCATTTTAGCTCAACAGAGAGCAATTCTGCTGGGCTATTTTCACCCCAGAGCTTCCTGTCAGGTCAGCCAAGGTTGCAACACAGCTCGAGTTCTCTCTCTACCTGATTCTGCTTTCATCCCCTTCTTTCCACAGGTGTTGATCCCAAGGACAGTTCTTAAGAAACGTCCTGCACAATAAACTCCATCTCAGAATCTGCTTCCCAGAAAACCCAAACCAGTGATTTTTATACTTATCCAGTGAACAAATTCTGGAAAAAATATTCAAGTATTTTGTGCTGGATGGTTTGTATGTCATAATTTTTGGCATTGTCTGATTCTTTTAAAATGGGTATTTGTTATTTTTGTCATTAGATGAAGATAATTCATCAGTTTTTCATTCTGGAAAATAAAAAGAAAAATTAGTAGCTTGGTGTTATTCTGGTCAAGATGACCAAATCTAAGTATCCATATCGAAATGGCAGTGTCCAAGCCACCTGGTGTGCAGCCTTCTGAATGGGGAGGTGATGGTCTGAACACCCTTCTGGCCCACAGCCTTCCTACTGCTCTAGGTCTTGGTTCTGGTAGGAGTTTTGGCATGTCTTCCACCAGGTTGTCGGAACATTGTTGAGGTTGCCTATGAAGTGTAAGATGCAATTTGGGAGGGATTGTGAGGACCCACTGAAGATGATGTGTGCCCACATGGATAGGAGTAGATGTACACAGAACGCCCCATGCTGATAAACTCTCAAGCCTCCAGGGAGTGTCTCCTTTTTCATCATGAGCAGGTGGAACACGTGTGCTGGGAAGGGAGCCAAATGGTATCTGCCACCCAGATTCCTTAGCTTAGAGCCTTGAACTGTTTGGCAAATACCTCATACCGCCTATACCAGAAGAATCTGTCTACTAGTATCCCTCTGAGTGTCTTGTGGCCTTTCCAGATTTTGGCCATATCTTGTGGCCACGTTGAGGAATGTAGGGAAACTACAGGGTTAAAAGCCATTGCTGCTGAGAACAAAGTAGTTTGCTTGGCTCACACCGTCTTAGGAAATAGTGAATTAGCTATCAATTGTAGCAGAGACCATGAGTTGTTCCCGCAAATCCATTCTCCCCTAAATACAAAACCCAAGTTTTGCTGGCACATGGCTATCCAGCAAAAGACTACATTGCACAGCCTCCCTTGCAGCTAGATGTGATTAAATGAGTAAACTGTTGCCCATAGGATGTGAGCAGAATCAAAGTTCCAGGTCACCTCCTTAAAGGAAGCACTTTCTCGTTTCCCCCTTCCTGCTAGCCAGGATGCAGATCCAACATATACGGTGGTGAACCATATCCCACATGGACCAGGGCAAGACCTGGATGAATAGGCCACAAGAGAGAAACAGCCTTGGTCCCTGCTACAATGAAACTCCAGAACCTCATAGCATCCCTTGACCACTTACTCTTGTACTGTTACATAAGAGAGAAATACACTTTTTATTTAAGCCTCTGAATTTTTGGAAGGGGGAAATGCAAAAACCAGTCATTGTTTTTATATTATACTTTTATAACTCTATTATAGTGTTTATTATACTAATGTAATTACTTGTTTACTTCTCTGTCTCCTTCTCTAGAGTCTTTCTTTCTTTCTGAACTACTAGCATAGAAGTGGCATTCCCTAAATGTTTTCTAAATGCATGAGCAATTGAATGCCGAGGAAAATTTGTGGAAAAGGAAAGCTGGAGAACTAAATACAAACTTTAATCTCACAATTTCATATAACCAAAGTTTCCCCAGGCCTCTCTAGCCTGGGGGGACAACTAGAATCCCATCAACACATGGGGACAAAAATTATGAATGCATAAGTACTCACAGCTTTCCCTTCCTTACCCCTGGAGGAACATTCTAGTGTTTCCTGCTTAGCATTCTACCACATCATCCCGATCCTGATAAAAATTCACACCCATCTTTCAGATCAGATTAATCCGTGTGAGGAGCACCACTGAGAGGGAAGGTTTGTCTCCGAAAAGGCTGAGAAAGGGAAGCGGGGAGCAGGAGGCCTGAGTGAGAGAGTGGGAGCCGGGGAAGAAGGGGAAAGGAGATTTAATGAGACTGGAGACTGTAAACTGCATTTCCTTTTGAATGTCACTTAAGAGATACCAGTAAAGACCAGAATTAATGTGCTTTTGATGGCTGGTCTCTGCTCTCTGACAACAACACCATAGAAGAAGACAGGGCAGGACACTGGGATTTTTTCCCCAACAACATTTACAGCTCCAGTTTCACTGGCTTTTAGCCCATCTCTTCATGAAGGGCCTCAGCCCGTTCCCTAGTTCACAATTTTTTTCTGAGAGTCCTAGATGTTGTCTCTCTTGTAGCCATGAATTCCAACCCTCATTGTGATGCTGGCTGCTCATGAAGTCACAGGAAGGCAACCCGTATCCTCCGTGACTGCCACAGCTATCCCCAGGAAAGCCCACGTCTCTGCCCACAGCATGGTCTTCACATGCTCCAAACATCTTCTGTCCTGGTCCCCTGGTCTTTGAGATTAACCAAGGAACTGGTGCCTGAATTACAAGTCCTTCTCATCTAAATTTTTCTCCCAGATGCATATGAAAAGTGAAAAGTTCTTGGAATTCCCTTGTGTTCCAGTGGTTAGGGCTCCACACGTCCACCGCAGGGGGCACAGGTTCGATCCCTGGTTCAGGAGCTAAGATCCCATATGCCGTGTGGTGAAGACAAAAAAAAAAAAATTTTTTTTTAAAGTTCTTCCTTTCTTCTTCAGCCAAAAAAAACATCATGCAATTCAAACTCTTGTGGTCCTAGCCCCCAGTGCAAAACACATGTCAGCATCAAGCTGCCTCAAGCTTGGACCTGGCATTAATCAAACTAACCTGCAGCACCATGCAATGAGTTTGAGGTCCTCGCCAGCTCGTCAGTCATGGACTAAACACCTGGAAGGTAACACACTTGAGCTGTGGTGCAGTGCAGGCGGGCAAACCACAGCTGCCAATACTGGGACTCCTGGGGTCCACGTGCATCAGGAGGAGGGTTGACAAAACTACTAGTGTAATTCCTCAGTCTGCTGGACTCATAGTACAAAGATACAGCTGAAAGTGGTTTCTGAGCTTTATTAAGCATTAGTATGTAAATAAGCCAGAAACCTACAGCCAGATCACTGAATTCTGAATATTCAGGAAACTGAACTGATTATAAAGAAGACTACTGACTTACAAAAATGCACTTTGTTCTTGATGTTTGACAAATATAATTTTGATCCAGTTGTTTAAGATACAGCTTCTCACGGTTGGTGAGGAAACAAATCTGCTGTGAATGTGCAAAGCAGTGACAATGCATAACATGGGGCCTTCGGGCAGCGACCACATGGTTCACTTCTGCTGACAAGCGAGATCCCTGCTAGACTGCGTGTGAAGAGGCGCAGGAGTTATTGGAACTTGTTTTACCAAGGGAGAATTAAGGAATATTTACCAAATGGGTTTTCTGTGTATCCATATTTACTAGCAAAATCCCAGTGTGAATAAGGCCATAAAATCAGTCATTTATTCAGTAGTCCATGTGAGGCACTGTGCTGAGTCCTGATACTAAAACAGAACATTTAAAATAACTGTCGGGACTTCCCTGGTGGCGCAGTGGTTAAGAATCCGCCTGCCAGTGCAGCGGACATGGGTTCGAGCCCTGGTCCAGGAAGATCCCACATGCCATGGAGCAACTAAGCCCGTGCGCACAACTACTGAGCCTGCACCCTAGAGCCCGCGAGCCACAACTACTGAAGCCCGCGCGCCTAGAGCCCGTGCTCCACAACAAGAGAAGCCACTGCAATGAGAAGCCCGTGCACCGCAACGAAGAGTAGCCCCGGCTCGCTGCAAATAGAGAAAGCCCGTGCGCAGCAACGAAGACCCAACACAGCCAAAAATAAATTTAAAAAAACAAAACAAAACAAAAAAAACTGTTGTAATGTGTGGCCACCTTATGTAGAGTACAGAAAGCCTGTAGCTATTTGCAGCTCCCAGCATTGCAAAAGCCGTGCAAAAAATACAAAGTAAAAAGTGTCTATATGTGCATAACTGAGTCACTTTGCTGTACAGCAGAGAGTGGCACAACATTGTAAATCAACTATACTTCAATTTAAAAGAATAAAAAAATAAAAAACAAAAAATGCAAAGGAAAACACACATACAGGCACGCGAGCGTGCACACACACACACACACACGCCAGTGCTTTATGGGGATGGAGAAGGAAGCTAAGTTTCCCTCTAATTAAATGATATATTCTCTAACCTTTTAGATATTTGAAAGCTAATTTAAGCTCTGAAGAAACGGTACGTCTCATCTATTGGGTCATCTTTGGGATGCCCCCAGGTGACTGCGGATACCAGATGTAATCATTGAAGTGTCAGCATTTTTGTTCTCCTTTTCTGCAGTGATACAGAGAGCTCCATTGTCTAGTCTCTCAGGCGGCTCTTGCTGGCAGATTCCATGTAAAATCACAGAGGGCAATTCTCCTTCGTTGGGGATAGGGACGCCGGGGGTGGAGCTCCCCTCTGCCGAGAGTGCCACTCGCCCGGCCCCAGGTGCTGGGAGGAGACAGAGCTGGGGGCCTGGCACCGGGGCAGAGCTCAGGCTCGGCACCGGCGGTGGGGCAGGACCCCCAAGCATCCCAGTTTCCCTAGGCCAGCAAAACCTCTGTGTCTGTGCTGAAAATCCAGCCTGGAGAGGCTCCTCTCGGATGACACCTAGAGATGACTGAAGGAAACGGAATTCTGGGCAACTGGAAAGAACTTGAGTAGAATGAAAGTAAGGGTTGTCTCCCCTCTGGGTGCACTTCTGGGGCGTCTTGGGTGTGCTCTAGGTGGGGTGGGCAGGTGTTAGGGATAGGAAGGAAGCACTGACAACTCTCCTTGGGAGCCTGAGAAAAATCCAATTAGATTTCTACCTCACAGGATGAAACAACAAAAACGAAATATTTCAGATGGATTTTTTTAATATGTAAACAAATAAGACCACAAAGGAATAAAATAAGAGAATTTCTCAGTAAAAAAAAAAAAAAAGACGGTGGGCAGAGCTGCAAAAACATTTAGGAGCCCCAACAGTACTTTTTGACTGATTAGAGGTGGAAAGCAAGAGAGAAGGAAGTGTTAGGGCCGAGAACCAGATCTCTGGCCTCGCAGATCTGGGGCTCCTGCATCCTTCTCTCTGAAGTGGAAGCAAGGAGGACATTGCCTGAATCACCCATCTCTCACCCCCCCACCTGCCCTGGCTGCTCTGTCATCAAACTCTCAAACAAGGCAGCCCCTGAATTCCTTACTATGACAATTACTTCATTTTGCAGCAAATATTGAAAATACTTTTGAACCAAAACTTAGGACACCAGATCCCTGGGTGGTCTAAAAGTGGAGGCAGGGCTGTGCCTCCAAATAAGGGTGTAAGGTCCTCAAGATGGTTCCGTTTTTGGGACTCCAAGGGTGTGCTCTGAGGTAGGACCTGAAATGCTGGAAGCTCTTTGGTGGGGTGTGTTCCAGGTCCTCAAGTCATTACGAGAACCATGTCTGACCTCACAAACGCACGCTGATAAGACGATTTATCTGGATAAATCTCACGATTCCACAATCTCCACATGTGGCCTCTGAAGGAATTCTTTTTCCAAAACCATTTTTAATCTCATAAAGTCCAAAGAAATTCAGAAAGGACTATCTTATTTCTTTCCTTTTCATTAACTAGGGGAAAAAAAGTCCCTAATGTATTTCCTTTCAATAGGCTAAAGTCCCATTTCCAAGCTAATTGGAAATTGCATAGACCAAAACATCAGTGCAGGCCCTTTAGCCAAGGTGGGATCAGGAAGTCCCCACAGCTGAGGTGCCTAGTCCCCACAGCTGAGGTGCTATGACCCGGTGCAGGCAGCGGCTTCCAAACTAGCATATAAGGGAGCAGTAATCATCTCTCCCTATATTCTCAGGCAGTTGAGAGCTGTGTTATTTAAGGTTCCATGGGAAGTTATCAATTGTATTGCTTAAATTAATACCTTTTTAAACACCTCCCATCTAATCACACTGTCTTCTTTTGAGTTCTGCCTCTGGCTGTGTCTTATTTGTTGGGGGATGGAGAGTAATTCTTTGTGTCGTTTCTACATGCGTTGTAACAACTCTTGTCCCAGACCGTCTTTTCAAGGATATTGTACACAAAAAAGCCTTGGAGGATAGAGATAGAGTCTCTTTCAGGGGCTGAGGGCAGATTTGTTTGCTGGCAAGGATAATAAAGGTAATGTCTGTCTCTGGAACAAAGGTTGGGCAGGTTTGCTAAGAGCCCACTATAAGATCAGAGGTTTTCTAAACTCACAGTTCCTCAGCTTTGACATAAATCCACTGTGTTCATAGCACCCGCCTGTGCCCACCTCAGCATCACCCCCATGGGACTCGGGGCTCAAGAGGAAGCCACGAGAATGTGAAGCTCACGCTGCCTGCTGTGCTGCGAGTAATAACGCCCTTTGTCTCTGACCAGGGGACGTCAATGTCAGCATCAATGAAGCTGTGACTGGCTCACTTGTTAGCCTGCAAAGAGGGTAAAAATTTCAGACTCCTCACGATATTGACATTATTTTGTCTTGTCATCTCTTTGGGTCATCATTGGACTTGAAGTTGGGGGGAATGCTGGTGAGGATGTGATAAGGACAACAAAAGCAAATTAAGTAGCTAATGTGAGTTTAACGTTGCTCTCGCCAGGGTCCTGCTGGCCTCCTGGCTGTCTTTACTCTTTCCTTGCCCGCATCAAAGTGAGCATCAGGCCAGTGCACTGCGGGGCACACCCTGAGTTCTACAGTGTAGTGAGTGCCTCTGTATGCCAACCACTCAGCAATCCATGATCTGTTTCTTACAACAGTTTTGGAAGTTAGGAAGTATCCCTGACCTGAGGCTGAGACGGGTTAAGAGACTTGTACAGCAAACTAAAAGTATCTATAGAAAGTATATATATATATCCATATAGAAAGAAATTTGAATTGTGTAGTATAAAAATTACATTTTCTCTCTCTCTAGATTCCGACCTCATTTTACCTAAAGAGTCAGATAAAAATATAATGTGACCTTCATGTATAACTGAATCACTTTGCTGTATACCAGAAACTAACACAACATTTAAATCAACTATACTTCAAAAAAATTTTTTTAATAAAAATAAAAGCTATAAGATCTCTGAAAAAAAAATAATGTGACCTATAGAACTTAAAATAATGTGGTTTTTAGTTTCAAATGTCTTAATGAGGAAAAGTAGATTTTGCTTCTGTGTTCTTTTAAGAACAAATAAAGTAGAAGTAGAAATTTAAAAAAAAAGAAACTTGTCCAATATCACAGAACCTAGTGATAGAGGCAGGATTCCTACCTGTATTTATCCGGTAGCAAAGCTCACACTCCTCCCACCACAAGCCCCTGCCGGCCCAGTTATGCAAATGAAGTTTTCAGGGAAAACGGAAAATGTTGCAGTGGTTATGTTGGCCAGTTTGCTTAACTTCCTCTCCTCAAGTGACTGCCACTACCCCATTTCCTGATTTGCTGCCCTATTTTATTTGACGCCTATTACTGCCAATCCACAGCAGTTCCTCCGCCCTTTTCCCATTAGCATCTCTTCTTGAATGTAGAGATATTAATGGTATTTTTTCACAACTGATTTAGAAATCTGTGTGTGTGGAAATGGGCTGAGAAAGACTGAGTTATGCGTGATCTAAGACGACAATGACAGGAAGTATAAGTTGAACTGACCCTTGAGAGCAATGAGAAAGTAATCCATGATCTCAGCTTCCGGTCCGAGGGGTTCAATACGCATCCGCCAGAAGCCTGAATTGGGAGCTCACGTCTCCCACGTCTTCTCCGTGGGGGCCCGTTTGAGGGTTGGCTGCCGTCCAGCTCTGTATTTCCAGGAAATGAGGCTTCGATTCCTTACAGTGTTAACTTTAAAGGAAGGGCACATCAATGTTTCTTGAAAGGGGAAGAATGTTTGAAAAAAAGCTGAATGAAAAGATAGAAAAATCCACAGCCCGCTTTCATTTTCAGTCCCCCTGGCACCAGCCTCCGCAAATGTACTGGCTGCGAAATTCCCTGTGGTCTGTGAGCAGGTGGTGGAACATCCAGATTTCCAAGCTCCTCTATTTTCCTCAAATTCACCAAACTTCTCAGCCCTGGGAATGCCTTGGGGCGCAGAAAATTTGAAAACAAACGTGTGTTTACAAATTCACCCTCACCACCAGCTGTAATATTACTGTATTTTCCCAGTAGAATTTTTATTCACTGCTGCCTTCAGGATAGTGTCAAGGGCAAACACACTCTAAAATATATCGAGGGGACTTCCCTGGTGGCGCAGTGGTTGGGAATCCGTCTGCTAATGCAGGAGACACGGGTTCGAGCCCTGGTCCGGGAAGATCCCACATGCCGCGGAGCAACTCAGCCCGTGCGCCACAACTACTGAGCCTGCGCTCTAGAGCCTGCAAGCCACAACTACTGAAGCCCACTCACCTAGAGCCCATGCTCCGCAACAAGAGAAGCCACCGCAGTGAGAAGCCCGCGCACAGCAACAAAGACCCAACGCGGCCAAAAATAAAGAAATAAAATAAATAAATTTATAAAAAAAAGAAGCCATCTGGAGAGACAGAGATGCAAAAGACCAGAGACTACAAGAGGAATAGAGAGATGGTTTCTAAACGCTGGGGAATGAAAAATATTGCTACATGGGAATAACTGGATTGATCCCAATCGCTGAGGCTAACCAAGAAGGCCCAGTGTCAGACAAGAAATTTGAAAATTCTTTTCTTTCTACTTGGATGTTTCTTCTTACTCAACGGTTCTCATTCTGTTCAGGCCATAGAGCCTGGGTTTTCTGACTGGTGAGGGAGTAAAATAAAGAGAGCAATGATGAGAAGGAAGACGGGGAACAGGCCTGGCCTGGGAGGGGACACCCAAGGCCGGTTCCTAAAACAAAAGTCAAGAATGAGTGCAGCTTTGAGTCTGTTTACCAATAGCCTATGACCACTTCTACACACAGTCAAACCCACCACAGGCCATCGTTCTGCTTGATGTAAATCACCATCACTGTACGTCTCCTCACTCTGAATGACGCTGCCAAGCCATACGACGGCAGAGCAGTAGCTTCTCTCATCGTCCAAAATCATTAGGGGTGTGTGTGTGTGTGTGTGTGTGTGTGCGCACACATGTACATGCTCACATGTGGCCAAAACGTAGAAGTGAGAAATCCCCAGCCCAGTCAGATATGGCCTTCAGTATTATTTTATTTTGGCTTGTGGAACAAGGTTTATTTCTTCTTTATGTTTTAAATTAGGGTTTTTTGCTTTCATTTTGGTGTGAAAAATGTGACACAGCTTTTAAAGTAATAGTATCTTAAGACGAGATATGAGATGTCATGAAAGTTGGGTATGACCCGAATATGACTCTGTGTATTTCTTTTTAATACGTGTATTTCTGCCTATGTCTCTGGGCCTGGGCACATCTTGTTCTGCTTTTGTTCCTGCATCACTTCTTTTAGACTGTCTCTATTTGTCTATTTCCATCTGTCCCCTCTGTTTTTGCCTCTTTTTCCCACACTTTTCTTTTTTCCCATTCATTTATTCAAAGTTACATTAAATGGCAACCACTGTATATTGTTTCTAAGAATTATCAAATTCCTCTTCCCCCCAACTCTGAATCAAGTAGCTTTTTCATGCAGGTACTTCAGTTGATCTTTGAAAGTTCAGTGCCCTTGAGAAAAAAAATGTTCTTGACTGTTTCCCTGACCCAGGATGGAGTTTTCCAGAAACGTCCATCATGTCAACCCTCTATTGATATACACAGAATGCTGATGCCTTTCAAGGCTAGTGAGAAATAAGTCGGTAAAAGGAGAACCCGGACTCTCAGGTGCAGAGAGGAACGAGACGATGTAAAAATGAAAATACATGTAAAAATGAGACATTTAATTATACTCTCTGATTTTAAACTTTGAAACATGAAACGCATAGCTCTATAAAGCATGGAGCAGGAACTGAAAATGTGACAACCTGGTCAAAGTTTGAATTTTTCCAAATCTACGAACAAGGTTTTTTGATCTTAAAACGATTCAGACCTGTGACTGGGACGTTCCCTAATTTGTTTCTCAGAAAACAGACCTCCGAAGGGCCTCAGGCTACAAAGCTTCCAGAATCCTGAACACCAGTGAAATCTTCAGAGCCAGCCGGCACCACCTCGCAGACAGTCAGTACTAAATACACGCGGGTTGAAATTCATTAGAGAAAAAATAAGTATGCTGAAAATTAGTTTTACCCTGGAATATACTACTGCACTTTCTAAGAATCTCTCGATTGCCTATAATTGCTGGAAGGCCTCATGTTTCACACCAATAATTCCAGTATTAGTGGGAAACTCAGAAGACATGAGGAAAGACTGAATTCATTATTAATGAAGGACTGCCGCCCTCTAAGGAAACACAGTGCACTTAACGCCCAGCTTACCTCATCTTCCGTCAATAAATCCATGCTCTCTAATTGTAAACAGCATCCCTTGGTAGACTCCCTGGAGAGGATGACAGCCAATTAACAAGCACACTTTGGCCTTAATTAAGCTGCTTTTTCCTGTCTGTGATACTACCTCAATATCAATGGAGACGGTTGATGCTTTAGTTTACTCCCATTACAGAACTGAATTCCAAGTTAATTCTTTTAAAACACGATCCAGTTAAAGCTTTTATTATCTAATGAAATGCATATATTTTTTTATTTTAAATGAGAAGGGGAATTCACTTGCAAGATTAATTTCTTTTTTGCCTCCCCCTTTTCCCTCTCCTTCTTAACTCATAGTCTAAGAGGGTATTAGTTTGCTAGGGCTACTGTAACAAAGTGCCACAGACTGGGTGGCTGAAACCCCAGAAATTTATTTTCTCAAAGTTCTGGAGGCTAGAAGTTTGAGATCAAAGTGTTGGCAGGATTGGTTTCTTCTGAGACCTCTCTCCTCGGCTTTTTTTTTTTTTTTTTCTCTCCTTGGCTTTTTGATGGCCATCTTCTCCCTGTGTCTTCACATCATCTGACCTTTGTATGTGTCTGTGTCCAAATTTCCCCTTGTTATGAGGACACCGGTCAGATTGGATTGGGGCCCATCCTAATGGACTCATTTTAGCAAAATCACCTCTTTAAAGGCCATTTCTCCAAATATAGTCACATTCTGAGGTACTAGGGGTTAGGACTTCAACATATAAAATTTGAGGGGACACAATTCAGCCCCTAACTGTGAGGATATGGTGACATTTCCAGGGAGAGGCAGTAGAGTATATGGTTAAGGGCACTGCTTCCAGAGCCAGACCGTCTGGGTTCAGATCTCAGCTTTCCCACTTCCCCCTGTGTGACTTTGGGCAAGTCACTTAAGTTTTCTGCCCTTTAGTTCCTCCATCTGTAAAATGGGTTAATAATGATGCCTCCCTCAGGGGGTTTTTATGAAGAGTAAATAAGTGCTTTATACATAGAAAGCCCTCTATAAATGTTGCTACAATTATTTCAAGCTTTTTCCTCAAAATGCTTAAAGAGGGCTTGTACATTTTCCTCATAAGGGAAATGAATGCTGTGTAAATGTACTATAAAAATGTGAAGAACATCTTGATTCCCCACGGTGTCACGAATTGAGACGATTATTTTAAAAATTTCTTTTACATTCGTAATTTTATACTCAAAATATATAATGACTCTTGTGTTAGGGCATGAAATGGATTTGGGCCGTATGTGGCAGATTTCAGTCAAGACTATACCCTCCCACCGTCTTCACCCCAGTCCTATATCTTCTCCTCCATCCAAACCAAAAGCAGGTTTCAAGTGTGTGGCTTGTTCTACCTGAGCAAACCTGGTCCAAATTCAGATGCCTTCATTTTTACAGCAAAACCCTAATTCTGGACCAATATCCTTCTTTACTGCTATACACCGGTAGCTAAGTATTTCTGGAGAAAATCTCTGACCACATGGGTAAGTTCTACTAAAATATCATGATCTCCAGCCTCTCCTGGGCCTTCTGCATCACTGCATCTTTTCCTTATCCCGGGTCCTCATCATCTCCCATTCCCCTAGGGAGCTATTCCCCACTCTTACCTCTGCATCTGAGTCTTGTACTCAAAGCGCACCTCTCTCTTGGCCCCTGATAACTTTTTTACTCTTCACCAGGAGCACAGTGGTTCTAGCAACACCAAACTGCTTAATTCCACACACACCACGTTGACTCTCCTCTGGGCCTTTGCTCTTGCACAGAAAATGCCTTCTTTTCCACCAGGCTCCTCTGCCTTTGTCTGACTTACTTTTACTCTTAAGACTTGCCTCCAACACCGCATCCTCCTTTCTTAAGCCTTCGTCCATCAGCAACCCTGCCTCACCCGAGCTGGGTGGCGCTCCTCCTGGTGCTTCCATCACTCCCTGCACACGTCTCCAGCACTGTTCCTATGACACTGCTACACAATTTATCTGTTGATGTATCCACCTCTCCCAATAAACTGAGCTCCTTGCAGTCAGAAGTCCTGTGTGTTCATTACTGAATTTCACTGTCCAGCACAGTAGATGTTCCAAACGAGTCCTCTCTTTCCTCCAGTACACAGGCTGTATTGAAATCACTTGTGTGCTAAGCTCTTGAGGGACAGGGGTCAGACTTAACTATTTTTCTTCTTTTGTCAATCAGGGTTCTTAGCTGTGAAGAACAAAACCCATCTGTGTTGATTTAAGTATGCAAGGATTTTGCTAAAAGGAATTGGGTAGCTCACTGAACCAGTGGGAAAATCAGAAAGTAGGTATGAAAAAAGGAAACTAAAAGCAGCCAGGACCACACTCAAAATCACACCACCAAACCAGGCCACCTGATGTCCAGAATGCACTGCCTTCCCACTGGCACTGCCGACTGTTCCTGGAAATGACAGGCTGATGCAGCATCTGCCACAGGCCTCCCCCTTGGTGGATTATCCACCCCCCCTACTTCCTGGCCTCTCTGGCTCCCACGTGCACCAGGGTGCATGCACCTGACTGGCTAAGCCTCAGTCAAAGTGCCCATGCCCAGAATGAAGGTGAATAGCTGATGTTTTCAGCCTGGTCAGAGATGGTGAGGTAATTCCTCAGATAAGGAGGGTGGCTCAGATAATGGTGGCCAGACAATAACAAATATCTATTACAGATCCCTCAGGCTTAGCACAGTCTGGCAAACAGTAAGTGCTAAGTAAAGGCAGATTAAAAAGTAAAGTATGAATGAATCGCCTCTAATTGTGTTTCCAGAAACCCACTTTTTTTATTGAATAAATTTGACATAATAACACTGTGTAAATTTAAGGTATACAGTGTGTTACCTTGATACATTTATATATTGCAATATGATTCCCATTGTAGAGATATTCATCACACTACATAATTATAGTACAACACTGTTGTCTATATTCATTATACTGTGCATTAGATCTCTATGGCTTATTCGCTACTTGTTGCAAGTTTATACCCTCAAACAACATCAAACTTGTCCCCCCCCACCCAGTCCCATCTCCTGGTAACAATTTTACTCTCTGTTTTTTACAAGGTTACCTTTTTTAGATTCCACATTTAAGTGAAATACAGTATTTGTCTTTCTCTGTCTGACTTGTCTCACTTAGCATTATGTGCTCAAGTAAGTACAATAAAATATTATTCAGCCATGAGAAAGGAGGCTATCCTGCCATTTGCTCCAGAAACCCACTTTGCCAAAGGGGAATCTCAACCTGGCCCTACAATCCATATTTTTGAGGAGAAGGAGATGGGAGGGAAAGGATGGGAGAAAAAAACACTAATATGTGTTAAGTGTCTGGGATGTGCCAGGCACTGTGCAGACACTTTAGACACATCCCTACTAGTGATACAGTCCTTGCTAGATTGTAATGTGCAAGAGTGGTACCAACCACGTCTGTCTTACCATTTATCATATCCCCAGTGCCTAGCACGGTGCCTGGCACACAGTAAGTAGGTCCTTGATAAATACTTGTTGGTGTTGAACAGTCCTACAAAGGTGAAACTGTGCCATTTTGTTGATGTTCAGATCAAGTACCCCTGGCAGTCACAAAGCTAGTGAGTAGCAGCTCTGTCTGGCACCCAACGCCATGCTCTTTCTATTGTCACACCTGCATGGACGCTAAAATCTGGATTGCCAAAATGCAGGCTATTGGGAGGAGTGATGTTAGCATCATGGCAGAATAAGATGTCCCTTATTTTTGTCCCCCTTTAACATATAAGATTTGGCCTCTATCCATGAATAAAAGTACCTCTGGGAGCTATGGGATCCAGCACCATATGCCAAGGCACCCAGAGGCATCTCACCCACCCGTGCATTGGGTAACAGGCAGACAGACCCTGGTATGGGCTGTGCAGCCAGCAGGAGCCTGTGAACCAGCTCCAACCCCTCTGGGCCACAGTCTGAGAGCACCTGGAAAATGCTGACTGGGGCAGATACCCATGGATGAGAGAGCCTTAGTAGAAGTTCAAGTTTCTAGAGGAGAAGTTCCAGCACTCTGTTGGCGCAAAAAAATAAAAAATAAAAAAATACAAGTCTGGATGTGTTGGAGTGGGTAAGAGGAACTTTGCCAAGTTCCTCCCCTCCAAGGCAGCCCAGCTTAGAGAAGGAAGAGCCCAGGGATCCCTCTGGTGGGGGGCTGGGGGAGTGGTGAGTGAGCGTCTGGCTGTCCCAGCTGTGCAGGACGCTGCTAAAGAAACCATCTCTCCAGAGCTGCACCCAGAGTATTGAAGCAAGAGTTCCATGATTAGGGGGAGGGAGGAGGTTGGGAAAGAGGCAGATAAGAATATCAGAGGGCATTAAAGGGACACGGTTCCTGCTGACTGTGTTCTAAACTCCAGCAGGAAGCCTGCTTATGAACTGCTGGGGAAACCTCACCAGAGGATCCCCCAACTGGCTGTGGGTACCCCTAACACCCTGAGGGCCAAACCCACACCTACTGTAAAACTCCTACAAGAAAACAGTGGTTTCTGTAATGACCTATATGGGAAAAGAATCTTAAAAAGAGTGGATATATGTATAACTGATTCACTTTGCTGTACAGCAGAAACTAACACAACATTGTAAATCAACTATACTCCAATAAAAAAATTTTTTTTAAATAGGAAAAAAGAAAAAAAAAAAACAGTGGGTAAGTTTCTTGACATAGGCCTTTGCAATTTTTTTGGATCTCACACCAAAAGCAAAAGCAACAAAAGCAAAAATAAGCAAGTGGGACCACATCAAACTTAAGAGCTTCTGCACGGCAAAAGAAACCATCAACAAAATGAAAAGGCAACCTACCAAATGGGTAAAAATATTTGCAAATCATATTCCTGGTAAGGGGTTAATATCCAAAATATATAAAAAATTCATATAACTCAATAGAAAAAAAAAAACAACGATTTAAAAATGGAGAAGCTGAATAAACATTTCTCCAAAGACATACAAATGGCCAACAGGTACATGAAAAGATGCTCAATGTCACTAATCATCAGGAAAATGCAAATCAAAATCACAATGAGCTATCACTTCACATCTATTAGAATGGCTATCATCAAAAAAAAAAAAAGAGAGAGATAACAAGTGTTGATAAGGATTTGGAGAAAAGGGAACACTTGTGCACTGTTGGTGGGAATGTAAATTGGTGCAGTCACTATGGAAAACAGTATGGCGGTTCCTCAAAATATTAAAAATAGAATTACCATATGATCCAGTAATCCATTACTGGGTATATATCCAAAGGAAATGAAAACAGGATCTGCACCACCATGTTCGATGCAG
Source organism: Eubalaena glacialis (assembly GCF_028564815.1). Lineage (NCBI taxonomy): Eukaryota > Metazoa > Chordata > Mammalia > Artiodactyla > Balaenidae > Eubalaena > Eubalaena glacialis. The sequence continues at coordinate 42,929,938 of NC_083727.1, read as the reverse complement.
CATTATTCACAGTAGCTAAGATATGGAAACCACTTAAGAGTTTATCAATAGAGGAATAAAGAAGATGTACACATAAACAATGGAATATTATTCATCCATGAGAAAGGACATCCTGCCCTTTGCAACAACATGGATAAACCTCGAGGGCATTATGCTAAATGAAATAAGCCAGACCAAGAAAGACAAATATTGTAATGATATCACTTATATGTGGAATCTAAAAAAGCTGAACTCATAAAAACAAAGAGTAGAAAGGTAGTTACCAGGGGCCGGGGAGTGGAGGAAGTGGGGAGATGTTGGTCAAAGGCTACAAACTTACAGTTAGAAGGCGAATAAGTTCTGCAAATCTAATGCACAGCATGGTGATTACAGTTAATAATACTGTATTAGATACTTGAAAGTTGCTAAGAGATTAGATCTTAATTGTTCTCACCACAAAAAAGAAGTGATAATTATATGATATGATGGAGGTACTGGCTAGCTCCACAGCAGTAATCATACACTATATAAATGTATCAAAACAACGGTTGTACACCTTAAACTTACCCTATGTTATATGTCAATTATACCTCAATGACAAAAAAATAATGCAGACTATTGCTTGTGGGAGATTCTGGGCATTTTTTTTAAGCTTCTGATTAACAAAAATCTATCTGAGGACCTTGTGGATTGGAGTCTGACTCTCTGTCCCCATCTCCCAAAGGAATCGCGTGATTGAATGTATATTCTTTCAGAGTATAGCTTCTATGAAACGGACTCTGACCTCATGGCTCAGAGGGTTTCAAAGCCCTGCTGCCGCCGGCTCTTCAGGTACACATTATCAAAGTCTTCAGAAGATGGAGCCTGTCCCACAGTGATCGAATGGGGCGGCCCCTGCGGTGCTCCCACCCGCTCTGGTCCACCCCTCAGCTGGCCTGTGTGTCTGCTGGAAGTGCCCGAGGAGGCTGATTGTGGAAGAAATGTTTTCATCATGAGAGTTGAACGCAGGCAGGTCTTCAGCTTCTGCTGGTGAGTTTAGGCATTCCAGCCTTTTCAGTTCCCCTGCCAGAGATCCTTCATGCCCCCTAGCGGTGTGAGCAGCAGAGAGAACGGGCTGGTCTACATTCCCTTTCCGGGGGACTTCGCTCGTCAGAGCCACGTTTGTTCAAGGCAAGTAAGCACAGGAAACGGACAGACAAAAACCCCTTCCGGATGGTTATCTAGGGTCCCACGACTGAAAGCTTTTTTTTTTTTTATAACATCTTTATTGGAGTATAATTGTTTTACAATGGTGTGTTAGTTTCTGCTTTATAACAAAGTGAATCAGTTATACATATATATATGTTCCCATATCTCTTCCCTCTTGCGTCTCCCTCCCTCCCACCCTCCCTATCCCACCCCCCCATCCCACCCCTCTAGGTGGTCACAAAGCACAGAGCTGATCTCCCTGGGCTATGCGGCTGCTTCCCACTAGCTATCTATTTTACGTTTGATAGTGTATATATGTCCATGCCACTCTCTCACTTTGTCACAGCTTCCCCTTACCCTTCCCCATATCCTCAAGTCCATTCTCTAGTAGGTCTGTGTCTTTATTCCCGTCTTACCACTAGGTTCTTCATGACCTTTTTTTTTTTCTTAGATTCCATATATATGTGTTAGCATACGGTATTTGTTTTTCTCTTTCTGACTTACTTCATTCTGTATGACAGACTCTAGGTCCATCCACCTCACTACAAATAACTCAATTTCGTTTCTTTTTATGGCTGAGTAATATTCCATTGTATATATGTGCCACATCTTCTTTATCCATTCATCTGCTGATGGACACTTAGGTTGCTTCCATGTCCTGGCTATTGTAAACAGAGCTGCAATGAACATTTTGGTACATGACTCTTTGAATTATGGTTTTCTCAGGGTATATGCCCCGTAGTGGGATTGCTGGGTCGTATGGTAGTTCTATTTTTAGTTTTTTAAGGAACCTCCATACTGTTCTCCATAGTGGCTGTATCAATTTACATTCCCACCAACAGTGCAAGAGGGTTCCCTTTTCTCCACACCCTCTCCAGCATTTATTGTTTCTAGATTTTTTGATGATGGCCATTCTGACCGGTGTGAGACGATATCTCATTGTAGTTTTGATTTGCATTTCTCTAATGATTAAGATGCTGAGCATTCTTTCATGTGTTTGTTGGCAATCTGTATATCTTCTTATCTTTGATAAAGGAGGCAAGAATATACAGTGGAGAAAAGACAGCCTCTTCAATAAGTGGTGCTGGGAAAACTGGACAGCTACATGTAAAAGAATGAAATTAGAACACTCCCTAACACCATACACAAAAATAAACTCAAAATGAATTAAAGACCTAAATGTAAGGCCAGACACTATCAAACTCTTAGAGGAAAACATAGGCAGAACACTCTATGACATAAATCACAGCAAGATCCTTTTTGACCCACCTCCTAGAGAAATGGAAATAAAAACAAAAATAAACAAATGGGACCTAATGAAACTTAAAAGCTTTTGCACAGCAAAGGAAACCATAAACAAGACCAAAAGACAACCCTCAGAATGGGAGGAAATATTTGCAAATGAAGCAACTGACAAAGGATGAATCTCCAAAATTTACAAGCAGCTCATGCAGCTCAATAACAAAAAAACAAACAACCCAATCCAAAAGTGGGCAGAAGACCTAAATAGACATTTCTCCAAAGAAGATATACAGGTTGCCAACAAACACATGAAAGCTTTTTAATGAGGAAAAGTCCTCCAGGAAAAAACTATTTGCACACATTTGATGAAAATAAAAAGGGCCCTTTGGCTGGGCCGCACCTCGCGTCCTCCACGGCAGCCTTCTCAGTGTGTTCTACGTGGATGGTGCCCAGAGCCCAGCACAGGTGATGCCCCTCCTGGCGTGGCGAAGTACAACTGCCCTGGAGTGTTACTGCATCTTCTTAGGTGCTGAGCCAGGGCTGAGGCGTGGAGGAGTCCCCTGCTTCGGATATGGAGCAGCTGCCCGGGTCTGCTTGTAGAGGAAAGGGACCTGCGCTCAGCCCAGCACTGTTGCCCTGGCTTAGTGCCCATAGGAGAGGGCTGCCCACACGTTTCTTTCTGAAAGCACATGATGACTAAATGGGAGATGAGCCAAGGCCCTTATGACTTTGGCCTTGCCCTGACACAGTCACATTTCTTTTGGGAGCTGTCGTGATATAGTTGACGGGGCACTGGTTTTGAAATCAAACAGTGCCTCCTCCAGAAGCCATTTGTTAGCTGTGTGACCTTGAAAAATTAACACAGTCCCTCTGATCATGTTTCCATCTGTAAACAGGGTTAATGATAAGTTTCTTACAGAATTGCTGCGAGAACTAAATATCTATCTATCATCTATCCATCTATCTATATCTCATACATATAGACTCACACACATACATGAAGTGTCGAATAGGATGCCTAGCACATAGCAGGTGCTCAATACCAGTCAGTTCCTTCATCTTCCCAATCGTCACAATCGTCCACTCTCAGATCCCTCTGTGCCTGGGAGGAGAGCAGTCCATACATGTCATGAGGCAGGACCCCATCACCACCCCGGCATCTGCATATATGGCTCTTGCTCCAGAGAGGGGTGAACAACCAGACTCAGTTCATCTGCTTCTGAAACGTCTCAGGTCTAAATTTTTATTTGGCAGGCTTGTCTTTGTTTGTTTGTTTTGGCTTGTTTTGAAATGACATTGGAGATCTGGTGCTTGGGATTTCTTCTGTACTCCAGCCTTAGCAGGACACAAACATCTCATTTTTCTATAGTGAGTGGGAGCTGCCTTTAACCCCCTGAGATTCTCATCTGACCCAGAGACTCCCAAGTTCCCTTCACTGACTAAAAAAGAACTTAGAATTGGTCGTGGGTGCTAAGAGGGCAGGGTGTGGTGACAACAGGCCCTCCAGTAAGGAGGGGACTCGCTAGAGTCAGCTCCCGGCAGCTCTGACCACATCCTCTTCCAGCATCACGTGCAAAAATGCTCTCATGTCGGCCACACCTGGAGGGCGTTCCCTCCCCGTGCTGACACCAACCTGAGTGCTCCGCTCGGATAATCATACGTCTCAAGGAGATAAAAAGCAGGGAAGGAGAGCAGCCCGCTGACCTTTACACTCTCCACTTGGTATCAAGGTTTGCTGTTCTGCTTTTGGTCCTGGAATCCTAAATCCTTCTATTCTTGGGGGCAGGGCAACTTTTTAGGAGCAGTTCTGAAAACTGTTTCTCGTAATTATACAAGCCTGACAACAAATTAGCTGTGGTTAGTTAGCACAATGACATGCACTACATCTATCCCTTAAATCCGATGATGAAATCAATGAAGAAAAGGCTTTCAAACACACACATCTCAAAACTGACGTCAATAATAAGATACGTCCTAGTTTTGTCAGGTGCTTTCCCTACATGACACAAAGCTCCCTCCAAGCCTCCTGGCTCCAAGGAGAAGCAGCCTCTTGTGTCTAGTCAACACTAACTGAGAAACACTGGGAAAAGAAGAGAGAGAAATGGGGAAGTGTGGACAAATGGTCATTCTTCCCTCAAATGTCTTAAATGTCTCATTCAACAAATACTTATCGAGCATCAACTATGTGCCAGGAACTCTTCTAAGAATTGGTCCATCAGTGAGTAAACAAACAGAAACCCCTGCCCTCAAGGAGCTTACATTCTAGTGAGGGCAGACAGATGGTGCCATGCTGAGGCAAAAAGAGAGATCAGTAACACTGATCCTGCCATTATTTAAAAATTTGATATTTTGCTCCTCGTGGATTTTTTTTTTTTTTTTGCACTTTGACTTTTAAAAGTATTGCATCAAAATATTTATCTTGATTATTTAAATTTTTGGTGTCCCCTTACATTTTGTACCTGAGGCAAATCTCACTCCCCTCATCCTAGTCCCAGCTGTGAGACAGGTGCTGGTAGACGCATGGTAGGGTCTGAAATGCACCACATACATCTCCCCTTTGAGTCCGATGCACCCATTTTCCCCAGCTGCCCAGAGTGTTGACGGCTGACAGCTCACAGCTGAGTCCCCGCCCCTGGAGACTACCCTCAGCCCAGAGCCCTAGCCCAAGGACAGGCCCTCTCCCCAGGGGCAGCCTACATCCAATGATTGATCCACGTGGAGAGAGAAGATCCCAGAACCCCAGAGGCCAGATGACAATGCTTAACTGTCAGAAGCAAGGTGGGAGTAAACGGCTCACTGAGGAGCAGGGTCAGAACAGCAGGGAGACACTCACACAGAGCTGTGGAAATGGCTGGAGCCCCGACATGAGTCCCGAGATCAAACTATACACAGTGTTTTCAAAGTGTAGTCTCTGACCAGCAGCATCAGCATTGCCTGGAAAATTGTCAGAAGCCAATTCTCAGGCCCCAGCCCAGACCTACTCAGTTAGAAACTCTGGGGGGTGGGGACCAGCAATCTGTAGTTTAACACGGCCTCTAGGCACTCCAGATGCACTGGTCAAGAGAAAGCATCTGGAACAGGCTGAGGGCAGCTGGGCCAATAAAGTCAGAATTCTCTGACCAGCTTCTGGACCTGGATTAATTTCTGGACTCGGAGCCCGCTGACTGAAGCAAAGGTCAGGTCCTCAGGTAGAAGTACCCTGCAACACCTTGGCAAGACTATATGACAGTGATTACCCCAGTCCTTCTACAAAAGGACTGGCAGGTATTTACCTGGGTAACTATACCCTGGGGAAAGGAAATAGCCCAATACTTAATACTTTGAGAACCATTGCACACAAGGTCTGAGTTGAAAAATGATACCCAGTATGATACAAACATGTTCCCCCAGTAGAAAGAATGTGTGTGTGGGCCAGGTAACAGATGGACCCAGGTCTACTTCAGAGTAGGCTGAAATAGATAATACTTGGAAGTTGCCAGAACACTCACATATCCACACTGGTTCCTTCGCCTGTGAATAAAAGTGGGAAAGGACAAGTGGGAGCCTCTGAAGCTGCCCCTCTACTCCCCCTCTGAGCAAGACTGCAAATTACACACACCCCGAGGCAAATAGCAGAAACTAGCGCCACCCTTAAAGACCTAAAGGAAGCAGAGTGGTGATCCCCATCAATTTCCATTCAATTCATCAGTCTGGCCTCTACAAGAATTAGATCGGGGAAAATGTCAGCAGAGTACCCCAAGCTCCACCAACCTGTAGCGCCAACGGCAGCTGTTGTGCCAGATGTGGTATAAGCCACAGCCGCGTGCCTACCCCTCATCCCCCCACCCCCTGCCCACAGCAGCTGATCTGGAGGCAGCAAATGATACTCAGGGTCTCTCTCCTCTACCATCCATTCTAGATTTCCCTCACCCTTGGTTAGCACCTGTGACAGACAATAAACTAAATGAGTAAATGTTATAGTATGTCAGATGATAAAAATGCTGCAGAAAAATTAAGTAAGGGGAAGAATGTTTTGCAATTTTGAAGGTAGGTAGGCTTCATTGAAGTGACATTTGAGCAAAATCCTGAAGGAAGTGAGGAGTGATTACCTTCAGAGAAAAAGCACTCCACAGATAGAAGAGCAAGTGAAAAAGCCCTGGGGCTGCTTCATGTCTGGAGAATTATAGGAACCAGTACGGTCAGTGTTTGATGTCAAAAAGGTAGCACATGGCCAGATGTGCAGGGCCTTAGAGATCAATATTATACGGACTTTGGCTTTTACCCAGGATGAGATGGGAGCTGCTGGAGGGTTTGAGGTAAGAAGTAATATTACCTGACAGATTCACTCTGATTACTGTGCTGAGAATAGCCTGTAGGGAAGCACAGTGAGAGAGTATAGTGGCTTGGACTGGTGTGATAGCAGCAAATGTGGTGAAAAGTGTACAGATTCTGGATATATATATTTTTTTCTTTTTAAAGATTTTTTTTTTGATGTGGACTTTAAAAAAATTTTATTAATTAATTTATTTATTTATGGCTGTGTTGGGTCTTCGTTTCTGTGCGAGGGCTTTCTCTAGTTGCGGCAAGTGGGGGCCACTCTTCATCGCGGTGCGCAGGCCTCTCATTATCGCGGCCTCTCTTTGTTGCGGAGCACAGGCTCCAGACGCGCAGGCTCAGTAATTGTGGCTCACGGGCCTAGTTGCTCCGCGGCATGTGGGATCTTCCCAGACCAGGGCTCGAACCCGTGTCTCCTGCATTGGCAGGCAGATTCTCAACCACTGCGCCACCAGGGAAGCCCCTGGACCATTTTTTAAAAATTATTTATTTATTTATTTATTTATTTTTGGCTGCGTTGGGTCTTCGTTGCTGCACGCAGGCTTTCTCTAGTTGTGGCGAGCGGGGGCTGCTCTTCCTTGCGGTGCGTGGGCTTCTCATTGCAGTGGCTTCTCTTGTTGTGGAGCACGGGCTCTAGGTGTGAGGGCTTCAGTAGTTGTTGCACACAGGCTCAGTAGTTGTGGCTGGCGGGCTCTAGAGCGCAGGCTCAGTAGTTGTGACACACGGGCTTAGTTGTTCCGCGGCATGTGAGATGTTCCCGGACCAGGGCTTGAACCCGTGTCCCCTGCATTGGCAGGCGGATTCTTAACCACTGCACCACCAGGGAAGTCCCTGGATATATTTTAAATAGAGATTCCATAGGATTTGCTAACAGATGGGGTGTGAGGTACAAGAGAAAGTATATGGTCAAGGATGACTCAAGATTTTGGCCTAAGCAATTGGAAGGATGGAGTCTCTAATTTCCCAAGATGGATAAATCTGGGAAATGAACACGTTTGATGGGGACAAGATCAGGAGTATTATTTGAAATATGTTGAGGTGGAGGTATATTGACTAGGAGTTGGATAGAGGAGTCTGGAGTTCGGGAAAGGAATCATCAACTGACCAATAGGTTTGGGGAGCCCTAAGACTCAATGAGCATATCAGGAAGTGGGGTGCAGATAGAGAAGAGCCCTGGGTCACTTGAACATTAAAGGTCTGGGAGAGGAGGAGAAACTAGGTAAGGAGAAGAAAAGCTGAGGAGACCAGAAGAGGTTAGTAAGGAAAACCACAGGCATGTGATGTCCTGGAGGCCAAGTGACAAAGGATCCCAGGGAGGGGACAGGAGTCAGCCACACCAAATCAAGTAAGATAACTGCTGCTCAGTGATCATTCAGTCCTGGAACCAATTCGCCCGATTCCCAATTTTGCTGTGCTACCAGTCTCCTTGATGTATCAGGAGGCACTGAAAAAGTTAGATCTGAAATATTAAGCAGTCTTTCAACACTGGTTTATTATGGAAGCCCTAAATTAAACCAATTTTGTCCCCACATAGAAGTGTGCCTGATGCAAATACTTGCTTTCTGGTGGTTCGATTCAGCCAAGGCTTAAGGTTCCAATGAAACGTAAAGAAGAGTGGCCTAAAAACCATTTACACTCACAAGATAAATAACTTACACCCTACTCCTTAGTGAGATCAGGCCCAGCGTGCATATCCTATTTCCCTTGTTGTTCTATATCTTGCATCAGAGTATTTATGTAGACACATGAACAGTTTACTTGAGTTTAACATTTCTGTCAAGTTCACGTTTACAAATATTACCTTCAGATGCATTTTTAAGCCTTTAAGAGGGAAGACGGTGGAACTGATGTAAGAACAACAGAAGAGTTACCACAGCTTCCTGTGTGTGTCCTCTGAGTGGCAGTGAAGGGAATAAGTGTGGGTAATGCTCCCCCGTATACCTGGGGTGGAGGGCTGCCTCGCCACTTGCAAGATGGGACATAGACAGCAAAACCTCTACTGGAGAGAGTACTAATGTGAGCCAGGAGCCTTCTTTTACCTTTCCTGAATGTTAACAATATGGAAATCAGACATGGAAAATGTTATTCTGAACACTGAGGAATACACACTGGCCTCGCCTTCCACATTTTGAGTTTGTCAGATTTGGAACTAGGGTGTCTGATAAGCTGCATCTGAAAGGTTAACCTGGTCCCAGGTAGTCCCTAGACTTAGACATTCATCAGGGTAGGTAGGTTCTGAACACCCAAGTGTTGTGGATTGGCCGAAAGTGAGCTCTAGGGATCTTCCTTGTGGCTGACCTAAGATCTTCTCTAGAATTGTTCTTCCAGTAATTCCACCAGCTAGGCAGCTTTAGCACTAGGGGAAGGCATAGAAATCAAATACAATACACACATAAAGAATACGTGGGTTTGCAAGAATTAAAACCTGTCAACCAAGAATAGATCTCTATTATTATAGTTTTGGTATACCTTCAAAAAAAAGTTTAAAGTTTGGCTGAGTTAAGCCAAAGAGTTAAAGATATCAGAATAATATGCTTGTTTTGTCTGTATTTCTAAGAAACACTAAAAATTAAAATAATAAAATCCCTATTATAAATTTTAGAATACCACATATACACTGAAAAGTATATCTTTAACAATGTCAGAAAACTCAACTCTTTTATGTAGTTACGATAGAATTAAGATCCTGGTTTGGTCCTCTCACAAAGAAAATTAGGTACAGCTTTTATTGTGTTTAAATAATTTTACATTATTAAAATGTTTTCAAGGAGTCCACTGGCCTGAAAAAACTATATCCTGACATGTTGATTCAGAATTAAAGGTTATTTTTATACTTTCCTTTATTGACTACAAATATGATTTTTGAGACTGTACATATTTCCCCTGAGACATCTGTGTTTTTCCTTGGTACACACATTAAATACCATATAAGAGAAAGTCTTAGTGGTTGTGAAATCACACAGTATAAAAAAACGTAGGACACAGCAGGATAAAATGTGACCTCAGGACACTAAACATTTTCAGCTCTGAAACTAAGGGACCCCACAGTAGTGGTAGTACTGACTTCCCCGTGCATCCCCAAAGCCCTGAGTTCAGCCATTAATACCGTTTGCCACTAAAGGAATAAAGTGCCTTAGGGGTACTGGATTCTATGACTTGAGTTGGGAAAAAAAAATAAAATGAGTCTGGAACATGCTGTTGTTTTCAGATAGCATGGGTCCTTTTGGGAAAATCAGAGTCTTAAAAGGACATTGGTGTGAACATAAAGGGACTCCCCATTGACCGAGTTGTAAGAATTTGCACATCAAAAACAAGTACAGAGGTGGTCATAACACGAAAGTAAGCTGTGTCAGAAGTTTAATTTTTTTAATAAGTAGGGGAGCATTCATATTGAGTAGTTTATTTCTTCTAATAATTATGTCTGTTTATACTATTTACATATATAGTTATTGCTCTCTGGGTAAGCACTGAAGAATAAACACTTGGAACTTGTAACTTGACCAAATGATCCTGGCAGAAGAAGGTACTAAAAAAAGTAGGGTGGATTTATTAGCACAAATAATAGGACATATGGTGAGATAATACCAGGTAGAAGATGGCATAGACGGTCATATACAGTAACTAAGGAAGACGGACAATTCAACACTGTATTTTAAAATATGAATTACTCAGTGTCCTGAAGAGACAAGTTAACTACATGAAACTAAGTGCTCTACAATCAAGATTGAAATGAAAAATGAAAGCTCTAGAATACAACCATATTAAATGATAAAAACAGATCAAAATACCCTAATGGCAAATCAATAGGTTAGGAATTATCAGCCACGCCCAGCTTAATACATCATTACTGCAAAAGATACCAAGTTTCAAAGACAAAAATTTATAAGAAAGGAATTTAAAAGTTTACCATAAAGAAAGTCAGCTCAACACTGTGGCTCAAGTTTGAATTACCCTAGTCTTCACCATCAGACCATGTCCAGGCCAAGAATCACCAGTCAACAACCCAGATCCTTTGCTTTTCCTTTAGTTCTCATAAGAATGCCAAAACTCAGGGAAGTACTAATACTTAAAGATTAGGAATATATCACATTAAGAATCATACTACACTGGGAAGTTAGTAAAGTACAGAAATAATGAAGAAATTACCTAAACCATAGCCTTGATGTTTTAGGATAGGTTTATGTGAATGTGCAATAACAACTTATAATCACTGCTTATATATGTTGTTCATCAGCTGCTTAAGGTGTCTGAGGATTTCAAGACTCATCCATACTAAATCTGTACTCACAGTTTAAAATTTTTCAGAAAATTTAATTAGTCAATTTTGGAATTAATGTTTAAACGCTCAAGAAAAATTGAGATTCCTAATTTTTTTCTGTATGAATTTAATGAAGTGATCATTAGACAAAGTACATATAGTTTTCAGTATTCCTCATGTCTAAAGTCCCTCAGACAATGAAAGAATCTATTATCATTTTCCAAATTCAAACTTCAGAAGAGAACATCTATAATTATGAAATCCTAACGACCCTTGCTAGAATCTAAAAGAAGAAGTTACTCTAAAAGCATTTAAGAAAGACAAAGCTTGAGTGGTCTTTTCCTACCAAACACAGTTATTGCTTGGTTTTAAAGACAAATGCATCGTAACTTAGTAGGAATCATGTTTCCGTGTTAACCACTTGGATGGATGCCATGATATATGACTGAGACTACTGCACACTCTCTTCTTCCAACTGTAGGATTTAAATTGTATTGAAGGTAAGTCCCCAAGACATAAAAAAGAATCTGAAGCACAAACTGTTGGCTCAAGAAAGAAAGGAAAACTCAAAAGGTCAATACCCCAAGAAAGCTACTATTTGACCAGTGGCCAGATCTCTATGACTATCATGGAACTGTGAGAAGACCTCTCAAAGAAACAAAAGCTTCAGTCATATTTAATCTGACACATGAGAATAGATACAAAAAAATTAGAAAAAAATCACATGATTTTGGCAAATCATAATAAATATTTACCACACTCAGCACATCTTGGGTGAAAAAAAAAAAACAACAACAAAGGAAAAAAACAAACAGAAAAAGAGTTCATCTGACTTGTTAGCATTGTGAGTGTTACCTTCCTGGCATTTGCTCCTGAGTGAATGAAGGGATCTCAGGAAAACCTACCCCCTAAAAAAAACCAAACCAAACCACACCCAAACAAAACAAACAGAAACATCTTTGGGAATATAAGTACTCTGTTTGCAAAATCAAGCACAATTGGTAATTAATTAGATTCAATTAGATTCAAGTGCTGGTATCACACTGCCCTTCATTGATTGTGTGCACAGCTTTTCAAGTCATTAAGATAAACCTGAATTTATAAAACCTGATGGGGGGGGCTGGTGTTCAGAATGGCACCCAATATGGTCAATACTTCTATATATCCATAAACACCATGTTGATATCCTGAAGGTGCTGGCTTGAGTGGACGAGGGTGAAACTTGACCAGAAAGCTTTTCATGACTATGGCTTTTTTCTCATTTCTTCATCCCAATCAAAATCTAATGGTTCATCGTCTAGTTCCGGTAAAGTGAAGAGAGATGTTTTGGAAAGACTCAGTCTCTCGGTGGACCCCCCCAGCTGAAAAGTTTTCCTTTTCCTGCCAAGCACTGTAGCTGCGGTCACAAGAAGAGGGCTGGGGCCTCCCTCACCCGGGTTCTTACTTTCAGGAGGAGGAAGGGATTCTGATTTGGATTCAGAGGGGGAAGTAAAGGAGAAGTTTGCCAATCTTGCTAATGTGCAAGCATGAACCTTGCCACTTTTACTATGGCACGAAACCTCTTCCTTTCTGTCTCTTTCAGAAGCAAGATGGAAACGCCCAGTGATGCTCCCAAGCTCTAATTCAGGCTGGACAGCTCCCTTTGCAGGGGCACATTCCCTCTTCTCTCTTGGTCCGTCTTTGTCCGGTGGCTGCCGTGACACGTCCTTTGTCTTATCTTGCAGCTGAGCTGGGCTTCTGATTTCTGAGGTAGAGGCCAGCTTTTCTGGACCCTTCCCAGGCAGAGCTGCTTTTCCTCTTGCTCTACGTTGGGGAATTTCAGGACTCTGAACTGCTGTTTTACTTGTGCCAGGAGACACATGGCTGCAATCTTCAGGAGAGTGGGTCAGTTTTGACTTCTGTTTGAAAGTAAATTTTGCCAGTTTGGCCACAGGGGGACCCGGACTCTCAACACTTTCAAGGTGGGGCTCTTGCACCCGAGCAAGGGATTTCTGTCTCTTTCTTTTGGGAGTTCCAAGCACTCTCTCTGGGCTCTGTACAGGAGTGGGCCGAGGATGAGGAGGGCTTGTGGGCTGCGAGGGCGGCCTGGCGGGTTTCCTGCACAACTCCTGGGCCCTCTCCTTGCGCAGCTCGTGCAGTTTCCTGGGGACGTGATGAATCAGTACTGAGTCTGGCTCATCAGCAGATACTGCTGCTTCAGACACCATTGCTGCCTTTTTTGCCTTTTCACCCTCAAGGCTGTCTGGCCTCAATGGAGCTTCTGTCTCTGCTGGTGTTGGAAGCGGTCCAGTTTCCAATTTGCTCCTTTGGCCTGGCTCCCTTTTTTCCTTACCCTGAGATTTGTTGTGGGAGATTTTCAAAGCCATTTCCCCCCCACTTGTTTTGGGACTAGGAGACACAGGAACAGTGTTTTTAGGTTCCATCGGATGAGTTGCTATGGAGTCAAACCAGTCCAAACTGTCATCTTGGCTATTTCTGTGCTCAGCTGAATGCCTTCTACTTGTCAGTCTATCGGGCCCCAGATGGGATGGGGGATTGAGAAGTGGGCTTCCCCCGGGCCTGCCTCCAGTAGAGGACAGATGTGTGCTACAGTTCACTTCCTGCTGAGCTGATGGTCTGAGCTTTGATTCTTCCCCTGGATCATCTCTCAGGGACCCTGAAGTCGTCTCTGCTTCCATTGCCCGTGGCTGATGTTGACACACACTCTGATTCTGTAACCTGTAGAAGATAAGGAAAACGTGTACTGCTTTAATCTTTTCATTTCTTTATTCTCTGAGATGCCATCTAAGGGTTTAAGTCCAATATAATTACGGGTTGATACCACATACAGTCCCTTAGAGCAGCAGGAGGAAATTATACGTTCATCAGGATAGAATTCAAGTGTTCTGATAATCATTCTAATTTGACCTAAAATGGTAGTAAAATAAAGAAAATGAAGTAGCAGGTTTGTGTACATATTTTCAGATCTCTCTGAAAATCCATTTCATTCATTTTAGAATGCTCAGTCTTCTGTCTCGTGTTAAATGTTCTCCTACAAGACAGACGGGTGGCTATGTGCAGAGTCGCTGATTACGGACCAAGAGAAGTGGCTCGAGTTGTTTGGTAGCCAGTCTGCAGATCTGAACCAAAGTGAAAGAATATAGTTTACGAGCTCCTCACATCTCTTGACTTAACTGAGGTACTGAATTTTCGTGCATCTGAAAAATCACCTTCCTCAGGAGTAAACAGACTGTGACTCCTCTGCGCTGTGGCCCCCGCCCCTCCAGCAGCCACCTGCATGGCAGACCTCCTCCAGGCAGCCGTGACCTCTTCCCTGCCTAGCCCAGCCATGTTTCAGCATGTGTTCTGGGCAGCCACTCTCCATTAGACTGATACAGAGTTGAAACCTACTGACCTGCCCAGAAGGTGGAGCTCATCTTGTGATATTCGTTTTAAACTGGAATAATGCCAGAGGACCAATTTCTAACAGGGATTGTAGCTTCTCAAAAGGAGGTCCCTTAGAAAGCCCTTCCTAACAACCTAGAAATGCATTCTCAGTATAAGGGGCAATATGACTCTGCTTCCATGCACTAAATCCAAACAGAAACTACACCAAAAAGCAGATGAGTAAATTATTCTAAAGGTCATGGGTAATTATAGAAAAAGGAACAGAAGAAAATACGTTAAAATTAAATGGATTTTAAACTTAAATATATTTAAATACATTAACATGTTAATGATAGCTGTCTCTGGGAAATAAGATTATGTCTGATTTTTTCCTTATTAATTTATTATTGTTACTTTCAAAATACTCTATAAAGAATATGCATTATTGCTTACAATTGGGAAAAAAAAATACCCGAAAATTATTTTGGGCTATAGTCACTGGTAGACTTGGGAACATCAATACAGGAAAATCTAGGTTCACTGTAGTCACAGCCAGACAAAAGCAAAACAAAACCAAACCAAACCCCAAATACCTTTCAAAATTACTACTATCTAGTATACTTTCAGTATCAAATTGAGGTCAGGGATACTCATAATTGTTAACACTCTATAACTTTAAAAATTTATGGGAATTTTAAGGGTAGAATAATTTAGCCCTACTATCGTAGTCTGATTCTGATGTGGGAAATTAATTTCTCCACTGTTTAAATTCTGCATTTTACTATACCTCCTAAGACATCTTTGCACGCTGTTTTTGTTTTTTTAACATCCTTATTGGAGTATAATTGCTTTACAATGGTGTGTTAGTTTCTGCTTTATAACAAAGTGAATCAGCTATACATATACATATACCCCCATATCTCCTCCCTCTTGCATCTCCCTCCCACCCTCCCTATCCCACCCCTCTACATGGTCACAAAGCACCGAGCTGATCTCCCTGTGCTATGCGGCTGCTTCCCACTAGCTATCTATTTTACATTTGGTACTGTATATATGTCCATGCCACTCTCTCACTTCGTCTCAGCTTACCCTTCCCCCTCCCAGTGTCCTCAAGTCCATTCTCTACATCTGCGTCTTTATTCCTGTCCTGCCCTTAGGTTCTTCATGACCTTTTTTTTTTTTTTTTTTTTTTTAGATTCCATATATATGTGTTAGCATACGGTATTTGTTTTTCTCTTTCTGACTTACTTCACTCTGTATGACAGACTCTAGGTCCATCCACCTCACTACAAATAACTCAATTTCGTTTCTCTTTATGGCTGAGTAATATTCCATTGTATATATGTGCCACATCTTCTTTACCCATTCATCCGTCGTTGGACACTTAGGTGGCTTCCATGTCCTGGCTACTGTAAATAGAGCTGCAGTGAACATTGTGGTACATGACTCTTTGAATTATGGTTTTCTCAGGGTATATGCCCAGGAGTGGGATTGCTCGGTCGTTTTGAGATGGGTAGAACAGCCACCATTTGAGGCTGGCTGTCACTAGTAAAGCATTTTCCCAAAGAAAAGTGATAAAAATACAAACAGCTTTATTATTAACATGTGCTCTCCTTAAGAAATAGAAAACTCTTTCCCAAGGGGATAAACCCACGTGCTACTGGGGGTTTTCCCTCTTGCTCAGCTTAGCTTTAGAGTGTGTCTTGGAGGTAATTCAGTTCCTTTGCGGGGCACCTGGCTTTGCTGCTGTGAGGATCAGCTCCGGAACATGCCCTTGCATTACAGAGAAACACCAGAAGAAAAAAAACATTTTAAAGGCCATTTTAAGGTCTGTTTTTTAGACCATCACCTACTCTTTTTTTGTTTTCCTTCTTTCCCTCCAGGAGGGTCATTTTGAATTTGCTAAGTCCAATTGCTATTTTTCTGTCACACAACACTGCTTCTGAGCCTCACATTCCTTCTTTCCTGAATCCAGCATGTCAGTTTTGGGTAGTCAAAATGACCAGTTTCTGGTCACTCAAAATGAGCATCCTTTCCAAAAGCAAAGCCAAACCCAGGACAGGCCTGAAAAGGATCAGCTACATCAAACTAAAAAAGAACCAGAGGAAGAGCTTTGATCTTAACACCATGCTCTGGATCGTGAAAAAGCCAGGAGACCAAAAAAAAAAAAGAGTCTGATTTTAGACAAAGTGCAAGTTTACTGCAGGCTGGCACCTGGGTATCAGTGGGACAAAACCAGTCCCCACACTTCCCCAAAAGGTTGTGCTGAGGTTTTATGAACAGAACAAGAACACTGCTGGATGAAGAGAGTGAGCAAATAGGAGAGAAACGCCAGCAAAAGAATTCTCAAGGTTTTCCTTAAACAGTCAATAATCCCAGCGTGCTCCCCAAATTCTCCCTGTGCAGCTGCTCTGCTCCCACATGCCCTCCATTCACCAGCCCCCAGCTTTGAGATCAACACCGGTAACCAGATTCAGGTCAGTCATTAACCCACTCACACGAATGAGGAAGAGGCCTGATGGACACACTTGCCATTCCTCACTCCTGCGTCATAGGCACAGACTCAAAGTCAGGCTTTTTAGAAGCTCACGTATTTAGGGAGCATGCAAACGTGAAAGTTCAGGCAAAAATTCTTTAGGTAATGTGTGTGACACGTTCCTTCCCACATGTCCACATTTTAACAAGTCACTAAAAGGGGAGTTGTGAAACATTGCTGTTGTCATTCCTGAGTTGTTCCCCTGTAGGATGAAAAACAGTTCCTTCATGGGCTTCCCTGGTGGCAAAATCCCAGTGTGAATAAGGCCATAAAATCAGTCATTTATTCAGTATTCCATGTGAGGCACTGTGCTGAGTCCTGATACTAAAACAGAATATTTAAAATAACTGTCGGGACTTCTCTGGTGGCACAGAGGTTAAGAATCCGCCTGCCATTGCAGGGGACACGGGTTCGAGCCCTGGTCCGGGAAGATCCCACATGCCGTGGAGCAACTAAGCCCGTGCGCCACAACTACTGAGCCTGCGCTCTAGAGCCCGAGAGCCACAACTACTGAGCCCGTGTGCCACAACTACTGAAGCTCATGTGCCTAGAGCCCATGCTCCGCAACAAGAGAAGCCACCGTGATGAGAAGCCTGCGCACCACAATGAAGAGTAGCCCCTGCTCCCCGCAACCAGAGAAAAGCCTGCACGCAGCAACGAAGACCCAATGCAGCCAAAAATTAAATAAATAAATTTATTTAAAAAAAAGAAGAACAGTTCCTTCTTTAACATAAAATACCTCATTCTCACTGGGGAATTTTTTTAGTCTGAGTGTTAAATTGTAAATTTTTAAAAGTCATGGATCTGGGCATGTAAGGAAGGAAATCATGATGCTGAAGGGAAAGTCCGTGCTGCTGCTAATGGACCAGGAAGGCCTTTCCTGGGTGAGAGTCAGTACTTCTATCTCTACTTCCATAACCTTCCCAGTGTTCCAGCACAGGCTGGCCTGAAAGCAGTCTGGGTCTCTTCCTGCGATTTTCTTCTACCAGAGTTATATAATGACTAATGATCAAATATTTATTATGCTTGGAAGAAAGCTTTACAAACAATAAGAAAATAATTAAAATATTAATAAGCACTAAGATTCTTTATGTAAAGGCCATTGCACATGTCCTCTCCTGGTGATGAAAAACGATACAGCCAAGTTATAAAATATTTTGTGTCTGGGTCTGGCCCAGGATGGGATAGATCACTGCCTTAGAGGCCAACTTCCTCTTCCTCAACAGCAGTCCCAGCCACCTCTCTGAGTCGCACTGCTCTACTTCTTATACTGAGCCAAAGAAAGAGAAGAAGAAAAAGTGGTGGCAGTAAACAGGAGACAGCCCATTCACCAAGGTTTCTTGATGGAAACTGTGTGTCATATTGGGTGTAAACTGTAGGTGGCACACCTTGGTGCTTCTCATATAATCAGGACCCAGTTTATTACATATAGTAAAGGACCAGTCAGTGTTCTCCATGAGGTTCACCAAACCAGTAAGCCAAGGAAATGCAGCTGTGGAAGGTGGTCTCCAAAGAGGCAGCCATCAATTCCCTCATTCCTATATGTCTATGCCACTTCTCCCATCAAGAGGTGGTGTCCATTTCCCTTTACCTTGCATGTGGGTTGACCTTGTGACTTGCTCTGACCTATAAAATGTGGTAGAAGTGATGCTGAGTCAGCTCTGGCCCAGCCCATAAGAGGCCTGCAGCTTCCACTTTTGCTAAACTACTTGAGTCCTAAGCTACCATCTCAGAATTCTTACTACCTTACAGTAGAGAGAGCCCAGCTAGCCCCGGCCATTTAATCCCCCCCTGTGAAGGCACCACGTGATGGAAGCTATCTTGGATGTTCCAATTCCAAATGAGCTCCCAGCTAAATAAATGCAGGTGTATGAGTGACCCCAGCTGGCACTATGTGGAATGGAGATAAGCCATCCCCACGGAGCGCTCCTGAATTTCTGACTCCCAGAAAAGTGAGCACTAAAAAGTTGTGGTGGTTTTTTGTTTTGTTTTGTTTTGTTTTTAAGCTACTGAGCTTTGAGGTAGTAGATTATACAGTACTAGATAACTGAAATCCCCTACTGAGAGTACAGACAGATTTTCCACTTACTTTATACTTCTTTCATTTCACTAAATGCCAAGCAAGCATTTTCCATTATATGCTTTTCTTGGTTTTCTTTTCTCACCTTTCAAGTCTTCTTAGCTCTTCACTTAAGAGGCTGTGCAGCTCCAGCTTTTCCAGAATAAGTTCACACTGCTTCTGGTACTGCTCCAGAGGGTTATCAGGAAAGGATGTGTGGAGTGCATTCACACCTCCTAGCAGTGCACCTCCCTGAAAGGGTGAGAAAATGGAAAATACCAGCGAGAGTCACCAGGCTAGCCTGCATACAGGAAGTACACACTAGGGACCACTGATCCCAGATGGCTAAGACCAGCCCTCTACACCCCCATCACAGTATCAGAATCACCTGGGAGCCTTTTTCAAATTTCAGTGGTCCTCTCCCTCAATTCCTGGTGGCGTGCATTGCTCTGAGAAGCCACACTGTCTCTAGTGGGACCATAAGCATCTCCCAGGCGTGTTGAGGAGAAAAAGGATTGAGACCCACTGCTTTATACCAGTGGGTAAAGCAATGCTACTGATGCAGAGACTGTTTCTATGACAATTTTTTCCCCTTCTTTTAAATAGTTTCCTTTGGATATATTTCCAGGAATTACTAGGTCTAGAATAGGATCATTTTTATAACTCCTGATAGGCTATAAATTGTCTTTTTTAAACAATGCTTATAACTAGGGTTCAAATATTAGGTACAAAATATCCTTACCTGCATGGAGGACTCCATTACCGACACCACTGTAATAGCATCTTCCAGAGTCACTGTGTCACGGAACATCAGGCGAGCATGAGCTAATAAGGTGCATTTGAAATTATGAAGAATTATTTTTATGAATTTTTGAGGTGATAAATGTAATACTCTCCTTGATTCCCCCTATTCCAAAACTGTATTTTATAAATGAGCTACTAACAACAAATAAATTTTACTAGAACAAGCACATAAGTCTAACTTCAACTAGCTTTAAGGTTGTTTCTCTAATAATGGGCCTAACCCTTCTGCACAGCCCATGGCAATTCTGTGTATTTACATGAAAAGGTACTCTGGGCTCCAGCAAAGAAAGGTGCTATGCGGCATGTATTTAATATTCAGTAACTTTTAATCCTTACTTTCTAATCTATTATAAATCATACAAAATTAAAATTAATATTCATTTCTCATCTCTGGTACATCTCTTTATCTGTGAGCTTTTCAAAACTGCCAAATTTGCAAGCCTGAATCTTGGGTATTTCTTGCCTTAATATTAGTTATAAATCCTTGAAAAAGTGAGGCACTTTTGTTTTATAGAACTTTTTGGTAAGCCTATATTACATCATCATATGATACAGTCAGCTCATGTGAAAAAAATTTAGGATTGTTTAATAAGGGCTAAATGTAAAAGCCAGTATTAAAAAAAAAAAAAAAAAGTCTGGAGACGCATATTAGCTGCAAGTATGCATGTAAGTCTCATACCTTAGGGATGGGATAGAGCATGGCACTGTTAATTCAGCATTATTGTGTTAGTGGTGGGCTGTGAGTGGCAACTGGTGAGAAATAACCCAGGAAGCTATATAGGAAATACTTCCCAGTAAGGGAGTATTCCACCCCAAATGCTAATACAAGCCATCGAGAAACAAAACATCCGTAAATAAGACTTTCTAAATGAATGATGTCTTAAGTTATGGGAGGTTCTGAGATGTCACAAAGATTCCTCTTTCTTAACGATGCTTCGCTCCACTCAACATCTATAATCCGTCCCCAGAAGAGTGGTTTCATAGCTCCGAGTTTCTACTTTTTAAGCGACTATGAGCAAGCACCTCAGAGATCATCCTCACTCATCTCTGAATTCATGGTGCCAAGCCCCATGCCTTGCTCACATTGGACACCCAATAAAAGTATTATCTGCTGAAGGAAATAAACCTTCTGCTAATCGTATCAAGCTTTCCAGCAGGCGGATGGTTGTCCGGGCAGCGTTCCGGGAATCGCTCTGCCTCTGCATCTGGTAGTACCGGAGGAGAACTTGATTACCCTCATCAGACAGTGTGGGCTGCAGATTCCTAATGAGGCAGAAATAGGTTTTCATCTTTTCCATGCTCCAGAGCTTCCCTGATTTGCTTGGATAACCTGTATATATCAGGTATTGGGTCAGTAATTTCTAAGAACAGGCAAACATCTCATATTAAGGGTTTTGCTAAAGTTCTTGTACTCATTTTTAAAAAGATAACCTTCAGGTTTTGTGGCCATTGAAATCTAGATGTGTCTCTGCATATAGTTTTATAATAAACAGTCTTAGGCTCTAAGCTTAATAAAGGTAAGCTTCCTACAGAGGTTTAAATTATTCAGAATAATTCTGTTCTGCCATATACAGAAATAAATAGTACTTAGTAAATCTAATTTTTTGACATAAGTCCCACATTTAGAGTGCTGTTTCATAAACTCAGTCCATTTTTTTTGTGTGCAAGAGGTGAACCACGTGGTAATTATATATCATAAGGTTGCCCCCTTTCACCACAAAGGACACGTTTACCAACTTTAGTCTCATCAATGGCAAGCAGAGAAAGACCCTCTTCCTTCTGTTTATTATTCTGGGCTCACTAACTGACTCGTCTCACTGCTTTCTACCTAAGCCTCTCTCTACTGCCCATTAGATACGGTACCCTGGGTATTTATTTAATTTTCTTCAAGGAAAATTTCATTTGTTACGTCTATTCTTTGTCAATTTGAATGATTTGTCTGTCTCCACGTACCTTTGTTTTCTAAGATAAAGGCAGAAATTACACGATCCCAGTCTTCATTCTTGGTATCAAGCAAAACCAGGATCAGGTCGAATCGACTTAAGAGTGGGCTGCCAAGGGCAATGTTCACTGACACAGACTCATGGGGGTCGTACTGGCCTTTGGGGTTGGTTGCTGCGAGGATGGTGGTCCTTGTGTTCAGCTTGCACACGAGGCTACCAAAAGAGAAGGTACAATTCACTGACTGTTGAGATTCAAATGAAAAGCAAGATTAAACTTGTTAATAGAAAGGGACTGCTCTTGCACCTTGAAAATCTACACTCATGTGAAAGAGAATGTGAATGATACAAACACCAAGTTCAAATGAAGGACATTTACACTAGCCTATCTTGAAGAGAAGTAAGTATTTAATAAACACTTCTTATGCCCTGACTACGAGCAGACCCCTCTGCTAAGGGGTGTGAAGAGGTATACAAAGTTCAACCACACATGGATACTGCTCTTAAGGAGCTTGCAGTCCACTAGCTATAACGGTAAGACAAGGCAGAATATGGTAAGTTCAAGAAACATAAATTTCCCAGGGGAAATAAAGATGATGTGTATTCATCTATGTGGATGGTGGAGACACTCAGAGAAACATTACGAAGTAGTTTTTGAACTGGGTCTTTCATGACATCTGGACTTGTTCTGTGCTTTCACTTTGTTTCGGTTTTCTAAAAGTGAAAGAAACAGGTGGAAGGGAAAGGGAGGGAGGGAGGGAGGGAGGGATAAAAGAAAAAGAAATCAGGAAAAAGAAAGGTTGATCAGCATAGTGTTTTTGAGGAGTAACAGTGAAGGGAAGGCTGCGGAGGAGGGCTGGTCAGATGGGGGAGGACCACGGACGGGACACATGGGAGAGACAAGGGCAGTGGCCCTGGAAGAGGCACTCAAATCTTCCACAGAGCAGTGACAGGATAGATACGGAGGTGACATAACTTAGATGTTGTTTTTAAACTTGTTTATGATGGGCAAGCCCTCAAAATAATATGGCACATTCACTGACAATAACAAGTATAGCATTCTTTCTCTGTAAAGTTGTATGCTCTCCAGTGATGACTGTTTTCAGTTACAGCGGCATGTCTGCCTCTCTCAGCAGTCACAACCCTGGGACATCGGCAAACATGTGCTATGTCTGTTAATCCCTGATCTATTTCCAGTTGGCTCTAGCAATTACCTCATGCCTGAAGACTGAAAAAGTTTGAGAATTTTTATTTGTGGTAAATGGCACAAGAAGACACAGAACAGAAAGACAAACAAGGCACTTTCACTGAAAACTAAATCCTCTTTTTAAAAAAATTATTGATAGGGAAAAATTTTGAACAGAGAGTCCACATCTTAACATTTATGTACCAAAATGACTTTGTAAAGGCAGCTGTTTAGAACCCAGATTCAAGTTTGCCATAAAACCAATGTAATAAATGGTCCCTAACTAATCCCACAAAAAGCACATTTAATCCAATACTGAAGCGAGGCTGTTTGCATTTATCATAAAAAAGGAATATTGCTGCAATACTGGCAATGAAACAAAATACAACTGCATATGAATTAATTTCTCAAAAATTATTTTCTGAGAGGTAAAATCGATTGTTCTTCCTCTCTCTGATCAAGAGCTATTTACAAGCCATTTCCTGTGTGCAAAGGACTGTACTGAGAATTGAGAAGGGTATATAGCTGGTCCTGGCCTTCAGTTAGTTTACAACAGAACTGCTGGAGGATGAGGAGGCTCAACACAGCGCCGGCCAGACAGGAGGTGTGCAGCGGAAGCTGGCGGCAGCGGCAGCGTTAGTGTCCGCAAAGAGAGACTTCTGTGGAGATGCCTGGATACGTGTAAGACATAGAATCTTAACGATATCCATGACGTGAGAAGGAAAATGAGCAAGCCAAGATAGAAAAAAGGTGGTGAGTTATTCCTGAGGTAACTGGGGAAAAAATGAAAGGAGAAGCTTAGGGAAGGGGGCTAAGGAAGATTTATACGTGAAGAAAACAGGTTTCCTGAGGGGCAGCTTGTGGAAATTCAAGCAATGAAGGTAGAGCGGTGGGCAGGAGAAGAGGAGACTGTGTGGGATAGTAAGTCACGCAGTTGCCAGTAGCAAAGAGGAGGATGGGGACGGCGTCAGAAGGGACAGAGTGGTCTCGATCACTTGAAAGAGGGGAAGACAGCATATAAACCTGGTGGCTGCAGACCTGTGTACAAGCATGACTGCATTACAAACTGAATGGGGCTTTAGAGAACAAAGATACTCACACAGTCTAACCCTAAGTACTGTGTGCACAGTAATGCTTCGCTAAATACTACTGAATGAGGAACTCATGAATTAGTGGAAGGTAAGGGTCATTTTCCCAATCCAATACAAGCTCTACCTTCCTCAGTAATAAGAAGATAACTACCATATTTGTAATACCAAGCACTGTGTTAGGCTTTATGTATACATATCACCCCTAATCTTCACAACAACCTGAAAGGTAGCTATTATTATCACCAACTTGGAAATAAGGAAACTAGAAGTCCCAAGATGTTAATAACTTCCCCAAGGTTACGTGGAGAGCCACAGAGCTGTGATTCAAACCCAGATCTGCTTAACTCCAAAACCAATGCTCTTTCATCTCCAGACTGCCACTCTGGTGGTGTCACATTTTAAACACTTCCTGTGGTCTTGAAGATTCTGCCTCATGTTTTAGGTATTCATTTCCTTGCCTTATTTTTTTCCTACTTAATTTGAACCCCCTTGAGGGCCTGTGACTTACTCTTATAATGCTCACACTGTCTGTCACATATTAGATGCTCAATAAACAAGTACTGAATAAGTGATAAACAAAAATTAATCTTTACTTTACTTAGTACAGTATTTCTAAAATTCAGAGTCATTTTATACTCTCAGGCTTCATCAGTCATAAAATAATCACGCTAATATATTTTGTTTTCTGCATTAACTTCAAGGAGTGAAAACATTCCAGTTTCTGAAAAAGCTACTTTTCCATTTTTAATCCACATGTTTAAAACTTCCTATATACATGGGAGTACTTTTTCTAAACATCGTAAAGTTAAGTTACATAAATTATTTTTACCATGACAGGCCCTCCGGATGGTGCTCTTATTTTTGTGATGGCCCCCCATTACTCTCACTACATCTTTACCGGTGATCCCCATCTTTGCTCATGGGTTTAATCACTACCTATAGGCTGGCACTTCCAAATTTAGCTCTAAGCCTGTGGCAGTGGCTGCTCTGTGTTCACCAAACCTTGTTTTCCTTTCTCCCTGGGGACAGAGCAAGATTAAATTTCCCATCCTCCTTTCCAGTTAAGGAGAGCTGTAATAACAAGTCTTGCCAATGGAATGGGGGTAGGAGAACATATGCTACTTCCAGGTCAGGCTCCTAAAAGCCTTCCTGTGCAACCCTCCCCGCCTCTCTCTCTCTTTGCTGGTACAGATGAGGATAAGGCCCTGGAGCCAGACAGCCACCTGAGGGACTGTGTGGAGAACAGCGCCTCACCCTCCACCCACATCAGACTGTGACTCAAGCAAGAAAAACTCCCTCTGGCAAAACACTACAGGAAGAGATGAGCACAGGAGAGAAGTGACCACTTTTCAAGGAGTAACGAAAGAGAATAGACAGCTCAGGAATTTGAGGCTTTGAAGGGCTGGAAATAACAGTTGCCTCTAGACCCCAGAAAGTAAGGGGAAAGACTGAAACAGGCTTTGAACAACAAAGGCCCAGTCAATTTTCTCAGTAGTATAAAATGACCCAGATTAAGAGTGAAGCCTTCAGCTTAGATGGCCTTAGGGTAGCCACCATTAAGTTGAAGAAAAATGGAACGAAGGCCCACCCGTGTTCACAGCAGCTGTCCACAACAGCCAAGAGGAGGAAGCAATACAAGTGTCCATGGATGAATAAATGGATAAACAATACACACACTCACACAATGAAATGTTATTCAGCCTGAAAGAAAGGAAATCCTGCCACAAAATACAACATGGATGAACTTTGAGAACATTATGGTACGTGAATTAAGTCAGTCACAAAAGACAAATACTATATGATACCATTTATATGGGGTTTCTAGAGTAGTCACATTCAAAGAAACAGAAAGTAAAATGGTGGTTGCCAGGGACTGGGGAGAGGGGAAAATGCGGAGTTGTTGTTTAATGGGTGTAGAGTTTCAGTTTTGCAAGATGAAGAGTTCTGAAGATTGGTTACATAACAATGTGAATGTACTTAACACTACTGAACTGTATACTTAGAAATAATTAGGATGGTAAATTTTACGTGTTTTGTTTTTTGTTTTTAACCACAATTTTAAAAAATGGAATGGAGAGCGTTATGGACTGAATGTTTGTGTCCCCCGAAAGTTCCTATTTTGAAGCCCTAGCACCCAAAGTGGTGATATTATGAGTTGGGGAGCTCAGGAAGGTAACCAGGTTTAGATGGGGTTATGAGTGTACAGCCCTCATAATGGGATTCACATCCTGAAAGAAGAGGATGAGAGACAAGAGCTCTCTCTTCCGGCTTGCACATGGAGGGGAGGCCATGTGAGCACACAGCAAGAATGCAGCTGGTTAAGAGCAAGGAAGTGGGTCCTCACTAGGAATCGAATCTGCCAGCACCTTGGCCTTGGACTCCCCAGCCTCTGGAACTATGAGAAATAAATGTCTGTTGTTTAAGCCAATCAGTCTACAGTATTTTGTTATAGCAGCCCAAGGCAAAGAAGAAAAAACCCCCAAAACCCAACAAACTGAGCTTGAGAAATATGTCAAGAAGGGAATTCTGGATACTGGCATATGCAACTGACTAGAAGCAAAGGGATCAGAGACCTCAATTACTACGGGATCTGCACTGCCAAAGAAACCACGAACTCAGTCTGAAGAAGCCTTTGTTGTGACGGAATAAAATTCATACTTTATGGCAAGACAAGAAAATTTAAACATAAAATTCTTCTCTGCCTATTTGGGCTTCCTCCCTCCCCTTTAGTGTGTATTGTGTATCTGCATTAACCAGACCTCCTTAGGAGATAACCTTCCTTCTTAATCTTGTAAGGGGCCCCGATGACCCATGACCCACAACTCACTTTGTACGTGTAGAGCTGGATTGTGTAAACTGTCAATAATACATCATTTGACATATAACCCTTCATCTCAAAAACTTACGTAACTGTGCTTTGACCTCAGAACAGTCCTCAGAGCTTCCTGAAAGACTGTCACCCAGGTTATAACCTCAGGTTGGCTCAAAAAAAATTTTCCATTTCTTTCTTAGATCGACTACTGATTAATTTTTTTCATTGACAATTGCTTTCAAGTTGTAAAAACAACCTTTTGCACATATGACACCAAAAGCCCAAGTAAAAAAAAGACAAAAGAGGTAAAATGAACTGCATCAAAATTTGAAACTTTTATGCTTCAAAGGATGCCATCAAGGAGGTGAAAAAACCCACACACAGAATGGAAGAAATTATTATTTGCACATCATATATCTGATAAAGGACTTATATTCAGAACATACAAAGAACTCTTAGAACTCAACAATAAAATGATAAATAACCCAGTTAAAAATGGGCAAAGGATTGGAATAGACATTTCTCCAAAGAAGATATACAAATGGCCAATAAACATATGAAAAGATGCTCAATGACTTTAGTCATTAGGAAAATGCAAATCAAAACCTCAGTGAGGAAACCATAAACAAAATAGAAAAGACAACCTACAGAATCAGAGAAAATATTTGCAAACAATGCTACTGACAAGGGATTAATTTCCAAAACACACAAACAGTTCATATAGCTCAATATCAAAAAACAAAAAAACCCAATCAAAACATGGGCAGAAGACCTAAACAGACATTTCTCCAAAGAAGACATACAGATGGCCCACAGGCACATGAAAAAATGCTCAACACTGCTAATTATGAGAGAAATGCAAATCAAAACTACAAGGAGGTATCACCTCACTCTGGTCAGACTGGCCATCTTCAAAAAGTCTACAAATAATAAATGCTAGAGAGGTTATGGAGAAAAAGGAACCCTCCTACACTGTTGGAAGGAATGTAAAATGGTACAGCCACTATGGAGAACAGTGTGGAGGTTTTTTAAAAAACTAAAAATAGAGTTACCATACGATCCTGCAATCCCACTTCTGGGCATATATCCGGAGAAAACTATAATTTGAAAAGATACATGCACCCCAATGTTCATGGCAGCACTATTTACAATAGCCAAGACACAGAAACAACCTAAATGTCCATCGACAGATGAATGGAAAAAGAAGATGTGGTATATTTATACAACGGAACATTACTCAGCTGTAAAAAGAATGAAATAATGCCACCTGCAGCAACATGGATAGACCTAGAGATTATCATACTAAGTGAAGTAAGCCAGACAGAGAAAGACAAACATATAATATTGCTTATATGTGGAATCTGAAAAAAAATAAGATACAAATGAACTTATCTAAACAACAGAAATAGACCCACAGACATAGAAAACAAACTTATGGTTAGCAAAGGGGAAAGGGGGGGGGTAGGAGGAATAAATTAGGAGTTTGGGGTTAACACATCCACACTACTGTATATAAAATAGATAACCAACAAGGACCTACTGTATATAGCACAAGGAACTATACTCAATATTCTGTAATAACCTATAAGGGAAAAGAATCTGAAAAAGAATATATATATATAGATATATAGATATATAACTGTATATATATCTGGATCACTGTTAATCAACTACACTTCAGTTAAAAAAAAAAAACAACACAGTGAGATACGACTTTAGATACACTAGTACTGTTATAATCACAAAGACAATAACAAATGTTAGCAAGAATGTAGAGAAATTGGACCCTTCATACATTGCTCGAGAGATTGTAAAATGGTATAGTGGCTTCGGAAAACAGTTTAGCAGTTCCTCAAAAAGTTAAATATGGAGTTACCATTTGACCCAGCAATCTGCTCCTATGTATATACTCAAGAGTAATGAAATATGTCCCCACAAAAACTTGTACTTGAATCTTCTTAGTAGCATTATTCATAATAGCCCAAAATTGGAAACAGCCTAAATTTTTATCAACTGATGAATGGATAAACAAAATGTGGTATAGTCATATAAAGAAAGACTATTTAGCCATATAAAGAAACAAACTATTGATACATGCAACGACCCGGATGAACCTTAAAAACAAGTGAAAGTTGCCAGACACAAAAAGTCACATCTTATATGATTCGATTTATATGAAATGTCCAGAACAGGCAAATCCACAGAGATAGAAAGTAGATTAGTAGTTGCCAAGGACTTGGGAGAGACGGAAAATGGGGAGTGAGAGCTACAGGATATGGGATTTCTCTTTGGGGTGATTAAAATGCTCAGGAACCAGTGGTGATAGCTGCACGACTCTATGAATATACTAAAAACCACAGAATTGTATACTTCAGAAGGGTGGACTTTATGTAGTATGTGAATTATACCTCAAAGCTGTTAAGAGAAAAAGTCAGAGGAAAGGATCAAAATAAAATGGTATGTTTGTAAAAAACAAACAAACAAAAATAACAATCTTGGTCCCCTAAGCTTGGTCCAGGAGGACGCAGGCTGGGAAGCTCAGGCGCCGCCTTCAGATGTGGCCAAGGAGGATAACGGACAAGAAGAACCCCGTGTGTGCTGAGCTGAGCCAGGGGCCGGAGAACAGTGCAAAAGGAGTTCTCTTAGAATTAGAAGCGGGGTTTACTCACAAAACCTCCCTTCATAGTGCCCGCTCAGCAGGACCCCAGAATTTCTACAATCCAGTGCCTGCCATGTATTTTCCATTTTCCCCCTTTCTAAGTAGAGGCTGTTACTGTGATCAACCAGTCTGGTCCACCGTGGTATATACTGTGTGGGGTGGGAACACACTTGTCTTTCTCAGTTCGACAGTGCGTTGCTGGGTTCCCTCAAAAGCCGACTTCTGAGATAAGGATTTAGGAACAGGGAGTTTATTTGGGAGGCAACCCTAGGAGTGGGGAAAGTCAGACCAGAAAAAGAGAAAAGCCAATAAAGAGTACAAGGATGAGCAAGTTACTACGGCAGGAAATTGGGGCTCAGTCCTGCCAGGGAACCTCGAGGAACGTACATTAGAACTGTGCCACCCAGGGATGGGGAAGCAAAGATTACTGACTGACGATCCCTCAGTAGTTGAGGGTTCTTAGGTTGTGTTAAGCCACGGTTTGCTATAGTGGCTAGCGTAGCCTGACCTGACTAATATACAGCGCATCTCTCTACTGAGCTCCAGATCCGCTGGCTATGACAATAACCATCCCAGTGTTTAAGTGATCTCCTCCTAACCTAAAGAATCAGGCCAGAAAACAGCCTGGATGCAACATTCACATATCAGTTTCCGGATTATCCAACTTTTCTAGATTAATAGGGCCTCAATTTAAAAATAAAAATGTTTAGCACCCCCCAAAATGGGATGAAAAACCCCACAAAACTATACAAAACAAAAACATAATAATGATATTCTCACAATCCATTACATTCTTTTTGGCAATCTTAAACGCTGAGGTAGACACACCCTCCCCTGCTTTCTAACAAGGTCGATAAAGTTGACAAGTTACCTTTCACATCTAGATTGACCCAATGAGTGGTAACAAGAGATGCACAGGCAATGGGAATAGGAAAGAGGAAAGGGGTGAAAGTACTGCTCGTACGTATCGTCTAGAAAGAACAGGACACTCTCCGAGTACCTGATTTGCACTTAGATTTTCACATCTTGGTGGCATGCTTGGATGCCTCTAAGGAACACTTCTCAATCTGTTCCCTCCTCTCCCTGTTTCCCCCTCTTAACCTGAGGCTAGTCTGTGAAGGATGCTACCAGAGAAGCAGCTTCTCAAGATCCTGGAAGGAGGAGGCAAGCTGGGTGCCAGGTGTGGAGCCATCTTCCCCTGGAGCCATGGTTCCCAAGCCTGGCTTGTCAATGAGAACCCAGGTGGGTTTTAACAATACACATTCCCAGGTCCCACCTCCGAGATTCTGACTGGTAGGCCTGGTGTGGGCTAGAAAACTGAAGCGCCCAGTGGGGACTGGTGCTGTGGCTCTTCCATGGCTATTAGAATCGAGGTGTACAATAAATGTTTACTTGTCTGTCTCGCTACAAGGTTGACAGCATCTTGAGAACAAAGGCCTTGTCTTTTCATCTTTGTGGTGTTAGTAGCTAGCAGAGACCATGATGTTGCTGAGTGTTCAAGACATGTTTACTGAGCAAAACAAGAAATTGCCATCTTGCTGTTTTTAAATTTTAGACTGTACTTCTACCTAGGCATATGAGTAAAATTTAGTAGCAGCAAATATATAATTGCAATGTCAGATTTTCTCCTAAAATGTGTCCTCAGCAAATAGTGAGGGTATCCTCTATTATTTAAGAATCTGATACCCTGCCTTTGATGAGAAGCTATCCTAGTTAAGATTGAAAACAACCTGGAAAATACATGAAACATTATCTTTCCCAAATCATTATTTAGTTTAGCATTCTACAGCCTTAAAGATCATCACCACATAAAGCTCTCTCAAATGACTTCACACAGTCATGTGGCATTGTGCTGCCATTTGCCAGTTGCAGGGACTGATTTGCACAGCTTAAACAGGTACATTCAAATACTGATACCCCCTTTTAAGCTTATACTGCATCCTTTGCTTCTTGGTTTCTTCTTCTATTTCATTAAGCAGCCAGGACAAATGTAAAGTGTTAAACTCCCAAACTTTAAAAATGTTTTCAGATTTAAGTAACATAAGCAGAGAACAATAAAACTACTGGTCTTTTCCAACAAATATGGATTCAATAAGACCTATATTTTGGTACTAACACTGTAAGTTACATTTTAGTAGACTGTAGACATCCGTAGTAGACATCCTGAGTGTTTTAGCATTTTTTTCTATTCTGACTGCTCATAACAAGCTTTTACACCACAGAAATCATATTGACTGGTTCTCTCCCAGCCCCTTGTGCATTTGAATGGTGGGTATATGGCTTATGATATGCCCTCGCAGGTATGTGCTCACCACATGGATAAACTTTAACCTCAACTTAAAAAACAGTTTGTGGAACTGGCACAGCTACATGGAACAATTAAGTGTGTGGGTCTTATTTTTTAAAAGAATTTTCTACTTCTATGCAATGTATATAAAGTCACACACACACACACACACACACACACACACACACACACACACACACCCCTCTCTGCGAGATTCCCTGCAGCCTTGGAGTCCAGCCATTCTGATCCAGCAGTTCACATTGATACCCTTAAGGGAGATTATAATTCAAACAAAAATTCCTTCACAAGTCAATCAGACTTTAGTCACTTGAGACATGAGAGAGACAACGAGACAGAGAAAACAAAAGCAGACATATCAGAGAGTTCCTAAAAATGATGCTGCAAGGTATCAAACATCTCAAAGACAATCTTGACATGGTCCTAGAGAATGGGCCCAGAACATCTGGATGATGACAGCTCATTGAAGGACTCCTATTCCAGGGGACAAAAGCCAAAGGAAGAAAAGTCTGAACTGGGGAGTGAGGAGTAGGTAAGGTGTTTCCAGAGGAAAGTTCAGAGTATCCTTATTTTATTTTAGTTGAATATATGATTAAGTATTCCCTTTTCATACTTAACCCTTCTTACCTGCTTACTAATGAACACCCTGACATGCTTTATGTATCTAGAGACATTTTCTGAAAGAGTTCTGCATTTGGCAATTAACTGTATACTTTCCATCAGGAAGATTAACAGGCTTCTAATTAGGGAGAGTGAACTTAAGATTCTGAAAACTGTTGGCCACAAAATTAGATGAGCAACTGCTTGAAGCAGATCCAACTTTTTCTTACATTGTAGAGTGACTCAGAGTAAGTGCTATGAAAAATGAACACATGAGCTAAGTGGAACCTGAAGAGTGTTTTCTTTGGTTCCCACCACCAAGGAGATGATAGATGGACGGTGGTAACTGAGGGCACACTTAACTGCCAGCCCAAGAGCAAAACCGACATGTACCATATTCTTGCACTTTTCTGTAAGTGGTATTACAGCTATTACAGTGATGTCAAAATAAAAGTTAAAAAAAAAAAAACGTAAAAGGACAACTTGAATGGAGGAATAAAGATCACATAATTGGTGGGAGCTATGATCTGGGGAGAAATTGTAAGAACTTCTACAAACTACAGAGCTTGACCAAGAGTTTACAACTCACTAGGTACATGTGACCAAGTACTGTCTTTTAAAACCCTGCCATCCTTTTTGTCCATCTCTTTGAAATCCACTGAGCTCAAGACTTTTCTCATAAAGAGCTACCTCCTATTTAGATCGATTCACCAGGGTACTCTGTCTGTCTGTGTAAACAAACTATTATTTCCCAGCACCGACAAATCTACTAGTACTTACAACTGACATATGACTTGTTCTTTGGTATATTTCTTAAGCGATTCTTTGTCCTCATTATAGTCCTGGACAGGCCAACCACTGGAATGCCCACCAAGCACATAACTCCGCAATCCCTTGTACGTAAACTGCCGTACACGGACGACTGGCTGGGCCAGATATTGGAACTTGACCCAAGAGCAGTCAGCCCATAAACTGGCCAGAGGTCTCTGAGCTGGTCTTGCATAAATCTTCTAATAGGGATGACAATATCTAACTGGGCCTCTCTTGAGGGTATTTGAAATGGACACAAGAGGGAGAGCTCAACTACTAAAGAGAGGTGAACAAGCCTCAAAGACACACAAACACACAAATAAATCAAAGACAGAGAAAATATCTGAGTCACAACAATGGGAGAGCAGGTCTGAAAATGAATATACTTCTGGTGCTACGGTGGCAATGAGATAATATAGCTGCTATTTTATATCTACAAACTCCTATCCCCCAAATTATGTTCCAGTCACACCAAAATGCAGCTTTTACTCTCCCACATACCCTAGCAGGCCTGGCTTAAGGTCTATTTCAGGTAACTTGAGCGAGTCTCATTATAACTTTAAAAACCTTTACAGTTAGCATCCACCTTGTAGCATTCACTGTTTCATCGTGGAGCAGAACCGTGTTTTGGCTGACAGCTCAAGGATCCTAGACAAATGCAGGAACCTGATGATGATGATGATAATGGCCCATATTCACTTATAACAACTTCAAAATCCAAAAAGCTCTTAAAAAAGGCAAGGTTTTCATAGGTAATCTGGCAGCAAACTCTGACCTAAATTGATGTGAGTCTTTATCCCATTTAGTGTGAAGTTTTATAAGTTTCACAAAATAATTAAATAATTAAAGCGTTTGAATACAGAGTGCTGTCTCAGACACTGCTAGTGGGTTTCATAAGATATGACACATGCATTGTAGTACTTCCTTAAAATTGAAACAAAAAAATCTGAATTCCAACATGCATTTGGGCCCCAAGAGTTTCTGAAAGGAATTATAGACCTATAAAAGTTAACACTTAAATGGCATTTATTATGTGCCGGGTTCTATCCTAAGCACTTTACTGGATTAACTCATTTAATTTTCACAACAGCCGTATGAAACAGATAGAGTAATTCTCACCATCGTACCATGAGGAAGCCAAGGCACAGAGGAGTCGGGTAATATGCCTGGCTAGTAGGAAGTGGAGATGGAACCTCAACCCAGCCAGACTAGCTCGGGGACTCTTGCTCTTCATCATTATGATAATTCTTTCAATACCCTTTACATTCTTGTGGTCATTTTAAAAAGGTAGAGCTCTTGATGCAGTTTCCTGAACTTGTTCCATGTCTAGCACGTGGAAATATGGAAATATGTTCCATATTTCATGATATAATGTGAAACCGTATTTTATGTATGTACATATTCTGCAATAAACCAGCCAGCAGCTGAATTCGTTTATCATGGCTGAGTTTGTGGGCCAGCCCATAATTTGCAGCACCTCATAGGTGGTACCTTAAAGCTTATCCATTTACTCTTTAGATGCTTGAATTCCTTATACAATTTTTTTCTAGATGAACTTGAAGACCTCTAAAGCCTATAGGCAGCCTACTTATCTCTAGGCAGCTCTAGCCACTAAGAAGTCTTGCTTGTACTGATTCTAAATATGCTTCCCTGAACCTTCAATCCATTGATTCTAAAGAATATAGAACAAGTCTAATTCCATATCTATATTTGAGCCCTTCAAAATGATTGCAGATAACAATCTCTCTAATTACTTTTTCTGGAAATGGTTCAAGGAAAACACAGGCAATGTTTTAAAAATATACAGCAAAAGTTGGTGTTATTTAAACAGCAAGAAAGAATAGCTTAAAAAACAAAATGTTGACTTCCAGGCTTCCATAGGATAATGGCAGCTGCTTATATCCAAATCTCTCAACACATGCTCCAGAGACCTTAGGGATAAACAAGAAGAGCAAATAAACCTGTAAAACAAAACTGAAAGCTAGCTAAGAGAAAGACAGAATACTACAAACTTCAATTTCTGTGTAAACAGACATTAGAAACCAGCACAGCTAATCTAGAGCCCATACTGGAACAGGAAGATCAGTGGAGACTGAGTGAAAAGGAGGAGAGGGCAATGGGTTCCTCATGATGGAGGAACACAGATAAAACCACCCTTACAAGGAGGGAATCCCACACGGAGCGGGGAAATATTGAGAACAGCCTTGAGACCTCATCAAAGCAGTGACTACTGGGGAATAGAAAGAGGAGCCTGAAAGTTCCTGGGACCAGAGGTGGCAGGCTTGGGAAGGGTCCTGGAGTGGATGGAGGTGACTTACAAGGGGCAAGAGTCCCTTGGAGTGTTGGCAATCAGGAGAAGGAGGCAAGCAGTATATTAAAGATCCTACAGCACAAATGAGAAACACAAAATCAGAACACATCACCTGCCCCCCCTTAAACCTTAGGAAAAAACTCTATTAAGTAAAATGCACTGAGCTGAGATTACTCTGAACTAAAAACTAGTACACCATCCAAACCTCTGACCACCACCTTAATAGAATAACTACTACTGATTCAGGAAAAGATAAGACATTTCAGAATGAATGGAAATAATATGCATTATTAGTACAAAACTACCACAAGAATCAAAATACCTTAGTTGATAAAACCCCCATCTCACCTCCCCCTAAAAAAGCCCACAAAGCAGAAGAAATCTGTATTTAATACGCTCACTTAAATTAAATATTCTTAAACAAACATTTGTACATATGAAGAACCATTCTAAATCAGAATTCAAAAACTCAGAACAGAAAAATATAAAAAAGAGGAAGATGAACATCCAGAGATGACTCAGGGAAGAAAATGGGGGAAGGGAGGGAGACAAAATAATTTCAGAAATGAACATTCAAATCTGGGGGCCTAAAGAGAGGACAGACAGGAATGAAAATATAATAAAGGGTGCTAAGGGGAGGAATAAAAATGCCAAGAGAATAAAAACAAAACACAAAAGAGCTAAAAAGTCTCAGAAAAAAATTGGTTGCTATAGAATCTAGGCAAAGAAGACCTAACATACATGTAATTGGAATTTCTGAAAAACAAAACAAAGAACAGAATATGTGAAATTATAATTCAAGAAACATTTCCAGAGAGAAATGAAGTCTTCTACTGATACATTTCAAAGAGCTCACTAACATCTAAAAACAATGACCAAGGATAATCAACTAAGATATAGCCTAGTAAAAGTATTACACTTAAACCACAAAGAGAAAAATCCTTCTGGGCCTTCAGGCAAGAATATCAAATCACCTACAAAGCAAAGGATATCAGGATGGCATTAGATTTGTCAACAGCAACATGCAAAGCAAGATGACAGGAAAGAAAGTATAAGGCTAGGTCTTTATATCCAGTCATGCTGTTCTTCAAGTATCAAAGCTATGAAAAATATTAATAGCTTTAAACCTGCACAAACTCAGTACAGTACTCAGGAACCCCTCCCAAGGAATCTGTTAGAGGAGACCTTCATTCAACCAAGAGATGACAGTGATACTCTGGCAAAAGGACTGATGGTGAGCCCTGAATATATTTAATTTTAGGTCTAAGACCAAAACAAAGGAAGGTATAAAAGTAGAAGAAGAGTATATAAATATAAGTGTTATTTGTCCTGACAAAGTATAAATAATATAACAATTTTTTAATAGTAAAGAGAAGGGAGAAAAGGGAAAGTAGCATATGCTCATTGGTTACCAAATGGGTAATGAAGTACAGTCAAAGGATATTATTTAAAGCTCCCAAGGGAAGATAAAGGGGGCTGCAGGCATTATAAAAGGTATTTATAGGTAAGCCCTAGAACAGGCGTCATCAAACTACAGCCAACAGATCAAATCCAGCTCACTACCTATTTTTAAAGTAAAGCTTCACTGGGAAACAGCTACACCTATTCTTTTACATATTGTCTATGGCTTCTTTATTCTGTACACATCATAGACATATTGATGCAGTCATACTGTCTACATTAGCAGAGGTGAGTAGTTGCAACAGAGACTATATAGCCCACAAAAGCCTAAAATATTTACTATCTGGACCTTTATACAAAAAATTTGCCAACCCCTAATGTATAACAAGAATGCAAACCTTCCTAAATGCCAAACAAATAGAAAAAGAAACAAAGTTTTTTAAAAAATGAAACACTTGACACCAAGCATATTGGTAATACCAATAAATGTAAATGTGCTTAACTCACATTAAAAGAAAAAGATTTTCAGGTTACTTGTAAGACAAAGCAAAGTAAAATAAAACCAACTTTATGCTGTATACAAGAGAACAAATTGCAATCAAAAGGCTGAACATAAAGGAAGAGGCAGATATATTAGGCAAATGTAAATAATATGAAATCAGGAGTTGTGATCTTGATACCAGGCAAGGTAAAATTCAGGCCACACAGCATTAACACAAACTGCAAATGCTAAAGCCACAGCAACTACCTTGATAAAGCAGAAACTTTATGCAAAGTTTCTGATGTGAGAAATGCAAAGAGAAAACAACAGACACACAATAGTAATACTTTAACAAACCACTTTCAGCCGAAGACACATCAAACAGACAAAAGGTAAATAAAGATATAGAAGAGCTTATAAGGTATAGTTTATAGGTGTGTGTGTGTTTGTGTGTGTGTGTGTATCACATCCTGATTATAAAGAATATAACTTCTCAAGCAAAGATGGGCCAGTCATGAAATTGTTCTAACATGAGGCCACAAAGAAAAAAAACTCATGAAGTTCCTTAAAGTAGAAATAATACAAACAACATTCTCTGACCACAATGCAATAAAACCAGAAATGAATAGCACCATTGAAAAACAAATAATTTTCAAAAGGTCCTTCTACCTGGAGGTTAAAAAACTCTTTAAAACAAACCTTGAGAGAAAGGGGATGTACAAACCAAAACTGCAGAATTTATAAAAAACATATAAAAAATGATAATGAGAACACTACATATAATAATTACAGGATACCATTAAAACAGTGCCAAAGAGCATATATATTATGCTATCTTTTGCATAAGAAAGAGGGGAGGTGCGCATGCACGTGTGCACAAACACCCACACGTGTGTTTTTGATTATTTTTGCTAAAACAAGGAACATAGGAAGGATAAATCAGAAATCAAGGTTTATGAAAGGGATAGGAGAAAACAGAATGGAAGGTGAAGGGATATGAGTGTAACTTCTTTGGTATAATAGTTTTGACTTTTGAAATATGTTTTACAAATTCAGAAAACAAAATTAATCAAAAGGCAAACTCTAAAAGTATACACAAGCATAGGTTTAAAGACCTGTTTCCTAACTGTATACCAAATCAGTAATATGACCACACAAAGAAAAGAATTAATTCAAATAACTTTTGAACATGCACTCTGACCATATATAACCTTAGTGGAATATACTCTAAACCCAAAAAGAACTGTAAAGAAGGCTTAAATATTACTTAGTTTCTTTGTGGTTGTTGTTATTGGCAATGGTGTTGGGGTAATAATTCTGAAACTATTTTGGAGAATCAACTGAGTTCATAAACACAAGGAGTCCCTGTGAACACCTTCATATACAAATGAAGTAAGTAAGTTTGGAGAGTCATAAGTATCTTTTCACCCTCACTTTCCTATTGGCTAGAAAACTCTTTTGAAAAGTACATAAATGGTTGTACAACAATGTGAATGGGTTATATTTTTTCAAATTTGTATATTATTTTTAATTGTGGTAAAAAATGCATATCATAAAATTCACCATCTTAACCATTTCTAAGTGTACATGCAATAGTGTTAAATGTGTTCAAATTGTTGTGTGACCAGTCTCCAGCACTTCATCTTGCAAAACTGAAACTGAACTGCAAAACTGTTTTCCATAGTGGCTACATCATTTTATATTTTATATTTCCAATAATCCACAAGGATTCCAGGTGCTCCAATTGCTCCCCACCCTCACAAACACTTGTTCTTTTCTTTGTTTTTGTTTGTTTGTTTGTTTGTTTTATGGTAGCCTCCTAACATTTGTGTGGTGATATCTCATTGTGTTTGATTTGCATTTTCCTAGTGATTAGTGATGCTGAGCATCTTTTCATGTGCTTGCTGGCCATTTGTGTATCATCTTTGGATAAATGTGTATTCAAGTTCTTTGCCCAGTTTTTGACTTGATTTTTTTGTGTTGCTGAGTTGTAGGAGTTCTTTATATATTCTGGCTATTAACTCCTTTTCAGATACATTATTTGCAAATATTTTCTCTGATTCCACAGGTTAATTTTTCACTCCATTGCATCCTTTGATGCTCCGAAGTTTTAAATGTTGATGTAGTCCAAATAAATAAATACATAAATAAATAAATCTATCATCTTGCTAATTATATTCTCTTTGTCTCATCTATTCTTTGTTCCCTTTTTCTTCTCTTCCTGCCTTCTTTTGGATTATTTATGATATCATTTTACCTCCACAACTTACTTATTAGTTTTAGTTTTGTCTCTTTTATTTTCTAGTGGTTGTTCCAGCATTTACATCTTTAATTGATTACAGTCTACCTTCAAATAATACCATACCACTTCAGGTAGAGTGCAAGGCCATCACAGTTAGTCTGGGGATTGGCACTGCTGTTGTGATCTTTACCCTTAGTGCAGCACAGACTTCAAATTCTTTCTGTGCTGAGCTGTCATTACCCTGTGCTTCGTGTGGCGGTGTGGGGCAGAGCTGGAACGTTAGCCTCGGAGTTTCTGCTCCACCTTCAGCTTTCAGCAGTCCCTGCATACCTGCACCAGCGGGGTCTCATTCCGCACTCCAGTGCCTTCCCCAGTGGCAGACTGCTATTGCGTGTTACTGGTGTTAGGCTTATTTTGGGGTCAGGTTGGTTCTTGGTCTCCTGGTCTTAGGCAGGCGCTGTGTACCTACTCTTGGAGGGGACAGACGAGAGAGCTGTAAGGCTTCCTGTCCCTCCCACCTGTGGCAGCTGAACCCTGCCATGTATCTGTGGTGGGTCTCAGGCAGGAAGGGTCTTTCTCTCCCTTTCCCAGCGGCACGGACCTCTGCTTTGTATTGGGTCAGAATCCTGGACCCGAGAGATTTTCCTGCCCTTCCCTTAGGAGATGATGGCTTTTGTTTCTACTCTCCTCCCAAAAGCAGCATCTTTTTGCCTGGCTCCTTTGGGAAGAAAGGAAGGAAGATTCTCTAACCTCCTCCTGAGGCAGAAGGGTTTTTTTGCTTCTAGCCTTCCTCCAGAGGCCCCGGGGATGAGAGGGTTTGTGGCCCTGGCCCCAGTGAGTTAAAAATTTTGCTTCATATGAAAGATGTGTCTGGAGAAGCAGCAGGGCTTCGTGCCTAGTACCCAGCAGCAATCCCCCCTCAGGCCTGCATGACTGATGAGGGCAGGTGAGGCATCTGTGGAAACCCAAGGAGGAAGGGCTTACAAGTGAGAACTCCCCTTGTGCTTGGGGCTCCCAGTTATTCTATCCCATATTTGGACTTCAAGAAATTTAAAATTTTTTAGTTATTTCCTCTTATTTGCTTCTAGGGCAGCCACCACTTCCTCTCATGCTCTGTCAAAGGCGAACAGTCTATGTGGCTCAGCTCTCCTAGGAGGGGCTTGTCACACTTTGGAATTGAGTTCCCTTGATTTCCTTGTAAACTCAGCCCTCTGATACATTCGGAAAGTTATGACTTTTGTGGGCTCTCTGGATTTTTCTCATTAGGATGAGAGTGACATGCTCTTACAGCTTTCTACATCCTAAGTGGAAGAAGAACTCAGGCTTATGTTTTGTATGTCTTTGCTTTTTTATTTCATTTAAAAATTAAATTTTATGTTATAAAAATATTGCTCTGTGGTGGATTGAAAAACAATAAAACTGGTCCTTCACCACAAATAGTACAAAAAGCAGCACTGCTCCAGTGCATAAAGTAGTCATGGTTATGACAAGATTGTCCAATCTGAGGGCACACTGTTTAGCTACAAGAACATTTCTTTTGGATCTTATGACATACTTATGGATATAGCACAAAAGGTTCATACTAATTCACATTTAGCAGAGGGTAAGGCAGTAGGAGTGGTTAATAAAATATTTTCACTTCCAAAGATTTCTTCTGTAGACTATCATATAGTGCTGCTAATTTTCTCCCTTTCTAAAACAGGTTCATAGCATTTGTCCCAATTTTCCCTGATGTAAGGGTTAATTATTTAGGAATCTTTCAAAATGTCTCAGATTGCCTCTGGAAAAGGCATATCAAAATAAACCATAGGTTCTACCAACCAGCAAAGGTGCTAATTAAATGGAGACATAATGAGAAGAGAAAGTAGCCTTGAAGACACTTAGTAAACTATATCTCTAATTTCCCCTGATAAAGAGTTTAGAAGCAATCATTATTTTAAAGTATATTCTCTTATAACACTTTCATTATGGACTTGTCCCTTTGCTGCTCTTCAGTCCTTCCCAACAAAATACTGAACACCTCAAGGATGGTGTTGTATCCATCTTTGTACTTCTCAGTGTCTAGCCCAGTGCCTGGCATACGCCAGGCTCTGAATGATTATATATTAAGTGAAATGAATAGATTTGATAATGG
Organism: Eubalaena glacialis; assembly: GCF_028564815.1. Lineage (NCBI taxonomy): Eukaryota > Metazoa > Chordata > Mammalia > Artiodactyla > Balaenidae > Eubalaena > Eubalaena glacialis. The sequence continues at coordinate 42,888,220 of NC_083727.1, read as the reverse complement.
TTCTGCCTAGCTTTTTTGTGTATCTTCTTCCTCTGGGGTATATCCTTCTCTTACCGCCCTCTCCCCTTTCCTTTTTTGTGAGTGTATATATAGATCTCACAGAATCCCTATCTACTAGTGTCTGCCTGGCTCCCAGGTACCCACTACTGTTTGAAGACTCTGCTGGCAGCCCTTTTTGCCTGATCAGCTGGCCTCACATCTATAATAGGAGCCTTAGGACTGAGATACTTCTGGTTCTGTTCTTTGCTTGGATGACCTGGCAGCCTGCTTGATGGTCAGCCTTTGTAGCCAGGTAAGTTTCCCATAACCACCTCAGCGCCTGGGTGAATGGATTTCTATCTGAACCTACCTAAGTTTCCTCCTCATTGGTCACGTGCAGCCAGAGACTCACATACCTGAACCTCTGAGTCTCCTTGAGTCACAGTAGGTACTTCATCTTACGCTAATATATATTATTTAGGTTTCTATATGCAGTGATAAACCTTCCATTAGGATATATAAGGAGAATGCCATCGAAAGCAGAAATTACATTTTTTTCTTTTCGAATCTTTCAAAATTCCTAACATAGTACTATGCCCAGAGTAGACACACAATTACTAAATGAAAGGATGAGTTGAATGCTGCATTGAAAGCTCTTCATAAGTTCCCTGCAAGAATTAAGTCAACTTACATTTATACTTTAGCCTTCCCTTACTTTTTCTCAACACCTCATTTTTACTTCTTCATGTATCTCCATGGGAAGACTAATGTGTGTTGAACGGTGATAACTGATAATCTCTTAGAGGACCAAACATATCTTGCAGTTCAATATGGTTCACATTTTCCCATAATCATATATTATGATTACTATTCTATTACTATGATTACTCACTATTCCCATACATTTTAAAGAAAAGAAACTCTTACCCAGCCTTAGCAACACTTATGGTTTGTTGCTCCATTGCTTCGTGGATACTGGTTCTGTCATGCTCTTTGAGGCTATTAAACTCATCAATACAGCAAAGGCCTGCATCTGCAAGGACTAATGCCCCAGCCTCCAAATTCCATTCTCCTGAGTCTTTTACAGCAGTTACCGTCAGACCTAAGGAAACGAGCAAGCTATGTTAGCTTTTATTTTCGAAAGCGTATCTTATAACTATGAAGGTAAATAAATTCCTATATTTTAAAGGGAAGGGGATAGAGTCAAGGCTTTAATTTCTACCAACAACAGATGGCATCAGGACAGCTACTTCAGGTATCCATTCACTGGAAGATCTCGGGAGATTCTATGTTCTGAAAATCTAGTATGTGTTATTGAGTATTTTGTGGCAGACAGAAGTCCCCAAATTTTCTGCCTCTCCTTGGTAGGTATGCTCACTGAGCAGTCTAAACTTTTAGACGGAGCAAACAGATCTCCAGAGATCTTATGACAATAAGTGCTGAACTATATGCTGTTTACAGAGAAGAGTCCAAAGACAGAGAACAGTAGATACTGCAGTCCAATGATGAAAACGAAACGTTTGCTGCCAGTCACAGTGTGAAGGAGAGGATTCCCTTCATAAGTATTATCAGATTTTGAGTTATTCTTTATACCAGTCAATAAAGCAGAGCTGGTCAAAAGCAAAGGCTTTGGAGCCACCTAGACTTGGATTTGAACCTTGGATCTGTCATTCTGGCTGTCATATTGTAGACAAGTTTCCTAATACAGGCATACCTTGTTTTATTGAGCTGTGCTTCACTGCACTTCACAGATACTGTGTTTTTTACAAATTGAAGGTGTGTGGTAACCCTGAGTACAGCAAGTCTACTGGTGCCATTTTTCCAACAGCATTTGCTTACTTCATGTCTCTGTGTCACATTTTGGTAATTCTTGCAATACTTCCAACTTCTTCATGATTATTGCATTTCTCGTGGTGATCTGTGATCGGTGATCTTTGCTGTTACTACTGTAACTGCAGGTGTGGTGGGAATAGTCAGAGAACTAGAATTAGAGGTGGAGCCTGAGGACGTGACTGAATTGCTACAATCTCATGATAAAACTTTATGAGGAGTTGCTTCTTATGAATGGGCAAAGAAAGTGGTTTCTCGAGATGGAATCTACTGCTACTGAAGATGCTATGCAGATTACTGAAATGACAGCAAAGGATTTAGAATATTACAGAAACTTAGCTGATAAAGCAGCAACAGGATTTGAGAGAACTGACTCCAATTTTGAAGGAAGTTCTACTGTGGGCAAAATGCTACCAAATATCGTCGCACGCTACAGAGAAATCATTGGTGAGAGGAAGAGCCACTGATGCGGCAAACTTCCCTGGTGTCTTATTTTAAGAAACTGCCACGGCCACCCCAACCTTCAGCAACCACCACCCTCATCAGTCAGCAGCATCCGCATCGAGACAAAACCCTCCACCAGCAAAAGGATTGTGACTTACTGAAGGCTCAGATGATGGTTTGCATTTTTTAGCAATAAACTATTTTTTAATTAAGGTATGTACTTTTTTAAGATATAATGCTATTGCAGACCTAATGGACTATAGCATAGTATAAACATAACTTTTATATCATTGGGAAACCAAAAAATTCATGTGACTTGCTTTACTGCAGTGGTCTGGAACTGAACCTGCAGTATCTCTGAGGTATGCCTGTATATCCAGGCCTCAGTTTACTTATCTATAAAAAAAGGATAACAATAGAAAATACTTAACAGATTCTTAGATATTCAAATAGAATATAAATAAAGCTCTTTAAAAGGAGCACAATGAGTAATCATAATAACTACTGTTGATAAAAATTGATAAACCTCTGGCTAGACTGATCAAGGAAAAAAAAAGGAGGAGACACAAGTTATAAATATCAGGAATGAAAGAGGGGACATCACTATAGGCCCTAAGGACATTGAACTAATAATAAGGAAATACAATGAATGACTCTATGTCCTAGCTTAGATGAAATGGTCAATTTCTTCGAAATATATAAACTGCCAAAGTTTATCTAAAAAGGAATAGATAACTTGCAAAATCCTGCATCTACTTTGAAAATTGATTCTATAGTTAAAGACGCTGCAAAACAGAAACCTACAGGCTGAGATGACTTCATGGTGAAACCTACCAAACAGTTATGGAAGAAATAATACCAATTATACCAAAACTTTCAAAAATACAGAGAAACAAGGAACACTTCCTAACTCATTTAATGAAGCCAGCATTATCATGACACCAAAAACAGATAAAGATATACTAAAACTACACACCAGTACCCCTCATTAATATAGATGCAAAAAACCCTGAAAAAATAAAAGTAAATTGAACAATACATAAAATGATAACAGATCATAACTAAATGAAGTTTACCTTGAGAATGCAAGGCTAATTCAACATTCAACTATTAATCACTGCAATTCATCATATCAACAAACTAAGGAAGAAAAAGCAAACCTCAACAGATACAGAAAAAACACTTGATAAAACTCAACAATCATTCATGATTAAAAAGAAAAGAAAAAAAATCTCTCAGAAAGCTAGGGAACAGAGGGAACTTCTTCAATCTGAAAAAGGGTATTTAAAAAAATCCTGCAGCTAACATACTTAATGATAAAACACTGAATGCTTACCCCCAAGATCAGAACATGGCATGGAGATCAGCTCTCATCACTTACTCAAAATCATACTGGAGGTTCTAGCCAGCGAAATAAAACAAGGGAAAGAAATAAACAATGTACAGATTGAAAAGGAAAAATTAAAATTGTTTATATTTGCAGAAAATATGATTACGTAGAAAATTCCAGATAATCTACAAAAAAAATACTAAAACTAATAAGTAAGTGTAGCAATGTTGCAGGGTGCAAGTCAATATACAAAAATCAACTATCTTTCTATATATTAGGAAAAAACAATTAGAAATTGCAATTTAAAAATAATATATTTATAATATTACCCCCAAATATGAATACTTGGTTATAAATCTTAAAAAAGATGTGCAAGATCTGTGTGCAAAAACTACAAAACATTGATAAAGGAAATCAAAGAAGATGTAATCAAATCAAGAGATATTCCATGTTCATGGAATGAACTGAAAACTCAATACTTTTAAGATGTTTCCCCAAACTGCTCTATAGATTCAATGCAAGTCCAAACAAAATCCTAGTGGGATTTTTGTTATAGAAATTGACAAGGTGATTCTAAAATTTATATGGAAAAGCAAAGAAAATAGAAGAATCAAACCGAAAAAGAAACTAGGAGGTCTCACATGACCCAATTTCCAGATTTACTACAAAGCTGAAGTAATCAATTTTGTGTGGTATTGGAGAAAAGATATAGACAGACAGAATAATGAAATAGAATAAGAGTTCAAAAATAGGCCCACAAATATATGGTCAAGTAATTTTTGATAAAAATGAAAAAGCAATTCGATGGAGGAAGGATACTCTATTCCACAAATGGTGCTGTAATAATTGGATATCCTTATGCAAACAGAAAAAAAAATCAATATTTCTCCATACCTCACATTTAATACAAAAATTAACTCATAATGAATTCAAGACCTAAATGAAAAATGTAAAACTTATAGAAGAAAACATAGGAAAAAAGCTATGTGAGCTCCTCTGGTTTCTGGTGCAGCACTTAAAGAGCTTAGAAGTTGTTAATCCATCCTAGAAAGTGAAAACCTAAACAAACTGAAAAATCAACAATTGTTCTAAGATCCATCAAAAAAAATGAGCTCACAGGGCAAACTGCTCCCCCAAAATTGGAAAGACAGAGAATTATAACTTAGCAGAACAGAAGCCTCTATGGGCACCAGCACTGGGACAAGAAACCCTGAACTGTAACTGACAAATTGCTGGAGCCTCCGTGTGGACAACTCTGAGAATGAAAAATTCCTTAGGAACCCAGTCATGGAGGGGGTGGGTACAGACACTTTTGTGAGTTTTACCTCCAAGAGCTCTACCAGGTTCTCACATTGAATATCAACAATTTGTCTCTGACATTGTAAACAGAGAGATTAAAAGTCTAAGAAAAAATCAAAAAGAAATTCTAGAGATCAAAATCACTAGAGATGAAGAATGCCTTCGATGGGCTCACTTGTAGAGGGGACATGGTTAAGGAAAGAATCTCTGAGAATAAGGATACTCAGTGGAAATTTCCAAAACTGAAAAGTAAAGAGAAAAACATGGAAAATAACAGAACAGAATATCCAAGAACTAGGAACAACTACAAAAGGTGTAACATACATGCAGTGTATGTAATGGGAATACCAGAAGAAGAAAGAGAGACAGAACAGAAGCAGTATTTGAAGCAGTAATGAGAAATTCCCAAAATTAATGTCAGATACCAAACCATGGATCCAGAAAACTCAGAGACTATAAAGCAGGAAAAACACTAAAGAAACCATACCTATGCATATGATTTAAACTTTAGAAAATCAAAGGTAAAGAAAAAAGTCTTGAAAAAGCCAGAGGGGGGGAAAAACCACCTTACCTATAGAGGAGCATAAATGAGAATTATATCCAACTTCCCCTCAGAATATTTCAATACAATCTAAAAAATACATTAAGGCAAGACTAGCATTCAGAAGTGAAGATAAAATCACACTAAGTTCTGCACTGGTTGGATAACATCCAGAGCAGGAGTCAGCAAACTATGATCTGTGGGCAAAATCTGGCCCAACCACCTGTTTTTGTAAAAATCGTTTTCTGGAACACAGTCATGCTCATCATTTACATATTGTCTACGGCTGTTTTCACACTACAATGGCAGAGTCAAGTAGCTGTGACAGACATTGAATGGCCCTCAAAAATCTAAAATATTTATATCTGGCCCTTTACAGAAAAAAGTTGCTGACTCCTGATGTACAGTATTAATATCTACATTGAGACATCAAATTTTAAAAGAAATACTAATAAAAAAGAAAGTAAACAAATAATGAAGGACATGGAAATAATGCCACTTAAAAAATAGTTTACTGCATAGGCTATGATTAGCCTGAAACAAAGATTTAGAGAAGAGAAAGTAATAATTATTACATATTTAGAGAACTATCCTATGGAAGAGCAATTAGGCTAATTTGGGGTGGCTTCAAAAGAAATAACTGAGACCAACGTGCAGAATTTTACAGGGAACTACTGGAAACCTTGAGGTGTTTAAAAAGGAATGAGCTACCTTGCAAAGTAATAAACTTTTCGTCAAAGTAATCTTTAAGTAAAAGTGGAAAGTCCACTTATCAGAGATAGTGTAGAAAGGTATTCATGCAATGAATAGGTGGCTGAACAACGCAAAATTAGAAAACACCGAGATGAAAGAAAATGAAGATACAACATACCACAACTAATGGGATGCAGCTAAAGCAGTGCTTAGAGAGTAACTTATAGCTATAAACGTCTACATTAAAAAAGAAGATAGGTCTCAAATCAACAATCTATGCTGCCACCTTAAGACACTGGAAAAAAAGCAGAGCAAACTAAACCCAAAGCAAGCAGAAGGAAGGAAATAATATATAACAGAAACTACTGAAACAGAGAATATAAAAACAATAGAGAAAATTAATGAATCCAAAAATTGACAAATTTTAGCTAGACTGACCAAGCCAAAAAGAGAGAAGAATAAAATTACTAAAATCAGGAATCAAAAAGACGGGACATTATTAATGACTTTACAGAAATAAAAAGTATTACAAAGGGACACAACAAATAACTGCATATCAACTAATTAGATAATTTAGATGAAATGGACAAAACTCTAAAAAGACACTACCAAAACTGACTCAAGAAGGAAAAGAAAATCTGAACAGACCTATAATAAGTAGGGATTGAATTCGTAATTTAAAAACTACCCACAAAGAGAAAACCATACACAGATGGCTTCACTGGTGAATTCTACCAAACATTAAAAGAATCAAATATGAATCCTTCACAAACTCTTCTTTAGAAGTAGAAAAGGAGGAAATACTTCCTAACTCGTTCTCTATGAGAACGGTATTACCCATACACCAAAAATCAAAGTAAAGACCAATATCTCTTACGACTACATATACGAAAATCCTCAACAAAATACTAGCAAACCAAATCCAGCAATATATAAAAAGGACTATATAACCATAACCCAGTGAGATTTATCTCAGGAATCCAAGATTGGTGGTATAACATCTGGAAATCAATTAATGTAATATCCTCATATTAATAGAATTAGGGACAAAAGGCATATGATCATCTCAATAGAGGCAGGAAAAGCACTTGACAAAATTCAACCACCCTTCATAAAAAAACACTCAAACCAGGAACAGAAGAGAACTTCTTCAACCTGATAAAGGACATCTACAAAAAACCCAGAACTAACATCATTCTTGATGTAAGACTGAATGCTTCCCTGTTAAGATCAGAAACAAGACAGGGACGTTCACTCTCACTGCTTCTATTCAACACTGTACTGGAGGTTCTAGGAAGCGCAATTAGGCAAAAAATGAAATAACAGACATCCAGAAGGGAAAGGGAGAAGTAAAACTATCCCTGTTTGCAGATGACATGATCTTACATACAGAAAATCCTAAGGAAACCACTAAAAACCACAACTAACAAATGAGTTCATCAAGGTTGAAGGATACAAAATCAATTTTTAAAAATCCATTGTATCTCTATATACTTGCAGTGAAGAATATGAAAATATAATTAAGAAAGTAATTCCATTTACAAAGCATCAAAAAGAATAAAATACTTAGGAATGAATTTAACAAAAGAAGTATATAAAACTTACAGTGTGAAAAGTACAGAACGTTGTTGAAAGAAATTTAAAATGACATAAATGAAAAACACCCCATATTCACTGACTTTTTTTGCTTGTGCTTTTTATCATCTCTCAAAAATACTGCCTAATCAAGGGCCAGAAGATCAATGCCTGTGTTTTCTTCTAAGAGTTTTATACTTTTAGCACCTTACGTTGATATCTTTGATCCAGTTTGAATTATTTTTTGCATATGGTGTGAATAGGGATCCAAATTTATATTTTTGCATGCGGATGTCCAATTTCCCAGCAGTAACTTTTGAAAAGATGATTCTTTCCCTAATGAATTGTCTTGGAACCCTTATCAAAAATGAATTGACCATAAATGTATGGGTTTATTTCTGGACAATCAACTCTGTCCTGTTGGTCTATATCGTTATGCCATTACCATATTGGACTTCATCAAAATTAAAAGCTTTTATGATGCAAAAGACACCCCCAAGAAAATGAAAAGATAACCTACACTACAGGAGAAAAATTTTGCAAACCTGGTAAATACAAGTCTCTTATCAGAGACTATATATTCTATACATATTTAGAATATATAAAGAACTCACAATCTAATCATAAAAAAGACAAATAACCCAATTTTTTAGATGGCTAAAGGAGCTGAAAAGACATTTCTCTACAGAAGATATACAAATGGCCGATAAGCAAATGAAAAATGCTCAACATCTTTAGCCACCAGGGAAATGTAAATCAAAACCACAGTGAGAACCACTTCTCACAGCACCCATAGGTATAATCAGAAAGACACAGTAACAAGTGTTGGTGAGGATGTGGAGAAATTGGAAAGCTTATACACTGTTGGTGGGAATGTGAAATGGTGCAGCCACTCTGGAAAACAGTCTAGTAGCTTCTCGTTACCATATGATCCAACAACTCCACTCCTAAGCATATACCCAGAAAAATGAAAACATATGTCCCCCACAAAAATTTGTATACAAATGTTGATAGCAATATGTCTGTTATTAAAAAAAAAATCACTGTGTAATCATACCAGGGGTATTTGGAGATAGATTCTTTGCATGCTGGATTCAAGGCCTTAACAGGCACAAATTCTACCAACAAGATCTACCAATTAATTAGCTATTAGTTCATTGTGAAACCTTTCCACTTCCTATGCTTTCTAGTTTTCTACCTTTTCTAAATAACCCTGCATATAAGGCCTCCAATCTCAGGAAGCTGACTTGCCTAGCTTCCGTCAAGCGTGACTCCATCTAACGTCATTTGTCTCTATAGTAACCGACTAAAAAAGCTGCTGTGCTTAGCAGAGGCTTTGTGCAAGCAGTGGTCCAGCCTAGAGATGTTTTAAAGACTTGAGTCCCCTCTCTACTTACCACTGAATTCTTCTTGGTACTAGGAAAAGGAGAGAGCCTCTGACAAACAGGAGAGGTGGAGGGTGAAAGAGAAAAGGACAGAATGTAAAACATGAAGGACAGTGGACTACAAGTAGAGACTGAGATCAAAAGGAAACGAGTTTAGAAGGAGCTTCATTTATAAGAGGACTAAGAACACATGGTTAAAAACTAGACACAAGAAACAGAATGTAATTATCAAGCATTTCCACCCATATTCTTCTGGTCAGAAACAATACCATGATGTTGATATCAGCAGATTGTCCACAAGAAACACGATTATGGTGCTTCAGAAAGCTGACTAATATTGATAGCGATCCAAAAGGTGTTTAACAGTATAGTCCAGCTATGGATAAGGGGCCAAACACAGCTTATCTCTTCAACAAATGTGTAACCTAATGGTGGGTAGCAATGAACACGAAACAGTGAAACTGTTACAGAGAATGGAGGAGGGGGACATACTTTATGTAACAAACATAAAAACCTTATTAAAAGTGTAATGATGCATTCCAGGATCTATCCTCCCCCACCTCCCAATCACTCCTCCCGCAACAGGAGACTTGGCATCTGTAGCCTCAGTGGGGAGGCTCCCACAGCTCTGCCTTGGCTGCAGCCTCCTCTCACTCTCAGTATATACCGGGGCAAACCTCATTCATGGAGCTTTGTTCCTCAAGAGTTCATTCATCAAGTCATTACTACAGTGTCTGCCAGCCTGTGGGTTCTTCCAGGAAATTATACCAATTGCTTTTCTGCACGTAAAGTCCACTTTAAATATTATCCAACACAGTGGACAGAAAACAGAGAAGCACTAAGTCAGCAATTAAAGGAGCAGGTTTCTGAGCACCAGTGTCCTCATTTGTTATCTGGAGATGATAATATCTTACCTTCCTACCATACCAGCGTGCTGCAAGGCTCAAAAACAGGTTATTTAAAATTTTTTTACAAATAGTAAAGAAAACATCATAGGTATATACATATATACCATATATCTGTATGTATACTGTATATATATACACACACACAGCCTTTATTGTGATACCGTATTTTGCCTCCCATAGAACTTTAACCATTACTGTTAAAGTTGCATCTAACACTTTCTATTCTGTACCATACTGACTTGATTACATAGTTATCTTTCCTACTGGACCATAAGGTCTTTGAGGATAATGTCCACATACGTTTTTGTCTTTGAATATTCCGCAGCGCCTAGGACAATAATTCACATAATAAATACTCTCTCTCTCTCTCTATATATATATAATGTTATTATTATTAAAATCATTACTCTAGGAGTTATTCCTTCTAGAAATGTCTGTAAACTGCAGCAAATCTCTACGTTCTACATTCATACAGAAATTTTCATTTAAAACTATCGTGAAATTTTGACATCCTATAACTAATAATAATAGGGAGCCCTTTAAACTAACTAAAGATCATATTACAACAAGCCTTACATGAGAATTTTGTTAAGAGATGGGGACAATAACGCAAATGTCTTCTCAAAGAGAATTCAACACAGTGATAATATAATTACCCCAGGTGAAATTTAGGATTTGAACAAAGGCAAGAGGTCAGCATTTCCATACCTACAATAACTTCTGCAGCAGGTAGGGTCTGAGACTTGATTTAATTCTTAGTTCTTATACATTTTAATCCAGTATATTTTAACTTAATCCAATTTAATTCTAGTACATTTTAACTCACTCCTTCATCTAGTTTTGTGTATGACCTCAATTTAACTTCAAGTTTAAGATACTTAGGAGCCCTCTGTAGATGAGCTTTGGAACACAGACGCGAGTTGCATCTGGTCTGCTCAGAATTTAAGGTGTGCACGCCCTACAGCAGGCACTTCCTCTGAGGACAGCTACAGCACCCCACCCCACCCCAGCCCACGACCTGCTGGCATGGCTAAATGACCACCTCATTCCACTCCACACTTGATAGATGGACAGTACGTGGATTAAACACACTTAGAGTACCAAATAAACTTAATTCTGGGAGGAAAAATTATACCTGCATTAGTTGGCTAGGGCTGCCATAACAAAACACCAGACTGGGTGGCTTAAACAACAGAAATCTATTTTCTCACAGTTCTGGAGGTTAGACATAAAAGATCAGGTGTCAGCAAGGTTGGTTTCATTTGACTTACAAATGGCCGCCTTCTTGCTGTGGCCTCACCTGGTCTTTATTCTGTGCATGAGTGCCCTTGGTGTCTCTTTTTATGTCCAAATTTCCTCCTCGTATACAGATGCCAGTTAGAAAGGATTAGGGCCCAACCTAAGGGACTCACTTTAACTTAACCACCTCTTTAAAGGCCCTGTCACCAAATACAGTCACAGTCTGAGGTACTGGGGGCATAGTAGTGCTTCAACATACGAATTTGGGGGTGGAGGGCACAATTCGGCCCATAACAATAGCTAACTAGGTTCATTTATCTCTGTCCTAGGCATTAATTTAGGCTTTGTTCATTTAAGAGCAAAAGCATTCTTTTTCAGCCATCCTTCCCCCAAGCAGTCTGTACAGAGAGAAGTGATTTGGGGATTACATTCCGTGTAGACCTCCAAGCATCATGTGGGTCCCCTTGGGTACCTAAGACATGACAGCATTCATGGTGACCCATCTGTTGCAATATGGTTAACTGTTTGAGGGTCACCAAAAAGCAACAGATCTTATAGACTGCCTCTGAAACCAGAATAATGATTTTATAATCTTTACCCCTATGGCATGCCAGTTAATTTAGAGATATGCGAGGGTACGTCTGAGAATCCCTTTGGCCTTTCCTGGAAAGCACTGTCAATGGTGAGGAAACTATTGGCGAGCGTATCCAAAGGCTCTTTAATATTTCTGAGGGGCAGTAACAAAGAGTTAAGATGGGAAAGGCAGTATGAAAGGCCTGGAGCCAATTCTGTGGCTTCCAGTGAACTATTAGGGAGGGTTTATTTTCCCCTTGAATACTGTTACATATGACATGTTAAACAAAAGATTTCAAAGAAAATAAGCCAAACTAGTAGTATCCAGTAAATCTTCTCATTCTTCATGCTGCATATCCACCAGAAGCGAATCTTATGATAAGACGCACCTTATTATGACACACCTATGGTCAGATTCAAAATGCACTTGATTTTACCAAGCTTATAAGGTCATTTTTATCAAGCAAGTGGATTAGAATCTCCTCTTAAGTGTGCCTGCAGTAATCAGGAAACTGCATACACCATTCTCAAGGGAGTCATGTTTTATACTTCAAATGGTTATTTATCTTACATGTCCAGTGTGTCTTACAGCATACAGCAATTTATACTTTATCTGAGGTGGTATTAGGCCCAGCACTAATAACAGCGAACAGAAAATACAGTTTATCACTCAACGTAATCTGCATCTGTCACCACAGTATCACTCTTATAGTCTAATACACACAAGCAGCTGGGCTTGAGGCAACCTTTTCTGGTAGGTCATATTTGACTGCTAATCCACTCACGATAAAATGGGATCCCCACTCTAAGTACTTTCCCTAAATGCAGGAAGGCCTGGTATTAGCTGTCCCATATTAATTTTCAAAGGACCATCAGATGAAGAAGTCATCAAAAGCCACCTACTTAGGTATGAACAATGCCCAAAGAATGATAACGGAAAAATTCTCCGCACCATACTAAGAGAAAACTTCCAGCATATATGATGCTTAAGAAATAATTTTCTCTCTGAATTTAATTAGCCAAGTTTAATGGTTTCATTCAAAATACTTAAGGAAAAAAATGATGGTTTATGCAGCAGCCAAAAAAAAAAAATCCCTTTATACCCCTCTTACTTAGTAAATAGAAACAGTTCAACAACCTTAAAAATGTGTTACAAGCTCTCCCTTTCCCTACAGAGGTAGTCAAGCAGCATAAATACACTGACACTGAATGGGGAATAATCAAGCAAAGGTCCCTCTGAACTTGTGGTGTCTGTCACAAATTTTTACTTACTAACGGTTTAGGTCATGAATTTTTTGAAAATTGCATGTCTTGGTATGCTTTTGTGGTTTCTCTTCTGCTTTTTCCCTTCTCTGTTACATCTGTTGCCCTTTGGTCTCCTGACACTTCCATTTTCTCCTTGTATGTTCCTGCTGTGCCCACCGCACGGGAGAAACCTGGGCGTAACTGATCCCACCTTTAATCATCTTCTTCTTATTCCAGACTTTCCAGGTTGTAATGGGAGGAAGAAGACCCAGGTGCAGCCTAAATTTTACCTATTCCACAAAGTGTGGGTGGAAAAGCGTCTCCTCGCCCTTCATTTTGTATCTATTTAACTAACGGCGCTGTCGTGCCCAAACGCATACTGGCCAAGAACTAGATTTCCAAAATGGCTTTGCTCCTTTCGAGCTGGCATCAGTCTATAAAATGCAATTTACTTCCACTGCAACCAACCCTTCCCTCTACCTCAAATACTACCCAATATACAGACAACTGAACCCAACCTAGTGTAGACAGCGGATTCACATCTGCTAAATTCAGTAGAGAGCCGGCATAGCCGTTGGACTTGTGTAAAGAAAGCGTTAAAAGAAAAACAAAAAACAAAAAAAACCCCACTAAGCAAACCCGAGGGGCGGGCTTCGCCGGAGACCTCACCCTCCCGCCGCCGTGCTGACGGCGAGCAAGCCTTCCCGCCGCGGCCACGCCTCCCTCCGCCTCGCCTTGGCCACGCCTCCTCCTCCGACCCCGCCCCGCCGAGGCCACGCCCGACGTGAGGCGCGGGAGCCGCCGGGCCGGAGGCGGGGCCTGAGCCGCCCCTCCTCCCGCCGCCGCCGGCGGCCTCCGCGCGGGCCTCACAGCCCGTATTCCACTCACTTTGTTCTCCGCCTTTGTCCTAATCCACACCAGCAGGTGGAGCCGCAGTTAAAGTTTCCGAGTCCATTCCGAGAGCGGGAGCCCATCTTGCTCGCCGCGGAGGCCCTCGCTGGAGGAGGAGGGTCAGAGCTCGGGTGCAGCCAATCGTGGGCAACGCTGCTAGTTATCAGAGCAGAATGGGCTGTAGTTTAGTGAAATAGGAAAGCTGCAAAACACTGTGGAGTGTTCCCGTGTAAATAAAAAGAGGAAAAAAAAGTTTCTCAAGTCACCGCTGCACGACGTCGGGCCGGCGCCGGGGCGGGGGTCTGCGCTCTCCCGAGCGGCCGCGCGCTGGACTTTATTGTGCCGCAACAAGCCCCCGTTCCCATTGTTTGTGTTTTTTTTCCAAAATATGGCAAAGGTTCAGGTGAACAATGTAGTGGTGCTGGATAACCCTTCTCCTTTCTACAACCCATTCCAGTTCGAGATCACCTTCGAGTGCATCGAGGACCTGTCTGAAGGTGAGTCGGACGCCCGCCCGCCGCCGGGCTGTCAGTTGCGGGCTGCAGACGTTGAAAGTTTCCCGGGCCCGGCCTCGCGCGGGCGGCCGGTGCTCGGCGCCGGGCGGGCTGCGGGCTCGGCTCTGCGGAGGGAAACTTGAAGTTGATGGACGACGGCCGGCGAGGCGCGCGCGGCGTTCGGCCGCAGCCGGGGCGCCTGCCGCGGCTCAACTTGCGAGGAACTTGTTCGAGCGGAGGTAGCCATGTTGTCAGCTTTGTCTGGCGGGCGGACGGTTCGCGAGACCCGCACTCGCGCCCGTGGCGCCGGCCGGGGGTCGCGCCGGGCTGGCCCCCGGCAGCGAACGGCTTCCGCGGCCCCCACGGCCCCAGTGAGGAGGTGGGAAGGAGAGGCATGTGTGTGTGGTCGCGCCGGCGAGTTCGCAGCGGAGCCATCTTACCGAGAGTAGAGAACTGGGCCACCGACCCCGGCGTCACGACGCCTCCTCTCCGCGGGTGACGAACGCGGCGCCCCGCCTGCCCACCTTCCTGCCCCCGAGCAAGAGGCAGATCCATTTTTAGGGCTTACGCTGGAGTTGCCGTACTCTCCTGGGTGGCCATGCCCGGCCGCCTCGGGGAGGAGAGCGAGGCTGTCCTCGCGCTGATTTCTGGCTCCCTGCACCAACCAGCGGGGGAGGCGGGCGCAGGCTCGGCCCCTCGGCGCCGCGGGCCGGTACTCCCGGGGGCCGCGGGTGCTCGCGGGCCGGCGCTCCCCGGCCAGCGCCCGGGATGCTCGGGGCGCCTGGGGATGCTGGCGCTCAGGCTCGCCCAGACCAACGGGGACTCCTCATCCTTAATGACCGAAATCTTCTCTCCTCTCTCTCAGGAAGAAAAATATTGCTAAGCTAGGAAGTTACATTTAACCCGAGAACAGAAATAAGTAAAATGCTTAAATAATTTCCAGGACTTAATCACTGGCTTCTAAGTAGTCTGAAAGAAGACTTTCTTCAAGAACGTGTTGAAATCTAAATACAGTAACTCCACATCCAAATACCCTGAACATAAAACACAAAAGTGGGCTAGGAAATAAAAGGTAAAGTCCTGATGGCAATGCAAAATTTTTTACTATTTTTTTCTAAGTACGTCTTAAGGTCTTCAAAAAGATAAATATTTAATATTTGCAGTAATAAATTTAGAAAGTTAAAATTTGCCAAGGTCTTTGCGATTTTATTAAAACAATCCAGTGCTCCATTTTCAAAATTTGAGGGGGAAAATTTTAACTTCATCAATGGTAATTTAACAATTAAATAGGGGACATACTTCTTTGAACTTACAAGTATGTTTAGCAAAATGCACTTTATATGCTAATCAAGGCATGTAAATCACTTTCACTTTAAAAATTAGTTCTTAATCTCTGTATAATGTATTTTATGTAGGGTGTTAACTTGTTAATTTTTAAATTACAAAAACAATATATGCTCATTGTAATAGACTTTTAAAAAGTTGTACATACATATATAAAGTTAACAGTCCTCTGTACTCAATACCTTCCCCCATCTCACTCTAAGTAACCATAATTAACACTTTAGTCTGTGCTCTTCCATATAGTTTTACTACATATATAAAGCACAAATGCACATATATAAGTAGGGCACATTTTGAAAGACGATTCATTTATTAAACTAATTCCTAAATAGGCCATTGGTAATAAAATTAAAGGAGATTTTTCTTATTACGGTACTTTGAAACTATTTGGTTACTTTCCCATAGTACTACCATAAGCACTTCAGCCACCAGGCCCATTTTCATGCCCATTAAACTAATTTTCCCTTTTTTTATTACCAATTGCATATAAAAATGGGCAAATGCATGAAAAACTGTTGAGTCCTTTCCAACTTATACTACAGTGTTTTAGGCATTAGAACTGCTTGAAATTACGGGTATTTCTAAGTGATACCTTCCATTTTACGAGCCAGTTCTGAACAAGGAAGTTAGATGATTCAGGATGTTGTTACAGGGCTTTGACATTGGATGGTTGAAACCTGCCATTGATGTGTTGTTTGTTAACTAGGATCTGTTCAGAACCCAGCTGAATCACATCAAAGTTTTTACTAATGTCAGGAATATACCTACTTCGACTTGTATACCTCACTTCCCAGGGCACCTATACTGGGTGTTTATTTAGTATTGTTTAAGAGTTTAAGCTGAGTCATACTAAAGCTGCAAAGGAATCTTTCAAAAAGGTGCCATGCTTATGTACTCCACCTAGAGGCTGTGTGGATTAAGGAAATTGAGTTTACTTAGCAAAGGTTTCTAGGTCCCATCTCTTATACTGCAGTTCTTTAAAAAAATTTGTTCTTGAAATTGAACTACAGAATATTCTGAAGAGAAATTTTCACTTTATAATTTTGTCTCAAGTCCCAAGCCAGAGGTTGGCCGCCATTTTCCATACTTTAAGTTGTCAATAGCCCCCAAATGTTTTCACTTTCCTTTAAAAGCTGCCCTGTAGCTTTGCTTCAGAAAAAGCCTTGAGGAGTACGTACTCTTAAGAGAATTTACTTGTTTCTACTGTTAAGACCTATACAGGGGTAGGACAGCAATCCACAGATTTAAGCAGAGGCTTTCCTGTAAATCTGGGAGATAGGAGACCGTGGAGGTGTTTGATCTGATGGTCACCAAACCTGTACAAGTTTTGATTGACTTTATTTCTCTCTTTGTTATGTATGCCTTGTGGATTGCGGACTCTCTGCTTCTTTACTGAATGGAGCCTTTTTTTTAAGTTGATCAATATCAATAATTATAGCTACTGTCAGTTGAATACTTATAATGTACCAGAACTGAATGGTGCTTCCTACTTTAAAACCTCAGGCTTGTACTAATTCACAAAGACTACATACTTCCCCCTAGATCACAGGTCTTCCCAAGTAGTGTAATTAGTTTGAAATTCCCTTGGTGACTTCCCTCACTCCCACTACAAATGGAGATAATTTGCAGGCTGGGATTACCATGATTAAGTGAAACAGTTAACTTTTTAAATAAATGAGTAAACTCCTTCAAGTGATAATCTGTGCAAAGCATCTGACCATATCCCTTCTTGTTTCAAATATAGGAGACAAGGGAATGAAAGCTGGGTTCCAAAAAAAAAGGACAAAACAACTGATGCTAATTTATAAATAAGTACTGATCATTTTAAACTCAGTAGCTACAGCAAGCATCCATAAGCATAAAAATTAAGGTACAGGTGTTCTCTGAGTTACAGCCTATACTCCTTAAGGCTAGATTATCTCCTCATGGCCTCTGCCCTCACCTATTCCTTCCCACCTCCCACAATTAAGTTCCTTTATTTCACTATTCATTTGAGAGCTAAAAAGGGAAGAATTTATCTTCCTTAGATTTTTGGAAAGAGCCCAGGCTTTGGAGTTGGGTCCAAGTTGGGTCCAGGCTTTGGAGTTTATGTCCAAGCAGAGACATAGCTTGGATTCTGATTATTCGATTTACTAGCTGTATGAATTTGGGTATGTTACTTAGCCTCTCAGAGTCTCAACTTCCTTATTGGTATAATTAAATCCATATGATACAAAGCTGTTGAGGTTTTAAACAACAGGTGTGAAGTGGCAAGACCAATGCCCAGCACACAGTAGGTATTTTATGAAAGTAGGTCTTTAAGTCATAACCATGTTCCTATGCCAGACCACAAATGCCAATTTATACCAATTAAGCTAAGAGCACGATACATAGTAGTACAAATACATATGAAATGAACAAAGCATTATGAAAACCTCTATGTGACAATTCCCAGTCTTATCTCTACTCAGCTAGTTTAGTAGCTTCCACACCCCTTTCTTCTTAAAACCGTTTCTCCAATTGACTTGGGTTACCTACCTCACTAGCCACTAGTTTTGTAACTTACTTTATTGATCTTATCTCCCCAACCTCTTAACTTTGGAGAGTGCCCAGGCTCACTCCCTAGGGATCCCACCTATTTTCAAGGCTTTACATATGGACAGTTTCTAAATTTTTACCAGACCTATTCATTATCTCTACTTATTCATTATCTCTAGAACTCCAGATTGTTTCCCTCCCCTGCCCCCTGTAAAAATAAGTGGCTCTTGCTGGCTCTATCTTTGGGATTTATCCAGAATATTACTCCTTCTCGCCCCCAAGGCTACATGTGGTCCAAGCCACCATAATTTCTTGCCTCAACTGAACTATTCTCCTGTTTCTTCCCTTGCCCTCTTACAGTCTATACTGAACACAGCAGCCAAAATGATCCTCCTAAAATGAAAGTCAGATCATGTCACTCCTCTACTCAAAACCCTCCAGTGGCTTCCCATGCCACTCAGTGTAAAAGCCAAAAATCTTTATGATGGCCTTCAAAATCTTGCATCATCTGGCCACACCTTTCGCCCTCAATCTCATGGTTGGCTGTTTTCCCCTTTGCTCGTTCTGCTCCTGCGCTGGCGGCTTTGCTTTTTCTTGAGCATGTCAAGCATGTGCCTACTGCGTGGCCTTTGTACTTGCTGTTCCTTCTGACTAGATATTCATACTGCTTGTTCCCTCTCTTAATCTTCATCAACAAACAGATGATCTCATGAGATGTCAGATGTAGGACCCTGCATCTGGAAATGTGCTAGAAACTGGAGATAAAGTGGTCTAGGTCTGGGACAGAACCATGACATAATAAGAGAAAGTATAAACCTAAAGGATCTTTTAGTTCAATAACTTGCAGTTTGTAATACAGTATGAATAAGTATTACCTATACTACTTCTGTTATCTATTTAGGGAACAAAAATATCTACAAAGTTACACAAAAATGACAACACATGGTGGCATTAACTGGATTCTCCACAGGTGACCCAGAAACACCCTCTGGGATTGCTGGTGTAGACTCTGTGGAGTGAATCCAAGAGGCAGGCCACACAGTGCCAAACACCCTAAGAGGACCGGGAGGTCTCAGAGAATTTGTATTTGTAGAGTGGTCTTTCTCCCCCCACTAAAGAGGAGGCCTCTTCCAAAGAACAATCATTTGACTCATCTCTGGGTTCTTCTCACAGAGCACACTGTAAAGGGTGCTCAATAAAGTCTGAATTACACGGAACGTCTTAGGTTGCACTTTATTCTGTCTTGTTACTCGTGCCTGTTCCCACTGTAAATATTCTGATGTATGAAGTGGTATAAGGATCCTTGGTTTCCTCTTCCCAGTGTAAAGAATGTATGCCATGAAGGGGTGCCATGAGGGAAAAACCCCGCTGTGGACCTTTAACAGTTGATGAGTTGAAGCCCTAAGGGGCTTCTGATCCACAAGAGCAGTTTGCAAGTAATGATTTTTCCACTTTGAAGCTCTTCGATGATTTGGATCTGTGCAACATAGCATGGGGGAGCCCTTCCACAGTGTGTTTAGCAGGTTGTTAAAAGATGACATACAGAAAAGGGGGGGAGGGATTCCTTAGCCAAATAAATTTGGGAAACACTGGATTCATGGTACTGGTGTTCCTTACTGAAGGATTTTTCAGACCCCTTGCTCTGCCAGTGTGCTTTATGAATCCTCAAGAGAAGGTTGTAGCATTTCCCAAGTTTTTGGCCATGTTGTTTTGTTCGTGAGGAGCCCTGCCCAGGGACCAGTATTTCACAAAACAGCCTTTTGAGAAACTGTGGTATGAAATGTAAGAATTTCACACCCGAAATTTATAAGGAGCACTTCAGTGCCTTTCTGGATTTTCTGCTATGAAAAGCCAATTTTAGCAGCCAATAAATGGTGTAAGTGGACATTCAAAGGGTCTTTGATGTCCTCTCATAATGTAATTAATGAATATGAAATAATGTTTTGGTTTTTAACCCTAGACCTGGAATGGAAAATTATCTATGTGGGCTCCGCAGAAAGTGAAGAATACGATCAAGTTTTAGACTCTGTTTTAGTGGGCCCTGTTCCTGCAGGAAGGCATATGTTTGTATTTCAGGTAAGATTATTCTTGGTAAATATGTATGCCAAATACATTTCTAAATGGTCCTTAACCCTTTCCTTTTGGGTTAAATCACTCTGGTTCTGCTGCATTCACTTTTTGTCTGCTTCTATCATGTTTTAAGAAGTCTCTGTGTCATGAAGGAATGCCACTTCCTGATTTTGTGTGCTGAGAGATGTTACTGTGATGTTTACTTCAGGGTTTGCACAGCATGCAGTAAACCTTATACTCTGTCAGGGCCACGTGGTGGTTCATTTTGGGCTCTTCCTGTGAATAGTCCCTTAGTATGAGACCTTCAGGGCGGCTGTCCAGCAGCCCAAAACAGGGATTCAAAATGCTTACTACTAACTGGGGATAGTTAGTAATATGCATTTTCAGATTATAGTTTCAGCCACTAGGAATGATGATGATATAACAAAACAACAACTTTATTTCAGCATAATCAGTAACTCAGCTAGGTTATCAGGTATGTTAGAAGATAGAGATCTACGCGATCTTGGGTCACTGGAACTAAATGAAGTCCAGTGGTCTACTAAAGCATCTACTCTACACTTCTTATAGAGGATTACTGTTACAAATCCACAACTCTATTTATCATTTGTGAGGAGAAATTCTACTAACATAATTACGTTCTCAGATACCACTGACAGTATTTAGGTCTGTGCCAAGTCTTCAGACATTGTCTTCTGCATTCAAAAATATTACTTCTTTTAATCCATGTCAAATTGTTGTATAAAACTATTCAGTCACTCCTCAATTATCAATGTTTATTAGAGGGAGAAATTTATAATAATTCAAAGAGTAACTAGCCATTGCTTTTTAAAAAACTATTATTCTTAATTTTGTTACAACTATTTCTACCCAACAGAGTCTCATTAGTTAAATAGAACCCACTGAAAATCTAACTCTTCTCTCCCTGACCTCTCACTTCGCTCACTTCACAGATGGGACCAATTTAAATAAATACTGTTGGTCAAATAATCCCACCAGATATGAGCTAAGAATCTCTCAAACATATGGTATCTCTAGAGCTGCTACTGCTCCCTCCCCTCTCCTAAATATAGAATTCAGAATCTTGTTCTCCTAGCCCTAGTGCTTTTTATTAAATAAAAAGCAACAAATACTATATTTTAAATAAACGGTTAAGAAAAGCTTAAATATATTGACTAAAAGGCTCAAATATATTAAAAGTGCTGTTAAGCTGAGTTGTGTGACTGTGTGGGGATGCACTGCATTTGTAGACCTGGTTCAGATCCCACTCTGCTGCTTATTAGCCACGTGTGACTTCAGACAGGCTCCCAGCCTCCCCTCGTCACTCCAGTCATCCCTAAAACGTGGATACTAGCCTACCTCATAAGAACCTTACGAGGATTAAATGAGGAATAAAGCAGTTTAGTATAATCACTGACAGACAGTGCCTATTTCTATAATTGGAACTAAGCTTTTATTCTCTTAGCTTCTTGAAATTGTTATACAAAGAAGCAGTATTTGCTCTGACCCACAAGCCTGGAGAACCTGTACTTCACAGATGATAATTTATGATGCAAGAAACTTGATTTGAGAGGTAGTAATATACCTTTCTATGCTGCTAAAACAAAACAAAACAAAACAAAAAACAACTTGCAAATAAATGCCGTGTTTTTGAAACAAACTTTTAAAAATCTTTTCTATGTGTTTATGTTGGTTAAGAATACTCCTTAGCTTTTGGCTTGAAGTATCATAGGAAAAAAATTACTCAAAACTATTTCCCTCTAGTGATTTTTACCTTAGTATTCTGTGCACATGTTGCCAAAAGTACAAAGGAAGTACAGTGTGATTTAGATCATATGTTCAGCCTATGCATTTTTCAGAATTCACCATTATCAGCAGAAAGGAACTTAAAACAGTTTTTATTTTATGTTTTAAACAAACTACCATAGCATTCTCCTGGTCTGCCAGGATTTTGCCTCAGAATAAGGCTAGCAGGAAGGTGCCCGGACGTCTGCCTAGTATTGCTTGTTGGAGTCAAAGATCTCTGCTGATCACTTCTCCATCCTAAATGATCTGAGAGGCCTGCAGGCTTCTCTCCTTGAATTTGCTCAAGCTGAATCCTTCAGCAAACAAATTTTAAAACACAAACATGCCTAGAACCAATTTGCTGAGGGGATGGGAAGCAATAGAGGGGAAAGTTCCCATAGTACTGAACTACCTCTATTTCCCATCTCCACCCGAAGGCAAACAGCATATTCTCAGGACAGGCCCTCTGTCCCCATTCTGATATCTCTCCAAGAGAGATCATAAACCACGTCAGGGCAGGAACTGAGTTATGAATGAATTTCAAAATACTAAGTATACACTGTGTGCCTAGAGCTATGCCAGACTCGAGATCACAAAGATGAGCTGGATGGGATGCCTGCCAGAGATAAAGCTTAGAATCGCAGAGAAGACTGAAGGGGAAACATATTTAGATCATTGGACATACATTAATAGAGAATTTGTGTTGAATAATATGAGTGCATAAAGAGTGCTATTAATTACACCTTTGAATTAGAAAGCGTTTCACTAAAAAGGATACATTTGATGCAAGCTTCAAAGATGAATTTTTCAGAATGTTAGGGAAGGAGTATATGCAACGCACAGAGGCATGAAAGCTTATTATTACATTTTAAAGAACCTACATTTCTAGACCAAGAGATGTGGAGTTAAAGGGGTTGTGATGTTTGTTGGAGACCAGCTGTGAAGGGCCTTATAAATGAAGTTAAAAACTGAGATTTTTATCTCAGAAATGAGGGTAATCATCTGAGGTTTTAAAACCTGGTAAAGGGATAGGAATGGATCTGTGCTTAGACAGCTAATGCTGGCCTCAGTGCAAATAGGCTACTGCTGGGGGAGGCCAGTAGGGAAGTTTTAGCAATATTTCAGATAAGAGATAAAGACTTGAATTCTGCTTTCAGAGATGGGAAACATTGAGACTGCCTAGATGGAGGAGGTAGGGAAGCTGAGGGTGACAGATTTTTAGTCTGGGTAACTAGGTGAGTGTTTTATGCATTTTTGTGTCACCTACATGTGGTAGGTATACTGTAATCATGAGTCTTTTATGATAATGGCCTGATTGAGAACACCAGTCAGAAGTGTTCCCAAGCTAAGGCATTGGCTGAAGTGTTCACCGAGGCCCAGGGATGGTCCTTAGTGTCGTAGCAAGAGTAAGCCAATCTGCTGGGACTTCATGCACTTACCACTCAGAATAGCTGCTTCAGGTCACGCTCAATGCCTCACCATCACTGCCTGTCCCCAGTCTGTGATTCCTTCCAACCAGTGTCCTTACTGTCTTCCACACGGCTGTGGACAGGGCGCTAGCCTTCACTCATGTTCTCAGCCACCTCTAGCTCACTTGCCCCACCTTCTGCATTCCTCAAGGTTCAGCTTACAGCACTTTGATTCAAAACAAGATCATTGATTACATCTGCCTCAAACAGTCTTTACCTTCATTGAATTTCCATATGTGGGATTATTTGTATTTTTTGAAAATCTGCTATATAACTATTTCCATTCCATTTTCAGTTTTATATTAATTTACTATTAGAATATCTGTGAAGGGTGGATGAGTGGATATGAGAATATGTGTCCTGGGAAACTGGATAACAAACATTTGCTGCCAAAAGGCTATATGGAGATAACTGAATATTTACTAATTTAGGTCTGAAAATTATGACTGGGAAAACTGAATATTTACTAATTTAGGTCTGAAAATTATGACTGGGAAAGGTTGGAATTAATAAGACTATTGATTTGCTTACTATATTTTATAAAAGGTTCTATAATTGAATATTGCATAATCCCTCATGAACAACCACACACTGTAGCCAGAATTATTTTTCTCTAGACGTAATGATGCTTTCAAGTGCCCAGGGTACTTAGGTATACTGTGGAGAAACATGTGAATTATATTTTCTAGCTGTAAGTCAGCTTCAAAAAAAAGTGAGCATTTGCCTTCCCTGTATGATTTCCACATTTTGGTTGCTGCACCCTTAACCAGAGGTGCTCAGTGTAACCAAAACTCCAGTTTTGCTTATGGTTAACAACCTTTTGTGATGTGTGTTTCTTTTCTTTTTAAATTATTCTAGGCTGATGCACCTAATCCGGGACTCATTCCAGATGCAGATGCAGTAGGTGTAACAGTTGTGCTAATTACATGCACCTATCGAGGTCAAGAATTTATTAGAGTTGGTTATTATGTAAATAATGAATATACTGAGACAGAATTAAGGGAAAATCCGCCAGTAAAACCAGACTTTTCTAAGGTAATGCTCTGATTATTCCTTTTTCATTAATTTTACTATACCGTTTTTTTAAGCAATTGCCATTTCATGGTACACTATGAAAATGGCTTTGAGACAAAATAAATTTGAGGTCCTTGTGCCAACTGAGCAAACTAATCTTTGTTCCATTACCATGGATGACCTCAAACCCTACCTCCAGATTAGTCATTAGTAATTACTGTTGGTTCGGCACCTTTGAGAGTCTCTGATGATTTAGAAAATTGAAAGTGCCTCCTATAAGAAACAGGTCTCTATTAATGGCTCCCTGTATGGCATTCCCCATACATCATGATTCTATCCATTTCAGTCTTTAGACATTCAAATTCATGTTTGTTGTACTGATTATTCAATATTTTTGTCTGTAACTCTTCCCAAAATTGTGGGGGGAAGTTTTGTGTTTGTTTTTCATAGGAACATTGTTATCTCAAAACTCCTATACACCTTGCTTTATGTGCTATTCTCAGAGGTTAAACTAAAGGTCTTAAATATTATCTGGTGGTGAGAACAGCTTAGCTTCTGAATGAGAAGCTGAAAATCTGTGATTCGGTATTCTCAAAAATACTAAGTACTTCATGATTTTCCATTGGGAGCTGTAATAGTTTAGTAACTGGTGATTTTTGTGAGATTGAACATAACACTCTATCTGCCAGACCATGCAAGAAAAATTACATGGGAGTAGAATGGAATGTTCTCCTTTCTGATAATAAGGCTGGAATGTTTTTTATTCTGATGTGGAACGTTCCATTTCTAATTTATTAGTTACCTGTATGGTTCCTTGTATAGCAAAAAGAGAAGAAACTAGAATATTGTTTCTAAGAATGAGCCATAATAATTAAAAGATAGGAAACCATTAATAATGAGAGGTCATATGTGGGAATATTTTTCATTTTCCTTGAAAGTATTAGTGAAGAAACACCACATTAATCTAGAAAGCATGTTAATTTGTTAAATAAAGCATCCTCTGAAGCATTCAAGAGATTCTCTCCCCTTTAGGAAACAAGTACAGAGTTAGAATATTTTGTTGGATAGTAAAAGAGCTGGATAATTCCCTCAGGTTCTCCACATCTTGCTTCCATTAGACTAAAATAATTTCTTTGCTTCGGCCCTATTTCTTGTTTATTAGTTATGTTTAATGTGCTTTATTTGACTTAAACCTTTGTATATGAATTAGCCCTTTAGGAGTACTAATATAAAGAACCATTCTATTAAGGTCTATTTGTGTATGGTAATCTAACTTTCTTAGTGTTTACCATTTATATATTTCCTTCTTCCTCTAGCTTCAAAGGAACATTTTGGCATCCAATCCCAGAGTCACAAGATTCCACATTAACTGGGAAGATAACACAGAAAAACTGGAAGATGCAGAGAGCAGTAATCCAAATCTACAATCACTTCTTTCAACAGATGCATTACCTTCAGCATCAAAGGGATGGTCCACATCAGAAAACTCACTAAATGTCATGTTAGAATCCCACATGGACTGCATGTGACCACCTGCCATCCCTATAGTACAAATTAAGCTATAAAAACACACAGAACTATTTCCCTGAAATTCCGTAAGTACATAGTCAAGATACAATGTGAAGAATTTGTTTAAAAAACATCCTGTAGAAAGTTTATAAGAAAACCAGTATTTGAGCAAATTGTGGAATATAAATACAACTATTTTTAAGTAATTTTTTTCTCTAATGTGTTATTTTATTTGTTCTGAAACTAATCTGATTAAAACACATATATTATTTTCTTTTCCTCTATATGTAATTAAAGCACTTATAAAGAAAAATGAATCATTAGACCAGGTTGTAAAGATGTCTTAGCCTCTTGGACAATAATCTTTGGACCACTATTTTACTAATCTTTGAAAGAACAAAGTTAACTTCAACTAAAATGTGTCTTCCTGTGATAACACATAATTTGGTTTGATTTAAGGGGCAAGTTTTCATTCTTTTTACGGCATGCCCTTAAAGAAGGGATTTGAAGTCAACTGTATGCTACCAAGAACTCTAGGATCTGATTTTCCAGGCCACCTTGAAGCCTCTTATGGCTACTGTTCAGTTCATATAATGTTAGACACCATTCAGTTTGGTTTCTAAGACAACAAATGTGGTTCATTGTTTATAAGGTCCTCTGGCTATGATTTTTGTTTTTATAACAGTTCAGGACATCAGAACACTCCTTGAATCATACATCATTATTACCCAGTGAATTCAGCAGGTCAAGAGCAGATACAAACTCCCTAAGTTTAAGAACAGGAGAGTATAATGACTTCGTTCCGTTTGTTAGATTTATAATACTATGAACTTAACTCTTTAAATCTGTTTTGCTAGGTCATCTGTTGTTGGCAGCATTTATATAAAAACAGTGGATTTGGAAAGATATATTTAGCTTTATCATAACAGATAAGTTACTATTTTGGAACTATATATATTTTCACATGTAGTACTCTTCTCTATCTCCCCTGACACTCATGCACAATAAGATTAGGCATATTTGTGGTGGACATATTTTAGATAGCTTTTCCAGGTAAGTTTTTTAAAAGCAGTCTTGGAAAGGAATGCATTAACTAAATGGGCCAAAAAGTTCTTTTTCCTTGATGAGAGCTAGGTCCTTCCTCAAAAAGTTTCTTATGCTCCAGTAAATTAAATGTAGAATATTCTCATTACTTTTGCTGCTAAGCAAGACATTAGCCATATAATGCAGAGTTATGCAGTGCCTTCATATCTAAAACTTTTATACTGCACTTTTTAAAGCTTTTATTTTGAGGAAGGGAAAGGGGCATTTGTCTGAATATGGATTCTAAGTTGTATATATTTCCTGTCATTCTAAAAAGTAACTTTGTGAAGCAAAATTTTGCTAAATGTTAAACTTTGAAATTTAATATACCAGATAATTAAAATACTGTCCACTAACTAGTTCATAGACTTTAAAAGTAAAATACATCCGGCTGTTAAAACAATATGAAGAAAATTTCATTTTTGTCTAATTGCAATTAAAAGAAAATGTTAAAATATTAAAATGAAAATAAAAGTAATACTTTGCAACCAAGAGCTCAGTGATTAATATAACAAGAACACAATATGTGCTTATTAGGAATAAAGCATATATAAGCCAAATTTCCAAATCAGTTCACTGCTGAGTTTTTATTCTGATTAATTATGATTGGTTTGTACTGACATCAAAGGGTTAGGTTTTTATATCATTTTGTAAACCAACAGCCAATTTTCACAAAAGTTTGAGACTTAAAAACTATTATCTCTTATTTAAAATTTTTATGGTTCTATAAGATAATTTTAAAAATTAAAATAAAGATTTAGTATTCAGACATTAGGAACTAAGAAACTGAAATGCATAGGTTGTTTTTTATTTTTCCTGTTTAGCTAGGTGCTGCCTGAATTATAGCTAGAAAGTTTAGAACTGTTTTTTCCCTTTCTGATCATAGTAAATAGCTGTGTCCTGAGAAGATAAACATGAACAAATTAGTTATGCCACGAAAGAGATAGGCGCGTAGGCTGGAGGGAATGAGGATATCATTTGAACTGAGAAAACAAGCAGAAGTCTGAGAAACGTGCATGCATTCGTTCATTTATAAACTTATACAACCGTAGGCTTCCATGTGGTCTTATCCTCAGGTTTGGGGTTTCTAGTTTTACCAAGAAAGCCTGTGGCAGCAGTTTTCAAAACTTTTTATGTAACCCATGGTAAAAAAAAAAAAATTTAAGTATGACCTGATAACACAAATATGTATTTATATTAACAATTTCCATGAAAATGTGCCCTTAATAGTGTACCTTTACTGTGTGCACTAGTATATTCTAGTATCTTTTATTGTATTTTGTTTTGAAAGTGCTGGTTTTGACCCACTGAAATAACTTTTTATGACCCTCTAATGGGTTGTGATACAGTTTAAAGAAAGGCTAGTCTGGCCCTTTGGGTAGACGAGAAGTAGCAATAACTTTTCTACAGTTCTAAAATTTATATTCCCTCTACCTGTCATTTCTTTCATATTCGGATTATGAATTTGGCAATAAGAAAAAGAAGGAAAAGGGCTAATACAGTGAATTCATCAGCCATTCACTTTAAAACTGTCCAAATACTCTGAAGTTACTAATAGTCCACAAATTGGACTCATTTCTTGACACTCCATATAATTAACTTAGGAAACATTCCACATTGTTACTCGGGAAACACCTTTATTTGTTTGTTGTTAATATCATTTAATACAGAACTCTAGAACACTGGGTCATAACAATTTTAAAATGCACATGAAGTGTTCTTCATATATTCTTGCCTCCAGTATCCTAAAGCTTGTCTACGCCTCTCAATCCGTAAATCCCTTCTTATCAGTGCTTAATATACTGTCTAGTTATATTTCAAAACCTGAGAGTCCCTTAAAATGGGGCTCTTGTTACATAGGACCATTAATGGAGCATTCGCTGTTTTATGATAAGTTTTAGACTATAAGCTTCTCATAAGAAATTTGAGCACAAGCCACGGACAGTAGGCATCCCTAACAAGTAACAAATAACATTTTTAAAACGTGTGAAACCAAAGGCCTATTATAGGAGAATAGAAGAAATATTTCCCCAATCAAAACAGTGTAAAAATTCAAAATGGCATCAAAACATGTTTTTTAAAATAATTTTTTCCTGAAGTCACTTTATAATCAAATCTTGACATTATATCAGCAAAGGCTTTAAATATACTTGTTGAGGAATCATTACAATGTATGAATGAAGCTACATGTTGCAATGATGAAAGTACACTTTCCACATACTAAGACAAATTTTCTACCTAAGAATTTTCAGTAGGAATTACTGTTGCCCGTGAGATCCATGAGCATGAAAATGCCGTAAGCGTTACTTACGCCAGCTATGTACTTTTATGAAGTGAGATTTTTCCCCCTATTTAATTAATTTCAACACTGTTTGCTGGGTCTTCACAGAATAACAGATGCTGCATAAACATGTTTGAAAGTAATCATTAGAGAATGAGAAAACTGAATATTGTCATTCAAAACGAAGATACAAAAAGATATACGGAATAAGCTTTTGGAAAATAACTTTAAGTGAAGGTGGAGGTTTTAAAATATTTTCTTGGAGCTACAAAAGTAATGCTACATATTTACTTAGGTTTTTGGCAGTAACTCAAAAATCTTGAAATGCATCCTGTTATAGGTACTTTTTCACAAGAAAGCAACCATTGTGTTAGCTTCTGTAGTAACGTTAAATTAATTGAAATTGTCACATAAAATACCTGCACTAGTAGATCCAATTCCTGTGGTGAGCACAGACCTTGGTGTAATTTTTGCTGCATATTTGAGGAATTGAGATTTCCCTGTGCCAGGATCCCCAACCAATAAAAGATGAGATTCACCTAGAAAAACGTAAATAATGTAGTTCTAAATTTCTATGAAAAGACTCGTAAGTGTAATTAATCAAAAAGAAAATGGTCCACTTGGGATGCCCACACAATTTATATTTTATATGGTGCTTTTGCTTAAGGTCATTCAAGGAAGGATTTAACCAGAATATCTTAGAAAAGTTAACTTTCAAGGTAAATAACAATCTTTTAATTGATTTCTGAATACCATTTAAAATCTAAATTTTTTAACAGATTTTTGTGCTATTGCCAGATGTTTAAGACTGTGTTTTAACATTTAAAAAAATTTTGCCTTATAAAGTTTCTGATTTTATTTAATCTATTTTAAATATCAAAGTACTGTGATTAAAGCTTTCCATCCCACCATATAAGTATTTTATTCTATTTTTATTTAAGTATTTTTAAGTGTCTGGGACTTTATAAGTGCTTTATAAATACCAAATCACTTATGATTCTAACAGTTAAGTGAAAACCTTTTCATTCTATGAAAATTTTAGTAGTTTAATGAAATATCTACCTTAAAGTACTCTTATTTTTCAAACATAACATAGATGAACACATGAACATCCTGCAGCATATGTTATCTCACTGATCAAGCAAATTTATTCAGTAATATTCAAGTATTTTCTGAATACATTAATAGGGAAATACTACGTAAGCTCAACATTTAGCAGAAGGCCTTGCAAACAGTAGGTAATCAAAACATACAATACACATAAACCTTACACTTACTATTCTATACTGTACAGTATGGTTTTTGAGTCCCTACTAACAGTCTGATGTACAATAATGTCCTTTTAGTCTTTCGGTTAAGCCTTTGGTTATTATGACCCTCATATTGCCTGTATGAGGGCCATAATAAACCTAGTTTATGCCAGATTCAGGTCAGTTAAGTGTGTTAACCACAAAAGAGCTTTCTGCCATTTGGATGTAATTACACACTTAGAGTAATTTTTGCTTGAATGCATGACCTATGGCAGCACCTCTTGGCAGATGGCACATTTGCTACCCACCAGCAGAAGGGGAACCAGCAGGCAGATGACTGAGAGCAGCAGTCTGAGACAAACACACTGACAGTCACAGATGGAGAGACACTGACTTGGAGACATTAAAAAGCACTATTTCTAATCTTTTCCTCTTGGAGAGCGACTGGGGATCCAATGAAAAACACAGACAGTAAAAGAAATGTAAAGATTTTATTTTGTGGCACCCTGATAGGCTGGAGCAAGAATATATACTTATTGAAAGTCTTTGGAAAGGCTGGTATCCTACACAGTAGTTCCTGATGTTGGACTGAGTATTACATAGTGAACAACTGTCAGTTTTAAAAGATTACATTTGGAAAATAAAGCTCAACAAGCAATTTTTATTCAGGAAAGAAAAATTCTAGCTTCTCTTCTTACTCTGTGTGTTAATATTTCTCAAAAATTTTAAATGGGTACTAACCTCTGACCCGTGTTCCTGTAGCATCGGTCCTTTGAATCCCACCAGCCAGCACCATGGCCACAGCAAGCTTTACTAGGTACATTCCAAAAACTTGAGGGCACAAGCTAGCCAATATTTCATTCCTTCCTGGGAAAGGCAGAAAGATGAGTTACCAATAATTTTCAAGAAATCCTAGCTGAAATTTCCCTTTCTATCCTGTCTTCTTAGAAACACTCTATGCTCTAAAATGATCAAGGGTACCATTTCCAAATGACTAAAATGAGTGAATAACTTTGTTTTGGTCCTAAAAGTCCTTTTCTTGTTATAATGGCATGAGATGAAAATTCTTTTTATTCCTGGGTGCTACCTGTTTGTTTCTATAAATTTAGCATACTTTACAAGGGACAGAAAGAAATCTCTTTTCTCCCTCATTGGACCAACATTATCCCTTAAAAATAATACCAGCTGCACTTCTTGTGCAATAATTTCAGTAAAATTACTCCACTGCCTAAATAAAAGGAAGGTGTTCGATCTCAGAAACAATGAGACAGATTGTAGAAGCCTGTTATCTTTAAATACAAAAGGTACTTGGAGCTCATGGAGCTTCTCCAGAGGTATAAGAGAGGTAAAATCAACCCATCCTGCAAGTCAATTCAGCATTTGCTCTGAGCAGTTTGGTAAATTCTGTTTTATCTAGACTAAGCATCAATGTATCAGGATATTTAGAAGATCATTATAAACGACAACTCTAGCAATCCAAGCTGGAGGTCTTAGGATTCTTCTGATAACATGCTTTAAATAAGTGATTACCACTGTTCTAGGTTCTGTTTTGAGAAATATCAAACACCAAATCTGAGATCTGCCTATACCATCAATGAATAAAGTAGGTATTTCATTCTGTCACTGGCCAATCAACCAGTGAGACCCATAGAATTTACGAGACTCTAACAAGCCCCTATGGAGTCTGCCTTATACGGAATTCACTACTGTGATGGTACTCTGTATGTCTGCATTCATGTTACCAGAAATTAATGTCCACATGCTGGTAACTAATCTGCACGTTTGAAGGCTTTTATATTTAACTCTGAGCTTGTACTCATGTTTCAATGATAGCTCTTTGGAGGAGGAAAATAATCATACAAGTACTACTTTAGCTGATGATTCCAGTTCCAGAAGCTTTTCCATCAAGATAAAGGAAAGGGCCTTCCTCCATAATTTGTGTCCCTATGCACAAAGGCTACTTTTCGTAACGAATCAAAATTGACTCAGCGGCAATTAAGCTATGGTGATGTGACCTGGGATGGCAGAAATGGTTAAGAAAGAAAACATTTTAGTAAAAAGGGAACCAAAAAGAAGAATTAGTAAATCCTGGAAGTTCATTAACTGCTGGAGGGAATCCCTCCTTTCCTGAGGTAGAAAGTCTAGAGAAAAAAGATGAAAGGTCTGAGATCTACATAGTTAAGACCTGACAGCAGGTATGTAAATTCTGACCAGAATCTGGAGATTACACATACAAAGAAAGAAAGAATAGCCTCAACAAGCAGGGAACAAGTAGGCAAACTGAGCTGGAAGACACTCAAGCCGGAGCTGTTAAAGAGCCAGCTTTTTCAGTAAAGGTGGATTCAGTGACTAATGTGCTGACAGGAAGCACATCCCACAGGCTCTGGTGGCAGAGCCCAGTGCTGCTATTTACTAGCTGTCTGACCTTGGGCAGGTTTCTTACTCTCTCCACCTCCATTTCCTGATCTGTGAAATGGAGATAATGATGGTATCTCGTAGGGTTGTTAAGGAGCTAATAGGTGCACAGCACATGGAATAGTATCTGGCACATAGTAGGAGCTACTTACTTGTTAACTATTATATTACCTGTACTACTTGTGCTTATTTCTCATCTCAAGGTTTCCTCACACTGTGGTCAACACAAAAGATACACTCTGAAGTCAGTTCTGAGGTACCAGAGAAAAGCAAAGGGGAAGGTCCATTCCCTAAATTTGTTATCTAAAGTTGAAAAACTTGATTCCTTGGGTCATGGCAATAGAAGCTCCCATGACTATATCATGGAAGAGAATGCATTAGGGTGAATACCACCCCATTCCTTCCCTCCCTCCCTCTCAAATTTCTGGTTCTAGACCATGTTAATAGTGTGCCCATGTAATCCACCCTTGTGGCATGGCCTTCAGTTACCCCAAGGAAGAGAGCTTCTTAGATTTAAGATAAATGAGTCACCCTGGAGTGGGTTGAGATGGCCCAAAAGACCCCAACCCCTACGTTTGGGTTTCTATCCAGCCTCTATGCATCAGGGTCAGGGGATCCCTGAGATCAGTGTAGATCAGAAGAAAATCTTTAGCTCCTCGTCAATACTCACAGCATCAGAGCTTAATGAAGCAGGCCAACCTCCCAGAGCTAAGCAGTGAAGTAATCTCTGGCTTTAGACCAGCAAAATGAAGACACACTTTTGGATGCAGCTCCCCACCTCCACCCTCCTCCCCACACCCCCCAACACACACACATACACTTTGAAGTGGTAAAATATAGTGGGCTGATAATTGCTACTTAGGAAATGAAGAAAGCAGAATCTGTTCATACTAAAAAGAAAACAGGTGCCTCGTTTTCTCCCTGTCTTCTCACAAAATATTATACTTATTTCTTCTTTTCATCCAGTAACTGAGATGTATAGCTATAGCCTTCTAATTAAAACAAGATAGACTAATCACCAGCACAAAGAACTTCTGATGGCCTAGTTGGAACACTGTATGATGCCCTTCCTTCACTGTTACTAGGTGGAGTGTAGCTGTGGCACTGGAATTAATAAGGAATGATTATGGTCCAAGGAAGAGTTACAGATTTTTGTGAGGATTTGAGCCTAAGAAACAATTTTAAGTAAAAAAACTTATTTAAAAATACATATAATTCTTAAAATGTTTGCTTAATAAAGCCACAACATAGAGACCTTTGGTTCTTTCTGTATGGATCAAATAAAAGAATGATCCGTAACCACCATACACGTGTTACACACATAAGCAAAAAAAAAAAAAAAATCATCCCACAAAATAAAAGTAAACTGCCTATATTTAGGCAAGTGAAAGCCTTTTCTTAAATTAATTAATTAATTAATTTTTATTTCATTGAGCCACGCGGCATGTGGGATCTTAGTTCCCCGACCAGGGGTCGAACCCACGTCCCCTGCATTGGAAGCATGGAGTCTTAACCGCTGGACCACCAGGAAAGTCCCTGAAAGTCTTTTTTTGTGAAATGATATCTGTCCAATTCACCATGTGATTTAAGAATAAAGTAATCACCGTGTATTAGATTTGAGGTGAGGTTTATCAGAAATAGTCTTTTACTGGCTTCCGTTTATTTTTCTCAGAAGATGCCTCCAAGGAAGAATGAAAATAGACATTTGAAGATTTAATTGGTGTTTTATACATTTGGGATTTTTAAATAAAAAATACTCTACAAACCCAATGGCTATAATGTTTTAATCTGTGTAATTACATCTTAGTGTCACAGTCAAAATTTTTTGCTGTGATGACAAAGCTTATTTTTTGCATCTCTTTCCTACTTCATATTTTTAAATCTTCAGCTAAAACAGTGTGAAGCTGTCTTAACTGTATAAGATACATCAGAAAAGAAATGGCTTTAATAGGATGAAGTTTCTTAATAGGGTGAGTTTTGCCTATTTAAGGCAGAACTATGTATTTAATTGGTAAAGAAGGTAGAAAGCTCTGAAACTATTTTGGCAATATAAGAGATGTTAAAATAATAGTTGGAAATGGAAAATCTCTTGGAATTTCCAGTAAGATCTCTAAATAGAAAAGATTATGCCAGAAAAGGGCTGCAAAGGGAGACTACAGCTAGAGGTACTGACTAATGCTACTCCCTTTGAACACAGTCACTGATACATAGCATGTAAATCACAAACATTGTATTTAACTAATGAATGAAATGCCGTTAATAATTATCAGCTCTATACCCTTAACACAAACCTGCAAAAGGATCACTCTTATAGTATTCCCAAAAATCTTCAAATTCTTTTCGGACCTCCTCATCCATGTTGATCCCTGCAGACTGTTCATTATTTACTTGGACGTAATTGGCTTTCAGGACTATCTCCACTTCACAGCGCACATCTTGCTGAAACGGCTTCCACCGTTGCATTACAACCCCATAAATAGTGAGGTCATCACCTGGGACAAAGCACCGAGTGAGTCCAGCAGTAGCATCCTGCCTGCTTGGGCACAAACTCAACAGAGGACCAGAACTAAGAAATAAACCACTACCCCACCAAGGTTTAGAGTAGTACACATTCTTCCAGAAACCATTTGGGGCAAAAGAACACCACAGAGTCCTGATTTTTTTTTTTAAACAGGCACTTGTATTTGCACGGCTAAAAGCTAAAGCCAACATTTTAATTTTTCTTAATCTGCCACATGATAATCACACCAAATTCTAAACTTTCCTTGGGAAAATAGTTTATTGGATGATTTATTCATCGTGATTATATTGGGTGAAATGTTCATCCTCAGAATCTCTAACCATATAGTTCTCACTTAAAGAAGAGGTGGGAATTGCAGCCAAAAGGTTAAAGTGCAGTCTGTCCCTCAGTATCTGCAGGAGATTGGTTCCAGAACCCACCTCAGATGCCAAAATCCACGGATGCTCAAGTCCACAGTCAGCCCTCTGAATCTGAGGTTCCGCATCCGCAGATTCAAGCAACCATGGATCGTGTAGTACTGTAGTATTTACTATTGAAAAAAATCCGTGTATAAGTGGACCCACAAAGTTCAAACCCATGTTGTTCAAGGGTCAACTGCATAATCAATTTGGTGTCAGGAAAGGAGACAATCTCATGATAATGGATACTATACTAGTTTTAGTTTCTTGTATATTTCATTTTTACTTAACTGCATTTGTTAACATTCACTCGCTGCCTTTTTTTTTTTTAATGAACAAAAGAATGAGTGCACTAAGAAATGAATGAATACTTGTTCTACTTCAAAGCTCCTTTCCATAAGCTATGAAAGCACAAGATACAACCCTGCTTGTTCTTTCTTGGTTGGTTCCTTCCCATCTAAGGAAACTCTCCCATTCCTAATTGATGGGTAGAATATTAAACTTTTACAGATTTTCCTAAGAGGCCTTGGGTAACTTATAGGCACAATGACAACTGTTTTCATTATTACATACAATTCAATTAACGAGTATAGGTGAGTGCTTGGCATTTGATATTTTGGTACTGGAGAAAAGGGGGCAAAAAAAGGAAAAATAATCCTAGTCCCCCAGATTTCAATCTTGTTGAACACAGGATGTTGGACATACCTTAAATCCAATCCTGGTATTTACATTCTGAACTAACAGGCAAGTCTTCATTTCCAAGCCTATGTCAAATATATGATATCTGCTGATAAAAAATGCCTTTCACTCTCTAAATGTCAATGAGTAATGTGTAATCTGCAGGGCTTTTGATTTCCTGGAGAAAAGTGTTCTGTGAATGCTAAATGCATGGAACTGGTGGTAGCAATTCACCAAATAGAAGGCATATTTCTAGCCAAAGGCAACTTCATAGTAAATGGTGACGAACACATTAAATCGGTTCTTCACTCATTTTCAAGATACTTCCTCAACCATTGCTGGATGGTTTTCAAATCCAATCAGGAATAGTGATCATTTACTATATTGTCTGCCCCCAATCTTTTAGATGAAAATGGCCAGGGCAACTTTATATGAGCACTTCAAAGAATTCTCTACTATGGTCATTTTAATGGGTTATATATAGGTTGTTTCTACATTAAGTCAAATGAGAAATTTAACTTTCAGGTATTGCACCCACTAGTAATAACCTGACTTTACTAAGCAGCAGTAATGTGGAAAATGTGAAGTACTCAAGAATGGACAAGAGTACTGCCTCATCAGATGTGGATTCAAATCCCAGCTCCACCACTCACCGGCTGTGTGGCAAGCTACCTAATAAACTGAGCTTATTTCTTGACCTACAAAATGGGAATAATTATACTTACATCATAGAACTATAGTAAGAATTGGGTCAGATAATGTATATAAAGTACTTAATGCAATATCTAGAATACATGCTCAATAAATATTAGCTGTTACTATAGTAAACCTACGTTACATTTGTAAAGCAAGTAATACCATTAAACACCCTTTAATATATACATGTTTTCATTTACTCAGATATTTGAGAGACAGATTCATATGATCATCAGAACAATTGTGAGGTATACATGATAGTCTAAGGCAATAGATACTAGTTTGAAACTTGCATGTTTTTCCATAGTAAATGTTACTGGAAAAAATGTTATTTTCAGAAAGCTAAAATTCTTACTTTTACAATCCAATCTCTTTGTCCCCTCTATCTTCTGCAGCATATTTACCACTGCAACCACCCTGGTCAGAGCCATCTTTGATCTCCTGCAGCACTTACAGTTATCAGTACACAACCTCCAACTTTATTACTCTGCAACGTCAGATTGGGGTTCCTAACTAGACTGTAAATTCCTGAAGGGCAAGGATTATGCCATTTATGTCTTCTGATTCTCACAGAGGTTTGTAGCAATGGATAAATGAAAGATAGCTGATGACAGACTGCTTCCATCCATTCTGTATTGTTAGTGACATGTGAAAGAAAAATAGCTTAAGATTTTTTTTTTTTTAAGTGCAGAAAGAATTCAGTTTAGATGAACTGCATGAAAACATCTTAATCTCTATCAAAGGACATTTTCATGTTCTGGCTAAGCTCATACAAGCACTGCTTTGCTGATCCAGACATTACAGATTCTGGTTAAAATCTAGAGTCTTACATGAACAAGGTACTTTGACACAGCCTTGTCCATTTATCAGGCAAACCATGATCAAAGCTGTTATTTAGTTAGAATACTGTTTAGACAAGTATGAACTGTTAATATATTTGACATAAATTTCAAACTATGGGTTGGTGATTCTTGGTGGAAGGGGAGAATATTTTGACAAGGAATTATTCTTGACTCTAGATACTGAACTCTTTGTTTCCATAGAGCCTTTGCCTCATCATTTTAATGAAACGGCAGCTCAGTAAAAATGAGGCATTTGGAGAAGCTTAGGGTTAAGAAAAGGAAATGATGGAATTTAGAGACATAAAGCATTTTCGACTTGTCCAGTAGGGGAGCACTGGGATATGAAATAAGAGGTCAGACATACCTGTTACTGCCCAGGGGACACATTGGTGCTATTTTTTTTTTTTAATAGAGATTAAGGGGTTCTTAGGATGGGAAATATTTAAAGCAGGAAATGTTGAAGTTAGTTGAAAGGCAGTCGTTGACAACTATCATTTGCATTTTCTGACCCACCTTCAATTTAAATTAAATGTTAAACAGCCAGTGGAAATTGCTAGGCAAACAGTAAAAGCAACAGTTTTTAAGTTGTTTGGAATACGAGGAGGAAACACAAAGGATAAGCTCTCATGGGCAAATCAGGTTCTTCATCTATAAAACAAGCAGCTAGACTAGATGGCTGAACTCCAGCCCAGCTTCTTTCCTGCTATTACCTACCTCCTCATGCCAGCCTCTGTTCTCAAGTTCCCCATACTCACTTGCCAGTGATCTTGGGAAAACAAAAAGTGGCTTTTCCTAGTCAATACTTTAGGACCTACTATATAAGCTAACATTCTCACCAGATTTGCAACTGTCTACTAAGTCATCTTCCAGGATAACCTTCATTGTTCGTGGGATACTTCCAACAGATAGCCTTTGAACCTAGCAAGGAAAAGAAAGCAGACACTGAGTATGCTCAGATACATACTAAGTATTCAGAAGCCTAGCAGTTCTTCAAGTTACTGTTTCTATTTCTCTGGTATTATCACACAATTTAATTACGATGGGGATTTATGGAATTTTCTTGAAACTTGTGCCTACTATCAGTTTAAGAATTCACTAAAACTACAATAAAATAAAAACATCCATATGGAAAATATCTCAAAATATAATCTACCTTGTGGATGGTCAAAATAAACACATGCTCCAACTACTAAACACAATAACATTTACTTAACTAGAAAAGAGAGGCAGTTCTTTCCTGTATCTAGTCATAAGACAAATCACTCGGTTCCTCTGATTATTTCTTAGTAACAGATTACAAACGTGTTCCCTAGTCCTGGCAATTTGCCCATAGCTGAAAAACACTTCTTCTAATTTGTTATTTTTCGCATTTATTTGATCACTTACCTGTTCCTGAATTTTGATTTCCTGATAATCTCTACACCTAGTTGGAGATGAACACAAGTCTGAGAGGCAAGTGAATTTTGCAGAATCACAGCTCTCCAAGCTGGGACATGAGGATGGCCGACAGAAGGTATAATACTGCTCAAAGTCGGCCCTGACCACAAATACATGCTTGCATTTGTTACACATGTAATCCCGCTCAAACTCCAGGATCTTCACCAGACTCGTTCGAATCACTGTCCCAGTGACAGATAAAAAGTGTCCCACATCCTTGGTTCTAGGGATGTGCTCCCTCACCAGCTCAGGACAAACAGGCAATCCTGATGGAGAAACAAAACAAAAACACATCAACTTCTACTTGGGATTTGACTCCATGCAATATATTTTTCTCATATTTCCTGAGGGAGAAAGTATAATTTCAGGGAAAAAGAAATCTTTGTGTTTTACTTAAGAAAAAAGATCAACTCAAGAAAATATAAAAGAATTATTTCAAATAACAATTATCAATGGACTCTCTTTAAAAGTACGTATCTAGATGATATATTGATAATAACCTGGATTAAAAAAAGAATTGATTCTCTTAAGAGGGCTATCTCAGTAGGATGTAAACACAGTATATAATTTTAACCTCATTCAATGAAGAATATACTGCCACATGCAGTAAAATCAAAGCTGAGTGATAAAGAGATGGTAGTGGAATGAACAAAGGCTAGTGCTTTTTCTAGTTAGGTTCAGGATTTATTAATACATAAATCGGATAGTGTTT
Source organism: Eubalaena glacialis (assembly GCF_028564815.1). Taxonomy (NCBI): domain Eukaryota; kingdom Metazoa; phylum Chordata; class Mammalia; order Artiodactyla; family Balaenidae; genus Eubalaena; species Eubalaena glacialis. The sequence continues at coordinate 42,847,773 of NC_083727.1, read as the reverse complement.
TCAAGTCTTGAATTACCTAGAGGTTTACCTACAGCACCACTTCATCCTTTAAAAACCTTGTGTTTTTCATCATTAATAAACAGGCAACTTAAAAGGTGCAAAATGCCAAAGAAAATTCTTATGTGGAAATGCCCTCTTTCTCATATTTGGCTACAAGGCACCACTGGAGTAGAGAGATGCTGCCTGTGATGGTCAAAGGCTGCCTTCTAACAGGTTTATCAAGGGAGCATTTGTTACACTGGTTCATGTCCCGTGGTCTATGGTCTTGTCCTTGAACTTAGCCCTGAAACCTGATAAGCATGAACACTGAAGACATCTACTGGATTTGCCAAGCTCATAAGAAATAACCATAATAGGCATGATTACACTTTAAGTTTCTATGGTCAGAACATTTTCTCCCTGTTTATAGATCTATTCTGAAAGCCAAATCATTATCATCACTGTCATCATCATTGTCATCAGAAGGCAGTTTGGGATGCAAGGAATTTAAGGGAAAAAAAAAAAAGCAGCAGATTGCTTAGATGAACTGAATGCTTTAGGCACCAGGCTACATTAATCTGGTGATACAGCTTAGACGTCTACAGACTTGAATTTTCTCTGCTGCTGGCTGAGACTCTCTCTCCATATATCCTATACTGTATCAACAGGGTGGGCACTGCAACATTTGCCACTATGACTCCTTTTTCTATGCTTCCAAGGCTGACTTGCCTGCTTTCTAATGGAAATACTCTTTATTTATATTAACTTGGATTGTATCACACTTTGCCAGTAAGGGAGCCATACTTTTGCTTACGATGATTTTGTGTATCTCTGCTCTGTTCTGTGTCAACTTTACAGTTTAACTATCAGAAAACAAACTTATTTTCCTATTTCCAAATTCCTAGGGAATGCTTCATTAAAACACCCTGGGGCTCACCAGTGCTACATCATATGTGCAGGAATAGACAGAGAGGTTGGGGCAGGAATAAAGCAGGTTTTATCCATTAAAATATCCACTGTATTCATTTCTCAGTGCTCATCTCAGGCATCTGTTAATTCATCTGCATGTAGCTAAATATTGAGAACACACCAATATTTCTAGTTACAACCAAGTAAAAGCCAAACTAACAACCAAAAGCTTTTCATTAAGAACAGGTCTAGTCCTCATATCCTCATTGCTTATGTTTCAGGGGTACAGTGTCCTCTTTTAGTTCCCATCCTAGAATGTTAAGAAACAAAAAACCACCAAGTGGAGATGTCTCTTCTTACTTGGCCTTAATTAGATGTACATTATGGCAACACATCTTCACAATGCTTGCAGATTCTCAATTACCTTTTTCTTCCTCCCCACATGAATACTTTTTAAAAATTAGGATATAATTTAGGTACCATAAATTTGCCTTTTTAAAGTATATAATTCAGTGGTTATTAGTACATTCACAAGGTTATACAATCATCACCACTATCTAATTCCAGAATATTTTCACTGCTTCAAAAAGAAACCCTGTTCGCAGTAGCAGACAGTCTCTATGCCCCCTCCCCTGAGCCTCTGGCAACCACTAAGCTACTTTATGTCTCTACGGATTTACCTATTCTGGACATTTCATGTAAATGGAATCATAAAATATGCACCCTTTTGTGTCTGGCTTCTTCTACTTAGTATACATTTTCAAGATTCATCCATGTTGTAACATGTATCAGTTCTTCGTTCCTTTTTATGGCTGAATATTCCACTGTATGGATATACCACATTTTGTTTATACATTCATCAATTGATGGACATTTGGGTTGTTTACATTTTTCTCCTATTATGAATAATGTTACTACAAACATTTATGTGCAAGTTTTTGTTTGAATACCTGTTTTCAATTATCTTGGGCATACACCTAGGAGTAGGATTGCTGGGTTGAATACACTTTTTATAATAATTTTAATTTTTAAGTTTTCAAAGAATCACTAAGCATTCTCTATTGTAAGTATATAAAAGGATACTCAAGTGGGAAACAGGATTATTAACCCAATTTGTTTCTTAAAGTATAAACAAAATCTATCAAAATTACTTCTGAGGGCTTCCCTGGTGGCGCAGTGGTTGAGAATCTGCCTGCCAATGCAGGGGACACGGGTTCGAGCCCTGGTCTGGGAAGATCCCACATGCCGCGGAGCAACTGGGCCCGTGAGCCACAATTACTGAGCCTGCGCGTCTGGAGCCTGTGCTCCGCAACAAGAGAGGCCGCGATAGTGAGCGGCCCGCGCACCGTGATGAAGAGTGGCCCCCGCTTGCCACAACTAGAGAAAGCCCTCGCACAGAAACGAAGACCCAACACAGCCATAAATTAATTAATTAATTAATTTTAAAAAAAAATTACTTCTGAGAAAGATGAGCAAAGTGAGGAGGAGAATAGGAAAAAAAAGTGATGGGTTAGAGAACTTCACAACAATTATATTTTTGAAAACACTTAGATTTTTGAAACATCCATTCTCTCTTTCTTGGCTCCTAAAGAAATACCATTTTTCATCCCATTTCTACTCCTCTCATTCCTAGCTCTGCTTCAGATGAAAATTGATTGTTCAGTTTAAATTCTACTGTCAATATATTAAAACTTAAGAAAAACTAAGATCACAAGAACTGGGTTATGGAGAGTGCTATGTTACTCCGATGCCATGCATACAGCAGAATGCCCAGTGAAACCACAGACTGCCCAGTGCAATTCAGCAGACTCTGGATGTTCAATATGATGAAGTCATACACATAACGAATGAGGTCTTAACATAATTATTTAGTTAGATGCTTGCTATTTTTGTCCTAAATACAAACTTCAGTTTAAAAATGAAGCTATGTATAATTTTATTGTAGTTTTTTCCTAAAAAGCTACTTCTTTTTATTTCTTTTTTTTTAACATCTTTATTTGAGTATAATTGCTTTACAATGGTGTGTTAGTTTCTGCTTTATAACAAAGTGAATCAGTTATACATACACATATGTTCCCATATCTCTTCCCTCTTGTGTCTCCCTCCCTCCCACCCTCCCTATCCCACCTAAAAAGCTACTTTTAAATTGATTTTGTCTTACTCTGAATAGCATCTTCAAATGGAAGAGTAAAACACCATATTCCCTGGTGCTTCTATAGTAATCCAGGCAAGAAATAACGAAGGCCTAACTTTTAATCTCCTCCCCTTAAACCCTTCCATGCTGCCCCCAGATCTAAGAATAAGGAACCAAATGTGGGATTGGACCACAGGACGTTTTGTGACGGGATTCTTCTCACACCAAGCCCTCTGGGCACTCAAATGCTCTCATACAGTGTCCCCTTTGCCTGACACTCTCCTCCCTACTCTGTCCCTCAAAAATGGCCACACTAAGAAGCAACATAAGGGTTCAGAATACATACTGTGGAGCCAGAATGAATGAGTTGAGTCACAGCTCTATCACGCACTAGCTGTGTGACCGTGGCCAAATTATAACCTCTCAGATTTCCCTCCTGTAATATGGCAATAACAACAAAACCTACCTCATAGGATCACAAGAAGATTAAAATAATTCATATAAAGTTTCTTGGAAAAGTAACTTGCACATAGCAAGCACTATTTAAACCTTAGTTCTTATATGTAATCTTATCATTTTCCCCCTTAAAAGGTTGGCTTAAACATAATTTTCTTAATGAAATCTTTCTTTAACCCATTTCAGGTTAAATTCCCTCTTGTATGTGCCTTAACACACTGTTCTTCTTCTTCATACCACTTACCACAATTTAAATAAAAAGAATACATAGGGGGCTTCCCTGGTGGCGCAGTGGTTGAGAATCTCCCTGCCAATGCAGGGGACACGGGTTCGAGCCCTGGTCTGGGAAGATCCCACATGCCGCGGAGCAACTAAGCCCGTGAGCCACAACTACTGAGCCTGCGCGTCTGGAGCCTGTGCTCCGCAACGGGAGAGGCCACGACAGTGTGAGGCCCGCGCACCGTGATGAAGAGTGGCCCCCACTCACCGCAACTGGAGAAAGCCCTCGCACAGAAACGAAGACCCAACACAGCTATAAATAAATAAATAAATAAGTTTAAAAAAAAAAAAAAAAAAAAAAGAATACATAATTATTATGTCTCCACACTAGAATATAAACTCCATGGGGGCAGGGCAGAGGTAAATTTTATTCACTACTATATTATCATCGCTTTATAAATAGTAAGCATTAAAAAAGAAAAAACTTGAAAGAAAGACAGATGAAAGGAAGGCAAGGAAGAGGGGAGGAATAGATATTAAAAATACTACATGAGCTTTGAAACCAATTAGAGATAAGGTATAAGGAAGAGGGTGAAATTTAGAGTGACTCCTAGTTCTCTGGTTCCATTAACCAAGTCAGGGAATTCTGGAAGGCACATGGTAGTCAATTAGTAAATATCTATTGAAAGAATAAATAAGGAAATACGATTTTCAGATGGAGGGGGGCACAGAGAGGGGAGGGAAATCATGACTACACTTTTTGATACACTGAGTTTGCAAAAAGATATCTCTAGTTTGAAACATCTGACGGACAAGAGGACATTTGAATACAGAGCTTAAGAGACAGATTCTGGCAATCAAGCAATCAATCAATCAAGTTGGCACTTGTTGCTCTATAAGTGGCAGCTGAAGCCTAGGTTCAGAATGGAGGCCACCCCATCAGGAAGAGAATGCAGGATTCAGGAGCAGATGGCCACATCTGAACCCTGAGGACCTACCACCTACAGGGCCAGTAAAGGAAGAGGCTCCCAGAGCAGGGAGAAAAGCCACCGCTAGAGAGGGAGGAAAGGGCAAGACAGTGCTGTCAGCGGGGCCAAGGCTGGAGTTTCATAAAGGGCGAGGAAGCAACAGTAACAAATCCAGCAGGGAAATAAAGGAAGAGAAATCCCGACACTTGTCCCTCAGTCTGGCCATGAGGCAGTCACTGGGAAGGCGGGGGAGGGTGCGTTCAGTGTGGTGGAGGTGAAAGGGTGAATGGGGGAAGGTTATGCTAAAGAAGGCATGAACTCTGTCAAAACACTGTTATGAAAGGAGAGTGGATGGAGGGTAGAGGGGACACAGAGTTGAAAGAGGGGCCTCTCTCCTGAAAGGGAGACAGAAAGGATTCCTGGTCATCCTGGCCACCACCCACCACACCCCCATAGGCTCCAGGCTTCCCCCCGGGGTGCTGGTATGAGTCGGTGACTGACTTCTAGCACCTGGCTTACCCATCTCCCTAAGATGGTAACTTACCAGGATGCACGTCTCATCTAAATCCAGACTCTTGAGTAGAGGCCATGGTTGGGCTTTAGGAAAGCCCTGAACCTCTTGAAATTCAGGCAGAAATTTAAATATATATACACCTGCATTTTCTGAAGAGGATTTGTAACTTTCTCAACATATAACCCTGAAGAACCTCTTATTTAAATCCTCAGTCCCATAGTTCTATTGACTTGCATATCATTACCTCTAAGAACAGAAAAAGGGGCTTACATTGTGGGAACAGTCGCTAAACCTCCCTCCCCTCCTTTCATTTAATAGTAATGCCCTAACGTCTCTTATTGCCTACTCAGCTCCTGTTTAGATCACATCCTACACGACCTGCCCCAAATGCTATGACAACATGACAGGGACATTCATAAGCACTTACTGCCTGAACCAGTCATTTAGGACCTTAGTCACGTATTGCTTTGCACTGCTCCTTAACCGTTTTGTATCTGGAGGGTAGCGTCACTTCTTGAGATCCTTTTCATGCTACTCTGTACCCAGCCCAGTGCTTTATTAAGCACTTCTAGATAAGGAGAAAATTAGTGAATAAGAGAAGGGGAAATGGGCTTTCCCTCTCTCTCTAGCCTTCCCTTTATCACATCTGGCCTCCAATCTCCTAGTCCAGACAAAGTGCATGAATTTTTCTGTGCATTTCATGGTACCTCTGTAGCTTTCCTTAGGCATGCTACTTTGTCTGGAGAACTCTCCCCAGTTCACTCAGCCAGCAAGAGTATACTCAAGTTTATCCTTTTGCAAGAAAACTTCCCTAAGTCCAGGCTAGCACCCTCACACAGACACAAATGGAACAGCTAAGCAAAATGGTCAAATGAATGCATCATTGCATAAAAGATGCTTCTTATATCTGGAGGAAACTTCTGCCAGGAAGAGTGAAAAAGAAGATACTCCTTAGGTCCAGAGACACCTTCCCTTTCCTTGCACATGATAACTCAGGCCTGTGCATGCTGGGTCATGACAAGTCTATGCAATACTGATTTTATTTCAACCAGCATAAGGAGATGTGCTGGAGAGATATTACACACTCAGGAAGAAGGCAGGTGAGAGGTGGAGGGCGTCAGGCTCAGCCACAAGGGTCCCTCACATGCTCACCAACCCTCTCTGTGTCCCTCCTGAAGTGTAGCCAGCAAGAGTGAATTCCCTGCTGCCCACCTCCAACAAGGGGCCTGTGTCTAAACCCAATTACAGCACCTCTAAAGAAAAAACTATGTAAACATTTACAACCAATTTTTCTAAGATTAGCTTTTCATTATCTTCTGTACTTTTATAATACGGGGCAATATGCCATCCTTAATGTTCTTATCTTACTGAATGGAATCATGTATATGGTACCTGTTAGGATAAACATTTTTTTTTTTTTAGAATCAAGCAAATTAGCCTAAAACATGATATCATTACCATTAAGTGGTTTATTTTGTATAGTAAAGTAACTATATTATTTTAAGAAAAGGATAGTAGAGGTGAGTACATTTTTGGATCTTCAGATTCTTTACTTTCGTATTACAATTTTTTAAGTAAATTTATAATATAAAGACAGAGATAAAAGTAACATAATGTTAAGCAGAACTGACCACAAAAATCAAAACCTTAGAACTAAAAAAGGGTAAGGGACAGTGTTTTGATAGAAATGTCAATTCATTTTAATCTTTCTGTCTTACTATATGCTACTAAGTGTGTTCTTCAACTATCCCAGTGAAGCAGGGTACATCAGGCACTAAGCCACCATTAGTGCTAAACAACAAAAACCTTTGTCATTATCTGACTCATTCACTGATAAAAATAAATAAATAAATTTTTATTTAAAACAGAGACATGTCCACATCTGTGTTAGAGATATGTCCAGATCAATTACTTCAGGTCCATGGTTTCCAGCGTGCAGTCCCTGGAAATCGGCATCAGCCTCAGAGCTTTGAGAAGTGCAAATTCTTGGACCCTAGGCCAGACCTCTTCAGTGAGAAACTCTGGGGGTGGGGCCCAGCAATCGGCTCTTTAATAAGCCCTACAGGTGATTCTGATGCCCGTTAATGTTTGAGAAACACTACTTTAAATAACAGGTGAGGGCTTTTTTTTCTTCCTCATTTATTCAATACTTTGATGCTAACTGCGTATTTGAATACCTTTCATCAAAACTACTGGGAATAGCAAGTGAACTTTAGACCAATAAAAATCCCAGAAGACAAAGGGCAATGCAATGTTCCTAAGGAGACTGAACCACAGAGGCATCCTGGGTTTTAATAATTCAGTGCCTTGTCTGGAGTCCAAGATGGAGGTGCAATATACCTAAAACCAGACTTTTCCCATCCCTGGTTCATTCTGCCTGGGACACCTGCATCCCTCCCTGATCTCACCATCTAGTCTTGAATCTTTGGGTGAATCCCCTAGGACAATTCACTCCCTGCCCAGTGAGCTAATATATCTCGCACATACCTTGAGTGATGCATGCATCGCATAAGTAAAAGCTGCCAGTAAGCTCCTTTACAATTATGTTTAATATGTACATATGCATGTACCTGTGGGCATACATACAGGATATGGTAAGTATCTGAATATATAGCTGTCTCCCCTACAGCCTTGAACTCCTTTAGATGAGGGACTATACCATATTCGTTTTGGTTTCCCAGGGGTCTAGCAAATGCCTGCCTACAAGGGATATGTTTGTAGAATTAATGTTACTGTGGTAGTAACATAATTTGCAACTCACTTTCTCAGAGAATAATGAAGAACTAGGCTAAATTCACCTGAAACCAATAGGGTCACTTAGGCAGACAGAACTTTAGTATTTAAACTGAGCATGGAAAAGTGTCTAAACATAAGGACAGCCTAAAACCATTTGCTAAATACCATTTCAATAACATTAACTAAAGCCTCTTTTAACAATCCTTCTGCAACATTATCAGAAGAGGACATTTCTTCTTGATCCTAGCAAGAGATTACCTAATGTCTGATGCATGAAGATTAATAATCTTCATAATTTTATTCCAGTAAGTGCAATCGCAGATACTATTTTTTCACTTAAATCAAATGTCTGGAATTTTTTTGAATCTTAATTTATCTCCAAGGAATTCTATAGTGACTCCTAACCTTTCTTGGAATCACAGTAATCATTTTTGCTGATTATAAATCCCCACCTTTCTGAAATGTACTATAAAGTAAATATTTATTTTTAAACAAAATGGTACATGTGTTCTCCAACTTAATCAAAGAGTGCAGGAATTCAAAGACACAGCTTTGACACCACAAGTTGCTGATTGCTCCACTGCAATTTCTTTAAAGTTAAGAGGCTTTATCTGTCGTTCATTCAAAAAACGTTATTGAGTGCCTAATAGGTGGCCAGCACAATGTTAAACTTGATATATAAAAATAATGAATTTCCTAAAATAGTTTTGAAGATCACTAGGTAGCATCTACCACTCTGCTAATTCTTTGAACTATCAATTTTTCATTGTCAGGAGTCATAAAAGCTCAGAAAGCTGAACTAGTTTTGTACACACATACATATATGTATAATATGCACACAAATATACTGCCTCCACACATTCTCCCTCCTCTCAGTTGGCATGGCTAGTACCCCAGCCTCCCAAATGTCCAGAGAAAACAGTATAAAATCATGATTCTTTTCCAAAAGTGACCATCAACTACATAATGGATATATTTTTAAGTATAAATGTCAATTCTTAGTGCTTAAATTCAATATATGTTGGGATTTCTCAAAATCTTTCTCAACAATAACATGGCAGTAAAATCCTTAAGTGATTCACCTGATATCCTGGCGTGAAGATTCTGCTTCATGGAGACACCTTCAGGCTGAGAAAGGGACTGGAGAATTGTCAAGGCTGATCTTCGAAGTGCGCTATCAAAAATAGTTAGCACTTCATTAGGGAACGCGTTGAAATATTCCCCGATTTCCATATTGGTCTCAAAAAGGGTCATGGCATTAACCACAACTGGGTAATGAGCATCTTCATCTCTTTCCTTCAAGATGAGAAGAATATCGTTCTTATGGTATTCCGAAACATATGACTCAAACACTTGACCAACCAGTGTAACTTGATCGCTATTCATCTTGGATCTAGGTAACTAAAGAAAGACAAAGGACTGTATTATACCTTTGATTTTCTAGACTTATACACTAGTTTACAAAAAGATTGGTTATAAATCATCCTGACTTTGGGCCACACTCTAATCTCAAAATACTATCTGAATTCAAATCTTAATTAGATCTGACAGAGTCACAGTCACTTATCAAATTTATTTTTTTCAGTGAGTGAAGTTAATTTTAAGTCAAAGAATTATGTTAGTACTGATAACTGAAATCTAAAATGGTCCAATGCCTTTCCTATATCTTTTCCCCAAACTTCCTCCTCTTAACCCTATAATACGTCACGTAAAAGGCCTTTGCCTTTTCTTTAATCAGATTCCATATATGTGTTTGCTCTCAAGTATAAAATCTTAAATGCCAGTCTTTTGGTTTAAGTTACTCCTAGTAGAGTTCTTTGCAAGCATCCTGGTTCTACATTTTATTCACATAAAAAACGTATCTTTCTCTCTGTCTCCCCACAACCTAGTTACACACCCGCACGCACACACACACGCACGCACACACACTTTCATTTGTATTCTGCTACTTAAACGGAACACACACTACTATTCAGATTGGTAGCCAATTCTGACTTAAATAGTTAACAAATTGGCTTTAGAAATTTACATTTGGAGGTGAACTTGTTCCTATTTTCTTTTTCTAACCTAGGAAAACTATTGACTTCAGCAAAAACAGCTGTCAAGAGTCTAAAAAAAACTAGATCATTAAACTGAGGAAAGGAAATTGGTCTCTAAATAATAAATCACTACGATTGAAAGTAAATACAGTATATTACATTCCTGGCTATATGTATATATTATTTAATTTGCACCTACAGATTAAAAGGGCCTATCCCCATTCTATTTTCATGTATACATGTAGATATCTACCATGTACAAGGCACTATTCTGGGAAATGAAAAAAGCACAATAAAAGGTCCTCTATGCCCTCAAAGAACCAACGAACAGATCAAATGAAACGGTGCTCTAACAGTGGTAAAAATGCAATACAAATAGGAGCACAAAGGAGAGAAGGATTAAATTTAAATGGAGTGACAATCCCAGATGTGGCAATGGACAGTTACAAATAAACTGTCCAAATGGATCATTTAAGAAATTCTTATTAGTCAAAGGATAAGTGTCCTTTGACTAATTTCGTTCAACCAACATTTATTGTCCTAGGCTTTAGAAACAGAAAGATTAAAGAAGATTATGACATTCACAGTTTAGCATCCTAAATATGTATTACACGTGCTATTAGCAATATTTGCCTTCTCTGGGAATCTACTAGAAGGTGTGAAAGGGGGGGGGGCACGGTACACCACAGTTAGGTAAAGAACCCTGACACCTACAGGATGCCAATGTGAGATTAAGAGATGTGTAGGCCACTACATTGGTAAGTATTTAGTTTGGGTTAGGTAATATAAATTCACCTAAGCATAAAGCAGAAAAAGCACTTGGGAAGGAACAACTAATCATACAGTATATTCACGATGTGGCCTTTGCCAAAAAAAAAAAAAATCTGGAATCCCAAATGTGGCTATAAAATAATCTCTAAGATTCTATAAATGCATATTAAATTTGGAGCCACAAATTTAGCAATTTAAAAGGCAGCTCCACATAGGGCAGGAAGGGGACAGCCGCAGAATTCATGGTTCAGATTAAGATCAGATTAAGTTTCGCCTAGTCTTTTTGAAATAGCATCACTAAAATAAACAGCATTCACTTTCAATACCTGGGCACAACAGACTAATCAAATATTTCTTAGCAGTTTGCAAACGCTAGAAACAGGCTCACCCAGATTGACTGGTGGCAGTGTTTTACAACTTTCAAGCTCCTTTTCCTTTTTCTTATGCAACATTTGAAGACAAAATAAATAAAGCCAAGTTGTGCCACCTTATCCTCTTGACTAAAGTGCCAACAAGAAAAATCCGGGAGGATGCATCAGCGGCAATCTAGCTGGATCCCTGGTAACCGCAGCCCGCCACCCGCCGCGCCGCCCCTCCGGTAGCCACGCCCCTCCGCGTCCTAAGACCCGCCCCGCTGGCACCGCCCCTGCCCGCCCGCTTCAGGTCGGCGCCTCCTCCATGCCTGGCTCGCCGCGGGCGCTCGGCAAACGTGGAGCCGACTTGTGCCCGGAGAGCTGCTTTCCACACTTCCGTCTCTGGACGTAGCCCATACCCTACAACAACTCGGCAGGTCTCTGACACTTCCCAGGCTCGGCTACGGGCAGCTCCGTCGCCGGTCTGGTCCCAGAGTTGAATAGTTTTGGAACTAACCAGGTGTGGGCGAGACTTGGGACGCACTGTGGGAAAAATAAATAATGGTGCAACAAGGCAGCGGCTGTCACTTACTGGCGGATACGTGGTGTCAGAAGTCACCGGGGGCGCAGTGCTCCCGAGGCCGAGGGGCGCGGAGAGCTCAAGCCGATCGGCGGGGTCCAAAGAGGCGGGAGGAGGCCCCGGGTGGGGGCGGGGCGCGCGCGTGGGGCCGCGCGAGGCGCCGTCGGCCGCGGGGGCGCGCAGGCTCCAGCGGACCCGCCTCGCGCCCGGACGAGATAAGCGCCACGCGGGCGGCTCCGCCGGGCCCGCGCTCCCGAGGGGCGCCAGGCCGTGCACTGCCTCAACTTGGCGGCTCAGGTGGCTCTTCCGGGTGGAGAAGCGGGCGGGCGCGCGCCCCGCCAGGCGCCGCGGGACGAGAGAGGCGGGGCGGGGCTGGCTGGGAGGGGCGAGTAGGGTCCCGGGCGGGGCGGGGCTGGGCGGAGCCGCCGCTCGGTAGTCGGGAGGAGTGCCGGGCTGTGCGGTGGCTGTGAGGGAGTGTACGGCCCGGACTTTCCGGCTCAGAACTCCGCCAGAGCTAAGGCCACAACGATTCTCTCTCTGCTTCTAGAAGTTTTAGAATGAAGGTTTTATGTTTAGGTCTATGATTCATTTTGAGCTAATTTTTGGATATGATGCGAAGTGTGGATCTTAGGTAACTTTTTGTCATATGGATATCTACCACTATTTGTTGAAAGAGCTGTATTTTTTCCACGGAATAACCTTTGCACCTGTGTCAAAAATCAGTTGTCCTTATATGTGTGGGTCTAACACTTAATATTTCTGTTCCGCAATCTATTTGTCTAACTATAAAAACACGACGTTGTCTTAATTACTCTAATGAGTCTTGAAAGCGGGTAGTGTTTGGCCTCCAATTTTGTTTTCTTTCAAAGTTGTTTGGGCTCTTCTCTTTCAATATGAATTTTAAAGCCAGCTTGTCATTTTCTATTAAAAAGCTGGGATTTTTGTTGGAGTTGCATGGAATCTATAGGTCAATGTGGGAAGAATTTATGTGTTAATAATATTGAATCATATGACCCTTGAACAAAGTAAACCACCATTTATTTAGGTGTTATATAATTTCAAAAATGTTTGATCTTTTGTCAAATTTATGTCTCAAATTTATCCCTAAAATCATGGGGAAGGAGGAACCATACCTTTTAAAAAATTTTTTATTTACTTTTGGCTGCAGTTGGGTCTTTTTTTACTGCACGTGGGCTTTCTCTCGTTGTGGTGCGCGGGCTCCTCATTGCGGTGGCTTTTCGTTGCGGAGCACGGGCTCTAGGCGCACTGGCTTCAGTAATTGCAGCACATGGGCTTAGTAGTTGTGGCACGTGGGCTCTAGGCGCGTGGGCTTTAGTAGATGTGGTACACGGGCCTAGTTGCTCCACGGCATGTGGGATCTTCGTGGACCAGGGCTTGAACCCCTGTCCCCTGCCTTGGCAGGCGGATTCTCAACCACTGAGCCACCAGGGAAGTCCAAGGAACCATACTTTTTGATGTTATGTAAATGATATTTTCAATTTCAATTTCTGGTTGTTCTTTTCTAGCATGTAGAAATACAATTGATTTTTAAATTTTTATTATTAAAATTTTTAAATTAATTTTTTTTAGAGCAGTGTCAGGTTCATAGCAAAATTGAGCAGGAAGTACAAAGATTTCCTTTATGATCGTTGCCCCCACACACCCACAGCCTCCCTATCAATATCCCTTTACCAGAGTGGTGGATTTATTACAACTGATGAACCTGCACTAACACATCATCATCACTCAAAGTCCATGGCTTATAGTAGGGTTCACTCTATGTGTTGTACATTCTGTCCGTTTTGACAGATGTATAATAACATGCATCCACCCCTGTAGTATCATACAGAATAGTTTCACTGCCCTAAAAATCTTCTGAACTCTGGCTATTCATCCCTCCCTCCCACCTAACCCCTAGCAACAACTTATCTTTTTACTCTCTCTATAGTTTTCCAGGATATCATATAGTTGAAATCATACAGTATGTTGCCTTTTCAGATTGGCTTTTTCACTTAGTAATATACATTTAAGGTTCCTTCATGTCTTTTCAAGGCTTGGCAGCTCATTTCTTTTTGATGCTGAATAATAGTCCATTATCTGGACGTACCACACTTTATCCACTCACCTACGGAAGGACATTTTAGTTGCTTCCAAGTTTTGCCAATTATGGCTAAAGCTGCTATAAACATCCACGTGCAGGTTTTGCCATACGTTTTCAGCTCCTCTGGGTAAATACCAAGGAGCATGATTGCTGTATCATATGGTAAGAGTAGTTTTGTAAGAAACCATTAAAATGTCTTCCAAAGCAGCTGTACCATGTTGCATTCCCTTCAGCCATGAATGAGAGTTCCTATTGCTCCATATCCTCTCCAGCATTTGGTGTTTTCAGTGTTTTGGATTTTAGCCATTCTAATACATGTGTAGTCTCTCATTGTTATTTTCCTTTGCATTTCCCTGATGACATATGATGTTGAATATCTTTTCACCTGCTTAATTTTCATCTATATATCTTCTTTGGTGAGGCATCTTCAGGTCTTTTGCCCATTTTTAAATAACATTGCTTATTTTCTTATTGTTGAGTTTTAAGGATCCTTTATCAAATGTGTCTTGCAAGTATTTCATCCCAGTCTGTGGCTTGTCTTCTCATTTTCTTGACATTTTCATTCACAGAGCAGATTTTTAATTTTAATTAAGTCCAGCTTATCAATTGTCTCTCTCATGGATTGTGCTTTTGGTGTTATATTTAATAAGTCATCACCCCAGAGTATCTAGATTTTCTCCTCTGTTCTAGGACTCTTATAGTTTTGGGTTGTACACTTAGGTCTATGATCCATCTTGAGTAAATTTTTGTGAAGAATGTAACGTCTGTGTCTAGATGTGTGTGTGTGTGTGCGCACGTGCCTGTGGACATCCAGTTGTTCCAGTACTATAACAGAGAAGAACAAACTTGACTCCATGTTGAATCTATTCCTTTAGCTCTAACCCTTGTGCTCTGTTGCCTGTGCTTAGTCATGCTGGCTCTGCACCTTTTATAAAAGAATGTTGCCTATAGCCTGAAATATACGGGATAGCCCATTCTCAAGGCTCTGACCTTTAAAGCTGTAACACTTTTCCATTCATATAGAGATAAAAAGTTGCAGAACAGAGAATAACATTTGTCTTGTTGGAGGTTTATAGGAATATTGTGACCAGACCTACCTGGACAGCTGCAAGAACAAAGGATTCCAGCACCAAGAAGTTTACAACAACGAGCCACACCCCTCTCCCCTTTTAGCACAAAAGAAGCCTGCGTTCTAACTGAGGCAAGATGGTTCTTTGGGACACCATCTTCTCAGTCTGCTGGCTTTCTGAATAAAGTCGCTATTCCTTGCCCTAACCACTCGTCTCTCGATTTATTGGCCTGTTGTGCGGCAAGCAGTAAGAGCTTGGACTTGGTAATAGTACCATTTGTTGAAAAGACTATCTTTGCTCCATCTGTCAACGATTTGTATTGCCTTTGCTCCTTTGTCAAAGATCAGTTGGCTATATTTATGTGGGTGTATTTCTGGGCTCTCTGTTCAGTTCCACAGATCTATTTGTCTATTCTTTCACAAATACCACACTGTCTTGATTACTGTGGTTTTATAGTGAGTCTTGAACTCAGGTATTGTTAGTCCTCCAACTTTGTTCTTCTCCTTCAATATTGAGTTTGCTATTCTGGGTCTTTTGCCCTTTCACATAAACTTTAGAATCAGTTTGTCAACATTCACAAAATAACTTGCTGGGATTTTGATTGTGATGAGATGACTCTATAGATCAAGTTGGAAAGAGCTGACATTTTGACAATATTGAATCTTCTATCCATGAACATGGAATATCTATCTCTTCACTTACCTAGTTCTTCTTTGATATACTTTATCAGATTTTTATAGTTTCTGTCATATAGATCTTGTATATATTTTCTTAGATTTACACCAAACTATTCCTTTGGAGGGGTGTTAATGTAAATGGTAATACGTTTTTAATTTCAAATTCCACCTGTGCATTGCTGGTATATAAGAAAGCAACTGACTTTGCATATTAACCTTATATCCTGCAATCTTGCTATAATCACTTATTAGTTCTAGAAGTTTTTTTGGTAGATTTTTTCCATATTTTCTATATAAACAGACATGTCATATGCAAATAAGGACAGCTTATTTCTTCCTTCCCGATCTGTATGCTTTTTATTTCCTTTTCTTATTTCATAAACTAGGACTTCCAGTATGATATTGAAAAGCAGTGATGAGAGGGGACATCCTTGCCTTGTTCCTGATCTTAGTAGGAAAGCTTCAAGTTTCTCACCATTAAGCATGATCTTAGCTGTAGGTTTCTTGTAGATGTTCTTTATCAACTTCAGGAAGTTCCCCTCTATTTCTAGTTTGCTGAGAGTTTTTATCATGAATGGGTGCTGGATTTTGTCAAATGCTTTTTTCTGCATCTCTTGATATGATCCTGTGATTTTCTTTCATTATCCTAACCATGTGAGGGATTACATTAATGGATTTTTAGATTGGAACAAGCCTTACATATCATGATAAAACCAACTTGGGTGTGGTGCCTAATTCTTTTTATACAATGTTGGATTCAATTTGCTAATATTTTGTTAAGGATTTTTGCATTTATGTTCATGAGAGATATTGGTCTGTGGTTTTCTTCTAATGTCTTTGTAAGATTTTGGTATTAGTGTAATGCTGGCCTGAAAGAATGAATTAGGAAGTATTCTCTCTGCTGTCGTGTTCTGGAAGATATTGTAGAGAATTTGTATAATTTTGTCCCTAAATGTTTGATAAGAATTCACCATTAAACCCATGAACCTGGTGCTTTCTGTATTAATTTTATATATATACATATATAAGCCTATTATATATATAAGCCTTATACATATACATATATAAGCTTATTCAGACTCTATTTGTTCTTTTGGCAGATTGTGTCTTTCAAAGAATTGGTCCATTTCATCTAGGTTATCAAATTTGTGGGCATAGAGTTGTTTGTAATATTTCATTATGATCCTTTTAATGGCTGTGAGATCTTTAATAATATCCCCTCTCTCATTTCTGATATTAGTAATTTGTATTTTCTCTCTCTTTTTCTTAGGCTAGAGGCTTATCAACTTTATTGGTCTTTTCAAAGATTTTCTCTATTGATTGCCTCTTTTCAGTTGCATTGATTTCTGTTCTGATTTTTATTATTTCTTTTCTTTTGCCTACTTTGGATTTAATTTGCTCTTCTTTTCCTAGTTACCTAAGGTGGAAGCTTAGATGATTGATTTTGGATTTTTCCTTTTTTCTAATATATGTATTCTATGCTATAAATTTCTCTCTAGGCACTGCTTTCACTGCATCTCACAAATTTTGATAAATTGTGTTTTCATTTTCATTTAGTTCAAAATATTTTAAGATTTTCTTTTGAGTTTTTTTCTTTGACCCCTTTGTTATTTAGAAGTGTGTTGCTTAATCTTCAAGTATTTTGTGTTTTTCTGTCGTTCCTTCTGTTATTGATTTCTAGTTTACTTCCACCATGGTCTGAGAGCAGACGTTGTATGATTTCTGTTTGTTTAAATTTGTTAAGGTGTGTTTTATGGCCCAGAATGTGGTCTGTCTTGGTGAATGTTCTATGTTAGTTTGAGATGAATGTAATCTGCTGTTATTGGATTAAGTAGTCTATAGATGTCCATTATATCCAGTTGATTGATAGTGTTGTTGAGTTCAACTATGGCCTTACTGATTTTCTGCCAGCTGGATCTGTACATTTCTATAGAGGGGTGTTTAAGTCTCCAACTATAATTTAGATTCATCTGTTTCTCCTTTGAGTTCCATCAGTTTTTGGCTCACATATTCTGAGGCCCATGCATATTAAGGATATGTGTTATGTTATGTGTTATGTGTTCTTGGTGTGTTGATTCCTTTATCATTATGTAATGCCCCTCTCTCTCCCTGACAACTCTTCCTGCTTTGAAGTCCACGCTGTCTGAAATTAATATAGCTACTGCTTTCTTTTGACTAGTGTTAGTATGGTATATCTTTCTTTATCCCTTTACTTTTAATCTATAGGTTTTTATCTTTAAAGTGGGTTTCTTATAGAAAACATATAGTTGGGTCTTATTTTTTTAATCCACTCTGACAATGTCTGACTTTTAATTGGTGAATTAAGACCATTAGACATACAAAGTGATTATTGACATAGTTGGATTAATATCTACTATATTTGTTAGTCTTTTCTACTTGTTACCCTTGTTCTTTTTTCCTATATTTGCCTTCCATACTTTTTCTGCCCTTTGTGGTTTTAATTGAGCATTTTATATGATTCCATTTTCTCTCCTTTCTTAGCATTCAGTTGCTTCTTTTTTTTTTCTTTTTAATTGGTTGCCTACTAGAATTTACATTATAACTATCTAAGTCCACTTTCAAATAACATTATACCACTTCAAGGGTAGTGCAAGTATTTTATAGTAGCAAAGTAATCCTGAATCTTCCCTCCCATCCCTTGTATCATTGCACTCATCCATTTTGTTTATATAAGCTTATAAGACCTAGAGATGCATAATGACTACATTGTTGCTATTATTATGTTGAAAAAATTGTTGTCTGCTACAGCAATTAAGAATAGGAAAAATAGACGTTTTTATTTTATTTTTATTTAATCCTCCTTCAATACTCTTCCTTACTTTATGTAGATCTGAGTTTCTGACATACTATTTTCCTTCTCTTCAAAGGACTTTTAACTTTTCTTGCTAGGCAGGTCTGCTGGCAGCAAACTCCCTCAATTTTTGTTTGTCTGAGAAAAATCTTTATTTCTACTTCACTTTTGAAGGGTAATTTTGCAGGGTACAGAATTCTACGTTGGTGGGATTTTTCTCTCAACACTAAATATTTTACTCTACTTTCTTCTTGCTTGCATAGTTTCTGAAGGTAAGTTAATATAAATTTTATCTTTGTTCCTCTACAAGTTTTTTTTTTTTCCCCCTGACTTCTTTCAGGATTTTTTATCTTTATCATTAATTTGACATTAATTTGGAGGAAGTCCTCAGTCATTATTACTTTAAATATTTCTTGTGTTCCTTTCTCTTACTAGTTTTGGTATTCCCATTATTTGTATGTTATACCTTTTGTAATTGTCCCACAGTTCTTGGATATTCCAGTGGGTTTTGTTTTTTTTTCCAGTCTTTTTTCTCTTTGCTTTTCAGTTTTGGAGGTTTCTACTGACATATCCTCAAGCCCAGAGGTTCTTTCCACAGCTGTGTGCAGTCTACTAATGAGCCCATCAAACACATTCCTTATTCAGTTACAGTGTTTTTAATCTGTAATATTTCTTTTTGCTTCTTTCTTAGAATTTCCATCTCTCTGCATACATCACCCATCTGTTCTTGCATGCTGTCTATTTTATCCATTAGAGCCCTTAGCATATTAATCATAGTGTTTTAAATTTTCAGTGTGATAATTCCAACATCCCTGCCATATCGGAGCCTGGTTCTGTTGCTTGCTCTGTTTCTTCAAACTGTGTGGGTTTTGTTTTTTTTTTTCCTTTTAGTATATCTTATAATTTTTTGTTGAAAGATGGAGATGATGTACTGGATAAAAGTGCTGTAAATATGCCTTTAGTAATGTGATGGTATGGTGTGGAGTGGGAAGAAGTGTTCTGTAGTCCTGTGATTAGGTCTCAATCTTTTAGTGACTGGATTATCTTTGCCACTGGATTATGACGTTTGCATGTTCTTCTCAGTCCCTTCCCCCCTTATGTGGGACAGGATGGTTAGAATGGGCTGGAACTGGATATTTTCATTCTCCCATGTGGAAGGCTAAAGGAGGCTGGAGTTGTGTATTTTCCTTCCTTCATGTGGAAGGCTAGAGCCAGCTGAAGATGGATATTTCCCTTTCCCAAGGTCAATTAGTCTCTGATAGACCTCAGCAGGTTAGGCTCTGGTTAAATAGTTTCAGCTGAGGGCAGAGCTTATTAAGAAGAACAGAATGCTCTGGTGTATTTCAAAATGGCTCTCTTTCCCCAGCTCCTGCCAGAAGCATGAAGGGATTTTTCTCCAGTATTTACTGTGAGGACCTGATGAACTCCTGGAGGTAAAACCCACAAAAGTGTGAGTGGGTCCCTCTGGAGTTTTTAACTTTTCAGACTTGCCCGCACCGAGCCTCCAGTGATTTGTCAATTACAGTTCAAGTTTCCCTACCCCAGCACCGGTTCCTGTAGAGGTTTTCAGCTTATGAGTTTCTGCTCTGGTAAGTTGTGATTCTCTGTTGTCTCTTCAGTTTGGAGGGCAATAATTTGCCCTGTGACCTCACTCTCATGGATTTAAGAAGAGTTGATTTTTCAGTGTTTCAGGTTTTTACTTGTTAGAACTGAGTGGCAATTTTCAGGTTTCTTACATGCTGGACAAGAAAGATATCTCAATCATCTTTTAAAGAAATTTAAATAACAAGAAAATAATTGTATATATTTATGCATGCAGTTATGATTTCCAGTCCTCTTCCATTATTTCTTCAAGTATTTTCTGTACCTCTTCCCTTTGGCTCCTTTGCAGATTTTCTGTTTATCACTGGTTTCAGCAGTTTGTGATTTGCCTGGATGTATTTTTCTTCAATTTCTCGTTGAAAATGAAAAACTCAGTTTTTTCTGTGTTCCTTTCCGTGTAAGAAAAAAGAAAAAAGTTTTTTTCCTACTATGTGTTTTTTCTCTGTGAGTCTCCTTTAGTCCTCACGAAAAACACTTCACTTCTGAACACCAAATGTGTGGGGGTTTTACCCCACAAAAACATGCACGTCTGACACCAGTGGGGTGTCTTACAATTTAACTCTGTTCTGATATTATCTACCCAGAGCTAGCATCAGATCCCATAGGTTAAGGGCTCAGTCCCACAAGATTGAACCCCTCCTCCCCACACACACATACTTCAGACGCCAGTTGCAAGCCCGGGTTATCACCTGTGCTTCTGACCAATCTGCTGTAGATCAGAGGTTCCAACGACCCCCTCCTTGGGTTCGATCAGTTTGCTAGAGCAGCTTACAGAACTCAGAGAAATACTTATGTTTACATTTATAAGGATATGATAAAGGATACAGATGAACACCAGATAAAGAACTACAATAGGATCATGTCTGGGAAAGCCCCTGAGTAGCTTCTGTCCCATGGAGTTGGGGTGCATCATCCTCCTGGTGTGGAAGTGCTGGCCAACCTGGAAGCTCTCCAAACCCCATACTACTGGGATTTTACAGAGGCTTCCTCACATAGGCATGGTCTGTTATTAACTGTTTGCAGCCCCTCTCCCGTCTCTGGAGAAATGGGGAAGACTGACTGAAAATTCCAAGCTTGTAATCATGGCTTAGTCTTTCTGGTGACCAGCCCCATTCAGGAGCCATCCAGGAGCCCTTTAGAGTCTCCTCAATAGAACAAAAGATGCTCCCACTGCTCTTGTCACTTATGAGTTTACAAGGGTTTTCAGAGCACTATGTCAGGAACAGCGTCAAAGATAAATATTAGAGATGCTCCAGTGTTCTTATCACTTAGGAAATTACAAGGATTTCAGGAGTTCTGTGCCAGAAACCAGAGGCAAAGCCCAGTATAGTTGATTCTTGAAAAAATGTGGGGATTAGGGGTATTGATCACCTGCATTGTCGAAAATTCGAATATAACTTTACAATCGGCCCTCCATACCTGCAGTTCCACATCCGAGGATTCAGCCAACCTCAGATGATGTAGTACCGTGGTGTGTATTTATTGAAAAACTCCACATATAAGTGGACCTGCACCATTCAAACCTGTGTTGTTCAAGGGTCAAATGTATATATCTTCTATTATCTCACACACTTGTGTTTTGGATTTCTTGAGTTTCTTGGATCTGTGGGCTTATAGTTTTCATCAAATTTGGAAAATATTTTGGCTCTTACTTCTTTTGATATTTTTCTGCTTCCCTTACCCCTGTCCTTTGGGGACTCCAATTATACATATATTATGCTACTTGACTTTGTCCTACAGAACTCACTGATACCCTGTTGAATTTTTTGGACTCTGTTTCATTTTGGATAATTTCTATTGCTATGTCTGTAAGTTCACTAATCTTCTTGGACAATGTCTAATCTGCTGTTAATCCATTCAATGTATGTTACATCTCAGCCATTGTAATTTTCATCTCCAGAAGTTAGATTTGGGTCATTTAAAAAGTATTTTCTATCATGTCTCTACGTAACATGATCCTCTACCACTTATTGTTCGTATTGTTAATTATGTAGTTTTGAATCTTTAATCTTGTTTTATTTCTGTAAATTTTTAGTTGTATAGTTTAAAATTATTATACTGTATTACAAGAATTCTTAATTTCTATTTTTGTCCTACTGTTTTGTATTTTCTTTTATTCTGCTTTCTCACAATTTACATTCTGCTAAAATGCAAGCAGGAATTTTTGTTGGTTTTGAAGCTCCTAAAACAGGGCCTTTCACATAGTAGATTCTGAATACTGTTTGTTGAATTGAATTCTTGTCATATTACTGAAATGTTTGTTCTTATGACTTGGTTCTAGTCTTAAAATATGTCTTTCAGTTTTTAAAATTTTCATCAATTTATTGCATATCCACTACTTTCTTCCTTTGCTCACTCCAATACAGCAACAGTGCTGCTGCTTAGACATTCCTGCTTTTCCTAGCACTTTGCATTTGCTGTTACTCCCGCCTGGAATGCTCACCCCCCAGTTACTTACCTGGTTCAGTCCCCACATCCCCACTCCCTGCCTCATACTCCATGTCTTCCCTCCCTTGTTCTTCTCCATTTTATTTATCATTACCATCTGATAATACACAATTGTGCTTTTTACTGATTTTTTTAATCTATCATATGTATATATGTATACAGATACACACACACACTCCCACAACAATATAAGCTCCACAGAGGACACAAAGCAGGTTTTTTGCATTTTTCCCCTCATTGGTATATCCCTAGTCCTAAAACAGTTCTCGGCATATTGAAGGTGTGCAACAAATGTAGGAAATATTATTTTTACATGACTAATTTTTTAAAAATTTACTTCAACCTTTGACTTTTTACAGTTTTGTTTTTGTTTTTGGTGAGACTAGTTCACAAGGTTCACAGGATGTCTTTTTCAATGTTTCCTGCTCTGTGAATTCAAACCATGGTCCCTAATAGATTCCAGCCCCCTCCTTAGAAAAGGACAGGCCTCTTTAAACTCAATTTGAACACATAGATTCATTCTGTCTAGATTTGGCTTCCTAACAAGGATATTTAATATGCCTACTTTTTTAATATAAATTCATTTTATTTATTTATTTTTGGCTGTGTTGCGTCTTCATTGCTGCCCTCGGGCTTTCTCTAGCTGTGGCGAGCAGGAGCTACTCTTCGTTGCTGTGCGCGGGCTTCTCATTGTGGTGGCTTCTCTTGTTGCGGAGCACAGGCTCTAGGCGCACGGACTTCAGTAGTCATGGTGCATGGGCTCAGTAGTTGTGGCTCGCAGGCTCTAGAGCGCAGGCTCGGTAGTTGTGGAGCACGGGCTTAGTTGCTCCATGGCATGTGGGATCCTCCTGGACCAGGGCTCGAACCCATGTCCCCTGCATTGGCAGGCGGATTCTTAACCACTGCGCCACTAGGGAAGCCCTTTAATATGCCTATTTTTTACACCCCTCGTTTGAGAGGGCACATTTATTGTTTTGCTGCCTGCTCTCAATTCAACCAATGAAGCACATATTTGTCTCTGACCATCTCAGTGCCACTGTAGGTGATGGTGTTGCTAAATCCTTTATGGAGAGAATATGGATTGGAAGAATATTTTCCCGTGGATCACTCCTCAATGAATCAAAGAGAAAATTTCAAGCTCCAATAATTTATAATGTATTATTTGGAAGGGCAAGTTATAGGAGAAAGTTTTCATAGAGAAACCTTTATCTGTGATCTGAGGAAGCAGTATTCAACCTCGGGGTGTGCAAGACAAACCACTGTGATGAAGAGACATTTATTGGAACTTCTATTTATATATTTTATATTTATTTTTGAGTCTAAAAATAATATATTTATTTATTGTTGGACTTCCCTGGTGGCACAGTGGTTAAGAATCCGCCTGCCAGTGCAGGGGACATGGGTTCGATCCCTGCTCTGGTAAGATCCCACATGCTGTGGAGTAACTAAGCCTGCAAGCCACAACTACTGAGCCCACGTGCCGCAACTACTGAAGCCCAGGTGCTCTAGGGCCCGCCTGCCATGACTACTGAGCCCGCGTGCTGCAACTACTGAAGCCCGCACGCCTAGAGTCCATGCTCTGCAACAAGAGAAGCCACCACAATGAGAAGCCCACGCACTGCAACGAAGAGTAGCCCCCACTCGCAACTAGAGAAAGCCCGCGCACAGCAAGGAAGACCCAATGCAGCCAAAAATTTAAAAATTTTTAAATTTTAGAAAAAGTATTGTAAAAATTGCAACTGGACCCTTATGTTTATGTCAGATGATTTTCAGGTAAAGTTCTTGAGTTTTCAGGGGAGAGGGGGAGGTCTAAAATTGCAGGCTTGGACTGTAACACTGTACCTCAATTTCTTTGTTTTCTGTTGTGACTATGTTGCAGTTTGTGTATAGATCTACAGATTATATATTGTTCAGGTTATATCATATATTTATTATAATACAATTAATATGACATTGATGTATTACATTAGTATATAACAATGATATATTATTTAGATATATGTTGTCACCCTACAGATTATACGTCTCTAAATTTAACTAAATTAACATAAAAAAAACTTAGATTATATCATCTACTATCATTAGCCATGAACTATGCCTGAAGAGGCGTTGAAATATAAATGCCATCACCATAGTGATGGGGTTTTTTCTATATAATGTGTATATCAGTACAATAATATGTGCATCTACATAAATTAGTTACTTCTTTGGGGTTGTGTGCTCACAGACATTTTACTATGGGTATATAATAAACAAACATTGCTTTAGGGTTATGGTGAAAGTTTATGAAAAAGTTAGCCTCTCTTTTTTTTTTAACCATCTTTGTAGCTCACCATGTGAATCAAATTCTTATTAAAGGCTGATACCTTGGCTCACCTGAGACTCATGGAATAAGAATCTCTGGAGGTGGGGCCCTGAAGTCAGTATTTTAAACAAGTAACCAAGGTGACTCATGCATACCAAAATGTAAGAACCACTGTGTTAGATGATGTTTAAATATTTCCCCTCAATCTTAATTTTCAAAATAACAATTTCTGAGCCCATTGGTAACTATATTGTTGAAATTAGAGTATTATAAAAACTAAAATGAAGGCAGCTATCTGAAGATCTTTTGAACACTCCTAATTTCCTATGAAAAAGTTTCCCTCTTCATCTACTAAAACGTTAATGACAGAAAGAGATCAATCGTTTTGTCACATTTGTGCAAATGAGAGTATCAACACACAACATCTGTCACCATACAAAGATAATTGTTTTAGCTTCTGGTTAACCTAAGGCTGCAGGGAAGTGAAAAGACACCTGGCTAAGGCAGCAAAACAATATGCAAAACTGCATTTGATAGAGACTGTTCATGAAGGTAAGTTTAAATCTTAATGCAAACTTATTAGCTTCAAAGTAACAAGTGAAATAAATGCCATTAAGAGGGCACAGACTAGGCCAGATTATTAAGGATAAATCTATGGATATTATTTCCAAGTGTATGTGTTTTTAAGGAATTCTTGGCTGGAAATAACAGAAACTAACTCAAAATAGCTTCAGTAAAATTCCTATAAAGATACTAAGTACCTTAAAGAACCAAAGAGGAGGAATTCAGGCACACGTCAGGGAAGGACTTAACCAAGAAGTGAAAGCCCTCAGGAATCTCTGAATCTTCAGTCTCTTTCACACTTCTTTGCTCCATGGTTTCTTTCTGTTGGTTGCTGTTTCCTACTCCTCAGTTTAGTTGAACTTTGTGGCCTTGCAGCTCCAAGTCTTAGGTGTTACAGATGCAGCTATATGATAAAATTAACTGAACTTGCTTTGTGCTGAATTCCACATTCTTGGTGAGAGAATCAGATTTTCCCAGTTAGAGCTCTATACTGATCTTTGGTTCAATTAGCTACAGCGAGGCCGGCCAGGTCATATAGTTAAATGTGACTGCCAGGGGCCAGCCCTGTGGATCAAGGAGTGTTTTTAGGGGAAGTACACAGAGAAAACAAGAATTGTTGATTCATTAGCTGGGCATAGATCCCCACTGATGCTCAGGAGCCTCCAAATGCCTGTATTTTTGTGGAACCCAAATACCCACCCAATGTTGGGATCCAGAACTCCTCTCGCCATAAATCATTTTTATTAAATATCTAAGTTGAGTAAATTAGAGTAATGATCTCTCATTACTAGAACACTTTAAAGCCTATTCTGGTTTCTAGATTATTTTGGGGGATGGATATCACTGATGTGTGCCTGCTGTCATAGTCAATAGGACAAATTTCCCCACTTAAAACGTTTTTAAGAAACATGAATTGTGGCCTATTTTTAAATTATTAGAAAAAAGTGGTTCAACAGCAACTACAAATGCATTTTGAACACTAACTGGCACATAATGATTATGCAACAAAGTTATTAAATGAAAAATAAAATCAGTGACTTTTCCACAATATGTTATTTGTTTATGACATTGCTACACAGAAAATTGAATTTTAGTCTGGAAGGACTTTTTTTTATTTAGTTTTTTCAAGATATAATTGACATACAGCACTGTATAAGGTTTATAGCATAATGATTTGACTTACATACATCATGAAATGATTACCACAGTAAGTTTAGTGAACATCCATTATCTAATATAGATACAAATTAAAAGATAAGAGGACTTCCCTGGTGGCGCAGTGGTTAAGAATCTGCCTGCCAATGCAGGGGACATGGGTTCGATCCCTGGTCCGGGAGGATCCCACATGCCATGGAGCAACTAAGCCCGTGGGCCACAACTACTGAGCCAACATGCCACAACTACTGAAGCCTGTGTGCCTGGAGCCCGTGCTCTGCAACAAGAGAAGCCACTGCAGTGAGAAGCCCGTGCACCACAACAAAGAGTAGCCCCCGCTCACCCCACAACTAGAGAAAGCCCATGTGCAGCAACGAAGACCCAACACAGCCAAAAATAAATAAATTAATAAATAAATTAATTAATAAAATAAAAAGGTAACTCTTAGGATTTACTCTCTTTACAACTTTCATATGTAACATACAGTGGTGTTAGTTATATTAATCATGTTGTACATTGAATCCCTAGTACTTACTTTCTTATCCCTGAATGTTTGTACCTTTTGACCACCTTCATCCAGTTCCCCTCCCCTTAACCCCCACCTCTGGTAACCATAAATCTGATCTCTTTCTTTTATTATAAGTTTGTTTGTTTTGGAAGTGTAACTGATTTACAACACTCTGTTAGTGTTTTTTTTTTTTTTTTAAACATCTTTATTGAAGTATAATTGCTTTACAATGGTGTGTTAGTTTCTGCTTTATAACAAAGTGAATCACTTATACATATACATATGTTCCCATATCTCTTCCCTCTTGCATCTCCCTCCCTCCCACCCTCCCTATCCCACCCCTCTAGGTGGTCACAAAGCACCGAGCTGATCTCCCTGGGCTATGCTGCTGCTTCCCACTAGCTGGCTATTTTACATTTGGTAGTGTATATATGTCCATGACACTCTCTCACCCTGTCACATCTCACCCCTCCCCCTCCCCATATCCTCAAGTCCATTCTCTAGTAGGTCTGTGTCTTTATTCCCGTCTTGCCACTAGGTTCTTCATGGCCTTTTTTTTTTTTTTTTCCCCATAGGTGCCATATATATGTGTTAGCATACTGTATTTGTTTTTCTCTTTCTGACTTACTTCACTCTGTATGACAGACTCTAACTCCATCCACCTCATTACAAATACCTCCATTTCATTTCTTTTTATGGCTGAGTAATATTCCATTGTATATATGTGCCACATCTTCTTTATCCATTCATCTGCTGATGGACACTTAGGTTGCTTCCATGTCCTGGCTATTGTAAATAGAGCTGCAATGAACATTTTGGTACATGACTCTTTTTGAATTATGGTTTTCTCAGGGTATATGCCCAGTAGTGGGATTGCTGGGTCGTATGGTAGTTCTATTTTTAGTTTTTTAAGGAACCTCCATACTGTTCTCCATAGTGGCTGTATCAATTTACATTCCCACCAACAGTGCAAGAGTGTTCCCTTTTCTCCACACCCTCTCCAGCATTTATTGTTTCTAGATTTTTTGATGATGGCCATTCTGACCGGTGTGAGATGATACCTCATTGTAGTTTTGATTTGCATTTCTCTAATGATTAATGATGTTGAGCATTCTTTCATGTGTCTGTTGGCAATCTGTATCTCTTCTTTGGAGAAATGTCTATTTAGGTCTTCTGCCCATTTTTGGATTGGGTTGTTTGTTTTTTTGTTATTGAGCTGCATGAGCTGCTTGTAAATCTTGGAGATTAATCCTTTGTCAGTTGCTTCATTTGCAAATATTTTCTCCCATTCTGAGGGTTGTCTTTTGGTCTTGTTTATGGTTTCCTTTGCTGTGCAAAAGCTTTTAAGTTTCATTAGGTCCCATTTGTTTATTTTTGTTTTTATTTCCATTTCTCTAGGAGCTGGGTCAAAAAGGATCTTGCTGTGATTTATGTCATAGAGTGTTCTGCCTATGTTTTCCTCTAAGAGTTTGATAGTGTCTGGCCTTACACTTAGGTCTTTAATCCATTTTGAGTTTATTTTTGTGTATGGTGTCAGGGAGTGTTCTAATTTCATACTTTTACATGTACCTGTCCAATTTTCCCAGCACCACTTATTGAAGAGGCTGTCTTTTCTCCACTGTATATGCTTGCCTTCTTTATCAAAGATAAGGTGACCATATGTGTGTGGGTTTATCTCTGGGCTTTCTATCCTGTTCCATTGATCTATATTTCTGTTTTTGTGCCAGTACCAAACTGTCTTGATTACTGTAGCTTTGTAATATAGTCTGAAGTCAGGGAGCCTGATTCCTCCAGCTCCATTTTTCATTCTCAAGATTGCTTTGGCTATTCGGGGTCTTTTGTGTTTCCATACAAATTGTGAAATTTTTTGTTCTAGTTCTGTGAAAAATGCCAGTGGTAGTTTGATAGGGATTGCATTGAATCTGTAGATTGCTTTGGGTAGTAGAGTCATTTTCACAATGTTGATTCTTCCAATCCAAGAACATGGTATATCTCTCCATCTATTTGTATCATCTTTAATTTCTTTCATCAGTGTCCTATAATTTTCTGCATACAGGTCTTTTGTCTCCTTAGGTAGGTTTATTCCTAGATATTTTATTCTTTTTGTTGCAATGGTAAACGGGAGTGTTTTCTTAATTTCACTTTCAGATATTTCATCATTAGTATATAGGAATGCAAGAGATTTCTGTGCATTAATTTTGTATCCTGCTACTTTACCAAATTCATTGATCAGCTCTAGTAGTTTTCTGGTAGCCTCTTCAGGATTCTCTATGTATAGTATCATGTCATCTGCAAACAGTGACAGCTTTACTTCTTCTTTTCCGATTTGGATTCCTTTTATTTCTTTTTCTTCTCTGATTGCTGTGGCTAACACTTCCAAAACTATGTTGAATAATAGTGGTGAGAGTGGGCAACCTTGTCTTGTTCCTGATCTTAGTGGAAATGGTTTCAGTTTTTCACCATTGAGGACAATGTTGGCTGTGGGTTTGTCATATATGGCCTTTATTATGTTGAGGAAAGTTCCCTCTATGCCTACTTTCTGCAGGGCTTTTATCATAAATGGGTGTTGAATTTTGTCGAAAGCTTTCTCTGCATCTATTGAGATGATCATATGGTTTTTCTCCTTCAATTTGTTAATATGATGTATCACGTTGATTGATTTGCGTATATTGAAGAATCCTTGCATTCCTGGAATAAACCCCACTTGATCATGGTGTATGATCCTTTTAATGTGCTGTTGGATTCTGTTTGCTAGTATTTTGTTGAGGATTTTTGCATCTATGTTCATCAGTGATATTGGCTTGTAGTTTTCTTTCTTTGTGACATCTTTGTCTGGTTTTGGTATCAGGGTGATGGTGGCCTTGTAGAATGAGTTGGGGAGTGTTCCTCCCTCTGCAATATTTTGGAAGAGTTTGAGAAGGATAGGTGTTAGCTCTTCTCTAAATGTTTGATAGAATTCGCCTGTGAAGCCATCTGGTCCTGGGCTTTTGTGTGTTGGAAGATTTTTAATCACAGTTTCAATTTCAGTGCTTGTGATTGGTCTGTTCATATTTTCTATTTCTTCCTGGTTCAGTCTCGGCAGGTTGTGCATTTCTAAGAATCTGTCCATTTCTTCCAGGTTGTCCATTTTATTGGCATAGAGTTGCTTGTAGTAATCTCTCATGATCGTTTGTATTTCTGCAGTGTCAGTGGTTACTTCTTCTTTTTCATTTCTAATTCTATTGATTTGAGTCTTCTCCCTTTTTCTCTTGATGAGTCTGGCTAATGGTTTATCAATTTTGTTTATCTTCTCAAAGAACCAGCTTTTAGTTTCATTGATTTTTGCTATTGTTTCCTTCATTTCTTTTTCATTTATTTCTGACCTGATCTTTATGATTTCTTTCCTTCTGCTAGCTTTGGGGTTTTTTTGTTCTTCTTTCTCTAATTGCTTTAGGTTCAAGGTTAGGTTGTTTATTCGAGATGTTTCCTGTTTCTTGAGGTAGGCTTGTATTGCTATAAACTTCTCTCTTAGAACTGCTTTTGCTGCATCCCATAGGTTTTGGGTCGTCGTGTCTCCATTGTCATTTGTTTCTAGGTATTTTTTGATTTCCCCTTTGATTTCTTCAGTGATCACTTCGTTATTAAGTAGTGTATTGTGTAGCCTCCATGTGTTTGTATTTTTTACAGATCTTTTCCTGTAATTGATATCTAGTCTCATAGCGTTGTGGTCGGAAAAGATACTTGATACGATTTCAATTTTTTTAAATTTACCAAGGCTTGATTTGTGACCCAAGATATGATCTATCCTGGAGAATGTTCCATGAGCACTTGAGAAAAATGTGTATTCTGTTGTTTTTGGGTGGAATGTCCTATAAATATCAATTAAGTCCATCTTGTTTAATGTATCATTTAAAGCTTGTGTTTCCTTATTTATTTTCATTTTGGATAATCTGTCCATTGGTGAAAGTGGGGTGTTAAAGTCCCCTACTATGATTGTGTTACTGTCGATTTCCCCTTTTATGGCTGTTAGTATTTGCCTTATGTATTGAGGTGCTCCTATGTTGGGTGCATAAATATTTACAATTGTTATACCTTCCTCTTGGATCGATCCCTTGATCATTATATAGTGTCCGTCTTTGTCTCTTGTAATTGTCTTTATTTTAAAGTCTATTTTGTCTGATATGAGAATTGCTACTCCAGCTTTCTTTTGATTTCCATTTGCATGGAATATCTTTTTCCATCCCCTCACTTTCAGTCTGTATGTGTCTCTAGGTCTGAAGTGGGTCTCTTGTAGACAGCATATATATGGGTCTTGTTTTTGTATCCATTCAGCCAGTCTGTGTCTTTTGGTGGGAGCATTTAATCCATTTACATTTAAGGTAATTATTGATATGTATGTTCCTATTCCCATTTTCTTAAATGTTTTGGGTTTGTTATTGTTGGTGTTTTCCTTCTCTTGTGTTTCTTGCCTAGAGAAGTTCCTTTAGCATTTGTTGTAAAGCTGGTTTGGTGGTGCTGAACTCTCTCAGCTTTTGCTTGTCTGTAAAGGTTTTAATTTCTCCATCAAATCTGAATGAGATCCTTGCTGGGTAGAGTAACCTTGGTTGTAGGTTTTTCTCCTTCATCACTTTAAGTATATCCTGCCACTCCCTTCTGGCTTGCAGAGTTTCTGCTGAAAGATCAGCTGTTAACCTGATGGGGATTCCATTGTGTGTTATTTGTTGTTTTTCCCTTGCTGCTTTTAATATGTTTTCTTTCTATTTAATTTTTGATAGTTTGATTAATATGTGTCTTGGTGTGTTTCTCCTTGGATTTATCCTGTATGGGACTCTCTGTGCTTCCAGGACTTGATTAACTATTTCCTTTCCCATATTAGGGAACTTTTCAACTATAATCTCTTCAAATATTTTCTCAGTCCCTTTCTTTTTCTCTTCTTCTTCTGGGACCCCTGTGATTCGAATGTTGGTGCGTTTAATGTTGTCCCAGAGGTCTCTGAGACTGTCCTCAGTTCTTTTCATTCTTTTTTCTTTATTCTGGTCTGCAGTAGTTATTTCCACTATTTTATCTTCCAGGTCACTTATCCGTTCTTCTGCCTCAGTTATTCTGCTATTGATCCCGTCTAGAGTATTTTTAATTTCGTTTATTGTGTTTTTCATCGTTGCTTGGTTCCTCTTTAGTTCTTCTACGTCCTTGTTAAATGTTTCTTGCATTTTGTCTATTCTATTTCCAAGATTTTGGATCATCTTTACTATCATTCTGAATTCTTTTTCAGGTAGACTGCCTATTTCCTCTTCATTTGTTAGGTCTGGTGTGTTTTGACCCTGGTCCTTCACCTGCTGTGTGTTTTTTTGTCTTCTCATTTTGCTTATCTTACTGTGTTTGGGGTCTCCTTTTCACAGGCTGCAGGTTCGTAGTTCCCGTTGTTTTTGGTATCTGTCCCCAGTGGCTAAGGTTGGTTCAGTGGGTTGTGTAGGCTTCCTGGTGGAGGGGCCTAGTGCCTGTGTTCTGGTGGATGAGGTTGGATCTTGTCTTTCTGGTGGGCACGTCCACGTCTGGTGGTGTGTTTTGGGGTGTCTGTGGCCTTATTATGATTTTAGGAAGCCTCTCTGCTAATGGATGGGGCTGTGTTCCTGTCTTGCTAGTTGTTTGGCATAGGGTGTCCAGCACTGTAGCTTGCTGGTCGTTGAGTGAAGCTGGGTCTTGATGTTGAGATGGAGATCTCTGAGAGATTTTCACCGTTTGGTATTACATGGAGCTGGGAGGTCTCTTGTGGACCAGTGTCCTGAAGATGGCTCTCCCACCTCAGAGGCACAGCCCTGATGCCTGGCTGGAGCACCAAGAGCCTTTCATCCACACGGCTGATCATTTATCATCAATAGCAGACAATTCCCAGTCACAACTGCTCATCTCATGGCTGTATTCTCCTTTGCAGCATGAAAAAGAGTACGCTATTTCGTTCCAGAATCCTGCTGGTGTTTTGTTCTCATAGGCTTAATATTTAGAAAACTCGAACAGCAGGGTTTCTCAGCAGGAGCATTTCAGCCATTGGTGATAAGACAATACTTTGTTGTTCAAGGAGCTAATGTCGGACCTTTTGGAATTCAAATCTCCAGACTGTTCTTGGAAGTTTGTATAGTTTACATTCCCAGTACACATTTGACTTTGTCTTCACGGGCATTTATTACTGTGGTTTTTCCTTTGAAGATATTCTTTTCAAGTCAGGCCCCAGCAAGGGTTCCCAGCATCCTTTGAGCCAACAGGATGGGCCCGAATTCGGCTCAGAAGCAAAGGAAAGTTTTATTCTTTGCTCAGAGAATGGAGAGCTGCCAGCTTTTGCTCTAGAGCACACGCTCCCCAGCAGGCCGTGAGCGAGGCTGCTTTACCGCCATCAAGTCAGTGGGGAAGGAGGAAGCGTTCTGGCGGGCGGGCGCCACTCTGTTAGTTCTTGGTGCACAACATAGTGATTCCATCTTTCCATACATTACAAAATGATCACAATAAGTTAGTTAACGTCTGTCACCATACAAAGATAATACATTATTATTGACTATAATCCCCACTCGGTACATTTCATACCTGTGACTCATTTATTTTGTAACTGGAAGTTTGTACCTCTTAACCTCCCTCACCTATTTGTCTCCTCCCCTCTGGCAACCAGCTGTTTGTTCTCTATATCTATGCCTCTGTTTTCTTATGTTTATTCATTTGTTTTGTTTTTTAGATTTCACATGTAAGTGAAATCATACAGTACATACAGTATTCACTTGGTATAATACCTTGTAGGTCCAACCATGTTGTTGCAAATGGCAAAATTACATTCTTTTTTATGGATGAGTAACATTCCATTATTATATATCATATCTTCTTATCTTTTCATCTATTGATGGGTATGAAGTTTGCTTCCATATCTTGACTATTGTAAATACTGCTGTAATGAACATAGGGATGAATGTGTGTTTTCGAATTAGTATTTTTGTTTTCTTCAGATAAATATCCAGGGGTGGAATTGCTGGATTTTATGGAACTTATTTTTTTACTTTTTGAGGAACCTCCATACTGTTTTGTTTTTTATTTTATAATTTTTAAAAATTGAGGAATAGTTTATTTACAGTGTTGTTCCATACTGTTTTTCATAGCAGTTGCACCAATTTACATTCCCACCAACAGTGCACAGGGGTTCCTCACCAACACTTTTTTTGTGTGATCTTTTTGATAATAGCCATTCTGAAAGATGTGAGGTGGTATTTCATGGTTTTGATTTGCTTTTCCCTGATGATTAGTGATGTTGAATATCTTTCATGTGCCTGTTGGCCATCTGCATGTCTTCTTTGGAAAAATGTCTATTCAGGTCTTCTGCTCATTTTCGATTGGGTTGTTTTTTGATACTGAGTTGTATGAGCTGTTTATATATTTTGGATATTAACCCCTTGTCAGTCATCATTTGCCAACATTTTATCCCATTGTGTAGGTTGTCTTTGTCTTTTCATTTTGTCAGTGATTTCCTTTGCTGTGTAAAAGATTTTAAGTTTAATTGGGTCCAATTTATTTACTTTTACTTTTACTTTTATTTCCTTTGCCTTAGGAGACAGATCCAAAAAATTACTACACCTTATGTCAGAGTGTTCTGCCTATGTTTGCTTTTAGGGGTTGTAGGGTTTCAAGTCTTACATTTAGGCATTTAATCTATTTTACATTTATTTTTGTATATGCTGTGGGGAAATGTTCTAATTTCATTGTTTTATAGGTAGTTATCCAGTTTTCCCAGCAGCATTTATTGAAGAAAATGTCTTATCTCCATTGTATATTCTTGCCTCCTTTGTCATAGATTAATTGACCATAGGTGCATAAGTTTACTTCTGTGCTCTCTATTCTGTTCCAATGAACCTATGTGTCTGTGTGCCAGTACCATGCTGTTCTGATTACTGTAGTTTTGTAGTATAATCTGAAGTCTGGGAGGGTGATACCTCCAGATTTTTTTATTTCTCTCAAGATTGTTTTGGGCAATTCGGGGTCATTTGTGGTTCCATATTTTAGGATTATTTCTTATAGTTGGGTGAAAAATGTCCCAGGTATTTTGATAGGGATTGCATTAAATCTGTAGATTGTTCTGGGTAGTATGGCCATTTTAACAATATTCTTCCAATCCAAGGGCTCAGGATAACTTTCCATTTCTTTGGATCATTTCCTTTATCAGTGTTTTATAATTTTCAGTATATAGTTCTTTCACTTCCTTGGTTAAGTTTATTCCTAGGTATTTTATTCTTTTTGATGTGATTTTAAATGGGAGTTTTAAAACTTTATGATAGTTCATTATTAGTGCATAGAAAAGCAACAGATTTCTGTATATTAATCTTGTATCCTGAAACTTTTTGAGTTCATTTGTTAGTTCTAGTTTTGGGTGGAGACTTTAGGGTTTTCTATATAAAGTATCATGTCATCTGCAAATAGTGACAGTTTTACTTCTTCCCTTCCAATTTGCATGCCTTTTCTTTTTTTTTTTTTTTTTTCTTGTCTGATTGCTGTGGCTAGGACTTCAATACAGTGTTAAATGGAAGTGGCAACAGTGGGCATCCTTGTCCTGTTCCTGAATTTAGAGGAAAGTCTTTCAGCTTTTCACCATTGAATGTGATGTTAGCTGTGGGTTTCTCACAAATGGCCTTTATAATGTTGAGATATAATCCACTTGCATGAGATTTTTATCATGAATGGGTGTTGAATTTTGTCAAATGCCTTTTCTGGTCTATTGAGATGATCATGTGATTTATCCCTCCTTTTGTTAATGTGGTGTATCACACCAATTGATTTGCAAATATTGAACCATCCTTGTGTCCCTGGAATAAATCCAACTTAATCATGGTGTATGATCCTTTTTACATATTCTTGGATTTGGTTTGCTAATATTTTGTTGAGGATTTTTGCATTTATATTAATCAAAGATATTGGCCTGTTATTTTCTTTCTGTAGTGTCTTTGTCTGGTTATTATAAGAGGGTAATTGTGGCCTTGTAGAATGAATTTGGGAGTGTTCCATCCTCTTCAATTTTTTGAAGTAGTTTGGGAAGAAAGGTATTTTTTCTTCTTTATATATCTGGTAGATTTCCCCTATGAAGCTGTCTGGTCCTGGACTTTTGTTTGCTGGAATTTTTTGTTACAAATTCAATTTCACTGCTACTGATTGGTCTGTTCAAATTGTCTGTTTCTTCCTGATTCATTTTTGGCAGTTGTGTGTTTCTAGAAATTAGTCCATTTTTCTAGGTTGTCCAGTCTGTTGGCATATAACTGTTCATAGTCTTTTTTATGATTTTCTGTATCTCTGTGGTATCGGTTGTTAGTTCTCCTCCTTCATTTATTATTTATTTGGGTCCCCTCTCTTTTTTTCATGAGCCTGGCTAAAGGTTTATCAATTTTACTTACTTTTAAAACAACCCAGCTTTTGGCTTCATCTTTTCTTTTTTTTGTTCTCTATTTTATTTCCTCTCTGATTATTCTTATTTCCTTCCTTCTGTTGACTTTGGGCTTTGTTTGTTCTTCTTTTTCTAATTCCTTTAGGTGGTAGGCTAGGTTGTTTGAGATTTTCTTGTGTCTTCTTTTTTTTTTTATTGCCACGCTATGTAGCATGTGGGCTCTTAGTTCCCCTGACCAGGAATCAAACCTGCGCCTCCTACAGTGGAATCATGAAGTCTTAACCACTGGACCTCCAGGGAAGTCCTGAGATTTTCTTATTTCTTGAGGAAGGTCTGTATCACTATAAACTACCATCCTAAACTCTTCTTCCTGTATCCCATAGATTTTGGAGTGTTGTGTTTCCATTTTCATTTGCCTCAAGGTATTTTCTCATTTTCTCTCCTTTTTAAAAAAATTTATTTATTTTATTTATTTGTTTTTGGCTGCATTGGGTCTTCGTTTCTGCGCACAGGCTTTCTCTAGTTGTGGCGACTGGGGGCTACTCTTTGTTGCAGTGCACGGGCTTCTCATTGTGGTGGCTTCTCTTGTTGCAGAGCACAGGCTGTAGGCACACGGGCTTCAGTAGTTGTGGCTCACGGGCTCTAGAGCACAGGCTCAGTGGTTGTGGCACATGGGCTTAGTTGCTCCGCGACATGTGGGATCTTCCTGGACCAGGGCTTGAGCCCATGTCCCCTGCATTGGCAGGCAGATTCTTAACCACTGTGCCACCAAGGAAGTCCCTCATTTTCTCTTTGATTTCTTCATTAACCCATTGGTTTTTTAGTCACATGTTGTTTAGTCGCAAAATGTTTATTGTTTTCCCATTTTTCTTTTTGTAATTGATTTCTAGTTTCATACTGTTGTGGTCAAAATATATTTGATATAATTTTTATCCTCTTAAAAATCTGAGACTCGTTTGGTGGCCTAGGTAGAATGTGATCTATCCTGGATGATATTCCATGTGCAATTAAAAAGAATATATATTATGCTGTTTTTGGATGGAATGTCCTGTAGATGTCTATTTACTCCAACTAGTCCATTGTGTCATTTAAGACCAAGTTGCCTTATTGATTTTCTGTCTGGATGATTTATACATTGATGTAAGTGGGGAATTAAAGTTCCCTACTATTATTATATAATTGTCAATTTCTCCTTTTTATGTCTGTTAGTATTTGCTTTAGGTATTTAGGTGCTCCTGTATTGGGTGCTTATATGTTAACAAGTGTAATAATAACCTCTTCTTTTATTGCTCCCTTTATCATTATATAATACCCTTGTCTTTTGTTATAGCCTTTGTTTTAAAGTCTTTTTTATCTGATATGAGGATTGCTACCCTTACTTTCTTGTTGTTTCCATTTGCATGAAGTATATTTTTCCATCCCCTCACTTTCAGTCTGTGTGCCTTTAGCTCTGAAGTGAGTCTCTTGTTTACAGTGTATAGAAGGGTCTATCTACCCTATGTCTTTTGATCAGAGTATTTAGTCCACTAGCATTTAAAGTAATTATTGATAGTTATGTACTTACTGCCATTTTGTTATTTGTTTTCCAGTTGCTTTGTAGTTCTTCTCTGTTCTTCTTTCTGTTTCTTCTCTTTTGGTTTGATGATTTTCTTTCATAGCATGCTTGTGTTCCATTCTTTTCAGTTTTTTGCATCTATAGTAGGTTTTTGATTTTTGGTTACCATGGGGTTCATATATGTTGGCCTGTAACTATATCTACTGGTAGTCATTCAAGTTGAAACACATTCTAAAAGATCTACATTTTCACTTCCCTCCCCCACATTCTGTGGTTCTGATGTCATATTTTATACCATCATGCTTATCCTTTAACTGTTTATTATAGTTATAGTTGCTTTGTAAACTTTTTATCTTTTAATCTTCATACTGTTTTAAGTGGTTGATCTTTAGTCCTTACTATATATTTGCCTTTCCTAGTGGGATATTCCCTTTCCTATAGATTCTTCTTTTTTACTTGGGGAAGAATTTTTTAACATTTCTTTTGGTAGATTTAGTAATGATGGACTCTTTTAAGTTTTTACTCATCTGAGAAGTTCTTTTTCTCTCCTTCTATGCTAAAGGATAATCTTATTGGGTAAAGTACACTAGGTTGCAGGATTTTCCCTTTTAGGACTTTGAATATATCATGCCCCTTTTGGCCTGCAAAGTTTCTGCAAGGAAATTAGGTGATAGCCTTATGGGGATTCCTTTCTATATGACTCTGTTTTTCTCTTGCTACCTTTAAATTCTCTCTTTAACTTTTGCCATTTTAATTATATGTCTTGGTTTGGATCTGTTTGGGTTCATTTTGTTTGGAACCCTCTATGCTTCCTGTACCTGGATGTATGTTTCTTTCTTCAAGTTAGGGGTGTTTTCTGCCATAATTTCCTCAAGTACATTTTTTAAAATAAATTTATCTATTTTATTTTATTTTTGGCTGCATTGGGTCTTCGTTGCTGTGTGCGGGCTTTCTCTAGTTGCGGCTAGTGGGGGCTACTCTTCGTTGCGGTGCGCAGGCTTCTCATTGTGGTGGCTTCTCTTGTTGCGGAGCATGGGCTCTAGGCACGTGGGCTTCAGTAGTTGTGCCACAGGGCTCAGTAGTTGTGGATCACAGGCTCTAGAGTGCAGGCTCAGTAGTTGTAGTGCACAGGCTTAGTTGCTCTGTGGCATGTGGGATCTTCCCGGACCAGGGCTCGAACCCATGTCCCTTGCATTGGCAGGCGGATTCTTAACCACTGCGCCACCAGGGAAGCCCTCTCAAATACATTTTTGATCCTCTTCTCTCTCTCTTCTCCTCTTGGTACCCCTAAAATGTGAATCCTCATAAGCTTAATGTTATCCCAAGATCTCTAAAATTGTTTTCATTAAAATTTTTTTGTTTTCTAATTGGGTGATTTCCATTACTGTATCTTCTAGATCACTTATACGTTCTTCTGTATCACTCAGTCTGTTATCCATTCCTTCTAGTGTTTTTTATAATTATATTTCATCTATTGAATTCATTTCAATATTTGTTTGGGTATCTGTTATATTTTCTAGTTCCTTGTTAAAGTGTTCACTACATGCATAAATCCTTTTCCTAATTCATTTAATATTTTTATGACCAATATGTTCAATTCTTTATCTGGTAAATTACTTATTTCTATTATTTTTTTCAGGGGTTTTCCCTTGCTCTTTTAAAAAAATTTTTTATATTATATTGGAATATAGGTGATATGTTAGTTTCAGGTCTACAGCAAAGTGATTCAGTTATACATATACATATATACATTCTTTTTCAGATTCTTTTCCCATATAGATTATTACAGATTATTGAGTAGAATACCCTGTGCTATACAGTAGGGCCTTGTTGATTATCTATGTTATATATAGTGTATCTGTTCATCCCAACCTCCTAATTTATGCCTCCCCAATCCCCACCTTTGCACTTTGGTAACCATAAATTTGTTTTTTAAGTCTGTGAGTCTGTTTCTGTTTTGTGAATAAGTTCATTTGTATCAATTTTTTTTTAGATTCCAAATATAAGCAGTATCATATATTGTCCTTCTCTGTCTGACTGACTTCACTTCCTATGGTAATCTCCAGGTCCATCCATGTTGCTGCAAATGGCATTATTTCATTCTGTTTAATGGTTGAGTAGTATTCCATTGTATATATGTACCACATCTTCTTTATCCATGCATCTGTTGATGGACATTTAGGTTGCTTCCATGTCTTGGCTATAGCAAACAGCACTGCAGTGAACATTGGGTTGCGTGTATCCTTTTGAACTGTGGTTTTCTCTGGATATATGTGCAGGGGTGGGATTGCTGTGTCATATGGTAGTTCTGTTTTTAGTTTTTTAAGGAACCTCCATACTGTTCTCCATAGTGGCTATACCAATTTTCATTCCCACCAACAGTGTAAGAGGGTTCGCTTTTCTCCACACCTTCTCCAGCATTAATTGTTTGTAGATTTTTTGATAATGGCCATTCTGACTGGTGTGAGGTGATACCTCATTGTAGTTTTGATTTGCAGTTCTCTAATAATTAGTGATGTTGAGTATCTTTTCATGTGCCTCTCCACCATCTGTATGTCTTCTTTGGAGAGATGTCTATTTAGATCTTCTGCCAATTTTTTGATTGGATCATTTGTTTGATATTGAGCTGTTTGCAAATTTTGGAGATAAATCCCTTGTCAGTTACATTGTTTGCAAATACTTTCTCCCATTCCGTGGGTTGTCTTTTTGTTTTGTTTATGGTTTTCTTTACTGTGCAAAAGCTTTTAAGTTTAGTTAGGTCCCATTTGTTTATTTTTATTTTCATTATTCTAAAAGGTGGATCAAAAAAGATATTGCTGCAATTTAGGTCACAGAGTGTTCTGCCTGTTTTCCTCTAAGAGTTTCATAGTATCTGGTCTTACATTTAGGTCTTTAATCCATTTTGAGTTTATTTTTGTGTATGGTGTTAAGCTGTCCAGTTTTCCCTGAACCATTTATTGAAGAGACTGTCTTTTCTCCACTGTATATTCTTGGCTCTTTTGTCATAGATTAATTGACCATAAGTGCATGGGTTTATTTCTGGGCTTTCTGTCCTTTTTCATTGATCTGTGTTTTTGTTTTTGTGCCAGTACCATACTGTTTTGATGACTGTAGCTTTGTAGTATAGCCTGAAGTCAGAGAGCCTGATTCCTCCAGCTCCAGCTTTTTCTTTCTCAGGATTGCTTTGGCTATTTGGGGTCTTTTGTGTCTCCATACAAATTTAAAAACATTTTGTTCTGGTTCTGTGAAAAATACCATTGGTAATTTGATAGGGATTGCACTGAATCTGTAGATTGCCTTGGGCAGTATAGTTATTTTAACAGTAGTGATTCTTCCAATTCAAGAACACTGTATATCTTGCCATGCTTGTGTTATCTTCGATTTCTTTCATCAGCGTCTTTCCTTTCATCAGCATCTTATAATTTTTGGAATATAGGTCTTTTGCCTCTTTAGGTAGGTTTATTCCTAGGTATTTTATTCTTTTTGATACAATGGTGAATGGGATTGTTTCTTTAATTTCTCTTTCTGATCTTTCATTGTTAGAAATGCAACAGATTTCTGTGTGTTAATTTTGTATCCTGAAACTTTACTGAATTCATTGATGAGCTCTAGTAGTTTTCTGGTAGCATCTTTAGGATTTTCAATGTATAGTATCATGTCATCTGCAAACAGTGACAGTTTACTTTTTCTTTTCAAATTTAGATTCCTTTTCTTTCTTTTTCTTCTCTGATTACCATGGCTAGGACTTCCAAAACCATGCTGAGTGAAAGTGAACCTCCTTGTATTGTTCCTGATCTTAGAGAAAATGCTTTCAGTTTTTCACTGTTGATTATGATGTTAGCTCTAGGCTTTTCATATATGGCCTTTATTATGTTGAGGTATGTTCCCTCTGTGCCCACTTTCTGGAGAGTTTTTATCATAAATGGGTGTTGAATTTTGTCAAAAGTTTTTTCTGCATCTATTGAGATGATAATATTTTTTTTTATTCTTCATTTTGTTAATGTGGTGTATCACAGTGATTGACTTATGGATATTGAAAAATACTTGCATCCCTGTGATAAATCCCACTTGATTGTGGTGTGCGATCCTTTTAATGTATTGTTGGATTCAGGTTGCTAGTATTTTGTTGAGGATTTTTGCATCTTTGTTCATCAGTGATATTGGCCTGTAATTTTTTTTATTTGTGGTACCTTTGTCTGGTTTTGGTATCAGGGTGATGGTGGCCTCATAGAATGAGTTTGGGAGTGTTCTTTCCTCTGTAATTTTTTGGAAGAGTTTGAGAAGGATGGGTGTTAACTCTTCTCTAATTGTTTGATAGAATTCACCTGATCCTGGACTTTTGTTGGGAGTTTTTAAATCACAGTTTCAATTTCAGTGCTTGTGATAGGTCTGTCCATATTTTCTACTTCTTCCTGGTTCAGTCTTGGAAGATTTTACCTTTCTAAGAATTTGTCCACATCTTCTAGGTTGTCCACTTTATTGGCATATACTTGCTTGTAGTAGTCTTTTATGAGCCTTTGTATTTCTGTGGTGCCTGCTGTAACTTCTCCTTTTTCATTTCTAACTTTATTGATTTGAGCCCTCTCTCTTTTTTCTTGTTGAGTCTGGCTAAAGCTTTATCAA
This sequence comes from Eubalaena glacialis, assembly GCF_028564815.1. Taxonomy (NCBI): domain Eukaryota; kingdom Metazoa; phylum Chordata; class Mammalia; order Artiodactyla; family Balaenidae; genus Eubalaena; species Eubalaena glacialis. The sequence continues at coordinate 42,805,313 of NC_083727.1, read as the reverse complement.
TTTTGTTTATCTTTTCAAAGAACCATCTTTTAGTTTCATTGATCTTTTCTATTGTTTTCCTTGTCTCTATTTCATTTATTTCTGGTATGACTTTTATGATTTCTTTCCTTCTACTCACTTTGGGTTTTGTTTGTTTTTCTTTCTCTAGTTCCTTTAGGTGTATGGTTACATTGTATATTTGAGATTTTTCTTATTTCCTGAGGTAAGATTGTATTGCTATTAACTTCCTTCTTAGAACTGCTTTTATTGTGTGTCGTAGGTTTTGGATCATCATGCTTCAGTTGTCATTTGTCTCTAGGTATTTTTTGACTTCCTCTGTGATTTCTTCAGTGATCCGTTGGTTTTTTTCATACCATATTTTTTTAGCCTCCACCTGTTTGTGTGGTTTTTTTTTTGCAGTTTTTTTCTTTCAGTTGATTTCTAATCTCATAGCATTGTGGTCAGAAAAGATACTTGATATGATTTCAACTTTCTTAAATTTTTGGAGACTTGCTTTATGTCCCAGCATGTGATATATCCTGGAGAATGTTCATGTGCAGTTGGAAAGAATGTGTATTCTGCTGCTTTTGGATGGAATGCTCTATAAGTATCAATTAAATCCATCTGGTCTAATTTGTCATTTAAGACCTGTGTTTCATTATTAATTTTCTGTCTGGATGATCTGTCCATTGATATAAGTGGGGTGTTAAAGACCCCCACTATTATTGGGTTACTGTCAATTTCTCCTTTTATGACTGTTAGCATTTGCCTTATATATTGGGGTACTCCTATGTTGGATGCATATATATTTACTATTGTTATATCTTCTTCTTGGTTTATCCCTTGATCATTGTGTAGTGTTCTTCTTTGTATTTTGTAACAGTCTTTATTTTAAAGTCTATTTTGTCCGATAAGAGTATTGCAACTCAGCTTCCTTTTGCTTTCCATTTTCATGGAATACCTTTTTGCATCCGCTGGCTTTCAGTCTGTATGTGTCCCTAGATCTGAAGTGGGTCTTTTGTAGACAGCATACGCATGGGTCTTCTTTTTGTATCCATTCAGCCAGTCTTTGTCTTTTGTTTGGAGCATTTAATCCATTTACATTTATGGTAATTACTGATATGTAAGTTCTTATTGCCATTTTGCTAATTGTTTTGGGTTTGTTTTTGTAGGTGTTTTTTCTTCCCTTCCTCTTTTGTTCTCTTGTGATTTGATGATTATCTTTACTGTTGTGTTTGGATTCCTTTTTCTTTTTTGTGTATATATCTATTGTAAATTTTTGGTTTGTGGTTACCATGAGGTTTTGACATAGCAGTCTATCTGTATACGAGATTGTTTTAAGTTGCTGGTCTCTTAATATCAAATGCATTTCCAATAACCTGCATTTGTACTCTCCTCTTCTCACAATTACTGGTTTTGATATCATATTTGTGTGTGAATAATTTTCTACCTTTACTCTATGTTTGCCTTTACCGGTGAGCTTTCCCATTTGTCATTTTCTTGTTTCTAGTTGTGACCTTTTCTTTTCCTCCTAGAGAAGTTCCTTTATCAATTGTTGTGAAGCTGGTATGGTGATGATGAATTCCTTTAGCTTTTGCTTGTCTGTAAAATTTTTGATGTCTCCACTGAATCTGAACAAGAGCCTTGCTGGGTAGAGTGTTCTTGGTTGTAGGTATTTCCCTTACATCACTTTATTTATTTATTTTTTTTGAATATTTGAATTTTGTTTTATTTTTTTATACAGCATGTTCTTCTTAGTCATCAATTTTATACACGTCAGTGTATACATGCCAATCCCAATCACGCAATTCAACACACCACCATCCCCACCCCACCTGCCGCTTTCCCCCCTTGGTGTCCATACATTTGTTCTCTACATCTGTGTCTCAACTTCTGCCCTGCAAACCGGTTCATCTGTACCATTTTTCTAGGTTCCACATACATGCGTTAATATACGATATTTGTTTTTCTCTTTCTGACTTACTTCACTCTGTATGACAGTCTGTAGATCCATCCACATCCCAACAAATGACTCAATTTCGTTCCTTTTCATGGCTGAGTAATATTCCATTGTATATATGTACCACATCTTCTTTATCCATTCGTCTGTCGATGGGCATTTAGGTTGCTTCCATGACCTGGCTATTGTAAATAGTGCTGCAGTGAACATTGGGGTGCATGTGACTTTTTGAATTACGGTTTTCTCTGGGTATATGCCCAATAGTGGGATTGCTGGATCATATGGTAATTCTATTTTTGGTTTTTTAAGGAACCTCCATATTGTTCTCCATAGTGGCTGTATCAATTTACATTCCCACCAACAGTGCAAGAGGGTTCCCTTTTCTCCACACCCTCTCCAGCATTTGTTGTTTGTAGATTTTCTGATGATGCCCATTCTAACTGGTGTGAGGTGATACCTCATTGTCGTTTTGATTTGCATTTCTCTAATAATTAGTGATGTTGAGCATCTTTTCATGTGCTTCTTGGCCATCTGTATGTCTTCTTTGGAGAAATGTCTATTTAGGTCTTCTGCCCATTTCTGGATTGGGTTGTTTGTTTCTTTAATACTGAGCTGAATGAGCTGTTTATATATTTTGGAGATTAATCCTTTGTCCGTTGATTCGTTTGCAAATATTTTCTCCCATTCTGAGGGTTGTCTTTTCGTATTGTTTATGGTTTCCTTTGCTGTGCAAAAGCTTTGAAGTTTCATTAGGTCCCATTTGTTTATTTTTGTTTTTATTTCCATTTCTCTAGGAGGTGGGTCAAAAAGGATCTTGCTGTGATTTATGTCAGAGAGTGTTCTACCTATGTTTTCCTCTAAGAGTTTGATAGTGTCCTGTCTTACATTTAGGTCTCGAATCCATTTTGAGTTTATTTTGGTGTATGGTGTTAGGGAGTATTCTAATTTCATTCTTTTACATGTAGCTGTCCCGTTTTCCCAGCACCACTTATTGAAGAGACTATCTTTTCTCCATTGTATATCTTTGCCTCCTTTGTCATAGATTAGTTGACCATAGGTGCGTGGGTTTATCTCTGGGCTTTCTATCCTGTACCATTGATCTATATTTCTGTTTTTGTGCCAGTACCATATTGTCTTGATTACTGTAGCTTTGTAGTATAGTCTGAAGTCAGGGAGTCTGATTCCTCCAGCTCCGTTTTTTTCCCTCAAGACTGCTTTGGCTATTCGGGGTCTTTTGTGTCTCCATACAAATTTTAAGATGATTTGTTCTAGTTCTGTAAAAAATGCCATTGGTAATTTGATAGGGATTGCATTGAATCTGTAGATTGCTTTGGGTAGTATAGTCATTTTCACAATATTGATTCTTTCAATCCAAGAACATGGTATATCTCTCCATCTGTTGGTATCATCTTTAATTTCTTTCATCAGTGTCTTATACTTTTCTGCATACAGGTCTTTTGTCTCCCTAGGTAGGTTAATTCCTAGGTATTTTATTATTTTTGTTGCAATGGTAAATGGGAGTGTTTCCTTAATTTCTCTTTCAGGTTTTTCATCATTAGTGTATAGGAATGCCAGAGATTTCTGTGCATTAATTTTGTATCCTGCAACTTTACCAAATTCATTGATTAGCTCTAGTAGTTTTCTGGTGGCATTTTTAATATTCTCTATGTATAGTATCATGTCATCTGCAAACAGTGACAGTTTCACTTCTTCTTTTCCAATTTGTATTCCTTTTATTTCTTTTTCTTCTCTGATTGCCATGGCTAGGACTTCCAAAACTATGTTGAATAATAGTGGAGAGAGTGGACATCCTTGTCTTGTTCCTGATCTTAGAGGAAATGCTTTCAGTTTTTCACCATTGAGAATGATGTTTGCTGTGGGTTTGTCATATATGGCCTCGATTATGTTGAGGTAGGTTCCCTCTATGCCCACTTTCTGGAGAGTTTTTATCATAAATGGGTGTTGAATTTTGTCAAAAGCTTTTTCTGCATCTATTGAGATGATCATATGGTTTTTATTCTTCAATTTGTTAATATGGCGTATCACATTGATTGATTTGTGTATATTGAAGAATCCTTGCATCCCTGGGATAAATCCCACTTGACCGTGGTATATGATCCTTTTAATGTGTTGTTGGATTCTGTTTGCTAGTATTTTGTTGAGGATTTTTGCATCTTTGTTCATCAGTGATATTGGTCTGTAATTTTCTTTTTTTGTAGTATCTCTGTCTGGTTTTGGTATCAGGGTGATGGTGGCCTCATAGAATGAGTTTGGGAGTGTTCCTTCCTCTGCAATTTTTTGGAAGAGTTTGAGAAGGATGGGTGTTAGCTCTTCTCTAAATGTTTGATAGAATTCACCTGTGAAGCCATCTGGTCCTGGACTTTTGTTTGTTGGAAGATTTTTAATCACAGTTTCAATTTCATTACTAGTGATTGGTCTGTTCATATTTTCTGTTTCTTCTTGGTTCAGTCTTGGAAGGTTATACCTTTCTAAGAATTTGTCCATTTCTTCCAGGTTGTCTATTTTATTGGCATAGAGTTGCTTGTAGTAGTCTCTTAGGATGCTTTGTATTTCTGCGGTGTCTGTTGTAACTTCTCCTTTTTCATTTCTAATTTTATTGATTTGAGTCCTCTCCCTCTTTTTCTTGATGAGTCTGGCTAATGATTTATCAATTTTGTTTATCTTCTCAAAGAACCAGCTTTTAGTTTTATTGATCCTTGCTATTGTTTTCTTTGTTTCTATTTCATTTTTTCCACTCTGATCTTTATGATTTCTTTCCTTCTGCTAACTTTGGGTTTTGTTTGTTCTTCTTTCTCTAGTTCCTTTAGGTGTAAGGTTAGATTGTTTACTTGAGATTTTTCTTGTTTCTTTAGGTAGGCTTGTATAGCTATAAACTTCCCTCTTAGAACTGCTTTTGCTGCATCCCATAGGTTTTGGATGGTCGTGTTTTCATTGTCATTTGTCTCTAGGTATTTTTTGATTTCCTCTTTGATTTCTTCAGTGATCTCTTGGTTATTTAGTAACGTTTTGTTTAGCCTCCATGTGTTTGTGTTTTTTAAGTTTTTTTCCCAGTAATTCATTTCTAATCTCATAGTGTTGTGGTCAGAAAAGATGCTTGATATGATTTCAATTTTCTTAAATTTACTGAGGCTTGATTTGTGACCCAAGATGTGATCTATCCTGGAGAATGTTCCGTGTGCACTTGAGAAGAAAGTGTAATCTGCTGTTTTTGGATGGAATGTCCTATAAATATCAATTAAATCTATCTGGTCTATTGTGTCATTTAAAGCTTGTGTTTCCTTATTTATTTTCATTTTGGATGATCTGTCCGTTGGTGTAAGTGAGGTGTTAAAGTCCCCCACTATTATTGTGTTACTGTTGATTTCCTCTTTTATAGCTGTTAGCAGTTGCCTTATGTATTGAGGTGCTCCTATGTTGGGTGCATATATATTTGTAATTGTTATATCTTCTTCTTGGATTGATGCCTTGATCATTATGTAGTGTCCTTCCTTGTCTCTTGTATCATTCTTTATTTTAAAGTCTATTTTATCTGATATGAGTATAGCTACTGCAGCTTTCTTTTGATTTCCATTTGCATGGAATATCTTTTTCCATCCCTTCACTTCCAGTCTGTATGTGTCCCTAGGTCTGAAGTGGGTCTCTTGTAGACAGCATAGATATGGGTCTTGTTTTTGTATCCATTTAGCGAGCCTGTGTCTTTTGGTTGGAGCATTTAATCCATTCACATTTAAGGTATTTATCAATATGTATGTTCCTATGACCATTTTCTTAATTGGTTTGGGTTTGTTTTTGTAGGTCCTTTTCTTCTCTTGTGTTTCCCACTTAGAGAAGTTCTTTAGCATTTGTTGTAGAGCTGGTTTGGTGGTGCTGAATTCTCTTAGCTTTTGCTTGTCTCTAAAGCTTTTGATTTCTCCATTGAGTCTGAATGAGATCCTTGCTGGGTAGAGTAATCTTGGTTGTAGGTTCTTCCCTTTCATCATTTTAAGTATATCATGCCACTGCCTTCTGGCTTGTAGAGTTTCTGCTGAGAAATCAGCTGTTAACCTTGGGAGTTCCCTTGTATGTTATTTGTCATTTTTCCCTTGCTGCTTTCAATAATTTTTCTGTCTTTAATTTTTGCCAATTTGATTAATATGTGTCTCGGCGTGTTTCTCCTTGGGTTTATCCTGTATGGGACTCTCTGCGCTTCCTGGACTTGTGTGGCTATTTCCTTTCCCATGTTAGGGAAGTTTTCGACTGTAATCTCTTCAGATGTTTTCTCTGGTCCTTTCTCTCTCTCTTCTCCTTCTGGGACCCCTATAATGCAAATGTTGTTGCATTTAATGTTGTCCCAGAGGTCTCTTAGGCTGTCTTCATTTCTTTTCATTCTTTTTTCTTTAGTCTGTTCCGCAGCAGTGAATTCCACCATTCTGTCTTCCAGGTCACTTATCCGTTCTTCTGCCTCAGTTATTCTGCTATTGATTCCTTCTAGTGTAGTTTTCATTTCAGTTATTGTATTGTTCATCTCTGTTTGTTTGTTCTTTAATTCTTCTAGGTCTTTGTTAAACATTTCTTGCATCTTCTCGATCTTTGCCTCCATTCTTATTCTGAGGTCTTGGATCATCTTCACTGTCATTATTCTGAATTCTTTTTCTGGAAGGTTGCCTATCTCCACTTCATTTAGTTGTTTTTCTGGGGTTTTATCTTGTTCCTTCATCTGGTATATAGCCCTCTGCCTTTTCATCTTGCCTATCTTTCTGTGAATGTGGTTTTTGTTCCACAGGCTGCAGGATTTTAGTTTTTCTTCTGCTGTCTGCCCTCTGGTGGTTGAGGCTATCTAAGAGGCTTGATGGGAGGCTCTGGTGGTGGGTAGAGCTGACTGTTGCTGTGGTGGTCAGAGCTCAGTAAAAGTTTAATCCACTTGACTGTTGATGGGTGGGGCTGGGTTCCCTCCCTGTTGGTTGTTTTGCCTGAGGCAACCCAACACTGGAACCTACCTGGACTCTTTGGTGTGGCTAATGACAGACTCTGGGAGCGCTCACGCCAAGGAGCACTTCCCAGAACTTCTGCTGCCAGTGTCCTTGTCCCCACAGTGAAACAGAGCCACCCCACTGCCTCTGCAGGAGACCTTCCAACACTAGCAGGTAGGTCTGGTTCAGTCTCCCCTGGGGTCACTGCTCCTTCCCCTGCGTCCTGATGCGCACACTATTTTGTGTGCGCCCTCCAAGAGTGGGGTCTCTGTTTCCCCCAGTCCTGTCGAAGTCCTGCAATCAATTCCCACTAGCCTTCAAAGTCTGATTCTCTATGAATTCCTCCTGCCATTGCCGGACCCCCAAGTTGGGAAGCCTGACGTGGGGCTCAGAACCTTCACTCCAGTCGGTGGACTTCTGTGGTATAAGTGTTCGCCAGTCTGTGAGTCACCCACCCACCAGTTATGGCATTTGATTTTACTCTGATTGTGCCCCTCCTACCGTCTCATTGTGGCTTCTCCTTTGTCTTTGGATGTGGGGTATCTTTTTTGGTGAGTTCCAGTGTCTTCCTGTCAATGATTGTCCAGTAGCTAGTTGTGAATCTGGTGTTCTCGCAAGAGGGAGTGAGAGCACGTCCTTCTACTCCGCCGTCTTGGTTCAGGCCTCTCCTTTCATCACTTTAAATATATCATGCCATTCCCTTCTGGCCTGCAGAGTTTCTGCTGAAAAATCAGCAGATAACCTTATGGGGATTCCCTTGTATGTTATTTGTTGGTTTTCCCTTGTTGCTTTTAATATTTTCTCCTTGTCTTTAATTTTTGTCCATTTGCTTAATATGTGTCTTGTCATGTTCCTCCTTAGGTTTATCCAGTATCAGACTCTGTGTGCTTCCTGTCCTTGCATGACTGTTTGTTTCCTGTGTTAGGGAAGTTTTCAGCTATTATGTCTTCCCATATTTTCTCAGGCTGTTTCTCTCTCTCTTCTCCTTCTGATACCCCTGTAATGTGAGTGTTGGTGCATTTAATGTTGTCCAAGTGGTCTCCTAAACTGTCCTCATTCCTTTTCATTCTTTTCTTTTTTTAAAATTCTATTCCTCAGCAGTTATTCCACCATTCTGTTTTCCAGATCAGTTACCCATTCATCTGCCTCATATATTTTGCTATTGATTTCTTCTAGTGTATTTTTCATTTCACTTATTGTATTGTTCAGCAGTGTTCATTTGTTCTTTAAATCTTCTAGCTCTTTCTTAAACATTTCTTGTATCTTCTCTGTCTGTGCCTCCATTCTTTTTCCGAGAATTTTGATCATCCTTACTATCATTACTCTGAATTCTTTTTCAGGTAGATTGCCTATTTCCACTTCACTCAGTTGTTCTTCTGGGGTTTTATCTTGTTCCTTCAACTGGAACATATTTTTCTGCTGTTTCATTTTAACTTTCTGGGTTTGTGATCTCACAGGCTACAGGACTGTAGTTCCTCTTGATTCTGGTGTCTGCCCCCTCATGGGTGAGGCTAGTCTAAGGGGCTTGTGCAGGCCTCCTGGTGGGATGAACTGGTGCCTGCCCAGTGGTGGGTGGAGCTGGATCTTGTTCCTCTGGTGGGCAGGTTCATGTCAAGGGATGTGTTTAGAGGCAGCTGTGGGCTCAGGAAGACTTTAAGCAGCCTGTCTGCTGATCAGTGGGGCCTTGTTCCCACCCTTGGTTGGTTGGCTGGCATGAGGCATCCAAGCCCTGGAGCCTAAGGGCTGTTGGTTGGGACCAGGTCTTGGCATCAGAATGGCAGCCTGAAGCACAGCTCATGCCAATGAGTACTTTCCAGTACCTCCACCACCAGTTTCCTTGTCCCTGAAGTGAGCCACAGCCACCCCCTTCCTCCCCAGAAGACTCTCCAAGACCCGCAGGTAGGTATGGCTCAGGCTCCTTTGAAGTCACTGCTTTTTCCCCTGGATCCTGGTGCACAGGAGACCTTATGTGTATTCTTCAAGAGTGGTGTTTCTGTTTTCCCCCAGTCCTGTGGAGTTCCTACGATCATGCCCTACTGGCCTTCAAAGGCAATTGCCCTGGGAGCTCCTCCTCCCGATGCCAGACCCCCATACTGGGGATCCTGACATGGGGCTGAGAACTCTCACTCCTATGGGAGAACCTCCTCGATATAATTATTTTTCAGTTTGTTTGTCGCCCACCTGCCCGGTATGGGATTTGATTGTATCGCGAATGCTCCCCTCCTACCATCTCATTGTGGATCCTTCTTTGTCTTTGGAAGTAGAAAATCTCTTTTGGTAGGTTCCAGTCCTTTTTTGTCAATGGTTGTTCAGCAGTTACGTGTGATTTTGGTGTTTTTGTGAGAGGAGACATGCTCAGGTCCTTCTACTCCACTGTCTTGTCAGGAAAACCTGTGATTTTTTTTTTTCATTGAGGTAATTGACGTACAATATGATGTAAGTTTCAGGTGTACAACAGAGATTCACAGTTTTTAAATATTATATTCCATTTATAGTTACTATATATTATTGGCTATATTCCTTTGTTCTACAATATATCCTTGTAGCTTATTTTATACATAATAGTTTTTACCTCTTAGTCCCCTACTCCTATCTTTCTCTTCCCCTCTTCCCTCACCCACTGGTAACTACTGGTTTGTTCTCTATATGTGAGTCTATTTCTATCTTGTTATATTCACTAATTTATTTTTTAGATTCCACATAAGAGTCATATCATAACGTTTTTGTCTTTCTCTGTCTGACTTATTTCACTAAGTGTAATACCCTCCAAGTCCATCATTGTTGTTGCAAATGGCAAAATTTCATTCTTTTTTATAGCTGGGTAGTATTCCATTTTGTGTGTGTGTGTGTGTGTGTGTATTTATGTGTGTGTATATATGTATGTGTATATATAATATACACATACATACCACATCTTATTTATCCATTCATCTGTGGATGGACACTTACATTTCTTCCACTCTTGGGAATCATAAATAATGCTGCTATGAACATCGGGGTGCACTTATCCTTTTGAATTAGTGTTTTTTTTGTTTGTTTTTTTCGGATATTTACCCAGGAATGGAATTGCTGGGTCATATGGTGTTTCTAGTTTTAGTTTTCTGAGAAACCTCCATACTGCTTTCCATATTTACATTCCCACCAACAGTGCATGAAGGTTCACCTTTCTCCATATCCTTGCCAACATTTGTTATTTGTGTTCTTTTTGAAGGTAGCCATTCTGAAAGATGGGAGATGGTATCTCATTGTGGTTTTAATTTGCATTTTGCTGATGATTAATGATGTTGAACATCTTTTCATGTGCCCATTACCCATCTATATGTCTTCTTTGGAAAAATGTCTCTTTACTTCTTCTGCCCATTTTTTAATCAGGTTGTATTTTTGATGTTGTATATATATATATATATATATATATATATATATATATATATATATATATATATATATATATATATGGTATATTAACCTCTTATTGGTCATATTTGCAAATACTTTTTACCATTCTGTAGGTTACCTTTTCATTTTGACAGTGGTTTCCTTTCTTGTGCAAAAGTTTTAAAGTTTGATTAGGTCCCATTTGTTTATTTTTCCTTTTATGTTCTATGCGTTAGGAGACAGATCTAAAGAAATATTGCTACAATTTATATCAAAGAGTATACTGCCTATGTTCTCTTCTTGGAGTTTTAGTATTTATCGTCTTACATTTAGGTCTTTAATGGATTTTGAGTTTATTTTTGTATACAGTGTTAGACAGTGTTCTAATTTCATTATTTTACACATAGCTGTCCAGTTTTCCCAATACTTCTTATTGAAGAGACTGTCTTTTCTTCCTTGTATATTCTTGCCTCCTTTGTCATAGATTAACTGACCATAGGTGCATGGGTTTATTTCTGGGCTTTCTATTCTGTTCCATTGACCTATGTGTCTGGTTTTGTGCCAGTGCCATACTGTTTTGATGACTGTAGATTTGTAGTATAATAGCATGATGTCAGGGGGAATGATTCCTCTAGCTCTATTGTTCTTTCTCAAAATTGTTTGGGCTATTCGGGGTCTTTTGTGTTTCTATACAAATTTTTAAATTATTTATTCTAGTTCTGTGAAAAATGCCCATGGTATTTTGATGGGGGTTGCATTGAATCTGTAGATTGCCTTGGGTAGTACAGTCATTTTAACAAAATTCTTCCAATTCATGAACATGGTATATCTTTCCATCTGTTTGTGTCATCTTTAGTTTCTTTCATCAGTGTCTTATAGTTTTTCGAGTATATGTCTTTTATGTCCTTAGGTAGGTTTATTCCTAGGTATTTTATTCTTTTTGATGTGATTGCAAATGGATTGTTTCCTTAATTTCTCTTTCTGATATTTTGTTGTTAGTGTATAGAAATGCAACGAATTTCTGTATATTAATTTTGTAACCTGCAACTTGACCAAGTTCACTGATGAGCACTAGTGGCTTTCTGGAGGTGTCTTTAGGATTTTCTTTGTATAGTATCATGACATCTGCAAACAGTGACAGTTTTATTTCTTTCTTTACAATTTAAGTTCTTTTTATTTCCTTTTCTGATTGCTGTGGCTAGGGCCTCCAATTTTGTTGAATAAAAGTGGTAACAGTGAGTATTGTTGTCTTGTTCCTGATATTAGAAGAAATGCTTTCAGCTTTTCACCACTGAGTATGATGTTAGCTGTGAGCTTGTCATATATGGCCTTTATTATGTTGAGGTATGTTCCCTCTATGCTCACCTTGTAGAGAGTTTTTATCATAAATAAAATGGATGTTGAATTTTGTCAAAAGCTTTTTCTGCATCATCTGAGATGATCATATTTTTTTTAATTCAAATTGTTAATGTGGTGTATAACATCAATTGATTTGTAGATATTGAAAAATCCTTGTGTCCCTGGGATAAATCCTAATTGATCGTGGCATATGATCCTTTCACTGTATTGTTGGATTCTGTTTGCTAATATTTTGTTGAGGATTTTTGCATCTATGTTCATCAGTGTTATTGGTCTGTCATTTTTGTTGTTGTTGTTGTTGTTATCTTTGTATGATTTTGGTATAAGGGTAATGCTGCTCTTATAGAACTAGTTCAGAAGTGTTCCTTCTTCTGCAATGTTTTTGGAGAGTATTGGTGTTATCTCTCATCTAATTCTTTCATAGAATTCACATGTGAAACCATCTGGCCCTGGGATTTTGTTTGTTGGGAGTTTTAAAATTATTATTGATTCAATTTCATTACTGGTAATTGGTCTGTTCATATTTTCTATTTCTTTCTGGTTCAGTCTTGGGAGATTGTACATTTCTGGAAATTTGTCCATTTCTTCTCAGTTATCCATTTTATTGTTGTATAATTGTTCATAGTAATCTCTTATGATCCTGGTATTTCTGTGGTCTCACTTGTGACTTTTCCTTTTACATTTCTGGTTTGATTCTTTTGGGTCCTCTCGCTTTTTTTCTGGGTTTATCAATTTTATCGTCTCAAAGAACCAGCTCTTAGTTTCATTGATCTTTTCTAATTTTTTGTCTTGTTTCATTTTTTTCTGCTCTGATCTTTACGATTTTTTCCCTTCTACTAACTTTGGGTTTTGTTTATTCTTTTTCTAGCTCCTTTATGTGTACGGTTATGTTGTTTATTTGAGATTTTTCTTGTTTCCTGAAATAGGCTTGTATTGCTATAAACTTCCCTCTTAGAACTGCTTTTTCTGTGTCCCATAGATCTTGGATTGTGTGTTTCCATTTTCACTTATCTCCAGGTATTTTTTAAATTTCCTCTTGAGTTCTTCAGTGACCCATTGATCACTTAGTAGCATATTTATGGTATTTTTATGGTAGCATATTTTAACTACTACGTTTGTGTTTTTTGTAGTCTTTTTCTTGTAGTTGTTTTCTAGTCTCATAGTGTTGTCAGAAAAAAATTCTTGATATAATTTTAATCTTCTTATTTTATTGAGACTTGTTTTGTGACCTTGCATATGATCTATCCTGGAGAATGTTCCATTTGCCCTTGAAAAAATTATGTATTCTGCTGCTTTTGGATGGAATGTTCCATATGTGTCTGTTAAGTCCATCTGGTCTAGTAAGTCATTTAAGGTCAGTGTTTCCTTATTATTTTTCAGTCTGGATTATCTGTCCATTAATGTAAGTGGAGTTTAAAGTCTCCTGCTATTATTGTGTTATCAGTTTCTCTCTTTCTGTTTGTTAACATTTGCTTTATGTATCTAGGTGCTCCTGTGTTAGGTGTATATATATTTATTTATTTTTGGATTGATTCCTTGATCATTATGTAATATCCTTTCTTATCTCTTGTTACAGTCTTTGTTTTTTTTTTAATTAATTTATTTATTTATGGCTGTGTTGGGTCTTCGTTTCTGTGCAAGGGCTTTCTCTAGTTGTGGAAAGTGGGGGCCACTCTTCATCGCGGTGCGCAGGCCTCTCACTATCGCGGCCTCTCTTGTTGCGGAGCACAGGCTCCAGATGCACAGGCTCAGTAATTGTGGCTCATGGGCCCAGTTGCTCCACGGCATGTGGGATCTTCCCAGACCAGGGCTCGAACCCGTGTCCCCTGCATTGGCAGGCAGACTCTCAACCACTGCGCCACCAGGGAAGCCCACAGTCTTTGTTTTAAAGTTTATTTTTTCTGATATAAGTATTGCTACTCCAGGTTTTCTTTTCTTTTTGGTTTCCGTTTGCAAAGAATACCTTTTTCCATCCCTTCTCTTTCAGTCTGTGTATGTCTTTATTTCTGAAGTGAATTTCTTGTAGGCAACATATACATTGGTCTTGTTTTTTCAATCCATTTAGCCACTCTGTCTTTTGATTGGAAAATTTAGTCCATTTAAATTTAAAGTTATTATTGATAGGTATTTACTTAGTGCCATTTTGTTAATTGTTTCTGGGTTATTTTTGTAGTTCTTTTTCTTTCTTCTTTTGCCCTCTTTTGTGATTTGATGATGAACTTCAGCATTATGTTTGGGTTCCTTTCTCTTTTGTGTGTGTTTGTCAATCATAGATTTTTGCTTTGTGGCTACTGAGAGTTCTATCTCTATCTATCTCTGTTTTTCCCTATTTGTGATTATTTTAGGTTGATGAATTTCTTAACTTCAAATGCATTCTTATATCCTGCATTTTCACTCCCCCCTCTTCATGTTGAATGTTTTTGACATCATATTTTACATCTTTTTGTTTTGTGTATCCCTTAACTACTTATTGAGGGTAGATGAATTTACTACTTTTGTCTTTTAACCTTCCTACTAGCTTTATAAGTGGTTGATCTACTACCTTTACTGTGTATTTGTCATTACAAATGAGATTTTCCTTTTGTAATTTTCGTATTTCTAGTTTAGGTCTTGTCTTTTCCACTTAGAGAAGTCCTTTTAACATTTTTTTAAAAATCTGGTTTAGTTGTGATAAACTATTTTAGCCTTTGCTTGTCTGTAAAACTCTTTGTCTCTGTGTCAAATCTGAATGTTAGCATTGCTGGGTAGACTATTCTTGGTTGTAGGTTTTTTCCTTTCATCACTTTAAATATATTGTGCCACTCCCTTCTGGCCTGCAGAGTTCCTGCTGAAGAGTCAGCTGACAGTCTTATGGGAGTTGCCTTACTCGTAACTAGTTGCTTTTTCCTTGCTGCTTTTAATATTCTTTTATTATCTTTAATTTTTGCCATTTTAATTACAATGTGTCTTTGTGTGGACCTCTTTGGGTTAATCTTCTATCGGACTCTCTGTGCTTCCTGGACCTGGATATCAGTTTCCTTCCCCACATTAGAGAAGTTTCAGCTATTATTTCTTCAATAAGTTCTCTGCCCTTTTCTCTCTTCTCCATTTGGGATCCCTCTAATGCAAATGTTAGTATGCTTGATGCTGTGCCAGAGGTCTCTTAGACTATCCTCATTTTTTAAAAATCTTTTTTCTTTTTGTTCAGCTTGTGTGTTTTCATTATTGTCTTCCAGTTGCTGCTCTGTTCCTCTGTATCGTCTTACCTACTCTTGATTCCTTCTAGTGTATTTTTAATTTCAGTTATTGTATTCCTCAGTTCTGTTTGGTTCTACTTTATATTTTCTATCTCTTTGTTAAACTTCTCACTGTGTTTATCCATTCTTCTCCTGAGTTCATTGAACATATTTGTAATCATTACCTTGAACTGTTTTTTTGAGTGGATTGCTTATCTCCAGTTTGCTTAGTGTTCTTCTGGGGTTTTATCTTGTTCCTTTGTTTGGAACATATTCCTTTGTCACTTCATTTTGCCTAATTTTCTGTGTTTATGTGTGTATTAAGTAGGTTTGCTACATTTCCCAATCTTGGAGGACTGTCCTTATGTGGGATATGTCCTATGGAGCCCAGTAACACACTCCTTTTTGGTCACCAGGGCTATATGATCTCAGGGTGATCCCTATGTGGGCTTCATGGGTCCTTCTGTTGTGTTGGGGTGGACTACTGTGGGCACACTGGTAGGCAGGGCTGGTCCACTGCTTGTTTGACTGCCACACCCTGCCTCATGTGGAGGCTGCCAGCCACTGGTGGGACTGGGTCATGGTGTGACTGGGTGCATGATCTGGGGTGTCCTGGCTGCTGGTGCTTGGAGCCAGGTTCTAGCACTAATAGGAAAAGAGGGAGGACTCCAGAATGGTGCTTTCCAGCACCACTGTCCTCATAGTAGGACAAACTTCCAGAAAAAGGCTGCTGCCAACATCTTTGTCCCTAGGGGGAGTCGCAGTTGCCTCCTACCTCTCTGGAAGGCACTCCAAGATCAGCAGGTGGGTTTAACCCAGGCTCTGTTCAAATTCCTGCTTCTGCATTGTAACTGGAGTGAGTGAGATTTTGGTGGACCCTTTAAGAGTGGAGTCTCTGTTTCCTACAGCCCTCTAGCTCTCCTGTATGCAAGCCCTGTGGGCCTTTAAAGCCAGATGTCTAGGGGCACTTCTTCCCAGTGCAGAAACCCCAGGCTGGGGAACCCACTATGGGACTTGAACCCCTTGTTCCTTGGGGAGAACCTCTGCAACCCTCCTGTTTGTGGGTTGCCTACCCTGGGGATATGGGTCTTGATTTTACCAAGTCTCCACTCCTGTTACTCATCTCTTTGTGGTTCCTTCTTTGTATCTTTAGTTGTGGAAAATCTTATCTGCTAGTCTCTAGGTCATTCTCATCAATAGTTGCAATTTTGGTGTGTCTGTGGGAGGAGATGAACTTAGGGTCTTCCTACTCTTCCATACTGGCCACTTCTCTGGAAGGACATTTTTCAGCTACATTATATACCAGGAAGTCATGCAGCTCTAAACAGATGCTACAGGGATGCATGACTGAAGCTGTTCTTTAGCCATGGTGGGTGATGTCAACAATTGCTTTGAAAGTGTTCCAGCCAGAATTATTTTGGCTATGCTTTATGACATGGAAGTCTGGAATTCAAGTAGAGTGATTTTAAAAAGTAAAATAGATCCAATTAAAAGCAGATTTCTGAGGAAATTTTTCATTTTGCTTGAAATAAAACAGAGGAGATAGTCATAGGTAATTTCAGATTTCATAATTTGATTTAAAATTTACCATTTCCAAAGCATATTGTTCTACCATTGGTTAGAAATACAAAATAACAGCATTCCAGGTATTGTCATCAGTAGCTTGTCTGATTACAACCTCTTTCTTCTATCCAAGAGTCTAGCTAAGAGAAATGATATTTAAGGAAACTTGTCCAAGGGGCTTTTCATCCCTTTATTTACAGTTCTATCCTAGGATCAAGTTAGACATTAGACAGTTACTGCTTAGTAGTCTGGCATTTTTTACAGAATTTCTTAAATTGAGTTGTTTTTTAATGCTACAATTTCCCTTTTTATATAAGGTTATTCAAGATAACAGCTTTAAAATTCACATGTTTTGTTGTAAAAATAATTGAGAATACCATTCAGTATCATCGATTGAGAATTGATTGTCTCCTATAATGAAGTTCTATGAGGAATTACTTCTAGAATTCAGGGCTCAGGAATCTTTTTATCCTCATGAGAACCGTTCCTCTTTTCTGATAATAAGAATTATATAACCATACATCTTTTCACCCTAGCTCAAAGACACATCAGGCAAACACTGAGGTTTAATTTAAGCCTAGTTATGTTAGCCTTCAACTGCATGTTTGTATTCTCCTTTCAGTTAGTCCTGATTTTCCACTACCATTTAATTAGTTGCTTTGATAAAGAATATATATACTTAAAACAAATAAATTTATTTATTTATTTATTTTTGGCTGAGTTGGGTCTTTGTTGCTGCGTGTGGGCTTTCTCTAGT
This sequence comes from Eubalaena glacialis, assembly GCF_028564815.1. Taxonomy (NCBI): domain Eukaryota; kingdom Metazoa; phylum Chordata; class Mammalia; order Artiodactyla; family Balaenidae; genus Eubalaena; species Eubalaena glacialis. Next base: position 42,788,135 of record NC_083727.1, on the reverse strand, counting down.
TGCGGCGAGTGGGGGCTACTCTTCATTGCGGTGCGTGGGCTTCTCATTGCGGTGGCTTCTCTTGTTGTGGAACACTGTCTCTAGGCGTGCAGGCTTCAGTAGTTGTGGCTCACGGGCTCTAGAGTGCAGGCTCAGTAGTTGTGGTGCACGGGCTTAGTTTCTCTGTGGCATGTGGGATCTTCCCGGACCAGGGCTGGAACCCTTGTCCCCTGCATTGGCAGGCGGGTTCTTAACCACTGCGCCACCAGGGAAGCCAAAGAATATATATTTTTATTGTATATCATCCATGTAGTCACTTCTAATCCTTTTTGAATGGAGCAGTGTGTGTCTATATTTTTAATGTATATCTACATATATGTTAAATTAACATATATCTACATATATAAAATGACAGTGAATTTAGAATGTAAAAGGATTTGTGTATATGTATTACCACACACATATGTACATGAACATATGGAACACACAGAGTCATTTTTATTATTTATTTTATTTTATTTATTTATTTGGTTGCACTGGGTCTTAGTTGCAGCAGGCAGGCTCCTTAGTTGTGGCTCACCAGCTCCTTAGTTGTGGCACATGGGCTCCTTAGTTGTGGTATGTGAACTCTTTGTTGCAGCATGCATGTGGGATCTAGTTCCCTGACCAGGAATTGAACCCAGGCCCCCTGCATTGGGAGCATGGAGTCTTAACCACTGCACCACCAAGGAAGTCCCAGTCATTTTCTCTTGAAGATACAGACATATTTTATTCTATTCTTCCAGTAACCTACTAAGTGTTGGGCATTGTACTAGAAGGGAAAGGCAAAAGATAAATTACATGGTAATTGACTTTGACATTTTGGGGAGACAGGAAACAAGTCTTTCCTCCTGTATCACTCTTTTATAAGGCTAACCTGGACCATTCTGTTTAATACTACATCATGTCCATCCCTTCTCACCCTCTGCACTCTTACACATCTTTCCCTTTTGTCTATAGCACTTATTGCTTTCTAACATTAAATGTATTCATGATGTTTATTGTCTACATCCCCTGCTTCTAATCTAAGTTCTATGAGGACAGGGATATTTGCCTTTTTCAATGATATATTCATCCCAACCACCTTAAGTAATACCTGGCATATAGTAGGCACTTAACAAATATTTGTCGAATGATTGAATAAATGTAATATAAATGCTATAGGTGCACCTAGAAAAGAATGTCTAATTCAGTGTGAGGGTGTGGAAAAAGCTTTCACAGAGGAGGTGACAAGAGAGTTCACTAGGTGTCAACAGAAAGATATTTCAGACACAAGCCCAGATTACTCAGAAATAAGAAGGGTAAATGCCTTGGTATTACTCTGGGTAGAACATGCATTGGTCTGTACATGACATCCCCCCAGCATCTGAGGGTAATCTTCAGTCATCCTTCTCCATCTCTCTGACTGTACATTCCAAGCACTTTCTGTTCAGATAACATAACTTAAACATACTGAGGTACCAAGAGCAGAACTTTCATTTGTGTAGCAAATGGCATGTAGAAAAAAAGCAAAAGGAATGGATTTTAGTAGACAGAAGAGACGTCACCTTGAATAATTTGCAAATATAGCACCTTATAATTATTTTTATTCAGAAATCAATGAAGAATCACTGGGATAGTATTCTACTACTTAGCCTTCTTTTTTTAAAAAAGTTTTAATTTAGGTGTAATTGACATAACATTATTAGTTTTAGGTGTACAACATGATTTGATGTTTGTATACGTTGTGAAATGACCACCACAATAAGTCTAGTTAACATCTATCACATTACATAGTTATACAAAATTTATTATTTTTGTGATAAGAACATTAAGATCTACTCTCTTAGCAACTTTCAAATATGCAATACAATATTATTAACTAGTCACCATGCTGTACATTTCATCCCTGTGGCTTATTGATTTCATAACTGGAAGTATGTACCTTTTGACCCCCTTCACTCATTTCTCATACCCTTGCTACCCCCCACCCCAACCTCTGGCAACCACCAATCTGTTCTGTGTATCTATGAGCTTGTTTTTGTATTTTTAGATTCACATATAAGTGAGATCATATGGTATTATTCTTTCTCTGACTTATATCATTCTTTTTTTATGGTTGAATAATATTCTGTTATGTATAAATATAATATATATACATGCATGACACATTTTCTTTATCCATTCATTCACTGATGGACATTTAGGTTGTTTCCATGTCTTGGCTATTGTAAAGGTGCAAAGAACATGGGGGTGCATATATCTTTGGAGTTAATGTTTTTGTTTTTTTGGATAAACACCCAGCAGTAGAATTGCTGGATCATATGGTAGTTCTGCTTTTATTTTTTTCAGGAATCTTCATACTGTTTTCCAGAGTGGCTGCACCAATTTACATTCCCACTAATAGTGCACGAGGGTTCCCTTTTCTCCACATTCTTGCTGACACTTGTTTCTTGTCTTTTTGATAATAGCCTTTCTAACCAGTGTGAGGTGATATCTCATTGTGGCCTTGATTCACATTTCCCTGATGATTAATTATGTAGAGCATCTTTTCATATAATTGTTGGCCATCTTTATGTCTTCTTTGGAAAAAATTTATTCAGATTATCTGCCCATTTTTAAATTGTATTGTTTTTTTGCTATTGAGTTGTATGAATTCTTTATATATTTTGGGTATTAACCCCTTATCAGATAAGATTTGCAAATATTTTCTTTTTTTTGAATTTTTATTTATTTTTTTATATAGCAGGTTCTTATTAGTTATCCATTTTATACATATTAGTGTATATATGTCAATCCCAATCTCCCAATTCATCAAACCACCACCACCACCCCTGCCACTTTCCCCCCTTGGTGTCCATACATTTGTTCTCTGCATCTGTGTCTCAATTTCTGCCCTGACAACTGGTTCATCTGTACCATTTTTCTAGGTTCCACATATATGCGTTAATATACGATATTTGTTTTTCTCTTTCTGACTTACTTCACTCTGTATGACAGTCTCTAGATCCATCCACATCTCTACAAATGACCCAATTTCGTTCCTTTTTATGGCTGAGTAATATTCCATTGTATATATGTACCACATCTTCTTTATCCATTAATCTGTCAATGGGCATTTAGGTTGCTTCCATGTCCTGGCTATTGTAAATAATGCTGCAGTGAACGTTGGGGTGCATGTGTTTTTTTGTTTTTTTTTTAATTTATTTTTGGCTGTGTTGGGTCTTCGTTTCTGTGCAAGGGCTTTCTCCAGTTGCGGCGAGTGGGGGCCACTCTTCATCGCAGTGCACGGGCATCTCACTGTCACAGCCTCTCGTTGCGGAGCACAGGCTCCAGACACGCAGGCTCAGTAGTTGTGGCTCACGGGCCCAGTTGCTCCGTGGCATGTGGGATCCTCCCAGACCAGGGCTTGAACCTGTGTCCCCTGCATTGGCAGGCAGACTCTCAACCACTGCGCCACCAGGGAAGCCCCCACATGTGTCTTTTTGAATTATGGTTTTCTCTGGGTATATGCCCAGTAGTGGGATTGCTGGGTCATATGGTAATTCTATTTTTAGTTTTTTAAGGAACCTCCATACTGTTCTCCATAGTGGCTGTATCAATTTACATTCCCACCAACAGTGCAAGAGGGTTCCCTTTTCTCCACACCCTCCCCAGCATTTGTTGTTTGTAGATTTTCTGATGATGCCCATTCTAACTGGTGTGAGGTGATACCTCATTGTAGTTTTGATTTGCATTTCTCTAATAATTAGTGATGTTGAGCAGCTTTTCGTGTGCTCTTGGCCATCTGTATGTCTTCTTTAGAGAAATGTCTATTTAGGTCTTCTGCCCATTTCTGGATTGCGTTGTTTTTTTAATACTGAGCTGCATGAGCTCGTTTGATTCGTTTGCAAATATTTTCTCCCATTCTGAGGGTTGTCTATTCATCTTGTTTGTAGTTTCCTTTGCTGTGCAAAAACTTTTAAGTTTCATTAGGTCCCATTTGTTTATTTTTGTTTTTATTTCCATTAGTCTAGGAGGTGGATCAAAAAAGATCTTGCTGTGATTTATGTCAGAGTGTTCTTCCTATGTTTTCCTCTAACACTTTTATAGTATGCGGTTTTACATTTAGGTCTCTAATCCATTTTGAGTTTATTTTTGTGTATGGTGTTAGGGAGTGTTCTAATTTCATTCTTTTACATGTAGCTGTACCGTTTTCCCAGCACCACTTATTGAAGAGACTGTCTTTTCTCCACTGTATATCCTTTCCTCCTTTGTCATAGATTAGTTGACCATAGGTGCATGGGTTTATCTCTGGGCTTTCTATCCTGTTCTATTGATCTATATTTCTGTTTTTGTGCCTGTACCATATTGTATTGATTACTGTAGCTTCATAGTATAGTGTGAAGTCAGGGAGTCTGATTCCTCCAGCTCCGTTTTTTTCCCTCAAGACTGCTTTGACTATTCGGGGTCTTTTGTGTCTCCATACAAATTTTAAGATTTTTTGTTCTAGTTCTGTAAAAAATGCCGTTGGTAATTTGATAGGGATTGCACTGAATCTGTAGATTGCTTTGGGTAGTATAGTCATTTTCACAATATTGATTCTTCCAGTCCAAGAATTGATTCTTCCAATCCAAGATGGAGAGAGATACCGTGTTACGGTATCTCTCTCCATCTCTTGGTATCATCTTTAATTTCTTTCATCAGTGTCTTATACTTTTCTGCATACAGGTCTTTTGTCTCCCTAGGTAGGTTTATTCCTAGGTATTTTATTATTTTTGTTGCAATGGTAAATGGGAGTGTTTTCTTAATTTCTGTTTCAGATTTTTCATCATTAGTGTATAGGAATGCAAGAGATTTCTGTGCATTAATTTTGTATCCTGCAACTTTACCAAATTCATTGATTAGCTCTAGTAGTTTTCTGGTGGCATTTTTAGGATTCTCTATGTATAGTATCATGTCATCTGCAAACAGTGACAGTTTTACTTCTTCTTTTCCAATTTGTATTCCTTTTATTTCTTTTTCTTCTCTGATTGCCGTGGCTAGGACTTTCAAAACTATGTTGAATGATAGTGGTGAGTGTGGACATCCTTGTCTCATCCCTGATCTTAGAGGAAATGCTGTCAGTTTTTCACCATTGAGAATGATGTTTGCTGTGGATTTGTCATATATGGCCTTTATTATGTTGAGGTAGGTTCCCTCTATGCCCACTTTCTGGAGAGTTTTTATCATAAATGGGTGTTGAATTTTGTCAAAAGCTTTTTCTGCATCGATTGAGATGATCTTGTGGCTTTTATTCTTCAGTTTGTTAATGTGATGTATCACATTGATTGATTTGCGTATATTGAAGAATCCTTGCATCCCTGGGATAAATCCCACTTGATCATGGTGTATGATCCTTTTAATGTGTTGTTGGATTCTGTATGCTAGTATTTTGTTGAGGATTTTTGCATTTATATTCATCAGTGATATTGGTCTATAATTTTCTTTTTTTGTAGTGTCTTTGTCTGGTTTTGGTATCAGGGTGATGGTGGCCTCATAGAATGACTTTGGGAGTGTTCCTTCCTCTGCAATTTTTTGGAAGAGTTTGAGAAGGATGGGTGTTAGCTCTTCTCTAAATGTTTGATAGAATTCACCTGTGAAGCCATCTGGTCCTGGACTTTTGTTTGTTGGAAGATTTTTAATCACAGTTTCAATTTCATTACTTGTGATTGGTCTGTTCATATTTTCTGTTTCTTTTCTACTTCTATTTCTACTGCCATTCAGTAGGTTGCCTTTTCATCTTGTTGATAGTTTCCTTTGCTGTATAGAAACTTTTAGTTTCATGTTGTCCCACTTGTTTATTTTTGCTTTTGTTGCTTTTTAAAATTGGGATTAAACATATATAACACAAAATTTATCATTTTACCCATTTTTAAGTGTACAATTCAGTGGCATTAAGTACATTCACAATGCTGTGTAATCATCACCACTAGCCATCTCCAGAAATTTGTCATTGTCTCAAACAGAAACTCTGTACCCATTAAATAGTAACTCCCCTTTATCTCCTTCCCTCAGTTTCTGGCAACCTCTGTTCTCTCTGTCTTTATGAATTTGTCTATTCTAGGTACCTCACATAGTATACAATATTTGTTCTTTAGTCTGGCTTATTTCACTTCGCATGTTTTCAAGGTTCATCTATGTTTTAGCATGTATCAGAATTTCATTCCTTTTAAAGTTTGAATAATATTCCATTCTATGTATATACCAAATTCTGTTATTGTGAGATAATAGATAATACATACATTGGTCTAAAACAAGGTTATACAAAAACAAACATTTTAGTGATATGACAAAAATTCAATTCAACAAGCAGTATTCAGTGGCACTAATTTAGGAGCTTCCAAACCAACAAAACCAACAAAAATTCCTGCTCACATTTTAGCAGAATGTAAGTTGTGAAGTAAAATAGAATAAAAGAATACAAAATAGTAGGACAAAAATAGAAATTAAGGATTCTTGTAATACAGTATAATCATTTTAATCTACACAACTAAAAATTTACAAAAATGAAACAAGATACATGTTTTAAAACTACATAATTAACAATATGAAAGATTAAGTAGTAGAGGAACATGTTAGATAGAGATGTGATAGAAAAAACAATTTTTTTAAGACCCAAACCTAACTTCTGGAGATGAAAACTACAATGGCTGAGATGTAGCATATATTGAACAGGATTAACAGCAGATTAGACATTGCAGAAGAAAAGATTAGTGAATTTATAGACATAGCAATAGAAACTATCCAAAATGAAACTGAGAAAAAAGCTTCCAGAATTCAACAGGGTATTGGTGAGTTTTGTAGGACAATGTCAAGTAGCATAATATATGTATAATTGGAGCCCTCAAAGGCCAGGAGTGAGGGAAGCAGAAAAAATACTAGAAGAAATAAAAGCTAAAATATTTTACAAATTTCATGAAAACTTAACCCACAGATCCAAGGAATTCAGCAAATCCAAAGCATACGTGTGAGAGAATGGGAAATAAGTATTGGTCTCTGCTGTTGGTCCCTGGCACAGAGCTCCTGAAATCCTTTCCTAAAATGATAAAAAATTAGGAGCATCTCTTGTTCTAATATTGTCTTTAACCCTGTCTGACACAGTGCTCCAAAAACCCTTATAAATTCCTAAGTGATAAGAGCACTAAGAGCATCTTTTGTTCTATTGAAGTGACTCTGAGTGGGCTGCTGGATGGCTTCCAGATGGGGCTAGTCACCAGAAAAACTAAACCTTGATTAGAAGCTTAGAATTTTTCAGCCCTGTCTCCCCCATTTCTCCAGAGTGGGGAGAGGGGCTGGGAACAGAGTTAATAATTGATCATGCCTACGTGAGGAATCCTTCGTAAAATCCCAATAGTATGGAATTCAGAGAGTTTCCAGGTTGGTGAACACATCCACACTGGGAGGGTGACACACCCCAATTCCATGGGGACAGAAGCTATTGCCCTCAGGGCCCTCTCAGACCTTGCCCTGTGTTTCTCTTCATCTGGCTGTTCATCTGTATCCTTTATCATATCCTTTAATAAACTGGTAAATGTATTTTTCTGAGTTCAGTGAGCCAGTCTAGCAAAGTAATCAAATCCAAGGAGGGGGGTCATTGGAACCTCTGATCTGTAGCCGGTTGGTTGGAAGCACAAGTGATCACCTGGGCTTGGGCTTGGGACTGACATCTGAAGTGTGTGTGTGTGTGTGTGTGTGTGTGTGTGTGTGTGTGTGTGGTCTGTGCAGTCCTGTGGGACTGAGCCCTAAATCTGTGGGATCTGATGTTATCTCCTGATAGTGTTGGAATTGAGTTAAATTGTAGAATGCCTGTCTGGTGGCGGAGACTTGCATGTTGTTGTGGAGAAAACCCAAAACCCACCCACACATTTGGTGACCAGAAATAAGGTGTTTTGTATAGGGAGTAAAGAAGACCCACAGGAGATAGACTGAACTAAGGATTTTCCCTACAACAGGAGGGAAGGACTGTGTTTATTTTAGTTATCCATTCATCTGTTGATGGACATTTGGATTGTTTCCACTTTTTGGCCACTGTGAATAATGCTGCTACAGCCATTGGTGTACAAGTAAATGTTTGAATTCCTGCTTTCAATTCTGCTTTTGGGACTATACCTAGAAGTGTAATTGCTGGATCATATGGTAATTCTCTGTTTAACTTTTCGAGGAATTGCTAGACTATTTTCCACAGCAGCTGTACAGTTTTACATTCCCACTAGCTGTGCAAAAGGGCTCCAATTTTTCCACATCCTTGTTTCATTTTTTTTCTTTTTTAAAAAATAAATAAAAGCTATCCTAATGGGTGTGAAGTGGTATCTCATTGTCGTTTTGACTTACATTTTTCTATTGGCTAGTGACATTGAGCATCTTTTCAAGTGCTTATTGGTCATTTGTATATCTTCTTTGGAGAAATGTATTTTTTAAAATTTATTTTATTTATTTTTGGCTGTGTTGGGTCTTCGTTGCTGCGTGCAGGCTTTCTCTAGTTGTGGCGAGCGGGGGCTACTGTTCGTTGCAGTGCACAGGCTTCTCATTGTGTGGTTTCTCTTGTTGCAGAGCATAGGCTCTAGGCACGTGGGCTTCAGTAGTTGTGGCACGCAGGCCCAGTAGTTGTGGCGCACAGGCTTATTTGCCCCGCGGCATGTGGGATCTTCCCAGACCAGGGCTCAAACCCATGTCCCCTGCATTGGCAGGTGGATTCTTAACCACTGTGCCACCTGGGAAGCCCTGGAGAAATGTCTATTGCCCATTTTTTAATTGTTTTTTGGTTGAGTTTTAGTAGTTCTTTATATAGTCTGGATATTAATCCCTTACCAAGTATATGCTTTATAAATATTTTCTCCTATTTGGGGGAGTTGCCTTTTCACTGTTAGTACCGTCCTTTGGTGCACACGTTTTTAATTCTGATAAAGTCCAATTTATCTTTGTGCTTTTGTTACCTGTACTATTGGTGTCATGTCAGAGAAATCATTGCCAAATCCAATATCATGAAGCTTTACCCTATGTTTTCTTCTAAGAGTTTTATAGTTTTAGTTCTTATGTTTGGGTCTTTGATCCACTTTGAGTTAGTTTTTTTTGTATATGGTGTAAGGTGTAAGGGTCCATGTTCATTCTTTTGTATGTGGATATCCAGTTTTCCCAACACCATTTGTTGAAGACTGTCCTTTCTTAATTGAATGATCTTGGCACCCTTGTCAAAAATCATTTGGCCACATATGGGAGTTCATGTCTGGGGTATCTATTCTATTTCAAAGAGATTCTGACTATTAATAAGAGTAAATTAAATTGTTAAAATTAAATATAGCTACATTCAGAAAATTACAAAGATATTATATTCCTGGTATTACCAGAGGTGGTTAATGTGTAGTAATCTTCCAAACTGAAATTAATATGGTATAATCCATTATCACAGTGGTGTCATGTGACAGAGAATTTGGAATATTTGTAACAACATGAAAAGAAAAATGCACACCATTATTGCCAAAGAATATGTCTATTCCAAATAATGTTGTTGATCTTGTTTTGTTGGAAAGATAAAAAGTGTTCTTTCATATATGAAAATAAATTAAAAGTTATGAGACTTCCTATGGATAATTTTTAGCTGGGTCCAAAGCATGATACTGCTCTCAAAATATTTTCATATGCTTTGATCATTAATACATTTTTTAGAGTCTGAATGCATAACTAAAACTTGTTTTAGACATATTTCTAAACATCTAATTTGTATTGTTTTTGGACAAGCTTTTGCATATGTTTCCTGTGTACATGAATGAAGCATTTCCTACCATGTTATACATTTTTCCTTCTCCACTCCCTAATCCACATTAACATTCCCTACAACATAAAGAGGGACACAGCAAAAAAAACCAATCGTGGTTCATCTCTTCAAGAAGCACTTTTTCTGCTCTAGCTGTAGTATGGAGTGCCATATATAGAAAGAAAATATTCCTTACGATTAGGACCTATCTCTTCACTCCAGATTTCAAATCAGTATTTGGGAGAAAGCTATGAGTTAGAAACTTACTGTTTGATGATAATGAAAAGCCTTAGGTAAATATTTTAAGATATGATGTTAAGATAAAAATAATAATTTTAATCATACCTACATATGACTGGTTATGAAGGAGGTGACAGAATGAGATAAAAACTAAGAACTAAACATCTTGACCTAAATACAAAGATTAATTTGACAATTTCTAAGGTAAGAATGATATTGTGTTTATATATTTGGTCTTTGTCCCAGTTTCTGGCACAGAGCTCCTAAAAAACCACTGGCATTTCCTAAGTGAAGAGAGGAATAAAAACGTGTCTTTTTTTATGTTAATAAGGTGATTTTTGGACCCCACCTAAGGATAGTTGCCAGAAAAACCAACCATGTGATTAAAGGGTTAGAGCTCCTTGGTTCTCAGGGAAGGGGAGAAAAGAGGGGCTGGAGACTGAGTTCAATCACCAATGGCCAATGAATTTAATCAGTGGATTACACTGATAATGCCTATGTAATGAAGCCTCCATAAAAACCCAAAGGACTGGGTTCGGGGAGCTTCCAGGTTGGGGAACCAGTACACTTTCATATGCCATCATGCTGGGCCCCAAACTCCAGTAGGACAGAAGCTCCTTTGTTTGGGACCTCACACTATATATTTTCATCTGGCTGCTGATTCATGTCCTTTAATATCCTTTATAATAAACCAATAATCTGGCGAGTAAATGGGTTTCCTGAGTTCTGTGAGCCACTCTAGGAAATTAATCAACCCAAGGAGGGGGTCATGAGAACCTCTGGTTTATAGCCAGTAATAGCCTGGGCTTATTGGCATCTAAAGCAGAGGGTAGTCTTATAGGACTGGGTCCTTAACTTGTGGGATCTGATGTCATCTCTGGGTAATTAGTGTCAGAGTTCAGTTGAATTGTAGGACACCCAGCTGGTGTCAGAGAATTGGATGTGTGGGGAAATGCCCCCGACACACATTGGAAATTGGTGACCAGACCCTTTGGAAAGGCAATTGATAGTATTTTTCCACTGTGGTTTTACTTCTAAAATTCTAGTATAAAAATAATAATAATCAGTTCTCTGCAAACACTCTTGCTCCTCTGACTTTATTCCTTTTGTTGTACTTACCTAAAAAAATCCTAATCCTGGTTAAGTGTCCATTATTATCCATTCCTATAATCCTGCATCCAAGTAGCCAAACATGGTCAAAGAGCAAAATCATGCTGCTGGGTGTCAATATAAACATATAGCCTCTGAGCTCAACCACTGCCTGACAATCCTTGTACACTTCTCCAGTATATTTGCTCTACTTTCCAAGACAACTATTTACTCACCTATAGTAATTTATACCTTTCTCAAACTCTCTCATTATCTTTGTAGGAAGGTAGGGTTAAGAGTATCCATCTTACTACAAAGCCCAGGAGACTGAGTCACAGAGATTAAGATATTTGGTGGTGGCAGAGCCAGTAGGCAGGGAGGGCACCTCAGAGGAGGTGAGCTTCCTATCACTGAAGTATTAAAGTTCACTCAGGGATGTTATAGAGGAGATTCAAGCATTCTGTGGGAGATTAGAAGAGATGGCCTTTAAGGCCTCTTCTAACTCCAAGATCCTAGGATTCCATGTTGCTTCTTATATTCTATCAAAATAAATGTCTTGCTGAAACTTCTTCTTCAATCACAATGTTAACAATGTTATGGGACTTTTTTGACCATCTCTTTAATATTATTACATGTAACCCAGTGACACAGCTGAAGGTTATAAAATTGTTGCTTGTCTCTTCTTTCTCCTTCTCTCCCTCCCCAGTAGCAAAATATGATAAAACACAAACAAAACCCATCTGACCCCCCATCTCAGTCTCACTATTACCTTCTCTGCCTCTTTCCCCTTACCTGTATAGCCAAATTTCCTCAAAGAGAGGTTTTCACTCACTCTCTCAACTCCCTTTCACCTCACTTCTCCGGAATCTAGCTTTTCATTATTTCCCTTTCCTGATCTCTACAGCACTTGACACTGTTGGTTGGCTGCTCTCTCCTTGAAGCATTCTTCTTCCACAACATCATGCTTTTGGGGATCTATAACTCTACTTCTCATTCTCATCCAAGGTCTGCCTGCCCTTTAAGTGTTGGTGCCCCCCCAAAGTTCTGCTCACAGCTCTATTCCTTGCTGTTTCATCCACATACCTTTGGCTTTATTGATCTCATATATGCCATACTCCACTCCAGACCCTTGTGTTTAACTGCTTCTGTTATTCCAGAGAAGCTTTAATGTCAACATACCTGAAATCACACTGCATCTTTTGCCCACACTTCATTTTCTTTCATATTCCACACATATCTGTCACCAACTCCCAGCAATTCTACATTTTCACTCTTTATTCCTCCATTTCCGTTCCCATGAACAATTCTTCCTTTCAGTCCTCATCTGAACCAATTCAATAAATCTTGAATTGGTCTTGCTGTTAGTCAGGTCCCCATCTTTTCTGAACAAATTGCGGCCAATATGCTGACTAAACAGTTTAAAAACTAACCATGCTATTTATTACCTGCTCCAAATTCTAGAGGATCAAGTTGAATTCCTTACTAAGCATTCCAGGACGTTTGTAGCATAAAGAGTACAGGTTTCAACCTTTACGAGTTGTGTGTGTGTATGTATGTCTGTATAGTGGGGGGATGACAAAGAGGGGGAGTTCAGGTTTTTCCTCTGGGTGGTTGAAGGGTTAAAAATGTTAAAATTATACTGTCTAATACAAGGTAGGTGCTCAAGGAATGGCTGCTCTCTTATTATGCCCCGTGGTCCTACAGGATTACACTGAGTTCTTTGGATGCAGCTGGCCTGCTCCTTCCTGTTGTTTCAGCTTGTGCCTTAACCAGACAGACCAAAGGTGGGGCTGTTTAATTCCTACTCATCCTTCAATATTATATATATTATATATATATAATATTATACTTGAGTACCACTTCCATATCCAGCTTAGGTAGCTTGACACCGTAGGCAAGTAGCCACCACTTAGGTAGCAATCAATCACTTCCTCTTCTCCACTCCCAATGTACCCTCCATAGAGCTGATTGGGGCCCTTCTGATACTGCTGTAAAAAACAGTTTGGTACTGAACTATTTCAGTGAGTATATGATTAGCTCCTTGAGGCCAGGTGTTCATCTTTGTATGCCCATAGTCACCTGCAGGAGTTCTAATCATCAAATCTTTGGTAAATAAACGTCCAAATTATAAGATATGTATAAACTAGGGGCAAGAAAATGAGCTTATAACTGTGTTTTCTGAAATAAGCATTAACCATTTTTTGTTGGAAAATTCAATCTCTTAGTTGAAGAAAAAATTCAAAGCAAGCATTTTATAAGAACTTTTTTTCAGGATAATTTAAAGAACACACTACTAGCCATGCATACTCATATGCAGTGGTTTATTCCTTGAAAATTTTGTGAGGATTAAATGAGATAATCTTTCTACTGGCCCCTCAGCACAGTGCCTGACACATAACAATCATTTAAAAAGTTGGTCTTTAACATTACTATTATCATTCATAGATCATGTTCACCCAGGTTCTTCTAAAATCTACATTACTGAGTCAACTATATTTGGCACTCTTAGAAATGGATGCACTCTTTCAGGCCACAGGATACAATACAGTAGCCTGCCAAGGTGGACTGAAAACTTAAAGGAAGAAAAGGTCTCATTAACATGTGATAGTGGTTAGTTGGGTCCATGTTCATGTGTCAGTACCAAATTGCCTATTTAGAAAACTAACAAGCTGGCTTTGTAACACTGAGCATAGATGCTGTACTAGAAATCTTAGGTCCTCAACTATCAGAATAATTTTAAAAAACAATATAAATAAGTTGGCAGTATTTTATGTACTTGAAAGTCCATAATTTCCACATGTGTTTTCATTCTAGCCTTGTAAACTTAGAGAACACAGTTACAGTTATACACGGAAATGAAACAAATTAACAGGTTATATTTCCCTATCCTGATTTTGTTATTGAAGTAATTTGATATTTTATGATTATTATGTAGTAAAACTTTTTCTGGCAAGTCTTACCTGGAATTAAAAAGTATTTAAAAGTTAAAACAAACTTACTAGAAAAAAAGAAACACTGTTTGTTCTAACAAAATTTATTATGCAGTAATTACAAAGATTAAAGCCTCTCCCATCTCAAATAAAAATAACTGTTATAATTACACACATAATATAGTACCTTATAGAGTGATTCCAATAAATATCACAGGACATACAGGGCATTTTCAATTGGAGAGACAAATTTACTTTCACAGTGTTTGACACAGGAAACTCTGTTCACATAACGATCTGCATAAGGTCATGCTTTTAGTAACAGTCCACCTAGAACTGTGCCAAAACAATTCTTTCAGAATGTGAAGTACCGGGCAAACCACTCCTGGCGCTGGGGATCTGGAGAAGCCACCGGGGAAGCTTCACTCTGAGGAGGACTGAATTCATAAAAAGAGAGACATGTAACCCAGCATTAAGCTGTTTTGCAAAATGAAGGGAAAAGCACATAAAACATCAGTGCAGATGACCACAACTGGTTCCCTACGTTAGGAGATGCATTTTAAAGATCTGCTACTTCCTCTACACTGGACTGTGTTCTCCACTCCATGAGAGTGCAGCAGCAGCTCAGATGAAGTCCGTGAAGGAGGAGCCACATTACAACAATTACAAGAAACAAAAAAATCAAACAGTTGAGAAAAGTCAGGTGACCTTCTTGGAATAAAAAAGTTCAGGAGGAACTGTAGGAAATAAGAGAGAACCAGATAACATTCTTCTTCTTCAGCACCTTTTCTCTTTTAGTTAGTTAGTTAAAAAAAAATTTTAGAATCTGACACAAGCATTTCTTACAGATGTGTCCTTAACTATTAACTAAATTAAGTAACTAAACCATGGTATAATATTTTTTATATATGTATGTTTATATTAAACTTTCATAATTCCATAAGCAGATACTCTAGGGGAAAGGAGTACATTAAAATGCCAATTTCCCCTCCATCTTCAAAGTTATATAATTTATACTTATCTTAACTCTAACTAAAGATTCTTTGGGCTAGTTAAGAAAATAAAAGAATCCCTACCGTCTTTGGGGGAAATTACAAGGCACGCAACAATGTGTAATGGAAACTCCAGTAGTCATGTTCCTTGAGCCCATGCACATGCATCTTACTGATACCTGAACATACCCATGCACAAGGGAAAATAAGCAACACAAAATATTTAGCAGGAGACACATTCAAAGGTGTATTTGACTGTTTTTCATTCTTGCTATTTTTTTCTATTTAAAATAATGTCATTAACTAGTCATTAATCACTGAGCCTAGAAAAGAGAAGTAGTCTACCTGTATGATTATTACTAGTGACACTGAGACTTAGTAAGAATAAGTCAAAAAATAAATTTTAAAATAGCACAAGATCAGTAATAGTAAGGTAAGCACAAAATGACAGCACTTTCTGACTAATTATTTAATGGATAAACAACTGGATTTCATTCAAATTTTACTTGTTAATACATCTACTCAAGGACTCTGAGATAAAATTGGAATATTAATTATAAAATTTTTTTTCTAAATTTCCCACTTTTATCATTAAGTTCCCAGAGCTTATATATTTTTTATTTTGGCAATAAGCGCCTATATATTTATAAATAAGCAAGGGAAAAATAAACAGATAAGAAACAAAAGCCACTTAATAAATAAAAAATATCTTAAATTTCTGTAATAAGGGGGATGGATTATTAATGAAAAACTGGTGATAATTCTAAAAATGAAGCACCGGTCCATAAATATTAAAATTCTAAGCATATGAATTACATTAGTACCTCTTTAAGCATTTAGAAAATTGACAAGAAAATAGAAAAAATCTTTTCAACAGTTAAAAAGGAGTTCGCTAGAGAGGTGGTGAATATATTTTGAAACTATTTCACAGTAAAATTTCTTTTCCTAGGCTGTTCTTAAAGGAGTAGATTTCTGCAATGTAAGAAAGTAAATTTCTCAAGTTAAAAAAGAAACGAAATCACTGGTGAGACGGGGCTCACCTCAAAAATGTCTTGGGCTCTTTGGGTGGCACTGGCTGTGGAAGTGGTTTGCTGCTGTTGAACTCAGTCTCGTGGACTGGAGAATTAGGAATGGGATCCAGGCGGTTAGGATGTCCATTGCCCACTCCACCAGATTCCAGAGCACTTAGATTGGGAACACTCACAAACCTGTTTGTTGGTGATTTATTGTTCTTCTTCTTTTGCTGCATTAAAAATAATACATGTGAGGACAGTCCCTGCATAAGGACGAATGAGAAAATAGGAACAATAGAAGATACAAATTTGGCATGGGAAAATTTTGGAAGCTGGATGTTAAGATGAACCAGTGTTACCCAAAGTGTGGTCTGGGGATCCTTGGAGGTGCTCTTTACATGGAATCCTCACAGAAAGACATGCTGCTAGGACAGAAAGAATGAGGAAGAAATGTTTAGGAATGGTTCATGGGGAGGAGAGGAGGGGGTGGAAAGAAGGCCAAGGGATAAAGAAGACTGGGAGGAAAAGCGAGAGGGGGAAACAGTAGACCTCGCGGATACCATGAGGTTAAATGGGTTTAGGCTAAAATTAGGAGAAGGTGAAAAGTTAACATAATTTTAAAAGAGAGGTCTGTGAACTTTAGCCATCTGTCAAAGGGAGGCAGTCCTTGCCTGGAAAATAAAAGGAATGAGAAAATGCTTGGCAATGTAGTTTGAATCAAATCTCACATTTCTACCTAAGACTTAGAGCTGACCTAGAGAAATAATTTGGTTTTAAATTCACTGCACCATCTCTCTGAAGAGGGAAGATGAAATCTGTATACTTAAGTCTCAATTACCAATTAATTGGTAGTATTACCATTAGCTCACAATCTTTGAAAAAAATTTAAAGGTTATAAAACAAAAGCGATCAATCTTTTTTTACCTTTTAATTGGTCTTTAAAATTGGTGGATGAAAAGAGCAATACAATTTCAGATTATTAAAATCTATCAGCTTTCAAATCATTAACTTTAGTCTCTATTCATCTGTAGATTCAATGAACATCATCTTGCTTTGTGTAATAAAAATTAACATAAGTGTGTGCTAATTTATGAAATAATTTTTTGCAAAATGATTCAAGTTTGAAAAAAATGCAATTAATAGACAAGATGGTCCTTTTCCTTTACTTATAATGATCTCAACTATCTAGACATTGTCCTTTGTCATTTTCTGTGAATCACAAAGTCTCTGAAAAGAAGCCTATTTTAGCATAACTGCAAAAAGAAAGGAAGAATAATATCTTCTTCAGAATTATTTGTGAAAATTGAGTCCCTATTAGGAGTCAAAATTTACAAAGATGTATCTTTAGCATTTTCTTGTTCTAGTCATGAGAGGGCATAATTAAACCTACTTAAGGTTTCTATTTTAAGAAATCAGAAGTATCATTGGTAAAGTTCTACAGTAATGGTTTTGTGGCTAAAAATGTAATTCCAATAAAATAGGTAAAAAGGAAATATTTCTAATCTTAATTAAAAGCTTATTTCACCCTAAATAATGAATTTAAAAACTGAAACTAACTATATTCATTCATTCACCAATTATTTTTTTGAGAGGCCTTTATGTGCCAGACACTGTTTTGGACTCCGGAGATACAGCTATCGGTTTCCTGACTTTAGTCATTCCATTTTGCAAATCATTCAAGTCATTCTGTTTTAATAAACATTTAAGTTTAAAGTTTGGAGCACTTTAAGTTGTGAAGAAAGGATAGATTCCATCTTCTTAATAGAGAAGTTTTATGAGCTTTGAAAGCAGAAATTTTTCTGGCTAAGGGCCTAAGAGAAATTAGATATGATGTACAAATTAATTAAATCTGAATCAAAAACATAGCTTTAGCACGGGCATTTTTATTTCTACTACTGATTTCTGCTAAAAGATATGTAATCCCTATAAAGCCCATATACATAATTATTTATTCTTTATTACTTGCTTTATTCACTAGAATAATTTGTAGTAGCTTATAGAAAACATGATGAAATTTTGCAACTGAACAAATATTTACTGAGTACCCACTATACCTATAGCACTATGATGGGAGTCATAGGAAGCTCGGGTACAAAGATGTGTAAGACTTAGCCATGTCCATTTCATTTATCTGCAAGGCTCTTCTATCTGTCCTAAGACAGCAACAAAATGTAAGAATAGGTCATGTTCAATTTTAATTGTCAAGAAAGGTGATTAAGACTGTAAGAAGTAAGGCCCTTCTCTGAAGATTAGTGGGCAACAAAATACATGTCCAACCCAAGGCCCATTAAGATGGCAGGCCTTAAGTCAGGGAGAGCTGTTGGGTATACAGGGCTTGGAGTACTTTTCAAGACCCCATAGAGGACAGTGAACACTAAGGAAATGACAAGAAGTTATCCTGAGGAGACTCAGAAATGAGTTTTATTTTTTTTAAGAGAGATAAAAAAACAAAATGGTATAACCAAGGTTTTATAATATTAATAAAATACTGTTTTAAGGAATATGAATTCTCAACGAATAAATGAATATTATTAGCATCTCATTTGAAAATGAGTACATAAAGAATTCATAGATTTTAGTCCTAGATTATTAAATTTAAGAAAACATTTTTTGGAAGTTTTATCTTCTGCTGCTCTAAATATTTTATAAAAATTTTAATCAAGTTTTAAACCATATTCCTATTTTACAATGTTTACAGCACATACCTTAGTCAGTGGATTAATAACACCAACAGTAGGACTTGAGTTAAACACTTTGTTGAAGTTAGTTTCTCGATTGACTAATTCCAGCTGATAAAATTTATTATCCTCCTATGCAAAAGAATTACAAACATTTCTTAAACATTTTCTATTGAATATTTAAAAACTTAATTGTATAAATGCCATTTCATTCAAAATTTAATATAAAACCTGAATGAAAATTTATATACCTTATTCAAAGATTTCTAGACCTGACTGTCAGGTCTAGAAATCTTAGAAATCTTAAAGTCTGCTGGTGGGTGAGTTTTCAACACATTTCAAACCCCGTGCTCCGGGATTCTTCTCTACCCTTTCATACCTTTTCCCTCCAAGGCTGGAACTAAATGTTTTATTTGGCCCATCTCTTTTCCAGAGGGCTGACTGTGCATTTTGAGCAGGCTTAACCTGCATTCATGGAGCTGCTCTGTGCATGGCTGAGTTGTTTCCAGACATGAAGATGGCACTATGGTATATCATTATTCTTGAGTACTGGAAAAGTATTTGATCTTGCCTAATCTCCTCTGTGAGACATCAATGTATTACAGCAATGGTAACCACAGAACAGAGAAAAAGTGAATGGCCCATGCAGAGATAAACCCTTTGCCTTTGGCTTCACCAACAGGTGCTAATTGAACAACCAGACTGTAGGAAGTAAACACATAAGTGAATGGATCACTGTGTGTGTGAAAGGCAGGGTTGTGTGCTCTAGGAGAACTAGATTCTTCAACCCCCTCCTAGTTACCACTGACCATCATTTGCATCATTAATCTCAGCCCATGTGCCTCACAGTCCACAGAATCGGGGTGTAGTGAAAAGAGTGTAGACCATTCCCTGGCTAGAACTGGAAAATCAACAGCTCTTTCTACCATAGATGAAACATAGTAATACATTTGCTAATTTCATGTGTAGAATATAAGGTAATTTTTCATGAATCTACTGCTATCAGATAGAGACAGAGCAAGCTATGATGCCTCTGCTCATGTTCACAAAGCTTGGAAAACTGGGTGGTTATTGGGATGAAGTAGCACATATTCTGTCTTTCCAATGCCTGCTCCTGGGCTCCATCTATGAACCCCAATCAACTACCTGTTGCTTTTTGGCAGGAACTTCCAGTCCCATATAACAGGATGGCTTTCCTAAATGCTAAGAGAAATACGTTAAGGAAAAAGGACTTCAGAAATAAATGCTCTTAGGCTCTCTTTGCATGCTAATATCCAAAGTTTTTATGAAGAGATCAATGAGTAAACAGAATAATTAGCATTCTATTTCTAGTTTTACTCTGATTTTTATTTGTTAGTGGCAGTAAAAAGCAATATTTTAATTATTGATCAGGTCGTATAATTTTAGAAGACTCTAAAATGTTTTATGAATTTTAAAACATTTGTGGTTTTTTTAATGAAGGCAGTGTATTTATTGTTAAGTCTGTATTTTCTTCCCTGATGGACGTCTCAGAGCCACTAACATCTCAGTGTGCACTGAGACTCTCAAGACAGAGCCTGTAGCTTTTCTTAGGCTAGAACCCTAAGAAAATAGAACCCTTTTTCCATGAAGTATGTCTTTGGATCAGGTTTTAGTGGGACACACTTTAGGAAGTTAACAAGACTAACTGGAAGTGTGCAATGCAGGCTTGTGCATGTATGTGTTGACCGTTCTTTCCCATCCAATTCTAATTCTACATGTACAGCACACACACACACACACACACACACACATACACACTTCAACAGTATATTAACAGTACACTGGCAATAACATTATTAAACATTCAATATGTATTAAAAAGTATTTCTTTTTAAAAATTACTGAAAAAAGACACAATCTTCTTACCATAATACCAAATTTAAAATTTTAAATTACTTTGTATTTCTTATCCTCATTCATAAACATTTTAATAAACATTCAATCACAATACATATATTTTGTACTTTCAACTTTTGTTTAGCATTACTTAAAAATATTTTCTCATGTTTTCCCAATCAACAGTTTACAGATGACTAACATGGTTACACCACAACCCCCTACCCCCTAAACCAAAACAACTTACCATTAGTTTCATTATGACCTGATCTCTTTCTGTAAGCATGGCTTTTAATTCTGCAATCATCTGTAAATCTTCTGGTTTTGATTCTCTCATTAGATATTTTTCTTCCATCTCTTCTAGTCTAAAAACAAGAAAACCTTTCATTGATATGATGCATTCTTTTGCAATGCCTCTATTTTTCAAATTGGTTCAGTTGAACACACAAAAATTTAAAATCAAACTTTTTCCGTTAAAACTTGTAAGTGTAATGACATGATTGCCTCAAGAGGTAGTGTTATGAAAGGCTCTCCAAGTGTAGATGAGTTTATTAAAGGCTTTGCAGATTACTTTTGGAAGAATTCACTCATTTTTAAGTCATTTAAGTGTATATGGGAATGAGGTGAGGTATGCTCTGTAGAAGAAATAATATACTGAATAATACTAACCTAGCAATGCAGGCTTGATGCTGGAAATGTAGGCTTACTATTAGGAGAACTTACCACACATACGATATTGTGTGATGACATAAAGTTTGTTAACATATATAAAAAGGACAGAAGATACAGAGGAAAGGGGTACAAAGGACACACACATATGACATCATTCTTTCCTGGTTTATGGGAAATGCAGTTTACAAATTCTGCATATCAGTTAATATACTGAATATATAAACTGGAAAAAAACAACTGGTTCCTTGGATAAAAGAAGAATTATATTTCCTTCTAGGCCTGTTCTGCCCTGAATGAAATGAGAAGGTAATAGAACTAAATGCCACTGAAGACTCCAGAATAGAGGCCATTTTTTATGAGCAGAGGTGCCATGGACCCTGCAGAGTCTAAGAATATAGCACAGGGCAGAATGAAGAGGATGCAAATGGAAACTACTAGTGTAGTTTGATAAAAAGCACTCTCAATTTTAGAAAATTCAAATAATTAGAACAATTTTAAAACTTGTTTTCAAAATATGAAGAATAAACTAAGCTCAACAAAATTATGGTTAATGAAGATTCACAGAAAAATTTCAGTCAACAAATATTGAGTAACTTCTAGATGATCTATCCTCTGGGTATCAGTGATCCACTCCCACCCTCCAGTTCCAGAGGGGTACCAGAATCTGTGCATTTTAGTACTTTTAGTAAATTCCACTAACTCAGCTCAAGCCAAAGACTTGTAGATAACATTTTTGGCTCCCTCCCCAGCCCCATGGCTAAAGTTCTAATCTGGGAAGTAGGGAGGTATGAGGGAGAGGAAGTGTGGGGTTAGGGAGTGACTGTTTCAGGATCAGTTGGGACTTCAGTCAGTTCAGTGTGAGGCTAGTTTCATTATCTTCACTTTTGTTCTGTGACAATTCACTGAGCTCATATAAAGTAACCTTGCATTTTATCATGATGTGACATTATATGGGCAAAGGTTTATATTTTATGGGCAACGGTTTTGAGAAGCTTGAGAAACATGGAAAAAGGCATTTGCGTTTCATACCAGAGTAGCCACAAGATGTCACTAGAGTACTTTCTTTCTTTATCAGTAAAAACAAGCTACACGATTTTTGAACTGTTTCCTGAAGCTGAACAAAAATACTTGGTAGTAAATGGTCACTAAAAAACTCAATTTAGGGCTTCCCTGGTGGCGCAGGGGTTGAGAATCTGCCTGCCAAGGCAGGGGACACGGGTTCGAGCCCTGGTCTGGGAGGATCCCACATGCCGCGGAGCAACTAGGCCCGTGTGCCACAACTACTGAGCCTGCGCGTCTGGAGCTTGTGCTCCGCAACGAGAGGCCCGCGCACAGCAATGAAGAGTGGCCCCCGCTCGCCGCAATCAGAGAAAGCCCTCGCACAGAAACGAAGACCCAACACAGCCAAAAATAAATAAATAAATAAAATTTTAAAAAACCCTCAATTTAAAGCCTTATTTAAAACTATTATGTCTTAGAATAATTTTGAATGTTGCTTTTAAGTATGGAAAATTCAGAAAGCATCTTATTGGGGTGTAAATAAATACATGTACTTCATTTGTAAAGTTAAAAAAAAAAACCCAATAACTATTATGTCTTTTTGTTCCAGTACAATGAGAAGTTAAGGTAAAGTGAGTCTAAAATAGTCAGTTACTATCCCTGAACCACGTTTTTGCATAATAAAGGTCTCTGAACTTAAATTCCAGTTTATGTTTTTGCTTAGTTTCAACATTCTTTACCTACAAAATTATTATCAGTTAAATCTTCTCCACAAAATATCTTTACAGCACCAAAATTTTTTTTAAAAGATACCTGGATAGTAAAGGGAAATAAATAATTGATTAAACTGAAGAAACATCCATATAAACACAAATGGGAAAGCATTAAAGGAGAGAACAAGTAATATGATGTAGATTTAACCTGCAAACATATTTCAAGAATTATTAGTCTTTCAAAACCCTGATGGGGGAAGCACCCTTCGTCCTCTTCTGATGCCCATTCACGCCAACACCGGGCAGTCAACGTTTTCCCTTTCAGTTGCCCCACGCAACTCTCTAAGCCAGTGCTTCCCAAAGACTAGGTGTGAACGACTAGTGATACAAGAGACAGTTTAGTTTGTTCTCCTTTAATCTTTCTGACCACGAGGAGAAAAGTCTGTTTGGTTCTGTCTATCTTGACTGGTCTTCATAGCATATATGCTTATTACGCTGTTTCACAGCACTCAGGCAGGCCTCAAGCATCAATGCTAGCCAGGATCTAATAACACTGTTGTATTTTCACAGAAGTCACATTTATATAGTTATGGCTTAATTTCTATTTAGAATAATGGATGAAATTTTTCAGTAGCTATAATGGTTTTACTGCAGAGTTAAAAATTTAACAGGAAAAGTTGATTAAGTTAAAACAAGTCAATTAAAAATATTAAGAAAATAATATCATAGGTAAGCCAGAAATGACCAAATTCCCAAAGGCTGTATAGGAAGGATTAAAGCCTGGGAAACACTGCCTCAAGGGAACCACACAAGTACGTACAGACTTTTACTCAAAATACAGATTCCCATTAGAAGTAATACAAAGAGAGAACAGACAGAAGTAGAACATATAAAATTACTAATTAGGGTCACTGCTGGATTCTCCCCAGGCATGCACGCCCTGATTTTTTTTTTTTTTTGGCTCAGAATATATAGGTCAGTGTCTATGGCTCATGGATAACACAAATGAAAAATATGAATGCATAAAAAAAGCTGTATAAAAAAGTTTCCCAGTTGATACTCCTTCTACACTTTTAAAATAAATAATTGACAAAAAAAATCAGTAAGTTGAGATTTTAGAGCCAAACAACAGTATTATTAGTCACTAATGACTAATTTCTAAAATATGACTAAATTCTAAAATAGTCATATCTATTTTAGAATTTTAATTGTATAAGATGAACGAACTCTATTATACTGTCTCCTACAGCCTTAAGGAAAGGAAATATAGTAATTCAAGCAGCTTAACGTCAAACTTCTCTTTCCCATAAATTACAGGCACAGAGTCAGACTTGTGACAATAGAATGACTTCACCCTTACCTCACAAGATTATGAAAATAAGCTGTATGGCAACTTAAAAATCAAATAACAACAACAAAAAACTATTAGGGTATTATAGATTAAAAAAAAACTCAAACAACTTTTAAGGAATAAGTAATTCTGGTGTGGTGGAGAGCTTCTTTTTAATTAGGTATTACTGACCTATTTAAAGTCCAAGTACAGAAACTCAAATGTTTCCCCCAAGAAGAAATTACCTTTTGGCTTCAGTACAGTGAGAAGTTAAGGTAAAATAACCCTAAACAATAATAATCTCTGAACCAAGCTACCTTTTTTGCATAATAAAGATCTGCCATGACTCCAAGTTCTGTGTATATTTACATTTAGCTTAAACAAAGTTCTTAAAATTCTCATTTGTTTCTAAAACAAAAACCACGACATATTTCTTAGATACAATGTTTTTACTAAGATACTATACCACTCAAGAAAATAAAACAATTTCTATAGCATATCTGAAAACCTAAGTAGACTTTAATACCCAGCACTAGAGAAGTCGATTTCTAGTAATAATTCCGTAAGAGACACAGAACTCTTACCACCGTTTCAACGATGTTTAGAGGGTACAGTCCCTCCTTTCAACTTTTGTCCCCATTTCATTTCCCTGGAGTCCAACAAGGCTTGGGGCAGGGACAGAAGCAAGAAATGTCCAGCTGCTCCAGAGGCCCCTCAGCTCCAGGCTTCAAGTGGCAGCCTGACCCATCCTCCACCATACCCACTGCCAAGAATCCACAGGGCTTTGCTGATTTTGAAGTTTTAAAGTCAGCATGCAGTTGAATAGGAACTTCAGTAGGGTACCCTTAGTTCTCTGAAACAGGCTGAGAATAGTTCAAAAGTTGTTCTCCCCAGTTCCTTAAACTGGAATGGACCCTCCCTGCTTTCCATCTGTTTAAATCCAAACCATTCAGCAGATCCCAGCAGGCTGCATTTGAGGATATGGGCCAGAAATATCCAACTGTCTAAAACTGTGCTTTTCAATATGGAGGCCACTAGCCCATATGTGGCTATTTACATTTAAATTAATTAAAATTAAATGAAGTTAAAAATTCAGTTCCTTGGTTGCACCAGCCACTGTTCAAGTGCTCAACAGCCTTTGTGGCTAGCAGCTACTATACCGGACAGAGCAGATATAGCACATTTTTGTTATTACAGAAAAACCTACTAGACATTGCTAGCCTAAATACAGTTGTATATGTGTTTGTTTTTAACTAAATGAGTAGATACCTAAAACTAGAGGTTAATTACATAATGACAGCAGGTGAAAAAAGAAATATGATTGGTTAGCACAGACCTAGTTGAAGTAGAAAACAAATGGTAGATCTAGAAAAGCAGATAAAATATTTGACTTATGAGTAACACTAATTCTTTGATTAAAAATGAATGTTAAAATACTAAATTATTTTCTATCTACTGAAAGTTCATAATGTGCAAAACCACAAAAAACGGAATAAAGTAAAAACAAAGATATAACCCTTACTCTTTGTAAGGTAACATTCCTAAGGAGACTGGACACACGGACAGACAGAGGTTATCCTTTCTGTGAGCATGTTTTCTCAGAGTATGAAGAGGGGGAATACCAGGATTTTAGCCTCTGCCTGATAAACAACACTGTGGTCACTGGGGTTCATTGTAACTCATCTCTGCAAAATGCCTGAGATTATGAGCTTTTCGACACGGCAGGTGTGCAAGCTCTTACTGCAGCTCAAAAGATTTAAAAATTACCCCCAATAACTGCAAACACCCAGAATCACTGTGACTGGGGAAATGACCTCATGAGTCTCTTTACCATTTCAAGGGTAACTTTATGAAGTGGTAAATATTATAGGGAATCCTCAAAGATTTTATTTGTGAAATATTCATTGAGTGCCTACTGATGTGAAAATTCTGTATGTGTCCATTAGAAAGAGCACCTCACCTCAGAGGCCTCTGAAGTAAATGCCAGTGACTGGGGGTCTGTTTTCCGTTTCAGCTGAAGTGAATGTGGGCATATGTGGTACAAATTTAACAAGACTTACTGTGAGGCTTAGCTGGTTAAATGGATGAAATGCGAGATGATTTTTAGATTGGAGGAAGATAATAGGTAGGAATGACACAGAAGGTTATTCTAGACTGTACAGGATAACACAGGAGACTCTTAGAAGGAAACTGTGAGGGTCAGTGTGGCTGACACAAAGGTAGCAGACAGCGAATACGGGTGGCTGTGGGATGAGGCAGGAGACGGCACGCTGGAGCTAAGAGTTTAAGTTTGACTTTGACACTGAGGGTAATGGGATTAAGTCACTATTTTGACTTTATTGAAGTATATGGAGGTATTTATATTTTTTATGAAGGCTTTTTAATTGATTGGAAGAGGAGAGACTGAAAGTGAATAAACCATTGCAGCAGCTTAGAGTAAATTATTTCTGAGATAACTTAAACTGGACCACAGTTTAGGCCACAGAGATGGAGTGAATGCCAGGTGCATTAGCTATAGAAGTTTATAAGTAAGTGTGTAGGAAAAAGAGAGGCTATTAAATATTTTTTAAAACATAAAGCAATAATTAGAACTTTAGGTTTTAATGATGCTGGAGCTACTATCTATGAGCAGTAACTTTGTGATGTTTTACATTTATTGATTTTAAAATCATAAAACAATCAAATGCTTATTGTAGGAATTCAAACAATGTGTAAGTAGAGTATATAAAATAAAAAGGAAGTTTCTGCTCTTCTCCATCTCCAATACCTCCTAATCCAGTCCATAGACGGAATCACTACCATTAAAATTTGTATTTGTTTCTTTAAGATATTTTGATATTTTTGTAAAATATGTATTATTAGTGTATATATAGGATCATAATAACCCCATTGGTCACAATATGCTCTTTTTACTTAATATTATATAATGGGTATCTTTTGAGTTTTCACCATGGCATGATAGTTCATGATCCTGAGGGACAGTCTTCGGACAAATATTGTCCTAGTAGAACCACAGCAGTAGCAGCTGATAAAACATAATTGTTCAACTGCCTTCTTGTAATTAAAGAATATATCATATTGCAGTTACCATCTGTAAATACAGCACTTAAGTTTTCTTTTTAAAGTATCATTTAATTAGATTCAAAAGACTAGCTAATCTGAGGTTAGACACAGTGCTCCTCAGTTTATTCTCCACACATGAATTTTCTTTAATATAATGTGACTTACGACACTTGTAAAGCTGCATTTATTTCCTTGAGTAGCTCGTTAGTCTTATTAAAATCTGCCCGCATGATATTTTTCTCTCTGAGGTGGTCTGCTGTCATGACATCCAGCTCTTTTTCAAGTTTCTTGTTTAAATCTTGTTCATGCAACCTGTTTAATTTATTTTTAGTTAGGAAAACGTTATTCTGAAGTCGAGCTTTCAAAACTTTCTACATTCTAACAGATTTGAAATGGTTTTAGGTATAATATACAGAAAGTTAGTGGAAACAGCCTAAAGTAAAGTACTTACTTTGCTCTAATCTTCTAGCTTGTTAAAGTTGTCTCCTTTAATGCTTTTTAAAATAACATTTTTAAAAGATTTTAGTTAATTACATACAATTTCCAAAGTTAGTGAATGTATATACCTCTTTCAAAATATAAACATTTCTTCTACATTCAAATTATAACATAGTCAACAAATAAAGTAAAAAGTGGTCTTCAATATCTTACTAGAAGGCTATCTAGTCATAAAAATAGGCATGTATTGCTAAATACCATTGCAATAGTCTGTCAGGTAACACTGCAAATTCCTTCTGTGGTGACTGATGGCATACCTCATCTGTTGGTTGGATTCACTTCTTATTCTGAGAATTTCTTTTCCCTTAAATTCCAATTCTTTGGTTAGGGCATTTATATTTTCATGAAGATGCTGTACTTCCTTATCCAAGTCTGAGATGTGATGCTCTCTGTGCCTTACTTCGTCTTGTAGATCTGTTATTCTACACATGTGCTCCTTACTCTGAAAAATACAAACAGTTCTTAAAAGTTTTCTGCATATTTACTTTCTGTGTTTAAGGGAAAGAAAATGACATACTGGAATGTCAAATGTAAATCTGACATTGCTTCAAAAGCAAACTGCTGAAATAAGGAAACCTCGAGGCCTCCTCTATTTTCATATATCAATATATAAGAAGTGTTTATATGGATGCAGCTTAAATAGTTTCAGGGCCACAGGGGACCCAAAAGACCATATAAGCACATCTCCCTCATTTTACTGATGAAGAAACCAATACCCAAGAGATGATTTGTCCAAGGATGATCTATAATCAATGGCAGAGCTGATATTAGAATACAGGGCTCTTAAGTACTCAATAAGTTACATGGTCTTGCAGTAAAATGCTGGTGCCATCGTCCTTTAATTTAAAAAGGACCTGTGTCTATGGAGGCCATCCCAATATATACACATCCCATTGCTGAGAAGACTTTATCTGCTTCATGCTGGTCTAGCAGTTATCCTGTCTGACAGATAAGCTCCCTTCCATTTTCCTACAAGTCACTGTTTTCTGCAAATTCTGCAGGCCTAGACATTGTCAATTTCAGCAGCAGCCTAGTTGGAGAGAATATAAGTTCCCTCCATGGTTATAAGGTGGCTCATTTAAAACTTTCTAGTAATGAAGAAAAATTTGAGCTGATCATTTAATATATTTGAAGACTAACAAAGTGAAAGTCATAAGTAATAAACTAATAAACAGAATAGCCTTCATTGTACTGTGACTAGAAATCCATTCATCCAGACATACATTCAGGATCACAAACTATCTAAAGAAAGTACACTTGGCTAATGAGCAAAATTTAAAAAGTATGAATAGTAGCTGTGCTAGTGATATGGAAATATAAATTATCTTTTTTCTTCCTGAGAACCTGCTACTTTGGTAGCTGTGCTATATGACTGTTTAAATTAACTGAAATTAATTAAATAAATTAATAA
Source organism: Eubalaena glacialis (assembly GCF_028564815.1). Lineage (NCBI taxonomy): Eukaryota > Metazoa > Chordata > Mammalia > Artiodactyla > Balaenidae > Eubalaena > Eubalaena glacialis. The sequence continues at coordinate 42,758,881 of NC_083727.1, read as the reverse complement.
AAATTAATTTAAAAATTCAGGTCCTTGGTCACACTAGACATATTTGGCTCGTGACTATCATAGTGGATAGCACAGATATAGAAGAGGTCCCTCATCATGGAAAGTTCTACTGGACAGACACTGCTGTTTTATAGTATTCTGTTTTCACTCTTTGTATTATTTATATTACATTGTTCACTCATGATGCAAATAAAATTCAAAATATTCAATTAAAAGGTCATAAAATAAACTGACCATTACACTAAAGTCGAATTACCTAATTCCCTTTAAAAATAAAACTCTTTAATATAGATAGTAAATAACTACTAGTGAAAATACTAGTTATTACAAAATAATTTTCAGAAAATTGTGAACATTCAAATCTATTCACATTTATTTAAGAAGTCATCACAGAACAGAATGTTCTTTACCTGTCTTCTGCTGATATCTATGCTTCTCTCTAATTCCATTTTAGCGGCTGCCAATTCTTGTTGATGATTATGTCGTAACAAATCAATTTCAGCTGCATGTTGATGGTTTAGTTCTGAGCGTAAAGAAGCTGGAATCCAAGGAAAAAAAGATTTAGTGTATTTTTAAAATATTAGTATTTTAGATAAAAATCATAAAAGTTAGAGTATTATTTTTTAAAATTAGGATACATATTCCCATTAAAATATCATAGGATTGTCTATGCCTTTTAAAATACTACATACTATCATAAAATATAAATTTAGAGGTCATCTGGCTTTGAAGAGGATAAGAAAATTTTCAGCTGCTCAAATGGATCAAGGTGTTTCTATACATGTTTTCAGTTTGCAAGTAAGGTGCTAAAGGAGAGGAAATTTTTAACTCTTCTCACTCACTAGTAGAATAACACATTTTAGAGTTGAATGGTACTATAACGTATATTTAGGAGGCAACTTCCCACCCACGTAAGACTTCTTCCATGATATCCCTCAAAGATGTTAAGCACTGTCTGCTGAGTGTTCTTAGTGATTTGGAAGTCATTATTTTTATCTGAATTTGAGATTATTTCATACAGTCCACACTTACTGAATGCCAGGTACTATACTATGGGAGAATAAAATATGACCCTGTTCTTATAACTGCACAGGCTAGAGGGAAGGGCATCAAGGAATTAGGTGGGATATCAGAGATGAACATTATAATGAAATACAGTGTTTCAGTTATAATGAAAGCAGGGTGGTGTAAGAACCCAGATTTCCTAGGAGAGGGAAACTGGGGATGCTATCAACAAAGGAATTGTCACGGTAACACAGTCTAAAAGCCTGAGCTGGGGTTCTCCAAGTGGAGAAAGATAAAAGCATTCAGGAAGAAGGAGTAACATATGCAAAAGCAGAAAGAACCCGCTCTGTCAGACAAGCTATAAGAAGTTTGGTATGGCAGGCGCCCACAGAGCAAGTGGTCATATTGGAAAGAAAATGGAGCCCAGCCTGAGAAAGTTTCAGTACAAAATGATTTTCACTCCATGTTTAGATTCATGGTCCTCAAACTAAGATGTGTGTGGCGGTGTGCCTGAGGGACTTTTAGAGTACACATGATCATCTTCCAAAACATGAAGATTTTTGGAAAAGCCACTGTTTTTAATGTTAATACTGAATATATGAGTAAAGTACAAGTTACAAATTTCAAAGCTAAAACATGAGACTTCAAAGAAATGCTGTGCTTGTAGCAAGTCAATTTAGGCTCCTCCCGAGACCCTCATGTAGGGCATAAGTTCAGTTTCCCCTGGTGTTAAGGGCTGCTTCAGTGGAAAAATTGACAGGACCTGGGGAAGGATACGAGGAATCACTGAAGGATTTAAAGTGGGGAAGTCACATGGTGAGATTTGAGTCTTGCAAAAATTAACCCAACTGGAGTTTGGAGAATGGACTGTGGGAAGGAAGATCAGCAAGAAGGTGGCGGTACTAATCCAGGTGAGAAATGATACGACCGTGAATTAAGGGTGGAGAAAGGATGAAAGAAGAGGAAACAGATACAGAGAATATTTAAGAGGAGGAAATAACACGATGTGCAAGCGAAAGAAAAAAGGTTGAATGCATCTCGCAGATTCATGGTTTTGGCAACTCAGTAAACAGTGATACCATAAATTCAAGTGGGAGGTATGGGAATGGAAATATATTTTAGACCGGAGGGAGATGGTGAGCTAATATTTTAAAACAGAGTGTGAGTTAGAATATCTAACAGTCTAATAAGCAGTAAAAAATATAAATCTAATTCGCAAGGAAAGCAGATTGGTCTAGAAATACATATTTGGAGTCACAAGCACAACAGATGGCCGTTGAAGCCATAGATGTGTGTGTAAAAATAGAAACAATCCAATTGGAAAAGAAGATACACAAATGGCAAATGAGCACATGGAAGAATGTTCAACACCATTAGCCATTAGGGAAATGCAAAGCAAAATTCACAATGAGATATCACTACACTCCTACCAGAATGGCTAAAATAACAAAATAATGACAACATCAAATGCTGGTGAGGATGTGAAGAAACTGGATCATTCATACATTGCTGGTGGGGATGTAAAATGGTATAATCACTCTGGAAAACAGTGGCAGTTTCTTAAAAAACTAAACATACAATTATCATATGACCCAGCAACTCAACTCCTGGGCATTTATCCCAAAGAAATAAAAACTTAAATTTGCACACCACTGAAAACACACAGATGTCCTTCAGTGGGTAAAGGACAACAAATATGGTAGGTCAATACCATGGAGTACTACTTAGCAATAAAAAGGGACAAACTATTGATACATACAACAACCTGCATGAACCTCCAGAGAATTATGCTGAGTGAAAAAAGCCAATCTCAAAAGGCTACATATCGTACAATTCCGTTTACAACATTCTTAAAATGACAACATTATAGAAATGGAGAAGAGATTAATGGTGGGGGAGGGAGTGAAGTACATGTAGCTATAAACGGGCAGCAGGGATACCATGGTGATGGGAATGTTCTGTGTCTTGACAGTATCAAGGTCAACATCCTGGCTGTGACATGCACTTTAGTTTTGAAAATGTTACCATTGAAGGCAACTGGGTAAAAGGTTCAGAGGATCTCTCTGTGCTATTTCTTATAATCTCATGTGCATCTACAATTATCTCAAAATAAAAAGTTTAAGAAACCACAAAAAGTCTTTTGTCTACAAAGACAAATGTATTTAAATCATGTTTCAGTGGATACAAGTTCCAACACTTCGCCCATTTTTACCTCTCCTCCGGAAGAGGAGAGAGCTATAACGACTTGGCCTAGAACTCCCAGCAATAGTAGAGATGATGAACTGGGTCAACTGGTTTTCCCTTTGAGGCCCCAAATATTCAGAACACTTTGGTCTTCTTTGTTCTCAATGCTTACTTGGAAAAGACTGTGCCACTGAGGTGTGACAAAGACATCAAAAACGTTAGGAGAATTTGGAAAAAACACAAACAGAAGGAAAATAAGATGATAGGAATAAAAAGTCATTGAATGACACTAAAAAACAAACAAAAAATCCTGTAAATACATATTCAGTTTTTCTTCCAAACTCAATTGATCTCCTATAAAAACTATAGTGATTTTAATACCGCAAAGATAAAAGTCCTATTTAATAAAAAATCTGGAAAATATCCAAACAAAAAGTCAGACCTAGACATGACTTTTCTCATTAAAACAAAATCCTGAAGTGGAAAAAAAACCAATATGATGATCTAGTCTAAAGACATGTGGCTCCATCCTTATCTATTCCTTTCAGTCACTGGATAGTGGGAAGCCTGAATGTTCTGACTCTGTTTAGTCCCTTAATGACAAATGGAAGCAACACTGGGTGTTGCTTACACAGCCAGAGTACGGAGAACGTTGAGGGGACCTCACTTTACTGTTTGTGTTCTATCCATTCTACTCTGCCATACTTGCTCCTTCATCCAGTAACTTCAAATAAAATATGAACAACACTTAGATATTCATTTTGATGTTTCAAAAATTAAGAATAAAACTTTGTGATTTCTTGTTGAATTTTAAGTTAGAAGGATGTAAAAATAAATATGACAGGATTATAATCTTTTCAAAATACCAAGCATAGCCTTTCCTTCATCTTCTAATTCAAACCGAAGCGTCTGAAGTTCCTGTTCCATTTCTATCCGGAAGCCCTCCATTGACTCTCTGTGTGCATCTTTTAATGATTGAAGCTCTGCAGAATGTTTCTGTTGTAAATGATTTTCAAGAGCCTAGAATAAGAGAAACATATTCAAATTATTATGCTAGAATATAGGAAAGGAAATGGAAACAAAATAGAAAAATTACTAAAACTCAGTTATTATTCAAGGAAAACAAGTCTTTTTAATTCATTTTCAAGAAAATTAGATATAAGATGATTATCATTAGAAAATAAATTAGTAGGTTCACTTCAGTAGAATAATCATCATGAAATCAAGTTGAGTCAATATACAGTGTTTGAATTGGGATACAGACCCTTTACCTAAGGCAGTTTTCAAATAAAGCTGTTTTCTGAAGCTGCTAAGGGACATAAACCACCTAAAATTAATGAATAATTCCTCTGTGTGCACAGACTTAGACTTAGGAAAGAGGTGGAGGAGGGCAGATCAGAAAAGATCTCCTTCTGATCAGGAAAAGAGAGATGAGGGCTTTTCCTACTCCAACCTTAACAAAATTTTTGTAGCTATTTTCTGTAGTCATTCTTTGCTCCTGCATTTGTGAACAGAAGCAAAAGCTGAGAGGAGGTAGCTGGAAAAGTGAACTAAAGCCCTTCATGTGATTAGTTTTAAAAGCCTAGCCAGAGAGAACAGACTACACGTGGCCAAGACAAAGAGAAGATATATGGCCACAAGAGAAAAAAAACAGAGCTCAGGGTACTTCAAGTTTAGAGTGAACTGTAGCACTCAGCCAGGAAGGGTTTTCCTTACTATAATCTATAACATGAAAGGTTTCTGAGAAAGACACCACATTATAACTAGGGCTGTGTTTCTTCAATCACTACTCTAAAATGCTGCTTTTAAAAATTATTATTTGACTACTTATGTTCTTTCTGAAACGTACAGCGTAAGTTCCTTTGGATACAGGTAAAATAAAGGACTTCTCGTATAGACAACATGACTCAGGTAAGCTTGGCTACCTAATGACAGACAATAAAACTGCCAGTTCTGATTTCTTTTGAAAAATGATTACAGTTTTGAAAAGATTGAATGTGTAAAATTAAAGCACTGATATGAAAGCTTACAGGTTATCACAGTTCACAAATGGAATCCAATGAATAGATTATTTAGTAATGCGAACAGGACGAATTTTTAACCAAAGGAACTTCCTTGATTTTCTGGACAAGATCAATAGACTACAACTTATTGTATAGCCAAATGAGTTGTTTTTAAAAGAATATGACTTTTTTGTTTTAACAATCTTTAAATAACATACCATTTCTTAAAATAGTATCTATACCCAAATAAAGGATTATAAATGTGTATCTGTAATAACTATACATGGTGAAAATTACTGTTAGTAACACTTTTTCTATCAAATCTTTATCTTTATCCATAAGGTCCCTAGAAGAAATTGAAAAATACAGTGTTAAGAAGTGAACTAAACCAAAATTAATCACACTAAGGCTATGTCAAACTAACATTTTAACACAGAACTAAATAATGGATATGGGGCGATTCTGGCATATAATTAAATAAATAATGTATCTGTTTAAGTCTTTTTTTAGTGATTTATTTGTATCACTACTTTTCATATAGCTGTTAGGGCTGTATATAGGGAACTATACTATTTTAAAATGTCTCCCGTTTCAATTCATTGTGAATTCTGTACATAAGAAAAAGTATGAGGGACAAAAATGTGAGATTAAAAAATATAAATTCCTTGGGTACATGTGTCTTTTGTAGATCCAGACTGAAAGAGAAAAATTTAAAATTTGATGAAAGACTATTGTAAGTTCAAGATAGTATTAAGTGATTACAGTGGTTACAACTAAATTTATTTAATCACTGCTAACATATGACAAGCAAGACGGTGTATTAGTTTCATCATGAACTTGGCAATATCATGGGAAACAGAAATAAAATCTGTCTGCTATAGTGTATAATTAGTGTCTGTGTTTAATTACTGTGACCCCCTACAAGAAGTCATAGCCTAGAAAACACAAATAAAGCAATATATAATTTTGGGGGGCAAAAAATGAACTCTTTAAAATTAGAAGGCCAACAATTATTAGGCTGTCGATTACATTTGAACATATGTCACTTTAAACTTACTCTTTGTTCCTTTTCCTTTTCTTCTTCCATAGTTTGAAATGCAAGGACATGTGCTTCTTGTAAAGATTTATGTCTTTGTTGATGCTGTTCCTCTAATTCTTCAAGCTCTTGTGTAAGTCGTTGTCGTTCTTGTGTAAACTGGGCTTGCAGTTGCTGCAAAGAGGTCTGAGACTGGGAAAGCTGCATCTCCAGATTCTGTTTCAGCAAGGAAATCTATGCCACAGAACGGTACACAAAGAAGAATAAATACGAGGCATGTTTCACATATTGCCTATCTAAGGAAAAAAGCATTTCAAAGATACTAACAAAAGCAAAATAATTGCCGTAACGAAGTGTCCACTTACAATGTTTTATAATATATCATAGATAACTAATCTTTAGGTATTACCACTTTTATTCTGTTTTCAGTAATTACCCTAAAAATAGACTGTTTTAGTGGTATTACGCTTGTAGACTCTCTAAAGAACACTGCAGCCCACATTTAAAAATACAACAAATACCTATGCTGCACTGCAACAAAAATTCATGATGTGAAATAAAAACAAAGATAGCTAACGTATTTACTAGGTTATGGTCACTTTACGGGATCACACTATCTAGTATGAGAAGTTAAACTGCTTATTTTTGAGGCAGCAAAGTTGAGTAGTTAAGACTGTGGGCTCTGAGTTAAAATTGTGGCTCTGCCACTTGTCACTGTCAGCACCTCACCGGGCTGTGTCAGGGGAGAGTGTTACTACACACAGTTCACTCAGAACGGCCCCTGCAACGTAGTAAGTGTTCAATGAAAGCTAGCTAAGATTATTTGAGGATTAAAAAACTACTCTTTAAAAGATTTATGTTTATAATTTAGAATTCTTATGTAAAAAAAGGTTTTTATTTTTGAATTTTGATTTAATTCAAAGGATTTCAAATTTTCAAGCTTTTTAAAAATCACAAACCCCTCACAATCCTCCAGTTACAACCTTCTAATAATGACAGGTGCTTTTCATTCACTATGGAAAACTGATTTGTCCCTCCTTTTGAAAACAAACAAATCACCCTTAATATGTCCACACTGCTTCTATGTGTTTTAAAATACTTAAATTTAAGTCCATTTTAAAGACTAAAAGCACAAAACACATGCATCTGTATATGTGTGTGTGTGTTCATTTACACATTTGTTGAAACCAAATTTTTATTTGATTTATTTCTCTTCTCATATACAGGAAACTATAAACTTGAAACTAGATAACTCAATCATATTCTAGATGTCTGAGGCTAAGGGGAACTTGAGGGAACCAGATAAAAAGTTGTCAAATGTGTTCCATTAAATAACTTAAGATGCTGTGTTTATACACAAGTAAAACCGTTTCTGTGGCCAAGAAAGCTAATGGAAAGAGAGAACTTTAAAGTGAGTTTTTGTAAATGAGAAAAGACTTTCTTTCGATTGATGGAAGGCAGATATAGTCTGCCTCACATGTCTCACCAAGGAAGGTACCTGGGAAAGAAAGAGAAAGGGTGGAGAATCACCAGAGATGCAAAATAAGAAAGAAAAGAAAGAAGGAACTGGAAGACAGGAGAGGTCAGAGGTCAGCGGCTGGAAACAGTCACAGACTGTAGTGAGCTTAGGGTGTATAACAGCTGTCTGCAAGGGTTTTGAGCAATGTTATACATCAGGATTAGTTGTAAAGATTAGCACGTGCCTTTGTGGAAAGGGTCAAGCACCGGTGAGAAATGACACAACTGACATATGTTCAATCTGTTTTAACGTATTTCCAAAGAAGTGAGTTTACCTATTGAAAGTTATATGAATTCTGCTTATTAATTTCTACATAAGCCTAAGATTTCAGAGGTTATTTCATATGTTTGGAGTCATGGTGAACCGCAACACTCTGACCCCAGGCAATGCAACTCCCTACACCTCTAAATGGCAGTGGCACTCATGATTTACAGCTCAAATAAACCCTGCAAGTGTGAAAACTGCAGGAGAAAGTCACAGCAACAGCTAAGCCTTATTTGTGGAGGAGGAGGACCAAAACAAATTATACTATGTGATTTCTTACCATTTTATGCAAAGAAAATCAGGATGAAATGAATATTAAACACAACCCAGAAAGAAAAAACAAATCATAAAAGGGTAAAAGGCAATAAAAATGTTTGTGAACCCTGATGTGTAAAGTGACAGAGCCATTTTCTTCCCAGCTAGGTGGTTCTTGAAATAGAGAAGGCACCTAGCCACTCTCTTCCCAAGCTTAACCCTAGTCCCAGACCCAGCACAGGGACCCACATGACTACCTTGTCTCTGGTGACAACTTGTTAGAACACATATGAGAACATGAGGAAAAGACTACTGTTACATGTAGAATAATGACTCATATTGTCAAAGCTATTATCTGGCCACTGGCCACGTGAGGACTGATCTACCCAGTGAATGAGCTGCTCACCAAGCCATCTGGCCTGGTACGCATCTGTGTCCACTCAAAGAAAACGGGCATGATTTTCTGATTTGTACACTATATGGGCCAGCAGTGGCCCTGGATTCTGTCCTCCAATGAAGTGTGCACTCAGGTTAATAAGAAGCCAATCAGTTCACAGCAGTGTAGGTTATTTTCTGAAATACCTACTTCAAAAGTTCACTGTGTCAAAAAGAGCTCCCACATGTTAATTTGACTATAATTTGACTCACACTTGAACCATTTAAGGATGAAATTTATCAAGAATTATAACATATAATGAAGTACCACAGTAATATAACAGTTATACATTTAAAATCTAAGCACACTTTCAAACCTCTCAAGCTTAAATAAAATACACTTAAATATTTTATATCATAATATACTTTACCTTGATAGAACTCCAAAGTAATATTTTTCATTTTAGGATATATGATTAATCTTTATTATCTATACTCAAGAAAACATAAAGTATATGCAAAAAGACATTATCATGCAATTTAGTGTTCAAGTATACTTAGTTTATATATTTTATACTCTTAATTTTGAAAGCACACCAAAATAATATTAAGGCTATCTAAAAATCTTTGGATTCATGCTCAAGACAGTAACATGAATTATAAGCAGGAAGCCTTTATCATGCAATGCAGCATCAAAACTTACTTATTTTGTTCTTTTTACAAATTAATAAATTAGTAGATTGCATCATATTGTCAGCCTTTATTCAGCATGAAAATTACACGGCACTTTAAAGACAGAAATGAGCAAAAGCAACGTAAAATGAACGAATGTTTTATAGCTATAACTTAAAACAGCGTAGTTTAGTATACTTTATGGAAATACACATAATATAAAATTTCATTAATTCAAAATAAAAGAGAACGATAGATTTGCATTAAATACTTTTGGTAACCTTGATCAATACTTTTATTACAGTATTATAGAAAGGCATGTTTTGAATAAATGAGAAGCAGTAGTTACTTCAAATTATATTTTCAAATTATGAAGCATATGGTACTAGTTTCTACACATTTGTTATAATTTTAAATCTTAAGGCTTTTTATTTTGCTGATCTTAAATAAACCAAAGAGAATATTTATTTCAGTAAAAATTTTAATCCTAATTAAAAAATTCTAACCACAGCAGTTTAGATGTGAATTATATAATATATTCTACTGATCAAGGAGGTACCAGATACGTCAAACAATTTTAAAAGCCAAACTTTGCTGATAGTGATTGCTACCTTCTGATCTCTACCACTTAAAATACTGTCTTTTTGAAAATAAAGTGTTGTAAAAATTTCAAAAAGACAAAATTAAAAACATATGGATACATTTTTCTGAAGAAGGGAAAGCTTTACCTACTTCCTACAGGGCAGTTTCACAAAGATTCTGTACCTCTACAACGGCGCTTGCAGAAATCCCTCAAAATAGAAACTGAAACATCAAATCTGAGGTACTGGATACGATAGGATGTCGACATGAGATATGTCATTAATTATGTACATCCTACGTTTTTGATGCACTGTTGGGTTTTTTTTCCCCCCTTTAAAAAAAAAATCACTCTTATTACAGAAATGAAAGAATACAGAAAGTATATAAATAGCTTATCCTCGAAACAAAGTATTTCTTGAGATAGTAAATGTAATCTGTGGTTCTCAGACCTGGCTGTATATCAGAATTATCTCTGTAGATGTTAATAAATGTACTTGCCCAGGCCCTGATCCCTGGATATTCTGATTAAATAGATCTGGAATTGAGCCCAGGCTACCTAACATATTTTTATTCCTAACTACCAAAGTAATGTGTTCATTGTGAAAAATAATTTTTTTAAATAAAGTAGTTTATAAAATGAAAGTGAAAGTCTCCTTCCTTCCCTTTTCCTTGCCAAATTCCAATCCCTAAGGGTAACCAGTTTTACCACTTTGGTATCTCCCCAGACTCTTATGACTTATTTCTCTTTTGATATAATTTCCTGTTTTGCTTTCTTTTGCCTTTTTTTTTTAAAAACTACATTGTGTGTAAACGGGTGGATGCTTTTCACCATGTAGAGAGTACAGCTGCCATGATATGACAAAATATTGGCTATGTCTTACAAAAGTTACTTGGGGGCCCCAGGGCACACCTCAAGAGACCAGTGCTTAATGTCCGAAGTAGCTGGAACAGAGACCCATGGGGCTGCTGATTGGGACAGACATTCCCTATGTCTTACACAGAGAAATAAACACTACTTCATTTGCAAAACCATGAGGGAGGGTGTCCAGACCTGCAGGTGTTGCTATGTGATAGAGTGGCTTTTTAAACACTCAAGTCTATGTAGCTCCCTTCAAGATGAGTATACTCATGGATTTGCTCAATGATGGTCAATGATTTCTACATTAGGGAGGCCAACAAGTTTGGTTTTAGAGGTTTGTTTTTCCTTGCACGGTGACATTTCTAGGGTACACAGTCCATGACATGTAGGCATGCCCCATTCTTTTCAATGACTACATATAATGCGAATGGCAGGCACTGTTTCTTGCCTCCCCAAATGCCCATCCCCCCCAGTTTCCTTTCTTCCCAGTTAGCTGATCTCTTGAGTTTGTTCACAGACTGAATGGAAATCCATGTCTTCAAGATGGTACGCCCCTCTCCCAGCACCAAGGAGTGAATTATGACTGGGATAAGAAAGTCACAGTAATCTAACTCTAAGGTCATATCACCCTGTTTTAGTTAATAAGCTAAAAGGAAGTATGTGGGGAATTTGGGGGGAGGGGAAAGACTTTATTTCCTGATAAAAGTAAAAAATGCTTAAGGAGAGTCTCTTGCATTAGCACAGTTGTTCAAGAACATGACAGCTGGAGCTGTAGCAGCCATGTTGCAACTATGACATGATAAACTTGAGGTCCAAAAGTTAACACATTGAACATGGCAAAGCAGAAGTACAGAAAGTACCTGAGCACTTTATTACCTTGACAGCTTGAGCCACTGTTACCTGGGTATTCTGCTGCTTATAGCCAAATGTATCCTAATAGACATCATTCCAAAATATAAATACACTATAATTACTTTAATTCTTCCTGACAGAAATTCAGATCATCTCACCTGGTTTAGCTATTATAAACACTGCACCAACCCCCCTCTCCAAAAACAAATGGTCTAAATGCACACACATATGAGTCTATCAGAAGGCTGTACATATCTCTCATTTTTAAGTTTCATAGATGACTTTAATGCACAGTCACAGTTGAGAACCACTGCCCCAGAATTCATAAAACGAAAGACTCTGGCTGGTTCTTTAATAATAACCTTAAAGCAATGTCTAGAGAAGTCTTTGAAGCCCTGGCCTTTTACTTGTCCTCTGCTCTGTCCTCTGCTCTCCGTTCATTTTATGAGACCAAGGAGGAAAACAAAATATTTTCAAGTAATAATACCTGTGGTTTTTTCTTCCTGTAGTTTTGATCAATTTATCAAGATATTGGTGAACTGTTTATCTTGTGCTTCTGTGTGTTTTTGAAGAAGGCTGTTCTATAAATCATGATTTTTCAAAAATGATTTGCTTTTTAGGGTAGAGGTTTTGTGTGAGAGGGTTCACTCATTTTTGTGAAAACAAGAAAATTAGCAAGAAAAAGCAATTTGAAAAATAGGATGTGTAAATATAATTTCGTTTTTCAATAAGTTATAGGTATGGAGTTGTGTTGAGCCAGAACACTTATTAATTTTGACAAGAAAGGCCAACACAAATTACTAGAAAGTCTAAACCACATGATATTAATATCTAGTTCAATACTTTCAAATATATAAAGCAACATTAAAAACTGCTACCATAGGCTTAGTAGAGGACAGTAAGGATAATTTATTACTATGTCAACAACTTACATAAATGCTCATGTAAAATGTTTGAAGGTGTCTGAATATTTTAATTCTTTCTATGCTTTTTCCTTTTTTAACCTCTAATTTGCTATTTTTGGAGAGTCTAGCTAAGAAAAGTAAACTTAAGCTTCTGAAATTATGACCATCCTGAAAAATTCTGAATTGTTCATAATTTTTTTGGTATTTTCTAAGACCTATAAACTGAGTTTATTGATTAAGAACCACAGTAATGCCTAATTAATGTCCTTAAGATATTTCTGAAATATGTTTCTAATCATCCTCTCATTCTTAGTTGGAAAAAATTATAAAGCTTTTATAAAGAACAGAGGAATCAACAATCACTTGTTTTTTTAGAACAAGACAGCATATAGTGGGAAACTTCTTGCATGGAAGGCTGGCTGAAGACAGTGCGTGGAGTGGGTGGGTAGATCTCACCCTGCTGAATGACACTGACAAGGTCCATCTTGTTTGGATGATGACTGAGTGACGAGTTCATCCTCAATGACTACGATATTACAAAAGAGAATTAATGAATGGGGATTTCAGTGTGTTACAAACCCCTTTTACTTATTTTGTAGGAGATGAGTCAACGCAGTCTCATTTCAATTACTAATAGATTCAACTTCAGTAAGGTTGTTTTTATTTTAATGAACACCTTTTCATTTATAACTATTTAGAAAGAAGTGACTATGTCATTGCAAGTATTCTGAAGTACAACTCAACTAATTTTTGACAATACTCATATCTTATTTGGGTTCTTATTTCTATCCCAATTAGCACGTATGTCAAAAAGTCTGGATTAATATAGCAATCATGCCCAAATTCTTACTATGTTCTATGTGACTGTTTAAAAAAATTTCTAAATGTAGCCTTATTTCACCAACATTGAGATAAATATCTTTATTGCTTACTTTAAAATATATTAAAGAAGCTGGCATTAAATGTATTCATGTATTTCTAATTTTTACATAGACAGTAAAGTTGAATATAAAGAGTAGATAAAAATTTTCTTGCATAGTAGAAAGAAATTAGAAAGGTATGAGAACATAGTTTTGAAGTTATCAAAATTTCACAGGCTATCTCTAGACTCAAGACCTGGTTCCTCTAGGTCAGGAATTGGCACATTACAGTCTGTTTCTGTAGATTAACGGATTCATTCACGTATTGCCTGTGGCCACTTTCACACAATAGCAGAGTCCGGTAGCTGCCACAGAAACTGCATGACCCACAGAGCCAGAAATATTTACCGTCTGGCCCTTTGCAGAAGAAGCTGGCTGACCTCTGCCCTAGGATATCAAGAAAAATATTCAAAGATGCTTAGCTGTCTGTTAACTTATTTTAAAAAAAACAAGTTGGGTATGGGTTTGATGTGAAAATAAATCTCATTTTCTCTCTTCACGTGTAAAGAAAAAAAATTTTAATGAGTGTTTAAATGGAATATAACTTTGAAGCTTAATTTCTGCACATTTTAGTGTACATAAGTAGAAGAATAGCTTTGCCAATTCTTAGGAAAGGGATTTACTCCATTTTGCTTTAAATTTTTTAGTAATTTTAACATTAAAATGTAAAATATGTTCTGAATCTATGAACCTGCACAACTATCTAATACTCTTAAGAAGTCAATTGATACTACTTTTTCAAAACATAAACTAGTTTAACAAAAGAAGAAATACATTTATTTCCATTTTTATGAGAGTCAACAACTTAATAGTTTTTCAAAAATATTACTATATCTTTCAAAGTAAACATTAAAATAATGAAGTTTACGTGTGAGAGGTAAAATCTTGCTTGGCTTTAAAATAAAATACATGCTTATCAATACAATGTGGTGGATGTATGCACATACACAAATGCATGCCTGAAAGTTAGAAGCTTTTGTTACCCATATACAAAACATATCTTACTGAATGCCAAAAAAGTGTATTTTTTAAAATCATAAGTTAAAGCTTTAAAGCGGTGATGATGCTTATGCAAAACCAAAAGTGCAACATGCCCTTGTGTACAAATTGTAAGTGCCGCTCACTTACATTGTTGATAGATTTATGCAAAGCTTCACCCAGAGAGTGCCTCTATGAAAAAGATCACAGAAATAAAGGGAAACATTCAGAAATCAACTAAGTGAAAGAAAGAAGAATAAAAAGGGAGAGTAACACACAGAACATTAATTACAATATGCTCAAGAAAAAAATAAGTTGAAGACAGTTCTGAGAAAGAAATCAGACAAAAAGAAATTTGCAACATAGAGTCTAAATTATTTATAGTCCCTTAGAACAGTGTCTGATGCTTGTGGGCTGGCAGACTTACCTATGCAAGAGACCAAAGGCTAGTACATGTAAACCAGAGGTCAGTTTAAAAGATAATGGTTACTGAAGCACCTAGAAGGAATATTACTGTTCTAAATGCCTCCCAGAAATCTGCAATATGATGCTTTAAAGCATTCCACTTGGCACTGGAGTAGGTTTTAGAAGGATTTCTCTTACGAGAAATGAGCAGATGAGAACTGAAACACTAACTTGATTGACTACATAATTTGGGGGCCAGAAATAAATATGGATAATCATTGAAAATATAAAGATTTGATAATGACCTGGTTTTATACTCAGGGGAAAGGAAGAAGAGATGCCTTCATATCTTTTCAACCCTATCTTCTAGGATATATTTGGTAAAATTATGTATGATCTAGGTTCATTTTTTAGAAGTTCATTGGAATTCTGCGTGACAAACCATTGGAAAAACACACTCTCCCTCCCCCAAATGTGGGGAAAATGTGATTTCATTTTCAATTGCCTCACTTTTTTGCCTTCCAAGGATACAAAATAGTATTTTAAATTTATATTATTAATATAACTAGAAAAGTTCCTGTAAAATGGTTTTTACTTTGGACACTAATCAAATTTTTAGACAAAACATAATTTTCTTTCTTTCCTCATAATATGAATATCCCTTGGTGTGTCATAAACTAAAGCTAGCTTTTATTTGGTAAACAATTTTTTACCAATAACTTAAGACTAATACAAAATTTAGTTTAGGATATAGTTCACAGAGTTGAAAAAATAAGTTGAGAAAAATGATTAACTTTCTATTTGATTATACCATAACTTCTTAGTTTAAACTCTCATACTTTTAAATAAATTAGTTTGTTAATTTTATTTTTTTTCTTTATGCTTTCTCATACTCATAATATGCTTTATATACTAATGAGACACTTAACTTCTCCAGACGTCACAAAACTTATGAAAATCTGAGGGATTTTTAGTTGTAGTTTTTTTTTTTTACCTCTTTGTATTTCTCTGAACTGATGTTCTGGCATTAGAAGTTAATGTAAAATGTATGGCATTTACTTATGAAGTAGATTTTTTCACTCTTCAAGGTATCATCAGACAAAAATATATATGTTATTTAGGATTCCTGAACTAACTGATAAATTAGACCAGTATGAAAGATCAGAGGTTCTTCTGTAGGAATTCTAGATTTTAGATTTTATTTAAGAGTATATTTGAACATTTGGAATCTAAACTCATATGGTCACTAACTCTGTCAACATACTGTTGGCAGGCCATGGAAATATCTAAACCAAAGGCATGGTCCCTAAGCTGTGCCCTGGGGTGACTTACACCATAGACCTGGCAACAGCAATTAGAAAAGGCACAACAGTGGTACTGGGTCACAATACCCTTATTGATGAGTACATAAACGAAGTAAGATTTATTCTTTTGTTTAAAAATTTTTTATTAGAGTACTATCATATTCCAGGAAGTACAGAGTGATATAGAGAACTGAATAAGATAGTAAAACAAACGTACACAAAAAATAAGAAAAAGTTCATGGTAAATATTATGACAAAAAAGGTTGATGTGACAGGAAACGACTAGAGGTGATACTGGATTGATGGTAAGGAAAGATCTTTTGAAAAACGTGACATTTAAAATGGCATGATCCGATTTACATCATAAAAGATTACTTCAAGTTTGTGGAAAAAAGTGAAATTGGGGAGGCTAGATAGAAGGCTGTTATATGGTGTCTTGGACTAGTGTTTTCTAAGGGAGGTAGAAGCAGGTGGCGCTGGGATATGCTTTGGAGGTGGAATAAACAGGATTGACATTACATGAGAGATAAAGGAAAGAGAGAAAGCAAGGATGACTCCTCATCCTTTGAGCAAAAAGCAGTGCCAAGAAGCGAAGATGATGGGATGGGGATTGAGAATCAATACTTTTGAGTCAGACATGCAAAGCCTGAGATGCCTATTAGACAACCAAGTGACTGAATTTAGGTGAAGACATCAAGGCTGGAGATTTAACTTTGGAAGTCACTGACATACAGATGGTGTTTAAACCACAAAACTGGATGAGATCCCCCAAGTAAATGTTTGCTTGAAAGAATATCGGATGAACTAAAAATCTGTATGCAAAAATATTATTTGGCAATATTCTATATAAGCAAGATCCATGCTAATAAAAATCGATGCCCTATATAATAGTCAATTTGTTTTAAAGCATCTTAAGCTACTTGTTAGTTTTTGAGATGAGTGAAAAAGGCCTCAAGAGGTCCTCTTCAGCTCACTGAGAGCACTTGGATACTTCAGCATAGAAGGCTTACTAATGTGTTTCAGCATTTCTAGTCTTGATGGATGAATATAATAAGACTTTCAGCTAAGTGAGGAAGAAAACTGAAAATAACTAAAAATTGCTGCACTTAATTAGAAATTTACAGCTTTGTACATAAGAAGCTATGCTCTTAGGAGTAATCTCATTGTTCTAAACCTCAGTTTATTCATTTAGAAAATAGCACAAGGTTTTTTACATGTTTGTAGTTTGCAAACATATTGGTATATAACTATTGAAATCCACTGAATTATAAGCTTTTAGAGGACCCTGCCTTGTTCATATTTTGTATCCAAATTGCCAAACTTGGTACCTGGCAAAGAGTAAGTGGTCAATAAATGTTTACTAAAAGACTAAATGAATGATATGGACTTTTACTATTGAGTTAGTTCTTACTACTCTCTACCTTTTCCCTTTCCCCACAGTAACATAAGCAGTAATGAGAAATTTCTAGATAATGAAAAAGAAAGAAATTATTTAGAAAAAATATGTATATCTTGCCTAAATCCTGTTGACAAAAGCCAACAGAATCTAAGACTTAGAAATGTACCCCTTCAGAGAAATGAACTAATGAGTATACTAAATATTTGTTCAGAAAATATTAATCTGAACAAAGATAGACTGCCAAGAGGGAAGCAACATACACTGAATGGCACCTATCTTGCCCTACTCTATTCTGTTCTCCATACCGCAGTCAGAGTTTTGAAATTTCAATATTTGAATGCGTCACGCTCCTGATTAAAACCTTTCAGTAGCTCCTCATTGCACTTTAAAGTCTCAACAAGGCAAACAAGATCCGACCCTGCCTACCTCTACCACCTTCCTAGCTCTCTATTCCCCAGAACAAAGGTATTTGGAGGCAGGCTGAGGGCCTCTGCACATACTTCCCCCTCTCCCCACATTGCTGTTCTCCTTCTCCTCTTGGCCTGACTACTGCTTCTCTTCCAGGTCTCAGGTAAAGGATCCCCCACTCAGAGAAGCCTTCCCCAAGTTCCCAGACTATGTTAGGTCCTCATGGTACATACACTTGTGTCCCATGGTTGTAATGAATTAATGTGTCACGCTGTTATTTCTATTTGCCTTCTTTTCTAGATTATAAGCAATGAGAAGGCAGAGATCATTACAACCCCATCACTGGTCTGACACAGTGCCTGGCATATCAGAAGCACTGAATTTTTGACATATGTCAAAATGTCATCAAATGCCAATAGATAGAATAAAATTTTCATTACTAACAAAAGAAATGTCATTTGTTAAATTTCTAAGTTCCTTGAAGCAATATCTACACTAATCTTATGTTGCAATTCAAGTAAAATATGTTAGATCTTAATAAAATGTTCCAAAATGAAATATTTAATATACAATACTGTAATTTCTTAAATTATGTAAAGCTTTTTCTAATATTAATTTCAAATATACTAATATCTAGAGAAAAGCAACCAATAAACCTAAGATTAGAAGTAGGAATCACAACTTTAATAATTCTCCTGAAGCAAAAAATAGAAGAAAAAGTCATGAACAATTGTTTAATATTTTAACTAAATTAGTAATAACTGGCTTTTAAATGAAATTAAGGTAGAGAAAAGCTAATATGTTAGGTAATCTTAACACTTCTCAGAGACTACGTCTTTAAATAACTTTATAATCATACATCCATTGAACGCTTTCATATCCAAAATATTTTAATTCTTTTTAGTATCTTGCCATAGGAAATAGAAATAGATTAAATTGATTTATTACTACAATGCCATCTAGAAGTTCTTAAGTATTTTTCAGGTGTGTTCTGGGCCCTAGTACCCCTGAAGGCACAAACTGTTCTGCATTTCATCACAGTCCTACTATAGTATTTTGCAGAACAGATACACACACACACACACACACACTCAGTACACATTAAAACTACCCAGTATTTTATCATCTCTTTTAAAGTTAGGTATAGATATCATAGTTTCATCTCTTCACTCTCTTCTCCTAAAGATGTCAATATAAAAACTGGATAGACTTAAATTCGCAAAAGGGAGTTTTTGGCAGGGAAAAGAAAATTAAATATTTTTAGATTTGCAAATTAATCAGAAAGCAATTTAGTATTATTTATTTTAGAAGAAAAAAAACTCAAGCAGAAAAATAACATAGGTCTGATAAAAGAGGATATGACATAGTTGAAGTAAGAATGTCATTAATTTTTTTGACTGAAGAAAAATTTAAAACTTCCATATTTACTAAGAAAAATATTGCAAATTAACTTTGAATCCAGGAACTGAAGTAGGAAGAATGAAGTATAATGGATGTTGGCTGGTTTTTGGTAGACTTTAATTCCATTCCACATTTTCTGAGAAAGCAAAATTGAGCCGTGCCTGCTATTCCCACTCTCTGTTCTAGCTGGCTTTTCTCTTTTCTCCATGTTATTTCCCTTTGTCTTCCTGCTTCTTCTTCCTTTGACTTCCCTCTTCCTTACCCAAGTCCTCTCTTTTCCCAGGGTTCAGGCTGGATCTCTGATGTTTCTTTTACATAGTTCCTGCCCTCCTAATTTCTAGGGAGAGGATTCTGAACCTTCAGGGTCAGCTTCACTGAACTCCTGGCACTGCTTAGGGCCTCCATCAAGGTCATGGTTCGAATTAGCTGAGAAGAGATGATTATTCCAAGTCCTTTTCTATTCCTTCTACCTCAGAATCTGCTTGCAGCTCTTCTTCCATTAAAAGGTACTATTGTTACTCATTTAAAATGGGCATAAAACTGATGAAAATATAATCTTTTTTCAATAGACAGAAATATGATTTCTAAAGAGAGAGAATTTCTTTCTTCCTAACATGAAACTTCTTAAAGAGTTACGAGAGAGAGCCAGGAGAATGAGTCCTGAGCTTATAGTGCCAAATTTACTCAAAATTTTGCGTTCTAAATAGTCTAGACCAGTGCTAATAGAATTATAATTCAGAGCCACATACGTAATTTTAATTTTTTAGTAGCCATATTAAAAAAAAAGTAAAATTATTTTTAGGCATATATGTAACCCAATATATCCCAAACACTAGCATCTCAACATGAAATTATATAAAAAGTACTAGTGAGACATTCCATATTCTTTTTTTATACTAAAATTTTGAAACCTGGTATAAATATTACACTGACATCTTAATTTGGATGAAGTTCATTTCAAGTGCTGAACAGTCATAGGTGGCCTGTCACTACCATTTTAGACAGCACTAGTCTAGAAATCAGAAAGTGGTCTGCAACAGCCTTAAGAAACTGGCTTTTCAGTCACTCTTGATCAAGAGCATTGATTTTAATGCTCTGTTTTTTATTCATGTCATTGTTCTTTCCTACTGAGTGTGACAAATGCCAAAATATCCTGGGATTGTAGAATCAATACGTCTAAAACCAAACTTACTACCTCACCCCCCTTCAATGAAGTAGTTTGTCGTGACCTCCCTGTCTCAGATGATGATCTTCTTTTCATTATCCTGGTTTCAAATCCTGGGTCAGTTTTAACATTTCCTTCTCCTTTACCAAAGTATTCCATCAAATTACATGATTTGTTCCTTTACAATTTCTCTGGTAATTCTCAGTGAAATAAACTTAACTCAGGTCCTATTTGGGTAGAATTATTTGTACTTCATATATTTGACAACTTCCTCTTTGGATGCCGTGCCTCAGTTTTTCTTTATTCAACAACTACTGAGGGCTTACTACATGCCAGGCACAGTTTAAGCTGCCGGGGATGCAGCAGTGAACAATACAGATAAAGATCCAGCTCTCATAGAACTACATTCTAATAGGGAAGAGAATCAATATGATGCTACGTAGAAACAAATGTTCTGAAGAAACACAAAGCAGAATAAGAAGACAGAGAGTGACAGAGGGTGCTATTTAAAGTGGTCAAGGAAGATCTTTTTGAGGAGTTAAGATCTGAGCAGAGAATTGAACAAATTGAGGAACAAGCCATGTAGATCTGGGGAAAGAGGATTCCGTTTGGAGGGAGTGGCAGATGCAGAGGCCCTGAGATGGATTAAGCTTGGTGTGTGTGGTCCAGAAACTTCCAAGTAGTCCAGTATGACTGTAAAAAAAGAAGGGAGAAAGTGGCAGAAGATGACACGGACAATGCAGCCAGAGGCCAAATCACAAGGTCCGAATCACGAGGCTACGGCAGGCCATAGTAAGAATGTGGATTGTGTTCTAAACGCGATGGGAAGTCACTGTTGGATTTGAAGCAGAAGAATAACTTCATCCAACTTAATGTTTTAAGAGCACCACTTTGGCCGGTTGGAAAGCAATTTGTAGGTAGGTAAGAGGAGAAGCAGGGAGACCAAATGTAGGTTCCAGGTGCGGTGCAGAAGAGAACTGCAAATGGCTTGGACTGGGCTGGTAGTGCAGGAAGCGGTGAGAGACGGGCAGATGCGGGCTCACTTACTGTGAAGGTAGAGAGCAGGAAGTGCTGACAGGCTGGCTGTTCAGGGTGAGAGGGGAGGCTGAGCAGTAAGGAATGGCGGGGTCTAGGAGGGGCGGGCTGCCTTAGGCTGGCACGGCAGAGGGGTGCACGGCACGCATTCAAGAGTTCTGCTGCAGACACTTTAACTTAGGTATTTATATCGAGATGGCTCCATTTCATCCTCACTTCAACATCACAGCCATATTAAGCTGTCTAACATAAAAATTTCAGCATGTGATTCCTCTGTCCACAAACCTTTGATAGAATCTCACAGCTTATTGAGCGAACTTTGAACTCCCAAGCCTAGAAGTCAAAGTTTTTCACAATGACCTCTCTCCCCAACTGTCCTCTTATTTTTCTGTATTCCTCACAGTGCCTGGGAGATATTCAATTAAATGTTTGGTAAATGAATAAAAATATTTGTGTTCATCCTTCACCTTATTCAAGAGTCACACTAAAGCTGACCTCCTCAATGAACTCTTTCTCAATCACACTGGTTATACTACTCTTTCTCTACTCTATTCTCTTACCCAGCAGTATGTTGGTAAATGTTTAACAGCTCTCTGAAAAACAAAGCCCTCATTTGTAGCATTTGCTGTATCTGTGATGTAAACACTCCCACCATGGATGATTGCAAGCCAGCGCCGTGATGACCCTGAATGTGAAGTTGAGAAGGTACGTGCACAGCCAGCTTGGTGAGCTGGCAGAGCTGCTGCACCATCGCTCCTACAGTACAAACTGTCCTTACCATCTATAAAATCACTTACTACATAGTGACTTTTACTGTAGGTATCTGTATACAAATCTTTCCCCTATTATACTGTAAATATGTGGAGAGTAAAAATTGTGTCATATACATCGCTATAACCAGCTAAATGACCTTGGGGCCTCAAAGTTCAAAATGGAAAGTCACACATAAACTACAAAATTCCATAATTTTATGCCTGAATGATCCGTGCGCTTCTCAAATTTCTCAGTCCACTGATCTGAATGAGGGCACTGGAATATGAAGTCATACTGGACCCAAAATTAAATCTGCCTTGAAACAGGTGAAATAAAGAAATAAATGATGACAGTTTAGGATCACAAATAGAAAATACGATCACAGGGGAAACAGAGTTGAAAAATAACAATGTAGTTCTTTTGCTTTCAAGGAATTCAAATGTACACACTGATCAGCCCAGGAAGAAGAATTAGTTTTGCACTAAAGTGTAATCATTGAATAGAAAAAAAAGAACACAATGAAATATTAAAAGAAAACTTAAAGATATAAAATTAGACTCTGATTGGAGCACAGAATGAAAATAATAGCTTTTGGAACTTCTCATAAAGTAAAAAGCATCTGATTAAAGAAAAATGAAATTCTTATGCTTTTCTATGCCCATTTTTCTGATACGTAGGCTATGAGGGTTAGTTTAAATCAAATTTAACTCTCAAGAGTTTAAATTCATGTGAAAGACAACTTACTTTACTTCTTCTTTGCTCTGAGTAGGATGAAATACATGTAAGCTAAGGCACAAAAGTTAGACTTGTGTTTAGTTCACTCAGAAATAATTAAAATACATGAAAGTGCAGATCTTCTGATACCTTTCATAACATACGCTTCTGCCTAGGCCCTGGCTGTTTCCCATTCTATTCTCCACTCTTACTTCCTTAATGTCACGAACCCCAAGCCAGGTCTGTTTTCCCTAAGTGCAGAGGGGTGCAGGCTGTGCTGGGTGAATAGAGTGGAATGGCTGTAGGGGTCAGGGTTGGGGGTGGAAGGTTTAAGGAGCTGGGCCGAGCAGGAATCAGGCAAGTGGAAAGTGGTGGAACAGGTGTCAGAGCACAGCCTCTAGGAAAGTATCAGAAAGAATCAAGAGAACAAGATCCAAAGGGCCAGGAAGGGTCTTCTTTCCAAAACAAAGTTCCATTAAAAAATTGCTGGCTTGCTAGAACTGTTGTCATCTCATACGTCTACAAAGAGTGAAACCTCTAACATAATACCCACTTTCACTTTAACGTGAAATCCTTTGTTTAGTTGTTTTCTTAACTTTCTTCAGGTAGGCAATCCTGGATGCAACAGCTATTTGCCAGCTTATCTACAGTAATGTGTGTGCCCTACATATTTTAGAAGTGGTGAGAAAGGAAGATACTGTAATTTTGGAAATGGCCTGAAGCAGCACAGAACAGTTTTACCTTTGGAGGCAATTAATTCTTGGTTATCTTGATATTTATGGTTAATCTGCTTTGAAAACTGATTAAAAAATTCTTTCTATCAAGCTAGCAAAAATTGGAGCCCCATGTAATAAAGTATTTTATAATACACAGACCTCGAACAAGATGCAAAGCATTATGTCCTCTCGGGAATGAACAATGTAGACTAGGTATCCAAAAAAAAAAAAAAAAAGACAAGACAAAAAAAGAATATCAGAGAAGCATGGAGGAAATCTGACAATTTAATATAAGGAAGAGTAACTGAATAATGAATAAAATAATTTGATAGAAAACAGGTGGGAGAAGTGGTGGGCCCTCTTTACAGTGCCAAATCTAGCCAGAAAATGTCTATGTCAATACTTCCTGATTGAAAAACAAGGCGGACTTTTAAGGATGTTTTCCATTTTTATCATGTAGTTGAATTATATGATAAAATTAAATCTTCCAAAGTACAGAACATCATAGAGGAGTAGTACCACTCTACCCAGTAAAACTTGTCCTTCTAGATCCCGAAGTAGAAATGTAAAATAAGTATACAGAAGGTAACTAATAAGCAATGCTAACATGGTGACCAACTTCTAATGAGAGTTGTTGTTTTCTTATTTTTGTTTCAAAGGTTTCAGATTTATTTATTCACAAAAGCTCATAAATATTCATGTAGGTATACTCCCTTTCCAGAGTAACATTGTAAGTTATTATGAAATACCAGTCACAAATTGGCAGGCTCAAAGTACTCTTGAAAGACGCTGCACGTATGTACCTATGTAATAAATAATCTTACAAAAAGCCTGCCCTGTTTATTTCGAAATTCATCACGATCACAAATAGAAAGATAATAGTGGATTTCTGGCACTAAATTGCTGAGCTGCTTCTGGTCCAAGTTCTGCACTTGCTTATCAGCTGGTGACTCATGCAGTCAGTCCTATTTAATTACTGGCTTTGCAGGAGACTGTTAAGAATTCATAAATTTAGAAGTTGTGTAAATGGGTGAAAATGTGCAAATTCTTTTAATTATAGTTATAAATGCTGTGGAAATAACGAGCCTGACATAAGAAGATAGATTTAGAAAACCACCTTTCATTTATGTCATTTTGAAGCATAAGAGGCAACTTCCTGTTGGTGAGAAAGTAAATTACTCACTTCTGGTAAGTGGCTTTAGGAAATCAGAATAACATCTAATAAATTTTACCTTCCACTGCCCAAATGGTATCTAATGGCTTGGAAAAAGATGTTATACTTTTGAAAAATAAAACTTTTCCATTTAAAATCTTTAATGCATTCATTTCAAATATTAAACCAAAAAACTATAAGTGCTTCTCAGTATTTAGGACTGCAGATGTAACATAATTATTTAGCACACGGTTTCATAAGTTTAAGAATATGTCTCCTTGATTTTATACATTTAAAAAATTTTACGTTTGCCCTATGAAAAATGACAAAATACAGTGAATTAACACACAATGTTTTATATTTCTGTAGCTAGAGAATGTCAAGGAAAATGAACCTCCGTAATCTACAGACTATTAATTACCTGGTTTAAGAGATCTTCTACCTTTTTCTGCCATGAATCCCTGGCTGCATTTTTCTCTCGCTCTTTTAACTGCAAAAGTTGAGACATTGCTGACTTTTTATCCTCTTCATGTTGAAGCCTTAACTCTTCACGAAGCTTAGAACACTCTTGTCTAAAATAGAACAAATGCACTTAATTTGTGAAGAGAATTATTCCTCTCAATAACTGCAGTATAGTTGTTTGCAGGTTTTCTAAGCATTTAATTAATCCTCCTCAAAAGCCAACTCAGAATAAGAGGAGATTATTTCATAGTTAAGGACCATAAAGTAAACTGGTAACTTTTCCAAGGTCATTGATTTATCAAATTATCAACAGCAGAATAGGTACTAGAGCAATAAGTCCTCTGACTTCAGGTGAGTACTCTGCCTATGTTATAGTCCAGGAAATGAAATTAAAAGTAATCTGTATTTAAGCAGAAAAAGAGAATTCCAATTTCTCTGCAATTAATCATGGGAAAAATTCATTAAAAATGCTGCTACTACAGCTTCAACAATGAGACAATATAAGCCATATGACAGAAAACCATTTTCTGCACGTCTGTATAGATAAGATTACATTACTGAGTAAAGAATGTACCTAAGGTTTTCAGTCCATTTTATCTCTAAGTCATGGGCCATTTTGTCCACTCTCAGTTTCTCCTCTTCTTTCATGGCAGCAAGTGTTTCTTCACGCTGTTGCCTTTCTTGTTCTAGCTCACTCTGAAGAATAAAAACTTTTCAATGAAGACTAGTCTTCAAAAGCAAAGTCACTGTTGCTTATTGCAAATAACAGAGTGCTTGCATTATAACTTTTAAATTCTACAGCACAATAATTGATAGTGCTATCTATGACAATTACTTGAGATTTTCGGACAATCAAATCATGGTACCCATTTAATATTTTAAATGTCCTTGTGCAAACTATATTTTATTAAGGCTTATAAGTTTGCAAATTATTTTAATAGTTTAAAGTCAGCATTAAATTAATAATCTTAACTAAATTTTCCATATCATAGGTATCTAAGAATTCAATTATCTTCACCTGTACACACATTACATAGGCAGATACGCTGTTAAAATTCATTCCCATTCATATCAAAAGTATGCTATCTACAAAGCTTAAGCATTATAGTTGTATCTCACTGACATGATTAAAATAATCATGAGAAATTTAGGCTTCTATTTTTATCCTGTAACTTCAAACCAGTGGTCCATGGGTTTAGTGTTATTATGATATATATGAAATCTCTGTAGAGTAGCATAAATCAAGTGGTTTTCTGGAGCCTGGGGCTGGATATGACCTGTTTGGACAACACTGGCAACCATCGATCCCCGCCAGCAGTGTAGCTGCTCTTAGGGTACAATGGAAAAGGAAGAGATGATGGTCCATCCTTCTGTTAATACAATGACCCTTTCTGGATCACCCACTTGCTAGTAGCACATTGTAGCATTGTTGAGGGGCATATCCAGATTGATGAAAAAGTAGCAAGTCAGTGCTGAAGTTGTTGACCTGGCTAGTAAGCAGTAAGTATTGAAACCTGAATTCAGCCATCTTAGCCAACTGTCATTTTCACTAAGTACTCTGCCTCTAAGAATTATTTTTTTCCACCAAAGACACTGTTGAATGGAGTAGAATTTCTCAAAGAGTATTTCTTTTACTGAATGCAAAGCACTTTATTAGACATTATTGGGGTGGGAAAAGAAGTAAAGAAAACACTTGCTCTTAAGAAGCTTACTCAAAGTTATGGTAAACTGTGAGGCAGCACCTATATTTTCTCAATTAAATTTGTCCAGCAGAACAGAAAATGAACAGTTGATAAGGTTTTGCTTAAGTTGTTTTATTATGTTCTACTATTTGATAGAAGAACAATGTAAATATGAGCAAGGACCTTAAAGAAATGAAACTGAATCCAATTCTAAGCTAAAAAAATAAAATTTGAAGGCAACATTTACTGAGTGCTTACTATCTTGCTAAGCACTGTGCTGTAATGGTTTACCTCAGTCAATTATGACAATAGCAGTGTGACGTGCACTATTATCCCCCGCCTCTCCTGCATTGTGTGGATGAGGAAATTAAGATTGAGAATAAGTAACTTGCCCAAAGTTACACACTAAGTGATAGATCCAGAATTCACACCCAACCAATCTGACTTCAGAGCCCACACCTTAAACCATCTCTCTGAAAGAAAAAATAATAAATCTCTAGCTACTGTCCCCCTAGTTGTATGGTTCACTTCTCTACCTTCTAAGGCAGTCTAAATATTTGCTCTGCTTCATGACCCTGAAGGGGAAAGACAAATCTTTTCCAAAATCTGTAGGTCACAGAGAATCACTTAGTTGCTATACATGAGAGTTCAACTCTTACCAGTAAAAGAACTGTGCATACTAACTGTTACAGATTGAATTGTGTTTCCAAAAAGATATGTAGAAGTCCTAACACCCCAGTTCCTCAGAACGTGATGCTATTTGGAAACAGGGTCAGTGAAGATGTAATTAGGTAAGAGGGGGCCACGCTGAAATAGGGTAAGCCCGTAATCCAGTATGACTGGTGTCCTTACAAGAAGATGTGAGGACACAGGAAGAATGCCATGCAAAGACAGAGAAAAGATTGAAGTTGTGCTGCCACAAGCCAAGGAATGCCTGGGGCTACCAGGAGCTGGAAAAGGCTAGGAAGGATCTTCCCTTAGAGGTTTAAAAGGGAGAATGGCCCTGATAACACCTTGATTTTGAACTTTCAATCTTCAGAACTGTGAGAGAATAAATTTCTGTTGTTTTAAGCCACCTTGTTTGTAGTACTTTGTTATGGCAGTCCTAGGAAACTAATAATAATTATATATAAATGTGATGTTTGTAATAAACTTTAAGCAAAGTAACTAAATTATATTTTTACCTTGCTGATATTTAGATTATAACAGGATAATGACATTACCTCAGCATTTAATAGAGCATCCCTGGTCTCCTTCAGCCTGCCTTTAGTCAAGTCCAGCTCATTTTGAAGTCTTTCCTGGGAGTCCTGAAGACTAGCAATGAGTCCTTCTGCAGAGCCAAGACCTTGTTCACTTTTGCTTACCATTTCTTGGAGGTGGCCAATCTGCAAGTAAATACAGTACTTTTAATACACCTCAGTGTAATCGACTAGCAAACAGTCACGCTTGTTTTCTTAAAGTCTTTTCTTTAGATGTAATTTTACTGATGGATCT
Source organism: Eubalaena glacialis (assembly GCF_028564815.1). Taxonomy (NCBI): domain Eukaryota; kingdom Metazoa; phylum Chordata; class Mammalia; order Artiodactyla; family Balaenidae; genus Eubalaena; species Eubalaena glacialis. Next base: position 42,730,381 of record NC_083727.1, on the reverse strand, counting down.
TTCTTGATGAATTTGGAAGAAGCACTCAACCATGATAGTCTTCATCTGTTGTTTTTTGAAAAGACCTCCATATTTATGATTTCCCTTTGTCATGGCAACCATGTAAATACATGGATACCTCAAGCTCCTGTGAATTCCTGGTTCTATCATATAATCAAATACCTATAGAAAAGAATTGAAGACAAAGATCATACCCAAGATTGAGAAAAAAGGATCTTTTAGATAAAAATATTTTTTAAACTGCTCTTTAAAATTGAATCACTTATATTTCATTTGAGCCCTGTTCTCCATCTATTTATAAAAGTGATAGATTTAGGTCAATATTGATAAGCTGGTAAATGTAGCTTAAATTAGGATATGTTGTGATCTCTATGTTTCCATAAAAAATGTGTGTCTTGAAATTGTTAAGAGTTGAATTTACACACTCTTGAAATTAGGAGCTAATAGACAATTTGTTGATTAAGCAGACCTCAAGTAATGAGAACTATTATAAAATCAGTAAATGAAATACTTTAAATTATCTAGGAAAATATTACGAAGTAAAAATCTCATCTTTATAAAACAGTCAAGCTTATCAAAACTCTACAGAAATGACAACTGGTAATTAAAAAGTAATTCCTGAATATTTCTCACTGTAAATACAGATACCACAAAGAAAACTGAAAATCCTTCTTTAATCCCCTCTCTGACCCAAAATCCCCTGCCCCCAACTTCCTGTCTCCTTTCCATGCAGATATATGCACATGCTGAGCAATTCCAGTGATGGTAGCATTTTATCTTGTTAGTATCTTTAAAGGGATGCCAACCTCATAAAATGAGCTGGGAGCTTCCATTTTTTTCTGGGCTCTGAAATATTTTCATAGCTAAGATTTACTTGTTTTTTGAAAATTTAGTATAATTCACCCATTAAAATCCTCTGGGTCTAGTGCCTCTCTAGATACATGTTGGACTATTTAGTTTCTTTCATGGCTATAACTGGTTTGGCCAGGTTGTTCAACTACTTTGAGTCATTTTAGAAATCTAAATTCTCATACGAAGACATCAGTTTTCCTTAAATTTGAAAATTAACTAGCATATTTATAAATAATATTCATTTACAATGTTGTAAAATTTTCTCTGTCACTGTATTTATGTCACATTTCCCTAGTCTATATAGCTGACTTGTATCTTCTCTACTTTTTGTGTTGATCTGGCTTGCAGAATGTGTTCTGCAGCAGTGAATGAATGAATGGAAGGAAAGTGACTGTTAACAGAGTTAAAGAGTACTGAATTTAGGAGAAAATCTAGTTTCAAGTTCTGGGTCTGCCAGTATAAAATAGCAGTAAAAATACCTACCTCACAGAGTTACTATGATAATTAAATTCAAGGATATATGGAAAAAGGTTCTTTAACTAGAAAGCAACATACAAATATTAGGTACCAATCAATACTCATACAATTTGCCAATCACCTATTCTACCCCTCCCAGTTTCTCCACTCTCATAATTTTGCTTATGGTGTGTTTTGATATCTGTACAAATATTGTGTGCTTTTAATTCATGACACTGCCATCATATTTCAAAAAGCCTTCTTTGTCCTTGTATTTTTGTCACTTGACTTTTGTATTTTATTTATATTTATATTCATGATTTAATATTACATTTCAATGCTTAGCCCACCTGGAACTTTTTTGGTACAAGGTTGAAGAAAGAATCTAACTTCATTTTCCTCTTCTCTTCCATTTACATACAGTCTTAAAAAAGCATTGTCATCCACTATGATTCAGATTAAACCTATTAACTCTGGCCTCTACCCTACTATTCTACTGACATTACAGGCAAGTCCTCAGAGAACTCTTGACTGCATAACATTTTCAGGCCTCATAGTCTGATCCTAATCACTGTCTGACACTGACACTTCCACCCTCTTGGAAGTATCTGCTTTCTTGCTTTTCTGATATCCATTAATCCTTGTTCTCATGCTTTTGATTTCTCCTTTTCAATCGCTTTTCCTGGCTCTGTTAATTCAATATTGGTGCACCTCTTGTTACCAGCAATCTTCTCATTAGCTACCTTTGGGTAAGCTCTTCTACTTAAATGGCTTCCAGAACTGCCTGATCTTTAGCTCCAAGCCTGCACACTCTACTTAGTTCCAGCCTAGATGTCTCACAATCACTGCAAAGTCAGCATAGCCAAACAACTCGATGTCTTGCTATCCAATGTATTTTTCCTCTACAGGAAGTACAGATTCCTATCTTCCAATAGTGGCATTATTATCTGTCCAAATACCTAAGCTAGATACCCGAGTCACTTTCTACCACTCACCATATCAAGCCCTATAAATTTTATTTTATTTAAAAATTTTTTTATTTTTGTATTTTATTGACATATAGTTGATTTCCAATATTATATTAGTTTCAGGTACACAGTATAGTGATTCAATATTTTTATAGATCGTACTCCATTTTAAAGTTATTACAAAATAATGGCTATATTTCTCCATGCTGTACAATATATCCTTGTAGCTTATTTTATACATAGTAGAGTGTACCTCTTAATCCCATACCCCATCTAACCCCTCCCCATGCCCTGTCCCTACTGGTAACCACTAGTTTGTTCTCTGTATCTGTGAGTCTGTTTCTGTTTTCTTATATACATTTGTTTGTTTTCCTTTTTTAGATTTCACATATAAGCATTAACATAAAGAGTATTTGTCTTTCTCTATCTGACTTACTTCACTAAGCACAATACTCTCTGTGTCCCTTGTTGCAAATGGCAAAATTTCATTCTTTTTTATGGCTGAGTAATATTCCATTATATACATATTGGGTTGGCCAAAAAGTGCCTTCGGCTTTTAAGTAAAAATAAAAGACACATTTTTCATTTTCACCAAGAACTTTATTGAACAATGTATTCACCCTTTTGTTCCACTACCTTCTGCCATTTTTCAGGCAACTTCATAATTCCATCTTCCCGAACCTTTTTATCTTTTTGAGCAAAGAACTGTTCCAGGTGCCTTTTACAGTCTTCCAAGGAATTGAAATTTTTTCCATTAAGAGAATTTTGTAAAGACTGAAATGAATGGAAATCCAAAGGTGCAACGTCTGGTGAATACAGCAGATGAATCAGAACTTCCCAGCCAAGCTGTAACAGTTTTTGCGTGGTCATCAAACAAACACATGGTCTTGTGTTACCCTGATGGAAGATTATGTGTTTTCTGTTGACTAATTCTGGATGCTTTTCATCGAGTGCTGCATTCAGTTGGTCTAATTGGGAGCAGTACTTGTTGGAATTAATCGTTTGGTTTTCCGGACGGAGCTCATAATATAGGACTCCCTTCCAATCCCACCATATACACAACATCACCTTCTTTGGATGAAGATGGCCCTTTGGTGTGGCTGGTGGTGGTTCATTTCACTTGCCTCATGATCTCTTCCATTCCACATTATTGTACAGTATCCACTTTTCATCGCCTGTCACAATTTGTTTTAAAAGCGGAACATTTTCATTACATTCAAGTAGAGAATAGCATGTGGAAATATGGTCAAGAAGGTTTTTTTTTTGCTTAACTTACGTGGAACCCAAACGTCAAAGTAATGAACATAACCAAGCTGGTGCAAATGATTTTCAACGCTTGATTTGGATATTTTGAGTATGTGGGCTATCTCCCACGTGGTGTAACGTTGATTGTTCTCAGTTAATGTCTCAATTTGATTGCTATCAACTTCAACTGGTCTACCCAACCATGGAGCATCATCCAGCGAGAAATCTCCAGCACGAAACTTCGCAAACCACTTTTGACATGTTCGATCAGTCACAGCACCTTCTCCATACACTGCACAAATCTTTTTTCTTTTTTTTCTTTTTTTGGCTGCACTGGGTCTTCGTTGCTGCGTGCGGGCTTTCTCTAGTTGCGGTGAGCAGGGGCTTACTCTTCGTTGTGGTGCACAAGCTTCTCATCGCGGTGGCTTCTCTTGTTGCGAAGCATGGGCTCTAGGCGCACAGGCTTCAGTAGTTGTGGTGCATGGGCTCAGTAGTTGCATCCCGCAGGCTCCAGAGCACAGGCTCAGTAGTTGTGGTGCACGGGCTTAGTTGCTCCGCGGCATGTGGGATCATCCTGGACCAGGGATTGAACCCGCCTTGTCCCCTGCATTGGCAGGCAGATTCTTAACCACTGCACCACCAGGGAAGTCCCACAAATCTTATTTTGTGTTTTGGTTGCATTTTTACCTTTCTTGAAATAATAAAGCGTAATATGCTGAAAATGTTGTTTTTTCTTCCATCTTCAATATTAAGATGGCTATACAAAAACCAGCCAATTTTGGTAAGTCTTTTTTTAAATGCACGTTGATATGACAGCTGTCACATACAATCTAACAAAATTGTTTCAAATGAAGTTAAAGACAACTAAGGGCTACTAGAGCCATCTTGCGGAAAAAACCGAATGAACCTTTTGGCCAATCCAATATATACCACATCTTCTTTATCCACTCATCTATTGATGGGCACGTAGGTTGCTTCCATATCTTGGTTATTGTAAATAATGCTGCTATGAACAGAGGGGTGCATGTATCTTTTTGAATTAATGTTTTTGCTCTCTTTGGATATTTACCCAGGAGTGGAATTGCTGAATCATGGTAGTTCTATTTTTAGTCTTTTGATGAACCTCCATACTGTTTTCCATATTGGCTGCACCAATTTACATACCCACCAACAGTGTAAGAGGGTTCCCTTTTCTCCACATCCCTTTTCTCCACATTTGTTATTTGTAGACTTTTTGATAGTAGCCATTCTGACAGGTAAGAGGTGATATGGCATTGTTGTTTTTGATTTGCACTGTCTAATAATTAGTGATATTGTGCATCTTTTCATGTGCCTGTTAGACATTTTTCCAAAGTAGACATATGGATGACTACTTAGGTCTTCTGCTCATTTTTTGATTGGGTTGTTTATTTTTCAATATTGAGTTGTATAAGCTGATTATATATTTTGGATATTAACCCGTTATTGGTCATATCTTTTGCAAATATTTTCTCTCATTCAGTAGGTTGTCTTTTCTTTTGTCGATGGTTTCCTTTGCTGTGCAAAAGCTTTTACATTTAATTACGTCCCATTTGTTTATTTTTGATTTTATTTCTTTTACCTTAGGAGACAGATCCAAAAAATATTACTACAATTGATGTCAAATATTTACTGATCTCCTACCATGTGTCAGGCAGCATAACAACTGTGATAGAACATCTTATAATAAACAAATCCAAATGCTTTTCATTTTAACAAAATTTTGAAAAAATATATATCCACTTAAAAAACTTATTTCCAGAAGAAAATCTACAACTTAAATGTTATCAGAACATTTTAAAAGACCATAATGGTCAGAATTATTGATGATTCAGCCTACTATTTTGTCTTCAAAGGTGATCCCAAAATAACATTTCATAGGATAACAGGGTTATCCTCCACCTGAGATTTTAAACTCACTAGCTTCCCTTAATATACTATTATGATTCTGGCATTCATGAATTTGTCATCTAGATCCACAGTTGAACTACTTACATTTTGAGGCTATTTCACTTGGAAGGGTACCAAGATCTACCAACTTATGAAGATAGTACATTCCTTAATTTTTTCTAAAACAACCACTTTCAGTTTTTATGAACCACCCCCCTAATTCTTTCCTCCTGTCTTTCCACAGATGTATCTACTTTCCATCCAATAAATGTAAGTGGAATAAAATCTTTATTTAAAAGGCAAAACTTCTGACTAGGTATTTTTTAAAATGCAGCTATATGTGTTGGGCAAGAGGCACACGTAAACATAGGATGCAGAAAAACAGAGAGTCAGTGGATGAAAAAAGATACACCAGACAGCTTATACAATATCAAATAACACAGGCTAAGCCAAAAAGTATGATTCGTTAAGTAGCTAAAACAATTTTATATTTGTATGCATATAACAAAGCCTCTAAATATACAAAGCAAAAGTTGATAGAATGTAAGAAGAAATAAGCAAATACACCATCATAGTATCAATGTTTAGAAACTGATAGATCAAGAAGATGAAAATTGAAAAGAATACAGAATATTTGAAGAAAATAGCTTAAAATCTTGATTTAATGAACCGGAATACAGACTACATTGCATTAAACGAGCGGATGCACTCAGAACATTAAACTTCTTTTATGTGTGAGGTCACAATGCTAGGCCTTAACAAGTTTCAAAAATTGTTTTCATATGAACCACAATGCAATTAAGGTTACAAAAGCATTTCAATCTCACACAGCTTTTCCAGAGAACAGAAAAGCATATAAGTCCTACTTCATTTTATGAGGCTCGATATAACCTTGATTCCAAAACCAGAAAAGGATGGTATAAAGAAGGAAAAGTACGAAGCCATCTTATTTAAGCCTAGGCTTAAAAATCCTAAAATGAATATTACAAAACTGAATCTAGTATTACATAAAAAAGATATATATAATCTGTCATGACTAACTAGGACTTATTCTAGAACTCCAAGGTTGATTTAAAATTATAAAATTGATCAATGTAAGGTAGCACATTAACAAGTTAAAGAAAAATGAGTATGTTCCCAATAGATGCAGAAAAATCAACATCAATTTGTAATTTTTTTTTAAATTAGGAAACTAGAATTACAAGAGAGTTTTCTAAACCTGATAAAGAGCATTTACAAAATAAAGCTTCAGAGATGCATCATAATTAACTGTGAAATGTTGATGTCCTTCACTTTAAGAGCAAGAAACAAAACAAGAATGCTTACTGTCTCTGGAGATCCTAGCCAGCAAAGTAGGACAAGAAAGAAAATGTCCCAGCGTGAAGGGAAGGCAGATACATACAGAGGGATGAGTCAGGCAGATTCTTGGGAGCCACTCTAAAGCGGCACCAAAATATTACCAAGGTGCTAAAACATAACTGAGAATGTATCTAGAAGCAAAATCAATTACATATTAATTAGAACTCTTCTCAGTGAGATTACAATATGTAGGTTGGAGGAATGGTGAAAGCACTTGGAATTGAGAGTGGAACTGCAGGGCACCTGCATGAGAGACACAGATGGTCACTAAACCACCTTCTAATGACAGCAGGACACCATAACCACAAGGATCACAGACCGCGAGAGAGGTATGCAGTGGATGATCTTGGACAATCGAAGAGAGACTGAGCTAATACCAGTAACAACATTAATTCTCTATTATATCCAAATGTCGTGCTTGGTACCTTCTCTGGATAAATATTTAAAGATAATTAAAGAATACTGAGTGCAAATCATTAGCCTGCCCAGGGGCACTCATGTGTTTTGCTGTGGTTTCTGTGAGCAGAAACAGAGTGATGAGAAAGCAGGACTTAAAGACTGTTGGGAAAGACGAGGCTAGTGAGGTAGGAACAGCTGACAAGACGAGACACATCAAGACAAGAACTTGTTTTAGGAAGACCTGTCTACGAGCCCCATGAAGGATGAGCTGGAAAGGAAGGAAAAGAGGACAGTAGGGGGGCTGTTCTAGGACGCAGATGAACCATGACACAGGAGAGAAAGGGATGGAACAAGCAATATTATAGCTTTTCAAATGTCTTTACATTTCTTTTATTCACAACTTTTGATTTATAACATTTTATTCTATTCTATTCTTAGTCTTTTCCAACCTAAACAATACTATTTTCATATAGAATTTAAAAATTATTTTAGATGTCACTATCTAAAGATCCAGGGTAGAGAATACGAAGTCAGTGTTTTGCAAAAGGGTAGAAAAAACTCTTTTGTTTTCTTTCCTGTAACAGGATATTCTCCTTTGTTTTGCTTTTCCCCACAAAAGCATCTTGGTCCAATATTTTTTGTAGTAAATTTTTACCTGGTGAGATATAATCAATGTCACTATGAAAAATTCAGCATTAAAGAAAGTTTTTGATTATTTTTACTCCAGATATGTTACCTTCATTGAGGCTCATCTACTTATACAATGTTACCAAATAAGGTACTATCAATGAGATAAAACATAGGTGATTGATTGGCCTAAAGAATTCTTGCCTCTTGATTGGCTGAATTCAGCTTGTCTTCCAGTTCTTCCTTCAGGTTTTCTAGCTCTTGTTGAAGCTGATTTTTATCCTCCTCCAGGTTTAGCTTTTCCTTTTTATGTTGTGCCTCCAATTCCTTAGAAAAAGAAATTTTTAGAAATTAACAAAATTGCAAATACTGTATACTTCGAAGACTCCAAGAAAAAGACTACTCTGTTTTATATTTTGATGCCTTGCTCTTCAAATTAGTCTTATACTTAATTATTAATATCAGAGTTAACAGTGAATCTAATTAATCCTAGGGGCTTAGATTCTATCATTCTGAATCACTTATGATGCAGTGGTTAAGTCATTTTTTTAAATGGTAAGAATATCTGACTAGTCCAGATCAACCTGAAGTCAAAAAAACAGAAATGTGTGATATAAATGATAATTTGGTGAGATGAGAAAAAATTCTAACTATCTCTTGGGTTCATAATTCTTTTATATTTACATAAAAATACAAAATCTAGTAACACTTCTGGAACTCAGTGGTCTAGCACTGGAATGTAGTCAAGGATTAACGAGTAAGAAATTAAGGTATCTAAAGAGCAATACTACTAAAATTGATACTTACTGAAGAACACCTACTATTTGCCAGACATGCTACTTACTACTTGGGATACAAAGGCAATAAGACATGGTCCCTGCCCTTAATAGGCTCATTAAAGAATATGTGATTAAAATTAGATGTAATGGGGAGTACCGGAGTATATGAATAGGGAACTGATAAGTGCTGGCTTGGTGTGAAACTTTCACAGAGCAAGCAATTCCTAAGCACAGTTTGGAGTGTACCCGTAAGAAAAGGTGGTGAAGCAAGAGGGAGATATAACATTCTAGGCAGAAGAAAAAGCATGTGCAAAAACCATGGAGGTAGGAAAGAACAAGGTATGTTACAGGTGTTCAGTATTTCTACAGTGTAAGGTGAGAACAGTAATAAATAGGGTTCCATGTTGGGTGTCCCCAAGACAAACTCCAGGTTTGATGATTTGCTGGGATGTCTCACAGGACTCGGCATTTAGTTGTACTCACAGCTATTTGTATTACAGCAAAAGGATACAAAGTACAATCAGCAAAGAGAAAAGGCACATGGGGCAAAGTCTGCAGGAAACCAGCCTCAAGCTTCTAAGAGTCCTCTCACACAGAACTCTCCTGCAAGTTGAGACAACACGTGTGAAATGTCCACTAGGAAAGCTCATGAGGGAACCTACACAACACTGTAAAGTAACTACACTCCAATAAAAATTCAAAAAAAAAAAAGAAAACTTTCATAGAATCAGATATTGGTAAATAACTAAATATGAGAAATATAACAAATACATTATTATAATTATTATTTTATAAATTTACCTTAACCCTAAATAATATCCTTACACTTAGGATGGATTTGTAAAATTGCCTTTGTGTCTATAAAAATGGTACAGAACTTTGTCAGTTCAGCCAAGGTGGTTAGGTATCTACTTTCATGATCATTAACTTCATTTCCCAAATAAACATACTCGGGGGGGGGAAAAAAAAAAAAAAGAAAGCTCATGAGGGACTTAGTGCCAGGTTTCTTACTGGGGGCTGGCCAGTTTAGCATGTTCCAAAATTCAAGACTCCAGGAAGGAAAGTACATGTTCAGGATAAACCATATTGTTTGCATAAACAGTTTAGGCACAGGGAGCCATTCTTATCAGGGAATGGTGGGAACTCTCCTGAAATTCAAGTTCTAGACACCAGCCAAGGGCCAACCTTGCACCATGTTTTCTAAGGATGGCAGTTTCAGGCCCGCTATGTTATCTCTTTTCTGCATGGATTCTCTGTATACTCACATCCTTTTTGGTAGCTAAGTAATAAGGAATGGTGAAGTCACTTTTAGCTAATTGTTCTTTATAAGATAATTTGACATAGGAGAAAGACTATCTGGAAGGAGGTTGGTTTTAGCTTAGGCTCAGACATGAACTAGCCGGGCAAGAAAGGAATGAAGCAGCAAGTGATAAGTTATTCTGAGAAAACACAAGGGTAAAGATGAGGCTATCCTAAGAGGTTTTGACTATGTTCACATACAGGAAATTCATGTCATCTGCCTTACGGCAACCATGCTTTAATGAAAGTTTGTAAGAAATGCAAATGGATGAAAGTAGATGTTCAGGTAGCTCAGAAATTGAAATTTAATGGGTGAAGAGATGATTAGAAGAGTAGTAATGAGGTAAAAATTATATTGATGAAAGATGCCTTGATTCTAGCACTTAGAACTTAATACAGAGGAATAAAGAGAGGCAAAAGGCACCTGCAATTTAAATATTCCAGGGCTTCCCTGGTGGCACAGTGGTTGAGAGTCTGCCTGCTAATGCAGGGGACACGGGTTTGAGCCCTGGTCTGGGAGGATCCCACATGCCGCGGAGCGGCTGGGCCCGTGGGCCACAACTGCTGAGCCTGAGCGTCCGGAGCCTGTGCTCCGCAACAAGAGAGGCCGCGATGGTGAGAGGCCCGCGCACCGCGATGAAGAGTGGCCCCCGCTTGCCGCAACTGGGGAGGGCCATCGCACAGAAGCGAAGACCCAGCACAGCCCAAAATAAATAAATTAATTAATTAATTAAAAAAAAAAATTCCAGTAAGAGAGGAGGAGGTTAAGGTGAAAATAGAATGTAGAAATGAAAAAGAATAACAAAAAATAGCTATGGGAAAGATTACTGCAGCCACGGTTACTGATAAATCCTTTACTATAAAACCTCGAACACTTGATACATATACCCAGAGTCGGTAAGCATGCACACGCTTACTTAATTAACTAATCAATTAAAGCTGCACTGATTGGTCCTGGAATAGTGAGCTGGCACAGAAAAAAGGACAACTACAACTTTGAGAAATAACATATCATTAAGTTTTGTCTTTAGTTATATAAACATATAACAGTATGTTTAGATAGAAATATTCTAAACGGAAGTTTTATTTTGAATTTTTAATTAACTTTAGGTGTTATTTTTTCCAACTGGTTGTCAGAAAAGGAAGAAATATAGAGGCAGAAGATCTTAATTCACATGCTAACCTCTTCTATTTACTAGGTTTGTGGCTCTGAGTAAATCATTTAGGTTTATTAAACCTATTTCACCACCCACAGAATAAAAATGTCATTAATCTCCAAGACACAAATAATAAGGAATATATAAGAAAGCTTTCAGTAAACTGTAAAGTGCTATTATATAAACACATAACAACCATCATTAATACATGCCTACACAATGTGGTGGCTAAATGCCTTGGGGTTGGATACCTGAGACCTGAATTCAAGGTCTGACTGATCCTTACTAGTTGCACATGCTTGAGCAAGTGTTTAACCCCTCTGTGCCTCCACCTCCTCTTCAGTAAAATGGGTATAGCAATGAAACCAAAAGCAGTGTTATAAGGATTAAATGAAAAAATAAACGTAAAACATCATGGCAGTGTCTGGTACACACAGTAAGAAGTACTGACACTTATTTATCACTATATGCTCAGACATGTCTGGGTTTTTAACATTTTGCCTCACTTAACCCTCACAGGGATATTACAAGATGGATCTTATCTTCGTCTGTCAAATGAGGAGCCTCACGCATAGCTTTTGGGACCCAAGAATAAGCAGCTAGAAAGCAAAGAGCTCAGTGTTAGGCCCCAATCTGTCAGATACCTTGCTTATTCTACTATATAATTCCTGTCTGTCATGTATGACTATTAGCGAGCTGATTACTTATTTGAGGGGAAAACCAAAACAAAACAGATTATTTTCCCAGGGAAGGAAACTGGCTACAGGAGAATAAGGGCTTCAACTAGTGAGGCTTCCTGAGGAGGACACCAATGCTGCTGTCTCAAGATCAAGGGAGTGTTTCTATTACGGCTTAACACCAAGTAGAAGTGCCTCATGTCGATTTAACAAACTACACCCCCTATAACAACTCTTATGTATGTTACTCTTTGAACCGAGATTTACAGAGTGATTACAAGACAGCGGCTAGATCATTATAGAAAGCCCACCAACTTACAATGCAATGCTAAGCTGAACTTTTACTCACCATTTGCAGTTTTTTCTTATCCCTGATCGCATTACTGTGGACAGCCTCAATTGCCATATGGTGCTTCCAAGCTAAGTCTTCCAAAGTCTTAGAATGGGCCTCATTTAATTGAGCCACCTCTCCTTCCAGTCTATTTTGCAGGTTGTTTAGCTCCATCTCATAATATTCTTGCTGAGTTTTCTTTGCCTCATTTACTTTCTAAAATTGAACAAAAATAAAGATCAATAATTGGCATCTGCTTTTTTCATTAATGCTATTAGTATTTTGAATACTCAGTAAATAGATAAACTTGGATGAACTGAGTGCTACAGGATTCAGATATGGTACATGAGAATACACCATTGGGTGTTCTCAGAAAATGACAGGGTGGCACAGGCAAAATGAGTAATTTTAAAGCAAATGATAAAATACACTATTATTAGGTTAGAACCAAGTGTGAGTCAGCACATCTGCAGGCTTAAGAGAAAAAGGCTTCCTATATGTCAAAGTTGTACACAAAATGGCTTACCAATTTACCCACTCAAATGATACTATTCAATACAATTTTATTGTATTGTGCCAATTATATGCCTTTTAAGCATGAACAGTCTAATGATGAAAAAAAGTCAAAAGAGTGTGGCAATATAATTTTTTAAGTTCTATGAAAGGAGCATGCATCGTATGTTGTGAGAGTATACAGGAAAGGAACCTAACCTGGATGGGGTGGGAAATGATGTGATGTGTGTGAGAGACAAAGAAAGAGAGAGAAAGAGACAGAAAGAGAAAGAGAGAGACAGAGAGATTGATCGATCAGGGAAGGCTTTCCAGAAGAGAAAATATTTGAGCTGATGATGACACATTCTCTCATTAAATTCTCACAAGCCCATCAGGAAACAAGAGATGAGAAAATTTCAAACCTAGATCTGATGTCAAAAGCCTGCATTCATAACCATTTCCAGCATTTTGAAAGCTGAGAAGCAGTTTACCAGGCGGTGAAGTTAGGGAGATAGAAACCCTTGCAGCTGAGCAGTGTGGCTAGAACACAGGATTCAAGGCTGGGAGTAGAGAGGGATGAGGCTCAGAAGCAGGCAGGGTCAAATGATGACCAGGGACGGTCCTTTTATGCTAAGGCCTCTGGATTCTATTCTGATGGGAATGAGAAATCACTGAAACTGATATTTTAAAATTTTTTTATTTTTTAAATTTTTAGTTACTTATTTTTAATGTTTGTTGTTTAAGCCACCCAGGCTGTGGCGTTTTGTTATAGCAGCCCCAGCAAACCAAGACAACTTGTCAAGGGGAGGAAGTAGAAAGGAAACAAAGAAAGGAAGAACTTTGGGAAGTATCTGAATTTAGGGAGCAGGAGGAGAAAGAGGAGCCAGTGAAGGAGACATGAGTCATTAGGGAAGGAGGAGAGCGTCACAGAGACAAAGGGTGGGCAGGGGGTGACCAAGAGGTGTGAGTGCTGCTGAGAAAATGGGTACAGTTTTTGGGTGTGCTGGCTGTGTTCCCACTGATGCCTTAGGACCCAGTACAACGGAGCAGGAGAGGGGAAGCCAGGCCGAAAGGAGGAAATGGAGGTACTGGATGAAGGCTACTCTTTGAAGAACTTACGTGGTGTTATGAAAGAGGAAGACGAGAAAGTAAAACTTCAAGAAAATGAGGTTGAAAGATGCTTTAATTCTCTTTAGAGGCTGGGGCAGATCCCCTCCTTGATGCTCTGTAAGACTCTCGGAAGACAGACACACCTCCTCTGGATCATTAATTCCTCCCGGATGGGCAGAGCAATCCTGCTGTCTGGCCTCTACAGCACCTGCCTGCCTGGCTCAGTCTGCAGGTCCCTAGAACTACCTAGGTGGAAATAAAAGGTCCTCACGTCATAGGAGGCAGCACAGTGCAGAGGTGGAGAACATGGGTTTTGGAGTCTCACAGACCTGGGTTCAAGTTCCAGCTCTGCCACTTATTAGCCATGTGACTGGGGGTACCATGCGTGCATAACGTCTATAAGCCTCAGTTTCTCCACCTGTGAAATGGGAACGATACGGTAGAACCTATTTTACAGGGTTGCTGAAGATGAGATAATGTGCCCCCAAATGTTTAGCAATATACCCAGCCTACTGTAAATATTTTATAGTTGTTAGCAATTATTTTACATAATAAAGAGATTATAATTATTCCCAAGGCCCAATGAGGGGGAAAAGCCCTAGGGAAGATTCTTGAATGTAAGGCACTGGACTTTCTTTCCTTTCAAAGCCAGAAGGTGTAGACAGAGGAAACAGAGGCTCCCAGCTTCTTCTTTCTTGCCTGGGCCAGACTGGGTGTCAGCTCTTCCCTTCAAGCCTCTCCTACAGGGATGGGGGTACTGGGGGCTCAGGGCTCAGAGCAGTGTTCTAGAACTGGATCCCAATCCCTCTGCTAGCTCTCCCTGACTTGGGGTCACCAGAAACCAGAGCCCCTACTTGAATACTTGAATACAACATTTTTAAGGTTCTTTTACCACCATCACCCCCAGGTCTTTTTGTTTCACAGCTCAGACATGAAGTCCCCCTCATCATAGATCATAGCTTTTACCTATAAAACTGTACCAGTCAGGGCTCAACCAGAGAAGCAGGAAGGAGAAAGAAGGGGAGGGGTGCTGAGGAAGAGAGAGGCCATCAGGAAAGGTGGGCAGGAACTCTTGGGCATGGGCTAAAGCTGCTGTCCACAGGCAGAATGTCTTCAGTGACTGACATTTTTAAAAAAACAATCATGAATTGTTTGGCAGTAGGCTAGCAAGCTGACGGAAGGCAGGGAGAGTGCAGAGCTGAGAGGACTTGGAAACCGATAAGGGGGTTAAGGAAACAGTAATCAAGAACGACTCCCAGGTTTCTGATTTACCGAACTAGACAGACTATAGTGCTACTGGTTGAAAAAAGGAGTAAAGGAAATATAGTATTTTGAGGGGAGGAAGTTCTAGGCAAGTTGATTTGACACGTCTGTGAGAAATAGATATCTAGTGGGAGTTAGATACACAGGACTCAAGTTCAGGGAAAAGATCTGGCCTAGACGAACGGCTTTGGGAGCTATCACTGACCAAGTGACAGCTGATGTTACTGGAATGGATGAGCTTGTGGAATGAGATGGGAATGCAAGAGGAACATCAAAGGTAAGGGCACAGAAAAAACTCTAAAAAAAGTGATATATGTATATGTATAACAGATTCACTGTGCTGTACACCTGAAACTAACACAGCATTGTAAATCAACTATACCCCAATAAAAAATTTTTTTAAAAATTAAATAAAAATTTAATTAAAAAATAAAAAAATTAAATAAAAATTAAAAAAAAAAAGGTAAGGCCACAGAGAGAAGAGGGAAGCTCACAGACAAGACTGCAGGGCCTGGGAGACAGGAGGAAAGTGTGAGAGAACCGAAGAGAGATGCTGTAAATCAGAGGAGTCAGTATCCCAGGAAGACAAGATCCCCCAAGTCCAGCAGCCAGGACGTCACTGGAGGCTGAGGCCAATGCCGAGTCTGTGGAGTGGTGGCAGGAGAACCCAGCCCACACGAGGTAAGGAGTGAGTGGGAGGCGAACAAGGGCGAGGAGAACAGACACTTTTCAATACACTTGGCTGCTGAGAGAAGGAGGAAGAGTGTCCCAAACCCTCACCTGGTATTGTAGATATGTGAAAAACTGGAATAAATATTCAGCAATTACTCTACACATCCTATGTCTTATTTATTTCATTTAGAAATTAAGTATGTTGGTATATGAACTTTCAGGGCTTGATTTTGGTCATCCTTTTCAGTTTAACAGACATTTCCTAGGTGTATACACAATAATACGTTTCATCAACAGAAAAATAAATACGATTAACCGTAATGTACATCCCACTGAAATAAGAATTCATTCAGCTTCTGGCTTGAAATAGGTTGAAGTGTCCTAAGTTTTTACGTTATAAATTGTTATCAGCAATATTTTGAATGTATACACAATATGGGATAGCCCAGCTTTATATCAATACCTTTTCTCCTCAAAATAAAAACAAAAAATTACTAGAGTTAAGACATAGACTGTTACTATGAAATAGAAGTAAACACTCTAAATCAAATCTGAAAAAGAGGAAACTGAACTTTTCTTTCTTGTCTTTCGTGGCGGGTGGCGGGGGGGTGGGGGGGTGGAGCTCTCCATCGTTCTTTACCTTCTCCAGTTCCAAAATCTGCTGCTTCTGCTCTGCATTCAGACTCTGGGTTTTGCTTTGCAAGAAAGCTCTTTCTTCTTCAAGCTGAGATAATCTCTCATTGGCCCTTGATTTTTCGGATTCTAGATCTTTAATTGTAACCTCCTGGGTCATCTGAGTTGCTTGAAGCATTCCAATATGACCTACCCCCCCAAAAGAAAGCCCCAATTTAAAATCTGTTACATTGTGGTATAGAACAGTTTATAGTTAATGACACAAGGTACTTAATATGGAAGTAAAATAAATGGCCTGCATGTACAAATAGCTCTTTGGTTTCCTCACTGTATACGACAGAAATATTTACCACGGGAATACTTATTATCCAAGTAGAACTACTTAGATTAGAAAGCAGTCCATTTTCACACCACTGATGCTGCTCGCTGCACCTAGGACCATTCCAATCATTTTTGAAGATTTCAAGCTCTACAAGTTGAGGTGGAAACAACTCCTCAGGGTACATATAAAAGTCCTGGGAGTAAAACAAAGTAAGAGAAGATGCACTGAGTAGCACGATGGCACTAAAATGAGTAATTTATTCTTTTCTAATCTCTTTTTTTTCAAATTCTAACATAAAGAGGAAGAAATCTGTATGCAGCAAGGAAAGATGGCGGGCAGCAGTTTGGCTGAAACTAAATTTGCTGTAGACAACAGACCTGATAAAGAACTGAGGCAGAGCAAGAACAGATAAGGACAGCAAGGCTATGAAAACCTAAAATGACAACAGCAAAAAGACAAAAGTGTGGGGGGTGGTATGAGCAGAGACAGAGAGATGGAAAGTGAATATGAGAAAATATGCTCAGAAGGCATATGCGTTAGGACAGCAGTTCTCAAAGGACCCCGGACCAGCAGTGCCTGGGAGCATCGGTCGCAAGTGAGGCTCGCCCCAGACCTACTGCGTCAGAAACTCTGGGGTTGGGGCCTAGCGTCTGTGGCTGCACGAGCTGTCCAGGTGATTTTCATACACATCAAAGTCGAAAAGCTTCTGCCTCAGGGGGAGGGTAATCTGGGATTCACCAACGAGCCAGTCAATCAGATGACATCCTCAAAGAACTCGTTCAAAGGCCTCCCCTGGCTCACCAAACACCCCAGCGAAATGTCACTTCAGATTGATACAGGTCACCCCCCTCCTCTAGTGAGGGCTTCGAAATGAGCCCGTCAGCCACGTCAGGATGGGCAACCCAGCTTTAGTGTGTAAAATGATCCTTATTAATAAGCCGAATGAAATGAGGCCGCTGTAATTTAAATATAGTTCCACTAATTTAAGTATTTTAAAATATTTATGTTTTAAAAGGACATGTTTTTAAAAGAAAAAGCCTCTTAGAGTGTTTTTCTTTTAGTGACTGACTTATTGGTGCTAAAACCTATAATTCTTAATTTTTTTATAGAAATATATCCTTAAAAATAAGTTATCATTTGCTTATCTTATGATTGATTAACAAGATAACAGAACCCTTTAACATGGTTAGAATCTAAATAATTTTAAAATATGAGAAGAAAAAGCTAATTCCATCTCGAATTAACATTTAAGTGTTGGTTTTAGCTGAGGAATACACCAAGAACTGTGGTCAGACATACTAGCTTTGAGGACAAGATCTGAAGCTTGCTGCTGTAAATGTTCTCTGGCTGCTGCTAGCTCACTTTCCACTTCCTTGTGCCTGCTTAATAAGGCCATTTCTCCCTCCTTGGCATCATCAAGCTGTTTTTGAAGAACCTAAGAAAAATCAAATAGCCATTATTAATATGCAAGAATGATGCTAAGCTAAAAAATTCATTTAAACTACCAGCAGCAACTTTCTCTTATTCAAAAGTCACACTTAACAATACCTAGTTTTGAATCTGTATCAGTGACACATAACTTGTTATCTTCATAAGTCATATGACCCTATCATGAAAGGCTATTCGACCCTTTCTAATATATTTAAATGCTGCGCAGATATTAAAAACACACCTATGAAATTTTCTATGCCAAGAAACAAAGAGACTTGCCAGAGAGACTTTTTGGCTTTTTTTTTTAGACTTGTGCCATACCCCTATTTATAAAGCAATCTTAATTTTCTGTTCAGTGTCTGGATATCAACTGATGTGCAGACCCCATCATTAATGGAGGAAAAGGAAAAAAACATAATTAAAGACCAATATTTTAAACTTCCCAAATCACTGGGAAAATATTAACATGTTATTAAAAAATCCTTTCATAAACAATCAACAAGGTTTTAAGCTTATCTTTTTGGGCCTTTCATAACTGAAATTGTTGTAGGAAATAACAGCTACAGGGTAATAAAGATTACCTTTTCACTGATTTTCTCACAAAAGAAAAGGAGAAAAAAAGCAAAATGGAAAAAAGAAAAGTTGAAGTGGTCTAATTGAAAAGAAAAAGAGAAAAGTGGGGAAAAAAATCCATGTGTTGAATGTAATATTCTTTACTCACCTGAACACTGTTCTCTGCTGTAACAAGAGCTACCTGAAGCTTCTGGCATTTGTCATGGAGACTTCCAGCTTCATCCTGTACCATCTGTAACTCTGTCTTTAATTTTCCTATGGTTTTTCGTAAAATTGCTTCTTGTCCCTGAAATTCTTTTCTAAGATCTGCTTCCTTTTCTTTGCTAGCCTGGAGGCTTTCTGCTGTAAAAAGCTGTGACCTTTTCAAAGTATCTAGCTCATGTTCATAAAAGGACTGAGCTTTACACAACTTGCCTTCATAATCCTCAATTAGCTTTTTCCGCTCAAGCCTTAGCTCTTCCAGTGTCTTGTTTAAGGCCTCCACCTCCATTCTGTGCAGCTCCTCCACTTTCTCCTGTCCTTTGCTAACTGAGGCACTGTGATCCTGCTGTGACCTCAGCAGCTCTTGGATCTCCCGTCTGTGAGCAGTTCGCAAATCTTCCAATGCCAACCGTTTGTCTTTTTCAAACTGTACTTGGACTTGTCCAAAACTCCGTAATCTTTCCTCAAATTTCCTTCTAATCTCTTCAACCTCTCTAGACATGGTTACTATGCGCTGGACATGCTGGGCTTCTGCACAAAGTTGCATGTCCTCAACTCTGTGCTTATAAGCCTCAAATTCTGTCAAAGCCTGCTGCTTCATTTTTATGTGATCTTCTAATGATGCTTCTAAAACTTGAATCTTTCTCTTAAGGTCTAATTCCTCTG
The DNA here is from genome assembly GCF_028564815.1 of Eubalaena glacialis. Lineage (NCBI taxonomy): Eukaryota > Metazoa > Chordata > Mammalia > Artiodactyla > Balaenidae > Eubalaena > Eubalaena glacialis. The sequence continues at coordinate 42,710,961 of NC_083727.1, read as the reverse complement.
ATACTCTGCTTTTATACTGCAATATTTTTTCTCTTGTTTCTGCAAGAATTTGTTGGATTTCTTCTTCATGAGCATCTTTGAGGGCTTGAATTGCAGATTCGTGCTCATCATTTTTAGTGTTCAAAGCATATATTACCTGCATGGTTTTAAAGAAAAAGGGAGAAGAATTCATTAAACCATATTATTTTCTAATTGAAGTTAATTCTTTCATTTGGGTTGACATTTTTTTCTATGCATATAATATTGGCTATGGTAAATATTAAATACTAAAACTTCATGCATTGTTTTGTATTCATAGATTTATTTAGCAAATTTACGTAGCCCAATCTTAAAATCCGTACTTGAAGACTTTTTGATTAGGATTTTAAAGCATTCAAAATTAAGAATGTTTTCCTAGAAATGAAACATTGAGGAGGAAAGAGACAAAGGAGGCTACCTGGTCTATGAGAATGGAGTTTTCCTACGGCCCAGTCTAGCTTCCTGGGGACTGTGGTGGGATCAGGAGAAAAGCTTTATGGTAAGTCTCTGCCCTACACTGGAGGCCTAGAGATGAAGGAGGCTTTGCATGAGTGCAAGTTCTAGGCCCTACGTCTTCCCAAAGGCCTCTTTCAACTGCCTAAAGTCTGGTATATTTTAAATTTAGAAATTTCCTTTTCTAATTCCATTATGGTCTGTTTTTAAAGCTGATCCTTTTCACTCCCAAGTGGTCTCCTTACAAAATCCAGTTAGTACTTTTGTGCTCACCTATCAAATGTTGTAGTTTTACTCATTGCCTAATTTTCCCTCTGCCTCCAAGCAAGCCAGATTCCTAGAGCCAGAGTGTTCTGAGTACAGGTCTTTATTTTCATTTTCATCCTTGGGTTTTAATGATTCCATTGAGATTTCCCCACCTTAATTCCAATGACAACATACTCCTTTTATAGTAACACTCCCACTCTCGTACGTTCCTTGATGTCCTCCACATAGCCCTGCGGTCCAACAGTAATATTCACAACTGTTACTTAAGGCTTAGAGATGTGCCTACTTTCTTCTGAAGTAAAAAAAAAGTAAATACTATACACTCCAGCAAAAATCCAGAGGCTAAAAATCAGTGTCCTGGAACTTCGCTTATTTTAATATGATCTTACTTTGGCTTCAGAAATGAAGTCCAGCACCAAATACTACCTATCTATCATCTATCTATCTATCTATCTATCTACCTACCTATTTATGGTTGTGTTGGGTCTTCATTGCTGCACGCGGGCTTTCTCTAGTTGTGGAGAGTGGGGGCTTCTCTTGTTGTGGAGCACGGGCTCAGTAGTTGGGGCTCGCGGGCTCCAGAGCGCAGGCTCAGTAGTTGTGGTGCTCGGGCTTAGCTGTTCCGCAGCATGTGGGATCTTCCCGGACCAGGGCTCGAGCCCGCGTCCCCTGCATTGGCAGGCGGATTCCCAACCACCGCGCCACCAGGGAAGTCCCAGCACCAAATACTTTTGCAATTAAGATGCGGAAGTGTTGCCCTTTTTGTAGAGAACTTGTTTATGCAGACTGAGGCAACTGAGACAAACTACGTGGCTCTCCACAGATCCTGGTAACTCCAAATCCTGCTGCTAAATCTAGGCTGTCGCCTGCCAAGCCTGCAGCTACACTGGCAGAAGGCAGAATACACACTGGAGCTACCCCACTGCAGGGGCTTCACTCCCTCCATACAGGGCTTTGTCTTCCACACCCAGTCCCCTGTCCATACACTCGGCTAGGTCTGCTGTATCTATTTTCTTCAGCGTGACTGAGATGTGGTCATACCAAAAGAAAAAAGGTTGAGAGATGGCAAGATTCCACCTGTCTTGCCACAACTACCCTTCTCCTACAAGGGCCACAGGAAAACATGTGCACAGAGGAACATAATTACTTATTCATGGTGTCTCTCTCTTTTTTAATAAACCTAATTCCAAATTCCACGTTATGTCCCTAAATGGGCTAACACACATGCTCATGGAGGACTCCTTTTGTTTACACATTTAATCTTAAAGGTAGCCTATAAACCAAGAAAGTTGGGTGGCTTCCTATTCCCTTCCCTCAGGGTCATACCTGTCTACCACACTGATGCCAGAAAAGACTGGAAGGGGCACTATGGAAAAAGACACCAACCAGCTGGAGAGAAGTCCATTTGCCAGAGTGCCTGGAACAGAGCTGGTCTAGCCCACAGGTTGCAGACCTTCCCAGAGCATGTCTGCATGCATTCCTTCTTCATCTTACTAAGCACGTGGAAGGAAAAGAGATAATCCAAAGAGATGGGATCCCCAAAGAAAATAAGTCACACTGTTAGCACTTTGCTCCAGGAAATGATCATGAAAAGGACCAGTCCATGGTGGGATTCTATATAACTGGTGATGAAAAGGGAGAGGGAAGCAACATGTGAGCCTCCCCTTGTCAACTATTTATTGAAATACTCTTCTCTTTTTTCTAATTTAGTGTCCCTCAGTCTTCAAGAGTCAGCTCAAGTTCTGCCTCTTTTAATAAGCCTTCCAAAGCCACCCACATCCATGGGATTCTATCTTTTCTTTATATCCAACATCACCATTTCCTTACCACCACTCATTCCTGAAACTCAGCAAATGTTAGATTGGTTTAATTTGGGGTGTCCTGACAACAAGGCTGGAAAGCTGTGTGATAATGTTAGCCTAGAAAAGTAGCTGAAGGTACAGAAGCTCAGGAGCACACAAAAATGTGAATAAAAAGGTGAAATTAAAGGGGATCGAGGTTACGAATTAAAGCATTAAATTAAAACAGAATTTAAGAAAAGTAAACAAAACATCTGATAAATAATAGGGAAATATTATGGTGAGAAGTTCTACTTCATTTTATATTCTAATCCAGGGATCAGCAAACTAGAGCCTACAGGCCAAATATGGCTGCTGCTTGTCTTTGTAAATAAAGTTTTATTGGAGCACAGCTAGGTCCATTCCTTTATGTATTGCCTACAGATGCTTTCCCACTACAACAGCAGAGTTGAGTTGTGGAAAAGACCTTATTACCAACTCCTGTCCTAATCTATACATAGCTATCTTACCAGCCAAAACTGGCAGCCAAAAATAAAAAAGTTTGATTTTGCACTAGCTTTATTAACTCTCTACTAAACAGTCTAGGCTTTGTACCACTACAACTCATACACTGAGAATACCAATTATGTGATTCTGAAAGTATATTACATAAAATAAATACAGTATCACACTGACCATAATTTGTATCTTCCAGGACAGCAATGTTAAAATAAATTTCTAAAACCTTAAAAAGGAACAATAAAAAGATGGCAAGTACAATAATAAATTAGCAGTACTCTTAGAAATGACCATTTAAAATATACCACTATTGGGGCTTCCCTGGTGGCGCAGTGGTTAACAATCTGCCTGCCAATGCAGGGGACACGGGTTTGAGCCCTAGTCTGGGAAGATCCCACATGCCACGGAGCAACTAGGCCCGTGAGCCACAACTACTGAGCCTGCGCATCTGGAGCCTGTGCTCCGCAACGGGAGAGGCCGCGACAGTGAGAGGCCCGCGCACCGCGATGAAGAGAGGCCCCCGCTCTCCGCAACTGGGGAAAGCCCTTGCGCAGAAACGAAGACCCAACACAGCCAAATAAATAAATAAATTAATTAATTAATTAAAAAAATAAAATAAAATAAAATATACCACTATTTAATTATATTATTTTTAAATGACAATGCTATATATGAATTTTCAAGTACCTTAATTATACATAGTATCTTCTAGCTATTCACTTTTCTACATAACTACAAAGGCAACCATTTATTAGTATCTTTCTCTGATTAATTATTATTTCTCAGACAAAGGTAATATAGATGGTTCTATGTTCTTTGAACACATAGAAGATATATGACTTGAAGTAACAGAATGGACCCAAACTGAATTTTTGACCCTAGGTAAAATAATTTCTCCAAGCTTCAAGTTTCTCAATATTAAATGGAGATCGTATTTATTCTACCCTAGTGACATTGTTGTTATAAGATCAACTTATCACTGACATTTTAAAATGATGTTATATAAAGATTTTTTTAAATATAAAGCACTATAAGATACTAAGCCTTCCTTGTTAGTTGTATCATTTATTTATGGAGAGAACGAGACTAATTTTAAAAGAAACTTCAGTAAGTGATCATAATCATCCATAAAATTGGCTATGATTTTCCACATAGGAAAAGGAAATTCTCTAACGTCTTTTCATAAACTATTTTAAAAGACATTAAGAGCCATTCGCAATTTTTCTGGAACTATGAACATCCATGGAATGGGACAGTACAATCATTTCAGCAATTTCATGCAATTTCACAGTTCCATTTTATGCCCATGATGCATAATTCAACTATATAACCCATGATGAGTAAGCAATTGTGAGTAATTTTTATTTTTTCTATGAAGATTTTCAGATACTCTTACCCACAGATAAAATGAGAACAATTCTAGATCCTAATTTTAAAAATGCTACTTAAGTAAAAAGTGTCTGAAATAGTTCTGAAATAGTCACTGTTGCCTGCTATGAACTGAATTGTGTCTCCCCCCAACCCCACAAAATTCATATGTTGAAGCCCTAACCCCCAACATGATGTTATATGGAGATAACAGGAGGTAATTAAGTTTAGACAGGTCATGAGAATGGGGTCCCCATGATAGGACTTAGTGCCTTTATAAGAAGAGACACCGGAGCTCTTGCTTCCTCTCTCTTTCTCCGCCATGTGAGGACACAGCAAGAAGTTCTACAGTATTCTGTTATGGTCAACGGAGCAAATACATTGGCAATATAAATGTTCCCACTAAAAGCTAACTCATTAGTAATAAAGCATGTTCATTGAAAAGTATGTTATATTAGCTTAAAATATTTTAAGTGGACCTCAATTGTTGCATATTATACCAACAGGTTTAACCCTGCTAAGGTAAGGGAATTATTGAATAAATGATGGTACATTCCCACAATGTAAAACCATGAAACCATTAAAAAGCACATCTCATTTAGGAGGATATTTCAAAGAAAAAGCTTGTAGTATAAGGCAAATACACATGCTACTATATACAATAAGATCCAATCGCATACAGAGAAAACAATGAGTGTGCATGTGTGTGCAGATGCATATTTAAAGGTGTATTAAGAAATTAACCAAATTTTAACTGAGGATATTCAGTATTTCTAAGCCTTCTGTAATGAATGCATTTTACTACTATAATCAGAAAACAATAAACCATTTTAAAAGATTAACATCAACAGTGCTAAAAGAATGAATCAATACTTGAAATGCCTTAGCTGTAGAAAAACATGACAATGAAAATGAAAACAGAAAGTTAAAGGAACATTAATTCCAACAGATACCCTTCAAATTTCCTTAAAAATCACTGATTGAAATAAAACTGACTTATAAAAATCATCCTTAAACTTTTTCAAGAATATTGAACATTAACCATTTCACTTATAAAAAAGAACATGTATTTCGGAAATGTAAAAAAAATCTAATTACCTAGATAAAGTTTGATAGCTTACTAGCAAATCTTTAACGGTCAATTCCTACTTCATTCATTCTTCCCTTCAACAAAAATTTACTGCACACCTGCTACGTGCCAAGACCTATAATCGGCACAATGGTGAACTGAATGCTTATGTGTGGTGTCTATTCTCTTGCAGCTTAGAGGAGACTAACCTTAAAGAAATATTTACTCAATTTGTCAAAGTGAAATATTGATAAGTCTTACAAAGGAGGAGAAATACAAAATGAGTCTTTGCTGGGGTGGGAGTGAGGGTGGTAATGTATGAGTTTTCCCTTATTCTGAGTAAAATGCTTACCTTATCTTAACCAGAATCTCTTTTTAAAAAATTTTTTACTGATGTATAGTTGATTTACAATGTTGTGTTAATTTCTGCTGTAAAGCAAAGTGATTCAGTTATACATATATATATTCTTTTTCATATTCTTTGCCATTATGGTTTATCACAGGATATTTTAACCAGAATCTCTTTTAGTCAAAATGTTAAGGGGAAAGCTATAGAGATGGAATTACAGGCTGAAGGAACAGTATGAGCAAAAGACACATCGATGGGTAAGCACAGGACTCTGTGAAGGGAAAGATGGGCTCTGCAGCTAGAAGAGTGGACACGGTCCACACTGCAGAGATACTCATAGCTGCTGAGCTGGACAAGACCAAGAGGGAGAGACTACTGAGGAAGAATGAAGAAGATCGAGTACCAGGCCTTGGGCGGGGTTCAGCGGGAGGAGGATGAGGGCCCACTGACAGAGGCAACGTGCTGAGAGGGATGAGCAAGACTGGAAGCAGGGCGCCACAGTCCAAGGTGCGAGGGACGGGCAGGGCGTCTTGTCAAAAGCTGCACAAAAATCAAGAAAAATGAACACCTGAAGCCCCTGCATTCAGAATCTCAGAAACAATCTTTGAGAGAGCACATTCAGTAGAGTGGTGAGGGCAGAGCGAGTGGACACGTGGATACTGAGTAAATGGAGGCACTTAGCTAGCAGAGAAAAAAACTCCAAGAAATAGTCGGTCAAAGGAAGGAAATAACTAGGGACAACTAGGATGATGGCTTAGGGGGCAGCAGCGTCCAGTCCAGGGAGAGTTTTTTGTTTGTTTTTTTTTTAAAGAGGAATTGAAAATGTATCCTAGGGAAGGGCTAATTGTTGCACCAAGGTCATGGAGAAAGTTTGAGGCTAGGATTGCCTGACACAGGCGGAGAGACTGGCACTGACTGACAGTAGGGAAGAACTCCTCCCAAGAGAGCAAGGTTAAAGAGTGGGATTTGAGGGCTTCCCTGGTGGCGCAGCGGTTGAGAATCTGCCTGCCAATGCAGGGAACACGGGTTCAAGCCCTGGTCTAGGAAGATCCCACATGCCGCAGAGCAGCTGGGCCCGTGAGCCACAATTACTGAGCCTGCGTGTCTGGAGCCTGTGCTCCGCAACAAGAGAGGCCGCGATAGTGAGAGGCCCGCGCACCGCGATGAAGAGCGGCCCCCACTTACCACAGCTAGAGAAAGCCCTCGCACAGAAAAGAAGACCCAACATAGCCATAAATAAATAAATAAATAAATAAATAAAAATTTAAAAAAGACCGGGATTTGAGGTGGAGAGGGAAAATGGGCAACTCCTGTCTGATTGCTGCATGCTCCTCCATAACAGGGGGATGAGATCACGTTCTTAGAGCGCAGAGGCCATCAGTAGCTTCTCTCCACTGGCCACAGATGATGCTCTTCACTGTGGTGAGGCCAGCGTCAGGCAGTCTTCCCAGTATGTCTGTCTCACGACAGGCTCAGCCACTCAGCAACCATGAGCAGACCCTGTCATCACTGCTCCTCAGGGTGACGTTTTTCTTCATCTCTTGCTTATTCGAAAATTCTGGATATTTGTTCACTTTCCTTTTCTGATCAATGCCAGAGACAGTCAGACAGACCAACAGAAGAGAGAGAGAGAGAGAGAGAAACTCACCCTCAGAGTATATAAGCACTAAATGAGGCACAAGACTACTTAACAAAGAAAAAAAGGAGCAATCTCAGATTCGACAATTTTTTTTAAAGTTCTGGTACAATTAATCTATGATAAACAATATATAATGGAAAATAGCCTCTTCAGTAAATGGTGTTGGGAAAACTGGACAGCTACATGCAAAAAAAAATAATCAAACTGGACTACTTTCTCACACCGTATACAAAAATAAACTCCAAGTGGATTTAAGACTAAAATGTAAGATGTGAAACCACAAAACTCCTAGAATAAAATGTAGGTAGTATGCTTTTTGAGATCAGTTTTAACAATATTTTTTTGGATATGTCTCCTCAGCCAAAGGAAATAAAAACGAAAACAAACAAATGGGACTACATCAAACTAAAAAGCTTTTTGCACAGTGAAGGAAACTCAACCAAACAAAAAGGCAGACTACTGAATGGGAGAAGATATTTGCAAACAATCTATCTGATAAGGGGTTAATATTCAAAATGTACAAATAACTCATACAACTAAACATCAAACAAACAACCCAATTAAAAAATGGAAAGAAGACTTGAATGGACATTTTTCCAAAGAAGACATACAGATGGCCAAGAGACATATGAGAAGATACTCAACATCACTAATCATCAGGAAAAGGCAAATCAAAACCGCAATGAGATATTACCTAACACCTGTCAGAATGGCTATTATCAAAAAGACAACAAATAACAAGTGCTGATGAGAATGTGAAGAAAAAGGAACCCTTGTGCACTGTTGGTGGAAATGCAAATTGGTGCAGCCACTATGTACTGACGCACAGTGAAAGCAGTAAGAAGGTTCCTCAAAGAATTAAAAATTGAACTACCATGCAATGCAGCAATTCTATTTCTGGGTATTTTTCCAAAGAAAACAAAAACACTAATTCAAAAAGATATATGCACCCCTATGTTCATTGCAGCATTGTTTACAGCAGCCAAGATATGGAAGCCACCTAAGCGCCCATCAATATGTGACTGGATAAAGAAGATGTGGTACACCCACATACCCACCCACCCACCCACACACAATGGAATGTTACTCAGCCCTAAAAAATGAAATTAAAAACAATTTTATTTTATATTGGAGTACAGTTGATTAACAATGATGTGTTAGTTACAGGTGCACAGCAAAGTGATTCAGTTATACCCATACAAGTACCCATTCCTTTTCAAATTCTTTTCCCATTTATGTTATTACAGAATATTGAGCCAAGTTCCTTGTGCTATACAGTAGCGCCTTGTTGGTTATCTATTTTAAATATAGTAGTGTGTACATGTAAATCCCAAACTCCCAATCTATCCCTCCCCTCCTGCGTTTTCCCCCTGGTAACCATAAGTTCGTTCTCTAAGTCTGTGTTTCTGTTTTGTAAATAAGTTCATTTGAAACTTATTTACAAAATGAAATCTTGCCATTTGAGACAACATGGATGGACCTAAAGAGTATCATACTAAATGAAATAAACCAGAGAAAGACAAATACCGTATCATTTCATATATGTAGAATCTAAAAAAACAAAACAAAGAACAAATAACAAAACAGAAACAGACTCACAGATACAGAGAACAAGCAAGTGGTTGCAGGGCAGGGTGGGGCGGGGTGGGGGGGTGAGTGAAATAGGTGAGGCAGGTTAAGAGGTACAAACTCCCAGTTACAAAATAAGCAAGTCGTGGGCATGAAATGTACATCATGGGGAATATAGAAAATATTGTAATAACTTTGTATTATGTCAGATGGTAACAGACATCATTTTGTAACATATAGAAATACCAAATCACTATGTTGTGCACCTGGAACTAATGTGGTGTTGTAGGTCAGTTATACTTAGATTAAAAAAACAGATCTCATACATTTAAAACAAAGGAAGAACTTCCCTGGTGGCGCACTGGTTAAGACTCTGCGCTCCCAATGCAAGGGGCCTGGGGTTCAATCCCTAGTCAGGGAACTAGATCACACATGCCACAACTAACAGTTCGCATGCCACAACTCAGGAGACCATGAGCCACAACTAAGGAGACCATGAGCCGCAACTAAGACCCGGAGTGACCAAATAAATAAATATTAAAAAAAAAAAACACAGGAAGAATATGTTTCTATAATTCTGTTTGCCAAATTTGTGGAACTATTAAATGTATAATTTGTAGACATAAAGACTTGATTGCTTTCCAGTTTAATGAAAGCTTAAATGTCCCTGTGAACCCACAATCTCTGCCAGCAGAACTGTTTTTGTTCTGAATAGTACAGATTTATGTGAACACAAAGCATTTTGCGTAAGGAACTCCTTCCTCCTAAAAGAAGTCTGTCTGTTTGGAAGGGAGTTACAGGCAAGTCTGGTAAAAGTTAAGCTAGTATCACAGTCATTTAAAACTGCAGTAGATCTTATCCACTTTCCCCTTCATGCTTAACACTCTTATTCTGCTGCCACAATGCAAGCATAGTTTGGGATTGTTATTCCTTTTTTTGAGATATATACGTATCTATATCTACCTACCTATCTATATCTGTGTGTATACATACATAATGTATATATACATACACACAGATCTGTGTGTACACACACACATTCATGGACAGTCCTTTCTTTGTGGGTTGGAGTGGGGCTTACATAATTTTCTCCAGTTTAACAGGAGTGCTGACCCAAGCCATTTGTATTCAGTGTATTTAGTGTATTACTGCTGTTTATTCAAAATTAAATTCGGGCACAGGAAGCGCATCGGGACATTCAGCTTGTTTTGAAAGTCAAGTTCAGGGCACCATTTCAGTCTGGAGGCTTTAAACTGTAAATTCAAATATGAATCACCTGTGAACATTTAATGACACATATTAGAATTTTACAAAACAGTTAGAAATCTGGGTAAAAGGCTGCCTTTAATTCTAAGCTTTGTACATTATTTGTTTACATTTTTTATCATAAATACTTCTTTTTAAGCAAAGCCCAGGTACTTGGTCCACACAGTGTAACGCAGGTGTATTTTAGATGGCACATTTGGTCCATTATTTGTACAAATTAGTAATCTGGATTTTAGTACATGGATTTAAAAGGCAACAGTATATCAGTGGTTTCTGTGTATTTGGTAAGTTCCTGGAAGAACATAGTGCTTTTATATTAGAAATGTAAGTTAAAGAATGGCGGTATTGCCTTTTAACAAGTTCTCTGGGATACCTTTATTTTTATTACTATTATTACTGATATATGATTACGGTCAGAAGGCTTTTCCCCCTCGGCTTTTCCCCTCAAAGAATGCCTAGACAAATAACAGCTTAAATTCCTGACATCTTTTGTGGTGCTGTATGTTCTTGCTCATGGTGTGCTGTTGATGTGGATTCATTCCATTTGGTGGATCTTGCCACATCAGGGTCAGTCACCTGTACTGGCTTGTGGGTGTGACTGATAGCAGCCCTTAGCCATTGAATCCTTTCCTGCAAGTTGTCCTTAACTAAAATAGAACTGCAAAAGTGGTTCGTTTAGAAGCAAAACGTCAGTCTATCACTTTGTTTTGGATGATCCCTGGCAGTTTGAAAGCTAGGAGAAAGATGGTTTGTGAAACCAGTCTTGTGGAGATTGAAAATTTTACCTAAGATTTGGGCAGAAAGCTTAAATGCATATGAATCTCAGCAAAACACCAGGTCTGTGTGATGTCTGTCATGGCTGTTCCTGATGTTAAGAGATCCTGTAGTTTCAAGGCCGCGCTATGCGAGGTTTGTGTGATGCCCATTTTCGCCTTCAGGAAGGCTGTGCCTTGTTGTGTTGGTGGGTGGTAACCTCACGCACCATGTAAATACAGCACCCCAGTTCTCTCCAGCGTGCCCAGTGCCTCACCGAGGGCAGCCAGGGGTGAGCTTCTCCATTCAGTGGGTACCCAGGTCTTAGATGTTCCTCCTGTGCTTGAAACAAGTGTCATGCTACAGATCTGTCATCTGTTCTCCCGGCGGCTCTTGTAAGAGTTCCTGCATGTGAATCTCAAGGCTGAGCCGAGCTCCCCGTGCCCAAGTGGACACGTGTGGCCCAGACAGGGAGTTGTCCAGTGTGCACTGCATGAACAGGACACAGTGACTTCAGACTGAAAAACAAAGTCCTTTGGAGGCATCCTGAGGGTTGGGTCAGCTGAAACATTTCTGGCATTACTTAATGATTTGCATTGTGGTTTTTCTGCAAGTACCTTTAGCAACTTTTAATACCACGCGATCTGTCTAGATGAATGTGACGTATGATTTATTATCATCATTTTAATCATTGTTCCATTTATTGCCTTTAGGGTTGAAGGAAGGGGAAGGGTTTTGTTGTTGTTGTTTTTCCTTTTTTTTTCCCATTTTTTTTTCTTTTGGTGGCTTAAACCACACTTCCTGACGCCGTGACTAACTCTGCTCCCCAGCCAAGTATTTCAGCCTTCGTCTAGGCTCATGTTTCAGATCTGCATGCATTGCTTGCATTTTCCTGGTATCGGAATGTTGGTTCCTTGTTCTAGGAATACAACATTAATTTCCAAAATTATCATGGGACTTGTGACAACACGAGACATGAAACTGACCTGCTGACCTGCTACAGTATTATCGTGTCGTGTGTGTGTGCGTGAGTGATGTCTGGATGCCATGTAAAGCGTCAAAGGAAAACCTTAAAAGCAGACCATCCTTTTTTGCGTGCTCTATTCTAAGTAGAATGTTCAATGTAACTAACTAAAATTGTATGTTAAATATATTTCCGTTTTTTCTTTTCTATCTTTGTTTTTATTTGTTTTCAGTTTCTGTATATTTGCTTAATTGTGCTGTTTTAGTGGCTGTAGGATAAAGATGCACTGGTGAAGTAAATGTAGTGCCAACGGAAGGTGATTTTCCAGTTGTGTATGTCATGCAGCATTTGAAAGGACTGTGCATTCTTAAATCACAGTTGCTTCTAAACCAGTTTTCATTTCTATTATTGTTTTACGTGCCAAACCCCGAAGTGCATTGGTCTTGAATCTCTGAACGCTGTGGACCCATTAGAAGACTGTTTTGATTGTCACAAATTGTAGTGCCTGAAAACGTTCTTGAAGCTGATTGTCTTAAAAAAAAAAAAAAAAGAAAGTTCTCTAAAGACAAAACAGGAATTATTGTAACAGAAAATAATTATGGTCGAAATGTCTGTGGTTCCTTGGAAATGCTGCGCTTTTTGTATTTTCCATCATTAGTGCAGTTCGAACGAATGTGCACAGTTCAGAGGTCTTCGTGTTCGCATTTTAAAATTAGGTAAATGACCTCATCTTTCAAGCTTGAATTCATTTTTATTTTATTTTATACAATGTGTAGACAGTTCCCTGTTCTCTGCATTTAGAAGTATAAACTATAAATCTGTTAATTCTGTAAGTAATTTTTATAATTATGATGTAACTCTATCCTATCCTTAAAACATTTAAAACAAACCCTTTATGTGCAAAAATAAATAAATAAAAATTAAAAAAAAAATAAAAAGACCTTTGAAATCCAATTGCTTTGGGAAAGAACTACCTTTAAAGATATGTTTGCTCTATGCATTTCTATAATGGTTGTTAGAAAAGTCTTTTTAAAAATATTAAGTGTAATAACATTGGAGGTATTTTCCTTGATGGTAATAGAGAATACATCTGTTTCTCCAAGAAAAATTTAACTTGACTTTTGAAATAGCAAACAGAAGTCTTATTATAAGGCTTATTATTTAAGGTCCATGCAATGGGATCTGTGCTACCAAATCTTAACCAAAAAAACAGCAACAACAACAAAAAATCAATCAACAAATTTTGAGTGAATGCCTTACTATGTTCTCAGCACTTTTTTATATGCATTATGATAAAGAAAAGTATAAATGTTCGTACTTAATCTTACTTAAATAGAACTGCTTAACACACACACAAACTAACGGCAGACAATTTTAGATAATACATGTAAAGTGTCAAGCTGTTGAGTACAGAATACTGTATATATAGCATGAGAGGTTTTCAGTAGAGGAACTGGATGAAGACTGCAGTAAACAGAAAGGCTTGAAAGGACAAAGGCCGGTGGAGAGAACTGTGAAGAAAGCAACCTGAGTTAAGGCACAAGACAGGAATGGTTTTGGTGGGTGGCTGGTGTGGTCAGATAATCCTGAACAGAGAGACGCGAGTGCCAGGGAAAGCCAGATAGAGTCAAAGAGTTCCTGGTGATGAGTTTTGTCCCTGCAATTTAACTGGGAAATGAGTCTCTCTAAGAATTTTAGGAGATTTAGAATCTATACATATTTTTCTGTCTGTATGCTCACAGTGGTGCTGGACAATGATTCTAAGACATACATTTCTTTTCCCCCACATTTAAACATCTCATAAGTTGAGAAGAATCTTATAACCAATTGTGTATCACAGATGGACAGCATTTTTTCTAAGTGGTACATAAAATAATGATGCATCTTAAAAATCAACCACCACCACGAATCAAGAGTGCTATGAAGTCATTAGGAAAAACGAATGAGTAAAGTCTTTTATGTTTAAAGTAGAACATAATCAATTCTCAAGTCTACAAAAAATTGTCTGAACCTCTTGCTCACAAGGAACAGAAGAAACCTGAGGGTCTACAGTAGGAAGGCGCAAGAACAAGTCTAAATTGAGTCCTTACAGAAAGTGAAGATGAGTCCAAGCCAGAGAGACCAGAGGATATAAAGCAAATGCAGAAATAGTAAATTATTTGTCAGAGTACAAGCTGTAAAACCTAAGAGCTGAGAGAGAGAAATGCCATTGAAAAGCAAGCTGAATTGTCCAGCAGAGTGCTAGAAAACACGGGGTAAAACCAGGGGCTGATGATAAAGAGGTTGTTTCCAAGTTTGTCAAGAGCAGTTAAGCCCTCAGGTCATCACCTGTACCAAAGCAGACAGTTAACCCTCCTCTATGCTGGTAAAAAAACAGAAGAGAAGTGAACTGGGAAAATGAGCTGGAGCAGTTCCAGCCTGAGGAACCAGAAGAGGGCAGGTGATAAGGCATGAAACTAAGAGCAGAGAATTCAGTGAAAATCTAATGAGCCACAGACTGGGAGCCGATATTTGCAAAATACGTCTGATAAAGAATTGCTATCCAAAATATACAAAGAACTCTTAAAACTCAACAATAAGAAAACGAATAACCTGATTAAAAAATGGGCAAAAGATCTGAACAGACACCTCACCAAAGAAGATATGCAGTAGTAAATAAGCATATGAAAAGATGCTCAACATCACATGTCATTAGGGAATTGGAAATTAAACAATGAGTTACCACTATACACCTGTTAGAATGGCCACAATCCAGAACACTGGCAACATCAAATGCTGGTGAGGAAGTCGAGCAACAGGAATGCTCATTCATTGCTGGTAGGAATGCCTTTTAAAGTGGCTGCACCATTTTGCAGTTTAGCAGTTTCTGACAAAACTAAATGCTCTCTCACCATATGATCTAGCAACCTTGCTATTTGGTATTTACCCAAATAAGTTGAAAACTTATGTCCACATAAAAACTAGCACATGTATGTTTTATAGGAGCTTTATTCATAATTGCCAAAACTTGGAAGCAACCAAGTTATCCTTCAGTAGATGAATGGATAAATAAACTGTGGTGTCTCCAGACAATGGGACAATTCAGCACTAAAAGAAAATGAGCTATCAAACGATGAAAAGACATGGAAGAAATTTAAATGCATATTATTAAGTAAAAGAAGCCAATTGAAAAGGATACATACTGTATGTATATGACATTCTGGAAAAGACAAAGCTATGGAGACAGTAAAAAGATCAGTGGTTGCCAAAGAGGAGGGAGGGATGAAAAGGCAGGGCACAGAGGATCTTTAAGTCGGTGAAAGTGTTCTGTATGATACTGTAATAGTAGATACATGTCATTACACAGTTGTCAAAATCTATAGAATATACAGCACTAAGAGTGAACCTTAATGTAAACTATGTATTTGGAGTGATTATGTGTCAATGTAGGTTCATCAGTTAACAAATGTATCCATCTAGTGCAGGATGTTGATAGTGGGGAAGGCTGTGTCCATTAGGGGAGAAGGGTATGTGGGAATTCTGTACTTTCTGCTCAATTTTTCTGTGACTCTAAAATTGCTCTAAAATATAAAGTCTATTAATAAAAACTGCATCCTGAACAATGAGTCCCCATTCCCCTCCCCTCCCTAGATTCCAAATGCCAGGAGTTAGGCTTATAACAGGTCCCTGGCAGCAGACTAAAGAACCCTCTGGAGTAAGTGAACCACTCAAAGAAAAAAACCTAATCATAATGACATTTGGGTGTGTGTGCTCAATTAAAAAAATCATCTGAGGGACTTCCAGTTTCTATGCAGGATGTAGAAAGATGGAAAGAGCAATGCTCCCCAGTAACAACTAAAAATACCAAACAACCTACAAAATCATAAGTTTTCTTGAACCTATCAAAGAGCTGAAATCACAACACAACCTCCTGGCTTTAAATCTAAGACAAGCCTCCTAGGACACACAGGACACAAACTTACGGCAGAGCACAGATGTAAGATGAGGATCTCATACAAGTGAGTAAGAAGAATTCAGCTAAAATTTATAACAAGCTGTTAAAGGTAGAGCATGGGTTTAGCTAAACTACTCCGCAATATTGCTGCCTCAGCATCCATTTTGTGTGGCCAATCGGCCTGCAGGGCTTTGAACTGATACTATCCTCTCCATCTAGCATGCATGCCCTAGAAAACAGCCCACAGGCTCATAAGTAAATGTAAGTTCCTGATGTGACTCCCCCAGCTGCCCTGGTGATCATCAGTCTCCCCCACCTCCCAGGGTCTTCCTCTTGTGCCCCTTAGATAAAAACAGGCCCCTGAGAAGCTTACCAACCACCTCCCCCTCCTTTTTGGTTTGAATTGGCCAATCTGGCCTTAGCCTGGGACCCCCCAAAGTACTCCCCCAGGATCCACCCTGATCACTGCCTACACCCTGCCTTAACCTCCCTCATGGCCCCTTAAGGTGTGCCGTGTACCTCCTCCAGGACCTGTAAAGTAATAAACTCAATTTCAATTCTCTTGTGGTCTTTTATTGAAACATCCATCACCCCAGGGCCCTACTTAACAAATGGTAATTTGACAAAGTTACAACAATGGGCAAGTGTGATAACATAGAACCCACGAATGCCACAGGCACACGGGATTGCGCACACTCACAAGCTCTTGGCCATGACCTCAGTGGGTGACCACACGAAAGACTGGAGACAGGGCAGAAGACAAGAGAAAGCCTCTCTCCATGCAACAAGCCAGCCAGCCTCAGCTGAAAAAGCACAAAACCCCACCCAGATCCTTATCATCTAAGGAACAAGAGCCATAAGCTACCCGGCTAAGAGCAACAAACCTTGTTTCGCCATTGGCCCTACCTCCCCCCTCTCCCCAGGGCACAGGTGATAACCAACTGAGTCTGGGGAAAGAGAAAAAGAGTAAAACCTTTTGGGCAAGGGTGAAAATGAAAACAAAACATATCAAAACTTCTTAGATGCAGCTGAAATGGATTGGCAAACTGCAGCTTGTTTTTTATAAATTTATTTATTTATTTTTGGCTGCGTTGGGTCTTCCATTGCTGCGCGCGGGCTTTCTCTAGTTGCAGAGAGTGGGGACTACTCTTCGATGTGGTGCGCAGGCTTCTCGTTGCGGTGGCTTCTCTTGTTGCGAAGCGCGAACTCTAGGCGCACGGGCTTCAGTAGTTGTGGCACGCGGGCTCAGTAGTTGTGGCGCATGGGCTTAGTTGTTCCGTGGCATGTGGGATCTTCCTGGACCAGGGCTCGAACCCATGTCCCCTGCATCGGTAGGCGGATTCTTAACCACTGCGCCACCAGGGAAGCCCTGCATCTTGTTTTATAGATAAAGGAACACAGCCATGCTCGTTCATTAAGGTATTGTCTATAACTGCTTTCCCACTATAATGGTAGAGATGAGTAGTTGCCATAAACTACATTGAAAGAGAAGAAAGACTTCAAATCAATAATTAAATTCTCATCTTGAAGAAGCAGAAGAAGCACAAACTAAACCCAAAGCTAGCAAAAGGAAAGAAATAGTAATTACAGTGGAGATAAATGAAATAGAGAATACAAAACAATAGAGAAAAATTAATGAAACCAAAAGTTGGTTCTTTGAAATGATCTACAAAATTGACAAGCCTTAGGGAAATCCACCCACTTTCACCACGCTATTTGACATTGTACTAGAAGTCCTAACCAGAGCAATTAAACAAGAAAAAGAAATACAAGGCATCTAAACTTGAAAGGAAGAAGTAAAACCATCATTATTCACAGATGGCATGGTTCGAATTGTAGAAAATCCCAAATAATTCACAAAAAACTATTAGAGCTAATCAATTCAGCAAATTTGCATAATACAAGATTAATACACAAAATCAGTAGTGAATGAGCAATAATCTGAAAAGGAAATTTAAAAGGAAATGACATAGGTTCCAGAGATGTGACTTGCATGCCCCAAATAATTTCATATTAACAGGTAAGAGTCTGAAGTTTGCAAATGTAAAGAAAAAAAGCCTTGTGGTCCATAC
Organism: Eubalaena glacialis; assembly: GCF_028564815.1. Taxonomy (NCBI): domain Eukaryota; kingdom Metazoa; phylum Chordata; class Mammalia; order Artiodactyla; family Balaenidae; genus Eubalaena; species Eubalaena glacialis. Next base: position 42,692,943 of record NC_083727.1, on the reverse strand, counting down.
TCTGGGAATTGCATATAATTTTTAGTTTATCTAATCTATATTGCAATTTCTAGAGACTGACACTTACTGATATCTTTAATGTGTGTGGTAATTTGGAATTATAGCGTTTTATTTTTTCTCAAAATTGTATGGGATTGATCTGAACCTAGCTCTGTACATTGAGGTATATTACATAGGTAAACATCATCTATCACACATATTGAGATAGAAAAAGGGGTTGACAAGGACCACAATTCTAGCGACCTCTTCTAAACTGAAATATTGTAATGACATCTCCTTGCTCTCAAAGTCATATGGGTTCTCCAATTCCTGCCCCTCCATCCACTGCAAGAATTGCTGACATTCTCAGGCATAAGGGAAGTGAAACCGTAAGTGACATTCCTTCCTTCATCTACTCATCTTCCATGGCTCTATGGTCAAAGAACCATCTCAAAGACCCATGGAAAAGAAAATTAGCTCCTAATTACAAAGAAGTTAAAGCTTTTTTTGTTTTATTCTTCTAATTAGATCAAGGAAAGAGACCCTAATAGAAACTAGCCTTTTTTTTTAACCACTTACTGGCTTCTAGTTGTTTCTCCTCCTCCTAGCTGCTGAGTTACATGATCATCTCATAGGGGTGGCTCTTGCTCAGGTCTCCTCAAAAAGGCACTCTGGCATTACTCCCTTCCCCACCAAATCCTATTTCTCCAGTAGAAAAATCACCCACAGGGACTTCCCTGGTGGTGCAGTGGTTAAGAATCCACCTGCCAATGCAGGGGACACGGGTTTGAGCCCTGGTCCGGGAAGATCTCACATGCCGTGGAGCAACTAAGCCCGTGAGCCACAACTACTGAGCCCTGGTGCCACAACTGCTGAAGCCCGTGCACCTAGAGAAGCTCCGCAAGAAGAGAAGCCATCGCAATGAGAAGCCCACGCACTGCAATGAAGACCCAGTGCAGGAAGGAAGGGAAGAAGGGAAGAAAGGAAGAAAGGAAGAAAGGAAGGAAGGAAGGAAGGAAGGAAAGAAGGAAGGAAGAAAGAAAGAAAAAAGAAAGAAAGAAAAAAGAAAGAAAGAGAGAGAAAGAAAGATCACTCACAAAGCAACAGTGGAGCAATGACTTAACAAAACAGGACACTTCTGCAGCTTGGACTTGGAGGAGTCAGAATAGTAGTGGAGAGGGAATGTGGAGTAGGCTACAAAAATGGCAAAGGAGACCAGAGTGCCTGCCATCCTTATTCACAGACAGGCGATGCATAAGGCACCACAATGAATTTAGTAATGAGAATGGCAAATAACAAAGCTGCAACAACAAAGATTTCCTGTATTTTCAAGTTCAACTCAAACTATCTTCTCAAATACAATGAAGAGCAATTGTTTTTTTAAAAAACATTTATACTGCAAAAATCTGGATTAGGGAAGTAGATGAGTATTTCATAACTAATTATGTTTTGCTCTGCACCTTTGCCAATACTCGTGCTCTCCCTGGAATGTCTTCCTCTTGTTACGTCCAATTATCAAAAACTATCTTTTTAAAAAGTTGTATGTTCTATATATTTTCTGAATACTAAAGTAATCTTTGTGCCATGTAGAAAACTTGAAAAATATTGGGTTGGCCAAAAAGTTTGTTTGGGTTTTTCCATAAGATGTCATGGAAAAACCTGACTGAACCCAAACGAACATTTAGACCAACCCAATAGAATAGATAAAAACAACAACAAAAAAAAAAAAAAAGGAAAAAATATTTATCACCCTTTATCCTATTACAATTGTTACCTTTTTTTTTTTTTTTTTTTTTTTTTTTTGCACCTCTCTCCTTATAACAGAATTTTATAAGAGATTGGATATAGGGAACAAAGTACAAAGAAGAATAAAAATCACACTAATATTTGTAACCTGAGAAGTCAGAAAAAGAGTTGTGTCTATGATGGAAAAGGTATACTTTGTAAAGTTAATTGTACCAAGTTGATCCTCAGATAGACAATTTTGTAGTAATTGTTATGCCCACCAAATAAAAAATTACCGAAATACACCATAACTATGCACCATAGTTTTTATGATACCCATCCAATTTCCTGTATTATTGCTCTTCTCCATTTCTACTTTTCTTCTCAAAGGAATTTCAGTCAGAGACATGCATAATATATAATACACTAATCAATATTGTCAAAACTGAATTGGTAAGGCTATGTAAAAGTATTTTTAAATCTACCATAATATCACCTCTATTTCAACCAGCATATGAATCCTAGGGAGACCTACAATATGTAGGTTCCTATAATATTTTGAACATCTCTCTACCATGGTACTTATTTAACGTGATATAATATATCCCATCCCCATAAAAATCTATTTTTTATCCTATATTTAGAGTCTTTGCAATAACTGGATATATAAGGTATCATATGTAAATGTGTATTGGGCAGTATTAGTGAATTGTTAACCAACATTTTAACTCATGTTCTAGAAGGTTCTGTATCAGATATACAAAACAGGATAATAATAATATTCCAAAGATCCTGTGCTGTGGAAACAGGATGAAGAGTAAAGCGTCATCAGCCAGGAAGAAGGAAGATGAAGCCAATGTAACATTCCAGCAGCTGACAAGTACCTTCTTTTCAGGAGGCCCAGGCAGGAAGCTGATTCTTCTACAATTCTACTGCTTCTTACTTCAAGAAGCAGTACATCAAAAGCATGAATTCCCTGTGCCACATATCAAGAGAGTGAAGCCATTATGACTGGCATGTCTCCAGTATTTGGGAGAAGCCACGTCGGACACCAACCCTACTTTTTTTTTGCCCCAGCCCTACTCTTACATACTCCAATAATGTGCCTCTGAATGGCCAGGAATGCAGAAAAGATATTAAGATATTAAGAAGAGCGAATGTCACTACAACAATTACCTGGTACATCACAGGATCCACAAGACTGTAGAATCTTTACTGGTAAGAACATTCTGCCACTGGATGGAGAGGTGGAGTTAGAATGGGAGGGCTATAAGTGTGTTATCTTGTCTGGTCACAGGACTCAAATAAATAGGCTTTTGAATAAGGGCTTGGATGTCAGCAAAATTCAATAAGGTGAGTCATGTAAGATTGGAATAATATTATTCCATACAACATACACTAAGCTCTTTAGAACATGGTTGAATTTGGGGAGATACCCTCCTTGAAAAGTCAGAACCTTCAGAGCCAGTGGCCCTATACAGAGGCCCAGGTCCCCAGACACCAGTGTTGAAGACTCAGGTCCTGAGCTGGGGTGTGGACTCCTGAATAGCTCCTGAGGTACAATCAGTCTCTCAGACTGGGCCCTCCACTATGTCAGCCCTTGACTAGCCCTTATGTCCTCTAAGTCACGTATTCCCTTGCTCAAGCATAATTCAAGAACTTAAAATAATATTCATTATCTGTTTTGGATGTAGACAACTATATTATATTTTTCTCATTTCCTCGTTTTACACCTAAATATGCTATTTAGAATGAAAATATACAAATGTGTCACCTAAGAGTTCTTCCTTCTCTTTTCCTCACCTCCCACATGAAGTCATTGTTAAGTCCTATCAGTTATACTTCCAAAATATATCATGAATCTCTACAGTGTTCTCCATCTCCACTGCAACCACCCTAGTGCAAGTCACCATCACCTCTGGCTCCAGAGCAAGGACCACTGCAGTGGTCTCTTCAATGACCTCCCGGCTCCCATTTACGCTGTGCTGCAATCCATTCCTTACTCAACAGCCAATGTGGTCCTCTCAAAATATAAATCATAACTAACCCTTGCTTTCAACCCTCTAATAGTTTTCCATCACACACATACAGGGGAAAAAAAGCCAAAATCCTTTTCTGTGGCCTTCAAAGTTGTACTTGATCTGGTCCCCACTCCTGACCTAAGCCTAAAGCCACTTTCACCAAAGGAATCTTCAAACGTACCACCAGAGACAGGTCAGGAAGCAGCAGTAGCTGAGAGAGACCAACTGTGTAGCTGTGTTGAGAGAGGTTTTGTGTAAAACTCATGGGGCATCTGAATTTCTATACACTGAGTTTTCTTAAAGGAAGTACCCCAATATAATAAATCAATCAAAAGTCAAGGTACCAACACTTCACAGAATTCAATAAACATGCCTTTCTTTGTACGTAATGGAGAACCAGTGAAGGATTTTAAGCAGAGAAATAACTAGATCTGACTTGCATTTTAGAAATTGAAATTCTGGTTGCCTTGTGGAGGATATATGCAATGGGAGGAGACTAAAGAACAGTCAAAATTCATCAAAATAACTCAGGAAACAGCCTGAGGTTCCTACACAAATCTTGATGGGGAGGGATGAGACCTGACTGAAGAGCTGTTTAGGAGGTCATACATAGCAAGAGAATCTGGTGGTTGATTCAAGGTGGGAGGAGAGATACCCTCTCCGAGTTGTTCAGTCTGTCAAGCAGGTTATGGACCTCTACAAATTTTACTCTAGCTTCAAGCAGGGCTCATATCTGACGAGTTACAGGGACTTGTATGGCACCCTTAACTGAGATTACTCACATGCTCCCCGCCCCATTGGCGATCTCTGGGCTGGGATGGGATGCAACGCAGGAGCCTCTGACTCCAGGTCCACCGTTCCATTCTGAGCGTCTATCTTCCCACCAGAGCGGGCACTTCTAAAAACACACCACCCAAATTTCTCTAGCCTTCGCTACGGCTCGCTGTGCTGAACTATTTTCTACCCAACAACCAGAGGGCTGTTACATTCCCATTAATAACTTTTGATCACTATGGTGGTCATTCTCAACCTGATGTAGGGGTAGGACACAGTATAAGAATCAGCAAGTGCCCTTTTAAAAAACTACACACTCATTCCCCTCCCCTTTCAGAAGGCTAACCACACACCCACCAAGGGGAGTGACTGATTGGAAAGATTTTTTTTTTTAATTTTAAAAATATTTATTTATTTAGTTTTGGCTGCGTTGGGTCTTCGTCGCTGCGCGCGGGCTTTCTCTAGTTGCAGTGAGCGGGGGCTACTCTTCGTTGTGGTGCGCAGGCTTCTCATTGCAGTGGCTTCTCTTGTTGCGGAGCACGGCCTCTAGGCATGTGGGCTCAGTAGCTGTGGCTCGCGGGCTCTAGAGCACAGGTTCAGTAGTTGTGGCACACGGGCTTAGCTGCTCCGCGGCATGTGGGCTCTTCCCAGACCAGGGCTCGAACCCGTGTCCCCTGCATTGGCAGGTGGATTCTTAACCACCATGCCACCAGGGAAGTCCCTGATTGGAAAGATTGAGAACTACCTGCTGCTTTACTAAATGCAAAGATAAGGGCCTATAAAATTAATTCAGTAATTAAAAAGAAGAAACACTATGCCAACCTATTCTGTAAGAATAAGAATTATGAAACATAACAATAGTATCCTACACTGAGTTCCAAGAGAAGTTACTCTGTGTTTTTGAAATATTTTTTTCTGTTGTTTTTTATGATGATAAACATTTTCAGGTCTCAATTTATTTCCCAGCAGGAACTACATACAGTTTAATGAAACGAATATTATGATGCTCTTCCTACTGAGAAAACCTCAGTGCCATTCTGAAAGGATCTGAAGAAAGGTAATGAAATTCTAGAAAAGAGCTTTAAAGTTGTCAATATTCAAATTTTTAGAGGAAAAAATTCATATTAATGACCAAAACAAAAAAACCCACATATTCCTTTTTACCATCCTGTCTCTGCTTTTTTTATCAGCAAATTTTAAAGAAAATACTGTATGTAACCCTGAAAGGAAAGCTAAGATAAATGAGTGAATTACAATAAAATAAAGCAGGTTGGCCTAGTAATTAGATACAATAATCTAGATTTTTCCAAAGTGTGGCACAGGAGATGACTTTAAGTATTCAATATATTTATTTTAATGGTCCCTAGAAATAACACAGTAGTAGCGCATCAAATCTGTGAAGTCATATATTATTGCTTAAGATAAGATTAAAGCAGGCAGAGGAATTCACACAGACATCTTGTCTTATAGGTCCTATACTCAGAAATGCTCTTGCTCTGACCCTTGAGTAACTGAACAGTGTGACAATCCCTTTTAAAAAGACAACGACGAGATATAACTCACATACCATAAGATTCACCCTTTTAAAGTGTACAACTCAGTGGTTCTGAGTATATTCACAAGGTTGTATAACTGTTACCGCTACCTAATTCCAGAGTATCTTCGCCTAAAAAGAAACCCATGACCATTAGTAGTTACTCCCACTTCCCGCTTCCCCACAGCCCCTGGGGACAGCTATCCACCCTTTGTCTCAATGGACTGGCCTATTCTGAACATTTCAGAGAATGGAGTCATACAATATGTGGCTTTTTGTGTCAGGTTTCTTTCACTTTTGATGTTTTCAAGGTTTATCTGTGTTTTAGCATGTATCAGTACTTCATTCCTTTTTTTTTATGGCCAAGTAAAATTCTACTACATACCACATTTTGTTACTCATTCATCAGTTGACGGACATTTGGGTTGTTTCCACTTTTTAGCTATTATAAGTAATGCTGCTCTGAACATTCATGTACAAGTTTTTGTGTGGACGTCTTTCCAATTTTCTTGAGTATATACCTAAGACTAGAATTGAGGGGTCACGTGGTAACTTCACGTATGTTAACCTACTGAGAAACTGAAAAGCTATTTTCCAAGGTGACAACATCATTTTACAACCCCACCAGCAATGCATGAGGCTCCAATTTCTCCATACCTTTGCCAACAATTTATTGGCCACTTTTAAAATTATGGCCACCCCAGTGGGTGTGAAGTGGTATCTCACTGTGGTTTTGACTTGCAGTTCCCTAATGACTAGTGATGGCAACCTAACTCCTTAAAAGTACACGTGGTACAGATAATACATCTCTCTGGTGTCCAATCTCATATTCTACATTTCTTTCGGCATTACAACAAGCTCTTTTACTTTCTACTACTCTCTGCGGTGGATGTGGTTTATTGCGGGCTTCTTCCACCCTTTCAGCCCTTGTCCTGACTGCCTCCCCAAAAGCCATGCCCTTTGTCTAACACACCTGCTCTCTTCTCCCTCCTACAAGGCCTGCAGTACCCACTTCTTCTCTGAAGAGAAGCCTGGTCTTCATCATTTTCCTGCTCCCACCCAACGACACATACTCAGCTTTACCTCAGAGAGCCCTGCCCTCACACCAGTAGCCTCTGTCAGTCCTAACTCTGCAGACTTCAGTTCTTCCCATTCTTTCAACTCCCTCTTCCATTTCCCAGTCTGACATTCCACATTTCCAAAGTCCTTCCTAATTTCTCCATATTCCAAACCACCTCTCCCTTTGACTCCAGCCTCCTCTGTGCCCCTCTGGTCCTCTCCATGTCTCCCCCTCCTGATACGCCTCAGGCCACAAGCGCTACACTTAGCCCTTCACTGACTCTCTCTTCTAGGCACTATGAAATGTTATCCCACTCTTGTTCTCTACTCCCCACTTCTCACTATAGCCTGGAGTCTGTCTGCCATTTGAGTTTTAAGTGACTAAAAGCAATAACAGAAGAAAACCTTTTCCAATCGAAGTGCTGTGATGGTTAATTTTGTGTCAACCTGACTAGGCCATGGGGTACCCAGACATCTGGTCAAACATTATTCTGAGTGTGTCTGTGAGGTGTTTCTGCATGAGATTAACATTTGAATTGGTAGACTGAGTAAAGCAGATTGCCTTCCCTAACGTGGGTGGCCTCACCCAATCAAGTGAAGGCCTAAATAGAATAAAAAAGGCCGAGTAAGAGGGAACTTCTTTGTCCCGTTTGAGTTGGCACATTTGTCCTCTCCTGCCCTTGGAACTGGGCTCACCTGAGTCTCCAGCTCACCGACTATAGATGTTGGGACTTTTCAGCTTCCATAATCATGTGAGCCAATACCTAATAATAAATCATATTTATATATCCTATTATATATTGCTAAAAGATAAACTGAGGGATATTTAAAATTTTAAGAGTTTATTTGAGAAAAAATTGAGTCGCATTGGGCAGTACCAAACCGGAAGTGATTAGGAGCACTCCACCAACAGGAACTCAGGGAAGGGCTTTAATAGAGAAGAGGTGGAAGCAAAGCAAGGAAGTTATTTGATTGGCTACAGCTTAAAGCCTAGCTGGCTCTTTGTGATGGGTTCTCCTTAGGTTTAGATTTCATAATCTTGAGGCATTTACAGGCTTAGATTTTGGTTGGCTTACTTAGGCCACCATGGCATTAGAGCCATCTTAGTCTAAGAGCCACCTTGTTTAATTAACTTAACAATATATATCCTACTGGCTCTGTTTCTCTGGAGAAACCTGACTAATACTTAAGCCCTGGAAGCCCCTTGTCCCACGAATAGGCAAATAGGCAAAAAACATGCAGAGGAGTTTAGATTTGGTCTAGTGAACAAAGAAGAGAAAATGAATACTCATGCAGGGGATTACATTTATTAATAGTACCATAGCACTAAGAAGCAAGATAAATTGAAATAGGGAGAGCATGAAAGTCAGGAGACTACAAAAACAAGGTCTACACTGATTCCTACCTGGGGGAATGCAAATGAAAAGGAAAATCTAATAGAAATACCAAAGAAAAAACCAAAAATACTTAAAAAGAAAATTTTAATCCCAAAATTCCACTCTCAAAGGAAGGTAGGGTCAGACAGAAATGCTAGAGTAGAGAAAGGAAACTAGATTTTTTTTTTTTTGGCCTATTTCTTTATTCTTTGGCATGTGGGAGATGTCTGATGGAGAAGATGATTAATTCAATTTTGGACATGTGGTATTTGAGGTGATGGCAGACATCCAGGTACAGACGACAGTCTTAAAAATTAAATGGACAGAAGCTTCCTAAAATTAATTTAGGGTTCTACCATCCCACAGCAACATTTTACGCTCACCAGAATATATCTCTCGTCTTATTCAAGGGCATCACTTGGCACTGGGCATCAAAGTAACTGGCTACTGAATCACAGTTCCAGCATGCAGTTAGTTTCAGCTCTGTCACTAAAATCTTCAAATATCTCCCAAACTAAAATTATTCATATAATATACCAAGTATTTTATCCCTTTCCAAAGTGATGTAAATTTGGGCACTCACACATGCTGAGCATTTACACTGTGATAAAATGAAGCCAAGGACAAATACAAAGGAAAGAGCTGTCATAAATATTCAGCATTCGAACCACAATAGCACTAACCTCCTTAAATCCCCTTAGATGGAACTATGTCCTAGATAATCCTGGCTTGGTGGGAACTCACCAGTGTGCTAAAGATTTGGTTCTCCTCCTTCCTGACACACTACTTAATGTAAATACTACCATCTGCCCCTTTCTCAAAGAGGATAGAAATAAGAGCTTAATCAGATTGAAAATTTTCTTCCACAATATGGTTAAAAATTAATGTACTGTAACTTGAAGCCAATAAAGGTTGTTGCCCAAATACACACATACACCATTACCAAAGATCCAAAATCTTGGAAGTAATCTCCAAAAGCCTTGAAATTATTGTCTTCTTGCTTATTGTCCCAATAGGTAAGTAAGACTGGCAAGTGGCTAAGCAGTGACAATATCCAAAATGCACACCAGTATATTTTCTAACTTTCTGCTACACTTATAATAAAAAGTTTTCTTATTACCATATATTACCATATATCTAATAATGCCTTCGTTAAATGTTGAGGGAAAGCGTCTCTGCTAATCTGGAGATTCTAAATTTGTGTTTAAAATGGCAGTAAGAGCTATTTCCTAATAATGTATATTAGGTTACCATCTCTCTTTTTTTAATCCCTTAAAAGTTTGTGGCTAATCACTGAAAAAGCTGTTAATGTGAGTTAAATTTTTTCCTCTCTTCCCAGAAAGTGTATGTTTTGGCAGACTGTATTTTCCAAAAACGATCACAACATTTCCCATCCCACATGCTCTTCTGCAGTGGGACCTTGCCACTCCCCCATCAAGAAGTAGAGTCTGACTCTCCTCCTCTCAAATCTACACTGGCCTTAATGATTCACTTGTAACCAACAGAATGTGGCAAAAGTGATACTGAGATTTCCGAGCCTGTATCAGTAGAAGCCTTGCAGCTTTCTTTCGTCTCTGGAGGACCCAGTCTCCAGAAGCCGGCAAACTGTGAAAAGCTCCAGCTACCTGGAGAGGACATGTAGTTCCTCTAGTCAACTGCCCCAGCTGAGCCCAGCCTTCAAGTCATCTCAGTCCAGGCACCACATGAGTAAAGAAGTCATCCTGGAAGTGGATTCTCCAGCCCCAGTTGTTTCAACTCCCCCTGATCAAGTCACACGCAGCTATTCTAGTCTTCCCATCTGAAAATCCAGACATTGTGGAGCAAACCATCCCCACTGTTTCTTCTCTGAATTCCCAACCCAACAATGTATGAGAATAAAATGGTGGTTGTTTTATACAAGTTTTTGGGTGGTGTGAAAGGCAGCAATAGGTAACTGGAAGGTATGTTAGGTAACGTGGCCATCTCCTCACTTTAATGACCATAGTCCACATTTTTCTTCCCGTTTACTTTACTGAAACTTTCATTTCCAATATTTTTTTTTAGATGTCCCTGTTAATTTCCCCAATTTATTTTGACAGTTCAACTTCAGAAACCAACATATCCAATAAAACTATTTCCTAGGGTTTGGTCTTCAGCTTATTTGTTTTATAAATTTATCTATTTACTTATTTTTAGCTGCATTGGGTCTTCGTTGCTGTGCATGGGCTTTCTCTAGTTGCGGCGAGCGGGGGCTACTCTTTGCTGCGGTGCACAGGCTTCTCATTGCAGTGGCTTCTCTTGCTGTGGAGCACGGGTTCTAAGTGCATGGGCTTCAGTAGTTGTGGCACACGGGCTCAGTAGTTGTGGCTCGCGGGCTCTAGAGCGCAGGCTCAGTAATTGTGGCACATGGGCTTAGTTGCTCCGTGGCATGTGGGATCTTCCCGGGCCAGGGATTGAACCTGTGTCCCCTGCATTGGCAGGAGGATTCTTAACCACTGCGCCACCAGGGAATTCCCAGCTTATTTGTTTTAAAAGCTTCTTTCTAACATCCCTCTTTACTTATTGGAATTATTTCAGTTTTTTTCACCCTTTTATTCCAATCTGTGTTTGAATTAGGTCATGACTAAAGGCATAATTACTTGAAGCAAATGCTGTGCACCCAACTATACCATGATAAGTAAATATTCTGTCAGGCATAAGAATTATTCAGTACTTATCATAACAATACACTATAGCAGTACTTCAGGCGTTTATCATTACAAATGCTGTGTTAATAAGAAGTGGCTATACTGAATTTTATCTACTCTTACCCATAAGAATTATCTTGGCAGAAAAGCACATTTTACTATTTTCAACAAAAAGACCTCTTATTTGAGATATAATCTTAATATAAACTCTTCAAACCATTGCATCTTTGTAAGCATAGCCTATTTTATAACTTGCTACTATATTTAATAAGTATAAATTGGTCACTCACAAATCACAGCATAAAAAAATCAAATTCTTCATTTTCCTAATGGAACTTCATTTTCTTTATGAGTATTTGGTTGATGAAATGTGTGAAAATGAGTAGTCACCTGCAAAAGCAGCAGGGAAAGGCAGTATCCTGGGGAGGGAGCCAGGTTTTCAATTAAAGTAAGAAGACGGCATATTTTCTGAAGAGATGTGGCTGCAGAGAAGTTTGCTGAGCATGGAATAAGAGTTCCAGAGAGCAAATATAAAAACCCAACAAGTGTCCAGCAGAAGAAAGCACAACTGCCTGAGGGTAAGCCAGATGACCCAGGGGGCTATATGTGGAGCCGGGTCCAGGGACACAGACATGACGTAAGACAGAAAGAACTGGCTTGAAGCTTCCAAGATGGGCTCTAGTCTTACCATTTTGAACACAGCAGTCTGTGGGTTTTACACAGGATCCCAGATATGTTAGAGAAAAGTGACCAAGGCCAGCCTTCTTACTTCCACTGTACAACTGTGAGAAAGTTACTTTAAACGTCTCCAAGCCTCGAGTTTTTTTCTGTAAAGTGAAGAGAATACTGCCAACTTCATAAACGTATGATGACGAAACAACACAAGTAAACTGCTTAATACAGGGCCTGATACACTTTAGTGCGCAATACGCTTTTTGGTTTAATGGCTTTTGTTCTTGACGTGGTCCTCCCAAGAAAGTGTAACCAGGTATGTGAGGGGCAAGACTGGTCAGTCCCACTGCCTCCCATCTGTGGTGAAGGCAGCTGTGCTCAGTAGAGAATGAAAGCACCCAGAACGTTCTTGCTGATCTGACCAGAGTTCCACTCAGATAACACTGACCATTAAGCGGTTTACTGAATACAAATACCGCTTTGCCTCAGGTAACTTCTGTCTCGTACCTCTGCTAGACTGCAGGCTCTTGGAGGATGTGCTCCTGACTTACTCGTGTCCCCCACAGGGTCTAGTATTTGTCAGACACTCTGAATGGCTGCTGAATGACTATCCATACAGGGATAAAGTAAAACAGGCAAAGTCCCACACCTCAGAGATGTTCACTCCAGAGGCTATATTTTGCACAAAATCTCTTCTTTTGTTAAATAACTTCTATGCTAGTTTTCTAAAAGATGCTTAGATTTTACAAACTGTCATTTTCAGATTTAAGATTAAGTATCAATCAACAAAAAGTTGACAATCTAAAAAAAATCCCAGATATTTAGTAAATAGGCATTTTTATTTACGTTATTCACTATTTTTAGGAGGACAAACTATCCAGAAATGTTGTATAAACAAGTTAATAATCAAGTTGAAAAGACAATTTGAGCAAATAATTCACTTAAAAGCATCACATTTTTCTCAAAAAATCTAGCCTCTTGTTTTACATTTGTTGAATACCTATAATTTTCTCATTGATACTAAAAAAAAAACGCTTAAGCAAAATAAGATTCTGCATTGTAAGACCATATATTCCAGCTTAGTTAGACATGTGAATGCAGAACGGCTGCAAATTAAATTCCAGTATCCATCCTCATTCCCTGGTTCCTTCACCCATCTCTGTCCCTCTCAGCCAAAGACACAGATTCTCTTCCAACAGAAGCTGGACTTTACCTTGTACCTAATACATCATGGGGTCTGGAACTGATGCGGGCATTCACCTAGCTGCCTAATGCTGCTTTCTAAAAAGTCAGACAACTGAGGTTCAACTCCTACCTCTTCTAGCAGCAGGGCCCAGGGCAAGTCACTTAAACTCTCTAATGCTCAACTTCCTCATAAAGTCTAATAACCTCACAGGGTATGGTAAGAATTGAATTAAATATCATAAGAAAATAACACGAAATGGTTGCTTAAAAATGGTACTTACGGGGCTTCCCTGGTGGCGCAGTGGTTGAGAATCTGCCTGCCGATGCAGGGGACACGGGTTCGAGCCCTGGTCTGGGAAGATCCCACATGCCGCAGAGCAACTGGGCCCATGAGCCACAACTACTGAGCCTGCACGTCTGGAGTCTGTGCTCCGCAACAAGAGAGGCCGCGATAGTGAGAGGCCCGTGCACCGCGATGAAGAGTGGCCCCCGCTCGCCGCAACTAGAGAAGGCCCTCACACAGAAACGAAGACCCAACACAGCCAAAAATAAATAAATAAATTTATTTTAAAAAAAAAAAAAAATGGTACTTACTGTTAACCATTCCAAATCATTATTTTTCCCCCATGATGAAAACTGCCTCTTGCTTTATGACTCATCCTATTACTTAGCTTTATCACTCCACGTGCCTCATCAGAGTAACAAACCAGGCTCCCAGTCACTGCCCACATTCAGAATAAATTCAGCCATGGGACTCGCAAATCTTCCTCCTATCCCAACTCTGCCATTATCTTTGGAGATTTCAAAAATGCATGTAGAATCCAAAAGACCAGACTTAAAGTTCTTTGGGATTCCTAACTCTAAGAACCTCACTCACCTATAAACATTCTCAAGACTGTGCCCTGGATCTTGTTATAACTTATTTCATCTTAGAAATCTTCATATAGCTCCCTCTCATGCTACAACTCCTTGTGTTATCCCTCAACCACTGGCCATTATCTACATTACATACCGATGGTCCTCTCAATTCCTAAATTTTCCTTTATCTATTAGCTCCATCCTAAACCTCACTTCCTTCCCCGTGCAGCACACCAGGGTAGATTAACTGAACTATTCTCTATCAAAGCTCTTTAAGTCTCTTAAATCCCAGTTCTGCTATACCTCTCAGGCAAAACTCAGACTCCGGATTAATCCTTTAATAACATGCCTTTTCTCCTACATTTGGTGAACAATGGTCCTCTCCACAGTACGGCAGGGCTTTGCAGAAAACTGCGCAGCATTCAAACTGATACCAAATATCACGTCTAAATTCCTCCTGGGACAACCACACATCTCACTGATCCTTTCACTTGAATCTGGTTAGCTATTTTCTCCTCCTTCCCACCGCAGCTATTCTAAATGTTTTCTATTCTGCTTAAGGCCCCAATCACTCATGATTTTAATAATCACCTATATGAGGGGAGATTACTACACCTCCCCTCATATTTAGTAATCTCTCCTCAACTCCCTCGCAACACCTGCTACAGAGAATCTCACTTGGTGAAGCACTAAAGTCCCACACTAACAGCCACGAGTCAACTTGAAGCTGGAGCCTCCAGACCCAGTCAAGTCTTCAGCGTGACTGCAACCACACGAGAAGCCCCGAGCCAGAGCCACCCAGCTACGTGACACCTGGATTCCTGGACCTCAGAAACTGGGAGATAATAAACGTTTGTTGTCTTATGACGCTAAATTTGGAGGTAATGTGTTGCACAACAGTAAATGTCCTTCATATATTCCTATCTCAGTTGACATCAATCAACATCTATCTAGTCGCTCATTCATTCATTTAACCATTATTTGAGTACTTACTATGTGACAGAGACCTGTTATCCTCAATCTTCCCTACAATAAATTGTCATAAAATCTTTACAAGTTTATCTCCAAAACGTTTCTCCAATCTGCCCCTCATATTTGAGATTTCCCAAATCATCTCTTTCCCTCTCTCACCATAGTCCTAATTCAGGCCCTCACAATTCTCACCAATACTATATTACAATAGACTCCAAATTAGTTTCCTTGATTCTCATCTGTCCCTGTCAAGTGTGATCTATTTAAGACACAGAGAAACAGCACATACACAAGAGTTAAGGTGGCAGGACCAGGAGAAAGTTCTCTCAAGGAATAGATGACTCTGTAGTCTTTGTACACAAGTAACTTAGGCTTGATAGTCTTCATAGTTTTAGTAAAATAGAAAGTAGCTTACCTACTCAATGTGTATACAGAAAGAGGAAAGGATACAACTGTGGACAATTCAGAGACAGCAACATGACACAGTGCAGCCATACTGAGTTACATGATGTTGATTAGATAACACTGGGTTACATGATGTTGTAAAGCAATATAAGGCCATGCACTGGTTCCCTGTTGCTACTGTAACAATTTACGACATAGTGACTTCAAGCAACACAAATTTATTAATCTTATAACTATGAAGGTGAGAAGTCTGAAAAGAGGCTCTTGGGGAGTATCTGTTTCCCTGCTGTTTCCAGCTTCTAGAGGTCACGCATTCCTTGGCTCGTGGTCCCCTTCCATCTTCAGTGCCAGCAATTGCTGTAAAGTCTTTCTCACACCCCATCACTCTCACACTGACTCTCCTGCCTCCTTCTTTTGCTCAGAAGAATCCTTGTGATTATACTGCCCCATCCAAATAACCAAGGATAATCTCCATTTCAAGATCCTCAACTTAATGATACCTGTAAATGTAATGTAACATATTCACAGGTTCCAGGGATTAGGACGGAGACATCTTGGAGGTGGGGGGAGGGTGGCAGTATTCTGCCATGGTCCAGTCCCATAATTTGCTCTAGCGATGTTCCACAAGCCAGAAATAGAAACAGAGAAAACAAATAGCAAGTGTGACACAGGATTGAAGGTTAAAAATATGTAGAGTCCTAAAGAGCAATATTAAAGTGACAGGCTTGGCTTCAGGTCAAATTCTTATTTTTTTCTACAGCAGTTAACTTTGCTAATTCCTTCATGACCACAGAGTAGTCTTATCTGGGCTCCTTTTTCACCAGTATTTTCTGATTATCACCAGGAGATTGGGACAAGAAAGCCTGTACCGATCTGAACATACCTTACAATTAACAACATTGAAAGTGCACATTCTTCTAGGTCATTTAAGGAAGATATATGTCAGAATAGAAACCAGTACGACTAATTATCTGCCAAAGACATTCTATATTTGAATAAATAGTTTTAAAGAGTTTTCTGTACGTTGCATGAAGTCAACCCAGAAACATCCGACCAATTGTGCTGTAGTCTCAGCGAGTAAAAGATTTCTAGTTATCTTTAGGTGCCTAGACAAAGGCTTTTAACAAAACCAACTCCCACACTGACAGTTTGTGCTGGGAAGAAAGGAACTGTAACTGCAAACATTTTAAGCAAATGATGACTATAAAAAATAAGACTTTGTTTTACTTAAATTAAAATAAGTCAACATTATATTTTTAAAGGGTTCACTCCATGCCACGAAATAATTTATACATTTCCTTTTTCTGACCTAGGGCAATACGGTAGATCCAAGTTCAGATTATGTAGATTACAGTTTACATACAAGGAGAGAATCTGGTAAAATCTGTAATTTTACCCCATGCTTATGATTGCAGGGTGGCTGCTAGGTGATTGGCAACTCATACAAAAGATGAGTATTCCCGTCCCCACCATCCCTTCCAGCCCTCTCATCTGAGGGTATTTAGGGAAATAATAAGTCAAACTCACACTCACATGAGGGTGTTTAGGGTGTAATAAGAGTCACAGTCATACAGGCCCATGACAACATCTGACAAACCAGAGCAGGACTAAGTAAACAGCAGGTGCAAAGTTCTACATCCATTTTTAGATACACTAGATCCTCATTATTCATGGATTCCATATTTCCAAATTCGCCTACTTGCTAAAATTTACATGTAACCTCAAAATCTAACACAGTATGTTAAGCTTCATTCAGGCATGAATTATAGTGCTGTTTGCTGTGAGTACTCTGTTAATGAATCAACAATATGTATTAAATAAAGTGTCATTAAACAGAAATACACCTAAAACAAGGTTATGTAATGATGGCTTGATGAAAATGTGACCAGAGGGTGTCAGGACCATAACCCCGTATTTCCCCTATATAACTTCATAGAACATAACTACCTCAAACAATGAGAATCAAATGTATTTTATAATCCGTTCAACCTTTACTTTTGATAGCTGTGGTCCCTAATAATGTAGACTATATCTCCATCAGAGGAGAAAATATATACAAAAACAAATACGTTAGAGACAATGTCAGCAGAGGCTGAACCAAGGGGGAGAGGCCTGGAGAGTGGGTACAAATTGACATTTATTGACCTCCTCTCCTACACAAATTACCTTGTTTCATCTTTACAGTAATTCTATGAGATAGGCTTTGTTATTCTTATTTTACAGATGAGGAGGCTGAGGCTCTGAGAAGTTAAAACACTTACTGAAGGTCACAGCCTAGTAAGTGGTGAAACAGCATTCAAACTGGGGTCTGTCTAACCCACTGAACCACACCTCTGACCCGTATGGCAGGCACTGCTGCCTTATTGGGCCAGTGGCTCTGGGAACGTCGCTCTCTGGTCCACAACCGAGACACCAAAACCCAAAACATACCCATTAACTCCTGGGACTCAAAAAACTGAAATTTCCCTCATCCCCTTTACCCCTGATCATTACAGAGAATCATAACCAGAGAATGTGTCAACCTTATTCTTTAAATTATTCTTAAAAGCCGTATTAAAGAAGCTGGAAGGTACTAGCATAGTTTCTTTATCTAAGAAAATTAGATATATATATTCTACCCAAAACAAACAAACCAAACAGAAAAAGGTGCCAATAATGAAACATTTAAAATTTGTCATATTAAACTAATCTCTTGATTAAAATGTACACCTACTTTATTCTGGTCACATTTTCTCAAAAGTCTATAGAAGTTAGATAGCCTCATCCACCAGAGGGCAGACAGCAGAAGCAAGAAGAACTACAATCCTGCAGCCTGTGGAACAAAAACCACATTCACAGAAAGACAGACAAGATGAAAAGGCAGAGGGCTATGTACCAGATGAAGGAACAAGATAAAACCCCAGAAAAACAACTAAATGAAGTGGAGATAGGCAACCTTCCAGAAAAAGAATTCAGAATAATGATTGTGAAGATGATCCAGGACCTCAGAAAAACAATGGAGGCAAAGATGGAGAAGATGCAAGAAATGTTTAACAAAGACATAGAAGAATTAAAGAACAAACAAACAGAGATGAACAATACAATAACTGAAATGAAAACTACACTAGAAGGAATCAATAGCAGAATAACTGAGGCAGAAGAACGGATAAGTGACCTGGAAGACAGAATGGTGGAATTCACTGCTGCGGAACAGAATAAAGAAAAAACAATGAAAAGAAATGAAGACAGCCTAAGAGACCTCTAGGACAACATTACACACAACATTATAGGGGTCCCAGAAGGAGAAGAGAGAGAGAAAGGACCAGAGAAAATATTTGAAGAGATTATAGTCGAAAACTTCCCTAACATGGGAAAGGAAATAGCCACCCAAGTCCAGGAAGCGCAGAGAGTCCCATACAGGATAAACCCAAGGAGAAACATGCCGAGACAGATAGTAATCAAACTGGCAAAAATTAAAAACAAAGAAAAATTATTGAGAGCACCAAGGGAAAAAGGACAAGTAACATACAAGGGAACTCCCATGAGGTTAACAGCTGATTTCTCAGCAGAAACTCTACAAGCCAGAAGGGAGTGGCATGATATACTTAAAGTGATGAAAGGGAAGAAACTACAACCAAGATTACTCTACCCAGCAAGGATCTCATTCAGTTTGATGGAGAAATCAAAAGCTTTACAGACAAGCAAAAGCTAAGAGAATTCACCACCACCAAACCAGCTCTACAACAAATGCTAAAGGAACTTCTCTAAGTGGGAGGAAACACAAGAGAAGAAAAGGACTTACAAAAACAAACCCAAAACAATTAAGAAAATGGTCATAGGAACATACATATCGATAATTACCTTAAACGTGAATGGATTAAATGTTCCAACCAAAAGACACAGGCTTTATGAATGGATACAAAAACAAGACCCATATCTATGCTGTCTACAAGAGACCCACTTCAGACCTAGGGACACATACAGACTGAAAGTGAGGGGATGGAAAAAGATATTCCATGCAAATGGAAATCAAAAGAAAGCTGGAGTAGCAATACTCATATCAGGTAAAATAGACTGTAAAATAAAGAATGTTACAAGAGACAAGGAAGGACACTACATAATGATCAAGGCATCAATCCAAGAAGACATAACAATTATAAATATATATGCACCCAACACAGAAGCACCTAAATACATAAGGCAACAGCTATAAAAGATGCTAACAGCTATAAAAGAGGAAATCGACAGTAACACAATACTAGTGGGGGATTTTTAACACCTCACTTACACCAATGGACAGATCATCCAAACAGAAAACTAATAAGGAAACACAAGCTTTAAATGACACAATAGACCAGATACATTTAATTGATATTTATAGGACATTCCATCCAAAAAACAGCAGATTACACTTTCTTCTCAAGTGCGCATGGAACATTCTCCAAGATAGATCACATCTTGGGTCACAAATCAAGCCTCAGTAAATTCAAGAAAACTGAAATCATATCAAGCATCTTTTCTGACCACAACACTATGAAATTAGAAATGAATTACAGGGGAAAAAACGTAAAAAACACAGACACATGGAGGCTAAACAATACATTACTAAATAACCAAGAGATCACTGAAGAAATCAAAGAGGAAATCAAAAAATACCTAGAGACAAATTACAATGAAAACACGACGATCCAAAACCTATGGGATTCAGCAAAAGCAGTTCTAAGAGGGAAGTTTATAGCCCTACAAGCCTACCTCAAGAAACAAGAAAAATCTCAAATAAACAATCTAACCTTACACCTAAAGGAACTAGAGAAAGAAGAACAAACAAAACCCAAAGTTAGCAGAAGGAAAGAAATCATAAAGATCAGAGCGGAAATAAATGAAATAGAAACAAAGAAAACAATAGCAAAGATCAATAAAACTAAAAGCTGGTTCTTTGAGGAGATAAACAAAATTGATAAACCATTAGCCAGGCTCATCAAGAAAAAGAGGAAGAGGACTCAAATCAATAAAATTAGAAATGAAAAAGGAGAAGTTACAAAAGACACCGCAGAAATACAAAGCATCCTAAGAGACTACTACAAGCAACTCTATGCCAATAAAATGGACAACCTGGAAGAAATGGACAAATTCTTAGAAAGGTATAACCTTCCAAGACTGAACCAGGAAGAAATAGAAAATATGAATAGACCAATCACAAGTAATGAAATTGAAACTGTGATTAAAAATCTTCCAACAAACAGAAGTCCAGGACCAGATGGCTTCACAGGTGAATTCTATCAAACATTTAGAGAAGAGCTAACACCCATCCTTCTCAAACTCTTCCAAAAAATTGCAGACGAAGGAACACTCCCAAACTCATTCTATGAGGCCACCATCACCCTGATACCATAACCAGACAAAGACACTACAAAAAAAGAAAATTACAGACCAATATCACTGATGAATATAAATGCAAAAATCCTCAACAAAATACTAGCAAACAGAATCCAACAACACATTAAAAGGATCATACACCATGATCAAGTGGGATTTCTCCCAGAGATGCAAGGATTCCTCAATATACGCAAATCAATCAATGTGATACACCATATTAACAAATTGAAGAATAAAAGCCACACGATCATCTCAATCGATGCAGAAAAAGCTTTTGAGAAAATTCAACACCCATTTATGATAAAAAGTCTCCAGAAAGTGGGCATAGAGGGAAACTACCTCAACATAATAAAGGCCATATATGACAAATCCACAGCAAACATCATTCTCAACGGTGAAAAACTGAAAGCATTTCCTCTAAGATCAGGGATGAGACAAGGACGTCCACTCTCTCCACTATTATTCAACATAGTTTTGGAAGTCCTAGCCACAGCAATCAGAGAAGAAAACGAAATAAAAGGAATACAAATTGGAAAAGAAGAAGTAAAACTGTCACTGTTTGCAGATGACATGATACTATACATAGAGAATCCTAAAGATGCCAGCAGAAAACTACTAGAGCTAATCAATGAATTTGGTAAAGTTGCAGGATACAAAATTAATGCACAGAAGTCTCTTGCATTCCTATATACTAATGATGAAAAATCTGAAAGAGAAATAAAGGAAACACTCCCATCTACCACTGCAACAAAAAGAATAAAATACCTAGGAATAAACCTACCTAGGGAGACAAAAGACCTGCATGCAGAAAACTATAAGACACTGACAAAAGAAATTAAAGATGATACCAACAGATGGAGAGATATACCATGTTCTTGGATTGGAAGAATCAATATTGTGAAAATGACTATACTACCCAAAGCAATCTACAGATTCAGTGCAATCCCTATCAAATTACCAATGGCATTTTTTACAGAACTAGAACAAAAAAATCTTAAAATTTGTATGGAGACACAAAAGACCCCGAATAGCCAAAGCAGTCTTGAGGGAAAAAAGCGGAGCTGGAGGAATCAGACTCCCTGACTTCAGACTATACTACAAAGCTACAGTAATCAAGACAATATGGTACTGGCACAAAAACAGAAATATAGATCAATGGAACAAGACAAAGCCCAGAGATAAACCCACGCACCTATGGTCAACTAATCTATGACAAAGGAGGCAAGGATATACAATGGAGAAAAGACAGTCTCTTCAATATGTGGTGCTGGGAAAACTGGACAGCTACCTGTAAAAGAATGAAATTAGAACACTCCCTAACACCATATACAAAAATAAACTCAAAATGGATTCGAGACCTAAATGTAAGACCGGACACTATAAAACTCTTAGAGGAAAACATAGGAAGAACACTCTTTGACATAAATCACAGCAAGATCTTTTTTGATCCACCTCCTAGAGTAACGGAAATAAAAACAAAAATAAACAAATGGGACCTAATGAAACTTCAAAGCTTTTGCACAGCAAAGGAAACCATAAACAAGACGAAAAGATAACCCTCAGAATGGGAGAAAATATTTGCAAACGAATCAATGGATAAAGGATTAATCTCCAAAATATATAAACAACTCATGCAGCTCAATATTAAAAAAACAAACAACCCAATCCAAAAATGGGCAGAAGACCTAAACAGACATTTCTCCTAAGAAGACATACAGATGGCCAAGAAGCACATGAAAAGCTGCTCAACATCACTAATTATTAGACAAATGCAAATCAAAACTACAATGAGGTATCACCTCACACCAGTTAGAATGGGCATCATCAGAAAATCTACAAACAACAAATGCTGGAGAGGGTGTGGAGAAAAGGGAACCCTCTTGCACTGTTGGTGGGAATGTAAATTGATACAGCCACTATGGAGAACAGTATGGAGGTTCCTTAAAAAACTAAAAGTAGAATTACCATATGATCCAGCAATCCCACTACTGGGCATATATCCAGAGAAAACCATTATTCAAAAAGACACATGCACCCCAATGTTCACTGCAGCACTATTTACAATAGTCAGGCCATGGAAGCAACCTAAATGCCCATCGACAGACGAATGGATAAAGAAGATGTGGTACATATATACAATGGAATATTACTCAGCCATAAAAAGGAACGAAATTGGGTCATTTGTTGAGACGTGGATGGATCTAGAGACTGTCATAAAGAGTGACGTAAGTCAGAAAGAGAAAAACAAATATTGTATATTAACTCATATATGTGGAACCTAGAAAAATGGTACAGATGAACCGGTTTGCAGAGCAGAAATTGAGACACAGAAGTAGAGAAAAAACGTATGGACACCAAAGGGGGAAAGCTGCGGTGGGGTGGGGATGGTGGTGTGATGAATTGGGCGATTGGGATTGACATGTATACACTGATGTGTATAAAGCTGATGACTAATAAGAACCTGCTGTAAAAAAAATAAAAAGTCTATAGAGAAAAATGAGAAAAATATATAGGCTAAAAATGGTACCATAAATTGATAGTGTTAATTAATAGTCCCCAGCACAGTATCTTTCAAGGACTAGACAGTCAACAAAAGTTTACCAACCTTTTAGATCTACATGCTCAGTTTTAGTCATATTTAAGTATATCTTCTCTTGTTGCTCTGAGTAGACCATTATATTAAACACACACGAATACACAACTTCCTCTCAAAATTACTTGTACTTTGTTTACATAGTACTTCACTAGGCAAAAGATCTAAGAATAGACAGGGGACAAGGGGGGAGGAGGGATAAATTGGGAGACTGGGATTGACATATACATAGTACTATATATAAAACTGATAACTAATAAGAACATACTGAATAGCACAGGGAACTCTACTTGATACTCTGTAATGGCCTATAAAGGAAAAGAATCTAAAAAAGAGTGGAGAGATACATATATGTATAACAGATTCACTTTGCTGTACACCACACCTGAAACTAACACAACATTGTAAATCAACTATACTCCAATAAAAATTTAAAAAAGAAAAAAAAATGAATAGAATACTATTTGGTGTTTTGGTTATGAAGTGTTTTCTGAAAGAAATGAGATTCTGTTAAGACTGTGCTTAAGGAGAAACAGGATGAAAAATGCAAATACCTGTGAACACTCAGACACACATTTAGCAGAATAAACAAAATCTTTCCAACCAGAAAGCCCAATATCTAGAGTATGTAACTATCCAAACTCCGCACTTCATTTTATAAGGAAGAGAGACATGGCAAATAAAAAATGAAAGTAACAATTTATTCAGAAATAAAGTTTCAGCATTTGGCAAAGGATTAGTATAGTTCTGGCCTAATCTGTAAATATACTGATTATCAACAAGAGTCTGGAAGTGATAAAGGACTCTACATAATTTATGAATGGTATGACTTGAATGTAAGTATATTATTTTGGAAGGTAGAAAATCATTAATCCCTATGGTTAACTTCTAGTTAACTAAAATAATTCATTCTCCAACAATTTTGAATAGGGATTTATCTTTATATTTTACTAAAATTAGCAATTTTATTGATAATTTAAATATTAGTAATGTACTTTATGAACCATTTTATTTTCAAACCTTCTTAAACCTCAAAACAGAGGTGTACACATAAAGAAATACAGATTAGTAATTTTTAAAAGTCATTAAAATACTATCTCCCTTATAATAAATAAGGTGTTACCACGTAGCTGAGTCAATTATCCAAATCCCAAGTATTATGGTTAATCACTAAGTCTTGTTTTTCCATCCACTATAGGTCCTTTGGTAGTCTCAGCCTCCCTTTATATCTCAAAATGACAGTAATAAAAGATATAGGACAAAAATTTTTCACATATTCAACTTCACTACTTTTTATACATTCTTGTTAAAGTTCCGGTAGGAAAGAAAGATGTAATCATTAATGAAATAAGTTTGAGGCCTACAAATGACAGTACTCACTGCTGTAGTTTAATAGAAAGCTAAAAATAAAAGGTTTATTTTCTAAAATATTTGCTCTGGTCTCAAATGTTAAGTATACCAAACTTAACTGACTATAACTGGTGATCCTCAACCTGCAAAGACAGGTGTTTCCAAAATTCATTTCTATATATTAATTGACTGACAGTCAGAGACTATTTTCCAAAATATTTTAAAGGACCGTTAAGTTATGAAGTTAAAGTTAAAAAAAAAAAAAAAACCTTTATGGCTCAGAGCACACCTGAAAGTAGTATTTTCCCCACATATTTATAAAACTGTTTTTATTTAAAAAAAAACAAAACAAAAAAACCCCTGAATTCAGTTAGCAATTTTCTCCCATCTCTCCTCAGGTGTCTGTCTCCCAAAAGGGCTGGGGGACACCAATTCCAATAGACTCACTGTTGTTTTCATTCAAAAGTAGCCTGAAGGATAGAAACTTTCTCCGATGAAAAAACAAGTATGGCATTAAGAATTTCTATTATTCACATCAATCCCATTTTCATGGCGTAATATTCAAGTTTATTTGCTCACAGATAAAAGAGGTTTTTAATCTCATAACATAAATTGAAAGGACAGAATAACAGTACTTTACCACTCCTCACCCCACCCCCATTACCTCCTATTGTCATTTGGAAGTTAACTGGCTTTACAGACCCAGGTTACTCCATTCTCATCTCAAATTTAAGATGTGAAAATTTCAGAAATACTCATAATTTTAAGAAAGCATAGAAATTTACTTATTAATTAAAATAAACCAATTGTTTCAATCAAATTTTGCTGAACCCTTATCCTTCATACTACTTTTTAAGAGGTTGACAATTAGAAGACAGCACAAGATTTTCATAAACAAATAAGACAGAGAGGGGTGGGGGGGGAGAAAAATTGGAAAACTTCCAACGTACTGCCCTCAGAAACGGGACCTAAGCAACAATCCAATTAAGAAAGCAAGCAGTCAAAAGAAAAATAATTAAAATAACCACATAGTAGTAACTTTGACACCAAGTACGACAGTATCTAAATCAACCTAATTACAGAATTTTTAAAGTCTGGAATCACTGAAGCTGTTAATAAAAACATGAAAATATTATGACATTTATCTGAGAATATAAAAAAAAATAGCTGTTACAAATCTACCAAAGCCACAGTCACAAACTGTACAACCCACGTATCCAGAAATTGTGCAGTGTATGGGAGAGGCAGGTGGGTTTCACTCTCATCAGGTCTGTGATTCAAATGGTAAGCAAAACATAGTTCCAATACGGGGAAAAACAACTCCGTGGCCTCTTAGGAGCTGAGTGGGTAATATTAGTTAGAATGAAGGCACACACAGCAAAAAGAGACCTGCTAGTATGCCTGCCCCTCTCCTAGACCATTCCAGAGACCTGGGTTCGAATCCAAGATCTGCCAGTGACAAGCTATGTAGCCTTCAAATGACTTTACACCCTCAACTTCCATACCTGTAAAATGAGAGGGTTAGGCCGGTAAGAATCTATGGTTTCTTCCAGCTCTAAACCTTTTAACTCTAAAGGCAGTCTATTTATAAGTTTTTAGACAACTGATTAATAGCATATCATGCTTTTGTGCCCATTAGTAAAATACAGGAAATTAATTCAAACCACTCAGCTATGATTAAAAGACTACACCTAAGCTGCTGCATAATAGAATGTCAAAGCTGCAATGTAACAAAGGAGGGAAAAAAAGATGCTACATTTGGCATATGACAAGCTGAAACAATCCAAGTCATAACCAAAACTAAATATTATTATGAAACAGTATTTAGGTAATTCAAACAAACCAACTAGTGAGAAATCAGTTGAAGTTAACATAGAGAAAACAGAATTGTTTGAAAATTTCACTGGTTTTGGTATTATATAAACACATTCAGGTTTTGAATAGAGTAAAAGCAGAGTTAGTATTAAATGACTGATCAAAAGCCTATTTTTCCATATTTGCTAAGAATCTGGTATATCAATTACCTTCCTTTTGAAGTGATAAATAATACTTATATTTTAAACAAAGTGCTTTATGTTTTTATTTTTGCATCAAAAATAATAAAATAATATATAGCTTTTTGAAGCAGTTTAAGGGGAAGCCAAATATTTAACTATTTACGAGTAATTTAACTCAGCTGAAATGATCTAGCATTAATCCAGAAGAGCATCAGATACAACCCCTCAAAAATATTTACTGTCTCTACTATATAACAAAATTACGTGGTACATCATTATTTTCAATAAATATTTATTAAGCTTTTATAACACTATGTGCAAAACATATTAAGGTTACATAAAATATATAGTCTCTACAGCTGAGAAACTTACAGCCAAATTAGCGAAACAAAGTATATTTATAAACACAATAAATGGTGTGCAAATGTGTATTATTAAGTATCAAATAAGAAGTACAGACAATAAATGTTACAGTAATTCAGAGTAAGGCAAACCCAAAAAGGCCCAGGTTGGTCAGGGCAGTTCTTGGGAGGAGACGCATAAGTTGGGTATTAAAGGAAGACTTTTAAGACGGGTTTGATGCTAAGCACAGAGAACACAAAGCAACTGTTCCTGCTCTTTGCAACCTTATACCCAACCTTATACTAGTTACGTCCGTAAGTGATAACTGGACTAAACTATATCAAAAGTGCAATCAACTAAAAAAGTGTTGGATGGGCAGCTAACATGACAGGATGTTAAAAGGGAACTTTCTACTGAGAACCAGAGACAACGGACATTCCAAAGCAGGTGCCAGAACATTCTCAGAATTTCCAAAGGAGGCAGTCTAAAGTGTTGAGATGTGTTACCTCCTACCCTCAACACTAGTGAGAGAAGCTTCAAGGAGAACACAGAGCGGGGTTCTGGAGAAGAGTTCCTCGGGGAGAGCTACAGGAACAGGTGCTCTTGCCTTCCAGCGGGGAGGGAGGGGATGGATGCCTGCCTCTCACCTAAAGCCTAGAGGAGAAGGCTTTGATGGGACCACTTGAAGAGCTTGATATGTGTCTCGAGCACTCTGAAGAACACCCTGAACTGGCACCTGATTCACCCCTGGAAATTCCAAAGGATAAGAAGCTAGATGAAGAGGCATGTGAGAGCAGAAGAGAGACAGCTTCATTGGGACCACTTCCAGAGTTTGTCTGGACAAAGAATGAGTGCTCCATATGGACCAATGTGGGTCCAATGAGAGAGACAGAGAGAGCTGGGGTGATGGCATCTGGGTCCAGCCAAGAGGGTCACCTGAAGCTTGAACAGACCTCAGCAAAATGAACATGAGGTCCTGCCAGATCCAAGAAGCTGAGGAAGACATAAAAACCCAGCCAGAATACAGATGCATTCTCACTGTCAAGCAATGCGAGGTGGGCAACTGAGGTGGGAGGTGGAGGATCCACAGGTGAAAGAGAGAACTTTAAACATCTGCCAAGTCTACAGCAGCACTGAAGCTAGATCACCAAGCACTAACCGAGTGTTAGTTAGCTAGTTGCCGTTCTTCTTTCCTCTCTTCCCTTCTTCCTTGTCCAACTTGGGAGAAGTCAGAAACTCGCACTGACAAGACAAAGAAGGAGCAGTAAAGCCCGGTCAGAAGAAAAAAAACCCGTCCCGGATTACTGGCTTCCCCCTTGCAATGGGCAGAGCTAGGAACTGGGCATGGGGGAGAAGCTTCATCTTTAACTCAGGTTTGGTTTGGGGTTTTTATTTGTTAGTACTAGACATTTTAATAATCAAATTGAGACTTTTGTGACTTAATTACTGAAGGACAATTTGCAGTATCTAAAAGCAACCAGGAAAGTCAAGTTTATCCATGGGCAGGGAATGTGCCAGCCTCACAGCGTAAATTGAAAGGAATAGTGAATGACAAAAATAAAGCTGTTTTATAATTTCAAACCGTAAGTCCTGCTTCTCAATCGAATGCACTAAAAAGTCAACACAGTGGAGAGCAGAGAAGTACACAAATATGATCTTATAAAACATAACTACCCATCCAGCTTCTCTATCTTGAGATGGCTCAGTCATTAACAATTCCAGAAATCTGCCATAACATAACTCAGGAATCTAATAGTAATTCTTAAAATTTGACATGAGCAACAAAATATGATAGACTCTATTTATTTATTTATTTGGTTGCACCGGGTCTTAGTTGTCGCACGCATGTGGTCTCTAGTTCCCTGACCAGGGATCAAACCTGGGCCCCCTGTATTGGGAGCTCAGAGTCTTAGCCACTGCGCCATCAGGGAAGTCCCTAACAGCCTCACTTTAAAAGGCAAAGACTGTCTTGCTCCCTGCTGTATCTCTAACACTTAGCAAAGCACCACTTACATAAAAGATGCTTAAAGAACAGCTGTGTCCTTTCCATGCGATGGCTGCTAGGTTAGGTTCTTAGAAAACAGAACCTGAACAAATATGCCTGCAGCTGAGACTGCTTTTTAGTTAGTTTAAAATATGTCACTATGTGTAAAGTTATAATGTAGATTACTTTCATCCTTCTCCTTTCATTGTCAGCCAAATCTCAGAAAAGTGCATATTGTATTTTTAATACTGTACTATAAAAACAGAGAGCAACTGTGAAAATTTTAAACTCTGATATTCAAATACAAGAAAAATTACTATCAATATATACATTTTTAAAGATTTTAGCAGAAAACCCACAAAGAAACACAGTATCACATAATGTTATTAATGCAGGATGGTTTATTTTAAAAAGAAAGTAGCATTTAAAAAGTATATTATCCAGTATTTTACTAATACTTTGTTGGCATATATGTCTTTTCAGTGACAGCCTGAATTAAGAGCCTACTATCTTAGAGAGTTATAGTATCATCATCTTTCTTTAAAAGATTAGGAGGGCTCCTCTGGTGGCACAGTGGTTAAGAATCCGCCTGCAGATGCAGGGGACACGGATTCCAGCCCTGGTCCAGGAAGATCCCACATTCCGCGGCGCAACTAAGCCCGTGAGCCACAACTACTGAGCCTGTGCTCTAGAGCCCGCGAGCCACAACTACTGAAGCCCGCAGCCTAGAGCCCGTGCTCCGCAACAAGAGAAGCCACCTCAATGAGAAGCCCGTGCACCACAACGAAGGCAGTAGCCCCTGCTCGCCACAACTGGAGGAAGCCTGTGCACAGCAATGAAGACCCAACGCAGCCAAAAATAAATAAAATAAATAAATTTATATATTAAAAAAAAGATTAGGAAATTGAGGCTCAGAGGTTAATGACTTGCCCAAGGTCATACTACTAGTCAATGGGAGAGCAGGAGTTTTAACTCAAGACAGTGTGTCCGCTTCCCAAGCCATGCTAACAATAACACTGAAGAGGTGAGTTCTGTTGACTCATTTCCAAAAGAAATAAAATCTTATTTTAATGGTTACCTCTATAATGTCTAATTTTGAAATACAAGCTATTGCCAAGTTCCAAACATAGTTCTATTAACAAACCTCTACTGGTGTGAATTTATTAATAAACTCTTCATGAGTGAAAACTCTATAAAGCAGATAGCAGTAAAATTTCTATCAGTCAATATATTACTCATGATATCATTCTTATGGTATTTACAATAAGTATATGTGACTATAAAATTGACAGTTTCCAAGTTGGTACCTAAAGCAAGCAGGTCTTATTGTATGTTTCAGAAACTGAAGGGTGTTGGCTGAAACAGAGCCCTATTATCAGATTGTTCCATTTTCCTGCATTATCTCAGTAACAGAGGTAAGAGATGGGGTGGGATATTTCAGTGTTCACCAGTGGTTCTCCACCTGCCCATCCCTCCCCGGGGAACATTTGGCAACATGAATTGGCCTGGAGACGTGTGTATTGTCACTACTGTGTGTGCATGTGGGGACTACAAGTAGATGGTGCTAAACATCTTACAGTGCACAGGGCAGCCCTGCCCACGCCCAACAAGGAATTATTCAGTCTAACATGTCAGCAGTGTCGAGGCTGAGAAACTCTAGTGTGAGATCAAATGTCTGAGGTACTTAGCAGAGAGGGTGGCGTGAGTGTTTAGAGATTGTAACTATAAACACTAAATCAGAGTCCAGTAATACTCAGGAAAGATTAGATATAGCACTCAAGCCTTGATGAGAGCACTGGCAAGAGGGCAGCCTCCTGCTTTGTTAGGTTTGAGGTGGGTAGTGTAAAGAAAGTGATTGCAACTTCTAGTAGCACTCCAACATTTCACAGTTGTGCTGATTTTTTTTTTTTTCTGATAAAAGAACGGGAAATTGAAAAAGTATAAGTAAAAAGAAGAGTGGTTTGCTGGAGAGAAAAGAAACTTCATTTGTTAAACTGTACACAGTTCCACTACCAGCTTACTGAGTGTTTCTATGACTTACAGCAGGGCCCTAGAGGGTTACAACCTAAAACAAAAATAATGGATGTTTTGGACACACTATAAGAGAAAATCAGAATAAATAAATATACATGTGCTTCATTCTGGACATCAGTATTCTAAAGACCAAACATGATTCCAGAAATCCTGGCTTTTAGCTCCCAAATGTGTAAATGCTCTGATGGTATACTACTGTTCCTTCTTGGGCCTTCCCTTCTCTGAATTTGGGGACCCTCAGTCAAAAGAGAAAACAGTAAAAACTGGACACGTAGCAACCTCTGAGATGGTGCTGACATAAAACAAAAACCAAACACCAACAAGCAAAATTGCTTGGAGTTGAAAGAGTCAGACTTCAGAGGTTATCTAGTAGCAAACCCCACAATGCCAGCCTCTCTTCACATACCAACACCCCTAACAAGTGGTTAGCCGACTCCACTTAAACACTAAACTAAGGTCTATCACTTCTACTAGCTTTCAGAAACCACGAATCACTTCTTCTCACGCAATGGGCATTGAAAGATTGCGCCTGAGCTCTAAAGAGAGCAATGTAATTGATCTAAGTTGCTCCTGATCCACAGATACCAACTGTTTCTCATTACCAACATTTCCTTAAGTAGAAAAAAAGCTCACCATCCAAAGACGATTCTAAACCTCAACTGGCCAAATCTGCGGGCGTATCTGCCCCTTGAAAATTATCTTCTGATAGATTGAAGCATTTAACTAAATGCAGACACATGATTCATCTAAACAGCCTTGTTTGACATTTTGTCAGTATAAGGAATGACTCATTAAATCCTGAAAATGGCACGCTAGGTATGTTTTATCCTCCTACATCGCTCAGCAGGATTTATTCTCCCCTTAACTACGTAACCAATGAAAGATACTGATGAATTCTAAGACTCCGGATCATGTTGGGTAAATACGGTACTGTACTTTATACAGTTACAGTAAAGCCTCGTGGAGCCTTGGCAGATGCACGAGAGCAAAACTAAAGTGATTTATTATTGTGCCGTAAAAGAAGTAGATCCTAATTTCTTCTGTGCTGGCTTACCCCAAAAGGGTAGCGGGGGGCAAGTCCCATAAACCCAGCTTTGCTGTCGGGTTTAATTTAGTTTAAATTAACGTCACCAGCGTTGCTCCGAAGTTTGAACGGTTCCAGGAGGGAAATCTCTGGCTGTCGCTTCCCCAAAACAGCCCCCTTTCAACTCGCCGCGGGCGCAGGGCGCGCAGCCTCCCAACCGGGCAGGTGGACCCCGCGCGGCCCGCACGGGGTCTCCGCAGTGCCCACCCCGCAGCCGCTCCCTTACCTTGGTGAGCTGGGCGATTTTCTTGCTCATTTTCAGGTGCAAGTCCTGGCTGTAGTCCATGCAGTGCCCCGCCTGCTGCGCGGCGGCCGGCGAGGGCGCGAATTTGGCCGCCCCGGCCGCCGAGCCGCCGTAATAGTGCTGCTGCCAGCTCATGCCCGGGGTCGCCATCTTCCCGGCAGACCCCGGCCGGGGCACCGGTGCCCGCGCTCGGGGGGCGGCCCTCCGAGCAACGGCGACGGGGACGCAGGAGCCCGGGCGGCCGCTTCCGGACCGGACACCCGGCGCCCGCCAGCCGCGGCCGCCCGCGCCCCCCCGCCCGCGAACCCCCAGTCACCGCCGTCCAGGGACGGGGCGGCCCCGCCGGCCCGAAGCCGCGGGCGACACCGGCGCGGGGCAGATGCCCGGGGTGCGGCGGCGGCGGCGGCGGCGGCCCGGGGCCCGATCCGCTCTCGCCCGCTCTTCGGCTCGCGCCTGGCGGAGGAGACGTGGACGGCGTGGCCCCGCAGGTCCCGGTCCCACCCGACACCCAACGGGACAGCCGCCTAGGGCGTTGCGGAGGGAGGAGGAGACTGGGCGAGCTGCTGCGGGGGGAGGCGGGGACCTGGAAGAAGGCGCGGGAGCCGCTGAGCCACCGTTACCAGGGTGCGCGGCCCGCGGAGCGCGCGGGGTGGCGACGTCATTTCCCCGCAGCCAAGCTCCGCCCCGCGCCGCCGCCTTCCCCGCAGCCCCGCGGCCGGCGAGGGCGCCTCTTGCGGGGCTCGCAGCCAGTGTCTACCCCTGCGGCGGGGAGCCCCGAGCTCCGGGCGGCCGGTGGTAAGCCCCGTGTGCCGCGCGTGCCAGAAAAGACGGGCCCGTGGTCACCTTCGGTGTGTAGAGCGCATGCCGATTTACCGAGCCTTTGCACGTGCATCATCGCGTGCGCTGGGCCCAAGTGGCTCTTCCCCAAGAAAAGCGGCAAACTCACATCCCGCTCTCTCCCAACGATGGCCTCAGCACCGGAGACGTGCGTAATGAAGTCGCGGGGAATCCGATACCCCCTACCCAGACCCTTCCTTCCAAACTCACACAAACATGATTGTTACTGTCTTAGGCTGACGGACTACGTGCCAGGCACTGTCCCTCATTCAACACCAAGTGTCTATGTGGAGAGGACACCTTCATCAGTCAATTGGTATAGCATTGCACCACTACTTCTTCCCAGTCTAATGGAGCCCCAGGCAATTATATATGAAATCTACTTAGCTGCAAGTAAAGGGGAAAACAGAAGCTGAACAAGATGTCCTTAAGGATTTGGAGCTGGGCTAAAATGTGTCATTACTTGTGCATTTTCACCTTACTAAATGTGTTATTTCCTACTAATTTTCTCCTAACATCTCTGCTCCTGCAGGTCAAATAATTTTTTTTTTAACGTAGTGTCCTGTGTTGAAGTAAATCAGTCATTTTAGAGCATTCTTAACACAAACTTTAAAAATATAGAATCGTGTCTATTTAAAAAAATATGTTCTCATGCAGTTTTGCAGGACTGAATCCTCTCCTATTATAATATGTAATTTCTCTTTAGCATGCAACTAACCACCATATAAATCTGATATTATTAACAAATCCGATTGGGGGCCATATTAAAGTATTTGTGACACAATCTAAACCTACAAGGTGAAGGTCGAATAGGATCTTGAAATACTTCTGGAACTGTTGGAATTCCAAAAAGGAATTTTGAAATTGGCTACCTCTTTTCCCAGATGCTAAGTACTCAGCCTTCCCTCTAACAGAACTTTCAGAAAATAAGTTGTCTAGTTCCAAGGTCCTGAATGGAGCAGATGGCCAGAAACAAATATCATGCAAATTTTGCTCCCTTCTTAAGCTCTAATGATTAAATGAAATTAAAGAGAATTAGAAGGTGGGTTATTTCATCAAATTCTAGGCATGGAAGATTCACAATCATTTTAGAACCCTCATGTCCTTTATATTCTATGCGGGAGTGTGTGCTCCAAATGCTCCTAAGTTTCCCTAAATTTTTATAGCTAACTTTTGCTAGGGCAAAGAAGGTGTTTTTTGTTTTTGTCTCTATGATACAGTGGAAAGAATATAGGACTGGAAATAAGACCAACGTGTAGCCTCAACTGAGTCACCAATCTTGTTCATCCCTCAAGTGCATCCTCTGAAGAGTGTTATCAGCCCCTTCCCGGTCTAACTTGGGAGTTAAAGGTTGCAACTCTGGTCCACTAGTAGTTCACTCTGAACCCCATCACAAGAGTTCCTGCCATCGCTATACAGCATAGCCCAGGAGGAGCCTTTTCCTAAATGCTCAATAGACACCCAGTGTCATTCCATGAATTAAATAGTTTTACCTGACCACAGTGGGATAAAACAGGTCATCTGATACAGAATTCTATTTAATTATGAATGATACATAGAAATATAAAGTCTAATATAATACACTCATAATCCCATCACTCAGAATCACACTTTTAAAAAATTCAGTGAAGAAGTTGTGCAATAAGAGAGAAAAGAGGAAAAGCTAGTTAGGTAAGAAATCTTTGTTTAGCACCTGTATCTCCCGTGAGATGGTTTATGCAGAAATATTTCTCAAAAGCCTATTGTGTGCCAGGTGCTGAGGCTGCAGTGATGACTAAGAATCAGTCTCTGTTAACAGTCTAGTGGGAAAGACAGACAAGTAATAAGGTACAATACAGTGTGGTAAGTGTTAATTAAAGGAACTCACAAGAGGGGCCCTTAACCCAGCCTTGGAGTGTTGAGAAGGCTTCACACATGTGAAAAGGTCATGTCTGAATGGACTCCTGAAGGATGAGTTCTTCGGATTAAGAGAGATAGTAGATGTGGACTGCTGGCTCTGAGGACAGCAAGGGCAAAGCCCTGGGGATGAGAGAGAGCATAACCCATTTAGGGAACAGCAAGTGGTGTGATATGGCTGAAGCCAAGGGTTTGATGGGATGTCAAAATATGAGGTTGGGACTTTATTCTAAAGGCAATAAAGAGCCACTGAAGGGCTTTAAGCAGGTGACTGAAATAATCACATTCGCAGTTTAGTAACGTAACTCTTGTGACTGTGGAAAATGGGTTACATGGGCATCTTTGTAGACATGGAGACTAGTTAGTTGGGAGGCTATTGCACTTACTCAGGTAAGAGAGGATGGACCAGTGACCTAAAATATGGCAGTGAGA
This sequence comes from Eubalaena glacialis, assembly GCF_028564815.1. Taxonomy (NCBI): domain Eukaryota; kingdom Metazoa; phylum Chordata; class Mammalia; order Artiodactyla; family Balaenidae; genus Eubalaena; species Eubalaena glacialis. Next base: position 42,657,569 of record NC_083727.1, on the reverse strand, counting down.
ATAAAAGAAATGGATGGATCTGAAACAACCACAAGTTAAAATAGAAAGGACACTGGGGCTGAGGAGGAGAGAGTAGTCAGGGGTTCCCCCTGAGACAGGGACTGGAGAAGGAGGAAGAGGTGGGGGAAGGTGATAAATTCAAGGTAGAACGTGTTATCTTTGAGATGCCTGTGGGACACCTAAGTGGAGATATTCAGTTGCAATTGAATATAGAATAGGAGAGGTAATAAGAGTAATCAAATTTAGCACAGGGAAATCAGCTCGGTGCTTTGTGACCACCTAGAGGAGTGGGATAGGGAGGGTGGGAGGGAGACACAAGAAGGAGGAGATATGGGGATATATGTATACGTATAGCTGATTCACTTTGTTATAAAGCAGAAACTAACACACCATTGTAAAGCAATTATACTCCAATAAAGATGTTAAAAAAAAAAGAAAAAAAAGAGTAAGCAAATTTGAATACAACAAGAGAAGGTAAGTATTGCTTACGTGAGAAGACCAGAAGCCATCGGTATGTGAAAAGAAGCATCTGTCTAGGTGGGTTGTCATCTATGACATGATAGAACTTATCCTTGAGAAGTAGTTGTAATCCATAGATGGAAGCATCAGGCCCAAGGGAATGATACCTGAGAAGTGGGCTTTTAATGCAGAATTTGGGCACAGCAGGAGTAGAGGCTGATGCAGGGGTATAGTCACTGAAAGCAAGTAGAGGAATGAGCTGGAAGTAAAAATAATTGTGAGGATTAAAGCTGGAACAGAACTTCAAGTCTCTTATTTTACACATATTAAAGATTAGAAAGGTTGAGTTGCACAGATATTAAAAGCCAGTTAGAGCTAGAATTATGACCTAGATATTTTAAACCCCAGTTCTCTCTGGTTTACCAAACAATAGTTTAAAGCTGTTTATCAGAGAATCTCTGTTCTGGTATTCTTTAACTAGACATTTCTTATGCTAATATTTCCATACACTGATCTTGCAATTATGATTTATATTTGCAATGATGTCGCACAGGCTTGCAAATCCCCTACACACTTTCTGAATTGTTAGAAACGGTGGGAGGAGGGAAGAAGAAAGTGGTAGTGGTCACTGTAAAGACCAGTTAATGATGAAGCTAATGAGGCTCATGTGATTCCTTCCAGGAGATGTCCTCACGAGTGATAACATGATTATAAAATTTAGTGAAAATTTATAAAGATAACATTTTTTGTATTTTTCCATTAAACTTCCCAAATTGTGTATACTTCAGGCTCCAGAAAACCTAGATTAACCCCAGGCAGCAGTACCTAAAGTTAAGAATTAAAATGAGGACTGGAATGGAATATTTCATACAATGGACTATTACTCAACCAAAAAAAGAATGAAATAATGCCATTTGGAGCAACATGGACGGACCTAGAAATTATCATATTATGTGAAGTAAGACAGAGAAAGACAAATATCATATGATATCACTTGTATGTGGAATCTAAAACAATGATACAAATGAACTTATGAAACAGAAACAGACTCACAGACATAGAAAACAAATTTATGGTTCCCAAAGGGGATAGTTGGGGGGGAGGGATAAATTAGGAGTTTCGGATTAACATATGCACACTACTATATATAAAATAGGTAAACAACAAGGACCTACTGTATAGTGCAAGGAACTATCTTCAATATTTTGTAATAACCTATGGAATTACAAAATGGAAAAGAATCTAAATATATATATATTATTTTTCAGAAGAATTTCATATGTATTTTATATATATGTATAACTGAATCACTTTGCTGTATACCTGAAACTAACACAACATTGTAAATTAGATATACTTCAAATTTTTTAAATGGTAAACAAAATTTTTTAAAAAATGAGGATCAAGATGCGTACTCAAAAGTTAGTGGACCAAAAGCCCAGGCAACAAAAGAAAGAACAGGTAAATTGGACTTCATCAAAATTAAAAACTTTTGTGCATGAAAGGACTTTACCAACAGGGTGAAAAGGCAACCCATAGAGAAAATATTTGCAAATTATATATCTGGTAAGGGATTAATATCCAGAACTTATGAAGAACTCCTATAACTCAACAATAACAATAACAAAACAACGCAACTGCCAAATAGGCAGAGGACTTGAATAGACATTTCTCCAAAGAATATATACAAATGGTCACTAAGCACATGAAAAGATGCTCAAGACTACTTACCATTAGGGAAATGCAAATCAAAACCACAATGAGATACTGCTTTACACTCATTAGAATGGTTATTATAAAAACAAACAGAACAAAGTAACAAGTGTTATATGAAGAAATTTGGGACCCTTGTGCGTCACTGGTAAGAATGTAAAATGGTGCAGCTACTGTGGAAAACAGTATAGCAGTTCCTCAAGAAATTAAACTTAGAATTAACATATGATCCAGCAATTCCACTTCTGAGTATGTATCAAAAATAATTGAAAGCAAAGACTCAAAGACATATTTGTATATATTTGTACACCAATATTCACAGGAGCATTATTAACAGTAGCCAAAACGTGGAAGCCACCCAAGTGTCCATCAACAGATGAATGAATAAATAAAATGTGGTATATATATACAAAGGCATATTAGCCTTAAAAAGGAAGAAAATTCTACATGCTACAATATGGATGAACCTTGAAGACAGTATACTAAGTGAAATAAACCAGTCACAAAAGGACAAATACTGTATGATTCCATTTATATGAGGTACCTAGAGTAGTCAAATTCATAGATACAGGAAGTAGGATATCTCCTACTTTTTTATGTTCCTATAAAAAAGTTATATATCAATTATATCTCAATTTTAAAAAAAGAAAGTAGGATGGTGGTTGCCAGGCCTGGAAGGAGGTGAGAATGAGGAGTTATTATTTCATGGGCATGGAGCTTCAGGTTGGGAAGTTGAAAAAGTTCCAGAGGTGGATGGTGGTGATGATTGCACAGCAATGTAAATAACTTAATGCACTGAATTGTACTCTTAAGAATGATTAAAATGGTAAATTTTATGTTATGCATGTTTTACCACAATAGAAAAAAAAGTGGACACTGATTTCTTCAGTGAAAGACATCCTTGCTACTTATGGGAAATCCATTTTAGAGACCAACGAGAGAATGCTGCTCCATCAACCAACAAACATTTTTTGAATGCTTCCTTTGTGGAGGTGAAACCGTCATTTTCTACCCCAGGTCGTCGTTAACTATAGGGAACATCTGGATTTGAGGTTTGACAGAAGGAAGAAGTGAGGAAATGTTCTTCTTTTTTCTTTTCTCCTCCATCCCACTTGTGCCAGAAGAGTCATAGAGATCAAGTCAGCCAGTCAATTAAGAATGGTATTAAATATCTACAAAAATGCATGACAAGTGGGGGTGGCCAGGTGATCTCCAAGGAACCTTTTGTTCTCATCTGCATCACATTGTTAAGCCTCTTAGGAACATTCAGTACTTGAATGGGACTTAATCTAAGGTCATGCAACAAGGCTTAGTTGCATAAGGGACTCAGAATCAATAGAGACTGTCTACCAGCAAATGAACTCCAGGGGAATCAATAAACACAGTAGATCTGTGTAAGACTTCACACAAATACAGAAAATATTTTGCGTTAAACATTTTTCAAATGACCACTATTCTCTTAATGCAAGGCTCCAAGTTTAATTGGAAAGAGTATCAGAATCCTGATAGTCCAGGCCTGATTGTGCCACTAAACTACAATCTTTTTTTTCATCTTTAAAGCAAAGACATTGCCTTGATCTTGAGGGTTTCTTATATTTCTCACATATTACATGGTGAATTATCTCGTATTTTTAGAATATAATTTTGTTACATTTATCTGGATATACCACAAATCAATCATGTCCCAACCTTCACTTTCACCTTTTAACACACCCAAAGCATGGTACACAGTATAATCCTAAGTCAGGTTTCAAATCTGTCCAGATAAATCCAGATGGCTACAAGCTGCTAGACATCACCATAAATGAGTTTGCCTTTCATTGATGTCTTGCTATGTGCTTCCTTCTCTTTTTAACCACTTTGTTATTTTTTTGTTCCTTCCCCTTGAGCTCAGAAAACTCATCTCTGTCACATCAATCAATTGAAAATAGTATTGAATACCTTCTAAAATGCGCAATCCATAACAAATGTTTAATAACTGTTTGTTTCTGAATTTTAGTTGACTTCTTCCACCAAAAATATTATTAGTTTTTCCTTTATTAACAAAGCCAAATTTTTCTATAAACATCATGATCAACCGGCAGCTAACTGGTTTATCAACCTGCTCTGTGTGAGTTTCTCTGAAAGCAGAGACTGAATCAGGTAGTTTACCTGGTAGGTGATTGTGGGAGCCAGAGAAATTGACAAAGATAAGAAGGAAAAGCGATTAGAAGATACATTATTGATCTGACTACCACTTTGATCAATTGGGACTCAATCTCACTAAGGACTCTGAGGAACCGTGTAGAATGCATATCAAAATTTTCCCTGCTGGGACAGAAGGCTGACACATTTATTCACTATATCCCTTCACTCATTGGTTGAGGGTGGCTCTCAGGGGAATTAACTTCCCTGTGTGTCTGGTCATTCAGTATGGGTTTAGCTCCTGGGGCTTTGGAGAGAGCTGTGTTAGCAGCAGGCACTTGAGGGGTACCATGGCCTATGTAGGAACTGTCCAGCACCTCTGCAGCTGAAATCAAAGGAAGTGGCACAGGACACCAAAAGTATCTGCTGTAGTCTATGACTTGCACCTTTCAGATCCATTTTTTGCCCTATGTAAAGTCCATTCTACCACCAGTTCTTTAAGGTCATGGCCAGCTGCTAATTTTCAAAAGGAGTTAAGGCAAGAGAGTTAGTGTAGCAAGCAGATGTCCCTTGCTGCAACTGGTCCAAAGGCCATAACACATTCATCAGGTCCCTTCTCCACCACCCATTTTACATTCCTTACCCTTAGCAAACACTTCTGCTGGTCTGTTATTTGCTTGGTGGGGAGACCCAGGCCTTCAACCTTGAGGAGTTTAAGCTTTGCCCATGTCAGGCTGAGGTTGCTAAAAGTTTTCATTCGGTGCTATCACCAAGCATGGAAGGATAAGGTGAATCCCAGTGAATCTGTTGAGATCTAGAAATACTCCTCCTTTTCTCCATTATTTAGCAAAAATCCTAGGTGCTCATGATAATTGGGTCAATTACCCTGCCAGTATAAAAAGTGCCTTTCTTTAAGTGCTGATCTTCTGGAATAAAGAGCCAAAGTGAACAGGTGGTAGTCATAGCTATAGGTTTTGTGAGACTCTTACTGTGCCCCCTACTAGAATTGATTTTCTTTCTCCCACCTTTAGCAGTAACCAAGACCTAAAAATCTCATAGAGCCTAGGGACATGGGAATAGGAAGCACAAATTCTGCAAGTATTTCTGTTACTGGGTATGATGGTGAGAGGAGCCATTCCTACTTCCCCTCCTTGGTTTCCAGACTCATGTATTTTAGCTGTTGAGTACACAGCACCCTATATCGGTCATTGGCTAAATGCATATACCATGTCCTGTAGGACAACTCTCAACCATGCGGGATGTTGTCCCAAACTAATCTTAGTTCTCAGATAATAATCCTGAAAGATATACTATAAGCAAGCAACCCAAGCACATATCCAGAATAGGAGATGCTTCCTGTAGGGATGAACTGCTTCCTCCTCTGTGGGGTGGGGGTGGGGACATCTGATGTAATAAACTTGCCACTAAGTGCCTGGCTGTGTCCTTGAGGATTGATACCCTTCCCAATGCTTAGTACTGGTCTTTGTTGCTGATAAGTCAGAACTTCTGCAGAAGCAGTAGCTATGTCAGTTTGGTGAGAAGAAGCCAATACTATTAGGGCCATGTATAGTCTCTATACCTGCCAACAAGTCTACTATATTCATGGGTTCATTGCACTAGCACTGAGGTGTCAAGAATAGAAGCTGGCTTAACCTAAATGGGAGGAAAGTCCAAAAGGGAGGGGATATCTGTATGTGTATGGCCGATTCATTTTGTTGTGCAGTGGAGGCTAACACAACATTGTAAAGCAAACATACTCCAATAAAAATTAATAATAAAAAAAAAGAATAGAGGCTGGCTGACATTTACCTGAGGAGAATCCTGTCTGCCTGGTTTTTAAGAGCCTAGTCAGTGATAGATGCTTTATGATAGATGTTAGTGTGAGACATATAGCTGTGCATATTTGTTTCTACTCCTTTAGGTACTTACATATGCTTTTTCCTCAAATCTCTTTATACTAAATATTATAATCTTGCTCATTCTAGGCCTCCGACAAATCAGCCTAATAATTCACCACTGCACAAGAGAGCATATATAACCTTATGTCAGGCTAGTTCTTCCTCCATACACCAAGTGCCTATTCCATGCTCTGAGAACTGTGAGAGTTTCTCCTCATCACTGTCTTTTAGGGCTACCTGTGAATGGGGTATAGTGCAATAGCAGACCATTTGTACCTGTACCAACATATTGAGCCAAGCCATCTTTAAAATAGGCTCAGATTTTTTTCTTCCTCTATCACTTGGTCACAGGGAACATCCCATGAAGCCATGGGTGTGGACTGATAGAGACTCACTGATGCAACAGAGGTTAGTGACATGAGAATCTGACTACCTGTTTATAAAATTTACTTGTGCCTTCTGGACTTTCTCAGGCCCCATCCCATATGTACCATTTCTATCATATGATGAATTGCTGCTGTGCAAGCTCACCTTGTAACTTAGATGTTTTGACATTTCCAGTTGCAGTCACTTGATGTCACATGGTCATGTTTTCAGTCTCTACTAGGACGCTGGAATATACCAGAAACTGTTTTTCAAACACTGGGTGGTTCCCTGTAGCAGAAGTCATGTCTTGACTCAGAATCTCAGATCTCTGAGTTGCCACTCTTTTGTTAAATATCTCTAGCACCACTGAATCTGTCGGGTCACGTAGTCCTAGATACAAGGAAGGTTGCACCACTGCCTGAACCTGCCGTAGAGTCTTCTCTTGCTTTGGACCCTACTTGTAATTGGAAAATTTCTGAGCCACTCAATAAATGGTTTGGAACAGTATACCCCATGTGGTATCTGCTGCCTCCAAAATTAAGGACCAAATTTGTGCTGTACTTCTTTCTAAATGTTAGGAATACAAAGTTCAATAACTAAGTATATCCATCCTAGTTATGCACTTGGATATTGGGAGAGTAACCATAATATGGCCTGCAAGCCTACTGGAGATGCCTTGTACCAGGACTGCATTTATCCCCTGGCCTCCTTAAGCTCCCACTTTACTGATGGGGCCATGTTGGCATTTAGGTTCCCTGTTATTAGTGTCACCTTAAATTCTGTATCTAACAGCCCTTGAAAGGTTTGGGTAAAAGGTCATAGGCTTTTTTAGGGGAAGAACTGAAGAGTTAATGTATATATTTATAATGGAGTTTCAGGGTCTTCCCTCAAGAGGGATCAGGATTCCCCCTCAGACAGTGGGTCTGGGCCTGAGAACTATCTCAGATATGGAAACTCAACAAAGGATTATGATTTTCTGTTATGGTTGCTGATCTTAGCCTGCTGCTCACCTGCTTTTAATTTTTTCTGAATATGAAAGTCAAGTAATACTTTTGCAGGCTGACTATCTATCTTATCCCTAGGAACATAAAGGTCTATTAGCAATTACTCCAAATCCCTGGGTCCAGGCACCCTGGTTACCCTTCTAATCTTATTGCCTATTACAGTAATTATGCCTTTGATGTTTAAGTACAGCTACTTGGCCTTTAATATCATGGAATTTTTTCAATCCCATTGACTCTAGGGAACCCAATTCTGTGGCAGCCTTTTATTCCATGAACCCTAGTTCATAGACAACAATGACACTGAGATTTTTAAAAATGCTAGTGCATTTCTTATTGCCCTAGCGAAGGGAGTATTCTGGGAAACATAGTCAAAGAGTGGGTCTCACATAAAAAGCTCATTCTAATGTGCTACCTCCTTGAGCCTTCTGACCTGTTCCCTTATACTCTGATGGCAGTTCTGGCATCTCTACGTCATTGTCTTGTCCAAGCTTCAAAGCACCATCTTAGCAGTGTGTTGGGACAAGCTCCAGGGACAATTGAAAGGATGTTAAATCCTGTGCCATATTATATTTTCCAATAAACTCTCCCCTATTGACCCTTATATCCCACTCACTATTCAATTTAACACTTTTTAATCTATTCCCATAGATCTTTCCCTCATTCCTGTCAGTACATACTAACCAGATACTGTAATTCTTTCATTAAGTTATTTCTTCCCATAGCAGAGACTGTACCTCTCTCCTACCGTATTCTAGGTCCTGGCTCACATTATCAATCTGAAAGCAACTGAGGAGTCAGTGGAGGGGATCCCAAGAAGGACGGCATCATCTTGTAAGTCCTTCCTCTCAGGGAGGTGTTTATCCTCTTGAGGCAAGGGGAGACTGCTGTCCTCTAGCGAGGGGAGAAGAGACTGGCTTCTACAGCCTCCATGACTCAAGAGCATCCAGGGTTTAAGGTCCGCATACATTTCCTCACTGATGCCTTCATTCCAAGTGTTGCGGGTCCCGGTCTTTCTCTGTCAAAGCTGTCACTTGAGCAGGGAGACCCTCATGTTCAGTCTCCTTTGCCATTGTGTCACTCTTAATATTAAATTCGGAACCTGGCTTTCAGCACAGCCTGCCCTTTTGCCACAGGATCTCCTTACTGTCTGTCACGGAGGACTCTGATTTTCACAGAATGCCATGAGTTGATAGTTGGCTGGACTGAACTTATCTCTCTTTTCCTTTAAATCATTCTTCAAGGCTTCTAAGGCAGTTTACAAAAGCCATCCAATTCCACTCCATGTGTAATTACCATTGCCCCTTTTCATGCCAGTATTAGAGATACTGGATAAGCAAAGCTCCCTCTTCTTTTACATCCTATCCACCACAGTTGAGAGTTTGGTATTTATGCCAGAGGTATGGACATTACAATTACCACCAGCAATGGAGTTTTTGTTTCCATCTAACTGGTGAATAAACCATTTTCAGAATACTATCCTGAGGTCTGCTTTCTAGGGTTATATTTGGTATTACTGTCTTAGTTTGGGGGTCCCTCAAAAGCAGAGCCTGAAGTAAGGACTTGAGTTTAGGTAATTAATTTTCTGGATGACTCCAGAAAATAGGAGGGAAGTGAGTAAGCTTATTGAGAGAAGGAAGAGGAAAAAGTCAGTGAATGGGAGAAAATATTTACTAATCATATATCTGATAAGGGGTTAATATCCAAAATATATTTTTAAAAAAAGCTCATACAACTCAAAAGTTAAAAAAAAAAAAAAGCAAAAACAAACCAATTCAATTTAAAAAATGGGCAGAGGATCTGAATAGACGTTTTGACAAGTAACACATGCAGGTGGCCAACAGCAACATGAAAAGTTGTTCAACATCACTAATCATAAGGGAAATGCAAATCAAAACCACAGTGAGATATCACCTTACACCTCTTAGGATGGCTATTTTCAGAAAAACAAGAGATAACAAATGTTGTCCAGGATGTGGAGAAAAGGGAACCCTTGCACATTGTTGGTGGGAATGTAAACTGGTGCAGTCACTGTGGAAAACAGTGTGGCGTTTCCTCAAAAATTTAAAAATAGAACTACCATATGATCCAGCAATTCCACTCCTGGGTATTTATCCAAAGAAAACAAAAATACTAACTTGAAAAGATATATGCACCCTATGTTCACTGCAGCATTATTTACACTAGCCAAGACATGGAAACAACCTAAGTGTCCATCAAATGATGAACAGATAAAGAAAATGTGACATAATACTATTCAGCCATAAAAAAAGAATGAAATCTGGCTATTTGTAACAACATGGATGGATCTTGAGGGCATTATGCTAAGTAAAATAAGTCAGACATAGAAAGACAAATACCATATGATCTCACTTAGATTCTAAAAAAATAAAATAAAATAAACAAGCTAGTAGATACAGAGAACAGATTGGTGATTGCCAGAGGTGAGGGGTAGGGGTGGGCAAAATGGGTGAAGGGGGTGAAAAGGTACAAACTTCCAGTTATAAAATAAATAAGTCATGGAGATGTAATGTACAGCTTGGCAACTACGTTTAATAATACTATTTGTATTACACATTTTAAAGTTGCTGAGAGAAATAAAATGGAAGAAACTATTGATCCATGATACAACATGAATGAATCACAGAATAATTATGCTGAGTGAAAGAAGCCAAAAAAAGTGTGTACTACATGACTCCATTTACATAAAATTCTAGGAAATGCAAAGTAATATGTAGGAACAGAAAATAGATCAGTGGTAGCCTGGGGAGGGGATGAGGGTGTGATGGGGAGAAGCAGGAGGAGGGAGGGGATTATAAATGAGCAAGAGATAGCTTTTAGGAGTGACAGATATGTTCATTATCTTGACTGAGGTGATGGTTTCATAGGTACATACCTATATCAAAACATCAGATTCTATACTTTAAATATGTGCAATTTATTTTTGGTCAGTTATAACCCTAAGAAGTTTAAAAAAAGAAAAAGAGCAGTACTTATTTTTAATCATATACAATTATCAATTAATTTTGTTTATTACTTCCAACCAGTGCGCCTGGTCAATCTAACCATCAGCTTGCATGCCCCTTCTGAGCTAGACTGAGTGTTTTTAACAAATGAAATTGGCTTCTCAAGTCCATGTTTCTCCAAGATCTCTGACACACAACAAGTGAAAGAAGAATTTTTGTCTTGCTACCAAACCAAAAACCTCTAAGAATCTTAAACATACAAGTAGCACTTAGGTGTTAAGTATTTTTAAAAAAAGGCACATAGAATGACCCAATTTTACATATTATATTAATTCTCAGCAGAAAAAGCTAATAATTATATATCAGATCTTATTTCCCCTACTGACTTCTATTATAATATACTTGGAATAAGTTAACATATTTTTTAAAAAGCATAGCATATTCTTTATCTCAAAGTCTTTTTTACAATTTTCCTGTACTCTAAAAGCATCAAGTCAGTAAAATAAGCCAAATCTATCATTTCATACCCAGCTTTAACTCTTAACAACCCTAGTGAGTATTTTGTTATAGGCAAGGGTGCTAGAAAAACAATAAGAAAAGAATTTGAGTTGGAGAACTATAGAAACCTCATAAAGGTCAATCTCCCTCAAGAATCCATTCTATAAACATATATGTCACAAATTTTCTTGGCCTCATATGAATCTTCTTGAGCTATCCCATTCCATAATCATCAGTATTGTATATATACCTGGTCTATCTCACCAAATCTCACATTTATGAATTAACTACTACTGGGCTTAAAGAAAGCCTGGATAGATTTCAATAACTCTTCATAAGGATAAGTTTCACGAGTCATGTCACCTGACTTTATGTACACTTAAACATTCATCAACTATTAATCGCTATGAGGTGGAACAGGAGTAAAAAGTTATTATTTTAAAAGGTCAGTAAATTAAACTGAACAGTGAAAGACCTGGGTATCATCCAGAAACCTAAAGGGTGTTACTGTTTCCTTGAGGTATGAAGAGCCTAATGCAACTATCAGGACAACCCATGGTATACCCAAGAACATATGGCAAAATAAATGATGTTTATTATGATATAGTAATTTTTGATGAAATAAATTATGTTTATTACACTGTAAAAAAAAAAGAACGTTTCTAAGAGAGTAATTCTCAACAGTTCCCATCACAAGAAAAAAATTTGTAACTATGTATGGTGACAGACGTTAACTAGGCTTATTGTGGTGATCATGTTGCAATATATACAAATAGTGAACCATGTTGCACACCTGAAAGTAATATAATGTTGTATGTCAATTATACCTCAGTAAAAAGAAAGAAAGAAAGGAAGGAAGGAAGGGAGGGAGGGAGGGAGGAAGGAAGAGAAAGGGAAAGAAAGAAGGAAAGAAAGGAAGGAAGGAGGGAAGGAGGGAAGGAAGGAAGGAAGAAAGGGGGAAGAAATAAAGGAAAGAAGGGAAGAAAGAAAGAAAAAAGAAAGAAAGAAAAAGAAAGGAAGGAAGGAAGGAAGGGAGAGAGAAAGAAAGAAAGAAGAAAGAAAGAAAGAAAAGAAGGAAGGAAGAAAGGAAGGAAGGGAGAAAGAAAGAAAGAAAGAAAGAAAGGAAGAAAGGAAGGAAGGGAGAAAGAAAAAAAGAAAGGAATAAAGAAAGGAATAAAGAAAGGAAAAGAAAGAAAGACTGGGTAAAGTCAGTGAAAGCTATGTTATTGAGCTAACTACCACTGAGGAGAACAGAGTTCAAGTTTCTGACGATCCTCTGAAGAACCTTGTGGAATACACCTCAGAATTATTCCTCCAAAGAATGGGAGGCTGAAGCATTTATCCCCTGGCTTCCATGCTCCGTTGGTTGAAGCATACCTGGGGGGCATTTCTTCCTTACATTTTGAGCTTTTCCTGCACACAGCTGTATAAGCTCCCACTGCTTCAGAGAAAGACTTGGGAAAGAAAGCCAGAGAGATGAAGAGGGCACTTGGGATGGGACTCTGTCAGCACGCATCGGAAAATCCACTACTCCTGCAGCAAAAATCAAAGGTGGGCTGAGTGGACATAGTGCATGTTACTAAGAGCATTTGCTTCATCACCAAAGCCAGTTCCATACACCAGTAAGTGGTCTCCTAGTCTCCTTGAATTAATATTCCAGTTTTATAAGCCCCATCCATTCTTACCAGAATAACCTTTGTCTCCTCAAAGGCACTGAGTGAGAGAAGAAACAATCTATGTACATTTTATAAAGTTAGTGCTGAAGTCAGGAAAGATCCTTGCTCCTAGGAGTTGTGTGATTGTGTGACATCCTGTCAGGTGTGTGTGTGTGTGTGTGTGTGTGTTAACCTGTGTTAAGATATTGGGGGAAGAGCATTAAGCAGATTATCAGTTGTCCAATCTCTTGCTCCAGGCTCAAAAATCCAGTGTCCAGGAGATAGAATTTTGCTTCACTTTTCATGACAGTCTCTGGGAGGGCCTCTCCCAGAGAAGATATTAAAATATCTAGATGAGAAAGAATATAGGTTTTTCTATTGTTTGGTGAACTTCTGGCCCATATTCCATCCTTCCAGAGAATGGGAAGAATAGGAAGAAAGAAAAGGGTAGTGTTTAAGAGTATCATTAGCATCGTGTCTGAATCTTGGCTGAGATTCAGTGTGGGAGAGACAGCACTTTAGGTAAATGTTTGGATACATATTTATCTCCCTCTCCCCCCAACACTTGCTCCTCTCAGGTCCTGGCCCGTCCTTGGCATTGGTCTCCAGGCAGCCCATCCAAGTTCACAGCTTAGAGACAAAGCAGTAGATTTTGGCACGTACTACTCAAAGCTCCCTCTCTTTTCTCATTTGAAGAGTTGATGTGTCACCCTAGCGGGATGAGAAATGGAGATAAAAAGAAGGAATGAAGGGAGTACAAAGAGTAGGGGACAGAAGAGAAAATAATGAGAAGAGTCCAGATTTGGAGAAATTATATTTAAAGGAATATCTGGGTCAGAACAATGATGACATTATCTTCCATCCTTTCCATCCAGTGGTTCACACTGTTCTCTCACACCTCTGCCTCATGACTGATTTTATTTACAACTTGAAAAGTGCTACTTCCTTTTTCAAAAAAACTTATTCACTTAAGTAAAAGAGCTTAGCTTTCAATTCTTCACCTCTTTTCCTCTTTCTTCTTCCTGTCTTACGCTCCAGTTTCTCAGGCTACCTTTATAAAAAGAGCAATTAAAAGCAAAGACTGAAACAAAATGAGAGCCATCACAACGAACGCCTGTAAAACAAGTTTCACATATTGACACTGAATTTAGAAAATGGAAAACTGAGATGTCTTCCTTTGAGTTTCATCCAAAAGCAGATTCTGCATTAAGGATTTGGGTACAAGGAGTTTATTTGGGGAGTGATCACAGGAAACAGGGTGAGAGAGGGGGGAAGTGAGACAGAAAATGGAAGGAGACAGGGCAAGATGGTGCATTGTTACTGCAAAGGTTACTGGGGTGAGCAACTGGCCTTCACTACCACTGTGGACTCTCTGGGAGGCTGTGTAAAACACAGCTGAAATAGTCCCAACAAAGGACAAGGAAGTGGGAGTATTTTCCCATCAATATCCACTCATTAATGGTTGAAGATGCTCCTGGGACATTAACTCCCTAGAAGCCCTCAGGCAGAGAAATACTTAAGGTAAGGAGTTGCTGGAGGTAAGCAAATTGTCTACCCAAACACAGCTGACCTCTGGGGTGAGCTGAGGGGATGTGAACAGGGCATTGATGTCAGAGTTGCGTATTTTTGTTTTTTGATGGAGTCTTTAGGATTTTCTATACATGAGACCATGTCATCTGCAAAAAGAGACAATTTTATTTATTCTTCATTTCTGATTTGGATACTTTTATTTCTTTTTTTGCCTGATTGCTCTGGCTAGGACTTTCAGTATTTTAAAAAAAATTTTAAATTTAATTTGATTTTGATTCTTTTCTCTTTTTTTAAAATAATTAATTAATTTATTTATTTTTGGCTGCTTTGGGTCTTCGTTGTTGCACGCAGGCTTTCTCTAGTTGCAGAGGGGGGGGCTACTCTTCGTTGCGGTGTGCGGGCTTCTCATTGTGGTGGCTTCTCTTGTTGTGGAGCATGAGCTCTAGGCGCATGGGCTTCAGTAGCTGTGGCTCGTGGGCTCTAGCGCACAGGCTCAGTAGTTGTGGCTCATGGGCTTAGTTGCTCCATGGCATGTGGGATCTTCCTGGACCAGGGCTCGAACCCATGTCTCCTGCATTGGCAGGCAGATTCTTAACCATTGCGCCACCAGGGAAGCCAGCACTTTCAGTATTATGTTTAATAAGAGTGGTGAGATTAGGCAACTTTGTCTTGTTCATAACCTTAGAGAAAAAGCTTCCAACCTTTCACCATTTGATATGATGATAGCTGGGGGCGTGAGGATAGTTAGTTTTAGAAGATTAATTTGAATTTGCAAATATTCTAGATACCATAGCAAGAGAAAGGAAAGTATTGGCTTTCAGGACGTGGAATCTATGATGGGACTTAAACCTCTGGAGGGCAAGGATGATGTCTCAGATTTGTATTCCCAGAGTTCAGCATAGTGCCTAATAAATAAGGGGTTGTCAAATCTAAAAAACTAGGAGGACTTCCCTGGTGGAGGACTTCCCTGCGCTCCCAATGTAGGGGGCCCAGGTTCCATCCCTGGTCAGGGAACTAGATCCTGCATGCCACAACT
The DNA here is from genome assembly GCF_028564815.1 of Eubalaena glacialis. Taxonomy (NCBI): domain Eukaryota; kingdom Metazoa; phylum Chordata; class Mammalia; order Artiodactyla; family Balaenidae; genus Eubalaena; species Eubalaena glacialis. The sequence goes on along the minus strand of NC_083727.1, from coordinate 42,642,323 downwards.
AAGAGCCCACATGCCGCAACGAAGATCCCACATGCGGCAACAAAGATCCCGCATGCTGCAACTAAGACCCGGCATAGCCAAATAAATAAATATTTTTTTAAAAATTAAAAAACAGGGAAAATTTAGTTACGCATAGTGAGTATCCAAATGGTATCACACAGAGAGTATTCCTACAAAGATTCCAAGAATAGAGTCTTAACTGTTCAAAGTTTCAAGATGCTAAAACTCACCAGGACTTTCATTATTTCATTTTTTAATGGTGCATGCTTTCAAAATTATGAATTCCATTTTATCCACTTGTAAAAAGTATATAGGTCTCCACTCAAGTGTGGAGTGCACACTTCTTCCAAAAGAGTACTATGGAAAGAAGGGAAAAGAATAACTTTAGAGTGCAGAAACTGACAAACACTACTTTAGCCAGATGATCAAGGTGAATATCAACAGTGATACATCATTTTGATAGCATGTACCATTGATACAATGTGATGAAGTGGCACTTTAGCTCTGTGATTCTCCTCCCTAAAACTCATAAGCCCAGGATAATTACGAGACAAATGTAAGGCAAATCTCAGTAGAGAGATATTCTACAAAATACAAGTACTCCTCAAAACTGTCAAGGTCATAAAAAACAAGGGAAGTCTGAGAAACTGTCACAGCCAAGAAGAGCCTAAGGAGACATATCTATTAAATGTAACATGGTATCCTGAATGAAATCTTGGAACAGACTACTGACATTAGGTAAAAACTAAGGAAAACTGAATAAACTATGGACTTTAGTTAATAGTAATGTACCATACATTAATGTTAATAACAGAGGAAACTGGGCATGGAATGTTGGGAACTCTCTGTACTATCTTCACAATTTTCATGTAAATCTAAAATAGTTCAAAAAATTTTATTTTAAAAATATATGGGCTACAAATATTCAAAACAGAAATATTAGCTTTCTAGTTTCCTGGTTTTCCAATAATTTCCATCTCATACAAAGCTGTTTTTGCCTTTCCAGTAATAGAAATACACATAGAAGCATATTCACATCACAGAAATTAATAATAATCTGGGGCTTCCCTGGTGGTGCAGTGGTTGAGAGTCTGCCTGCCAATGCAGGGGACATGGGTTCGAGCCCTGGTCTGCGAGGATCCCACATGCCGCGGAGCAACTGGGCCCGTAAGCCACAACTACTGAGCCTGCACGTCTGGAGCCTGTGCTCCGCAACAAGAGAGGCCGCGATAGTGAGAGGCCCGCGCACCGCGATGAAGAGTGGCCCCCACTCGCCGCAACTAGAGGAAGCCCTCGCGCAGAAACGAAGACCCAACACAGCCAAAAATAAATAAATAAATTTATAAAAAAAGAAATCTTTAAAAAATAATAATCCGTAGTTTGACAGTAAATATCAAGTACATTTATTGCCAAGATGCATAGTTAGTTGGTAAACATTAATTTTAATTAACTATGTGTAACTAACCTAAAGGCATCAATCATGAACAGCCAAGTGTCAGTAAGTTACCAAATGTATGATTAAAGAAACTGTACCACTATCCAAGGTCAGAGAATTGTCTTGGATTTTTGGCATGCTTTGTATAAACTGTCATTTGTGAATTGGATATTACCAGGAAGAGAAATGCTATTTAAAAAATCAAAATGACTTATTTTAAAAAATAACTTATTATATAATAATAGCTACTGTTGTATAGCTATTACTCAGAATGTTACCTTTTGTCTTCTCGTCTGTTTTCTCATGATTTTGGAAAATAGGAAGCCAAGTACTGACAATGCCATTAGGTTTTTTTACTAGTTCAACTTTTATAATTAGAGGTCATATGAAATATTCAGAGTAAACTCAAGCAATTTACATAATTGCTTGCTTCTTACTAGCTTTAGAACTAATTAACTGGATGAACTTTGGTAAATTACTTTATCTTTTTGTGTCTCAGTTTTCTCATCTCTAAGACTGATGGCTAGTAATTATCTCATATGACACAAAGTTGTCATGACAATAAGTAAAGTAATAAGGCATGAAAATTATATGGTAGGTAAGTTATTTTTCAGAGTACTAAAAGTTCTTTGTAAATAAAAACATTCACTGAAAAAAATCTCAGAAGTTATGGTGAATGGGAAAGATTCTGTAAGAGGAAAGATTAGTAACTGGGAGTAACTTTTGCCAAAAATGGGGAAAAAACCCCATTTACATTTGTTATACTAATTTATCCACGTTACTCACTTTATGAAATGTTTCTGTAGGCCATATATTCCTTTCCCAGCTCTCAAGGGAATATCAAAATTTGGGGTTAAATCTTTTATCCTAAACTTGTAATAAAAGATAATTAATAGGGACTTCCCTGGTGGCACGGTGGTTAAGAATCCGCCTGCCAATGCAGGGGACACAGGTTCACTCCCTGGTCTGGGAGGATCCCACATGCCGTGGAGCAACTAAGCCCATGAGCCACAACTACTGAGCCTGTGCTCTAGAGCCCGCGAGCCACAACTACTGAGCCCACGTGCCTAGATCCAGTGCTCCACAACAAGAGAAGCCACCACAATGAGAATCCTGCACACTGCAACGAAGAGTAGCCCCCGCTTGCCACATCTAGAGAAAGCCCGCGCACAGCAACGAGGACCCAACACAGCCATAAGTAAATAAATAAATAAATCAAATTTAAAAATAATTAATATAAATAATTAATTGAAAATACCACTTAACATATAGTAAACATTAAATGTATAAACTGCATATGAAAAATACTGCATGATCTTAATTTGCTAAAGCCTGTAACTTCTCTCATAGATACTCACATTCATACTACTTTCCTAGGTTGTCATCGTTTATTAATATTAACCCGAATGTGAACTCAAGGTTTCTGAAGCAGAGCAGATTAATATTTGCTTACAGCAAATAACTGTGCCAGTTCCCTTTTGTCCCAATTCTTAACCATACAGCAACATGATAAGAGGTAGATCTGGCATCATCCCACACATATCAGCGTTTGTAATATGGTTAAGCACCCTGAAAATATAAATCTAGGCGTTTATGTAGAAAGGGACTGCTGTCTCTCCTCCTATCCTGAAAGATGGGGACAAAAACCTTTTTTCCTTGAGAAGGATCCTAGGTTCTTGCTCTTACCCTTTGAAATATAAATAAATCTCTCCAGGGGAAGATAAGACTAGCATCTCTGGGGGGGATTTTATAGCAATTTTATAGCTTCCCCAAAATTGTTGGGCTGAAATGTGAAATGTAGCATTCCATCACTGCAGGCTACAAGGATAAATTTGATGGGCATATTTTTAAAAGGATGTCATAGATGGAATTTCTGTATTAAGAAGGATGATGGACTAGAGAATCTTCAAACTTTTCTTCTTTTGAGTTTGTGATATAAATTAAAAAGGCATTGATTTTTTCCTGCTATTAATAGTCTGAGGAAATTTAAGACAATTCATTAGGTAGCAACATTCTTTACAAATATAAACTGAATTGGAATAAAAGGTCAGTCAGGCCAGGTTCTCCAGAGACCAGAATCAGGAGTTCTGGGAATAAGGTCCAGATCTATATTTTAATGAGCTCTCCATATAATTCTGTGTATTCTAAAGTTTGAGAAGCACTAACGATGATGATATGATGATGAGGATGGTAATTTTTCATGCAGAGTTTTTGCATGATTTCCATAACATTCTTTTTCCTCTTATTTGTGGTTAATATAGGTAGCTCATCTAGACCTTTTGATGCCTTGATACAGGATGGGTGAATTCCCCTTGACACCCTTACTAAATAGTTACTTCTGTCGAATGAGGATGTAGAAGTGGGAGGAACTGGAGAGCTTGCCTAGAGCAGAGTAGAACCATAGCCAGGGACCTAGGGTCTCTTCTTTCTTCTGAAACACTGTTAAATGCTCTATACCCCACCCAGGTTGAGAATTTTTTCTTGAATTTTTTTTAGGCTTCTCCATCTACCTTTTCAAATTGTATACTTCTCTTCAAATTGCAGAAACTAGCTGGTTTCCCAGCCCCTCACCATGGATTGGAAATGACATTGCCCTCTGGAGGTTGGGTTGACTTCTATTTTGGAAGGAATCAACCAGGCTTCGATGGATGGGTGGTTTGATGGAGAGTGAAGAGAGCTGCTGATCAGTACAAGCTGAGACTCAGTACAAGCTTGGGCACCTTGGGATGCTGCTAGGTTTTCCAATCATCAAGTGTCTGAGTGGAGCTGGAAATGCTAGAACCAACAATCTCTGTTCTCTAGGAAATAGGATTGCTTTCTCCTACTCAGCTTCAAAACTTTTTCTTCCTAGCTTTTGAGGGCACCTCTGAGTTGACCCAATACCACAAATCTATATCTATTTCTCACATATTTTCCAAAACAAGCTTTCCTCTGCATCCCACAAAGAAGTTGATTGTGTTCATACCTCCTTGCCTTTCCTTCCTTTCTATTTGGAAAGTTCTTTTTTTTTTTTAAACTTCTCCCTTCATAATTTCTCCCTTTTCCCATCTCCTCCATAAAATCTTTCTCAAATATCCTTGGTCTTATATTCTCGGTCTTATATTCTCAATCTCTGTAGCACTTATCCTCTGAACCATATGATTTAGCCATTAACTACATGTTGTGCCACATTATTTGCTCTAGTGTTAATGTGTCTTAGATTTTTTATTCTCCAAATTAAATTATAAGTGTCATGAGATTTTTTACATCTCTCACTTTACAAATGCAAAAGCCTGCTCTTAGTACAGAAAAGAAATTAAGGTCATAGATTTAGAACTGGTTTTAGCACTTGAGCCTCTGCCCCTCCTCCTATTTAGTTCTATTCTACCAGGTGCTCTGATTCTGGAATATTTTTTCTAAACTCTCTTATCTTACTTTTTTAAAAATTAATTTTTTATTGGGGTATAGTTGACTTATCTTACTTTTAATTAATTAATTTATTTTTTATATTTATTTATGTATTTTATTTTTTGGAACCAAGCAAATAAACCACTTTATTTTCAACTAGTGGGAGAATAACCTGGAATTACAGGCGAGCCCCCATTGCAGGAGTTCACACTGTTATGACAAGTTGGCTTACAAAGTCCTTTAACGAGTTCCTGCCTTCTTGATCTGCACAGTACATCAGTATCTTCTCTACAGACAGGAAGGTAATCATGGCTCCTCTTCTCCAAAAAATTAGGTTTAAGTTAATTGTATGACTTAAGGAGCTCAAGCCTATCTAGTATGAATGAATAAAGAGTCTAAGGGTTTGGGGCAAACTTCAGTGGAGAAGAGGCCCTAGATCGGGGTTCCAGTCTTGCATCTGTCACCTGTTGACTGCACCAGGGACCCCAATCCTACAATCATTAGATTTTAAAAGGCTGCTTTTGTATGTACAAGATCAAATTACTGCAATTTTACTTTGGTAGTACATTTTTTCAAATTTTGGAATACACATTTTCAAAATTTTCCACTGCAATAGACTAAAGGTAATAGGCCTTATCACATACTGCACACTGTTTATACACTTCAAAATGAGACTGTAACAGTGCCGTGAAAGAGACGACACCCATTCTGACTGAACTCTATGGCTAACTTTGTTTCCTACTTGTCAGGCACTATTCTAAGCCCTTTGCAAACATTTAATTAGTCTTCACAATCCTATGGGCTGTTACCTCCATTTTACAAATTTTAAACAAACAGAAAAAAACAGGTCCAAGTAACTTGTCCAAGGTTGCTATTAGTGTAACCAGGATTTAAATGTTCAGCCCAACTGCTTATAACCACTATGCATACTGCCTCTCAAATCAGACACGAGTCAGCCCCGGCGCTGAACAGGGCATGTGAACATCCCCTACTTAACTTGACCTCATCCCTGACCTTCTCCCTTGACCTTAAGATTCTTCTTTCATTCCTCCCTGAATTTTCAGATCTTCAAGGTAAACCTTTCCATCCTTATCCTAAGATCTAACCCTTGCTCCTCTATACTACTTCCTGCCCTCAGAAGGCCCCATTCTCCCTCTTTTTAAAACATAAAAAGGCCTCACTGTGGCACCCATTCTCCTTTTCTCTAAATTGCCATCACACCTTGATTCAGGCAGGCCGCTCCCTTCAAATACAGACAGCTTCTTCAACCTGCCTCAGCTCAGACTGCTCCAAAATGCCTGAGCTGCCCCTCCCACCTTCCCAAAGGTCTTCTTCGCAACTCCATACAACCTTCTGGGCGACAAACTCCTGCGCTATTTAATACAAACTCATGGCTTTCTTGTTCTGCCCCATTTGGGCTTAAACATACCAACTCCACTACTTAGCATAAACCCCCAATACTAAATTAAACCCTGAACCCATGTCCCATTAACTTTCACACTCAAGGTGATTGCAACGTATGTTTAACAATATAGTTTTACATGGAATGCTAAAAGCACTTTTCATATTTTACAGAACTTGAAACATATGGACTTTCTATTAATATTCATACCATAGCAAAGCCAAATCGAACTCCTAAATACATGCATTACAATTTGTTTAGAGTTTAAAGGCTTAATGGCAACAAGGGGGTAGGAAAAAGCGAAAGTTCATTTTACATAACTGAATGGAAAATAAATTCAAGAGATAGTAAATAAAATTTAATATGGCCTCATATGCCCTGAAGGAGGTGGTGCCCGATTTGGAGGAGTGATTGCTATGTCCAGATAGTCCCCTATTTGGAACTTCTGCGACTGCAGCGTCATGGAGTCGTCCTCAGTCCCTTTCTCCCAGACACGGTGCTGCCAATCTCCTTTACTCAATAGCCAGGCCTTTTAGGATCCGTAAAAACAATTGCAAAACTGAGGTGTGTGCCCTTCTTTCTGGCTTCTGGGTAGACTTCTTTTACTAACCTAGTCAATTCTTTCAAGGTTGCATCCATCCAAGTGTAGATCTGCAGCTCGCTGGATGGCACGTTTCCGCTGCATGCGGTGGTGGCGGCCGTAGTTGGTGGTGAAGACGCGCAGCAACAGCGGGCAGGTCTTCTCCCGCCTGATGGGCTTCTCGGGCTCCTTCTTAATTTCCTCCTGGGTAACGCACGACTTCACAACCATCTTTCTCCTGCGGCCCCTATCTTACTTTTTAAATGACTCCTTCTCTTTCTCTCTCTTAGATGTTGGTGAATGTTCATTTCACAAGATGAATATATTAGTTATGTACAGAGACCACCAAATGTTCTCATAAAATATAATAGGATATGGATGGGAACTGCATTATCTTGACCTTGTGGCATCTCACAAATGAGTTATTATAGCATGTGGGAAAATCTGATAAACTGAACTCTTTAATGAATAGGGACTCCCACATTCATGATGATATTTATGAGAAATATTAATAAACTCAACTCTGCTTTTATTATTTAAAAAGTCATTCTCTCCTACTATTTCCACTCCTAAATGCCACTCCTTCATTTATCTAAAGGCCTACTAACTCGTTACTTTTAATGTTGCACAATGTCTGCCTTAGTTAATTTTTCCTAGAGGCACATCTGATTAAAATGTAATTCTGCACTATAGTTTAGGTACCTTTTCTCAATTGAAAAAAACAAGTATATTTATGATTTCTGTCTCTAAACACACCTTTAATTCATCTACCCATCTCAGAATGTCTATCTATCTGACTAAGGGATTGGGTCTGCTTCACCACCATAAACCTGACTATGGTGATTGAAGCAAATAGGGGAATATTTTTCACACATAACAGGAAATAGGAAGTCCTACTGGAAAGTAAGTAATCCAGCTAGACGTGGGGAGCCCAGGGATGGTTAGCACCTCACCTGGGTCATCTTCTCCAGGCTCCTTTTTCTACTTTGCAATGTTGAACATGTGCCTTTTGTTTTCTTGATAGTCTCATGGTTACAATATAGCTGTCCCACATTCTGTTTCCCTTCCACGTTTTAGGTAGGAAGCAAACAAATCAAACAAACAAAAATAAAACAACAAAGAGAACAACAACAACAACAAAACAACAAGGAAGGAGGAAGAGCCTCTATCAGGAGAATAAAACTTTTGATCTGCAGCAGAGGAGCTTACATGTCAAGGACAGAACTGTGTCATGTGACCTCTGGCTGCAGTGGAGGTAAGGAACTGTAGTTTTTTTTAGTTGGGTACACTGCCAGCCTAATAAAAAATTGGGTTTTTTATTGTTAGGGAAGATGGTGAGAAGGATATTGGGTAAACAGCTAGCAGTGTCTTATCACAAAAAAGCCAGAGGCAAATCACTCATAAACGATTTAACCTACTTTGAAAGTTCCAAGACGTGGCAAAGAGATTATAATGTATGCGTGGTTGGCTGAGACATTTCGGGCAAGATTGTCGAAAGCTTTGAGCCGAATATCAAGCCCTCAGATACTGCTTCCACTGATTCATTAGTCTTTTATATTACTCAATTAAAGTATGCCTCATTAGTTAAACCCAAATAAATGCTTCAAGAGTTCCTTATATTGAACGTAGGAGACCTAAGGAAAAATATTGATTCTACTCTGTTTGAAGGGCCAAAAATAAACACAGGAAAAAACAGCTACGCTTTTGTCAAGCGTTATGCCTAGTTTATTGATATTTGCTGCCACCTGCAGTTTAAACTTGATATTCACTCTGGTCGTTACCTGTAACTGGAACATGTTGACCCAGGAAGTGAAAAGAAAGAAGAAAATTGCACGGAGAGTGTCTTTGTCACTGCTGCAGCCATATGCTTACTCAAAATTGAATTTCTTATTTGCACACCATGTGCACAGCAGCATTATGTACAACAGCCATGAGGTAGCAGCAACCCAGGTGTCCCCTGATGGATGATTGGATTAACAAAATGTGGTATATACACATCATAGAATATCATTTAGCCTTAAAAAAGAAGGAAATTTTGACACACGCTACAACATAATGAGTGTCTTTGAAGACATTTTGCTAAATTAAATAAGCCAGTCACAAAAGGACAAATACTGTATGATTCCACTTATTTGAGGCTCCTAGAGACCCAAAGTCCAAGGGCAGTTGTCAGAGGATGGGGGAATGGGGGAATGGGGGAATGGGGAGCTAGTGTTTAATTTGTGCAGATTTTCATTTGGAGGAAGATTAAAATGTTCTGGAGATGGAAGGTGATGATGGTTGCACAATGATGTGAATGTACTTAATGCCACAGAACTGTACACTTAAAAATGGTTGAAATGGTAAATTTTATGTTATGTATATTTTACCACAATAAAAACAATTTTTAAAATATTGAATTTCCAGGGAAGCTGATTCTGTAGAATACAGAACTGCACGTACTCTAATTTATATTACCATGTAGTTATAAATTGGTACTAAGTCTTTTGGGTTTCTTCTGATCCTGAAAAAGTAGGTCCCTTGCCTGTTGATGAAGAGACTGTCAAGTTCTAATCGCTATACAAATTGTTTTGGCCGTGTCAGGGATGCAGCAATTTAATGTATTGGGTTGGCCAAAAAGTTCGTTCCTGAACGAACTTTTTGGCCAACCCAATACTACGAAAAAGCGTGTATCAGATTCAACTTCAGGGAAGAAGGCAAATAAGGGTAATTTGGGCAATTCATATATCTCTGAAAAAGCAATCTATTGGTATATGGAGCTGAATATTTTCATTACAAGAATTAGTTTTGGGGGACTTCTTTGGTAGTGCAGTGGTTAGGAATCCGCCTGTCAATGCAGGGGACACGGGTTCAATCCCTGGTCCGGGAAGATCCCACATGCCACGGAGCAACTAAGCCCGTGTGCCACAACTACTGAGCCTGCGTTCTAGAGCCCATGAGCCACAACTACTGAGCCTGCATGCCGCAACTACTGAAGCCTGCGTGCCTAGAGCCTGTGCTCTGCAACAAGAGAAGCCACTGCAATGAGAAGTTCATGCACCGCAACAAAGAGTAGCCCCCACTCTCCACAACTAGAGAAAGCCCGTGGGCAGCAAAGAAGACCCAACACAGCCAAAAATAAATAAATTTTTAAAATTAGTTTTTGGGTGTTAAACAGCTGTTGAAAATTTTAAAAAAAATCATTTCTATAGTTTTTTGGTAGTTTTAGAACATAGCAAAATAACAAGACTATGCCTATGTGTATATTATTTTAACTGTTAAAAACTATATAATCCCTGAATTTTATTTATTCTGGAAAGAAAGCAGGTGGGAACCACCTAGGTTCATGAAATGGCCTATTACATAGGGTTTCTGAATGGTCATATTTCAAATTGAACATGTCATATGTAATGGCTTCCACCCAGGTTATGTTTAAATCATTACAAAAAACTTATAATGTAATATTTTTAGTTTTCTGGTCATTGAAAGTTTAATGGGTTCTACATAAAGCAGTCTCCTTATTTTTTTCCTCTTTCAGCTTATTGGGTTTCCCTTCAAACACTTGTGATTCAGATCGCCAGAAGCTGTTACCCCTTATACCCATGAAGAGTGGCCCACCAGACAGCTGTCACTCTAAAAAGAAACTGAATTTTATTCTTTTAGGAATAAAATTAGGAAATTGTCTGCTGTCCTTTTTCATTACTTGAGATGGTCACACTATTTTTTCTTTAAAGGAAACACATGTAGAAAAGATAAAAACTGAATTGAGAAAGATATCTGAAATATCAGAAAAAATGAAAAAAGACACAGAATCCAGGGCATCCATGGAAGATTTATGTGTGTGGGACAGAGGAAGAATGACTTTTGCAAAGAACAGCAACAAAATTACTAACTGCCATAAAAGGCCACTTAAAATACATATTTCCTTATTCGCAATGCTGAGTGGAGCTGTTTGGGATAAAAGAGGTGGAAGCTTTATTTCTTGTCTATCTTGGCAGAGGGGAGCATAGTTGACGGACAGTCCCGCTGCTGTCCCTTCTGGGTCCACATGTCCCCAGGGTTACTCCAGCCAACAACTTCGCCTGGCAGAGGTACAGTTCCTGTGGATGGGGCCCTGCTCTCATGGGCAGCTTTGGCTAGTGGATTCCACACCAGCCTGGGCAAAGTTTCTTAGAACTGGACTGCAGTCTGAGGCTCCTACACAATTCTAATTCTTTCCCACTTCCTTTCACAGCTGTCAGACCTGCATTGCTGTCTGAAGCCTCTCCCCTTCTACTCCTGCTTTATCCCCATTATCCTTTAGAAGCACTTCCCCTAATAAATCTCTTGCACATCTAATCTGTCTTTGCATCAGCTTCTCAGAAGTCCCAGTTTACACACCAAGAAACACACCAATTTACCAAGCTAAGTATTCAGGACAATAATGCTTGAATCCACCCTTCCTCTGATAGAAGAACAGACCCAGTCAGCAGGCCTCGCTTTCCTAGTCACCCCAGGCAGCCTCAAAGCCCCACTCCCCACCTCACTCATTTCCAGCTTATTTCACTCAACACTTTCCTTTTAAACACTCTCACTGTATTCTTTGAAATTCTAGAACTGTGATCAACAAACTGTCACATATGTCCAAGCTGCTATAAATTCCCCCAAATCTCTGAATTCTCAACATCCTTCCCCTTCACTGCTGTAATGAGACCTGGTTGCATCCTGAGGCCGCTGATTCTCCTGCAGCCTTCTTGAGCTCCCATTAGGCTCAGTGCCAGGATATGGGATAAGAACCCTCCTCATTCCCAGTCACACTTCGGAAACCATTTCTCTTCCTTTCTTTCCACCCCTAGCCCCAATCACGGTCCTTTGGAACTCACGTCATATAGCTCTACCGTGTTGCTATCATCTCTTATTCACCGAAGACTTTAGCTTCCAGCTCAGTATTTCTCTCCACCCAGGGCTGTCAGATTCAGCAAATAAAAATACAGGACACCCATTAAATCTGATTTTCTGACAAACAACACACAATTTTTTATTTGGCAACTCTCTCTCCTCCCTTACTTCCCTCATCAGTTTCAGTGTTTCAATATCCATGTGGATAATTCTGCTAACACTGGCCTCTGGTTACCAGCCTCCTAACCTCTAATGATCTTTCCTTCTACTACACGTTAACAGCCACTTCTATAGTCACACTCAGAAACTTGACCTCCTCCAAATCTCAGTTTAAAACATGCACTTTCTGACGTTTGCCTTCTAGTGTTCTAGCTTACACACTCTAGAAGAGGAACAGGATTTGGCAAACTATGACCCACAGCCCACATTCAGCCCAAAGACAGCTTGTGAGATAAGAATAGTTTCTACGTTTTTAAAGAGTAGTAAACTTAAAAAATAAAAAAGAATATGTGACAGAGACTGGAAGTGAATCACAAAGCTTAAAATATTTACTATCTAGTACTCTATAGAGTTTGCTGATCTTGTTCTAGAACCTTCTCCGTATTGAGACCTCTAATTCACTGATCTCACTTCTTTCTTAAATTGTTATCTACACTCACTCCAAAATGATTCTTGAATTTTGTCCACAAATCTATTTCTCCTCATCTTAGTCAGAATTCACAAGAAAACAGAGCCCGTTTAATGGGCAAGGTGTAATGCTAATGCTATGAGATGACAGAAAGGAAAGCGAGGCAGGGGGCCATGGGAAGCCATGCAAGGTGATGTCCTACTGCCCTGGCCACCGTGAGAAGCTTGACCATGTGGAGTTCTTTGGGCAAACCGGATGGAGAATGCATGCCTGGGAAGAGGCCATCATTGGGAGAGGGGTAATTATCTGACCACTCCCTCCTTTTCCTATTTCCCACTGTCAAAGTGATAGGAGCAGACAGAGACCCGCGTGTGTGGCTGGTTAGTCAACCTCAGGGCAGAATAGTGTCAACCCACAGTGTGGCTGAGGCAGGACACAATATCAGAAGGTTCAGGAGACAGGTAAGGCTGAGGGGACCTAAGAAGGTACACAAGATATGCCCATGTCTTAGTCAGTTCTGGCTGCTGTTACAGAATACCATAGACTGGTGATTTAAACGACAAACATATTTTTCTCACAGTCTTGAGCCTGGGAATTCCAAGATCAAGGGACAGGTAGATCTGGTGTCTGGTGAGAACACTTTTTCTGGTTTGCAGATGGCCATCTTCCTCTTGTGTCCTAACATGGTGAACAGAGAGAGAGGAAGCATACTCTCATGTTTCTTCTGATAAGGGCACTAATCCTGTTTATAGGGCTCCACCCTCATGCCCTAAGCACCTTCCAAAGGCCCTACTTCCTAATACCATCACATTGGGTATTAGACTTCAACATACGAATTTTGGGGGAACAGAAACTTTCAGTCCATAGCAGCGCAATACACTCTCTTAGTTTCCCTTTTTCAGTAGATCCACAACTCATTCAACACATTTTTTCCCAGCCAGAAACCTTAGACTTTTTCTTGATTCTCTCCATTCTTTCACTAAGCTCCTTCAATAAAGGGGCAAGTACTGTCAGCTTTGTCTTCAAAAGATACACTGAATCCATTTTCCATCTCCACTGACAACACATCAAGTATGCTCCAGCAATAACCTCCTAACTTGTCTTTTTTTGTTTTATAATCCATTCACCAATAGCAACCAAAGTTATCTTTTAAAAAGTAAATCAGATAACATCAGTCACCTACTTAAGACTCTCAATGGCTTCAATTTCACTTGGAATATAATCCAAATACCTCACCACGTGTCATGATTCTATAACTATTTATTGAGCCTATACTATATGGTAAATATGGTTTTTAAACACTTGGGGTACAAAAGTAAACACCACAGGAAATAATTCCTGCCTCATGGGCTTCCCTGGTGGCGCAGTGGTTGAGAATCTGCCTGCCAATGCAGGGGACACGGGTTCGAGCCCTGGTCTGGGAAGATCCCACATGCCGCGGAGCAACTAGGCCTGTGAGCCACAATTACTGAGCCTGCGTGTCTGGAGCCTGTGCTCCGCAACAAGAGAGGCCGTGATAGTGAGAGGCCCGCGCACTGCGATGAAGAGTGGCCCCCACTTGCCGCAACTAGAGAAAGCCCTCGCACAGAAACGAAGACCCAACACAGCCATAAATAAATAAATAATTAAAAAAAAAAATTCCTGCCTCATGAAATTTATATTCTGGTGACAGAAGAACATTAATAAGCAATAAGTTTAATACTAGGTTCAAATCAATGCAATGGTATAGATAAAAAGTAGAGTAGGGTAGGGGGGTTTGGGAATGCTGGGGAGGTGAGTGGCAACTCCAGATTTGGTCATTATGTTGGGAAGAAGGTGACAATTTATTAGTGAGTTAAAAGAGGTGGATAGTTTGCTGTGCAGAAATCTAGGGGGAAAGCATCTAGGAAGTTCAAATGCTCTAAGGCAGAAATGTGTTTGTGTTTTCAAGACCCAGCAAGGAGGCCAGTACAGGGAGAGCCTAGTGGAGAAAAGGGAACTCTCCTACACTGTTGGTGGGAATGTAAATTGGTGCAGCCACTATGGAGAACAGTATGGAGGTTCCTTTAAAAACTAAAAATGGAGCTACCATATGATCCAGCAATCCCACTCCTGGGCCTATATCCAGAGAAAACCAAAATTTGAAAAGATATATGCACCCCAATGTTCACTGCAGCACTATTTACAATAGCCAGGACGTGGAAGCAACCGAAATGTCCATCGATGGAGGAATGGATAAAGAAGATGTGGTATATATATATACAATGGAATATTACTCAGCCATAAAAAAGAATGAAATAATGCCATTTGCAACAACATGGATGGACTTAGAGATAGTCATGCTGAGTGAAACAAGTCAGAGAAAAACAACTATCATATGACATAGCTTATATGTGGAATCTAAAAAAATGGTACAAATAAACTTATTTACAAAACAGAAATAGAGTCACAGATGTAGAAAACAGACTTACGGTTACCAATGCGGAAAGGAAGGAGGGAGGGATAAATTGGGAGATTGGGATTGACATATACAGAGTACTATATATAAAATAGATAACTAATAAGAACCTACTGTACAGCACAGGGAAATCTACTCAATACTCTGTAATGACCTAAATGGGTATAGAATCTAAAAAAGAGTGGAGGACTTCCCTGGTGGTCCAGTGGTTAAACCTCTGTGCTTCCAATGCAGGAGGTGTGGGTTCAATTCCTGGTCTGGGGAACTAAGATCCCACATGCCACGTAGCGCAGCCAAAAAAAAAATAAATGAAAAAAAGAAAAAAGAGTGGATATATGTATATGTATAGCTGATTCACTTTGCTGGACAGCAGAAACTAACACAACATTGTAAATCAACTATACTCCAATAAAAATTAATACAATAAATAAAATAAAATGAATAACACAAATCATTCCCCCCCTTCCAAAGATTGTTTAACCTTAGAAAATAAAAATAGATGAATATAATGGAAAATTATGGATCCCTTAAAATAATAAACATGTGGATTATGTATAACAATGGACTAATGCTTATGATCTGATATGTGAAAATAGTAGACTATGTAATTAATAAAATATATATGTTGAAATTTAACATATAATTAAATATACACTGAAATTTCTAATGTGAAAATGTATATTAATATAAATAAGAATTTAAGTTACATTAAAGATGAAAAGAGTTATGTTGGAATGGCAGATTTAGGAATTTTTTTTACTTTCTTTTTTTACTTTTATATTTTTACATTGAAAAGCCCTCAGACCCCTGTAAAGAGCCTGTATGTAGAAGAGAAGCATTATGAACAGTATTCTTTGTTGTACTTTGTGTTCAGCTGTCTAAGAATCATATGTTGCATGTGGATATTTGGTTTCCCCAACACCATTTACTGAAGAGACTATCCTTTCCTCATTCTTGGTTCCTTTGTTGAAAATTAGTTTATTTCTGGGATTTCAATTCTATTCCATTGGTTGTATGTGTTTATGCCAATACTATACTGTTTTGATTACTATAGCTTTGTAATATAGTTTGAAATCAGGAAGTGTGATACCTCCAGCTTTGTTCTTCTTTTTCAAGATTGCTTTGGCTATTTAGGGTCTTTTGTGGTTCCATATGAATTTTAGGATTGTTTCCATTTCTGTGAAAAATGCCATAGGGATTTTGATACAGATTGCATTGAGTCTATAGATCACTTTGGGTAGTATCAACATTTTAACAATATTAATTTTTCCAACCCATGAACACAGAATATCTTTCCATTTATTTGTGTGTTCAGTTTTTTGCCCAATGTTTTATGGTTTTCAGTGTACAGAGCTTTCACCTCCTTGGTTAAATTTATTCCTAAATATTTTATTCTTTTTGATTCTATTATAAATGGGATTGTTTTCTTAATTTCTCTTTCTGGTAGTTTGTTTTGTATAGAACTGCAACTGATTTTTGTATATTGATTTTGTATCCTGTAAATTTACTGAATTCATTTATTAGTTCTAACAGTTTTTGGTGTTGTTGCTATTTAAAAAAAAAAAAAAAGCTTTATTGAGATATAACTTTCATACCCTAGAATCCACCCTTTTAAAGTGTACAGTTCAGTGGTTTTTGGTATATACAGAGAGCTGTGTAAGCATCACCACTATCTAATTCTGGAATGTTTCATCATCACAAGAAGAAACCCTATACCCATTAATTGTCACTCCCTACTCCCTTGCTTGTCCCAGCCCCTGGCAACCATTAATCTACTTTCTATCTCTATGGATTTGCCTATTCTGGACATTTCATAGAAATGGAATCATATATTGTGTGGCCTTCTGTGTCCGGCTTTTTTTGCTTAACATATTGTTTTGCTCAAAATAGGTTTCATGCGTATTTTAGCATGTATCAGTACTTCATTACTTTTTATAGTCAAATAATATTCCATTGTATGAACATACAACGCTTTGTTTATCCATTCAACAGTTGATGGACATTTGAGTTGTTTCCACTTTTTGGCTACTGGGCTGCTATTAACATTAGTGTTCAAGTGTGTGAAAATGTTTTCAATTCTCTTGGGTATATGCCTAGTAGTGGAATTGCTTTGTCATATGGTAACTCTATGTTTAACATTTTTAAGAACTTCCAAACAGTTTTTTAAAGTGGCCACACTATTTTATAATCCCAGCAACGAGGACACAAATTTCTCCAAGTTTGTCTTTACCAACTCTTGTTATAGTCTGGTTTTTTTTTTTTAATAGCCATCCCAGTGGGTGTGAAGTGGTATCTCAATGTGGAGTTGTTGCTATTTGAGTGGAGAAATGCGTTACATTTTTAATGGAGAATTATTTTTTTAAAAACAGAACCTTAGGTATATAAGCAGTGTGTAAGTTTCAATTGTTAATTTTAAATAGTCCCTGAAATTGCTTGATGCAGAATTTACAAAGCTCAGTGATGTTAGAAAAGCTGGAGTGGCATCTACACTTTATGAAATGTTTTTGCCGCACCAACTTTCTAGTGCAGACCTCTAAGATAGTTGCTCTTAGTTGAGTGATTGATATTTAAGTATAAATTAACTCATCAGCTGTATCACTTACACCTGGCTTCATGCTAAATCGATTAGAAGGCTAAGTGGAGTGAGAATAAGGCAAAGTGATTTCTCAAAAAGGCATGAAGATCTGAAATGTCGATGAAACTGAACAGTGGTATACTCTGCTTTGCTAAGAAATTGATGCAGTCCCTAACAAAATTTGGCTCTATTTATTACCCTTTTTTAAGTAGACTATTTGTCACATTTTAGTGCAACTTTTTTTCTTTGAGAGTTAATTAATTGACCCATCCTCTAGTAGGACTACTGCTCTTCTGTGTAGGGTTGTGGATCTTTACAGAAGCACCAGATGGTCAGCCCTCCCTGTACAGGAAAATCCAGCCTCAGTGGTCAAAGAGAAGTGGGAAGAGGTCTCCGAAGGGCATGTCCTGCATAAAGAGGGCTTCGAGGGGAATTCATGTATTGCTGGTCTAACAGGAACTAGCTCCTTTGTTAAACCTCTGCTATTTATGTTGACAAGTTGATTGCTGTTCGTGCTATTTGCAGTATGTATAGCTATTTTGGTCACATAATCTTTGGTGAGACAGATAGATATTTAGGAAATAAATCTAGGCGGTTATATTTTAAAATTGTAGAGAAATATATCTGGAGACATTTGTTTCCGCCCTATTCTATTTTTAATTCTGTCTGTCTGAGTCACCCATTTTTTGTGGGGTTACATTACAGGTGTAATATGCAGGTGCAGATAGATTTTCAGACACAAACATTTACAAAGAACACCCCCAAAGCATATTCACTATCAATTACTATCTATGGAACCCCATGTTACTGATAAGTAAAATTGGCCTTTAAAATTTTCATTTTATTATGAGGTAGCATCTCACACTGGTCAGAATGGCCATCATCAAAAAATCTACAAACAATAAATACTGAAGAGGGTGTGGAGAAAAGGGAACCCTCCTGCACTGTTGGTGGGAATGTAAATTGATACAGCCACTATGGAGAATAGTATGGAGGTTCCTTAAAAAGCTAAAAATAGAACTACCATATGACCCAGCAATCCCACTACTGGGCATATACCCAGAGAAAACCATAATTCAAAATGACACATGTACCCCAATGTTCACTGCAGCACTATTTACAATAGCCAGGACATGGAAACAACCTAAATGTCCAAAAACAGCTGAACGAATAAAGAAGATGTGGTACATATATACAATGGAATATTACTCAGCCATAAAAAGGAACGACATTGGGTCATTTGTGGAGATGTGGATGGACCTAAAGTCTGTCATACAGAGTGTAAGTCAGAAAGAGAAAAACAAATACCGTATGCTAACACATATATGTGGAATCTAGAAAAATGGTACAGACGAACCTATTTCCAGGGCAGGAATAGAGATGCACACGTAGAGAATGGACATGTGGACACAAGGGGGGAAGGGGAGGATGGGATGAATTGGGAGACTAGGATTGACATATATACACTACCATGTATAAAACAGTTAGTGGGAACCTGTTGTATAGCACAGGGAGCTCAGCTCAGTGCTCTGTGATGACCTAGATGGGTGGGATGTGGGGTGGGGGGGAGGGAGGTCCAAGAGGGAGGGGATATGCGTATACATATAGCTGTTTCACTTCATTGTACAGCGGAAACTAACACAACATTGTAAAGAAATTATACTCCAAAAAAAAGATGTTCTTGGCTATTCATAGCCTTAGCGAATCAGTGTTTATGGAGTTAAAGATGACAGTCAAAGAAATTTTTTCATTCAAAAGATTCTTTTCTTTTTCATTTGGTTTAATTACCTGGCCTATAAACAACTTAAATTCTGGCAGGGTTTCTATAACTCCAGTTCTTAGCCACTGCCTTAAAGACTTTTTATATATGTATGTTAATTATGCAAGAGCTTTACAGTATCAAAGTTCATCTTACAAGTTCAACATCTTTTATTAATTGGCAACATTTTATGTAATTTTTAGAATTAAGTTATGTTGAAACTTATGATAGCATCTCTTGAATTTTTAAATCAAGGCAAAAATGATTATAACTAGTTCATTGGCTTTAACTTTATGCCAGTAATTGTAATCATAATTTTAAAAATCTACATTTATTTATGAAGCTTTACCTGGGGTTGTGAGAAAAGCTTCTCATACTCTATTAAAAAGAAGATAGTTTTATATGCTATTAAAATGAGTCATGCTGAAATCATTGCTTACAAAGGGTCCATCTAAGTGATAATGGGTACAAAAAGTAGGTTACGCTCTGGTAGTAGAGGTCTTTTTTCCATCTGGTGAATCTAATGATACTTGAAAAGATGTTAAGTCATGAACAAACTAATAGCCTAATTAGAACATCAAATAAACCATGACCCTAATGGCTTATTTTATTTTGCGCCTTTAAAGTACTTTTGGTAACAATTACTAACCTGTATATTCCAAACAAATACAACCTCAGAACCTCTAGAGTACTGTAGTTTTTTTAGCTTTTTGGGGGTTATGTATCTGAGGAAAGTGATGAACACTTTGGCCCAGGAGAATGCATATGTTCACACCTAATTTTACATAAAAATTCCTGGGATCCATAGATCTCTAAAAATCCTGTTCTGTTAGTCTCAGAGAAAATATTAATTGTAATTAAGTTAATTTTACTAATGCTTTGAAAGGTATTATTTATAAATTACTCTTTATAAACATTGTTGTGGCTTGATATTCAGAAATTTTAATTCATATCCAGGCCATAACATTTATTAATATTTTCTTAGGATAAGTTTTCAGAAAATTTGCATACAAGTCTGGTCTCAGACTTGAGCCAGCTTTATTAATCAATCAATCAATCAGCAAATGTATGGTTAACAATTACTGTGTGGCCATCTTTAAGAAGTCAAATAACGTGAAATATTATTGCCTTTTTCTTCAGGTTTATTCCCTTACATTCTAGTTATAAACCTAGACGGACACACCGATTTACTCCTCAGTGTTGGAGATTTTGCATTTTCTGGCATATAAATTACATGTCTACAACTTTGCACCCACAACTGGCAAGCTACTTTTGAATTCCCAAAGAGTTGGCAAACTATTTTCGAATTCCCAAGGAGCTGGGTCTAATTCCACAGGGTGTCCATAGGTTAACATTCTGTGAGGAGGAGTTTTTTAGAGTCTTGCTCATAGCATGCACCTCAGGGAAGTAGCAAAAGCAAGCCAGCAAGTAGGAGATATTTCCCAGTAGCATGCCAGCCAGGGGGAAGTTTGACAGTGGACGTTAGGATGCTACCTTGAAGATAGAGTTTCTGAGTAGTTAGTGTATCATTCAGGGTCCCAACAAGAAACGGATGGCACACTCAAATTAGGATAATTTGAGAAGGGTCCATTTACAAAGAGATAATTACAAAAATGTGGGTGGGGTAGGGAAATTATTACAATAGTGCAGGAACCTGGCCCACTAACTGGGACTGTCACCACCCCTAGGTCTGAGGGGCCATGACAAGGAAGAGGTTACTAGAAGCTGGAAGGGAAAGAGTGATGGAAAGCAGGTCACCTCTGTCCAGGGACACACCAGCCCAGGATGGCGTCCCTGGGAGGGAGCCAAGGAAATAAGTATCTCTGTGTCACTCTCCTCCCACCTCTGATCTCTTTTAGCAAGAACCAATAAAAATCCCTCTGGTCAGCATCCTGGGGCAGAGAGTGATAACAGATAATGGGGGAGAGTGGCTCTTAGGGCAAAGGGAATGTTCTTCCAGACAGTCCTCAACCTGGAAGCTAGATGTTTGAAATCCCACCTTTTTCAATCATAGATGGCATTTAAAAAATTATGGCAAAATACCACAGGGGCAGAAAATTTTTCCGTTGTTTCCTTTTTATCTGAACCTCTCCCTGCTTCTTCCTCCCATGAAGCTGTTAAAACCGGCCCCTTTAAAAATCAGACCCTCTGAGGATATAAAGGCTAAACCCCTAATTTCTTATGTTCCCTGGACTAAACCTGAACTATGAGCCATGTTCAAAGATTTTCCCAAAGTAACTGAGGATCCCCACAGATTTGCAGAGGAATTTAATATAGTCATTTAAGCTTATCAACCTGGTTTTTCTGATTTACATCAGCTAGTTCATATGCTTGTTTGTGAAGGCCAGGCCCACCTGTGGATGAAAACTGCTAATTGGGATGATCCTGAGAAGTCTTTAGAATTACATCCTGGAGACAAAGAAATTCCTGCTGCTTTATTATATGATCAGGCATGGGGAATTGCTAGGTGACTCCATTTGGCAATTCCTAGGGCTTTCCCAAAGCCAGTTGATTGGAATAAAATTCAGGCTTTTACTGAGAACCTCAGCGAGCCCATGCATGATTATTATAGCCAGCTCCAAATTGAAAACTCTGGTCTGTTTGTGAATGTTGAATCTACTCGGGAAGACTTTACGTTCATTGACAGGCTGAATGGAGATCTTTTTCTTCTAGTTAAAAGGACCAGGATGGAATGGGAAACTATGTCTAGTCCAGATTTAGTTAATTTAGTAAACGAGCTCACCTGCACCCTAGGTGATCAGACCAAAAGAAAGACCACTAAAGTCCTTAATTTTCAACTCCAACAAATGGAGGCCCCTAAACAAAACCAAAACCCTCTTAGCCTCTGCCATTATTGCAAAAATCCAGGACACTGGAAGAAGGACTCTTAGAAGCTTAAGTGCTCCAGGTACCTTCAGACTTTTCAATGCCCTCCTGACCCCCAGTGATGGGACTCTGAGGAACTATAGGGGTTCTTCCCAATCCTTTCCCAATCCTTCTTAGTCAACTTGGAGAAATTGGGAATGAATCTTTCTCTGTCTTTACTGACACTGGAGCTATACTCTTGGTGCTCAACCCCACTGTTATTAAAGCCTCTGCCTCAGAGTACTAAAATGCTTCAAGTAGTAGGGGTCTTACGTAAACTTCAACAAGTTCCTCTTTCTAAGCCCATCCCCTTCGGTTTAGACCCTCTAAGAGATACTTACCCTTTTCTCCTTAGTTCCTCCACCTCTATTTATTTATTGGGGAGAGATTTCTTAGAAATATATCATGCTGGAATATCTTTCTCCCGAAATGGGGAAATAAACCTAGAACTTGAGAGCAGCAACCAAAATAGCCAAATAGGCAAAGCAAATGACCCTTCAACATCCTCTATTTCCTCTGCCTCTGATGACACTAGAGCTAATTTTAGGGACACTAATGATTTGTCCCTGTTGGACCAGTTACCACCTTCCGTATTGGCAAAATCCTTAACTGATATTGGTAGAGTGCACCTTCTATTGAGGTCCAAATAGATCCCTCAAAGCTTCTCCCCAGAATTAAACAATACCTTATAAATAAAGAGGCCCTGCAGGGCATTAAGCTGATAATGGAAGACTATAAGTCCCAGGGCTTCCTTATTCCCTTCACTAGACCCTGCCATACCCCTATTTTACCTGTAAAGAAATCTGGTGGCTAAGGCTGGAGATTTGTCCAAGACCTCTGAACCGTAAACAATATTGTTATCCCTCATCAGCATTTTATTCTCACTCCCCTTACTTTATAAGCCTTCATCCCCACTGAAAGCACGTTTGATTGATTTATGTAGCTCCTTCTTCAGCATCCCCGTGCATAAAGCTAGTCAATATTTCTTTGCCTTTATTTGGGAAGGAAAACAGTACACCTGGAAGTGATGTCCCAGGGTTTCACCAAAAGCCCTTCTTACTCCTCACCTTAAAAGCTTATTTAAGAGAATATAAAAGATAATATAAAATTTCCTGCAGCCTCTAATTTATTACAATATGCAGTTAACTTGCTTCTCTGCTCCCCTTCCCAGGTCTCCTTACAGGAAAACAGCATCCACCTGTTAAAGCTTTTAGCTGCTAAGGGACATAAAGTTTCTAAGGAGAAATTGCAGTTTGTTCAAACGCAAGTCTGTTGCTTGGGGCACCTGATCTCAGAACAAGGCCTGCACCTAGATCTGGATAGGCTTTGTGGCATCCTGAACTTCCCCAAACTCAAAACCTAACACCTACTATGAGGTTTTCTTGGGTTGGCTGGCTATTGTCAGACCTGGATTCTGAATTTTATCTCATGGCCTTGTTGTTATATGCCTTACTATAAAGAACACCAGACCTGACCCTATTACTTGGAAGGATCAGAATGACCTAATTTTAATACCTGAAAGGAAAGTTTGATAAATGCTCCCTGCCCTTTTATACCCTAATTATCAACTTCCCTTTTTCCTCTTCATATATGAGAGGGAGGGAAGTGCTCTTGGAGTACTTACCCCAAAACGTGGAGATGACTATTGCCCCAAGGGGTATCACCCTGTGGCACAAGGATCCCCCACTTGCCTCAAAGCTATTCCTGTCACTCTGTCCCTTTAGTTAAGGCCAATGAAGAAATAGTCACTGGATCCTCTCTAACCATTTTTGTACCCCATGCTGTAGACGCTCTTCCAAATTCTCATCACACTCAACAACTTTCGGCCAGTCGTCTCACCTCCTATGAAATCTTGCTAACTGCTCCTCTCTTATAATTCTTTCACTCTGTAATAACTTTGACCCTGTCACAATTCTTGCCTTCTCTACTGATGATATTCCTCATGATTGTTCAACTCTAGCAAATCACCTTTTGACCCCTTGCAATGATTTACAGGAAACTTCCCTAACCATTCTTGAGTTTTCATGGTTTACCCATGGTTTTTATTTAAAGGATTAAAATGGTAAGTATTGTGCTGGATATGCAGTTGCAACTCCATTTGAAGCCATCGAGGTGGCACCTTTGCCTCTGGCTACCTCGGCCCAATGAGCTGAATTATACTCTCTCACTCGGACTGGTACTCTAGCCACGGGCAAAACTACAAACATTTATACTGATAGTCAGCATGCCTTAGTGGTAGCCCATGACTTTGGAATGCTATGGAAACAGTGAGGTTTCTTTACCTCTAATGGGGATAAAATTAAAAATGGCTCTTATGTTCAAAATTTATTAGATGCCTTACTCCTACCAGCTACTTTGGCTATTACTAAGGTCCCTGGGCATTCCAGACGTAACTCCCTGGAGACTAAAGGAAACTACCTCACTGATATTTCTACCAAGAACACTGCTCTCAAAGGAGTCAACAACCCACCTTTGTCATGGTCTGGAGGGATGCTCCCCCAAATGGTGATCTAGAAAAATTGATTACAGGTGCCCAAAACTTGACCCCAGAAAAGGAAAAAAAAAACAATATTGGAAATCTAATAACTGTTGGTTCAGAAGAAAGAGAGAACTTTGGTATAGGCCAAATATCAATCCAGTCCTGCCATAGACTCTAAAATTCCCATTAGTGACTACTGCACGTACATTAAACCATTGGTCTGCAGACAAAATAATAAAGTCTATGAATCAATACCGGTAGGGGAATATTAATAAGACTGCAAGAAGCGCCAACTTCGTTTGCCTTACCTGTTCGAAGTATAATCCAGGGAAACCAGTCTGCACTGCTTCCAGACTCTTTAAATCACTCAGTGAACTGTTCAAGGTTTGGCAAGTGGAATTTATTCAGCCTCCCTTGTCTCATGGATATAAATATGTTTTAGTCATGGTTTGTATGTTTTCCCACTGGTTTGAGGCCTTTCCATGTAGACAAGCTACTGCCTCTTCAGTGGCTAAAATACTATTAGAAAAAATTATCCCTACCTGGGGAACCCCTCTTGAGCTCCATAGCAACTGGGGAATCCATTTTACTGGTCAAGTACTACAGCAAGTCTGTGCTGTTTAGACAGTCCTACAGCATTTTCACTGTGCTTATCACCCTCAGTCTTCAGGACTAGTTGAACAAACTAACAGCATCATCAAAACCCAATTGGCAGGGGCTTCCCTGGTGGCGCAGTGGTTGAGAATCTGCCTGCCAATGCAGGGGACATGGGTTTGAGCCCTGGTCTGGGAAGATCCCACGTGCCATGGAGCAACTAAGCCTGTGTGCCACAACTACTGAGCCTGTGCTCTAGAGCCCGTGAGCCACAACTACTGAGCCCATGTGCTGCAACAACGGAAGCCCACGCGCCTACAGCCCGTGCTCCACAACAAAAGAAGCCACTGCAATGAGAAGCCCGCGAACTGCAACAAAGAGTAGCCCCCGCTCTCTGCAACTAGAGAAAGCCCGCGCAGCAACGAACGCCCGACACAACCAAAAATAAATAAATAAAATAAATTTATTAAAAAAAAAAACCCAATTGGCAAAATTTGTGGAAACCCTTCAAATACCTTGCTCAAAAGCATTGCTTTAAAGTCTCAGATCTACTCCTTTGAAATTCATAAACTCTCACCCTTTCAAATAATTGCTGGCTGCCCCCATGCATCTATCTTTCACCTCTTTTGATCTTCAACCAATAAAAGGAGATATACTTCAGTGTTGAAAAGGTCTAATTACATCCATTGAAAATAACCATGCTCTAGTAGAGCAGTCTTTTCACAGAGCACTCCCGGGAGATGAAGACCTCAAACACCACACTTTGCAGCCTGAAGATGCTGTCTCTTAGAAAAGACATCTCCAGAAAGACTCTCTTCAACCCCATTGGAAAGGCCCCTATCAGTTACTATTAACCAATCCTTGTGCCACCAAAATCCAAGGAGTAAACTTGGATTCTTGTGTCATATCTAAAGAAAGCATCAAGCCCTGACTTCACCTGTATACCAGGTGGTGACCTGGAAATAAAGATTTCCAGGAATTGAAGCAGATGATAGCTGGAGGAGATAGCTTTCCCAAGATGACTAGACCAGGCCTGTATACTTTTTTTTGCTGTTGCTTCTTACCTTATTTTCTCCCTCTCTTTCTTGGAAAGACAATGCTTTTATCCATATTTTCCAATCTACTGCAAAAGTGGAAAACCTTTCTGACCATTGGACCTGTCACAGGAAACTCCAATCTGTTCATGATGTTGGAGACCCCTTGTTCTTACCTGTAACCAACTTCTCTTTAACCCCAAATGTCACAACTGATTATACACACAAACCTATGTATGTTACCTATAGGGTTAGGCTGTTACAACCAGGTGTTTTCTCATACCTTCTTTCAACATTTCCCCAGTCATAACTGTACTTGCTCAACTAAATACCTCCATCTTTGCCAATTGTATGACCTTTGCTCCTAACATTCTTTTCCTTATCTAAATATGATTTGTCTCCCTGCACCCAAGGGAGATACAAATAGGCGAAATCCTCTTTGCCAGGATTTTTGGAAAGATTTTTTAAAGGATGAGACAGTACCTCCCAGAATGTCATCCCAATTCCTCTGATCACTGGCTTGAAAAGGTCAATCAAGAAATTCCAGCTAATGGATCTGTCCATAACTAGACCTTAGCTGGAGTTTTCTGCACTCCACCTGGTTTCATTTTTGTCTGTGGTGGATGGCATTTACGTGGCCATTTAGACAACTGGTGAATTGGAGGTCAAAGCTTATTGGGACATTTAACTGTCCCTGTTAACATCCATAACAAACCAGAAGCTTCCCATTGGTCCACCCCATTAAGCCTCTATGGCTGCCTTAAATGAGAACTTCCAGGAGTCATATATGACTCTGGGTTTGCCTCTGTAGAGTGAGTCTCTCTCCCTAACATTAGAAGAGCTAGCCCATTCTACAGCCAAAGCATTAGCAGCACAGCAATGATCATTTGACTCATTGGCTAAAGAGGTTTTGGACAATTACATAGCCCTTGATTACCTACTTGCTGAACAAGGATAAATGTCTCTGTAGAGGTAGAAACTCAATTACACAAGATCAAGGAACAAGCCTATTGGTTACAACAAATTTCACTTGACTCTCCATGGTCCTTTCACTTGTTCAGTTGGCTACCTTCAAGTCTAGGGTCCTGGTTTAGGAACATCATACAAATTGGATTTGTCATATTACATTCAAAAAAATTTTGCTTTGCATAATTATTTTTAAACTTTGTACCTATTGCATGTCAAACCCTTGTAGAAATGACATACCCAATAAGATAATGCTAGCTCAACACTTTGAGATGATCTCCAATGCTTATGACCTTAATAAGTCAGAGTTTAGATGGGAAATTCCTGAGAGTTCTCCTTCCTACCCTTCCTTGTTACTCAAGTGTGGCCTCAATGGTTTCCAGTCTGTACACTTTCCCTCCGATGTGGGACATGACAGCCAGGAAAGGTCCTTCCTGGCATCTAGGGACAAAACTACTAAATACAGAAAACCTGATTTTTGATAAGTGATGTTTTTGAGGAAAGAGCTTGATTGTAAGGGGAAAATGTGAAAATGAATAAAGGAAAACCTTACTCAAAATGGAGTAGAGAAGCCCTGAAGGTGGAGCTCTCACACACTACCACTCATACCACTTACTTTACATACCCCTGCAGGAAGAAGGAAGCTTTTCTCCTTGCCCAGCAACAGCCCAGCCAATGAGAAACTGCTGCAACTCAACCAATGAGACTCCCTGAACTCTCACTCTCCTCCAATACACTTTCATTCAAAACAACCTCTCCCAATTCCTCCTTTCCTCTATAGAAGAATGCTCCTCTCCTTTTTTCTATGGACTTACTTATAGCTCACAGTAGTTTGCATGTCCCGAATTGCAATCTTCTGCTATTCCCAAATAAACTTGATTTTGCTGGCTAAACTGCTTACCTTTTTATTTTAAAGGTTGGCATTACGTCTGACTACCTCCCCTACCAGACCAGGACAAGGACTCTGTTTTTCCATCTCTACCTTTTCTAAACCTCTAGCACTTAGCACAATGCATGGAATATAGTAAATGATAAGTAACTATTTTGTTGTTGTTGAAGAAAAGAAAAATGTGATATAAATTAATTTTAAGGTAGTCATGGAAGGAAACCAGAATAGGTCACCACCAAATATGCCTCTTTGACATAAAAATTATTTTGAGCTGAAGGCAATTAAGATGCAGCAAATGCAGAAGAAGTTTCCTCTTTTTCCTAAAAGCAGGATATAAATTCTCCTTCTACTGGAGACAGAATCTTATCAGCCCAGAGAAGGCACCAGAGGAATCTGTAAACAAAACTTACTCCATTGTATTTCTTTCCCATATATTTACCTTCCTACAGTTTGCCATCCTTGGAAGCCTAAAACTGCTTAACTTTTTCCTGTTATTTCTCTACAAATGTATTGCTCTTTGTTGAATATGCTATGGAAGCCGAAATTCTAAGCCACCGCTCGCTTTGAGCTGCTTTTGATTTAGGTTTCTCCTGTGTGATATGTGCTGCATGTGTTAATAAAGTGTTTTTGTCTTGTTAATATATCTTTTTGTTAAAGAGTCCCAGCTGAAAACCTAAGTCAGGTAGAGGTAAAGTTTTGTCTCCCTACACCATTGGTGAGGTGGACCAGGTAATAGCAGCTAGTAGTTTTTTGATTGTTGATTCCATACCAAGCCCGGTTCTAAGCACCTAACATAACGTAAATCTCATTTAATCTTTATAACAATTCTATGAGATAAGTACTACTTCCATTTTATGGTTTAAGAAACTGAGGTGCAGATAAGCCATGTGACTTGTTCAAATTCACATGGCTAGTAAGGAAAGTAGCCCTTATCTGAATCTAGGTGTCTTGTATCAGAGCCTGTGCACTTTAGTGCCACAACATATTGCCTCACAGAATTTTCCTGAATGTGATCTTTTGCCGTTTCAGTGTAGAGAGTATACTAGTTTTCTTTTGCTGCATAACAAGTTGCCGTTAACTTAAAGACTTAAAAGAACAATCACTTATTAGCTCACAGTTCTATAGATCAGAAGTCTGGGCATGCCATGGCTAGGTTCTCTGCTCAGCATCTCCCAAGACTGAAATTAAGTGTCGGCCAGGGCTGTGATTCTCATGTGAGGCTTGCAGTCATCTTCCAAACTTATTCAGGTTGTTGGCAGAATATAGTTCCTTGTGGTTGCAGGTCTGAGGTTCCAACTTCTGCTGGTGGCATTGCTCTTAGCTCCCAGGGACTACCTACTGTTCCCTGCCACATGGCTCCTCCATTGTCAAAGTCAGCATTGGAGACTCTCTTTTGCATCACATCTCCCTCATGTTTGACTCTCTTTCCAGGAAGAGTGCAATCTCTTTAATGATTTATCTGATTAGGTCAAGTTCACTAAGGATAATCTCCCTATCTGAAAGTCACTTATTTGGGACCTAAGTCACACCTGCAAAATCCATTCACAGTAGCACCTAGGCTAGGGTTTCACTGAATAATTGGGAAAAGGTATGTGCACACTGGTGATAGTGGAGTACTATGGAATTCTGCCTACCACGGTTAGGGACGGGGTGGGGTGAGGGTAACAGTGGGAGGACAGAATCTAGGAACTGACAAGGGAAACTGGTAGCTCAGACTGTTCTCTGCTCTTTAGAAAAATATCTAAGCTCATGCAGGCTATGAGAGGGCATGTTCTGGGTATCTAGCAATGTCATTGAACTTCACAGAAGAGGACTTAGCCCAGGAATTAGGAAACCTGACCCTGCCACTAAGTAGCCATGTGATCTTGGCCAGATCGTTTAACTTCTGCAGGTCTAGAACTTAGGGAGTTGAACAGATCAGGAATTTCCAACCAGGCAGGAGAGCAAGAATGAGGCAGCTACCCTGAAGTCACCTGCGGGGCTCTTTCAAACCAAGTATGTCCCCTTCTTTCCCAAGATGTTGTCACAGTTCTGAGAGGTGGAAGGGAAAGGTTGACAAGGAAGGGTGATGGGCACGTGCAGTGTGGAATTGTTCCTTAAGTCATTCCCTCATCCATCCATTCATTCCACAAATGTTCATTTAAGACCACCTACTTTGTGCCAAACACACAGGGAGGAAGTGAGAGAATAAAGCAGACAGGCTCTCTGCTTACTGTCCAGTCAGGGACACAGAGGCAAGTGAGTGCAAGATGCTGAATGTTACTGAGAGGGGAACCACAGGGTGCTAAGGGGGTTGAGAGCAGGGGTCCTTTTTGAGGAACTGATGCTTAAGGAGTAGGCATTAGCTAAGAGAAGAGGGTGGAAAAGCAGCAAAGCGGGGAAGGTGGGGACTGTTTCAGGCAAGGAAAGAGCATTTATGAAGGGTGGAAGCTTAAATGACTAAGGCACATTTAAGGACCTATAATTAGACCACTATGACCTGAATTGGTACATGTCCAGCTGGTACATAGCCAGCTGTACAAATCACGCTGAGTCTGAATTTTTTTGCTAAGCACAATGGGAAGACATTGAAAGGTTTTAGGCAAGAGTGACTTGAAGAGATTGGCATTTAAAAAATAGCACCTGGGCTATAGTTTGAAAAATATAATGAAGAGGGTGGCTGTAACAGAGTCAGGGAAGTGACTGCAGTTGGCTAGGGCCAGGATGGTGTCCATGGGCACGGAGAGAAGAAGGCAGATTTGAAAGAGATGCAGAGTGGTTGGTTGGATTTGAGGGATGATTTGTATATAACACCAATTACAGGAGTTATAGGATTAAATGCGACTGCATGTATTTTAACTCACAGTTGCCCCTTTATACTACTCAAGATGTGTCTTCTCCATTCACAAGATCTTTAGGTTGCAACAAGACAGCAGATCTTCTTTATCCTTTCGGGATACTTATTCCATTGGTTTGGAATATTCCACTGGGAATAAGTTTTTAAGCGAGATATAGAAGATCTGGATTCCAATGCCTTATTTCCTTATCTGCTCAATGAGGGGGTTGAATTGCAAACCTCAGAGACTGATTCTAGGGCTGACCCTCCTGACCCCAGGGGAGCTAATCAGAGGCACTGGGCTCACTCTGGTTTCCCCCAAGGCTGGCCCGAATTGCTGGCTGCAGTAGTAGCGGAATTGGCAGTCCTGAGCAAAGTGCACATTTGGATCAAGGGCCCCCCCAAAGGAAGAACTTTTGTACTCCTCCAGTCCCAGGAGTAATGCAAAGGTAGTAGCCAGAGACAGTTATGCCTGTAAATTTGGCTTCATAGCCTGATACCTCTGAAAGTTGCCCAACATGTCACATGGCAGGGTTATGTACCTTGAGCACATGCAGGTATTTAATCACAGCCAATTTCCTTTTAATTTCTCATTTCTCAGTGGAAGAATATGCATTGAGTACAGTGAATGACATGAATTCAACATAAAATGTACTGCATTTTATAAACTTCATTTTGCTCTGTCCTCAGAGATTCCAATCAGCAGTGGAGCTCTGTGCCTGGGCGGAGATGCCTGAATGCAATCTGCTGGGGATGGCAATGGGAAAGTTCTGTCTGTGGCTTACCTACCCCCAGGCTCCCCCCAGCAAAACCAGCCATGAAGCAGACATGATAGAGATTTTCCACCCTTTTAGGACCCAGACTCATGTCACTGGATATATATCACCTTTTTGTAAATGCATCTCATAATTTGTCTTTATGCGCATTTTAATCTAATTTCACTCGTACAATTGCTTGGATGAATTGTAGAAAGTGCATTTTATTTTAATCCACTAGAGGGCGCCAGAGGGATTTAGACATTGGAGCAAACAACCTTTACCTAAGGTTCTTAGTATCAGTATTACAGAAATTTCCAGGGGTTTTCAAAGTGGGCTTACTATCAGAATCACTGGGAGATGTTTTTTGTTTTTGCTTTTTAAACTCATTTGCATTAAAAAAATAGACTTTTTAAGAGCAATTTTAGGTTCACAGCAAAACTGAGCTGAAGGGGAGTATTAAAAAATATGTATTGATTGATTTCCAGGCCCTGCGCCAGATCTATAACATCAGAAGCTTTGGGGTTGAGGAATCTCTATTGTAAGGGTTGGTAGAATGCCTGCCTTTGTAAAAAATGTATTTAATTATACAAGCTTAAAGCCAAGAACAGGGGCAGGAACACACTGAACTTTATGTAGCATACACAGCAGGGTGTAGGAACAAAGGCTCACAAGGATTTAAATATTAAAAAACTATATAGAAATTAAACACTTGAGATTGTCAATATTTAGAATATGGGTCATATATTTTTACAATTAAACAATTTCAACTGTTAAATAGAATCTATATGATTTACATAGAGTCAGAGGACAATCTGAGAATTACCATTAGAGTGAGACTTCCAAGCTCCAGAAATGAGATTTTAGGGAACCCCCAACTCAGGAAAGAGTATGTTGTTTCTGAAATAAACATTTCATGAAATACTGCCAGATTCCTGTGCATCTTACCCAGGGAATAGAAATAAATGCCTTAGATTCGATGGCCACCTGACCCAGATGTCTCCATAGTATCCAACACAATCTGGCACACTGGCCCAAAGAAACAAGCAGCTTAAAAAATTGAAGAAAGAAAAGAGGGCACATGGATCATCATGGAGAGAATTTAATAAATTCTGTCCCCATAAATAGCAGTTTAAAATAAAATGAAAGTACTCGGATTGATTTTTAGGAAAGTGTGTTAGAAAACCCAAATGGTATGAAGAAAATTAGCAATCTAGCCCCTTTGGATGCTGCTGGTCTTGTGGAAATTTACAAATTTATTTGTTTAAATCAACATCAAATAGCCAGAATCCTTGTGATAAGAGCTGGTCTTTATAACAGGTCTCTGAAACCTAATTTGAATATCAGATAAAAACTCAGAACAATGCTCTATCCCACCCCACCAAGGTCCACCCTAACTGGGTATTTGCTACAATCTCAGGGTCAGAATTGTATTTCCTGATGCTGATGTATTTCCTAAGCCAAAGGTGAAAGGGCATGCCTCCTTTTGGCTCAATCTAAAAACAAAGATTCTGAGCACAGTCAAATTTGAAATATTTTTCCTCAAAGATTGTTCTGGATGAATTAAATAAAACAATAATATTAAAGAGTTGCAAGGCCCAATTAGCCCAATGGACCCTGATAAGTGTGGAAACAAGATTCTTCCCTTTACACTGCTGCCTGAGAAATCTGGGCAGGTTGGCTGCAGTCTCAGAGTTCTTCATTATTCTTTCTTCAAAGGTTTGTTTCCTCTGTAAGGAGGGCCCTCATATACTTTCATAACCTAATCTACTCAATCATAAAATATAACCGTGTATTGTTTTATGAGGTAGATGTATTTCAAAACAGAAAAACAGTAGAGGAGTGGGAGATGAGGTGGGGGAGTTAAAGAGGAATAAATTTACTCCTATAATTTATTCTCAGACTAGTATTTGGAAAGGAGGTTATAAGATGGAGAACAATTCAGTAATTTACACTTGACTCTTCTGAGTAAATCATGCAAATGATTAAAATTCCATTTCTAGCTAACTTGATTACATATCCTTCCCTACATAATCATGTCCCATTTTGAGAATAAACTTTTAAAGTTTTTTTCCCTATGAAAATATTCTTTTTTTTCTGTTTTAAAATAACAAATGCCAAGTTCCCTATGGATTTTAATGATATTGAACATCAGACTATATGTCATTTTTCTCATAATAAAGAATACATTTACAATGTTATTCAGTCCCTAATGACTGCAGAATGAATTTCAGTCCCCTGTCTGCCCCTACCTGCTAAATATTTTTCTCTTATCAGCCTTTGGTTGCAAATGCAATACAATTTACAGTAAGTTAGTTGGCTGCAAACCCCGGTAATTCCTACTGGGCTGGTTTGGCTAGAGGACAAGAACTCTTGTTTGAGGTTCTGATACAGCTTCAACGTCACGAGATCATTAAAATTGTCAGCTGGTCTGCAGCAGCTGCCTAGGTCCCAGGTTCAATAACTTGTGCATACCAAACCTACATTTTTGAAGAGAAAGGTAATTCTAATTGTAAATGCCACTTTTCATTCATTTGCAAATTTCTTATTTACTCAATCTCTGATTTTTTTTTTTTTTTAACATGTTAACCACTTTCTGTTCCTGCCCTACCTATCCCACCCCTGAGAGACGTATTTAATGGATTACAGCTCTTTCTTCCTCGGAATGGGGATATAGTCCTGTAATCCAGCACAGTGATCCATAGTTCCTACAATTATTGGAAGTTGGCACTTGAGGTGAAATCTATTTACTACCTTGGCTTTAAGTTATACCTTTCAGAAACATTAGGTTCCAGTTAGTTTTTCCCTTGGTAGTAAGGAGCTTAGAGGATGGGTTGAACTGGGACCCAGATGCTCACATAATGCTCCCTTCATTTTAATCAACACTTAGTGTTGAAAATATAAGGGGACAAAAAGCCAAACCGGGCAATAAAGACAGACTTTGTTCATAAATATTACTGGCCTGAGACTTCTCACTGAGTTGAGAAACTGGGTGACATAAATCTTGTTTGATTGTGCTTGTTTATGCTCAGTTGTGGATATTTTTGTGTGACCAATGAATGATAATCTCATCAGAGGTTTGAGAATTAGTAAATTCTCAGGAGGGAACCTGTGTTCAGAGGAGAAATCTCGGCAAGTATTTGGCACATAAGTAAACTCTAATTGGTTGTCGCCAACTGCATTCTACAGCTCAGTTCCTATACAGGCTTTTTCACATGAGTTTTAATTTATTCTGGATTGTTTTACTAATTTATTCCAAATTATCTTAATTGATTAAAAAATGTTAGAAAGATAATGTGGTAGATTATCGATCCAGCATAACTTTCCTATTTGAAACAGTCAAATTTTAGTTTTTTAAAGTCTCCTTTCCTTCCCGCCTGCATTGGTAAACTGACATTGAAAGTAAGAAAACCAAAAACCTCCCAAACAGAAGAGAAAAGAAGAATTCTGGAAGGTAAGCAAGTTCAAACCAACCATCACTCTGAGGTTTCTGACAAACCTCAGACCTTGAGATCTGTTTGATCAATGCAGGGAGTAGGGGGCAGGAGGTGAAACCTAGGGCCTCCTCCAAGTGAAGAAACTGATGCTAGGCATTCACATACAGCTGAGACCCCAAAGAGCTACACCCTCAGTCTCAGGGTGAATAAGAAGTGAAACCCCCTGCCTTGAAGGGGAAAGTGAGAAAACCTGTCTTGACCTCGGCACCAAGGGAAGGGCAAGGAACAACTCTGTAGAGAATTCCTAACTCTATGCTGACCTCAAGTGGCTGTGCGTTCTGAATTCATCCTACTCATGTGGCCACAAAAAGCCTTATGTGTAGAATGTAATTTGAAGTGGTTTCAGGTTGGTGGTGCCCCTGGATGACTGGCAGAAGCAAACACAAATCCCCTCTGGAGAGACTCAGGCTACAAAGAAAAATGGAAAGTTGCCATGAAATGATCCTCATTAGAGGAAACTCTGAAGTTTCCGTGTACTTTGAGGAGAAGGAAGGTTTGAGATGCAAGAAGGAATGGGGAGCAAAAATATTGCTAAATATGTGGATAGATATAAACACATACTGTATAAAACAATAATAATGTTTTATTTGTGGGAAAAAAATAAGGTAAACCAAAAGACTAGATAGCAATAAGCTTGTAAGGTGTAGAGAGGAAAGGAGTTAAGTTTTTTAAGGTTCTTATGTGATTCAGGAGGGGAATAAAGATATTAACTATAGTTTTTTAGGTATGTGTATTAAAATAGCTTGGATTGCCATTAAAAGGCTAGGAATAGTATAACTCTCAAAGAAATAGAGAAGAAAAAATGAGATGGGAAAAACATAATTTTAATCAGTCTAAAAGAAGGCAAGAAAGCTAGGAAGAAAAAAACCCAGAAAGTTAAGACAAAGAGACAGTACATGATACAGTGCCAGAAATAAATCCAAATATATAAATAATCACAACAACTCTCTAGTTAAAGACAAGTTTCATCAAAATAAATAAAATCCTCTGTATGTTCTCTATAACAGATATACATAAACATAAAAACACAGAAAGATTGAAAGTCAAATGACTGAAAAGATATTCAGGCAACACCTAAATGAAAACTGGTATAGTGGAATTGCTGCTGGACAAAATATAATTAAAGGTTAAATATGAAGTCACGGGCTTCCCTGGTGGCACAGTGGTTGAGAATCTGCCTGCCAATGCAGGGGACACGGGTTCGAGCCCTGGTCTGGGAAGATCCCACATGCCGCAGAGCAGCTAGGCCCGTGAGCCACAATTACTGAGCCTGCGCGTCTGGAGCCTGTGCTCTGCAACAAGAGAGGCCGCGATAGTGAGAGGTCCGCGCAACGCGATGAAGAGTGGTCCCCACTTGCCACAACTAGAGAAAGCCCTCGCACAGAAACGAAGATCCAACACAGCAATCAATCAATCAATCAATAAATAAGAACATGAATTTCTTAAAAAAAAAAAATATGAAGTCAGTTTATGATGGAAAAAGTTAAATTCATCAGGATGATATAACAAGTCAAAACTTGTATGCACTTAATGAGGTCTCAAAATATATAAACCAAATACAGAACTGCAAACATAAATTGATAAATCTGCAAGCATGGGGGAAATATTAAATATCCCTCATAGTAAATAAATATCTCTCATAGTAAATTATAGATAAGGCAGACAAAATATCTGTAAGGATAAAGAAGATTTAAAGAGCAAAATCAACAAACTTAATCCCCCAAGTTGGAGTATGCACATTTTTTTGAAACACAGATGAAACATTATGAAAACTGACACTATGAAACTTGACATTAAGCTTCCACAGGCATTCTGTATAAAGCCTCAAGTCAAAGGACTGGTATCATATAGATCACTTCTCTAACACAACACAACTAAATTAGAGATCATTAAACACACGTAACTAAGAAAATCCTACACATTTAGCTATTCAAAAAACCACACATGTCTAAGGGTCAAAGAAACGAGTCAGAGAAAATTAGAAAATCTTAATCTGAACAATAAAAATACTCCCCATCAAATTTTTGGGGATTCAGATAAAGTGGTACTTAGGGAAAATTTATATTAGAAAGAATAAAGGCTCAAAATTAATAAGCTAATATCTAACTTAAGAAGTTAGAGAAAGGAGAATAAACACAAAGAAAGTAAAAGAAAAAAAGTAATGCAATTTGAGCAGAAAATAATGAAATAGAAAACAAAAATACAATAGAGAGAGCAACATAGTCCCAAACTGATTCTTCGAAAAAAACTAAAAAAAGAACAAACCTCTGGGAAAATTAAGGAAAAAAGGGAGAGTATTCTCAAATAAACACCATGAACAAAAAGAGTGATATGACTAAAGATGTCAAAGTCATGAAAAAAAAAGTCAATTGTTTTACAATCTAGATGAATACATTCTTATGAAAATACAACTTGTTAAATCTCAAGAAGAAATAAAGAACCTGAATAGTCTTATAACCATTAAAGAAGTGAAATAGTTAAAAATTTTTGCACAAAGAAATTTTGATCTTCAGATAATTCCAGTCTTACACAAACCCTTTCAGAGAGTAGAAATGGAGGGAAATACTCCCCAACTTATTTTATGAAGCCAACATTACCTTGATGTCAAATCTAGACAAAGACATTACAAGCAAATCCAAAACCCAGAATACCCTGAAATAGGCCAATCTCAATCATGACCATAGATAAAAATTCTGAACAAAATTTATATTAGCAAATTGAAAATGCATAAAAAGACAGTACATTATGATCAGATTGCCTTCATCCCACAAATGTAATATTGGTTTACTTTTAAATTGTATACCACCTCATAAATAGAGAAAAATCAGGTGATTATTCCAACAGATTCAGAAAAAAAATTAGAAAAACTCAACATTCACTTAGATTAGAAAAATTCTTGGTAGAGTGAGAATAGTCATTGTCATAGCTTGAGTTCCTCAGGAAGAAGAACCTGAGATGGGGGTTAACATGCAGGCAGCTGACTAGGGGGTGTTCCTGGTGTTAGCATCTATGGAAGAGAAAGAAGGAAGTAGGACTGGGCAGAGGGGGGAGAAGTTGGGCTGCACTGTAGACTCAGGGAAAGCCTCAGCCAACCCTAAAGAGAGCTCTGAAATGAGGGTGGTCCTTGGCAGTTGGTTTGACTTGGGGTGAGTAGATTGGGCCTTTATATCTCATATCAACCCGAGGTGAGCTGCCCCAGGAAGTGGATGTGAGGTGGGCAGGTTGACTCTCTTTAGCTAAAGAAGGCTGACAGTCAAGGGCTGTCTGCCAGCAGCACTCCCAGATGCTGGAAGAATTACTTCAGCTCCCAAGGGGGACCTCAGAGGCACATCAGAGTGTCTGTTACAAGTCTGTACAAAAATTCTACAGCAGATGTCACAGTTAATGTTAAAGTGTGGAAACCATTCCCTTCAAGATTAGAATCAAGACAAGGAAGCCCATTATCACCACTTCTATTTAGCACTGTGTGCTGAGACAGGAAAAACAAAAGGTTTAAGGATTAAAATGGAAACAAAATGAATATGATTTGCAGGTGCTATGATTGTCTATGAAGAAGATAATTTACAAATAAATTATTACAATAAACAAATTTGTCAGAGTTGCTGTATGCAAGGTAAATGTATATAGGTATGTGTATACATACGTCTGTCAATTGTATTTTTATAAATAGTTATTTAGAAAACCTTATTTTAAAATACTATTTACAATGGCATAGAAATATAATAACTTGAAATAAATTAACAAAAACGTGTGATCCCTTTATGGAGAAAACGATAAAATTGTATTGAAAAATATTAAAGAATATGTTAAATAAATGGGAAATATATGATGTTTATGGATAGAACTCTGTTCTATAAAGATTTCAATTCTTCCCAAATTGATCCATAGATATGATGAAACTCCAATAAACAAAAGTACCACTGTGGTTTTTGTGGAATTTCATTTATTTATTTTTGGCTGTGTCTGGTCTTCGTTGCTGCACGCAGGGTTTCTCTAGTTGTGGAGAATGGGGGCTACTCTTTGCTGCAGTGCACAGGCTTCTCATTGCGGTGGCTTCTCTTGTTGTGGAGCATGGCCTCGGCACGGGGGCTTCAGTAGTTGTGGCACAGCGGGCTCTAGAGTGCAGGCTCAGTAGTTGTGGCGCACGGGCTTCATTGCTCCGCGGCATGTGGGATCTTCCCAGTGCAGGGCTCAAACCCAAGTCCCCTGCATTGGCAGGCGGATTCTTAACCACTGTGCCACCAGGGAAGCCCGGTTTTTGTGGAATTTGACAAGCTGATTTGAAAATTTATATGGAAGAATAAAAGACCAAGGAAGAAGAAAAGTGAAAAAACTTGCAATACTGGATAAGATGACTTATTATCAGATTATATTATTAAGAACATGATGCTGATACAGGATGAGACAAATTGACAAGTGAATAGAACAGAATAGAGCCCAGAAAGAAATCCCCATATATGCATATATGGAAGCTGGATTGTCACAGATCATTGGAAAAAGGAGACTATTTTGTAAATGGCTTAAGGACAATTTGGTTCCTATATATATATATATATATATATATATATATAGTTTTTAATAATTAATTAATTAATTTATTTATTTATTTTTGGCTGTGTTGGGTCTTCGTTTCTGTGTGAGGGCTTTCTCCAGCTGCAGCAAGTGGGGGCCACTCTTCATCGCGGCGCGCGGGCCTCTCACTATTGCGGCCTCTCTTGTTGCGGAGCACAGGTTCCAGACGCGCAGGCTCAGTAGTTGTGGCTCACGGGCCTAGTTGCTCTGCGGCATGTGGGATCTTCCCACACCAGGGCTCAAACCCGTGTCCCCTGCATTGGCAGGCAGATTCTCAACCACTGCGCCACCAGGGAAGCCCCCCCATATATTTTTAAAAACCTGAAAATAGATCCTAACCTTATATCATAAACAAAAGTCAATCTAGGTGTTATAGACTTAAGGTGAAAGGCACAACCATACAGTTTTAGAAATAGCATATAGGAAATAGCTTCAAAATCTTGAGTAAGGGAGAGTTTCTTAAAGAAGACACAAAAGTGCAAATTATGCAGGGAAAGATGAATACACTCAAGTACACTAAAACTGAGAATTCAGATTGTCAAAAGACACAGTAACAAGAATAAAGAAACAACACGAAAACTGAGAGATGATATTTGCAACCCTTATTATCAACAAAGATTAGTATCTGGAATATATAAAAACTTTGAAAAATCAATAAGGAAAGACAAACCAACACAAAAATGGAGAAAACACAGGAGCCAGATCCTTACAAAAGAGGAACACAAAAAGTCCATAACCATAGGAAAAGGTGTTAACCTCATTAGCAATCAAGGAAATGCAAACCAAAACCAAAATAAGCCTTGTAAGTTATGTTTTCCTTTGCCCCCAATCTTAACAGCAAACAGTTATTATCTAATAGTTCCTGTGGGTCAGGAATTTGAGAGTGGCTTAGCTGGATGATTGTTGCCCAGGATGTCTCATGAGGTTGCACTCAAGAAGTTAGTGGAGACAAGGATATACTGTACAGCACAGGGAATATAGCCAATATTTTATAATAACTATAAATGGATTATAATCTTTAAATATTGTGAATCACCATGTTGTACACCTGAAACTTACAAAACTTTGTAAATCAACCATACTTCAATTTAAAAAAAGAAGGAAAAATGAAGGTAGATGAGCTGTAGTCTTCTAAAGGCTTCACTAGCACTGGAAGATCTGCTTCCAAGATGGCTCACTCACATGGTTAGCAAGTTGATATTGGCTGTTGGCTGTTGCCACATGGAGAAACTGCTTGAATATCCTTACAATATGGCAGCTG
Source organism: Eubalaena glacialis (assembly GCF_028564815.1). Taxonomy (NCBI): domain Eukaryota; kingdom Metazoa; phylum Chordata; class Mammalia; order Artiodactyla; family Balaenidae; genus Eubalaena; species Eubalaena glacialis. The sequence goes on along the minus strand of NC_083727.1, from coordinate 42,601,536 downwards.
GCCTCTCTCAGAGCAAATGATCTAAAAGAAAGTCAGGCAAAGCTGTGCTGTCCTTTGTAATCTTGCCTCAGAAATCATAGTCCATCATTTCTGCAATATCTTATTGTTTATGCAGATCAGCTGTATTTATTGTGGGAGTGCAGTGTATCAGGAGGTGAATGTTAAGAAGCAAGATTCACTGAGAACCATCTTGGATACAAGCTACCATAGCTACCATTGCACATGTAACAGACTGACAACATTTTAAAAGTCTACCACTCCCTGTCATGAAAAAGACACAATTACACTCACTAGGACCACATGGGGAAAAATCAAGACAGAAGAGTTAACTATGTTGTGTGGGTCCCCTATCCTCTTGTCATCCTTCTGGTGAGAGAGAGGCATTAGGGCCATTGAGCCATGCTGTCTCTCTTAATCCAAGAGTATAGAGCAATAAAGACTGTCACCTGCCTGCACGTGGGAAGATAAACTGGTATAGACATGTCAAAAATATTTGCATTTCCTAGGAGAGTTGAACTTTTGCACAACCCATGATCTAGCAATTCCACTCCCAGTATATATTTTAAAGACAGTTTTGCACATGTGCAATAGAAAAACATGTTTACAGAAGCCTTACTTTTAAGAGCAAAAACTTATAAATAATCCATTAATGGATAAACTAATTATGGTGTACTTATCAAGTAGAAAACTATATAGTAATGCAAAATGAATGAACTAAGGTACATGCTTCAATCTTAAGTAATCTAAAAAACAATGTTGAACAAAAGATGCAAATCACAAAGGAATATGCACAATATATTCTTTAGAGACCATACATATGGGATAAAACTGTAAAGAAAAGCAAGAGAATAAATGATCAATACAAAATGTAGGCTGGTAACTACTTCTGTGGGAGAGGGATCAGGAAGTAATTGGAAAGGAGCACTGGTAATGTTCTATTTTTCAAATGCCATGGTTCTTTAAATACTACTGATACATTTTATACAGTCTTTTTGTGAAAAGAATATGCTTCACAATAAAAAAAATGCAAATAAAATGTTCTTAAAAAGTAATTTTAAATGTCAGGGCTATTTCAGTGAGCAAACGAATTTTTCTTAAATATTCATCATTACACATCAAGCATCTCCCCATCCTCCATTCCTCTTCATCAAAAGAGAAAAGTATAAGTGGTACCAAGCCTAGAAAAGTGAGTCGAGTTTCTTCAATTCACAAATGCTACCACAAAAGTCGTGGTAATTTGCCCTCAGAGCTCCGTCTGATTCACTGTCTGGCTCAACATCTTTGATGTGGATTTTCAGAACAGCTAAAATAGGCTGAGAATAATAAACCCAAATCCAACTTCATACAAAAGAAAAATTAGAATTTGACTGAAATTGATTTGCTAGGTGAATTCTATTCTTCCTCAGGTCTGTGATATCATGCCATGTTAATGTTAAAACATATATTATCCTCTTTATTTTCCTCATTGTTCTGTAAATGGTTCAGAAGAGAAATCTCATCAAGTCCAGTTGGGTTACCAAGATGGCCTTAAATATTAAGGTTCTCTTACTGATAAAAAAAATCAGAAGAATATTTCCAGAAATATAGTACATTTTTCTACAGTACGTTAATCACTAAACTCTTTTTAAGAGTTTCCAAATCATAAATAGCTTTCAATAGTGTATATGCATTTTAGTTGCATAATCATATAAAAATAATTCATTGGCATTAAGAAAAGATCAATAGCACAGATTTGACAGACCCACGGATCAGTCAGCGTTCTTTGGTTGCAAGTAACAAACACCAAATCTGATTAAAACTAGAAAATAATTTATTTTGAGAATATGGGGTGTCTCACCAAAGCGAAGAAACAACTGACCAAGCAGACTTTGGAAAGGGCAGGAATTAGGGTAGCTTCAGGAATCTAGATAGTAGAACTCATTAGGCAGTATTTTTTTCCCAGGTACTATCATCAAAATAAATTAGCTCCAGTATCTTTCAGTTCTTGTGTCACTGTGCCCAGTTTTCAAATTCCTGCGACAGTCTGGCCTGGGCTACTTCTTGGCAAGAGGAAGGATATGGCATAATTGACAATTCTACCCAGACTGCTGCAGTGATAGGTTTGGGGTGGTAATGGGAAAAGATCCAGTATTCTCCAAAGTAAAATCAGGTGCTGTTACTAAAAGAATAGGGGGTATTGACATTGAGCTGGCAAAATAGCAGATATCCACTATAACCCTATTAGCAGAAATTAATTTTGCTGTAATCTTCTTATCCAGAACCATTGCACAATTTAAATTAATGCTACAAACATTTGGGCATTGTCTTAGTCGGCTTGGACTGCCATAACAAAATCCAATAGATTGGGAGGCTTAACACAACAGAAATTTATTTTCTCACAGTTTTGGAGGTTGGAAGTCTGAGATCAGGGTGCCAGCATGGGTGGGTTCTGGTGAGACCCCTCTTCCTGTTTGCAGATGGTCATCTTCTCCCTATGTCCTCACATGATCTTTCCTGTCTCTTTTTCTTAATGCCACCAGTCCTATCAGATTAGGACCCCACCCTTATGACTTCATTTAACCATAATTATGTCTTAAAAGTCCTATCTCCAAATAGAGTCATACTGAGGGTTTGGGGCTTCAACATATAAATTTTGTGGAGACACAGTTCAGTTCATGGCAGATACCACTATGGGATTCACAATTTGCTAACTTACTTTTGACAGTCTTCTTGTCCTCATGCACAAATTTGATTGCAAATTCTGGAGAATGTGTGCTGTTTTCTAAGTAACCTGTCCGGGGTTTGTCACACTCTGTGGGGAGCCCTACCTCTCTGCCTCCTGGACCAGGAAATACTGTGCTCAAAGCCAGAGGCTCGTGTCTGATGTCCATGCGCCAGGCTGGCTTGTCCGAGTCCATTACTTTTCTGCATTTCAGCTCTGGAACACTCTCTGCTCCAGTCTTTGTAGTGTTTCCTCTTCTGTTTTTCAGACACCCCAACAGGAATTGCTTAGCGAGGCCATGTGGAATTGTGGAAAGGTGTCAGAACACCTGTGTTCTATCCCTAGCTCCAGCACCTCAAGCTGTGGGACTTTAGGGAAATCATTTAACTTCAGTAAATTCATCTATGCCACAATGTGCATTGCTTTCTTACTTGCAAATTTGGGGCTAGGTGTTGAGAAGTCAGTGATACATGCTACGAAGGAAAATGTAGGATGCTGTGAGAGCATGTGAGGAGGGTGAGGAACCAGCAATGAATCTGGCAGTGTAGGTTGCGGAAGGCTTTCTGGAGGAAATGACCTTTGATAGGGAAAATGAAGGATGAGCAGGAGTTACCTAGGAGTAGAGTGGGGGCAGACTGGAGGAGGAAACAGCTTCAGGACAGAGGGCCCAGCGTGTGTACAGGCCCTGAGGTAGGAGTGACTTGGCACATTGAGCTTCTGGCTGGATCAGAGAGGCACAGCAAGAGTAAGGTGAAGCTGGGCAGGAAGACAGGGGTAAGAGCAGACCATTGTCAGACCTGTCGTCGATTTTGTTCTCTGTCCCAGGACCTGGGGTAGGAGTAAAGGAGACTTGCTCCAGTGTGTGTTTTCAAAAGATCACTCAGACTAGAATATTGAGGGAGGAGTATTGAGGGAGGAGGAGGGATGGCTGAGGCTAGATCAGTGAAGTGGCTGGGGAGGACGGTGGTTTGGAATAGAATGGGGAGAGTAGAGATAAACATATTAGTCATTTCTAACCAAGATTACTACACATGCGGATTATATTAAACCTACCTGAGTGGCCCAGAGTGATGTTTACTGAGTGATGAATGCATTCAACATTTATTGAACCAGACACTTCTCTAGGTGCTGAGGATATAGCAGTAAACAAAACACAGAATTTTCCCTCACACAGCTTATTTGCTAGTGAAATGGCTTACATTCTAGTGGGGTAGTTGAAGGGTCAAATGAGATATGTAAATTACCCAAATGTGAATGGTTACCTTGGGATCTCTAATTCACTGATTTCTAGAGAATACTGGTTTTCAGCTTCCTCCCTGTATTAGTTTCCTGTGGCAGCTGTAACAAATTACCACAAACTTAATGGCTTAAAACACCACAGATGTGTTACCTTCAGTGATGGAGGTCGGAGATCTGAGGTGGAACTCTGGGCTAAAATCAAGGCAGGGCTGCATTCCTTCTGGAGGCTCTTGGGGAGAATCTGTTTCCTTGGCTTTTCTCGCTTCTAGAAGCCGCCTGCATTCTTGGCTCAGGCCCGTCCATCTTCAGAGCCAGCAACTGCCAGTCACGTCTTTCTCACACCCCATCCCTCTGGCACTCACCCTCCTTCCTCTCTCTTTGACTTATAAGGATTCTTGTGATTGCATTGGGTCCACCTGGATAATCCAGGAAACTCCCTCCGTCTGAAGATCCTTCACTTAATCACATATGCAAAGTCCCTTTTACCATGTAAGGTAACGCATCTACAGGTTCTGGGGGCCAGGACATGGACACTTTTGGGGGTGGGTTCTGCTGACCCCATTCCCCAGTGCAGGTTTAGTCTGTCCAAATCATGACATGGAATAAAATTTTCTCTTTTCTCTTTTTGGTGACCTCCCCAGGGTGTCACAGAGCAGTAACGTGAATCACAGAGACAACCAAGTTGGTTCAGTCTCTTTTTCCTGTGCCTGAGAGGTTTTAAGAGAATCCTAGAGGACTCCCTCTTTATAAGAGGGTCTAGTGTCAAAACCACAGGTCTGGCCCGGTGCTGCTGGGGAAGAGAGCTGAGTGGGTGGTTCCTGGTTATCACAGCCGCCTCCATGTTCTCAGAATATTCCAGCCAGTATCTGGAAATCTTTAACCATGAGTGCTCTGTTGAGCACGATGTGCTACCTACAGGGTTACTAGTGGGGAAAAAAATGACACTTTAAAGAATATCCCCTGACACATTTTATAGCATAGGAGTAGGAAAAGATTCAGGTGAATAAGAGAAGCTCTGGAACTTGTTTCCTTATAGGGGAAACGATTCTAAGCAATTCCTTAAAGAATTACACTTTCCCATAATGCTGTTATTTTTCTTTTAATTTTAATTTTTATTATTTATTTATTTTGGCTGCGTTGGGTCTTCATTGCTGCGCACGGGCTTTCTCTAGTTGCGGCGAGTGGGGGCTACTCTTCATTGTGGTGTGTGGGCTTTTCACTGCGGTGGCTTCTCTTGTTGTGGAGCATGGGCTCTAGGCGCACGGGCTTCAGTAGTTGTGGCACGTGGGCTCAGTAGTTGTGGCACATGGGCTTAGCTGCTCTGCGGCATGTGGGATCTTCCCAGACCAGGGCTCGAACCCGTATCCCCTGCATTGGCAGGCGGATTCTTAACCACCGTGCCACCAGGGAAGTCCAATGCCGTTATTAAGGGATGAGAAAAACACCACTGGGGATTTTTAGTGACCCCTTTAAAACTAAATTTATTGGCATTTTATCGTCAGGGACCAGGCTGTAGTTTTGTACATCCTTCCCATGGCTGCTCTAGAGGAGCAGCTCTGAAAAGGAAATAAAGGGTTAAGTTAATAAAGGTTAAGTTCAAGTCCTCTTTTTTCCTTCAAGAAAATGACTAGGGTTTTCTGATTCTAGGTAAGAAACTGCCAACTCAGTAACAGCAAGTGAAAACCCACCCCCTTCAGATGCACACATTGTGTGAGGTGGGAGTGAGGCCTGGGGCTGCCGCAGTGCCTGGCGGGTCGTTGGCTGCACTTTGCGGGGACGGCCACGTTTGGTTTGGACCTCCAGCCCCTGTGAGTGAGAGGGCCAGGCCGTGGAGTGTGGTTTCAAATACGTGGATGAAAATGGGCTTGAGAGGGAGGATGGATACTAGAGCGTTGCAGAAGTCAAGGCTGTTATCCGGCAGGAAAACAGTGCACTCTGCCCTCGTGAGTTGCCCCTGGTGTGACAGGGACAGGAGCTGACAGTAGAAAGCTGCGCTGAGAAAGGGGGCAGGACAATACGCTTTCTGGCCCCGTGTCTTTATCGCCTGCCATACACCACGCTCATGGGTCCTCAGGTCAGATTTGCTTCTTCAGCGGAAATGATTCTCCATTTTCCCCGGCCTCTGAGAAGGCCACTGGAAGCAGCAGCCAAATGAACTTCAGGCGGGACGGGCCTCGTCTCTGAAGGACAAATGCACAAGAGGCACCCAATCTGCACTATCCACTTTCCTAGACGCACAGTGCACTTCTTTCTTCCTTTCTCAGCCATTTTCCAAACCCTGCTCTCCGCTTTCTTTCAGTCCTTGTAATCAGCATCATCTCATCCACACCTTTCAGTGGCTGGCAACACAATGCCTGCAACCCGGCTCGCTGGTCTCAGTTCCCTGCAAGGCAGTCTCGGCTCTCAAGGGCATCGGCTGAAGAACAGACGCTGCCTCTGCGTCCCCTTTCCCACACTCCAAGCAGGAAAAGGGGTGAAAGGGAGGTGAGGAAGGGCCTCTCTTTCCCTTTCAAAACCCTGGCATCAAAACCCTGCTAGGATTTCCATGCAGCACTTCATTGTGCATTGTGGGCTGCAGCCCAGGTCTTTCCCATTAAAGCTAGAATTGATTCACTAGGTAATAAATGGAAGAATCCTCCCCAGGCTTCCCAGCAAAATTACTTACACTATTAGTAGCATTAAGCAGGCTTTTACAACTGGAGATAAGCTACCTTGATGTTCCGTCTGTCTAGATGTGAGAAATCCAGGGCTATTTCACATGGCCTCGAATACGTGTCAGGGCCAGAGGAGAATGTGGCTGTCTGTGTCTCTGATCTCCTGCTTGGATTTGTTCCTATGAGGAATTGCTCTTTAATTCTTTCACTAGAAAGCCGTAGCTCATTAAGACTAACTACACACAGAGAGCATAAAAATAACACACTTTTAAACACTGACTTTGCCTTAGGGTTTAGCAACCTGCCTAGTCAAATTGTCCTGGTGTTGCTCTTAAAGCAAAGCTGCCTCTGTAAATAAATCACCAGGTGGCTCTGTCCAAGCATCTGAGAAATTTGTGTCAACATGTCTGTCACTTCTGCTGGCTGCCTGCAGTTTCGACAGTCAGGTGCAGGGTAGGCACCAATCCCAGCTAGCGTCCTGGTTGTAGGGTTGCCGAGCTGTTGAACGGGGGAGATCAGCTGAACTCCTTTAAAAGTCCATCTCAGGGTCCCCGAGTTGTATATCTGGAAGAGTCTATGTGATAATCAGTAACACCTTTTTTGTTTGTTTGTTTTTCAATAGATGAGCTCAGAAAAATTTTAAGTGAAATTTTATATTATTATTACGGTTATTATAGTCTCATTTAAGGAATCACATAACAAATCCTTTTTAAACACAAATAATCATCCCTTAATTTTACTTCTTCTAGAAGTGCTGATTTTCGTATGTTGGAAAATGGTTATTCCTCTAGAGAACAGCGTTCAGGGGTAAGTAAACCATTTAGCAGCAATATGGTTAAAGTACTGAGAGTGAATAATTTCTGTTCCCACTCTCAGCAAATCCGTTTTGTGTGTCCCAGCTTGAAGAACGTTACGGAGGACACGGACAAACATCTGAAGACAATATATCAGCTAGGCAGCCTGGGCCTCTCTGGGGTGCGGTATTTAAGGAGGTGGCGACAATTGAATAAGTCAGGGAAGGATGCGATGACCTTGCAGCCCTGATGGTTTCACTTCCCAACAGCGTCCAGGCACAACATTTCTGCCTGTCCTCTGGGACAAGGTGGGTAATGCAGGGCAGCAGAGGGGGCATTCTTCAGAGACCAAAAGCAACAAAAAATAGAAAGTGTAAGGAGCTGACTTGATCTATTGAAGTCCATGCTTAATGTTCTTTCTTCTCCCAGGGATGAAAATGGCCTTGAACATTTAACAACACAGTGAATGCAGTCCCAGTGAGAACCACAGGGGCACTCAATAAGCAAGAATGGACTCAACACTCCAGAGCAAGCAGCAAAGGGAGAAGGAAGTCCTTGCAGTCAGAAGGCACACAAGCTAAATGTCAGCTTAGATGTGATCTTTACTCCCATCCAGTGTGATGCTTCAGCATTTACAAAATGCATTTAATGCTCACAGAGATCCTGGAGGGTAGCTATTGTGGGTTGAATTATGTCTTCCTGAAAGTAATGTTGAAGTCCTAACCCCAGTACCCGTGAATGGGACCTTATTTAGAAATAGGGTCTTTGCAGATGTAATCAACTTAAGATGAAGTCATACTGGATTAGAATGGGCCCTATTCCAGTGACTGGTGTCCTTGTAAAATGGGGAAAATATAGACACACATAGAGGAGAGAATGCCATGTGAAGACAGATACACAAGGCAAGACAGCCAGGTGACAATGGAGCCATGTGACAATGGTTGCAGCTGAAAGCTAAGGATGCCAGTATTGCCAGCAACCACCAGGAGCTAGGGGACAGGCACGGAACAGATTCTCCCTCTGAGCTTCCAAGAAGGAACCAAACTTGCTGATACCTTGATTTTGGACTTTTAGCCTCCAAAATTGTGAAAGGATACATTTCTGCGGTTTTAAGGCATCTAGTTTGCAGTACTTTGTTATGGCATCCCTAAAAAACTAATACTGTGGATGATCTATTTCCAACTGTATGAAAGAAAAACCCAGGTTTCAGAAATGTTAAGAAACTCACCCAACATTCTATAGCCAGTAGGAGGTTAGTATGGAGACTTAAAACCCAGAGCTGTGACTTCAAATCCTAGGCTCTTTCCCCACCATGGCCTTGAAAACAGTTGACATGGAGGTGAATAAAGAAGAGATGTGCAGAAATTTCATTTCTGGGTATACACTCAAAAGTACTGAAAGCAGGGTCTCGAAGAGATATTTGTACACCCGTATTTATAGCAGCATTATTCACGATGGCTAAAAGGTGAAAGCAACCGTAATGTCCATCGATGGATGAATGGATAAACAAAATGTGGAATATATATACAATGGAATATTATTCAGCCTTAGAATGGAAGGGAATTCTGACTCATGCTACGACATGGATGAACCTGGAGGACATTTTGCTAACAGAAATAAGCCGGTCACAGAAAGACAAATACTGTCTGATCCCACTTATATGAGGGGATCTAGAGTAGTCGGATCCCTAGAGACAGAAAGTAGAGCGGCTGAGGAGAGGAAGCAGTAGGGAATTGTTTAATGGGTATAGAGTTCAGTTTTGCAAGATGGATAGAGTTCTGGAGACTGGTTTTACAGCAACGTAAATGCACTCAACACTGTTGAACTATATACTTAACAGCGATTATATGATAAATTTTACGTGTATTTTACCACAATTTAAAAAGGAGAGAGAGATATGGAGGGTCAGGGTTAGGGTTAGGGAGGCATGGAGGTAGCCTGTTCTGCTAACACGATTGTTAGGTTGGCTTTGCTCTGAGAAGGCACAGCCAGATTGGAAGGGCTGGTTTCCTCACTCAAGAAAATATTGCTTCCACCTGCCTGGGACTTGCACACTATGGAAGCCTTCAAAGAAGGAGGGTCACCTGCCTTCCTTCAGGGGGAGGGGGCCCACCCTCTGACAGTGCTGGCCTCGCCCTGCAGGCCAGCACACACTCTCACCCCAAAATGCTGCTCCAGGCAGCCTGGCCCAGGCGCTGGGCATCTGCCCCCGAGACTTACCTTGCTGCGTTCTTCTCTCCGAAGACTTGGGGAACGCATCCTCCATTTGTTAGTAGGAGAGCAATTTTCATTGCTCTGCTTCCTGATCTTGCTGGCTTGTGGTGAAGAAGGGAGGCATGGGGGTCCCTTCCACGGACTATTCCCTTCACCTCCAAAGTCACGCTCCCTGATAACAGAGCTGTGGCCCACCAGCTAAGAGATGGCCTCAGTGCTGTTTCCTGGATGGGAGCTGAGGGCTGAGCTGCTGGAAGCTCCAGTGCGGTGGCCCCTGGCCTGCAGGGTGCGCTGTCTCGGTGGGCGCTCTAGATGGGTGGTACATGCCTCTATTTTGTCTGCGCCTTCACCTGTGCTTGTGTCATTGACATACACATTTATGGTCTGATTCATTTGAGATTTACAACCCCTTCTTTCGAGAGTTTAAAGGGCGCAAAGGGACAGCATGGATGGATAAGCATCATAATGTTATGTGAATGTGTTGGTCCCTCTGCATCTGGCCTTCCCCATCCATTCCCCACACTCTTCTGCTGACCTCTAAGGATGACATGTCCAGTGCTCCCCTTGCCCTCTGGCTTCCAACTGGGCTCAGCCCCTGGGAGGCACTGGCAGGGGACGACAGGCAGGGGGAGAGTCCATTCATGGTAGGGCTTCTCTCTGCTCCCTCGCTGCTGGCCCGTGGCTGAATTCCTCCACTAAGCCTGCAGCTCCTGTTGGGCGGAGTGGGGTGGCCCCTGCTGGCTTTGGAGCTCCCAGAGTTGCAGCCACAGCTTCCTCCTAATGACAAAGCTGAAACATTTTAGTCACGAGTTTGATGTCCTATATTCAAGGGGAAGCAGTCCATGGACTGGGGGGAGTACGGTGCCTCACAAACAGTGGCTCATTCTTCCCTAGGGAATTTAAGAAACAGCCAGCTTTACAGAGCGTTAGAAACGGCAACTGGGAAACAGGGCATGATTGACTGGGGTTGCACATCTGACCTTATGTAGAAAGGTCAAGGGGTAAGGAAATAAGTACAGAGCCCAGAGTTGGCTTGGCATTTGGGTGTTGGATGACCAGATATACTGCGTTACAGGTACATGAAAGTACAGGTACACCTCCGTAAAGAGCTCTATTCCTCGTCTCTTCCATTCCTCCTCTGGGTACCATCTGATTCCTGCTGAGACTCTGACTGATACGGTGAGTGTCAGGAGAAAAAAAATATTATCACAGAGAACCAAGGGGTTGGGAAAGGACAGGCAATATAAAAAATGCAAATCAAAAGTTGATGGATATACTTAGGTTCTCTGACTTACTGACTGGAATTTTTAACATGAAAGGCCCAACAGCTGCATTGACTAGATCCTGTGGCTTTTTATTTTTAGTAGTCTGCAAGTCTTATCAAAAAGACATCCACCTTCTGTATATTATGGCCATGATTCCTGTCCACAGATAAGTGTGGATGTTTCGAGGACCAGCTATGAGGAGGAGCTACACACTGGTGCCCTAGTCCAAAAGCCTAATATTAATAACAGTAATAGTAACATTACCATTTATAATATGTTGGGCATTATGCTAAATCCTTTCTGTATTGTCTCCTTGAATCCCCACAACGGCTCCATGAAGCAAACACCCTAATGTACAATGAAGAAACCGAACTTAGAGAGGCTAAAAATGTGCTTAGGATTTTACAGTTAGACTTCAAGCCCAGGTATCTGACACCCCAGCCTTGCATTTGCAGCAGCCCTGCCCTTTCCAAATCACGGCCATTGCATTTCTAGGAAATCAAATATAGTTTTTCACCAGGATAGGGCAAGGTCCCCAAACTCTAATTAGAGGAACTAAGACACCCCGTGGAACAGTGGCAGGCTCTGTTTCACGTCTCTAGCTTCCCCCAGCTGCCCACAAAATGGGCCACCCTACCACCACCACCACCACCACCATTATGACCACCATTACCACCACCACCACCACCACCACAATTACCACCTCTATTACCACCACCACCACCATTACCACCACCATTACCACCACCACTACTACCACCACCATTACCACCACCATTACCACCACCACAATTACCACCACCATTACCACCACCACCACCACCACCACCACCATTACCACCCACACCACCACCACCATTACCACCACCACCATTACCACCCACACCACCACCACCATTACCACCACCACCATTACCACCACCACAACCACCACCACCACCACCATTACCACCACCACCACCACCACCACCATTATCACCACCACCACCACCACCACCACCATTACCACCCACACCACCACCACCATTACCACCACCATTACCACCACCACCACCACCACCACCACCACCACCATTACCACCACCACCACCACCACCACCATTACCATCACCACTGCTACTTCCTCCTCCTTCTCTTGAAGCTTGAGTTTCTTCCAGGTTCCTCATCCAATCCTGACTAAGGCAGCAAATATCATGACTCCCAGTGGGTAGATTTCCTCTCCTCTGCTGCCTGTCCACATGGCCAAGTCCAGCTGCTTGGAGTCTCTTGTCCCACCCCTGCTCTGTCTCCAGGGATCTTCTCAGCCCTGACTTTCCCCTCCCCCAGCACACACACTGTTGCTGCCTGTATCAGATAGAGGACTAGCCAGCCCTATTCTCACAAGCCCAACATGGTTGTCTATCAGTCAGTCTCCCTGCCAGGCTTGGCTCTAGCTGAATTTTGGAACAGACTGAGAAGTGGCCACACGATGGCACTATAAAGCTGCCAATGCTCTCACAGAGTTGGCAAACTGCAAAGCTCCAGGGAGTCAGGATCTGTGCTTTTCTGTTCTTGTGAATGTCAGAAAACTGAAAACGGGTAATGGTCAACAACCTCCAGAAAATCTTAATATTGTTTTGCCAAGGACTCTTCCTAATCAATGGCTATTGGTGTTTGACACTTGCCAAACGTCAGCTGTCCTTCTTCAGCACACATCCCCACTGCCCAAGGCTCTCTTCTCTTTGCACTCAATACCTTTCTGTTCTAAATAGTCTGTCAGTTGCTATGAACCCAAAAATACACACACAGAGATATAAGAAAGATTAAAATTTCTTACCTAAGCGTGAGTGAAATGCTATCTCCTTTTGTTTTGGTTCATGATTATGCTAAATAGTTAGAAGTCTTTTCCATTTCTACACACATAGCTGGGCAAACATGCACAAATGAAAACTGCCCACATCTAGAAAAATCTCTCTGCTGCCCTGGCTGATTAGTCATTACATATTTACATAACACAGGCAAGGTTGCCCAAGTAATCATACAAACATTGGCTATTTTCCTGTATCTTTCCTGGCTGATTCAAATTCTTAGGAATTGAGATTTGTTTTGTGCACGCTTTTAAAAACAGCACTGGTGAGATTTACTTGGACTTCTTATTTTTTAATGTGACCAAATGATAGCCTAATGTTCTCTGAGCTCTGTGTCAAAGACAGCAAAACACAGTGGGGAGAGACACATCTTCAGGATCTAGGTGGGGAGGAGAATGGGCTGAATCCTGGCTCAACCTTTACTTTGCGACCTTTGCCAAATATTCTCAGCTTCTTTGACCTTTAATTTGCTTATCTGTGAACTGGGGTAAAGAGTATTTGACTTCCAAAGTTGTTTGGTGGGATTAAATGAGATAAGGCAAATATGCATAGAAGGTGCTCAATCATTCATAGCTAGTATTCCTGTGATTAGACTGGATGATCACAGAGCGTAACCTACAGTCAAGTGGCTGAAAGGTCAGGAGGGTGCCTCATGCTCCTCTGGAGACCCCATGTGGTGATGAAGAGCATGATCTTTTGAGTCAAATAGTCTGGGTTCAAACCTTGGTTCTTCCATTTCCAAGCCTCAGAGTCGCAGTTTGTAATGGTGACAATCATAGCCATTATAACATTGAACGAGACAATACACATATTGTGGGTTGAATTGTGTTCCCCCCCAAAGATGCTGAAGTTCTAATCCCCAGTACCTGCAAAGGTGACCTTATTTAGTAATAGGGATTTTGCAGATGGTCAAATTAAGATGAGGTCATTAGGGTGGGCCTTAATCCAAAACAACTGGTATTCTTACAAAAAGAGGAAATTTGGACACAGAAAGACACTCACAATGGGAGAACAGCATGTGAAGATGAAGGAAGAGATCGGGGTGATGCACCTACAAGTCAAGGAATGCCAAAGATTGCCAACAAACCACCAGGAGCTAGGAGAGAGGCATGAAAAGATTCTTCCTCATAGCCCAGGGAAGGAACCAACCCTGCTGAGACCTTGATCTCAAATTTCTAGCCTCCAGAGCTGTGAGATTATAAATTTCTGTTAAGCCACCCAGTTTGTGGTACTTTGTTATGGCAGCCCCCCAAAACTAACACAGCGTGGATGCACTAACCCAGTGGTTGGCACCTAGTAAGCATTCAATAAATGTTAGTTTTATTGCTGTTGCTGTCGGCTAGTGAGATTTCTCACCTTTTCTAACACTAGTTCCTTTCCACACAAATATTCCCAGCTGGTCTCTCCTGCTTGGTTACTAGAACATGCATTTTACTGTGATGCTTAAACACGTACAGAAAGGAATATACGAAAGCAGATTTCAGTCAAGCTGTTGTTCGGATTTTTAAAACATTTAAACACCTTCAACAGAGCTTTCACTAAATAGAAAGCCCAGTGTATAAAGAATGATTTTATACAAGGTGAGGGTGGAACCAGAAAACATCCCTGATTAAATTGTGAGGTATTCTGGCAGGTGTCAGGCCCGTGGCCAGCAGGAGACAAATCAGCAGCTCTGAGGGGGAGGATGGGGCACCCTGACTTGCTAGTCACACATTTCTAGGGATGGAAGTTCACCTCATGAAAAGCACAAGATTCCTAGCAGGGCTCCTCAGTGGCTGCTTTATTTTACACTTGTCCTGTAACAGCACAATAGAAGCAGTTTTATTCTCTCATTTCTTGGTATGACCTGTCTTGCTGATGACAACTACTCAGAAGTCTTGACCGATCTGACCTGTGACTTGATTTTGTATTTTGGCATTCAAATTGTCTCTAAAACACAGCACAGAAGCTCACACAGCTTCTGAGTCACAGAAGCTATTCAACAATACGTATGTGTTGAAAGAATAAATGGACTGCAAAAATAAATATGTATTTTACTAATACGTGGTTCTTGACCTTAAAGATCATTAGGATGGTCTCACAGGAAACATGCTTTAAAAGTTTCAGGTAGAAAGTGTCGGTGGTTTTTCTTTCTGGAGAAATTAAAATTACAAGCATTCTCTTCCTCTCATACATGCAGTGTACAAACAATCCCTAGAAATGAACTGTCTGGAGTATTTTATTTCTTAATTAATCCAGTCTTGTTATTTGGTATAAGTAGGATGATGCTCAAGCTGAATGAAAGAACAGGAAAGTTTAGGAAATACAATCCAAGGAGGGGTTTTAACTCCCTCCACATCTGCTGCTCTATTTTGCTTTAAATTAGATTTTAAAATTAATTTAATTTTTCATTTGAAGCTGCTCAGCTTTCCCTCACCCCTTTCTCTTTTCATTCTTTACCTGGTCCTCCTGTCTGTGTCCCCTTGGAGGCCAAACACTACTTTCTACATCACCTGATAATTCTTTTTCCATCTTTTTTTCTTTCTTTCTTTTTTTTTTTTTATCATTTAGCTATATTTCTCTAAGAAGAGCATGACATCACTTGACAGAACTATGCTTATTGGTATATGAAAAGGGCAAAGCTCTCCCCTACTGATGTTAGAAATTCCACTCCGTAATTCACGTCTTTCTTAAAGCACCACCCTCTTTCAACATGCAAATACTCAAGGTAACACAACAGTACACAACTTGACACATCTTCACCTTAGTTTCCGCATTTGGAAAACCAAGACCCAGCATGGGGATAACTATTTCCCAGGACTATTGCTGAAGATCACATTTTCATGTAGCTGTTGATAAATACTCAGCTTTTCACCAAGCAAGATTTTTATCTGCTGACCACAGGTATGATACAAGAAAATAATGGTAAAATAAAATCAAGGAACCAGGAACAAGGATATTACATACAATAGCAGAAAGTCAAGACTAAGTTAGGAAAAACATCTTGGGGTGTGGGCTGGGCTGGGCTACCCAGTTTCTGTGATGAAGCTTTAGTTATTTATTTTATTATATATTTTAGTTTTTTTTGGCAGCATGGCATGTGGGACCTTAGTTCCCTGACCGGGGATCAAACCCGTGCCCCCTGCAGTGGAAGCTCGGAGTCCTAACCACTGGACTGCCAGGGAAGTCCCTGTAATTAAGCTTTAAATATGACTGAGATTCTTGAAAGTTCAAGGGTTAAGAATCAGTTATATGATTTTTATGATCAGAGAGAAGAGTAGGTCTTTTAAGAGATGGTGTGTGGAACTTGAATGTCCTTAGCCCCATCAGCATGATTTTTATGATCAGAGAGAAGAGTAGGTCTTTTAAGAGATGGTGTGTGGAACTTGAATGTCCTTAGTCCCATCAGCATGATTTTTATGATCAGAGAGAAGAGTAGGTCTTTTAAGAGATGGTGTGTGGAACTTGAATGTCCTTAGCCCCATCAGCATGTGGTGCAGTGAGGTCCTGATTATACAAGTAATACATGTCCCTGACCGAAAATCTAGAAAACACAGACAATAAAAATGACACAGAACCTTCCCACATACAATTAAGAACAGTTAATAGAGCCTTACTCATACTGCACACATAATTGTTTTTTAAACGTCCTTATTGGGGTATAATTGCTTTACAATGGTGTGTTAGTTTCTGCTGTATAACAAAGTGACTCAGCTATACGTATACATATATCCCCATATCCCCTCCCTCTGTGTCTCCCTCCCACCCTCCCTATCCCACCACTCTAGGCGGTCACAAAGCACCGAGCTGATCTCCTTGTGCTATGCGGCTGCTTCCCACTAGCTATCTATTTTACATTTGGTAGTGTATACACACACATAATTTTTTATTCTGCTTTTTTTTAATCATAAATATTTTCCTACAGTGTTAAGTCTTTTTGGTTAACATCCTTTTTAATGGCTATACAATATTCTGACTTATTGATGTGCCTTCATTTTATTTAGCTATTTCTCTTATCCTAATGTAGGTCAGTTTTGATTTTTCACTATTATAAATAACACTGCAGTGAAAATCAAATATAAATTGCTGTTTGCATTTCTGATTGTGTGCTTAGAATCAATTTCTAAAAATCTTTTTTCTCCCAAGTTGTTCAGGGCAGTATATTTGAGTGAACACTGGTACTTTTTGCCTTTCATTAGTGACTTTGGGTAAAGGCAAACATTGTTACCAGCTATTAGTTTGCTGATGGCCCTTTTTTAAAGATAGAGACCCAATAATTCCTACTCCTCTAGCCTTGTGACTACCTACTGAATTGCATCATTACCTCAGCCAGGTTTACAATGCCCCCCGCCCCTCCCCCACCCCACCTGGGCTGTCTGAATGCCCTGGACATTTCCCTGACACCCAAAGAAGGGTTTTGAAAAAGCTGAGATTGATGGGGTCCATTCAGGAGTGTGCTCTTTAGGTGAAAAGGATAAAGGTAAGTGCATTTTTGTGGTAGCCTTCAGTCACCCTGAACACCTACTGACCTAACCAACCTCCTGAGTTTATGCCCCTTGTAACCCTCTGAAGACTACTCTGGACTCTAATACAAACTCAAGGACATGCTGATTCTATAAACACAGTGTGTGGCAGCAGATCTCATTAGAAGAGGAGATGGGTGTACTTTAGCCCAACACATTACATAAAGAATGCCAGTCTCCATAGCAGGAGAGACAGCTTACCTTGACTGTCCAGAGGTAGCCTTTTCATGGCTAAGACCTAAGTGGATACAGTAGATTTTAAACTGGGCTGAATAGAAATTGCCATGAGGCTAAAGACACAGAGCTGGTTCTGGTCCCCAGCTCTGCACTGGGGAGGTTCCTGTGTAGATCCCTACGGCTGCTGGCCTATGATCTCCAGCTGCCACGGGGATAGAGGCTTAGTGGACTGCATAATAAGCCACAGCTAATGGCACAGGATGGCTCTCAAGATGGTCATGTGGCTCAGAAGAGGGTCAAGAGGGTTAGGATGCCAAGTGCCCACCTCTGCTTTTAGACATTTTATGGGTTACCGTTCCCTGAGAGATTGGCTGTTCCAGAAGAAAGGAAATCCTTAGAAAGTCAGGGGAACTGGAGTCATGTGTTGGAAAGCTGCATATCGCAGGTATGAGAGGAGCACAGAGGCAAGGACAGGGTAGGAAAGGTACTAGAGGGAGGCTGCAGGTAACTGTCAACATGCCCAAGTCCATAGCCATATACTTCATTCTTGGGATTTCTGGTTTTAGAATGAAAGGAACACTTGGTCTCGAAATAGATGATGGGCAGGATTAAAGCAGACATTTATTAATTAATAGCATGAATTTTAAACAAGTGATACACACTTAACTGTAGCCAAAACACTGCGGTTTAAAAAAAAATATCACGTGGCCAGCAACCCTTGCCAATATATTTTTACAAGGCGGTTAATACTGCCAACACTCTGTGATGTTGAGCCAAACTACTCCGGAATATCGTGGTACAGAGCACAACACCACGTATTTGTGAAAGACTAGATACCAGGGGAACAATCCCTATAACTCAGGAATGTGCAGTGGGAGCCAGAAGGTACTGGTGGGATCCAGCCCCTCGTGCTGAGCATCTCACCTCCCTACCTTTAATGGTAGGTGGGCGTAGAGTTAGGCTGAGCGAGACATCTTATTCAGAGGCAGGGAAGCCAAGACCTGGGGTTTGTCTTTTAAAAGCCCGAGAATGTATCTCATAACTAGAGCTGGGAACTTCTCCCAGCCTAACCTTCGCCTCAGCGTGTGTTGCTCGGTAGAGCGCCAGCTATCTTTTCCAAGAGCCAATCTCAGCGCTGGCTGGAGCTCCACTTGTAGGAGCCTGGAGCAGGTCTCCTTGAGATCATCGACCTCCAAACAGGCCCAGCATCCTCCAAATGTTCACTGCATCCGTGGCCAGGCCAGGCCAGGCCAGCTGCTGCCTTAATAGATGCCCCCCTCGCCAACGCACTCCCAGTGGGGCTGACTTCCTGCCTGCCTGACCGGAGCTCCTCTTGATTCTCTGACATTTAGCCAAGTTGCATAATGAGGAAGCCATGGTTCAGTCTGTAGTTTAGTACCAGGAGACACAGAGGCCTGTGAGTTTGGCAATGATTTGACTGGTAGCAAAACCAGATTAGAGCTGAGAGGCTGCTAAGTGGGCAGATGGGTTCTTTACATCTGACTTTTTTCAGAGGTTCTCTGCAGAGTTGGCTCTTGCCTTGTTGTGTAGCACGTGGTCTCCCAGAGCGCTGGTGAAGATGGGCAGACCGGAGCTGGGTGAAGGCACCGAGAGTTATTGGGGTTCAGCACCCACACAGACCATCAACATAAGCATCTAGCACTTGCCGTGGAGCGCGGAGTACGTGTGCCCTAACTATTCACTGAAAGAAGACATCAGCGCTGTCAACCGTGGATAACATTGAGAGAGAGAGAAAGAGGATGTATTTTTCATACAAGCAGTGGTTCTATTCACAGCAGCAACCATCCTCCCCAGCCCAGCCTCCAACTAAGCTGTGATGACCGAGTAGGGAATGAAGAAGCCCTGACCCGAGGGAAGTCCTTGCCAGATGGAAAAGGGAGAAGAGAGAGCTCCTTCCTTCGTGGGTGGATTTAGAAGTGACAGAGGACATGACATGGAGGGTGAGGGGTCAGCTGTGAGAGTCCTGGTCACCGTCTGTTGCTGGTAGGTGAGGCTTTGGCAACAGCCTCAGCAGAGGATTCTTTCAAGTAGTAAGGGACCCTGGAGCCCCTCCTCACTCTCCCCCTCCCTCTACCCAACCCAGCGCTCTGTCTGTGATGAAACATTTCCCGGGCCACTGTGGTTGGAACCTGGAAATGCAGAATAAAAGAACAAAAATGGAGGATGCCAAAGCAGTGCCGTCTGTGCTTGCCATCTGTGAGTTTTCAGAGTGATTTTGCTTCCAGCCTCCCCTCCAGAGGCAGCTGACATTATTTTCATATGCAGAACTTCCCATACCCTGGCAGCCTTCTTTGGCTGCCAGATAGAGTCTCGGGGTCGAGGAGCTTCCCCAGAGATCTGATCCACTCAAGAAGAATGTTGTCTGTGGCTGCCCGCTCACCGGCACCAGGGCAGCATTTGTTCCTGGTGATGAACTGAGCGTGTGATGTGCTGTCTGGAGGGGGCTTCACGTGGGATGTGCAGCTGCCCTTTCCTCAGCAGCGTCAGTCTCATGCATGAAACCTTCAGTGACCCCGCATTTCTTAATGGAGAATTTCTCAATGGAGAATTTTAAACTTTTCCCCCTGCTTTCAACATCCTACTTAGCCTGGCCTCACCCTGCTTATGCAATTTGTTTTGTACTCATCCTTAACATCCCATCCTCAGTCTGGTTGCCCTGTTGCCCTTATTCTTAGATTCTTCATCTTCCATAGAATCTTCCAGGTCTCCTGGCTCTCCTCCTTTTTGATCATTGTTTATCACACATTAATTATACACTTTCTTCCAAAGCTCTCTTGTGTCAGTTTTGTTCTCCCCAACTCATTTAAGAAAGCATTGAGGCCAGAATCCCTGCTTAACTTTTCTTTTTGAAGCCCCATCTTAGTAAACATAGACAAGGGCGAGCTTTTGCTGGGATTCAGGTATTGTGTCTCTGAGCTGAGACCCAGCTCTTTTAGCTGTGACCTGTGTGGAACAGGGAGGGACAGATCGTTCTCGGTAGAGGAAGAGGAATGAGGTAGCTGCTGGCAGACAACTAGGGTGAACAATTCCTGGAACTCAATCACACAACAGTGGAACAGAGCCTAGGGTGGCCATGAGGGCTCCTGCCCCTTCTTGTCATTTGTCATCTTCTCTCCTCCTTCCAGGCTGTAAGGGCAGGGCTAGAAAGGAAACCACAGCCTATGGTCCTGCTGGCAAGGAATCCACAGCACTTCACTGTGTTGGCCTCCTCCCTGGGAAGGGAGGTCTGTGTGAAGGAAAGAGGTATTTGCTGCAAGAAATGGTCTGGCTTTGGGAAGTCTGGCTGTAGTGGATGTCCGTCCAAGCACCTGCACCTCCAAGGTAGGAAGGGGGGGATTGCTCTCTTTTCACGTCAGCATTTTACTACCTCTTATTGGCAATGAGAGAGGGAGGTGAAACCCCAGCCAGAGAAGTGGCAACTAGCTTCTCCCACCCCCAGGAGGCGCCAGAGAGGGGCAGCCCTCCAGACTCCCTGGCACCAAGCATTTCTCTCCTGGAAAGGCCCCCAGCTGCTTGCTGTCCCTTCTTCAGTCTGCCCCCCTCCTTCCCAAGAACCTGCTGGTCCGCACATGTTTTGCTCTTCAGTGAAATGGGGGACTCTTAGTTGTACCCAGTGGCACACCCCAAGGGGGTCCACATGACACTGTACTGCAGGATAGGACCCCAAAGGCATGGAAGTGGGATGGGGGAGGGGAGATCAGGCTGGGGAAGGGGACCCCCTTGTGAACAAAAGTTCCTGCATCTGACCTAGAGAACAGACTTGAGGACACAGCGGGGGGAAGGGGAAGTTGGGAGGAAGTGAGAGAGTGGCATGGACATATATACACTACCAAATGTAAAACCGATAGCTAGTGGGAAGCAGCTGCATAGCACAGGGAGATCAGCTCGGTGCTTTGTGACCACCTAGAGGGGTGGGATAGGGAGGGTGGGAGGGAGGGAGACGCAAGAGGGAGGGGATATGGGGATATATGTATACCTATAGCTAATTCACTTTGTTTGTTGTACAGCAGAAACAAACACAACATTTTAAAGCAATTATACTCCAATAAAGATGTAAAAAAACAAAAAACAAAAAACGTTCCTGCATCTCTGACTCTCTCCCTTGACCCTGGGTCTCCAGGGGGGGCTTTGGTGGCCAAGAGCTTGGACTGCTGGCTGGGGGGTGGGTATGGATGGGGGTGAAAAGGCTAAAATTTGTTGTAAAAAAGACACCTTGTTTTAAAATGTTTGCCCTCTGCTACTCTGTTGTGGGACACAGCTTCCATTTCCCAGCCCTGATTTTGGGCTCATTCACACTAGTTATGCCATCTGAGGTTAAGGAGGTGGAGGGAAATTTTTCTGATCTTTATGGAGGCTCTGCTTTGTGCTCTGCAGAGCCTTTCACACCTATTATCATGTTCTCACAGCCCCTTGCAGAAGGCATTTTATATCCATGGTACCCAGGAGGAGACGAGAGCCGAGACGGGGGGCTTGCTCCTGACGGTGGTCCCCATGCCCCCCTCCCGCCCTCCTCTCCTCTCACTCATGCCCTCACCCACTCCACTCCTGTCCTGTCTCCTCACTGCTCCTTGACCTCCATGCCCCATCGTGTCTTAAATCCTTTGCTCTAGCCAGTCTCTCTGCCTGACACACTCTTCCCCTGGATGACCCAAATAACTCCCTGCCTAATTCTTCCTATCCTTCATGCCTTTCTGCCAATCTCCCATTCTCCACGGTGGTCCACCCTGACCACCTGATCTTCATACTGTGACATGTGCAGCAGGTACCATCCCCGGCTCTTGTGATTGTCTCACCCTGTCCCACTTCTATATTTTCCTGTACTTCTCATCTTCTAACATTGATATAATTTCCTTATTTATGAAATTTATTGTCTTCTGCTAGAATATAAGTGGCCTGTTTGTCCACTGCTGTCTCTGAAGCACCTGGAATCATGACTGGCAGGTGGCAGGCACTCAATCAATAGCTGAGGAATCAATTTAGTGAAAGGTCACCTTAGCCTGGATCTAGCAAGAGACAGAGCTGGATTCAAACTCTAAAGCCGGCCATCTTGCTCTCCCATCTCAGAACCCACGGCCTGTCCAGGTGGAGAGCACAACACTGGCTGCTCAAGAGATGCCTGTTAATTAGATTTCCCCCCACAGACTGCTGCCCCCTCACAGCAGGGTTACCAGAGTTAATGTCCGTGAACACAGGGCCTTGCCTTGTTTTTCCTGGTTGACAGGTTTGCTGGCATCCGGATGAGGTGGCATGCTCCAGGTCACAGGGCACCAAGCTCTGTGGTACTTAGGAATGTCCTGAATGAGCCCTCCTTGAAAGCAACACAAGCTGTTGGGCCCATGCTGAGTGCTCAAGACACAAGCTTGAGATCTCTCCAAGCCAGACACCTGTCACATTCAGAATTGGCTCCCAGCCTTGCTCGAAGGATTTGCTCTCTAGGAAATGATGGATGGAAAGAGCTGGGGCTAGTAAGGCATGAGCTGGAGGTACCAGGGCAGCACAGAGCCTGAGGGGATGCGAGGAGAAGCCAGTGGAGCAGGGGCACCAGGTATTTATTACCTGAGTGGCTGCTCTCCGGGCAGAAAGGCAGCTGAGCCCCAGAGGGTTAGGCTGCTGCAGTGGTCTTGTCATTTTTGTTTTTAATTAGGGTCTGGGGATGGAGATACTGTGAAGAACTCTATAATGTGAGGGCAGAATTGGGTCAATTGGGGTCCACTGGCTTGAAGGATGCAGACATTTCACTGCTCATTTCATAATCTGTTTCCTCAGAACAGATTCTCCCCTGAACTCCATTTACCTGGTCCTTTTACTTGTTATGCTTGTGGTTCTGGTTTCTGTTTTGTTTTTCTTGTTTTTATTCCTGTTATTAGCTGACCTTGTTTATGTTGGCATTAAGGACAATTTTCTTCCTAATCTCAGAGGCTTGGTAATAGAAAGTTACACGTGGTTTGGATTCCTGGTGAAAGGGAACATTCGTATTTATTCTCATACTTACGGGCTCACTATATTAGTGTTTCTAGGATAGACCCAGAATTAATGTTGTAATGAACACTCCAACTGCTAGGAACACCATTCTGGAACATATTAACCCAGTCAGAGAGCTGCCAGTTAGGCTGGTATCTGGTCAACAACAAGCATTTTCTTCCCCACAAAAGAGAGTAATGGAATTAATTTAGCATTTCCTAGCTTGTGGTATCTATTTCAACATAAATTCCTATATAGGGATCGATTGCACATATAACTATAACACAGAGTATTGGGGGAAATATTATGATGAGGAAAATCAGAACACAAGCACACATCAGGTCCTGGCTGATGACATACAGGCAACCGATACATGTTCTCAGGAACAGCATTTAGAAAACGGACTTAATGAAAATAAATCACCTCTGTATGATTTCCCATTGCGAGAAGCTGATATCTGCGGCTAATCTCAGTAGTTGGAACGAGTGTGGCAATGTTTCAGTTAATTCTGGGTGATTCTGGGTGATTTAGTTTTGCTCCCAATGGATATACATTTTCTGTTCATGAGTTGCTTTGTAACAGAAGTGTGTCTCAGGATTGAGACTGTCACTTTTTGATGACCTAACAAATAAATAAAACAGTTTTTAAAAACAGCATCCTGGCGACTTGAGAGAACCTGCTTGGCTTCCCAAAGTGTATAGCTCACCAGGACGCAGTTTGCCTCTGGCCCCAGATTGCCTGGTCTAGCAGAAAATACACAGGGTGCCACACACAGTAGCAACATCCTTTTTCACATGTGCATCTCTTCCTTTGTATTCTAATAAAATCTCCCAAATGAATAAAAAAGAGGCTCAACTTCTTCACCATATGTTAACTGGGATCACAGAAGAAAAATGAGCAATTTTAGCAGAATTCTCTAGATCTAAATGGTGCAATGAACCTACATTTGGAGAACTCCTAGGTTAACTGAGCTACAGTTTTTAACTTGTTAACTGTAGCATCTAGCTACAACAGTGGTTTCCAATCTTTTTCAGGTTACAGACTCTCTTCCTCCCACTTTGGGAGTCTGGTTAAAGTTTTAGGTCCTCATTCCTGAAAAATGCACATAGAGGTATACCCTGATTTTCGAAAAAGTTCACTTTATGCCACTTTACCAAACACCTACATTAGTACTTGTTTTCGCTAACCAAAAGAAATCCAAGGAGGCATTTCGATCTTACAAAAAAGGCAAAAAGTGAAAATAGCGTTCAGCATGTGTCTTGCAGTGAGCCGTTATAGAGGCAGCTCACACCTTGAGCAGCGACAATGTCACCACCAAGCTCCTTCCCTGGGAACTACGCTCAGCATCTCAGCATCCAGGCACCATAGCTTTGAAATGTGTCTGTGAGCATCTGGGCTCTATCTCAATTTATTTTGTGCATCTGTTAGCAAGATGTGTCCTAAGGTAATTGCTTCTTCCATTTCGGCTTACGGAAGGCTTTTCGGACAGTGAGGAACCCTGTACACTCACAGGCCCCATTCATAGACTTCTAGGTCAACAATCCCTCATCTGACACCATGCCAGAAGTTTCTTGTGTTTATGTTCTTTGGTGTGCTCTCTAGAAATGTGCCCAGATTCGCTGTTTATACTGAAACAGGTACACACACTACACACATACACATATATATGTGACATTTTCTCTATTAGAATGAATAAATGAAATAATGTATGAAAAGATATGTCATAAAAAGCCAAATATGAGAATGTTGATATTATTGTTGCTATTATTATTATTTGCATTGGCCATTTAAAAATTCAGCACTAAAACTTTTGGTCGATGTTGCAGCAAATAATTTCTTTTATGGAAATTGCTTTAAAATATGACCTTTACATTCTTATAATCCAAACTGCCTCTTTATTCTTATTTCATTCTAATAAATCTTTTAAAAAAATCACAGCACACCCACTCACCAGTCTTTGTGGGACATGTACTTTGCGGTGTACACTATACGTGAAGTCCTTTTCATTCTGTGAAAAAACCACTTCTCCGTAGTACTCTGATGGGCTTGCACCTTACTGTACCTCCGACAAAGGTCCTGCCGAAAACAATTTAATTCTGACCTGAATTAGTAATTTTATTAATTACATTTTGAGCAAGTCAATTGCTTGTTTGTTTAACTGATTTCTTGTTATAAACTGATTATAGACCATTAATGTTCATTAATACACCAAATTAGATTTCACATCTTCTGCATTATACACTGGAAATGACACCAGTCCACACTTTGACAGGATCAGTTAAAAAGAATGCCTGTTGCAATCACACTCTCCTGTGTAATTTTAGAAGTCGATAACCACTCAAGAACAATTTATGAGCATGCTAATTCTTTTTTTTTCTCTCCTTGCCTGTAGTGGTAATATACAGCTCTGATATGGAGAGCCCTCAGGAGTGTTGTCTAAATGAAATTCTTACAGTGGGGCGGAAAATAACTTATGAGAGGGATAACTTTGTTCCAGCATATGGTTTATGGACTTTTGCTTAACATTTGGGGAGGAGGAGTAGGGAATGGGGGGAGCTGGGAATTGGAGAAATACACTGAGAGAAGAGTAGGGAGAGAAACAATGTTTATTTCCCATTTTGAAAAATAGCATCCCAGCTCAGTAGAATCAAATTTGAACTAATGGACTCATGCAAAATCTTTGACAAAGAAGGATCTCTCAATATATACATTTGTTGAATGCCTGAAAGAGTGGGTGCCATCTATCGATATGGATTGAACTCAGAAGGAAAAAGAACAAAATTACATTTATACTGTTAGTCCATTTGGGCTGCTATAACAGAATACCATAGACTGAGTGGCTTATAAACAACAAACATTTGTTTCTGACAGTTCTGGAGGCTGGGAAGTCCAAGATCAAGATGCTGCAGATTCGAAGTCTTATGAGGGCCCTCTTCCTGGTTCACAGATGACTGTCTTATTGCTGTGTCCTCCCTTGGCGGAAGGGATGAGGAAGCTCTCTGGGCTCTGGGAGCTCTTCTTATAAGGACACTGACCCTATTCATGAGGGCTCCACCCTTATGACCTAATCACCTCCCAAAGCTCTACCTCCAAATACCATCACATTGGGAATTAGGTTTCAACATATGAATTTGGAGGACACAAACATTCAGTCTATAGCACATACTCATTTACTAAATGCTTATTATATACTATGAGCTAGAGTCAAAGATGAATAGGCATTATTATAATATTTTCTATAAAAAGGAAAATATATCTTAAATATTATTTTCTAGCAATCAATTTTGGACTTCAAAGTTGTTCCAATTTGTCACCTAGTACTAGACATTTGTTTCAACCAATCTCCCAAATTGGATATTTTGGTTGTTTCAACTTTTACAAATAACATAGAGTAGCAACAACTAGCTGAAAAAAATAATTTAGCAAAATGAGAAAAGCTCTCCTCCAAATTTTGAAATAAATGACAAAAATGCTTAAATTCTGGACCCACAAATTGTTGCAAAACAACACTATTCTATAACAAAGTGATCAAACTTGGCAACAGTGACTGAGGATATTAATTTTTGACCAAATTATAGTGCAGACCGGCCTTATATTTGTCCAATTTATGAAGTTAAATTGCTTTTCATAGGTTGTTTTGGTCTAAATGACTAGTAGAGAGAGAGAGACTGGCAACAAATAATTGCAATATAATGTAATAAGTACACTCATTTAGGCTTATCCAAGATGCTAACACAGCAAAAAGGAGGAAGACTGGGAGAGGTTCATGGGTGACATTTGAACTGGGCTTAGAAGAGTAGGCATTTCCATCTAAACCCAGTGAACAATGCAGAGAAAAATACTCCAAAATGTCTTTAATTTTTTAAAAAAAAAATCAGGATTCTATGCTGATGAGTATTATTAAACTAATAGAGTCAGTGTTTTTAAAAAAAATCTAAGTTCTCTCTTGGAAGACCATTTAGCTTTCATCATTTTTATGTTCCACTAAGTGGGGTATAAAACTAGGCTGATGTATTTGGGTTGGCAGATAAAGACTTAGAAAAGTGCTACTACCAGTCATCTGAAAGTTTGGAGTTAAGATCAATTGTGATCCAAAGCAGGGTGACCAAAGTTTAATCACTGACATCTAAAATGATCATTTTGATGGCCATACCTTCTTCAGGTTTTATTTTAGTCTTATCTGTCCTATTCTCTGAGAACAAGTGCTTCAGGGACTCACAGATTTCCTTCTCTGAAGTCTATTCTTTGACTGAAAGCACTTGTTAAAATTTTTGGATCTTTCACGGATGGGCAAATGTGGCTTCTCACCAGCAAGTTCATCACTGAGATATGAAGGCTCAAAAATATGTTCAATATTTTTGCTCTGCAGCTCAGGGAGGACTCATGGATCCTTGCAATCAAGGTTCTCAATCTGTTAGTTTCTAGCAGCTGGTAGCCTTAAGGCTTGTTTTTTCAATGAAGACCTCTCAAGCTAAGCAGAGGTTCCAAATGGTGAGTCTAGCTATAGCTACTTTTGTGACGTTTACCTGTTTCCTCTCATATCTATTCCCTGAACTTCCTCAGCTTGGCTCTGCATCTCAGGGAACTACATTTCCCAGACTTCTTTGCTCTGTTTTCCTGGTAGTCTTGACCAACGGAAGCATTGGTAAAAGACTATAAGGTAGGGGAAAGGAAGAAGCCAGTGTATTTCTCTTATTCATTGTGCTTCTAGTGGTGTCTCTAGCAGTTGCTGTATCACCTTCATGATTCTAGCTCCTCTTGGACTATTCCTTCCCTCTGTGGTCTCAGTTTCTGCTGTAAGTCCTCCACTGTCGATCTAGCTCATGCTCTGATCACTTCTGCTCTCTGGTAGCATCACCTCCACCTTGTGTCTCTCCCGCTTCTGCCCCAGATAGTGGCATACTGCAGTTGCTAATTGCTGAATTGCCAGCAGAATTCACCATCCACTGTTTGGCGTCTCAGCTCTTCTATCACCGATGTAACTAATTCTTTGTGTTAAATTTCTTCTTTCTGAGACTGAGTGGTTTCTGTTTCCCTGGCTGATATACCACTTGTAATAATTACAAAGCTAATGACCAAAAAAGAAACTGGAGGAATTCTCAATTTAGACAAATCTGTTCACAGTGTGATGCCTGCTCCTAAGAATCTAAGAATCTTGGTATCGTAACCATTAGAATCACAGAAAAAAGGTTTCTCCAACTTCCTTTGAGATGTGGGGCATATCGGTAGTTTAAACAAAGGTCTCAGGGCAGTTCCTAATATGTACTGGGGAGCTGCCAAGTAACCTCTGTCCAGTGGAGTAGTAATTGGCACTTGGTCTTGAATTTTCCTCTCAGGAGATAAACTACAATCTCGTTGCCAAATAGATTTTTTTTTCTTGCTTCTAGCTTTTTATAGCAATATCATGGGCAAAAAATGTAATATAGCATATTTTTGCAGGGTCGGGGGGTATGTATGTCTCATTTTTCCCTTTACACCTTTTACTCCAAAATAGAATGAAACATTTATTTTAGAGAGTATTCAAGACTCATTTTAAGCAGAATAGCCTGTACAGTTTTAATCAATAGGTAAAGACCCTGGAGAAGTCTTTGCTCTTGCTCGGACATGCTGAATCTCCTATTTAAAGAATGAGCTGTGTACATGAGCCAAGAATGCTTTTTGGTTTGGCAGTCTTTATCTGATCTTTGGGAGAGGTTAAAAGCCCCGATACACAATGTGGAAATGTTGAAACTTCTCCTTAATGCAATCATCATTATATGAGGAGAGGGAAAGAAGAAAACCATCTATTATATACCTTTTTTAAAACAGAAAAATAAATCCAAGATCTTGTGAAAATTCATTATTTTTATTTACCTTTTAATCATGGTTTTGACATATTATATGGTTTTTATCTAGTGTTTAAAGAAATCCTGGATATTGATTTGTAATAATGACAGAAGTCACTTTCAGATTTTCAGGGACCGATTAATCTCTCTGAGAGCCCTTGTTTTTCTCCCTCTCTGTTATTTGCTCATTTATATTAGCACTTCCGCTAGAAGTTAGAGACAAGAAGATAAGGTGGATGAGAGTGAAAATTCTAATCAGTCATTTTTGTCACCGTTAGAATGGTTGAAGAAAGGCCAGCTTGGGAAAAGGAAGCTGAACTTATTAGGAAGAAAATAACAATGTAATTATTAATGGATTTGCTTGAGTCCTAAAATCCTTGGTCCTATTACTAGAGAGGATTACAAAAAGGCTGCAGTAACTACAGAGGAGTTCTTTCTCCTTTACGTCACTGACAGTACCCCTCCTGTGTTTCATCGACCAGAAGAAGCCAGTCTCAGATGTGTGAGCAGCCTTTATCTATGATGGCTCAAATGAACAAACAACCCCTCATCCCCCCAAAACAAATTAAACAAACAAGCCTAACCCTAATGGCGAGAGAGTCTCTGGTGTGTCTGTTGACCTTACCAGCGGTGTGTAGTCCAGAAGCAATTAAAATGCAGGAATACAGCTTGGACTCCTGTGGGTTTTCCCTGAGACAATTGATATATTTTGAACATACTAAAAGATAAGAAAATTGTCCTATTTTTGGTGAGTTTGCTTTTGCAAGTACAGTGTTGAAAATTTTCTAATGACAGCTTATAATTAGGTATCTCACAGTTAAGGTAAACACTAGATTACCCACTAAAAATAGAATCTGCATTCAGTTTTGCAGATACAAGTACCACTTTGAGTTAGTAGGGCCTAGCAGAGGCTGTATTCTGTTGCAGTCAAACTTAAGATGAAAATTCTGTTTATATTTTTTTGAAGAAAAGTTCGAGACTTTTTCTTCATTCTTAACACTTTGTTCACTCTTTACCAAATGCTCTCTGAGTGCCTCCTAGTGCAGGATGGGTGTAACCAGACTGAAAACAAATATATGCCAGATGCCATATTAAGTCTTATATTTATATTAATTAATAAGCCATGGTACCTTCCTTTTAAAATTTTATGTATTTTTGCATATTTGCCCTTTTTCTAGTCTTTAGCTCTGTGCAGACAAGAAGCAAGTGTAACTTGCTCTCTGCTGAATCCCTAGGACCTAGGATACTGTCTGATATACTCTGGGTGCTTAATAAACATTTGTGGAATGAATGAATGAATGAGTAAACAAATAATGACACTGGAGTGTGATGCATGTGAATAGGAGTTTGCATAAAGTCCTTTAGAGAGTCAGAAGAAGCAAGAACAAATTGGGGGAAGAGAGAGGCAGACAGGTCACAAACATGTAAATTGAGATTTGAAGAGTAGACATTTTTCAAGAAGAGTAGAAGACAGGGAGGGCCACTTCAGGTAGAGTCCAGAAAAGTGAAAGTCAGCAAGGGTGTGGCTGTGGGAGGGAGGGGAACTGTGTGTACTTTGTCATGCAGAATCTGGGGCAGAACTGCAAGCCCCTCTTCAAGAGTGAACAGTCTTCTGTCATTGGGGGCGGGAGCGGGGGCGGGGTAGGGGGTGGGAAGTACCAGAAGAAAAGGCAAGTGTCACTCTCACCTAATGTGTGTCTCCACTGCTGTGGAAACTAAGGGTTTGTTTGTTTTGGAGGAGGGGGACAGGTAAGGGGACTCTCAATCAAAACCACTTTATGCATTCTTCTTTGGATATGATTATTTTAAGTCACTGTAAGTGCTTTTCAAACATGTAAGCTGATTTTGGAAGCAATACTGGTTCCCTCAGAAGTTATTTCATCCATCTTTCCTAGTTCATAAAATTGAATTTGTTGGTTTCCAAAGCTACTCTGGGATGAAAACAAAACTATACTTCAATTTTAAAAGCAGTTCTTAACTTGCAGTCACTGTTTTATTTTCATGGGATTATTTGAATACATCAATGACACAATTGATAATAATGCTCTTACCAAAGCAGCAATCAGGTGCGTTGAACCCTACTTCTTTTCTTCTACAAATGTTAAAAGAAAACCTCCTGTTCTTCAATAAAAAATATGTGGAAAAGTCTTCAATTAGTGCATCATACTAGTGTGAAGAAAGAACTGGATATTTCTGTTCTCATGTCAGAAAATAAGAGCTAAACTCTGACCTTGGAAGATGAGCAATAATGTGTGTTTGAAGCAGTCTGATTGAAGGACAGCCACCAAAAAAGCCTAGGGTATTTGGAAATGGCAAGCAAAATAATAGCAAATGTGTTCTCATAACAAAACAAGCTGGAGGCTTCCCAAGGTAGAGGAGAGATGATTCTTTCTAGCTCTTTCTTACAGAGCTAGAAATAGGGGCTGGGATTCAGGGATTGAAGGCATAATCCTGCCAGGTATAGAGCTAAGAACATGTACATATATTAGCTATTTTAGTCCTCACGATGTAGGTGTTATTATTCCCATTTTACAGATGAGAAAATGAAGGTTTTGATGTCTTGTAATTTGGGCGTGGTGGCCTCTAGTCCCTGGATGGAACATTTCTGGCTTGTGTACTGCTGTTTCCTGCTCCAGCATCCACAAGAGACATCACTGAAGGCAAAGCCTAGCTGCTCCACCTGGACTGGTCACTCCTCTCATTTTACAGATGAGGAAACTGAGACGTAAAGACTTCAAGGGCTTGTTCCAAATCATGCAGGAAGTTAATAATAGAGCTACGTTTGGAACTCAGTTGTCTTCTCAGTGAAGTCTGCTTCCCATTGGCCCAACTGTACCTACTTTCTACCCCTTCTCTACTGCATCATATAGAGAAAAGAGACTAGAGGGATTTTATTTTAATGGTGGCATTTAAAACATATAAAATTTTGCAGCTCCTCGCTAAGACTACATTAAGTCACAAAGTTATAAATCTGGAAATAGCAGATAGCAGTGTGAATAGCAGTGAAATTTACTTAGGATTTATTTAACTAGTGAGGTTAAAGAATTATATTGACTGGCAGGGTGGTGATGAGGTTTTGCACAAAGAAGGAAGAGACTTAGTCTGCTTCTCCTTCTGTCACTTACTAAATAGAGGCCTTGGGTCCCAACAAGCCAAAGCTGTCATGTCCATGAAATGGGACCAATAGCACTGTGCTAGCCTTAAGAAGTTGATATGGTGACCTCCCATCCTGGTTCTAAGCAGTGATTCAAAGCTATGTGTTTCTACTTTCCACCAACAACTATAAAAATTGAAAGTCAGGAACAAAGTTCTTAAAGATTCTGTGAATGACAGTCATCACTTTTTTCTCCTAAAAGCGTTAAAAAACAGAACAAAATAAAACAAACAAAACAAAGAGCTCTCAGGTGTTAGTCATTTTCTGGAAAATGCTATTTGAAAATCAGTACATTTTATGGCCCTTTTTGCAGAATTATGAATTAATATGTGTTCATAGCCTAAGGCCAAAATATCCCAGGATGTGAAAAGTTGCTATGCACCCATGACTGTTCTCTAAGCTTTCATGGTAATTTGCATTCGCTGGGGAATCAAATGGATCTGTAACACAAAATTACGTTAATTTATTAGTAAGTAACGGCATGTCTTAAGGAGATTCAAAGTGATCATAAGTCAAAAAATCTTTGGCGATTAGCATTGCAATGAATGTAAAAACACGGCAGGGGTGGGGGGGGCGTAGGTGGCTGTGGGTGGAAATGAAGGTTCTTTTCAGAGGTCATTTCCAAGAACATCTTATATATTTACATGGCACGCGGCCAAACTAGGTTTTCTGTGTAGTCTGTGCAAGTGACAGTCATGTTAAAATTCAACACGAAGAAACAATTTAAGAACTGACTTTAAAAGCAGCGATTGGGAGAAGCAAATGAAACAAAGGAGTGATTGAAGTTAATACTTTTAAGATTACCTCAATAAGAAACAGTTGTTTAAAAATCCAATGTAAATCTGTTTCTTAAAGATTTAGGTGTACGGCTTACTGTTCAGAATGCTTTTGTGAAAGGATGAATCTATGTTTTCCAAAATGATCCAAATTATGTTTCAAGTTGTTGTGCTTAAACCTTGAAGTAGAAATAAAAATTCTGAAAAAGGTACATATGCTTGTCATGACTTGCTAATTAATTCACGATTTCTTCTGCTATCTCAGGACTTCCACCTACCTATAAGTTAAAACTGTGGCTCTCGACTTTAGTATGCATAGGAATAACAGAAAGAGCTCATTAAACGTGGATATTCCAGGCCACCCCCCAATTTTGATTTCCTCAATTTAGGGTAATGCTCTGGAATCTGCATTTTAACAAGACCTACAAGAGGTTCTGATACAGGTGAACTGTAGCCCACACCTTGAGAAATACAACCTTAGACCAATTTCCAAGGGTGAACTCTGAGTTTACACCTTTATGTTGGAGTGAGTGGCTGGTTGGATATAACATATGCTCTCATATATTGTTCTTTCTTATGAGCATAAATCTTACCAAATCCCTGTGTCTGGTAGCACAGAGCCAGGACAGAAAACAGTTCCTGACCTTGGGAAAATTTCCCAGTTTCCTCATATTTAAAATAAGAGAGTTGGACTAAATGCTGTCTAGACTCCTATGTAGTTCTAATAGTTTATATGCATATCTGATGCCTGGCAAATATTTTGTAAAGATTATGACTCATGTGTTGGCCAATGTAGACGGAATGAGCCAGGAAAAAACAGAGATCAGTCTTTGGGTCATTAAATCAGTTAAAAAGATGAAATAAGATTTCCCCTCAGCCCCAACCTAAGGAGCTAGAAGGGCAATTAGAAAATGAACTCTGTGCTTAAATAAAAAAAGATCTATATTGTTTTCCTAGAAATTTAAGCAACTGTCTACATATAATTATCAGAAATTAGATGTATTGATTGTCAAGTTGCCATCACTGTGTGGATGGTTGACAATTAGTATGAATAAAAATCATGCTTAGAATCTTTTTAAATAATCCTGTCACCAACAGAGTAAACACAACCAACATCATTTGTGTTACAAATAATTGAATTCAGAAGGTTCGCATTTGACTAACTCTATGTTAAGTGAAAAACCAATTTCTTTGCTTCATGCTATTGAAATAGTTTTTTTAATATGATATAGGGACTGTGAGATTAAGTTACAGAAAACAATAGTAGGCTATTCAAACAGAAACACTGAAAAAACTCAGTATTAAAGAAATCATGACTTAATTTTTTTGGTGTGTATTTTACACAAGGCCATACATGGTACCTTAATGATATAAATGGCGTAAAAAAAAATCTGTTGGTTGAGGGTTGATTCCAGTCATAAATACTAATTTACTCTATATTTCCCTAAAACTACTATAAGTAGCAATAAAAAATTACCCATTCTTATGATTATTTAAAACAACAGCATGTTATGTAATACTGGTACTTAATATTTTTAAAAAATGTACTGCTTTTAAGACATTTGCAAATAGCTGTAGCAAAGCCTATGAATATAAGGTAGAATCTCATTCATTCATTCATCTGTTAACCAAACATTCACTGTGTACTACCAAGTGTGAGATGCCACTCTAGGCACTGAACATGGCAGGGAGAGAAAGAC
The DNA here is from genome assembly GCF_028564815.1 of Eubalaena glacialis. NCBI lineage: Eukaryota > Metazoa > Chordata > Mammalia > Artiodactyla > Balaenidae > Eubalaena > Eubalaena glacialis. Next base: position 42,566,706 of record NC_083727.1, on the reverse strand, counting down.
CCAATAAAGTAACTTTCTGTTTGCATGGGGCTTAAATTCTAAGAGGTTAGACATACAACAGACACTTAAGGAAACATATATGTTATATAACAAATGTTAAATAGAAAGTAAAATAGAGTCGGGGCAAAGGGTGATGGGGAATTTTATATTGATTTGTCAAGAAAGCTACTCTGATAAGGTGCCAACTGAGCAGAGGCCTGAATAAGGTGAGGAATGAGCCAGAAAAACATCTAGGAAAGAGAGTTCCAGGCAGAGAGAACAGCAACCCAAATGTCTGAAACATTTTAAAAAGTACCACCTGAATTTGAAAAACCTACGCTTTTAAAAAAATATTGTAGGCTCTCTTGTAGCTTATGTTGTCTCTTTTCTACTAAGCCTCTTTGACCACTCAAATCCTAGTGACCTCCTGCCCGCCTGACCATCTACAGCAGAATTAACTTCTCATTTAACACAATGAAATGCTGTTTTGTTTTGTTTCAGCGGTGGTGGTGGTGGTGGGGGAGTTTGATCTCCTCGATTGGACTGTAAACTTAAGAGCAAGGGCCGTACTCTTTATGTTATTTCTAACGCCAACTCCCTGCCTCTACCCTACCGGCCCTGGTGTTCACCATATGTTAGATTCTTAATAAAACTGTTTGATTAACTAAAGGTGGTTATGCAACATTATTTGCAATTTAAAGTTTTTAATGGGAAATATTTCCTCGTCACAATTCTCCGGGTGTGGTACGGAATCACTGTTAGGATCTAATATTTCCATTTGCAACTGTACACACTCATCCCAACATATTCAAAAGCTTCCTTAAAAGGAAAAAAAAAACAAAAACAAATGAGGAGATATATTAAAAGGCTTTATTTACAATAGAGAAATTTTACAAATATAGTTTTTAAAAATTATGTGTCGATCTATCGTTTCCCATAACATTAGAGATTTATATAAAGTTGGAAATGACAGAATGGATTTAAGTACAAATCAAAAACAATCAACGGAAAGAACTGGTAGTACATATGAAGGCGTCATGACAAACATCACTGAGTTCTGTAAACTGCCATACAACTTATATGTGTAATATTAATTGCACGACGTATCCCAAAACATATGCAGAAACACAAAATTAAGTGCTATTTTAATTATTCACCTTTTGGGATGTGAAAACATGTAAACTTAATTGCACAGTTTTTGCTGAAAATGAATGAAAGACAGCATTTACCTAAGGACTTCAGTTGTTTAAAATAATTAATGCAAAATATAACTTTAATTAAATTACATCACCATAATATTAATCTCTTATCTTGTTTACATTTTTAGTGTTTTGGGTTTTGTTAAAATATCCAAGTTCTAGAATTGAAATAACTTTGTTCTTGCCACTGGCCGAGCAACACGTAGTACAATCTTCTTGCCTATTTATTCCAGAATACAAAAGGTACGTCAGAGTGCAGTGTGTACATACAACCTGATTTTAATATCCTATCTGCTGCAGAAATACCTATCAGCTTGTGCTCTTTCAAATCAGATTGAAAAGCAAAGAAAATAAATTAATTTAAATTGCTAGTCCAAGGACATTCATGTGAAAATTATAATCTAAATACATATGGCCCAATTTTAAGAAGAATCTTCTGTGTTTTGCCTTTAAGTCCTGGGAATAGCAATCATGACGTACTAAGGGATCTTTTTCACTTACTAATTTTGTTGATTTATTGTTTGAATGAATAATATTGAAAAAGAGGGCAGGTCACACAAGGTGGTCCTTTCAGACAAAGGAAATCTTTTGAAACACTTTCAAAAGCTGAAATAGCTAAAACAACTAAGTCTATTGAGATCTAAGAAAATAATTGTCTTAAAAAATATTAGGTTGAATCACATGAAATTGCTGATACTGAACAATCTTTAAACTAGAAATGCCTCAATTTCACGTGCTTCAGCCTAATCCATGGGGTTGCACTGATCTATTTGACCACTGTAGTTGAAAATGCAGGTGGTCAAAATCTCTGTACCTCAGTATATGCATCATCATATTAGCCCTTTCATGGGAATATGTATAAAATATGAACAAATATGATAAGAAAACACAAGGTGTCACCAGATCTATTTTTGGGAAAACCATTCATATCTCAAAAAAATGCTTTGAAGAGTCATATAATCATAATTATTTTGATCTGCTACAGGATTGTAGGGGATTGGGAGTGTCCATTCCTATATATTACTTCTAAGCGGAAATCGCTATGTTGAATTTAGCCAGACAAAATACACTATATCCTAATCTGGCCTAAAAGTTTATTAGATTTTCCTCAATTGACCATGAATAGATACATTGGCAAAAATTCTTTCAGAGTTAAATCCTGCTTTCATAAACTGAAATGAAATAATTTACTACATTTGAGAAAGTGCTCTTTTCAAATCTGAAAAACCTGAACGAAATGTAATGGTTTCTTTTTTTTGAGAAAAAAAAAATTAAAGATGAAATGCAAACAAAAAACCATATGAAATACTCACCCTCTCTTCAGAGAGAGCCCCAATTTCTTCATATATTCAGATAAAAGCAAAAGCTAACACACTAAAAGTTATACAATTTCCCTTTAAAAAATATAATTCGGTAACAGCAGAGCTCTGAAAAACTGGAAAGCTCACTTCACTGTGTGGTAGAGAATGGAAGAAATTAACCAGTACATGATCCAGAGATGACACAGGGCATTTAAAGTAAACCCTGAGAACTAATTCCCAAATTAGGAAACACTAATATAAGTAACCAACAAAAATATACCGTGGATCCAATGAAATGAGGTCAAGAGGAGATGATCCTTTTGGGATGACATTCTAATTTGAATTAAAATGTGAGTAAAGTATTTTAGAAGACATTCTATCAAATAATGATAGACCTGCATAAGGAGGCTTGTCACAGTTATAAGATCTGTCTCTGGTGGACAGACAAACCAGATTAACACGAAATTGAAAACGAAAAAGCTTTTTTATTATTTAATTTATTATTATGGCTTTTTGCAACATGGCAAAACACTACAGCTTAAAGCAGACATCATCTCCTCATAGAGGAGGAAAAATTTTTGCAGTCAAATCAAAATTGTAATTAAGAGGTCATTGGTATACCATTCTATTCAGTTTAATAAAAATGATACTACACCTTCATGAACTCCAGAGATAAAAGATTACTTAAAACAAACAAACAAAAAACCATGTGATTCACTGAATGAATAATAAAGGCTACAATAAGGAATTTAGGTCCATTTATGTCTATGATAATAAACATAAAAGACTGCAAAACAATTTTAAAACTTAGAATAATCACAGACCTATTAATAAAAATTCATCATATGCCTGATCACCAGAAAAAGAATTATTAAGGTATGCAGTGAAGGGAATGGAGGAGAGTAAAATAAAAAATGTCTTTTTATTTCTCATTGACTTTAGCTTTCTTTATATCCCTAGAGAGTACAGGGAGAAGATGTGCCTCGGTATTGAAGATCCAGTGTTCCAGTGGAAGTAGATCATCATCAGAAAATATTAAGTACAAATATCTGGAGAGAGAAACAAGGGTATGTGAGGCCTGAGAGACCCTGTCAGCCAGTGAAACCACAAAGAGACAGAAAAAAAACACATCAATGTCTCCATTCATCTTATGGAGAATCATGGACAACCGTCAAGTATAGCAAAACCTTAAGGGGTATACTCATTAATGCCGAAGAAAGAAGCTGCTCTGTGCTTTGGTCCCTGTGTACGAGAACCATACAAAGCAGTCCCAAGTCATTGAACTTACATGATGATGAAAACACACCTGCAATTACTGCCATGCATGTAGAATGGCATTCGGAAGCAGTCATGCTTGATGTTATTTGAATGTGTTCATGATAAAGACAACTAGAAAGAAGATCTCTTCAGGTATCTTAGTCACATACATCCAGAATAATTTTTACTTACTTTAGTGTTTCTGCCAGGAAGAAACTCTGCTGCACATCATCATAGCTCTCCTTATGGAAGTAAACATCCCTGAGGCCTGAATAGCCTCCTTTCACTCTGCAGTGTTTCTCCAAGGCCTAAATCATAAAGAGGAGGGAAAAAAATGGTCACATTCCAGTAAACTGACTGTCACAAATTTTTACCATTAGATTGTCACATTTAAATAAAATAAGGATTCAAATGGAATGACAGATTGCAATAGTTTCAGGTGAAAATTTAAAAAACCATAACATGTAAATGCAAATAAAGTATGAAAAGGTAAAGGACATATGGATGGTATATCTCATCTAATTGGAAACACTTCTACATTTAGTTCCGGAATTTCAGTGATTTTTACCATTTCTTTTTATGGTCCAGAGCAGGATGCATCAAACTACAGACCACAAGCTATATCCAGCCTGCTTTTTGTTTTGTAAGTAAAGTATTATTGAACCACAGCCACACTCACTTGTTTACATATTGTGTGTGGCTCTGTTTTTTCACTACAATGGCAGAGTTGAGTAAATGCATAGGGCCCCCAAGCCTAATTCTCTCTGGCCCTTACAGAAAAAGTTTGCTGACCCCTGGTCTAGAGAGATTGTTCATGTCAACTGGGATTCTAAACCGCTGGTTGAGAAAGTGTACTGGACCAAAACAGCTGTTACTATCATCAGAATATCTTATTTAAAAAAAATTGATTGTGGAGTACTGAGTGATATTGGTGACCGACAGATATAAAAGAGAAAATGGAAAGCAGTGAAAAAAACATGCTTGGTATCTATTTCTGAAATACATTTTTCTTTTCTTTAGTCCGAGATGGAAGAAAGATGGGATGAAACCACTGGTAACTACCAAGAGAGAAATGAGCCTACATTTCTATAGCTGCCTGACTACAACGAGTACTACAGTCAGAGATGGGAAAAGACACGGGTTGGGCAGTGTGGGAACGAAAATTTAGGTAACACCTAAAATAACTTGCCTTCCATTCTGTCGGCTGCTGCTAACCTGACTGCTCTTTGTATTTGGAAATTACACTGGTTTGCTTTGCTGGTTACCAGGCATAGTCATCTCCAGGAAAGTTATTTTCTATTCACCACATCCTATTAATTCTAATAACTATATGGCCAAATAAAGATTTCCACTGTATACAAACTGTCATTGGAAATCTGGTTCTAATTCATAGAATGTGGACAAAAATAATAAAGTGTAAGCCTAAACCCCTTAAAATTTTTAATGAGATAAAGAAAACACAAGAAACATGAAAAAAATGTTACTCTTAGGTTCTCTTGTCATTATTCATTTATTTTTCAGTTTTCTTTTACAGATCACAACCCTGTTCCTCTTTTTTTATGTGCATAATTACATCATATTTTCCTCCCATTTAGCTCGACTACCAAGAAGATATGGCATAGATCTTGCCATGTTAGTTGAGAAAAATCTTCATTGGCTAGAAACGGGCTTTGGAGGAAAGCACGGCTCTAAGCATGCGGAGCCCAGAAAACGTGAGGTGGAAGGCAAAGGCAGGCAGCAGGAATGTGGTGCTGAGCGCTCAGCTTCCATCTGCAGACACTGATAATGAGGATATTGATTCTGCACCCTAGGGCTGGAGGGCAGAAGGGAGAGAGCATGGGGCCCGGAGGAGAAGCATTTAATTACCAGGTGAAAGAAAATCTAACTGGCAGGCTATGTGAATAAAAAACACCCATCTCCTGGTTTGGTACTGTTTAAAAGCCCTGGGGAATATAAGAACAATTAACTTAAAAAAAAGCTTCGTTTATATTCTTAGTTTCAGACAAAGAGCTAAGTGGGGGAAAAGCCTGAAGAAAGGAACGTTCAGGTCCTATTATATTTTTCCTTCCTTCTTTTTTGATAACAGTTCTTTTTGACAAAAAGCCAAATACCAGATACATGGAGTAGGCCAAAAATTATTTGTAAAAAAGGAAAAAACCCCCAAGATTTAGAAGAAATGGGTAAATTTGTTATTACTGAACATAATGAAATCCTATTTCTAGACATTTCCTTAAAAAAAAGATTTTATCCACAGAAGTTTTTCTTGGTTTGCCCCTTGAAGTTCTTTGGTAATAAAGAAATAAGCTAAAGAGAGGGCCAGGCATGATAAACAGCTAACCCTCCCTCCCGTAGAAATTTCTATAAGCGCCTTCTTTTATTATAGAAAAAAGAGTTGTTTTGGGGCTAGGCACTGCCCAAACGTTTTTCATCTTTTCAGTTCACCTCCACTCATTCTTTTTCTCCCCCAATCCTGATGTGGTGAACCAGAGTAGTCAAGAAGACAATCTAACGTTTTAGAGGTGGGGGCCGAATCCAAGCTCCAGACTCCCTAGCTGCGGCCTCAGTTTCCTGGACCCAGGCAGCATGCCTTTTCTCAACATGAGGTTGTCCTGAGAATAAAACTCAAGACTAGTCCAGAAGATGGTGGAGGAGTAAGACGTGGAGATCACCTTCCTCCCCACAAATACATCAAAGATACATCTACATGTGGAACAACTCCTACAGAACACCTACTGAACGCTGGCAGAAGACCTCAGACTTCCCAAAAGGCAAGAAACTCCCCACGTACCTGGGTAGGGCAAAAGAAAAAAGAAAAAACAGAGACAAAAGAATAGGGACGGGACCTGCACCTCTGGGAGGGAGCTGTGAAGGAGGAAAAATTTCCACACACTAGGAAGCCCCTTCACTGGCAGAGACGGGGGTTGGCCGGGTGGAAGCTTCGGAGCCACGGAGGAGAGCGCAGCAATAGGGGTGCAGAGGGCAAAGCGGAGAGATTCCCCACAGAGGATCGGTGCCAACCAGCACTCACCAGCCTGAGAGGCTTGTCTGCTCACCCGCTGGGGTGGGCGGGGGCTGGGAGCTGAGGCTCAGACTTCGGAGGTCAGATCCCAGGGAGAGGACTGGGGTTGGCTGCGTGAACACAGCCTGAAGGGGGCTAGTGCACCACAGCTAGCCGGGAGGGAGTCTGGGAAAAAGTCTGGAACTGCCTAAGAGGCAAGAGACCACTGTTTTGGGGTGCATGAGGAGAGGGGATTCCTTCCCTGTCTGTCCACAGAAGGCAGAGCACTGCCTAAAGAAGCTCCAGAGACGGGCACGAGCCGCAGCTATCAACTCAGACACCAGAGATGGGCTTAAACGCTAATGCGGCTGCTGCAGCCACCAAGAAGCCTGTGTGCAAGCACAGGTCACTATCCACACCTCCCTTCCCAGGACCCTGTGCAGCCCGCCCCTGCCAGGGTCCTGTGATCCAGGGACAACTTCCCCGGGGAGAACACACTGCACGCCTCAGTCTGTTGCAACGCCATGTCGGCCTCTGCCACTGCAGGCTCGCCCCGCATTCTGTACTCCTCCCTCCCCCTGGCCTGAGTGAGCCAGAGTCTCCTAATCACCCGCTGCTTTAATCCCGTCCTGTCTGAGAGAAGAACAGACGCCTGAGGGCAACCTACACAGAGACGCAGGGCCAAACTCAAAGCTGAACCCCAGGAGCTGTGCGAACAAAGAAGAGAAAGGGAAATCTCTCCCAGCAGCCTCAGGAGCAGCGGATTAAATCTCCACAATCAACTTGAGCTATCCTGCATCTGTGGAATATCTGAATAGACAACAAATGAACCCAAAATTGAGGCGGTGGACTTTGGGAGCAACTGTAGACTTGGGGTTTGCTGTCTGTGACTGACTTGTTTCTGATTTTTATGTTTATCTTAGTATAGTTTTTAGTGCTTGTTATCATTGGTGGATTTGTTTATTGGTTTGGTTGCTCTCTCTTTTTTTTTTTTTACTTAATTTTTTAATTTAATTTTATTTATTATTATTATTTTTTTTTCTTTCTTTTTTTCCTCCCTTTTCTTCTGAGCCATGTGGCTAACAGGGTCTTGGTGCTCTGGCTGGGTGTCAGGCCTGAGCCTCTGAGGTGGGAGAGACGAGTTCAGGACGGTGGACCACCAGAGACCTCCAGGCCCCACATAATATCAATCAGCCAGAGCTCTCCCAGAGATCTCCGTCTCAATGCTAAGACCCAGCTCTACCCAACAGCCAGCAAGCTCCAGTGCTGGACGCCCCATGCCAAACAACTAGCAAGAGAGGAACACAAACCCACCCATTAGCAGAGAGGCTGCCTAAAATCATAATAAGGTCACAGACACCCCAAAACACACCACCGGATGCAGCCCTGCCTACCCGAAAGACAATATCCAGCCCCACCCACCAGAACACAGGCGCGAGTCCCTTCTACCAGGAAGCCTACACAACCCACTGAACCAACCTTACCCACTGGGGGCAGACACCAAAAACAACAGGAACTATGAACCGGCAGCCTGTGAAAAGGAGACCCCAAACACAGTAAGTTAAGCAAAACGGGAAGAAAGAGAAATATGCAGCAGATGAAGAAGCAAGGTAAAAACCCACCAGACCAAACAAATGAAGAGGACATAGGCAGTCTACCTGAAAAAGAATTCAGAGTAATGATAGTAAAGATGATCCAAAATCTTGGAAACAGAATGGAGAAAATAAAAGAAACGTTTAACAAGGACCTAGAAGAAATAAAGAGCAAACAAACAATGATGGACAACACAATAAATGAAATTAAAAATTCTCTAGAAGGAATCGATAGCAGAATAACTGAGGCAGAAGAATGGATAAGTGACCTGGAAGATAAAATAGTGGAAATAACTACTGCAGAGCAGAATAAAGACAAAAGAATTGAGGACAGTCTCAGAGACCTCTGGGACAACATTAAACACACCAACATTCGAATTATAGAAGTCCCAGAAGAAGAAGAGAAAAAGAAAGGGACTGAGAAAATATTTGAAGAGATTATAGTTGAAAACTTCCCTAATATGGGAAAGGAAATAGTCAATCAAGTCCAGGAAGTGCAGAGAGTCCCATACAGGATAAATCCAAGGAGAAACACACCAAGACACATATTAATCAAACTATCAAAAATTAAATACAAAGAAAAAATATTAAAAGCAGCAAGGGAAAAACAACAAATAACATACAAGGGAATCTCCATAAGGTTAACAGCTGATCTTTCAGCAGAAACTCTGCAAGCAAGAAGGGTGTGGCAGGACATATTTAAAGTGATGAAAGGGAAAAACCTACAACCAAGAGTACTCTACCCAGCAAGGATCTCATTCAGATTCCACAGAGAAATTAAAACCTTTACTGACAAGCAAAAGTTAAGAGAATTCAGCACCACCAAACCAGCTTTACAACAAATGCTAAAGGAACTTCTCTAGGCAGGAAACACAAGAGAAGGAAAAGACCTACAAAAACAAACCCCAAACAATTAAGAAAATGGTAACAGGAACATACATATTGATAACTACCTTAAATGTAAATGGATTAAATGCTCCAACCAAAAGACACAGACTGGCTGAATGGATACAAAAACAAGACCCGTATACATGCTGTCTACAAGAGACCCACTTCAGACCTAGGGACACATACAGGCTGAAACTGAGGGGATGGAAAAAGATATTCCATGCAAATGGAAATCAAAAGAAAGCTGGAGTAGCAATTCTCATATCAGACAAAATCAACTTTAAAATAAAGACTATTATAAGAGACAAAGAAGGACACTACATAATGATGAAGGGATCAATCCAAGAAGAAGATATAACAATTGTAAATATTTATGCACCCAACATAGGAGAACCTCAATACATAAGGCAAATGCTAACAGCCATAAAAGAGGAAATTGACAGTAACACAATAATAGTAGGGGACTTTAACAGCCCACTTCCACCAATGGACAGATCATCCAAAATGAAAATAAATAAGGAAACACAAGCATTAAATGACACATTAAACAAGATGGACTTAATTGATATTTATAGGACATTCCATCCAAAAACAACAGAATACACTTTCTTCTCAAAGTGCTCATGGAACATTCTCCAGGATAGATCATATCTTGGGTCACAAATCAAGCCTTGGTAAATTTAAGAAAATTGAAATCATATCAAGTATCTTTTCTGACCACAATGCTATGAGACTAGATGTCAATTACAGGAAAAAAACTGTAAAAAATACAAACACTTGGAGGCTAAACAATATGCTACTAAATAACCAAGAGATCACTGAAGAAATCAAAGAGGAAATAAAAAAATACTCAGAAACAAATGACAACGAAAACACAACGACCCAAAACCTATGGGATGCAGCAAAAGCAGTTCTAAGAGGGAAGTTTATAGCAATACAATCCTACCTCAAAAAACAAGAAAAATCTCAAATAAACAACCTAAACTTACACCTAAAGAAATTAGAGAAAGAAGAAGAAAAAAACCCCAAAGTTAGCAGAAGGAAAGAAATCATAAAGATCAGATCAGAAATAAATGAAAAAGAAATGAAGGAAACAATAGCAAAGATCAATCAAACTAAAAGCTGGTTCTTTGAGAAGATAAACAAAATTGATAAACCATTAGCCAGACTCATCAAGAAAAAAAGGGAGAAGACTCAAATCAATAGAATTAGAAATGAAAAAGGAGAAGTAACAACTGACACTGCAGAAATAAAAACGATCATGAGAGATTACTACAAGCAACTATATGGCAATAAAATGGACAAACTGGAAGAAATGGACAAATTCTTAGAAAAGCACAACCTTCCAAGACTGAACCAGGAAGAAATAGAAAGTATAAACAGATCAATCACAAGCAATGAAATTGAAACTGTGATTAAAAATCTTCCAACAAACAAAAGCCCAGGACCAGATGGCTTCACAGGTGAATTCTATCAAACATTTAGAGAAGAGCTAACACCTATCCTTCTCAAACTCTTCCAAAATATAGCAGAGGGAGGAACACCCCAAACTCATTCTACAAGGCCACCATCACCCTGATACCAAAACCAGACAAAGATGTCACAAAAAAAGAAAACTACAGGCCAATATCACTGATGAACATAGATGCAAAAATCCTCAATAGAATACTAGCAAACTGAATCCAACAGCACATTAAAAGGATTAAACACCATGATCAATTGGGTTTTATCTCAGGAATGCAAGGATTCTTCAATATATGCAAATCAATCAATGTGATACACCATATTAACAAATTGAAGGAGAAAAACCATATGATCATCTCAATAGATGCAGAAAAAGCTTTCAGCAAAATTCAACACCCATTTATGATAAAAACCCTCCAGAAAGTAGGCATAGAGGGAACGTACCTCAACATAATAAAGGCCTTATATGACAAACCCACAGCCAACATCATTCTCAATGGTGAAAAACTGAAACAATTTCCACTAAGATCAGGAACAAGACAAGGTTGTCCACTCTCACTTCTATTATTCAACATAGTTTTGGAAGTTTTAGCCACAGCAATCAGAGAAGAAAAAGAAAAAAAAGGAATCCAAATCGGAAAAGAAGAAGTAAAACTGTCACTGTTTGCAGATGACATGATACTATACATAGAGAATCCTAAAGATGCTACTAGAAAACTACTAGAGCTAATCAATGAATTTGGTAAAGTAGCAGGATACAAAATTAATGCACAGAAATCTCTTGCCTTCCTATACACTAATGATGAAAAATCTGAAAGAGAAATTAAGGAAACACTCCCATTTACCATTGTAACAAAAAGAACAAAATACCCAAGAATAAACTTACCTAAGGAGACAAAAGACCTGTATGCCGAAAACAATAAGACACTGATGAAAGAAATTAAAGATGATACAAACAGATGGAGAGATGTATATACCATGCTCTTGGATTGGAAGAATCAATATTGTGAAAATGACTATACTACCGAAAGCAATCTACAGATTCAAGGCAATCCCTATCAGACTACCAATGGCATTTTACACAGAACTAGAACAAAAAATTGCACAATTTGTATGGAAACACAAAAGACCCTGAATAGCCAAAGCAATCTTGGGAAAGAAAAACGGAGCTGGAGGAATCAGGCTCCCCAACTTCAGACTATACTACAAAGCTACAGTTATCAAGACAGTATGGTACTGGCACAAAAACAGAAATATAGATCAATGGAACAGGATAGAAAGCCCAGAGATAAACCCACGCACATATGGTCACCTTATTTTGATAAAGGAGGCAAGAATGTACAATGGAGAAAAGACAGCCTCTTCTATAAGTGGTGCTGTGAAAACTGGACAGCTACATGTAAAAGAATGAAATTAGAACACTCCCTAACACCATACACAAAAATAAAATCAAAATGGATTAAAGACCTAAATGTAAGGCCAGACAGTATAAAACTCTTAGAGGAAAACACAGGTAGAACACTCTATGACATAAATCACAGCAAGATTCTTTTTGACCCACCTCCTAGAGAAATGGAAATAAAAACACCAATAAACAAATGGGACCTAATGAAACTTAAAAGCTTTTGCACAGCAAAGGAAACCATAAACAAGACGAGAAGACAACCCTTAGAATGAGAGAAAATATTTGCAAACGAAGCAACTGACAAAGGATTAATCTCCAAAATATACAAGCAGCTCATGCAGCTCAATATCAAAAAAACAAACAACCCAATCCAGAAGTGGGCAGAAGACCTAAATAGACATTTCTCCAAAGAAGATATACAGATTGCCAACAAACACATGAAAGGATGCTCAACATCACTAATCATTAGAGAAATGCAAATCAAAACTACAGTGAAGTATCACCTCACACCAGTCAGAATGGCCATCATCAAAAAATCTACAAACAATAAATGCTGGAGAGGGTGTGAGAAAAGGGAACTCTCCTGCACTGTTGGTGGGAATGTAAATTGATACAGCCACTATGGAGAACAGTACGGAGGTTCCTTAAAAAACTAAAAATAGAACTACCATACGACCCAGCAATCCCACTACTGGGCATATACCCAGAGAAAACCATAATTCAAAAAGAGTCATGTACCACAATGTTCACTGCAGCACTATTTACAATAGCCAGGACATGGAAGCAACCTAAGTGTCCATCGACAGATGAATGGATAAAGAAGATGTGGCACATATATACAATGGAATATTACTGAGCCATAAAAAGAAATGAAATTGAGTTATTTCCAGTGAGGTGGATGGATCTAGAGTCTGTCATGCAGAGTGAAGTAAGTCAGAAAAACAAATATCGTATGCTACTACATATGTATGGAATCTAAAAAAAAAAAAATGGTTCTGAAGAACGTAGGGGCAGGGCAGGAATAAAGATGCAGACGTAGAGAATGGACTTGAGGACACGGGGAGGGGGAAGGGTAAGCTGGGACGAAGTGAGAGAGTAGCATTGACATATATACACTACCAAATGTAAAACAGATAGCTACTGGGAAGCAGCTCCATGGCACGGGGAGATCAGCTTGGTGCTTTGTGACCACCTAGAGGGGTGGGATAAGGAGGATGGGAAGGAGATGCAAGAGGGCGGAGATATGGGGATATATGTATACATATAACTGATTCACTTTGCTACACAGCAGAAACTAACACAACATTGTAAAGCAATTATACTCCAATAAAGATGTTTAAAAAAAAAAACGAATAAAACTCAAGATGAAGCCACACTTAGCACAGTGACAGGGGCCTTTCGGGTGTTTAGAGAGGCCTAGCTATTTTTATTTTTTGAGGCTTTTGGTAAGTTAAAAAGAAAAAAGGGGGGAGGATGCTGAAGAGGCATTTTTAACTTTCAAAAAATGAAAAACCTTCATGTCAAGTCTAAATTTTAATACTTTAGGGATGTGAAGCTGGGGACAAGCAGCTCTCCTGGGCCCCCCATAATAGGCCCTGGTTTTACAGTTTTTCCACAGTGGAAGTGGCTATGTAACCAGGCCGCTTAGTCTGATCAGAACATCATTTCACCACAATCTGTTCTTGGGGCTCTCAGCCTCTGGGCAAGAGTTCCTCTAAAAACAGAGCATGAGACAAGGATTGGATGCAGGGAGATTTTGGGGGAGGTGATATCAGGAAGTGAGCGAGTGAGTGGGGAGAGTGAAACAAGGAAGGGAGAAGGGCCAGTGAAATACACGTTGAGCAGGTCACTGCTCTGTGCATGGGGGGGGGGGGCTTGCTCCCGCTGGAAACCCTGTAAGGAACCATCTAGAATGCATCTCAGAATTATTCTTCAGAGGAGTAAGACTGGATAGTTATCCATCAACTCTAAAACCTCACTGGCTGAGGGCTGCCCCTGGGGCTGCAGACTCTCCCACGCTTCCCAGACCACAGCCAGCTGCCTGTGAAGGGGCTCTGAGTCAGCACAGCTGACAAGACTGGGCGCTGGAAGTCATGCTGCCCGCAGGTCAGGGTGCCGCCCACTGGAGCCGTAGCTGAGACATAGGGTGGGCTGAGGAGATGGGACACAGGAAAAAAGGAAAAAAAAGGGCTGCCATACCTTCTAAGTCTATGGTCTTCGTGCTTTACAAAAGACCAAGAGCCCCTAGCACTCACTCCTCCCTCCCCACTACACCTCAAGTTCTAACAGAAGTTATTGGTACTACTGGCAAAAACAAGGGGAACTCCTGTGTTGTGACAAGTTAACAATTTGACATCATATGCTACACTAAAAGGGGTTAATAGATAAAAATCCTAACACATCAAACCAACCTTATTACCCTACAAACAAACAATGCACCCCCCCCCACAAAGAACCAAGCAAATGGAAGCTTCCTGCCCACATGACAGTATTTACTTACTTCTTCCACTTTTGATCAATTCTGTTATATATTTTTCACACTTTAACGGCTCTAAAATTGGCAATGTCATAATTTAATTGGTAGTGTTGCGCTTTCTTAATGGTATATAAAATGGTGTTTCTTATCAATTATGTTGTTTTATATTTGATGAAATATGTTATTTCTGATATTTTCAATTTAAACTGATATTTGCAAGGTGAGTATTAACCTTAATTTCTTTGCTGGCCTATTGAAGACCAAAATAATTCCCAATCACCAAGGCTTAGATGAACCTCAATTTTAATATACTTTTTTCAGAGGAAAAAACATAAACTTAAAGAAACTGAAATTACAACTAACCATACTTAGAAAATTATGCAAAAAAAAAAGAGGCCTAAAAAATTGCTATTACTTAAAATGATTGACAACTGGTTATAAGACACACATTAAATGAAGAGGGTAATAAGCAAGATTATCAATGGCTTCCTAAGATATCAGTTAAATTTTACAGAAAGGCAATATTCATTTTAGATTTCCCGAGAGAAGTTATTCCTAATGGTTTTAAAAGACAGCTAACTTTCTAACAAAGAGTGCTAGACAATAAGAGAATGTAATTAGAGCATTTGCTTGTTCTTATCCCCTGAATTCCCTTTCACTCCTTTTGGAATAATAGCTCTTAAAATTAGACGTTGTTTGATGCATATCCTGAAGGGTGCCTCTGCTGGCATTCAGCACACAAAGTGTTCAACAGATTAGTTTAGGAAGATGATACACCATATTCAGCAGGAAGAGACGCAAGAAGTGACAAAGACAATTCAAATAACACACTGGACAGATAGGAAGCTTACAGATATTCGGAGAATCCTGAGACTAGTGTTGGAATATTCTTGTACAAAGTAGTTCTTCTATAGGTACTTTCTAAAATTTAGCTCTAAGTAGCTAATTTACTCTAACTAAAAGCATATTTTATCATTTTCATGCCCAAAGACTAAAAGAAGCAATCACATAGTGGTTTCTTGAAACAGAGAGCAGTTTGGGGTAACTATTCCCAAGTTGCCCGTAATCCTTTGTGGAATTAACCGATCACCATTTTTATAGTCACGAGAACTTAATTTTATAATATGCCTTTCTAGATTTCTCCTTCAACACCAGAGTAGGTATATTTATATCACTGTTACATAAAGCAAAGCTGAAGCCAGGGATATAGGATGACTTAACTGAAAACACTCAGTCTTGAATGGAAAGATGGCTGGTCAAAACTTTAAGCTTTAAAAATCATAGAAAAGTTGATATGCTAGATTTATAGGTACCACTGAACATTTTTTTCCACAGACATTTTTCTATAAGAAACATGAGCAAACTAAAACGTCACCTCTACAGCTTCCCAGGCCCATTTCCTGTATTTTGGATCATGAGTCAGTCGCCACATGTACATGTAAGTCTCAACAACTTCTGGCCGTAGGATGTAGTATTTTTCATTTTGCCTCGTAGCAATGGCTTCAACACCGCCATCGAATCTGAAAGCTTCTGGTCCCAGTTTCGCAACTAAAGTAGATGCAATGGAGGACAAGGGTTATTGTCCTAGACAATGTTTAGTGTCTGTAACTTAAGTGAAACTAGAAAGTACCTTACAACATTCAAGAGAGGTGCCAAAACAATCATTTTAAGGAATAATTATAAACACTCTATAATAAGCAATATTCAATATACCTTTGTAATTTATTCATCGAAAAGAGTCCATTTTAGAAAATGGTAATGATCCCTTATTTTCTTTCACTTAACCACCATTTACTGAGCACTCACTGTGTAGGTGCAAAGCACCACCTTATCAGTGAGCTAGAAAATCAGTGGTTGAGAATTATAAGTCATTATGTCATGAAGGTTATTTAGTATTTGTACATCAAACTCCTATTTTATAAGAAGGCCGCCAGACTCATCATATATTTCATGGAGATTCTGGGAAGATTAATAATGGTTTATAACATACCAAGTTTCTTTTGTACTGGGACAGAGACTCTCACCCAATGTTATTTACCTAAAGCAGGGCCAATAAATTAGACAGACTTAACCCTTTATGGCCTGGATTTTTGTTTCTTGGTAAACTAAAGGTAAATATTTTTATATAGAAGAGCAATGCCTCTTGAAGTAAAAATAGAGATTCCTTTAAGATATTAATCATGATCATCAAGTTTCATCAGGCATGGTGGAAGTTCTTTTGATGGCAACAAATGGACAAAATGGAGAAAGTTCCTTACTGAATGAAATAAAAAGCACACAGATTGTGTATGAAGAGTAACAGGTACTCACATGTGCGATTGTAAGATTCATGACAGGTACGGGCAATTTCAGCCCCGAGTTGAAGGTAGTGTTGGGTCAGGCCTTCAGGAGCGTTGTCTGCCCCGAGGGCAAACATGCCTCCTGCAAAGCAGGTCAGGTGGCCCATCTTGTGTTCCAGGAGGCCCCCTTTCCACTCTGCGATGTAAGTCAGTCCATTACGTGACTTCCGGATCAAATGAGTCTCAATTGCCTGAAAATAATACTTATTTTCAACATTTTGTAATCTCTTCTCAGATTTATACCAAAACCACCACAACATTAAAAAAATAAAAAAAGATAAAACATCACTCACGATTTGAGTTTGTTACTACAAATCCAATTCAACCTGAAATTTCATGTTATTGCTCTCTGTATATGTCCTCTAGTCTACACCTTATTAGTTTGGTTAGTTAGAATTAACACTGTTGGGCCAGCCCAGTAGGTTTTGCTTGGTTCCATGACCAAACACTTGTAGTCCTCATACTGAAAAAGCTGTTTCCTTTTCAAAGATAGGCCACTGGTATAGTGGTAAGAGCTGCTTTAGTGCATTTCCATTTTCACAAATGGAGAAACAACACAAAGCACAGGCTCTACCATGAATGGTGAACAGACCATATTTGTGTATAAAATCCAGGCTGGTGGTATTACCCCTCCTTTCTCTCTCTTAGGCTTGGAGGGGTAGCAAAACAGAGTGGGAAAAAGGAACTGTTCTTGAGTCAATCAGATTGCTTGGCTTCAAATTCCAGCTCTGACACTTACTATCTGTAAACTTTGTGGGTAATTTGCTTACTGTATCCTTAAATCTCAGTGTCCGTATGCATAAAATGGGAATAGTAGTATCCACTGAGAAAACTGCAACATTTTGCTTATAAAGCAGTCAGTACTGTGATTAGCACTTGATAAAGGTCATTTATCATCATCACATCTCCATTGTGGTAACACTTGAATTAAATTCCTCCCTAATAATTCTTTTAAAAAGGACATTAATATACAATGAATAAGTATTTCTTTTAAAAAAAGAATAAAGGTCTGTAAATTTGGGAGAAATGATGTTTACAAAAGTGGCTTGTTAAACACCTTTTATTTCTGCCCCGGGACTGTTGATATTCTTTTGAATAAACAAAATAAAATAAGCCTTTTTTAAAAAAAAAAACCCAAAATTGTAGTGTAAGTGCTTGGCATTACTATTTTTAATTACTTTAACAGGAAATGCTCCCCTACACCCCCAATTACTTCTTGGAAGGAGAAGGGCTATGATTGTGTCTATAACTGTTATACTATTATAAAAAAAGAGAGGATATTAGGAATCACATTTGGGAATACAGGCATAGCTCATTTTATTGAGCTTTGCTTTATTGTGCTTTGCAGATATTGCATTTTTCACAAATTGAAGTTTTGCAGTGACCCTGCGTCAAGCAAGTCTATTAGCGCTGTTTTTCCAACAGCATTTGCTCTTTTCATGTCTCGGTGTCACATTTTGATAATCCGCAATACTTCAAACTTTTTCATTATTATTATATTTGTTATGGTGATCTGTATCAGTGATCTTTTTTTTTTTTTTTTAAACATTTTTTTTTTTTTTAAACTTTGGGTTTATTTGTTTATTTATGGCTGTGTTGGGTCTTCGTTTCTGCGCAAGGGCTTTCTCTAGTTGTGGCAAGCGGGGGCCACTCTTCATCGCGGTGCGCAGGCCTCTCATTATCGCGGCCTCCCCTGCTGCAGAGCACAGGCTCCAGACGTGCAGGCTCAGTAATTGTGGCCCACGGGCCCAGTCGCTCTGCGGCATGCGGGATCCTCCCAGACCAGGGCTCGAACCCGTGCCCCCTGCATTGGCAGGCAGACTCCCAACCACTGCGCCACCAGGGAAGCCCTGTATCAGTGATCTTTAACATTACTATTACAACTCACTGAAGACTCAGATGATGGTTAGCATTTTTTAACTAAGGTAAGTACATTGTTTTTTTAGACATACTGCTACTGTACATTAAACAGTCTAGAGTATAGTGTAAATATTAACTTTATATGCACGGGGCAACCAAAAATTTCATGTGACTTGCTCTACTGTGTTATTCACTTTATTGCAGTGGTCTGGAACTGAACCCACAATATCTCCGAGGCATGCCTGTAGTAGATACAGACTACTTGTGATACAGAAGAATGAATGAAAATGAATGCATAGGTAGATAAAACCTCTCCTACCTTTACTGGAAATAAACAAATGAAACCAAGATGGTAAGAAATAAATGAACGCACTACTGTGCTCATTAACTGTGGTTAAGCTAATTTTATTGATGGTCTAGTTATTACATTAATATTTCATTCTTATTTAATGCAACTGAACATCTTAGCTATTTATACTTCTCATAGCACAAATTGCAATAAAGTCCTTCAAGCAGAGACTTGTTCATCACCCAAGAAATTATTCTTTCTACATGGCAAGAGTAATAGCTTTTGAGCATGCATTAGAGAAACATTATTACCCTGTTACAGATCCTGAATAAAGTACTATATTATTTTTGGCATGATTCTGACCAAGTTGCTATCTCTCAAAATAAATTACAACGAAGTTCCAAGACTTTTAAAACAATGTTTGTGTGGCAATGGGAAAATGTAAATAAATATAAAGGAGGAAAAAATAGTCTTTAGTGGCTCTAAAAAATGTTGTGTCAAACCAACAGAGAATTGATTAGGAAAAAAGAGTACTGTATATTTTGTGATTTCATCCTTCTACATTTGAAAAAAATTAGTTGGCTGTGCCTATAGAATCCTAAATGCCTAATACATCACCTGCCCAGGTATCATTCACTCCAATGGACTTTCTTGCAGCATGAGCATCCACCACTATGGATTCTTAGTATGGCCTCCAGACGAGGCCATAACAGCCAGTTGAAAACTCAAAGTATTTCGTTATTAACACAACGAAAGAAAACATGCCACTCTGGGATTAAATGATTTCCAAAATGCACTGGGAGCTAAAACTGATGGACTACATCTCCAGTAACTCAACTGTCCGGAACAATATTGTAAGGGATCCTCTCTTTCATAATAATGATATTTTAAAGTACAAGCAATACAAAGAAACTTTACTATGTAACACATGACTACTTCTTAAAATCCGAAGTGTAACTGTTCTAGCTTTGCTTTCTATGTTGAAAACACACAATGGATTGAAAGTGTTTTTACTATTAAGAGAAAGAGGAAACACTTTGACTTCATTTGCTCTTAATGGATTTTCCTGTCAATGGTTTGTCTAAATACAATATGCTAAAAGCTGTGTGGGTATAGTTCTCAAAACTGGAGGAAAATTATTTCAAAGAGTATTTTAAAGTTGCCTTTCCCGGAACATCAAGATCTTAGGGGCCACTTTAAAATTAGAATACTTAAAATGTCTGCCAGGATGGTAATTAAAAATGACATAATGCAAACCACACTGTATGGAGAACTCCCTGGTTTAAAACCTGAAACCTCATAGGAATGAAGAAAAATAAACCTGAAGAGGCCATATGGACCATATCCTAGTATGCTTTTAATGTTTATCATGTCTTTAAAGGCTGTGCGAAATGAAGGCCAATGTTCTAACTAAGGTGTCTGGTTCCTATATGTGAAATAGTAAAGAGTTGTGTCTGCTCTACTTAGTGAAGTTCACTACTGACCTTGGAGGGAACCAATGTAATATTAAATCCAGTCAACTAGAGCAGTGCAAGTTGTATTTATATTTAAACAAATAAGTTGGTCTATTGTGAAATCACCCAGAATTCCTTTTAGGGACACTGATTTTAGAACAATGGCAACATCACTGGAATTACAAATATCCATTTTTTCCCCTATGAATTATTATTATTATTATTTTTAAAAAATTTCTAATTTCATACCTAAACTATGTAAGAGGCTGAGCCCAACAGGACATCTCCCACATAAGGCCACTTCTCTAAGATTAGGATATGTAAGTTACCTACCTAACACATAGAAATAAACATAGAGAACTGGGAAAAGGGGGAGACAGAGAAATATGATCCAAATGAAGGAACAAGACATAGTCTCAGAAAAAGAACAAAACAAAGTAGAGATAAGCAATATACCTGATAAAGAGTTCAAGGTAATGATCATAAAGATGCTCACTGAACTCAAGAGAAGAATGGATAAATACAGTGAGAATTTCAACAACAAAGAGTTAGAAAATATAAGGAAGAAACAGAGCTGAAGAATACAATAATGGAAATTTAAAAAATATACTAGAAGGAATAAACAGTATGTTAGATGATACAGAGGAATGAATTAGTGATCTGGAAGACAGAGTAGTAGAAATCACACAAAGTTGAACAGAAAGGAGATAAAAAAAGAAATTAAAAAAATGAGGTTAATCTAAGAGATCTCTGGCACAACATCAAGCATACTAACATTTGCATTACAGGGTCCAAGGAGGAGAAGAGGGACAGGAAGGGACAGGGAACTTATCTGAAGAAACAATGGCTAAAAACTTACCTAACCTGGGAAAGGAAACAAACATCCAGGCCCAGGAAGCAAAGAAAGTCCCAAACAAGACACACCAAGGCACATCATAATTAAAATGGTAAAAATTAAAGATAAAGACTCTTAAAAGCAGCAAGAGAAGGGCAACTAGTTACCTACAAGAAAACTCTTATGAAACTATCAGATGTCTCCTCAGCAGAAACACTGCAGGCCAGAAAGGAGTGGCACAATATATCTAAAGTGATGAAAGGGAAAAGCCTATAACAAGGAATACTCTTCTTAGCAAAGTTATCATTCAGATTTGAAAGAGAGATAAAGAGTTTTACAAACAAGCAAAAGTTGAAAGAATTTAGCACCACTAAACTGGCTTTATAAGAAATGTTAAAGGGACTCCTCTAAGCAGAAAAGAAAAGGCCACAACTAGAAATATGAAAATTATGAGAGGAAAAACATCACTGGTAAAGACAAACAGATAGTAAAGGTAGTCGATCAACCACATAAAGCTAGTAAGAAGGTTAAAAGACAAAAGTAGTAAAATCATATATATCCATAATAAGTAGTATGGATACACAAAACAAAAAGATGTAAAATATGACATCAAAAACATTACACGTGGTGGGGGAAATAAAAATGTAGAGTGGTTAGAACGTATTCAAGCTCAAGAGATCATCAACTTAAAATAATCATATATACATATGAATGATGTTCAATATGAACCTCTTGGTAATTACAAACCAAAAACCTATAATAGATACACACACTCAAAAAAGAGGAAGGAACACAACATAAAGCTAAAGATTGTAATCAAATCACAAGGGAAGAGAGCAAAAGAATAAGAAAGAAACGAAAAAGAACTATGAAAACAATGAACAAAATGGCAAAAAGTACATACGTATAATAATTATTTCAAGTGTAAATGGATTAAATGCTCTTATCAAAAGACATAGAGTGGCTGAATGGATGAAAAATCAAGACCCATATATATGGAAAAATCAAGACCCATATATATGCTGCCTACAAGAGACTCATTTCAGATCTAAAGGCACACAGACTGATAGATAAAAAAGGTTATTCCATGCAAATGGAAATGGAAAGAAATCTGGAAGCAATACCATATCAGACAAAATAGAATTGAAACAAAGACTGTAAAAAGAAACAAAAAAGGACTTTACGTAATGATCAAGGGATCAATCCAAGATGAAGATATAATAATTGTAAATAAATATGCTCCCAATATAAGACCACTTAAATACATAAGCAAATATTAACAGACATAAAAGGAGAAATTGACAGTAACACAATAATAGTAAGGGACTTAAACACCCCACTCACATCAATAGGCAGGTCATCCAGAAAAAAAATAAGGAAACACTGACCTTAAATGACACATTAGACCAAACAGACTTAATAAATAGATAATTTAAGAAAACTGAGATCGTATCAAGCAACTTTTCTCACCACAGTGCTATGAGACTATAAATAAACTACAAGAAAAAATGCAAAAAACATAAACATGTGGAGGCTAAACAATACACTAGTAACAACCAGTGGATCACTGAAGAAATCAAAGAAGAAATAAAAAAATACCTGGAGACAAGTGAAAATGTAATCACATTGATCTAAAATCTATGGGACACAGAAAAAGCAGTTCTAAGAGGGAAGTTTATAGCAATACAAGCCTACATCAGGAGACAAGACAAATCTCAAATAAACAACCTAAACTTACACCCAAAGGAAATAGAAAAAGAACAAACAAAACCCAAAGTTAGTAGAGCAGAAATAAATAAAATAGAGACCAAAAAACCGCAATAACAATTGAAAAGATCAAAGAAACTAAGATCTGGTTCTTTGAAAAGATAAACAAAATTGATAAACCTTTAGCCAGACTCATCAAGAAAAAAAGAGAGGGCCCAAATAAATAAATCAGAAATGAAAGAGGAGAAGTTAAAATGATACCATGGAAATAAAAAGGATCATAAGAGATTACTATGAACATTTATATGTCAATAAAATGGACAACCTAGAAGAAATGAAAAAATTCCTAGAAATATATAATCTCCTAAGATGGAACTGGAAATATCAATAGAAAATATTAATAGACCAATTACCAGTAAAAAAATTGAATCAGTAATAAAAAAAAAAGTTCCAACAAACAAAAGTTTGGAATCAGTTGGCTTCATGGGTGAATTCTACCAAACATTTAGAGAAGAGTTAACACCTATTCTTCTCAAACTATTCCAAAAAACTGAAGAAGAAGGAATGCTTCTGAAATTCTATAAGGCCAGTTTTACCCTGATACCAAAACCAAAAAAAAAAAATACAGGCCAATATCAGTGATAAACATAGATGATAAAATCCTCAACAAAATATTAGCAAACCAAATTCAACAATAAATGAAATGGATCATACACCATGATCAAGTGGGATTTATCCCAGGGATGCGAGGATGGTGTAGTATCTGCAAATCAATCAATGTGCTATACTACATGAACAAATTGGAGAATAAAACTCATATGATCATCTCAATAGATGTAGAAAAAGCTTTTGACAAAATTCAACATCCATTTATGATAAAAACTCTCAACAAAATAGATACAGAGGGGATCTACCTCAAGATAATTAAGCCCATATATGACAAACCTATAGCCAACATCATAATAAATGATAAAGAACTGAAAGCAACAAGATCAGGAACAAGGCAAGGATGCCCACTCTTGTCACTTTTATTCAACATAGTTTTGGAAGGCCTAGCCACAGCAAATAGACAAGAAAAAGAATAAAAGAAGTCCAAATTGGAAAGGAAAAAGTAAAACTGTCACTTTTTGCAGATGACATACTATATATAGAAAAATCCTAAAGACACTACCAAAGTAGTAGGACTAATAAATAAATTCAGTAAAATTGCAGGATACAAAATTAATATACAGGTATCTGTTGCATTCCTATACACTAATAACAGACTATAAGAAAGATAAATTAATAAAACAATCCCATTTACGACTGCATAAAAAGTGTAAAATACCTAGGAATATATCTAACCAAAGAGGTAAAAGACTTGTACTCTGAAAAGTATAAGACATCAATGAAAGAAACTGAAGACAACACAAACAAATAAGAAGATATACCATGGTCATGGATTGGAAGAATAAATATTGTTAAAATGACCAGACTACCCAAGGCAATCAACAGATTCAATGCAATCCCTACCAAAATACCAAAAACATTTTTTATAGAACCAGAACAAATAATTCTAAAATTTGTATGGAACCACAAAAGATCCCAAATAATCAAACCAATCTTGAGAAAGAAGTACAAAGCTGGAGGTATTAGACTCTCTGCTTTCAAACTATACTACAAAGCTACAGTAATAAAAACCATACAGTACAGTCACAAAAACAGACACATAGATCAATGGAACAGAATAGAGAGCCCAGAAATAAACCCATGCTTATATGATCAATTAATCTATGATAAAGGAGGAAAGAATATACAGTGAGAAAAAGATAGCCTCTTCAATAAATGGTGATGGGAAAACTGGACAGCTACATGCAAGAGAATCAAACTGGACTACTTTTTCACACCATATATAAAAATAAATTCAAAATTGATTAAAGATTTAAGTGTAGACCTGAAACTATAAAACTCCTACAAGAAAACACTGGCAGTGCACTCTTTTGACATTGGTCTTAGCAATATATATATATCTATATGTGTGTATATATATATCTATATATATCTATATATTTTTTGATCTGTCTCCTCAGGGATGGAAAATAAAATAAAAAATAAACAAGTGAGATTACAACAAACTAAAAAGCTTTTGCACAGTGAAGGAAACTAACAACAACAAAAAAAGTGAAAAGGCCACCTACTAAATGGGAGAAGATATTTGAAAATATATCTGATAAGGGATTAATATCCAAAATACACAAAGAACTCATAAAACTCAACAAATAACCAGATTAAAATGGACAGAAGACCTGAATAGACATTTTTCCAAAGAAGATGGAAGGCAGAGAGATGGCCAACAGACACATGAAAAGATGCTCAAGATCACTAATCATCAGGGAAATGCAAATGAAAATCACAATGAGATAACATCTCACACCTGTCAGAATGGCTATCATCACAGACAACAAATAACATGTGTTGGTGAGGGTATGAAGAAAAGGGAATCCTTGTGTACTATTTTGGGATTGTAAATTGGTGCAGCCACTATAAAACTGCCATACGATCCAGCGATTTCACTTTAGGGTATTTATCTGAAGAAAACAAAAACACTAATATGGAAAGATATATGCACCTGCATGTTCACTGCTGCATTTTTTCCCATAGCCAAGATATGGAAGCAACCTAAGTGTTCAAATGGGTGGTTGCCAGAGGGGAGGGGGATGAGGGAGCAGGAGAAATAAGTGAAGAGGATTAAGAGGTACAAACCTCCAATTATAAAATAAGCCACAGGGATGCAATATACAGCATAAGGAATATGGTCAATAATATTGTAATAACTTTGTATGGGGACAGATGGTTACTAGACTCATTGTGGTAGTAATTTCATAACATATACAAATGTCAGATCACTATACAGTACACCTGAAACTAACATAATATCATACATCAACTACATTTCACTTAAAAAAAAAACTATTTAAACTAACACAACATTGTTAATATAAAAAAAATTTTAAAAAAACTAGTTAAGGAAACAAACACTACATAAAGTATCTATCTAACACACTACTTAGTACACAGAAGGTAATTCAAATATTTGTTCACTCTCATTCCTCTTCCATCACAAAGGACCTTTGAAAACTATTAATAATCTTCGATTAAATATTAGTTTGGTTAGTTCAGATTTTTATTTGAAAGTACTATTTATCTCTGGAGGTAAGTTTACTTCAAAGGGAGGTAGCCATTAGGATTGTCTGTAATCTTGGGCAATTTTAACTTCCTCAATTTTTAGAATATATAATAAATTCAGGATTTTTTCTTCGCTATAATTTTAAGTGTGACTCTAATAGGGAACTCATACTTGTTGAAGAAAAATACCCCTTTTTCAGATGTGTGAATCTTAACTGAGGTTTCAACCATGAAAAAAACTTTTAACTGCCCTATTAGAACTAAACATTATCAAGTATGATTATTATTGTTATAATTATATTAGCACATATTGAACTCTACCTAACTGGAAACATTTTGTAACCCACTCAGGTAGTATTCCATTTTTTCATTAAAGCTTGATTAATATGCAAGTTATAAGTTAGTTGAGTGGCAACGATGATTTAAATTTGGGTTTACCTTAATAGCATCGAAATACATCTTCTTAGCTTGTAGATCTGTCTTGTCAGACATTAACCATGCCTTTAGCAAATATTCATAAAAGCTGTCTCCAAGTCCTCCAACTGATACATGATCTGCAAAGAGAGGGAAATGAATCTTAGACTGATTCAGACTTTAATTCAGATAATGCAGTAAAATCATATTAGTAACTAGGATGCAAAACCGTTAAGTCAACTGCAACTCAATGTTACATTTAAATTCCAACAAATCTCTTGTTTTCAGAAAGATATTCTGAAATGAGCAGATGTGCTGTTAACTAATGTGATATACTGTAAATAATTACCAGTGTAGTATTGTAAACATGCAGATAAAAAATATATAATCAACCTTAATTCTAAAACTGTTTCTTTAGTAAAAATACCAAATTAAAATGTTTCACCATATATATTCAAATATATTTTTAATTGCTTTATCTCTCAATAATAAACTATGTCAAAGCTATGAGTATCATCAAATCTTAAAAAAAACAAAAATAAAACTGGCTTGCAATATAACCAGAAGCTCCTCAGCTTCTTGTATTATAATTTTTATTATTTGATAGGTTTTGTAGTGTTATCAATCTGAAGGGTCAAAATCCTTTGAGAGAGGTAAGAAAGAAGACAGGGCAGGAGAAGTTTTTCTTTTTAATACAGTCACCCCTCCATATCTGTAGGTTCCCCATCAGTAGATTCAATCAACTGTGGATTGAAAATATGATAAAAAAAATTCAAGGAAGTTCCAAAAAGCAAAACTTCAACTTGCCATGCACAGCCAAATTCTATTTACATGGCATTTACATTGTTTTTACATAGCATTTACATTGTATTAGGTATTATAAATAATCTAGAGATGATTTAAAGTATCTGGAGGATATGCATAGGTTATATGCAAATACTATGCCATTTTACATAAGGGACTTGAGCATCCATGAATTTTGGTATCCCTGGGGTCCTGGAACCAATCTCCTGCAGATAGGGAGGAATCAATGTACTCCATTCCTACAGTCCCCCTCCACTGTCATTTACCATGCCAGATCCACTACATATTTATATTATTGCTATACAAACAGTCTTTGACTTATATAGGTAGGTAATCCTCATTAAAAGTGAGAAAACTGAGGTTTAGAGGGGCTAAATGAGATTATAACATTGGTAGGTGCCAGCTAACTCTTCAGCCCACACAGGGTCTCAAACTTGGAATCACTTGCTTTCTAACATATAACACTAAATGTACATATTCTTTTGCCTGCTGCTTGAATGAATACTGTTACTTTTCAAGCATATCTACCTACAAAAACAGAGACATACTCTCTTTGAAATATCATTCCTAGAATTCACAGAGAATTTGTGCATTAATAAGATAGTCTTATTTGGGAAATTTGCATTTGAAGTTTCATAACTCGAAACTAACTTTATGTATCTATTAAAAAAATAAAACCTTTATTAGTTGATTTAGTTACACAAAAGTAAATTGGTTTTTATACTACTATCAAGACAATTTTCTCCTGAGTCCCACCCAACAACTCCACTTGGACATGGGGACCTAAAATTGAACACAGGTTAAAAGTGAATGCATTATCTTTTCCTCCTCAACCTTATCTTAGCCTTGGTCCCTATCTCACTAAGTGGCGCCATCATCCTGCCAAGTCTGCACAAGTCAGACATCAAATAGTCATTCTTTACCTCTTCTCTCCTTCACTCCCATATTCAATGAGTTACTGAACTCTACTCATTTTACCTCTAATGTATCTCTTAAGTGCATCTACTCCTTCCTGTCCTCACTAATGTGATTCTGGCCCAAGCTACCGCTATGCCCTGACTGAGTCTGCAATGGCAAATTATCTGGTCTCCTGCACTGTGATAGTATCTTGCTATTTAAACTTATTAAAATTAAAAAAAAATCAGTTCCTCAGCCACACTAGTGCTCATACATGTGGCCTGTGGCTACTGCACTGAAGAGGGAAGACACAAAACATTTCCGTCATTACACAAAGTTCTG
Organism: Eubalaena glacialis; assembly: GCF_028564815.1. Taxonomy (NCBI): domain Eukaryota; kingdom Metazoa; phylum Chordata; class Mammalia; order Artiodactyla; family Balaenidae; genus Eubalaena; species Eubalaena glacialis. The sequence continues at coordinate 42,538,041 of NC_083727.1, read as the reverse complement.
ATGGCAGTGCCACTCCAATCTATTTCCCACATTAATGAATGCCAGAGCAACCCTTTTAAGATGTGAATCAGATCAGCCCTTACTTGAAGCCTTCAATGATGAAGACTCAAAGCCTGGGTCTCTGGAGACCTGGGAGGCCCTGTATGACCTCAATCTTCTCTATATTATCAGTTCTGCTCTATCTGCTCTCTGCCCTCTTGCTATATGGTCCCTCTTTTGGTTTCTCAAAACCATCAGGCTCCTTCCCACCTCAGGGATTCTAAAGGCATTGTTCTCTCTGTCTGAAGTGCGCTCCCTGATTCCTTTTCCCTCCATTTAGTAATCCTTACTCATATTTCATATCTGATGCCCACTAAGTTCTCTCATTATACACTTTCTGATCGCACACGTGTACCACACCTGCACTTTCATAAGATGGTGAAATTTTTTTGGTCTCCTTCATAAGATTATGATCCAGGAGGGCAGGGACCAGACCTATTATGTTTCCCAGTCCACATCAGCTCCTAAAAAGCATCTTGCACATAGTAGGTACTCAGTAAAAAATTGATGAACAAAGCAAAATTCTTTTAAGTCAGTCTTATTAAGGACTACACCTATGAAGCCCAGAAGGGCTATATTTTTAAGTAAATATGTGATTTTCTTTTGCAGAAAGTCCAGAATTACAGTTTTAATTTTAATGTAAAATTAGTATTTTTATAATTGTAAGGCTGATCCTTAAAATAGCAGTTTGAAGTGACCTTTACAATTTCCTAAATAAATCGCCACAGAAACCTCTGACATTTACAAACTAAATAGACTCAGTACTATCTCATCGATAATAAGCCCTGTTGTTATAAACATGACTGCAGGAGACAAATGCAAGAGATGTGTGGTAAAGCAAATCATGTCCAGTTACTGTCAAAATAACGGGGACTAAATAAGTAATAGGAAATGATGGCCATGATCCAGACATGTCCTTTAGAGTTAAAGCAATGAGAGTTGAAAACTAACAGCCAGAAGCAGCTTCATTTTCTTCTCCCTTGGGTTATGATTCTATAATGAAGGAAGAAGCAAGCTTGGGCATTTGGTGATTTTTTAAAAAAGGAAAAGGGTTTACATATTTGTTTTAATTAATGTTGCTAAGTGCTAGTTAATTTTCTATTTTCCTACCTATAAAATTTTTATATTTGGAAAGAATCAAAATAAAGGAACATAAAGGAACATGAAGGAGAAACAAGAAAAGGTCTCTTTGATAATTTAGCATATCACTCACTAAGCTTCCCCCATGTCTGGATGACTATTTGTGTTGGCAACAAAGTCCTGTGTAAATATCTCAGTGGCTTTAAGAGAGAACATGCCTGATTTTATCAGCAGGAAAGGACTGTCTACTTCTAGAAAGAACATATGTGGTATTCTTATTCCCAAATGCTCTAAACATAATGTGTATAATAGCTACTCAAATATTATGTTCTTTTATAAAAGGGGTAATGTATTCTTTTCTTTTCTATAAAAGGGGTAATGTATTCTTTTCTTTTCAGTAGGATTAGGTCACATAAAAGGATTCCTAATACTTAAAAAGAGAAAAAAAAATCAAAAGAATCAAGACAAAAAGGATTAAATACTCAGCATCTTCACTTTTTAATTTTATAGACCTCATCTGAATCTGAACTTCTCTCCTCAAAGCAATCCCCCAATGATACTAGTACCACCATATTTTATAGATACACACACACACACACACACATATAATGTTGTTATGTTAACTGAAGAAGGGTGATAATTGTTCTGTTTATAAGACACGGAGCCCCATATTTGGCCTCAACAGTCAAGAGATATTATCATTGACCAGGACCGGATGCTGCCTCTCAGCCACAATTGAGGAGCAGGAGACAAATTGTTCAGAGAGGAAAAACAGAACCATTATTAAAAGCAGAGGCAGAAAAAGTCAGATTGGATACGGACTGCATGAGTATTCACAAAATTCAAGTAAGCTCCTACTAGCTGTAAGATACTATGTGCTGAGTTAACAAATATGGCGAAGTGACTGTCCTCAAAAGTTTTGGATCCATAGGAAGATGGGTATGCATATGAATCATTAGGAAAAGACTGTGATAGGAACGTACCGAACGTGTTGGGACAGAGGAGGAAGAAGGGGGCGGGCAGAGGAGGAGTGGGTGCTAACAATCCAACCAGTGTCTTGAAGAAAGCCACCTAGAAGAAATGGAGATTGAGCTGGTTCTTGGTAGAGTTAGAAGTGTAGTAAAAGGGCTGAGGAAACAGCACAAGCCAAGACCTGGATATGGCCAAGCAGACCTTGATTAAAGAATAAAAAAAAGTGTGTCTTCCTTGTGGCTGGAACACAGGATGGGGGTTGGGGAAGAGAGACAGGGGACTCATGAACCCTATTTGTTTTTCCATCAGGAATTGGCCCATAAACAATCCAATTACAAAGGGCCCTTTGTACCAGGAAGCATGGCCAAATACGTAGCGTATTGGTGACCCAGAAGGTGAAGCTGGGATGTTCCAGAACAACTGACTCTTTTTGTCCCTCTTCATAGTGACCTCTAAATCCTATATCACAGGAAGAAAAAAGTAAATCATAGAGACTTTTCTTCAACTTTTGAAATCTTTCCTGAGAAGGAGAACTTTAAAAACGCTTGTCCTTTCAGAGAATCGTATCTAGTTATCTTGAACTCAGAAAGTTACTCAGGTTCTATTTTATCCCAAATACTATAGTGGCCCTCACACATTTTAGCCTCAGCACCCTTTTACACTCTCAAAAACGAATAAGCACCCTAAAGAACTTGTTTATGTGATATCTATCAATATTTACCATATTGGAAATTAAAACAGAATTTAAAATATTTTATTAATTTATTTAAAGTAATAATATACCCATTATATTAATATATAGATTTTTCATAAGAATATGTTACATTTTACAAAACAAAAATAATTAGTGGGAAGACTGATACCATTTTACATTTTTGCAAATCTCTTTGATGTTTGCTGTACTAGAAGACAATTGGATTTTCATATCTGCTCTACATTCAATCTGCTGCTATATGTTGTTCTGGCTGAAATATATGAAGAAAATTCAGCCTCACACATTTATACAGTTGGAAAGCAAAGAGTATTCTGATAGTCTTTTCAGATAATTGTGGGTAATTTTTCTTTGGTACTACAACAAAACTTGACAAGTGGTCAAAGTTTTTTAACAGTTGCAATGTGGAGTTAGAAACCACATCGATAAATTTTTGTACTATTACATTAAAATCCACTGGGCCATCTTGCACTTTGAATGCACTTTTTCTCACAAATGATTTTATAGCAGCATGCATTGGTCATTTGGAAAATACTGGTTCACTGAATTATGCACATCTTCCAGATGTTGATACATTTGATTATACAACATTGAAAAACCATATTTGTTCATATCATCACCAATCTCAGCAGAAGAGTCTTTTAGTGTTGGTGAAAGACATTAAGCTTATGGTGGCAATGAGCAAGTTTTTCAAAATTCTAATTTTCATTTAGAAGCTCAAGTTTTACCTTTGGCACAGGTACTGTTAGTTTTCCTGGAAGCAACGTGCTCATTTTTGCGACCACGTCTATCAATTACCCAAGTCTGAATAACCAGTTTGTCTTCAGCAGTTCTTTCAAGTAAAAATGGTGACTTATGAAACAACATGCAGCTAGTTCAGCTTGCAACTCAATCACACGAGTGCTTTTCTATGAGGCAACCACTATTTTTCATCATGCAGCAGAAACACCTTAAGCGTCCTTTCCATTTAATCATACAGAATATTACAATGATGTGTACTCAATGATTGAGATTTACTAGAATCAGTAAATTTTTTGCTTCATTAAGAGCATTCATGAGTGAAACTGGCATCTTTTTATTTGTTATCTGCAGTGAAGGATGTGACCACAGGTATATCTCATTTTATTGCCCTTTGCAGATACTTCGTTTTATAAAAATTGAAAGTTTGTGACAACCCTGCATTGAGCAAGTCTATCAGCATCATTTTCCCAACACCATTTGCTGCTCACTTTGTGTCTCTGTGTCACAGTTTGAAAATTTTCACGCTATTTCTTTTTCATTACTATTATTTTTTTATGGTCATATGTGATCAGTGATCTTTGATATTACTATGACTTACTGAAGGCTCAGAAGATGGCTAGCATTTTTTAGCAATAAAGTATTTTTACATTAAAGTATATACAGTGTTTTTTAGACATAATACTACTGCATACTTAATGGACTACAGTATAGTGTAAACATAACTTTTATATGCACTGGGAAATAAAAAAGAATGTGTGACTAGCTTTATTGTGATATTTGATTTATTGCAGTGGCCTGGAACTGAACCCACAATGTTTCTGAGGTATGCCTGGTGTTAGTACTATCTAGTGTCTCTGCCATGGCTATCACTATGGCTTCAGCAGTTTTGTCCACCATTGCTTTTGCAATGTAACTGCAACTGTCAGCACAGTAAAAAAGGCAGAAAGTCTTAGTGTTATTACAAAAATAGCTTTGATTTTGTAGATCCCCTGAGAGATTTCAGGGACATCTAGTGATCTGCAGACCACACTTAGGTTAAGTGGCAACCTTGACCATGGTGTTGTGGTCTCAATGCTAGGGCCTTCCATAGACATTACTAACACAGACATAGATTTTAGCACATTTTTTCTACTACATTATTCTTTAAGAAAAATACTTCTAAAGTAACAGTGAGGCATAATCATCTAGGAATATCATATTTAAATATAAAGAAAAAAACTCAAATTAGAGTAAAATTTCAAGACGTCGCTAACATCCACGGCACAGCTAGACGTCTCACTTAGGATTTTTCATTTGCTCTCAGGTGCTGCTTAATCTACCACTGTTTTTCCAAATCAGCTTGAGAACATTTCTCTCAGCTACTCTGAATCTTTATATGCCTGGCCAAAGTCCCTAAGGATCTGAAGTGAGGGCTTCTAGCACAATACTTTCTTCTACGGTAAAGTTACCTCTCCTGGCAGGAAGCCTTTATCTGCTGGCTTAAAATTGACTAACGTACCCTGTTTGCTCTTACAATTTCTCAACCCTTAAAGACTCAGGCTCCTCTCCCATCCTGTAGCCAAACAGAAAGAGAAAATGTTACAAAATAGAATACTCTAGTTAGTCTGGGTAAACCTTGCTAGTCATTAGCACAAAGGAACAATTTTCTTATCTATATAACCAGTTTATTATAGGCTAGCATCCCCACAGTACCCTGACCAGATATTCCCTTTCTGATTAACAGCTTTAAATGTGCTTACAGATCATCATGCTCACAGTTATGCATGAAAAATAAACAATCTAGTTCCCCGGTAACATTTACAGTCTGTCTTATGACAGAAGCCTATTTATTAAAGGAACCATGCTCCCTTTCCCCTTTTCTAAAGATTCTCCAACAAGATTTGTGCTTTTCTTGGTGTTCCTTCTCTCTGTTACTAGAACAGTGCTGGGTATCATAAAGAGCTAAAACAATGCTTAACTTTTTTTTATTATTAATTATTGGAGTATAGTTGCTTTACAATTTTGTTAGTTTCTGTTGTACAGAAAAGTGAATCAGCTATACATATATGTGTATCCCCTCTTTTTCATTTAATTTAAATTAAATTAAATTAAATTAATTATTTATATATTTTTGGCCGTGTCGCGTCTTAGTTGCGGCACATGGGATCTTCGTTGAGGCATCGGGATTTTTCCTTGCGGCACGCGGGCTTCTCTCCAGTTGTGGTTTGCACGCTTCTCTCTAGTTGTGGCATGTGGGTTTTCTCTCTCTAGTTGTGGCGCAGGGGCTCCAGAGTGCGTGGGCTCTGTAGTTTGCAGCACTTGAGCTCTCTAGTTGAGGCGCACGAGCTCAGTAGTTGCGGCGCATGTGCTTAGTTGCCCCACACCATGCGGGATCTTAGTTCCCCTACCAGAGATCGAAGCTGGGTCCCCTGCATTGGAAGGCGGATTCTTTACCACTGAACCACCAGGGAAGTCGCTGTACCCCCTCTCTTTTGGATTTCCTTCTCATTTAGGTCATCACAGAGCACTGAGTAGAGTTTCCTGTGCTATACAGTAGGTTCTCATTAGTTATCTATTTTATACATAGTAGTGTATATATGTCAATCCCAATCTCCCAGTTCATCACACCACCATCCACCCCCCACCCCCGGTATCCATACTTCCATCCTCTACGTCTGTGTCTCTACTTCTGCTTTGCAAATAAGTTCATCTGTATCAACAATGCTTAACTTTTGACTTACATTGAGCCCACTGTCCACTATTGGGATTCAGATAGTTAGGATAAAGGCCTTGTGGTTTTTCCAGGTTGTTCAGTACTGTTCGAATATTCATTACCTACAATAGAAAATGGAATGTTACTATGAACATATGAAGAACAAGTTTGGTGCCATTCTTCTCTCTTTCTTGATTCCATTTTTCCATGTTAGAAAAAAAAAAGTTGATTTAAATGATGCAGAATTAGAGCAAAGAGAGTTGCCACCAGCTTACAAAAATAATAACTGTAAGTGAATATAGTCACACTGATCTACCATATGGCAGACACCATAGAAGGAACTAGGATGTATCAGTGGATAAACGAAGTCATTACCATTTTGGAATTTGCATCCAGTGGAGTGAGACAGCTAACAAACAAATAAATATATCAGGTGGTAATAAATGCTATGAAAAAAATACAAAAGAGTAATGGGACAGAGTGATGTGAGGTGGTGAGGGTGTACTCTGTTAGTCAGGGTGGTCTGGGGAGGCTACTGGGAGAGTGTTTCAGCAGAAATTTAAAGGAATGAAGGAGTAAGTCATGCAGAGCAATGGAGGAAGAGCACGTGGGCAGAAGGAAGAGCAAGTACAAAAAAGCCCTGAGAAAAGGGTGGGTTTGGCAAGACCACCAAGGGTGGAGGTGAGGAAGCAAAGGGGAGAATGTCGGAGAGCCTAGAGGTGGCCAGGGCCCACATCTTGCAGGCCTCACAGACCATAATGTGGGCTCATCTTACTGAGTGTGACGCAAAGCCATTGAAAACTTGTGTTTTTACAGGATGAGTGTGACTGAGGGGGCAAGGGAGGAAGTGGTAGTCAGATGGCTACTGCACAGTCCAGCTAAGAGATGATGGATCCCTGGACTAGGGTAGCAGCACAGGTAACGGGATACAAAGGATTTCTTGATGGATTGGATCTCAGGTTTACCAAAAAGAGAGGAACCAGGATGACCTCAAGATTTCTGGTCTGAGCCATTGGGTAAACTGAGGCGTCTTTACCCAGATAATGAAGACTAGAGTAAAAGACAGTGTAGGGGCTGAGTCTGAGACATTTTAAGTCGGAGTTGTCTGATAGACCTTTCAGTGGAAATGTTGAATAGGTACTTAGCTATAGAGCCTGGAGTTCAGGGGACAGGTTGGAATTGGAATTACAAATGTGGAGTTAACAGCCTACAGATACTATGTAAAGTCATGAGATTGAATGAAATAATGGAGAGAGTGAATGTAAAAAGAAGAGGCCCCGGTTTGAGTCCTGGGGTTTTCCAATGTTTAGAAGTTGGGGTGATGAAGAAGATCCAATAGAGGAGACTGAGAAGGAGCACCTGGCAAAGACGGAGGCAAGCCAGGGGCAGAGAATGCCCAAGGAGAAGGAAGTGATCTAGTGTGCCGATGCTGAGAGGGAGAGGGGGAGGAAGAGGGAGAAGGAGAAGGAGGCAGAGGGAGAGGGAGAGGGAGAGGGAGAGGGAGAGGGAGAGGGAGAGGGAGAGGGAGAGGGAGAGGGAGAGGGAGAGGGAGAGGGAGAGGGAGAGGGAGGGAGAGAGGGAGGGGGAGGTGAGAATGACCACTGGATCTGGCAACACAGCCCTCACTGGTGTGGCTGGGGGAAAAGCGCGGCAGGAGAGCATTCAAGGGAGTGGGAGTCAAGAAGAGAAGATAACAAACACAGACAACTCTTCCAAAGAATTCTGCTGTAAAGGGGAGCTGACAAGTGGGGTGAAAGCTAAGGGCAGAGTGGTGGGGTGATGGGTGTGTTTCTTGAAAATGAGAAATTGATTCAATTGCTACTTTGCATTTGTAAAACACTTTGAGTTTAAAAAGTCTTTCATGTATATGGTTCACATAGTCCACAAAACATTATGGTTTTAGATAAGGGAAAAAATTCAGAGACGTAAAGTTACTTGCTTGAGGTGTAGAGAATCAGACATGTAAGCGAGGCCCTCTTGCACTGAGTTAGAATGGTGCCGTGAAAAGAATGGTTTACAGTTTGGTTAAATGAAATGCTGCATGTAACAAAACTTCATAAAGGGCTACGTTAAAATTGGTGGTTCTTTTCCACATTCCGTATTACTAAATCTCCCCAGAGAGGGATATTGTTTCCTACAAGTACTTTTTTGCAGTGCAGGGTATATTGGAGAATCTCACCTTATCAGCAAAGATGGGGTTTCCTGATAAGTAGCTCAAGTGTATAAACTCCAAATGCAGAGTTCCAAATTCTGCCAAAATACTGCTGCCTCCTGAGGCCCAGGGCCAATTCCTTCCAATTCCACTAAAGAAGAGAAGAGAGTGAAGAGTTATGGGTCAGAATGATTCCATTTTTTGCAGCTCTAAGTAGTAGAAGTAAAAGAGACAGCTTTTGAATAATGGCACCTCAGTTAATAGTTCGCTCTGTATATTTTAAAATATCCAGTGTTGCTTTCTTTGGCTACTGGTTTCAGGCTTTGATTCCTATCTTCAAATTGAAAATTACTTTTGACTTAAGTCAGAAAGAAGTTGTTATGTGCTTGCTGTTGATGAACAAATATTTTAGAAGGTACAGGTGCCATAAAGAGATATACACCCATTCCAAGTAGACTATAAAACAAAATCAGACCAAAACACCCCTATCATGCTCCATATCCCATATTAAGCCTTTCAACATTTTCAACATTTTAATTAATTTCAGTCTGAGAGTCCAGGGACTTTTATAGACATTCACATTATATACAACATTTTTCTTGGATATAAGATATATTTCAAAGATTCGTTAGTTATATACTCAGTCCACCCTGCTCTAAACTTCCTCCCCATTTACTAGACTTCCTTTCTTATGTTTCCCTTCACACAATTTTACCTATTTTCTAAGGCACTCATGTATTCCATGACCTATTTAATCTACGCTCAAGAACTTCAACAAAATTATGTAATTCAAATCTGAAAGAGGTCAAAGGAATAAGCTTAAAAAATTATTGCCTTGTGGCTCATCTTAGTGAAATGTTTTTTAAAAAGAGTTAGTCCTAAACATACACTGACACAAATAAACATAAAGTGGCTCTTGAGACATGGTCATACCCTTGGGTACAGTTTATTTCTGGAGAGCTACTTAAAATGTCAAACACAGGTGATAATTCAAATAAAGAATAAAGTCAATGATTCTCCTGACCAATAAATTCTCTTCCAGAAAGCTGAAAACCCACATTTTGGTTTTCATTCAGACTCACATTTACTGCATGCCTACACTTTGCCAGGGACTACACAGGGCACCGGGTTACAAGGATCCTTACAATGAATAAATCACTCTTAAGGACCTTATAGCGTAATGGGAAAGAAAGACCTAAGCGTAAATAATTCCAATCACATAGAGTAAGTGCCAAGTTAAATGTGTGAAGTGTTCTGAGCACCTAAGGCCAGGACATGCACTCCAACATGGAAGGGATCACAGAAGGCTTCTTCGAGGCGAGTCCTGAGTAGATTCTTGAAGGGTAAATAACAAGTAGTGAGGGAAGAACGGAGAGAAGGAGAATCTGGACACAGAGAGACACACAGCAGAAGGGCTAGCCAGGAACCTGAGGTAGCTCCTGAGACTGGTGAGTGGAGGGAAGGGAAGGTGGCAGAAGAGAAGGCTGCAAGGTTAAGTTGAAGCCAAACCTTGCAGGCTTGTGGATTTCTCACTTTCCTCTCTTTCTAAGTTGGCCCCATTGACATACTGCTCTTGGTGTCCCCTAGGTTTCCTATTCCCTTTGTTTTTCATTTTACGCCTCACAACCCTGGGTAAACCCTTCCAGTTCTGTCACTGCTTCTGCCACAGGCATGCTGAGGATGCTGATGAAAAGGAAAACAATGACGACAATCTGGTATCTGACATTGCAGGCTGCCACCCTCTTATTCCCTGTTTCTTTTTGGAGTAAAATCTAGATTTTGCTCCCAAACACGGATTTATAGTAAACCTAATAAAAAATAAACAGAAATAAAAGACAGAGATCTGAAAACCACATATTCATTTATTTTAGAAAATGCCTTACATTGATTAACTTCTGGGACTGAGAGTCAGTTTTTATTTTCATCGTTGGCTTAGATAAAAGGAATATCCAATCATCCAAATAGGATGAACAGCTACTTTCAAATTTTATTAACATATGGCAAATGCATACAGTAATTGGTCACTAATTTGCTGTCATGACATGTTATTTTTTTATTCCAACCGTTCTTTCACTGACCAAAGTCAATAAACCTATTTAGCAAAACTCCAAATTTCTATGTTCCAGAGAAACTATAAAAGCTACAATATCAGGGCAAGAGGGAATGATGACTTCATCCTGGAGAAGGAAGAGGATGGCATGCCGAGGAGCCCAGCCCAGTTTCCAGATCTTCAGGGACTGGTTCTTTTCAAGTTCAGGGTGTTAGAGGCTGTGGCAGCACACTCAGATGTGAAACTTAAGCAGTATATGCACTAAATAAAATTCAAATTACTCTTGTATGCAGGCATTTGTTCTCTGCTATTAATGTGGTTAATCAAGAGAAAATCAGAGATATACTGAAAAAATTTCAATATGTTAAAAAAAGATTTAAAAAGGTTTATATATATATATAATCTCTTTGTCTTTGCACACATTCATATCAGAAGGAAAACAGCACTGTATCACTAATTATATAGGGAGCAAAACATTAAAAGCACTAGCAAAGGATATGTCATGGGAACAGAAAGAAAGCTGGGTTTTGAATACCTATATGTTTATATGAAAGTATAGCTTTGGTTGCCATTCTTTCAATCTACAAAATTAATGTGTTTCAGTAAAATTATAAGATCAATGGTTACACTGGCTCTTAAATGTAAATCAGGGAAGGGTTTCAGGAAATCAGATAGGGCATCATTATATCTAGATATTAAATAAGGTCATTTGCCTTTTCTTAGGCAAAGCTGCAAAGACATGGAGATTGGCCTGGAAAGCATGAGGCACATGCCATGGACCATCACAGCTGAAATACCTGTGTGTCGGGGAAGTGGCTGCCTACTTGCACAGCAAATGTGTAGTGAGTCAGAACCAAGTTTTGGTCACTCACAGAACAATTTCTAAGATCTTTTTTGTCTCTAAATTCTATGAGTCTACTGAAAAATCTATATATTTATATGGCTCTAATTTCTTTTTTTGGTATTTTTATTTTTTAATTTTTTTTAACTTTTTATTTTATATTGCAGTATAGTTGATTAACAATGTTGTGTTAGTTTCAGGTGTACAGCAAAGTGATTCAGTTATACATATACATGCATCTATTGTTTTTCAAATTCTTTTCCCATTTAGATTGTTACATAATATTGAGCAGAGTTCCCTGTGCTGTACAGTAGGTCCTTGTTGGTTATCCATTTTAAATACAGCAGTGTGTACACGTCAATTCCAAACTCCCTAACTATCCCTCCCCCACCCTTATATGGCTGTAATTTCTAAAATAATATATATGGGCAGTGGGCATTTGACATGAATATGGTGAGTTTGTGATAAAGGGAAATGAGTCAAGAAAGATTCTGCTCCCTTGGTCTGGGAGTCAGGGTGCCCTGGGCATCCCACGATACCAAAGGCTAAGCTTTCTAGACCTCTGGCTCAAAATGAATTTAATTTGAGAGAATAGGGGATTTTAAATGTCTTTAACTTTAGTTCTGCTATCATAGTATTTTAAAGGCAATCATGTTCTTTATCTATCTTTATTTTGCAAGCACTAATAATATTTTAGAAAAATATTTTAAAGATAAAATAACAGTTTGTGTTCAGAAACTATATGTTCCATAAGGCCGGCATGAAAGCGAAGAACATTTAAATATTGCCAATATTGTTATAATGACTGCATTTTAAGCCAAATATTGCCAATATTGTTATAATGACTGCATTTTAAGCCAAAATGATGACTCAGCATATGGAAATATATACAGACACAAAAAGGCAATTAACATGACTGGGGAGCTGTCAAGTGTTTGGTTCAAAGAATCCTGGAATAGAACTTCAAACTTTGTTATCATTCTAATTTCATTTATTTCGGTTTCCTCCTATCTCCAGTTCTTCCATTTTAAGTTGGAGTATTATTTAATACATGTGTCTCAACTTATTTAATTTAAATTCACTATTCTACAAAGGTAATAATTCTTTGAAAGTAAAACATCACACCAGAAAATAACTGATTATGGCAACTGCAATTAGAAACATGTCTTTTAAAAAACTGAGTTGCTATGATCCTTTTGAAAATGTGGATTACTGTGTTGTTGCTCTAGAGACTGTAATTTGAATGTGGTTTATTAGCAGCCGTAATATACTTCCTCATTCTACTGCACTCAAAAGCAAGAAGGTATAATTATTTACTGAACTCATAACTCTGATAAGCAATGGGTGTTATGCGTTTTCCCTTCTCTCTCCTGGGAATGGTTAATAGCTCCAGAGGAAGGAAGTACAGTACTAATGATGTTATTCTACGCACGTTGGAATCCTGTGGGAGAGCTGCTCTTTTGCCAGAGCTTGTAATGAATCAAGTAGCTGGAGGACTGCTCTGGATTGATGGTATACGCCTTCAAAATAATCTTAAATCTAGGTACCTGAAGTTATATGCTATAGTTACTCCCCAGATACAATTTGGAATATTAACAAATACATTTATTTACTTAATATAATCAAAAGCAACAAATAAAGAATTTACAGAACAGAAACAATTCTAAAAAATTGCCAGATGAATATGTAAGCAAAACATTAAATAGTTCTAAAGTCTTGATTAGCTATAAACTTTCAATTTACTCTTCCTTGCTGCTTGCTCTTTTCTGCGAAATGGGAAATGGGCCAATAAAGAAATTTCTTGAGAATTCTTGTCTGAATAATTTCTGATTAGCTGACCAGTAAAAAAAAACTCCTTTCAAGTTCATAGTCCAAAATACAACTTATTCCTTGGGGCTATGGAGTTAACAAGTTTTGGAAGAAAAAAATTTCCCACATTCTATATAGCATGGTAAAATCTTTACTTAACGTTTGCAAATGACGGGGCACACAGGGATATTTAATTCAAAAGAGCAGACAATCCAATAATATTCCTTTTGGATTTTAGCAAAGATTAGGAAAAAAATAATTGCAAAGTTCATGATGATTGTTTCATTTAAATGTATTCCCAAAGCTAATTGATTTTGAGATTAAGCAATTTCAGCTTCACTTATTACAAATGCTTCCTTCCTGCAAAGGCTTGCACAGTGCCAACCTTTCAAGTTTGTAGTCTAAGACCTCATTAAGACTAGGACTAACAATTCCAGGGACTGGCATTCTAAGACTAGTCAAGATTCTACTGTAGCTCATGCACAGAAATTTTGACTGGGGAGCACTAGTCTGCTGAGGGCTATCCTATCAGGGAAAGCTGGCTAATAAAGGGTAGCCACTTGACTGAATTAATTCATAATCCAATACTTACTGCTTCTGAACAGCAGCATGTGGTTTATATCTCCAAAGAATTTTCATACTTAAGTTTTTTAAGCAAGGGCCCAAATAATTTTTTAAAATTATCCATATCTTGTCCCACTTTGTAGGTATTTAGTTTAGACAGAATCAAAACTGAATATTTATTATTTTAGTTTATCCTCACAGTCAATACTGCTGTCCTTGTATTTGACTATCTTGGATTGGAGGATAGGCTGGGGGCTACAAAGACTGAGATGATGAGAAATCCTCTCTAATTCCATAACTAACCTGCTCCTAAGGTTCAAAGATGCTAAAATTCTGTTTTCCAGCTGCCCTTTGGGTAAGACCCCCTTGCTAACCAAACCACTTTCAACAGACTGAAAATAAGTTGAATGTAGTTTCTGCCCAGTTATTGGGCAAACTGGGATAGCCTATCATTAGGTCAGAGAACACCACCAAAAGGCAGTACTGATGAGAAAGCATTTCAGTGCCCTTAGGATGTGTGGGCATGCACATACATTTACTTTATCGCACTTAAAAAAAAATCATATTCTACCTGTTGTTTTAAATATACATTACATTTTTCACGGACATTTCCCATGTCAATCAATGTACATCATCGTTGTTGTTGAGTGTTGAGTGCATAGTATCTGACTGAATGGATATATTCTAATTTACTTAAACATACCCCTACTGATGGACACTGAAGCTAATTTATTTTTTATTTTTAAGTTTTTTTTTCCCACTATAAACAATTTAGTGGTATATCTGGACCTTTTATAAAGCTAACTTATTTCTTAATAAAAATGCCTACATTGATTCCAGCTGGAAGATGTTAGTTGAATTGTCTAAACCAATAATGAGGATGGATTTTGGAATGTGTATTGGAGGCATAAATGTCCACTATTTACAGAGTTATTTCTCTTTACAAAGTGGGCCTATTGTATCCCACCACATTTGGTAGCCTCTAGAACTCCTGGGACAGCTCAAATCCATTTGTTGAAATCACATTAAGTCCTTTAAAACTGGAGAGGTGGAAGTTACAGACAAGGATCTATATCCACTTTTCTAATAAACCTCAGGAGGGAACAGAAGCATAGTATAGTCCATCTTCCAAATGGTAATTCACTAATAATAGTTTGCCAGAACTTCCCTTCCTTTTAGATACAATTATTCCACTATTGTAAGAGTTTAACACATAACATCATTCCAAAACATTACTTAAGATCCAAGACTACGGTCAGATTTGGCTATGTTTATTCATCTCTTTTTCTGCCTTTCATTCTATGGGTCTATGGCTCATCTACAGATCAAGATAAATGAAATCAGTACAGATCCCAGGCTTTTAATTTTCCAAATGGTATACAATAGTCTCTTTCCACAACCAGAATGGCCAGGATTTCTCCTTTCTACTAGATTCTAAGATCCTCAGGGACACAGATTCTGCTTTATGCACCTGTGTAATCCCAAAGTCTAGGGCATTAGACATTCCCTAATGATTAATAAATTAGTTATCATTATACTTCAGGGTGGGCAATAAATTGTTTTTAAGGCAAGATCAGTAAAATAAATGCTAAATTAAGAAATCTATAGTGGGAAAATGTAGCTAAATGCTATTCAAATTCCCAATGATGAATCAGCAAGAAAGTTCAAGAAAATAGATGATATATAGGTAATCAGGGCTAATAACTAGGGCATTCTTTTAAGCTGCGTTATGTAAATTTAGATATTTCTCTTATCATCTAATGGAAATCTAATCAGCCAAAAGAAACTAGACAGTTAGTTAAACCACCTTATCATTTGAAATGGTAGCATTAGTTTTGAACTTTTACATAAGGATCATGCAAACAAAAATGTGTGCATAGCTTGTGGGAAGAACAAACAGATTCAGGGATTACTCTGAACAGATGCTGAAGAATAAAGCTACCAAGCTATTGCATTCTCATTTTTCTGCCTTCTGCCTACAACGTATGGTTCCGAGACTGTGGAAAACTGTGTTATGAAACGATGTGGCAACGAAAGTTTTAAAAACGTAAAGATTAGGAAAAATCATGACACAAGAATAAAGACGACAATCGAGAATGAAGAATAAAGAGGAAGAATAAACTGTTGAGGAAAACTCAACAATAAAGACAGGTGTCCTCAAAAGAACATTGAGCTACTATGATGAAATCAACGACTGTTCTGTTTTGGTTCTCACTGACATCCTTATATAAAATATAGTCAGTGCTAAAGGATCATCTGTGTATAATTAGCTATATGCTGCCTTGTGATGTCTTCTCTGTTATTTATCTTTCCACATGCTGAAATTCATCTCTGTAACCTGAGAATAAGACCTAAAGGTGGAGATACAATTGTTTCTTTTACCACCACCGCCCCTTAAAATAGATATTCACATAGTAAATGCCATAAGTTGATGACTGATGCATTTTATATACTTCAGCAACCAATCCATTTCTAATATTACTGTAAATCATATTTTTTTTCTATAAAATTCAGAAAGTAGTCTAAGGTTTACTACTTATAGTTAAAATATTTTACATGTATAGACACTTTCAATTGTTTACCTTTAACTTACATGTTTATATATTTTCAGTAATTAAGATTCTTTATACTATAGGAAAAAATACTAAAAAAAAAATGTAACTAACCCCCTAACAACTTTCACAAAGTGAGAATAATCAAAATGGGTAGTTTACATGGTCTGATCTTTTGGTAGCCTCCTAATGCTGATATGAACATTCGAAAAATGTTTCAAAATACTAAGCAAAATGGTTGGTGGAACTTTGATAGTAAAACTACCTATTTCCTAGTAGAATATTCAAAATATGAGCACTGACAAACATAACTAACTTTAAAAAATCTTTATTTAATGTGTGTTAGCTCTGTAAAATGCCAAAGTGAATACGTGAGTATAGTACTTTGAGACCATACAATCATACTTATTTTACCTTTAAGGAAATAATCAGATAAATGAGTGCTGACACAAAAATGTAGCTTTTGGTAACTTTGTTAGAAAACATTATAAAATGCTAAAATGAAAACATCAAAATAGTATTTTGAAATTAGAAAATAATAACCACTCTCATTTTACCTGTAAGGAAAAGGAAGAGAGAAAAAAACCCTTCCTTCTTTACCCTCTGCTAATGGAGGTTGGGCTTTATATTTCATTTAAGGTTCAGTGCAAACTTGCTGGCTCAGAGAATTTTATGTAATTATTAGGCCCCGAACACTGCTGTTCTTAACCCACTTAGGATAGGGTTTGGTGATATTATGAGAAGAATCGCTAAGAGACAGAGGAATCTGGAATGAAAGGGGAGAGGCTAGGCTTAGGACAAACTATACTAGACTAAGGTAAGACCAGACTTTCCAGAAAGATCTGGTCTGAAATGAGCTGCTGTGAAATAAAGCAATGAACTAGTAGGAGGATTCCAGGGTTTTATGGATTGGGGCTAGTCTTGGTACAAAATAAATCTTACAGCTCTGATGAGTGTCTTCTTGTTCCATGAATGCCAATTTAAGAACAGTAACAATGTTTATGGGCTACTCCCCCCCTCCCCCATTCAAAATGGAAATGCTCTCTTGGGTCCTTGAGGAAAATGTACTTTCTTGGAACTTAAGATTACCTACTTCAGTTAATAGTAGGATGTCAATGTGAAAAATGGCACAATTATCATGTAATGTTAAGCACTAAGAAGAGACTAGAACAGGCTGATGTGACAGAGTCTGACGGGGAGCTTCTTTACATGGGTTTGTTGGGAAGATCATGTTAAAGAGGAGAGTTTCAAGCTGAGACAAGCAAGATAAAAATGAAACCATCAGTGAGGACCTGGGAATGGTTCCCGCAAGTGCCCTAAGGGGTCATGACTCTGAAAAGTGTGAAAACAGAGGCTGGCTGTGTGGCTGTAGTGACAAGGACACTGGAGAGCTGATAAAGGGGCAGATCACCCAGGACTGGTAGGCCAGAGCAAGCGTTTGATTTATTCTAAGTGCAACGGGAACTCACTCTAGGGTTTTAAATAGGAGGTGATAAAATCTGATTTGCTTTATGAAAGTCCACTCTGGACACTGTGGTAAGAATGCACTATGTGAGAGCAAGACCTGGAAGTAAGCAAGCAGGCAGGTATCTAGGCAAGAGGCAGACGGTGGCCTGGACTAGGTGCTAATTGTGGAGATGGACAGACATGGAGGGATTCAGGCTATGTCTGGAGGAAGAACCGGATTTGGGGATGAGGGAAGAACCGGATTTGGGGATGAGGGAAGACCGGAATCAAGGATGATTTCTAGTTTTTTTGGCTTTAGCAGCTGGGTGGGTATTGATGCTACTTAAGAAGATGCAAAAGACTGACACAGGAGCAGGCATGATAAAGAAAAGCATGAGTTCTCTCTTTCAGATTCTGCTATAATAACCATCATTTATAATTACAAGGACAAAGTCAAATTCGATCATTTTAATTTTCCTTTTTTAGTTTTTTTTATAAACATCAATTTATTCAATCTGAGGGAATTTTCAGTTTGAAGAAATCTTTTTCTTCTCATACTCTAGATCCTAATGTTTTTCAGAGTAAACACCATCAATAATTTACTGAAATCTCTTCTGAAATTTCCTAGTACATGGTCACTAGACAGAACTTTTAAAAATAGAAATGGAAGTATGCTATACATATTACCATATACTGTGTTTCATGAAAGAGTTAAGTACCTTGGTGCTCTACTGCATTATAGCTGCATAGTATTTCAGTGTGTGGGTGTACTGTGACTTATTCAATCATTTGTCTCTGTTCTCAAGTTTTGCTATTATAAACAATGTTGCACATTCATGAGAAGGTCTCTAGGATAAAATCCTACAAGTGGAATTTCCAGGTCATAAAGTATGTATTTAAAATTTAATAAACACCACCCAATTACCTTCTAACGAGTTTGTGTGCAAACACAAACTGAGTGTGCATGAGAACATTCTAGCTACTAACTCTGGGTATTTATCAAATTTTTAAAACTTGGTGAGTTTGCTAGGTGAAAAGTAACATCCTAATGCTGTTTTAATTTGTATTTATTTATGAGCTTCTGATGTTCAATGGCCAATGTGCATCTTTTTCTGAGAAGTACATGTTTATGAAACTGTCTCATTTATGTATTGGTGTTACTGCCTCTCCCACTTCTATTACTTTTTATAAATTAAAAACATTATATAAGTAATGTATACACATTGTTATAAATGAAACAATGTAAAGATGAACTGAGAAACAGCTAAATATTGAATCCCTACCCCCTTGTAATGTCTCTCACCTGTAAATCCTAGTTAACCAATGTTTTCCACCCATATGCATACAAACATACAGATATATATCTATATAGATAAATATCTCAAGGAGTTGTTCTTTCCAATAAAAGACATTACATTATATCCATTACTTTTGTAAGGTACCTGTCTCAATTAGCAGCTCATCACAGACACTTTCTAGGATAATCATTTTTAACAGCTGCATAATAATATTCCATAAAATGGATAATCACATTTCATTAAGCCAATCCTCTACTGATAAACAGGTAGATCTCTTCTAATTTTATAGTCATGTCATATTAACCATCCATATTCATACTAATGCTTTTAGAAAGAGCTTTTTATACATTAAGAAAACTTGCCTTTTATCTATCATGTGTTTTGCCAATTTTTTCCCAAGTTGCTGTTTGTCATTTGATTTTAGCCATTTTTTGCGGCTATATTAATTTTTATTTGGTAAAAATTTCCAATTTTTTCCCTATATATGTTTGGGGTTCTGTGTCCTATTTACAAAGTCTTCTCCCCTCATCCAAGATTATGCTTTAAAAATCCTGAAAATCTGGGCAATAACTTCTTCTTTTAAAAGTTAGATTCAACAGTGAAAATCAAAGTATTACTGTATATAAGTAAGCATAAAATTTACATTTTTAACTATAAGTATTTTGTTTCTCAAGTCATGTAACACTTTTTAAAAAACTGTATTAGGCACACCTGTTCAATAGCTTAGCTAATTATAGCTGTTGAATATTTAAGTATTCTAAAGTTAATTTCTCTCAGTATTTCTTTTTGATCCTACTGCAAATTTACTGATTTATTTCTTCCCTGTAGAGATTTAATCGTTTCATCAATATTTCCCCATTAAAGGAGGAGAAAAAAGTTGCATTTAAACAATAATGGAGAACATTTTATCCAAAAAGACAACAGAGAGGCTACAGGTAAATCAGAGAATGGGCTGCATAATCTTTAAAGATTATTTATGCATTTAGAGAATTTTTAGGTGTGACCTTGGGCAAGTCCTTTAAACTCTCTAAGGCATCCATCTCCTGATCTTTAAAACAAAGTAACACCTATGCAACCCACCTCCTACTATTTTAGCGGGATCAAATGGGATAATACACATGAAAGTGCTTTGAAAATATGAAGAGTTTAGTCCAGAAAAGTATTTTTGTCTTTTGCATTAAGCAACTGACATTTAGCTAACCAAAAGAAATCTGGTTTTGGTTTTTTTTCTCTTCAATTTTAGAGATATCTGCTCAATAAAAATAAATTAACCAAATGTTCACTTGGAGGTAGAAATTATAATGCAAGTAATGAGGAAACAAAGTAAGGCATTCCCAAGTTTTAAAAATGTAACAAATTGCTACCATTAACAGCCAACTTCCTTAAAGCAATTTAATTGCTGTAAAGCTACCAAATATGCAGCACTTTAAGAAAGCTCTTATATGTCTTGCAAGTCCTCTAGAAAAAGGTAATTCAAAAAATATTCCTAGGGACTTCCCTAGTGGCGCAGTGGTTAAGAATCTGCCTGCCAATACAAGGCACACGGGTTTGGTTCAATCCCCGGTCTGGGAAGATCCCACATGCCACGGAGCAACTAAGCCCGTGCGCCACAACTACTGAGCCCGCGCGCCACAACTACTGAGCCCGCATGCCACAACTACTGAAGCCCACGCTCCTAGAGCCCGTGCTCCGCAACAAGAGAAGCCACCGCAATGGGAGGCCCGCGCACCTCAATGAAGAGTAGCCCACACTTGACGCAACTAGAGAAAGCCCGTGTGCAGCAACGAAGACCCAAGGTGGCCAAAAATAAATAAATTAATTAAAAAAAGATCCTAGTAGTAAGGGACAGCTGCACAGACTGATGACATATTAATCAGGAAGAGTATGAAAATCCTGCCCAGGGATTCCCCTCCCTGTCTCCCCATCCTAGCCAAGGGTAAGAAATCTTAATTTGTTCTGGACAGGTACAGTATATCCTTTCTTCAAGGTGGCTAAATAATCAACTATGAGTCTTTAATGAATCATCATTTAAAAAATTCACATACTTATAAATATCCATATACATAGCAAATTACTAAAGATTATTCTCGTAAATTATCCCCTGCTGAAAGAGGACTTACACAACAATATCCATTTTAGAATGATTTCCAAAAGACTATCACAGAACTCTTTCTTAGGCTCAAACTTGATCATTATGCCAACTACTTTACTATAGTAAATATGTAACGTTTGTAAAGGACATTATGATTTCCAAAGCTGCTGATCCAATCAACTGTGAACCAATGGGTTAAACCCAATAGGAAGTTTAAAGCTTAATTCTAAAGGGTAAAGAGTTGATAACTCAAAAATGTATTTTACTTGGCAAGTTTGAGTAGACACTGGTGCAAATAATTTCTTGAAATTAACCTAAATTTTAAATTTAATTAAGCTTTTTTTTTTTTTGGCTTTGCTGGGTCTTCGTCACTGCGCGTGGGCTTTCTCTGGTTGCTGCAAGTGGGGGCTACTCTTCATAGGGGTGTGCAGGCTTCTCATTGTGGTGGTTTCTCTTGTTGTGGAGCACGGGCTCAGTAGCTGCGGCACGCGGGCCCCAGAGCGCGTGGGCTTCAGTAGTTGTGGCGCATGGGCTTAGTTGCCCCCAGCATGTGGGATCTTCCCAGACCAGGGCTCGAACCCCTGTCCCCTGCATTGGCAGGCGATTCTTAACCACTGGACCACCAGGGAAGTCCTAAACTTACTTTCATATAAGGTCTGTTTGCAAGGGAAATAGTTTAAATTTCATTCTTGTTAGAATTACCTATAAATAATGAAGCAATGTAATAACCAATGTCAAAAATAATAGTCCTTCACAGACTTATTGGTAATTCACACTTTAAAAACAGGCAATGGGTGCCTCTTTTAAATGAGAGCATGACAGGTAGGAGGTTGTTTATATAATTCAATTAATCTTCACAACAACTGCATAGGTAATATTACCTTACTATTTAACAAAGGAAACTGGGATTTAGCAAGGTTAGGTGACTTCCCTAAGGTCTTCAGTTAAATGGCAGGAATGGGGTGGGGTTCCATGCTAGGTCTATTTCTAGAATGTGAGCTCTAACTCTTTTCACATACTACATCATGCCACTTTTTATGCTGCTAAATATGGTAGGGCCATGAAAATAAGCCAACTACCTGAGTCTAGGAGAGCAAAAGGAATTTATTAGCAGTGAAAACTGAGATACGACCAATCAGTATTCATTATTTGAAACAAGATGGTGCTTTAAAAAAGAAGAAAATAATATATATGTAAGACTGACTCATAATATACTTTTTAAAAAAAATAAAACTCCCCAGTGCAAACATGCTATAGAGATAAGAAAAATGATGCTGAAATCTTGCAACAAAATAAAGCAAGTTCAGTTTTTTAATGTCCCCAAAATGAACTCTAAATGTCCAGGTCAACAATAGTTACTAGATCCACACAAGCCTAATGCTTTACCAAGATCTGAAAAGTCTTTTGGGCATGCAAAAATTATTTTTCTATTTTTTTTAGGATCCAGTTCTTAATGGTAATTTAGGGCCATATTCTTCTATAATGTATGTTTTTGTTAGATATATTTCAAAATATTAAAAAGCATTAAAAAAGTAAAGTTTTACTTCTAATTTCTACCTCATCTTCTCTTTTCCTATTCCCTCTTCCCACAGAGAATCATTATTGTCTCTTGAATCACTTTTCAAAGATAAATTTTTTTGGATATGCTAACAAATATGAATAAATATCCATCCCTTTTTACATAAATAGCAGACTAAACACTGTTAAGACCATATTCTTGTTTCATATTTAGAATATTCACAGATCCACTTTTATAAACTTTATTTTTAATAAAAAATTTCAAATACATAGACAAAGTAAAGCAAAAGTTCAATAAACACCTAGATTTACCCATATACCCACCACTTAGATTTAATAACTAGTAATATTTATATTGCCATATTTGCTTCATCTACCTACCTATATGTAAGCATATTAGTATTCTTTTGAGGAATTATCATTATTATTTTTTTAACATCTTTATTGGAGTATAATTGCTTTACAACGCTGTGTTAGTTTCTGCTGTATAACAAAGTGAATCAGCTATACATATACATATATCCCCATATCTCCTCCCTCTTGTGTCTCCCTCTCACCCTCCCTATCCCACTCCTCTAGGTGGACACAAAGCATCGAGCTGATCTCCCTGTGCTATGCGGCTGCTTCCCACTAGCTATCTATTTTACATTTGGTAGTGTATATATGTCAATGCCACCCTCTCACTTCGTCCCAGCTTACCCTTCTCCCTCCCCGTGTCCTCAAGTCCATTCTCTACCTCTGCATCTTTATTCCTGTCCTGCCCCTAGGTTCTTCAGAACCATTTTTTTTTTTTTTAGATTCCATATATATGTGTTAGCATATGGTATTTGTTTTTCTCTTTCTGACTAACTTCACTCTGTATGATGGACTCTAGGTCCATCCACCTCACTGCAAATAACTCAATTTCATTTCTTTTTATGGCTGAGTAATAGTCCATTGTATATATGTGCCACATCTTCTTTATCCATTGAGGAATTATTTTAATGAAATTATAGCTATCTAGTCAAGAAATATTTCAGAATTCATCTCCAAAGAATAGGGACATTTTCCTATATAACCACAATATCATATGGCACCAAAGAACATTAATAATTTCTTCAAATCATGTAATACCTAGTCATTATCCAATCTCATCAACTAACTGACCTCAAAATGTAAAGAACCATTATTTTTTACAGAGCTCTTTTTGGCTGTAGTACTGCCGGCATAAGAGAAATAGTACAGGTTTCATCTAATACCAGAAGTTTACAGTGTTTATTTTTCATTTTGGTTGTTGTCATGTTGTTTTTATTCACCTTTCATCTCTATCAAAAAAATACTGTCTAAACTTTACTTTGACATTGGCATAAGAAACTTTCCTCACCATGTTTAGCTTTCCACAGTTCGACATGCACAAAATTGCCCAAAAAGTGTTATTTATATAATTATAGCTAACATCCTGAGCAGAGTTAGGAAATGGAGAGGAGAAAGTCCAGCTCCCCTTGTGGCAGAATCTTTCTTCTCTCTGTTCCACAAACTCTCTACTCACTGACCTTGCCAGGACTCTATCTAGTATTCTCAATTTATTATTTAAAACGAAGGGATATCAGTGGTGGTGATGGCTGCACAGCTCTGTGAATATACTAAAAACCTTTGAAGTGTACACTTTAAATGGGTGAATTGTATGGTATGTGAATTATATCTCAATAATGCAGTTTTAAAAAGAGAAGAGAGGGAATACATATAAAACTCATTCTAAAATATCTTAGAATTAGTTCCCTAAAGTGAAATTTAAAAATTTTCTATGTATTCTTAGCACTGAAAAAAAAAAAAGCCTAATAATTAAACTAAATGAACTAAAGTTCCTATTTATTCTACTATTTTGATTACGTAACCATATTACAACTGTGACTCTTGCAAATGTTAGTTAGTATGTGGAGACGGTTTATTAAAAAGTATAGTCAGGAATAATTTTTTGCTTTATAAAAACCAAATGATCCTTTAAGTAAAAAAATAACACTCATAATAAATTTAAAGTTATGTGACTTGAAGGGAAATAAGTAACCTCATTTTCATAGGTAACACTGACAACTGGTACAACCATTCTGCAGGGGTGTTTGCCAAAATATATCAAAAATATTAATAATATTCAGACTCACTAATTTAATAACTCCATTTTCCAGAAATTTATCCTGAAGAAATAATTTAATTCTATTACCAAGTATAAACACTTATATTTCTAAGTATAAATAAATGACTTGTACATTAGGGTATTATAATGTAAGACTGAAAAGAGCTTGGCTATCTAACAATAAGAGAAAGTTTAAAAATTCTGGCCCATTTAGAAGACCTTATAATATGCAGCCATGTTGTAAGAAAATGTTTAACAACATGGAGGATTCTTTCTAATACTTTTTTAAAAATGAAGGGACTTCTGGCTTCCAGTAATGGTGAAGGGAATTGGTTGGCAAATCCTCCAGTAAGTAACAATTATAATATCAGGTATCTATCTATCTATCTATCTTTTAAAAGCACTAGAAAGTGACCAAAATCAGGTTTAATCTAAAAAAAAAAGCACTGACCACTGAAAGACAGCCACTGCAATGAGTTAAGAGTTCGAGTTAGTGACTTTTCCCCTGATCTCACAAAATTTCAATCTTACTTTAGCCAGAGTTAAAGGTTGGCAGAGTAGCTGAAAATGTATGTGTGGGGGGGGGGGCAGGGGGGGTAGTCCATAGAAGCCATAGAAGGAGTGGGACTAAAAATCTGAGTATACTCTCTGCCCAAATCCCTGGAGGACCACTAAATAAGATACCACTGGGTCACCAGGAAAACAGCTGACAGAAACCAGAGGAACACTTACCTCCGAAAGGCAGAACTGCACCCTATGAGATTTGTGAGTTTGCGGCTTTGTCTGACTCAGGTTACTCCTGAATCCAGGCCTAACTCAGAAGGCAGAAAGCTAAAGCCTTACTGATTTCAAGTGTAAGAGGACAGAGCTTGCTAATGCTAACACAAACTTTGCCCCAAACCTTGACAGAATGCTAAACTGCACAGGTGTAAGAAAGTTCCCCAGGAGGCCAGATTAAAAACAGTAGCTGGAAGCTAAAAGAACTGAGCTTTTGCACACTGCAGGGGAGGCAGAGCTTATGGTTTGAATCCAAAGGAGTGAACTGCTTACTAAACAACAAAATCATCCTCAGAAGAACACAGAACATCAAAGGTTGCCAAACATATCCACAGTATCTAGTTTTTAACCAAAAATGACTAGATATGCAAAGAAACAGGAAAATGTGACTCATACTCAGGAAGAAGGACAGTTAAACAGAAACTGACTCTGAATGGATCTAGAGGCTGGATTTAGCAATGACTCCAAAGCAACTACTTAAATACATTCAAAGAATTAAAGAGAAACTTGCCAAAGAAGTGGGCAGAATAAACAGTAAACTTGAAGCTATTAATATAAATGATCACATCTGAAGAACAGAAAGAAGACAGTTTAAACATAATGAATAGAGCTTCAGAGTCCTGAGGAGAACACTTAGAGGTCCAACAGAAGTGTAACTGAAATTCCAGGAGAGAAGGAGAAAGAGGCGGAAAAAATATCTGAAGAAATAATGGTTGAAAACTTCCCAACTTTTCTGAAAAGCATGAATTTGCTAATCTAAAAAATGCAGTAAACACAAGCAGGATAAATACAAAGACACCCGTGTCCCCTGCATTGGCAGGCAGATTCTCAACCACTGCGCCACCAGGGAAGCCCAGCATTTTTGATTGATAATCAACAGCACACACTTATGTCCTATGAGGATAAGTGCTTTACCAATACAAGAGTAGAATGCTACATCTTTCATGAACCTTTCTCTTGTTTTTCTGCAGTGCTACTTCCTCTGTCACATTCTCAACTAATGTAATGCCCTCTTCTCTATCTATTTTAAACATATATAAAATAAACTGATAAAGATATGCTATATACCTGTACTTTCTGAGTTCAGGATTTTCGTGGTGGGACTCATCTCAAGCTGTAGCAATTTTGAACCTGAATCCATTTTACATGGTGTTCTCTTCTCCAAATTAAATGATCAGGTTCCTTTTTTCAGTCTTCATTTTTGACTAACCAAAACAAGTAAACAGAACTGAAAAATACAAACTTGCTACTGGTATAAATCACAGGCTTTTTCTCCTAAGTTAGGTCTTTTTTTGGTAGCAGTCCCTTGTCAAACAATCTGATTTCAGAGATCATTTCAACTGAATGGAAATCTTAGAGATTGCTGCTTGATGGCGAAACCAGTGACAGAAGACCAAATTTAAAACTGGACCCAGCATTTTGAGGACCTAACTGACTGTGAACTTCCACATGCAGGACTTCACAGGCTTGTGTTCTGGGGAAAAGTTAAATATGAAAGAAGTAAAATACAGAGATCTAAAATCATCAGCTCCTGAGAGTGGGCATGGTTTGGTCGTATGTTTTTTGGCTTTCGAGACAGGGATGAGCAGTAAACCTAACTCAGCTAAACTGAAGCCCGATCATGTTGCTCATGCTGCTTAAAATCGTCAATGACTTCCCACTGACGTCAAGAGAAGCTATGAAACTCCTAACAGGAGTCTGTTCTTGCTCCTCTCCAGATGCTGCTCCTGTCCCCCGGCAGCCTGGCCTTTGCATCTCAGCCTTACCCTGTTCCTTTCTGACACAGAAATTCTCCTTCATGGGTCCCACTGCCTGGATAGTCCACTCTTTCCTCTTCACCTAGATCTCACCTACACATCCCCTTGATCTCACCTTGAAAATCACTTCTTCAGGAGAGCTGTCTCTGACCTCCCTGAGATTTGATGTTTTTGTGATTAATTAATGTCTGTCCCTCCCATAGACTGTAAATTCCATAAGAGTCACCAAGAAAGTGTTTGTGTTTACCAGTTTATCCCCGGCACCTAGCCCAGGATCTAGAATGAGGAGGGTGGTCACCTGATGATTGCTGAATAAGTGAGCAGGTTCCTTTAACTCACTGCAATGGAAGCACAGGTCTAGTTCCCAGACCACTTTCCCGGAGCAGCTTCTCTGTGCCAGCACTTCCCCTATTTAATATAACTGCAGCGACTATGACAAATATATAACTGGACCTCAGATAACAAGCACAGAATATGTTTTGGACCACATGTTCCTTCTGCTGATTCTACAGTTCTATGCTTGCTCTACACCAGCCTACTTGCTTTCTTGTCTTGCCAAAGCATTACTGAAACTTGTTTTACCCTATCATTAACCCTTGAAACAGCTTATCAAAATACTCATGAAAAGTAGACTCTTATTGGGTAAAGAAATAAAGCTGTATTTTTGAGTCTTAAACAATTTTTCACACAAAAGGAATCTATCCAGAGTTTAAAAGGCAAAGGCTGGGACTTGCCTGGTGGTCCAGTGGTTAAGAATCCACCTTCCAATGCAGGGGACGTGGGTTCAATCCCAGGTCAGGGAACTAAGATCCCACATGCTGTGGGGCAACTAAGCCCGTGTGCCACAACTACTGAGCCTGCACACCCTAGAGCCAGTGCGCCACAACTAGAGAAGCCTGCGTGCTGCAAGGAAAGATCCCGTGTGCCGCAACTAAGACCCGACGCAGCCAAATAAATAAATAAATATTAAAAAAAAAAAAAAAGGCAAAGGCAAGAGAAATGTACTGTTGGGCCACGGTCTGGGCAGTAGGTCAGTGATTAATGGGGAGCATCTGCCACACTGCACTGTGATATTCCACTTTTATCATTCCAGATACAACGGACCAAAGATTCATGCATTTACATATTCTTAATTGAACTTACTTTCTACCTCATCTTCTAATTAAAATGCTTTCATACTAGAAAATTATGAAGATGTTTTCCCAAAGTGGTCTCTCTACTTTTAAAATCAGCCTACCTGAACCAAACACCTTCCATCCCATTCTTCTTATATCCTTCTTAAAGTATCCAGATATAATTTAAATCCTTCCTATGATTCACACGTTTGGAAGTCTTGTTTTCTTATCATGCCAGAATAAAAGAATCTAAACATTGTTTAGATAAATCACTGGACTTGGTATACCAGTTTTTAAGGTTTAGATGATGGGGGAGCCTCAATCTCTTCTCTAGCTATGTAAAACAGGAAAAAGAGCAAAAGATGGAACACCACTTTGTTACATATATACAATGGAATATTACTCAGCCATAAAAAAAGAATGAAATAATGCCATTTGCAGTGACATGGATGGACCTAGAGACTGTCATACTGAGTGAAGTAAGTCAAAGACAAATACCATATGATACTGCTTTTATGTGGAATCTAAAAAAATGATACAAATGAACTTATTTACAAAACAGAAATAGAGTCACAGATGTAGAAAACAAATTTATGGTTACTAGGGGGGAAAGGGGGAGGGAGGGATAAATTGGGAGACTGGGATTGACATATACACTCTAATGTATATAAAATAGATAACTAATAAGGACCTACTGTATAGCACAGGGAACACTATTCAATACTCTGTAATGACCTATATGGGAAAACAATCTAAAAAAGAGTGGATATATGTATATATATAACTGATTTACTTTGCTGTACACCTGAAACTAACACAACATTTTAAATCAACTATATTCCAATAAAAATTAAAAAAAAAGAAATACCACTTTGTAAAAAGTTGCCTACATTATTTTTCACTACAAATTAATGTCATATTTACACAATAGAGATTGACCAGAAAGACAGTTTTGCTAATTATACCTCTATGCATCGTTTTTGTTCTAGAGGGGAAAAATAAATGATCATATTACTTCTTAATTCACTCAGGAGCTTTCATCTCCATGAATTCAGCACAGTTATGCAGACCTTTTAGAAATCCCACAACTCAGTGGTACAGCTTATATTTGTAGAAGGAAACAAAATGTTAGGAGAACAAAGAAAGGAAGGTGATTAAACTTGTCTAGGGTGGGGAAGGGACAAGGTAGAGAGAAAGGAATTGAAGAAAATCTTTCACAGAATAGGTGACATAACTGGACCTTTAAAAACTGCAGACATATGATCCAGCAATCCCACTCCTGGGCATATACCTAGACAAAACTATAATTCAAAAAGGTACATGCACGCTTATGTCCATAGCAGCACTATTTACAATAGCCAAGACTTGGAAACAACCTAAATGTCCATCAACAGATGAATGGATAAAGAAGATGCAATACATATATAAAATGGAATATTACTCAGCCATAAAAAAGAATGAAATAATGCCATTTGCAGCAATGTGGATGGACCTACAGATTATCATACTAAGCGAAGTAAGTCAGAAAGAGAAAGACAAATACCATATGATAGCACTTATATGTGGAATCTAAAATACGACACAAATGAACACATCTATGAAATAGAAACAGACTCACAGACATAGAGAACAGATGTGTTGCTGCCAAGGGGGAGGGGAGGTGGGGGAGGGATGAACTGGGAGTTTGGGATTAGCAGATGCAAACTAGTATATATAGAATGGATAAACAACAAGGTCCTACTGTATAGCACAGAGAACTATATTCAATATCCTCCGATAAACCATAATGGAAAATAATATGAAAAAGAATATATATATATATGTGTGTATAACTGAGTCACTTCACTGTACAGCAGAAATTAACACAACATTGTTAATCAACTATACTTCAATAAAGTTTTTTTTTTAAATGGCAGAGTTTTGTTGGGGGTAAGAGGGCCCTTCCAGGCAAAGGGGCTGAATGAATATGCATGAACATGGGGGTTTGAGAGCACAGTGCCTATTTGAAGAAAAGCCCTATAGCTCTTGGGAAGCTGTTAAAGATTCTTGACTACGGGGAGAAAGTGTGGAGAGCTGAAGGATTATGTTTTGAGAAGATTACTCTAGCTATAATAGATACATGCATGTAGTCAAATTGGAGAGTAGAGAAATTGGCGGCCGGGAGACTATTTCCAAAGCTACTGCTCCAGACCAGAACTGAACTGACAGGGGCTAGAACCGGGGGATGAAATGAGAATGGGAAAGAAGCCTGGCTGTGAAAGGAGTCAGAAATATTATGGGAATGAAGTACATAGGATCTGATGACAGACTAGCTATCAGGAAAAGTATTTCAAAATGTCCTCGGGATGAACTGAGGTTACTGGTGTAACAAAAGGTCAGTCTGGAAGGGACACTGGTTTGGGGATTAAAATCATGCAGATGATTTTGACAGGTTCAGTTTAGGAGCTATCTAGCACTCAGCAGGATATAGGGAGTACATTCTGTAGTGAGGACTGGGTTAGAGATTTGGATTAAAAGGTGGTTACTGCCACAAATGTAGGACTTAACAGTAGAATACCCAGATGTTTCTATCTAGAGAAGGCTCATAGGAGAATATCTTAACATCTCTGCAGAGTGGGGAGGATGAGGTGTGGATAAGTAAGTTGTGTGAAAGATGAAGAGAGAAGGACTGATGTCTTGAAGAGTCAAGACAAGACAAGAGAGGATACAAAGGCCTCTCCAACTGAACTGAGGGCTTGGCCACGGTACTAAAGGAAGCAGGGGGAGACTGAACCACAGAAAAATGCTTTCACTCTTTCCTATACCACTAAGACTCTTAATGAACACAGTTTCAAATTTTGATCACTTTGACATTATCACAAAGATGAGGAGAAAATACAGAAGTAGAAGAGTAACTAAGATGGTAGGAAAGAAGAAAAATTGTTTCTAACAAAAAAGGTTTAAAAGAATTCAGGTTCTGCATGAAAGGCTTAAAAATACAATCTGTACTTTTTATCAAAGTATCTGTTTTTCATTTGATCTTACTTGCAAAATAAATCTTTTTTTTTTTTTCCCAAAAAGAGAAGAAAAAGGAATTCAGGTTCTTTATTCTAAAAGAGAGAATAGAGGGAAGATTTATACATAATCCTAGCTCTTTCACCCAGATAAGAAAGATGCTATGCACATAATTTTCCATTTTTAACCCTTTAGAAAGGAGGGTCTATTTGTTTACATTTATTTTTATCTTTAAATAGTGAAAGTGGGTTTAACAAAAGGTATAGTTCTAACCGAAGGGTACTGGTGAAATTTCATTCTGGCAGGTATGTGGAATTCAACCATACTCATTTAAAACACTTTTAATAACCTGGAAGTGCTGAATGATCGATAGAGTACAAAGAGACAAACATGGTGATAGCCTATAATGGCAGTAAAATATTAGGACAGTTTTCTCTTCCCTGTTTTTCTGCCAGGGATCAGAAAAATTTTAAAGCATAAAATTATTTCTTTTCATTGCAACTGTTCCAAACTATTTCAGAAGGAAATCTGAATTACAGAATTGGATATTTATGTCTGTGCCAGACTAGATTAAATCAAATTAATGAAAAATTTGAAATACACATATATTTGGAACTCCTTTGTGGACTACAGAGAATTGCAGAAGCATAAGGCATTAATATTAACTTGTCTGGCTGCCTGTAGCTTGTGCACTCATAATTCCTCTTGCTTCCCATCTCCTCCCCTTTACATCTTTTCCTTTAGGATCAACATAATAATAAATGTATTTTGTAGCATCTTTAGTTGGAAAGGAGATCCTAGGTTTTACTGTCTTTAGAAAAACTTGAAAAGCAAGTTTATTATTCTTATAGATCTATAAATTCCAGTTTTTGAAACTTCTTTTTAAAATATAAATATGAAATCACCATCTCTTTGTCATAAGCCTCAGAAACATAGATTAGCGAATTCTGTAATTTGAAGTCCTTTGAATCTAGCAAAAACTTAGGATACTAGCACTAAATATGGTGTTCATTTTAAAATACCACTCTTCCAGTATAGACTAACACCCTCAGCCATTTTACTGCATACCCAATCAATATTAAAGATTAATGTCTTTAAGCACTTTCTGACCTATTTCATCTTAAAACCAATAACTCACCTAAAAAAAGCTCTTGGTCTAATTAACAACTTTTTTAGGCAAACTTCCACAGTTGGCCCACTTTAAAGTGGAGAAAATTAATACCACAAGATTATGTAGGCTTATAATATTTATATCTAGTTAAAAGTAATTTAGAACTTCCCTTGAAACCAATTTAAAAAATATTCTCAAGAGTAATCTAAACAGGATCAAAGTCCACTAAATATAATAAGACAATATGCCCATTATAAACTGCCAAATGATAAGACATTGGTCCAGGCTTGATAAAGGCAAATGACATTTAGATATTTATTGTTTATGGCAGTAGCCTTTGAGACAGAATGCAAGACTCTTAATTAGAGTGCAGGAAGAAACTATCAAAGCTGCTATTTCTAAATTTTTTATCTAAAAGAAAAAAGCTTTATTAAATTAAATATTCAGATATACACTGCTCCCCTCCCTTGGTGCTTATGTAAAAGGTTTCATATAAGACACCCAGAGGTTCCTGTAGAGACTACACAGTGAGGAGAGGTCGGCAGTGGAACCCTCACTTGTTCTACAGCTTTCAGCGACTTCGGATGTATTGGGGTTTATGAGCACAGAATGTCATTGATGTAGTTAACTTAAAAATCCAAGACCTTGGGCTTCCCTGGTGGCACAGTGGTTGAGAATCTGCCTGCCAATGCAGGGGACACGGGTTCGTGCCCTGGTCTGGGAAGATCCCACATGCCACGGAGCAACTAGGCCCGTGAGCCACAATTGCTGAGCCTGTTCGTCTGGAGCCTGTGCTCCGCAACAAGAGAGGCCGCAATAGTGAGAGGCCCGCGCACCGCGATGAAGAGTGGCCCCCACTTGCCACAACTAGAGAAAGCCCTCACACAGAAACAAAGACCCAACACAGCCATAAATAAATAAATAAAATTAAAAAAAAAAAATCCAAGACCTCTACACAGTAGAAAAATTACAATATTATAACACTTTGTAAAGGGATGGAGAGTGACTACACAAATATTCTGCACTGAACAGAGATTTTTCTGATTGTTCTGAGGCAAAGTATTTAATTAAGAGTTGACATTTCACAAAAGAAACGTGTCCCTATTTGCTGATGTATTCTGGTACAAGTGGCTGTTTGTAGGATGCTACCTACCAGATAATTCAAAAAAAGAAAGAAAGAAAAATAGAAGAAAAGAAATAGAAAGAAAGCATGCTTAACCCATCACTTGAAGATAAAGGTAACAATTTAAGAAGAATTAAAAAAAAAAAATCTGAGTTCGAAAGAAACTCTAAGAAAAGATCGTTTTGAAATTGGATGTTTATGAAAATATGCATGAATGTGGTTCACCTTTAAAATTCATATTTGTATCAAACTTGAGAATGGAATTTTCTATCCTGTTTTAAAATCTTCCAAAGGAAGAGTTCCAGAGGCTTTTCTTATTTTCTATTAGTTTGTAATAAGAAATGATGATATCAGGAAAGACTGAAATTTTCTAGCAGAGTTACAAGAATATTCTTTGCATAATTAAAGAATAGGATTTAAAGCAAGCATCATGTTTTAAGAAGATCAGCCAATACCACACTCCTCTCATCAACACAACTTTTTATCTTTTCCACCTGGACAAAATTCAAACCAAGTTTTGAAATAAACACAGAACAAGATCTTGGAATCACTTACTGTATCACAAGCATTAAAATGAAATTAAAAAAAAATACAGCTCACACTAAAAATATCATTCATTTACTCTTAATAAAATTTTATTTCCTCATCTATATCTTATTCTTTTACAATTTTTTGAGTGTTTTAAAATGATCATGACATATTAATACAGTGGTACATATATATATATAATTTATTAATAAAAATACATGTTCTGGGGTAAGTGCTCAAAAATATTTTACTGATAAGACAGCAAAAACGCTTAAAAACCATGGACTTGTCCTGATATAATTGTGCAGTACAAATTCTATCATGCAACTAGCTATGGTAATTGCATGTAAATAAATGGCTAAAAGTGATGCACTTATACAGTGTTAACATTAATTCTTCCTGTTAAGTTCAGGAACCATAATTTTTATACCTCATAATGAATGAAATTGCCACAATTTTAGTCCTTATTTTACGGTATCCCAATAATTTAAAAATAACCCTTCTTCAGCTGGGCAGTTCCACTGTGTACTTCCCTTTGTTGTTCCAGATGATGACAATTACTATGAGGCCTCTATAATGTTTCCCTTGTTTGAGGAAGACTATGAGTTATAAACTGAACACATAGGAGGCTTGTTAGAATTACACATGTGTGTATACATATTATACACACACACATAAACACACACACAATTCTTTACTTGAAAATCCATTCTTCCCTCCTAACTTAAACAGAGGTGATATGGATGGCTACCACAATGATGTCGGGTTCCTGAAATTCCATAGTGATCTGCTCTTTTGCATCTAAAAGACCCCCACCTTCTCGAATTTCTAAAGGCCTGTCATAAACTTTATCCTTGTAAAATTGATACTATTTATTAATCTCACTTTAACAAATGAGGAAACCAAGGCTGAGAGAAAGAAGAGACGTGATCACATTATTTTTCAATATTGTTATATTCAGTAAAACGCAGCATCTTAAACACATGGTTTGATGTATTTTGAGAAATATATATGTATTCGTCACACTATTCTTATGGTAGTGGAAGCAGGACTTATATTCCTGTTCTTTCTGCTGCCATTTTCTTACATACTTACAATCAGCAAAGTTATAGGAATTGGCACTGTCGGATATTAAAAAAATTATGGCAAATCTGTAATTCAGAACTCATTTATTTACCAAAGTCCATTTGCAGAATGCCAACCAGGTATAAAAAATCACTATGCTGACAGCAGTTTGGAACAGAGAGAGTGGGACAGGACATTTCGTAGCTCCCTGAGGAGAAAGGGCAACAACCCAAGGGCACAGGCATAGAAAAGCAGAGGTAAGAGAACACAAGAATGTGTAATAGTTTTGTCCAACCCATATAGAAGATCACTTATAAAATCATATGCTTTAAGGGTTTGGCAGGTAGATTTACTGACCTTTGAAATAAATGTAATCATATTTTAAAAGAAAGAAACACAAAAAAATCCAAGCTCTTTGTATAATGTACACACACATAGCCATTAGGAATGATATGCACCTTAAAACAGCTTATGCAACTTTTATTGTACTTCCAGGGAGTAGAATAGACATGCTTAAATTTTGGAAAACTGCTCACTGATAAAGCCATTATAGTAATTGCATTGGGTCTGTTTATTAATTTGTCACAATTAAGTCAATAACAGCTTTACTAATGTCCTATTACTTGATTAGTTTTGAAAGTGATTATCTTAAGAACTCAACTTAATTGGAAGCCTCTCAATTTACAAGGTACATTAAACTCTCAGTAGCATCTTAAGATTATTCAACATATACAGGTCAATTACCAGTAATCACTGTTTTGTACAAATGTTCCATAGAAACTATAGCATGACATGCCAAAGAGGGAGAGTGAGAGTTAATTAATAATGCCAGACGCCAAGTGACATTTCCAGGATAAAAGGGCAACATGGGCATTCATATAAAGTCTTCCTAAAACTGGGTCTGTTACTAAAAATCAAATAATGGAAAGCTAGCAACTCTACACCTTACAGATGAAGATAATTTGTCATGATTGCTAAATCACCAGATTGCACTGCCTCTACTCATGCCCAGCTGCATATTAATTTCCAGATTAGTAATTTACAATTAATTCTTACTACTGCTCCATCACTTTTCTTTTTCCAGTTAATAAAAGAGACTGCAATCAATAATTGTTCATCCCAGTTTTCAGAACAGTTCAACTACAGCTATTACTACATAAGCAGGAAACATGAGTGGTTCACGTACCCAATGAGACTGTGAGGTCTTTAAAAATTATTGGCTGTAGCATAAATATTTTATATTGACCTTCCAATTCCGACTCAAAGATTCAATGTAGTTAGTTGAATATTTACAATGATTAACAATTATAAAGGCTGAGAAAGTGCCTTGAGACCTAGGCTGATTTTCAAACACCTATTCAAACAATTTCATAACTTTTAGATTAAACTTTATTAGATATTTGAAAGGTCTGCCCCACACTAACAACGTGAGCCTGGTCTTGAGATTCATCACAGGAAAAGTGATTGCTGCTTCATTAAAAACCTGGGATTCTAACTCCTTGAAAAGATTATTCCACTGCTGACCTGTAAAGGCACTGTATGAATTATGTGTTTTGACTTGTTCCTAATCTAAGTTCTGTACACAGAATACATTTCAAATTGCCAAGGCTGATTTGCCCCCAACTGTGTGAACACAGTGAACAAAGCTGAATCTGTAAAACATTAGTTCTGTGCGTTTGAAAATCTTGGGATGAAAGGCACTCTGAGTTTGTTGCATTCAAATTAACTACGCGTCCTTAAACAAAATTTTCCTGGTGAGTTAACCACTTAAACAGTGGGGATGCTATGGGGAAAGTCATGGTCATATTTAACAATCCAATCCCATGGATTTTGTACCAAGAATCTATCTGCCAAAAATTGAAGAGTGAGGAAGGCCTCTTAAGAGACTTCCTACACACCACAAGTCGTTTTTTAAAGGCTTTAAGCAATCGTCTTGGGATAGATTGTCTCTCAATTGCCTACACATCACCTTTGATACATTACTGCACTTTACTCATTTGCTGTAATTGAGCCATAAAGGCAGGACCTTACGAAAATATACAAAAATTATTTTTCAATATCTAATCCATGGTTGAGTAAAATAACCAGTTTGCTCTATTCACACGTCACTTTTCTGCCACTGCCCTACCAGAAGCACAGCAGAAGCGGTCTGTGGCAGATGGAGATTCATGCAGAAAGAGAGTGGGTGGTGTGGAGAACTTATGAGGACTCTTAGAGCCTGTGCTCAGAAACAGATTAGATCTGCTTCTTCATCCAGGGAACAAAGGACACTGAAAACCCCATTTACCTGGGTATTAAGTTCAATTATGACCAGAGGAGTGGGAAGAAAGGGAACAGTTCATCTGCCCTTAGGCTCTTCAAATTCCTTCTGCCTCAAAACGCATGACTAAGAAACAGCAAAGCATCCTTTGTCAGAATTACTTGTCCCTTAAGTCTTAATAAAGGAGGCAATACACAAAGTACATTTAAATTAACTGTTGCCATCCTTATTGTCCACTTGCAATAAATAAATGCCTTTAGTTTGGTCAAGCTACTAAGTGCCTGGCATGGACGCAGTGATCGGTAGCTTGGTGAGAGGATTAAATGATTCTGAAGAAGCTTAGGTTCTCTCTTCCTGTGGTGGAAGGATAACCTTAGCCTCTTTTCATGGGCCGTGGAATGTCCTCAGATACAAAACAGGTCACCAGCTGCTGTTAATAAAGTCGCTTTGCTTGAAGCAACAAGAATGGCTTTATGGAAATAGCTCTTCTTTTTAACAGTCACCCCTAAGTCCTTAATTAAAAATGCCTTTTTTCTCCTTCTATGCTAAAATGACCCAAACCTTGCTTTCTAATCTTACTAGATTAAAAACTATATATTGCAAGGGAAAAAAGGAGATGTAAACTCTTTTTTGGTAATTAAGGTCTGGAATTAGCTGTTTTCTAGAAGAAGCAACAAACTGCTTAGGGATAAGTGAAAATGTTGGGTAATTATTAACAAAAGTAAATTAATCACAGAAACAGACCCCCTAACCCCCCCACCTCCACCCCATGGATGTTTGGAGTTGGCTGCCTCTCTGAGCAGCTCCGAGATTTAAGAATCTAAACAGCTCGGATGTCTCAGTCATTTCTTCTATTACAATGGTTCTCAAAGTGTGATCCCTGAACCAGAAGCATCAATCAGCCTCTGCATCACCTGGGATCTGGTAAGAAATGCAAATTATCAAGGCTGACCAAAAATCTGCCCAATCAGAAACTCTGTGGGAGGGGCCCAGCAATAAGTGTTTTAACAAGCCCTCTAGGCAATTCTTACATACTCTAAAAGGTTGGGAACCACTGTTCTATTAAAGGCTGGGTATTTTCAAACCAATTGCCTAATATATTTCTATATTTCAAGAATTAAACTGACCATCAATGGGGAGCGAAAAGTTTTCAAAGGTAACTGAGAAGAGAAATGCAGCTATCCTTAGGATAAAAATACTAGATTCATAGCAGTGATTCTCAACCCTAGATGAATACTGGAATGGCTGAACAGGCTTAAAAAAATACCAGGACCTCACTCCAAGCCAAATGAAACAGAGTGTAGGGTAGAGAGGCAGCGATGATATTTAAAAAATGCACCAGTTATTCTAAAGCACCGGGAAGGCTAAGAATCACTGATAGAAAATAACCACAGCAGTCAGACTCTTAATAGAAGTAGGACAGCCTAAGAACTAGAAAACAGGGCTATGTGGATGTTTCTAGCAAGAATATATATATACATTTTCATAGACTAGGTTTGTGTCATATTAATTAAGCACTAGCTGGCATGCGGGACTTGGGAAAATAACATTACATTTTATTGCCTCATACTCTCCTTAAACCTCATGGGTTGAACAGTTCTTATTTCTAGAAGAGATAAGTCACCAATAAATATAATTTGAGAGAGGAATCTGAGTTTTGATCCTATAGGCTTATTCCAAAATAATTTTAAAAATAATATATGTTGGAGCATGAAGCCACCACGATCCTATATGGACTATGGGGATACATTCTCTCCACACTTCTAGCTGGTTCCACTAATACCATCTTCCTTCCTGACAGAGGAAAATGGGACTCGAGTTTGAGAATGGATTAGAAGCACTGAGTGGCTTAAAAACAGAAGATTACCATAAAAAGGCATCAAAACCAAGTCAGTTTTAGCTATGTCCTATTTTATTGTTTTATACACACACACACACACACAATTTCATAATGAAAACTGAGCACAAAACCATAAATTAATAATAATTCCAATTTACATTTATTTCATAGCCCTTTGCAATGATTAATCTTCTTTTACATATTAATTCATTATATTTCCACAAAAATGCCTCATGAGGTCATCAGGATAGATACTATCATTGTTGTTATTTTAGTTTTACTTATGAGAAGACAAACTTAATTAAGTGAATTATCCAAGGCCAAGAGCTATATTGACAATGTTAGTAAGTAGCAGCTTTAACTGTGGTAATAATATTTTGATGTCTGATATTAGTAATTTTGTGCACGTCAGTTTTAAAACCTCAAAGTATGGTTATTTTTATTTCCAGAAGAGTATAAATGGCCAAATGAATTAAAATAGATAAAAGAGGGAAACCCAATATAATAAAGTATCCAATCAGAAAAAATAAACACATAAAGCAGTTTCACTTAAAATACTTGGAAAGACTGTAACTTCTTTTTTACTTTTCTAGAGTTGGTAGAACTTATCTTTGAATTCTTAACAGATCCATAAAACATATAAATAAAAGATAAATTGTAAGATGCAGCTCTGATTTTATACTTGGGCTATATAACTGCTACAGAACATTTTTAGGATAACTAAGTACTATTTTACTTCTTAGAATATTAGCAAATCATTAAAGTTTGATCTGCTTATATCAGAAGATTTGTTTCTTGATAATTTTTATATTATTCTTATGATGTTAAGGTATAGAACTGTATTCTGCTTCATTTTAAAACATAATACACCTCTTTCAAATCTGAAACCAGGTACTTTAAAAGACGGTTAGCAAATTTAAAAATGTAGAAGTTTATATTTCAACTGTCAAGTAAATACGCAGGGAGATATATGGAAAATACTTTTAAAAAAATTTAACCTAATTAGACTGTCTTTCATACTTTGTGTCTATTAAAACTCTCCAACTATGATTTAATATTCAAGCATTTTACACCACCAAAGTATTACGAAACACAAAAAGGGGGTCTGTTACAATATACATACTACATGCTTCATACAGGATAATCTTTCACTATTAGAAAACATTAAGCTGTGTACTATTCTTAATTAAGGCCCCATTTCAGATAAAGTAAAGCAATTTGCAATTTAATTATAATAATACACACTGCAAAGTAACTAATGACATAGTATGCATTTGCATTGGATAATGAGAGTAGTCGGTAAATAAAGCTTTACAAAGCAGGAAATAAAAACAGGTGAGGGAGTTGTGGTTCATTCATCTCCTTGCTTACTAATGAGAGCTGGAATAGCGATCAGTCACTTCCCAGCACGTTTCTTGATGTGTACAATAAAATGACGTGCTATAGACAGATCCACTAACCTAATATAACCACCAGGTAGGTGTCAGTTCAGAGAAATACACGAAGAGAAACAAGTGATAAAGCAGTATAAGCTAAAACTAACTCATAGTAAAGACAGAATAATTACTAAGAATGCCCAGACTATATGCCCTGTGATATAAATGAGTAATGGGAATATTAACCATATTATTTTAAATTAAGAACATACTTTAGAAAACCCCAAATTAGTACATATATTCTACTTAGGCTTAAATTATACCTAGAAATATGGAAGTGGTGAAATGTTTGACTTTACAAACCACAGAAGTGATTTTTCTTCTTTAGGTTGGAGAAAAAAAAATGCATAGGGTCTCTTGCTAATAGTAGTAACAAGATCAGACATCAAATTTTAACATTTTCACATTAGAGAAATTGAGTTCTACCAAAATCTAATCTGTTAAATCTAGGCAATGTTTTCCTTTAGCAGAGGTGTTACGTAACTTACGCATCTTCATTCTACTGTCGTATTGGTGAAGCAAGCATGTTGCTCTAATCAGGTACTGTGTATAACACCCAGGTGTTTGTTCAGTCAAATTACCACTTGTTATCAACTCATAATTTCAATTAACTTACAACTTAATATAGCATCTCTTGAATTGAGAATTTACTATAGATGGAGCAGAAGAGATAGTTATAATGTTTTTTTCTGAACAGATTTTGGGACAGACTTTCTAATGCAGGATATGAGTAAATTATTTAGGTTCTCTGCTATTCTCAGTTTGCACATATACTGAAATCTAATTTGGCTTATTGGTGTTTTGGCTCCAAATACATAAACGTCCCCAATTCAAAATACTGCTTGCTTTAAATTCAACCTGGTGAGTACTTATTATCTCTCCTTGGCACAGACTACCTTACATTTGTCAATTACATGAGTGAGTGTATAACATACAAAATATATATTCTGCTTTACTAACCAGGCTGTAAATACGAATACCCTGAGAGGAGGACCATGTCTGTTATCTTTTTAAATGAAGTGAAAAGAAGCAGAAAATCTTACCTGAACCTAGCATAGAAACTTCATCACAGCAGGGACTAAAATAAATGCTTTCTTTTTTTTTTAACAAAGAAAAGGTAAAGAAACCAATTATCTTTAGGCAAAAACCTGAATACTAGAGGAATGTGAACCGATAATACCAGTAAGTTCACATTTTTGTTAACATATAGGTGTTGGCAAAGAGTAGCCTCCATAACTATTTTCAAAATTGAGGCGGAAGAGCAGAATTATGATATTACAGACAGCATATCTGCCTCCCCCATCATAATTATTGCCAAGAGTTTCAAAGCCAGTCAACAGTGAATACGGAGCTATTCTAAAAAGCACCCTCGAGCACTTTTTTCTCTTGGGCATCCTTCTATAGATACTCCCTTATTCTGAGAAGTTAATTAAAATATAATTTTGCCAGACATATTTTTCCCCATCTCCTTTGAAACTTCTACTGGTGACAGGCTTCAGAAAACTAGAAAATAAGCTCTATGCCAGCTGTCCCTTGTCCCCTGGCCCATACTGTGAAAATACAGAGATTCAGAGAAAACAGCATATATGTACAGGCTGACATCAACAGCACATCCTGAAATCTAATTATTGCAGTTAAATATGAAACACTGTTTTTGTCCCCTAGAGAAAATTCTTCAAGATGATAAATCAGTTTCACAGACGGCAGAAGAAAGGATTCCATGAGAGTACTTGATTGGGCAAAGGGATAGGATGAATTTTAGTGGGTTGATATTACTATTAATTTTGCCAAGGTTTATTGTATAAATTTGGGTAAGCCACTGCTATTTAGTAAATGGAATTGAGAGTGGATAAAATATATAATAAAAAATTCATACAGGTTGCCAGGAAGAAGTTAAAAGTGTTCCTGTCAGTTGTAAAATGGTTACCTAATTTCCTCTAGTTTAACATGAAAACATCAGAGAATACATAAATGAAATGGCACATTATTTTTGACCCAAAATAATTTTCCTGTAATATTTGAAATTAAAAGTTCTAACGTAAAATAATGTAAAATACTATACTGTAAATCCAAAATAAGGTCTTAAGAAAAAGTTAAAGCCCTAGTTAATGAATTTTCAGGAGATACAGATAAAAAAGATAACAGCAGATTCAATACTGAATAGTTTTTAGAAGTATTCCTTTATGTACTGAAAAATATCTCCACTGTACACAAAGGATAGATATAACTAAGGAAAAAATCCTCTTGGCTGTAAAAAATAAACACTACGTTAAATATGCTTTAAAACAATCTAATTTCTTATGATGATTTCCAGAGAGGCTAGAATTAATTAAATGATATCAGCACCTTACAATAACTTACTGAACTTTTGCAAAGATGTAGGCCCACACCTCTACTAGTTTTCGGAGGCCTTTATCTAATTCCATTACCTTCCAGGAAGCAATAAGAACTAGCTCCACAGCATCTTAGAGTAGAAGGCTGGAGTGATCATTCACTCCAGTATTTTAAACCTGGGGGGCCCTTAGGTCCTAGGTGGACTCCAATGGTACTGTTAGCTTTTGGAAACTGAGTAAAAGTATATGTCCTCAGGAACATGCATTTTATGAGGAGAAGGCCGTGGTTTATCAGAATTTCAAAGTGGGCTATAAACATGAAAAGGTACAAAAAAACTAGTTAAGTAGCCTAACTTCCAGTTTACAAATAAGCCTGGAGAGTTAAAATGGTTGCTCTAAAGACAAACCTAGAATAGCTATAAAATACCTAGAACCAGGTCTCTTGATAACCAATTAACTCAGTGT
Source organism: Eubalaena glacialis (assembly GCF_028564815.1). Taxonomy (NCBI): domain Eukaryota; kingdom Metazoa; phylum Chordata; class Mammalia; order Artiodactyla; family Balaenidae; genus Eubalaena; species Eubalaena glacialis. The sequence goes on along the minus strand of NC_083727.1, from coordinate 42,494,569 downwards.
ACTATTATGCCCATATCATTCTTCTCAGAGGGTAAGTAGGAAAAATATGTGTTAAATATGCACAGTGTTTTCGTAACTGGATCTTATTTCAAGTAACAGAGAAGTTTCTAGGTCAGAATACTACCTATAAATACAAAGTCTGAAGATATGGAAGGCAATATAGGTGATCTACATGAGCCAAAAAAAACCCTCATGGATCCCCCAACACCATGCTGCCTCCAAGCCAAGCATATATGCCCACTTTCACCTTAAGACAGCACAGCACATGCCATTGATCTCCAAGCTGACAGAGAAAGCCGTAGGAGTCCAAAGGGAAGAATGGATCTTGAGATATCACATTATGCAATAGAGAACTACCTCAGTTTAACATGGCCCAGGGGTTTGAACTCTCCCTGGCTCACTGCCTCAACACCCCTGCCTCTGCCCCAAACACACACACACACACACACACACACAGATACACACATACATATATAAAATTATAGACAGGTACAGCGTGATTTCAAGGTATAGATATATAACATACAAATGAAAACAAAGCATGAATTTAACTGATTTATTAGCCAATTAATTTCATGATTTTTCATGATTAATTTTAGGAAGGAATGTCACTAAAATAAATAATTAGGAAGAACTGTGCATTAATCTTGCCAAGTCACCCTGTGCATCCTCTTGCCATTTCTAAAACGAGAAAGCCATTTAACTTGTGCCTATGACTCAATGTGTGTATAAACATCTAAGTACATATTGTAGCTCTACCGTTTACATATGGTATGATTTTAGGCAAATGACTTAGTCTCTCTGTGACTCAAGTTCCTTATTAGTAAAACAGAGGTAACAGCAGTACTGACCTTACTGGGTTGTTGTGAGGATTAAATGTGGTAATATGGGTAAAGTACCTAGAATAAACCATCATATTTTACAATGACAAAATAGCTGTCATCATTGTCATCCTCACCATCATCACAAAGAGACATATATGCAATTAATTAGTTATGGAGAAGAAGGAGTTAAGAAGGAAGCTTAAGATAAAATTGTTTATTAACAAAATGCTCAAGCTATCATGAAAATTCAAACTACTTCCTGGGAGAATACCAGAAAGTCTATTCGGCCCAGGCGTTTCTTGGGGCCACATTGCCATGGACTTGGCATGCCAGGGTTCTCCACCCAAAGGGGATGAGAAGGATGGGTTGATCTGGGCCAATGGAGCAGTCCCCTTCCCTCCTTACAACTGTGGGTGAGCAGCGTCAGGTGCTCCAGTCTCAGTTACACCAACTTGTTGTGTGGGAGACCTGATTAGTCCAAATGTTGTATCTCTGCAATATCTCTGACCAGCAGCTTAACTGAAGGGAAGTGATCTTAGGAATTGACTTCTTTGAAAGTGAAATGCTTTGATGACAATTTTAAAGATAATGGGATGCTCTTGGAATTTATGGAGACAGTATGCAACATCACCGTGAAATAGTGAAAACCTTGAATCATGTCTTGTGTGCATTACTCTCTTGGGGTCATTCGATCCCATGATGGGAACCCATCTAAAGCCACAGAACACTGAAAAACACTAATAACTTCCAACACAAAGACAGACACCAAGACTCCCAATGGTGTTAGTCACCAACATCATTCAAGTAATTATCCATCCGGTGTCTATTTGTTAGACCACAATCTTGAATATGTCAACTTAAAACATGTTGTCGAAAATGAAGAGTTTTACCTTTTTATATTCAGCAATGCCCAAGGTATTCCAGAGGGAGTATGAAATGCAGGTAGCAATTTTACCCCAAGTTCCACTGCTTTCTTTCGAAATATCTGAAAAGTTAAACAATTAAGTGAGCTACTGTTGAAAGAAAAACAAAATGTGCTATTCTACTATCTCACATTGAGCATGTTTCTACCTAAAATTTTTTTGATATGAAAAAATAAAAGTTTCTCAAATTCATAGAATTACCTAGGAAAGTAAGAATGGTCCGGGGCCATTGCGCTGTGCAGTATTTATTACCAATCTTGGTTGCACAAAGAATCATGTGGGGAGATTTGAATAATACTGATGTCTGGGTAGCACTCCTACGATTCTAATTTCTATGGCTTGGGGCTCCCAGGTGAGGATTTTTTAAAGCACCACAGGTGGTGTCAAGTGATTCCAATGTGCAAGCCAGGGGGGAGAACCACTGTTGCTGGTGAGTAAGTCTTGGATTGAAACTCAGGAGCTCTGGTCCTGTTCTGCCTTCACTTATTTACTAGGGCACAGAGAAAGGATAAGTTGTAAAAAGACATATTATTACAAGTAATCTATACATCCTCTCAGCCCTGTGCGGTTTTAACTTCCTCTTATGTTAAGTGTAGGTGATATGGAAGATACAAAGTTAAATTTGATACAAATTTCTGCCAATAATTTAGTAAAGAAGGCAATATATGCACATAAATATCTGGAACACAGATAAAATGACTGCATAACATAAAATCACCTAGGAGTTCAGATGAGTTCAGTAAGGCTGTATGGTGGAGATGGCATTTAGATGAGGATTGTATGCAGCGTGTAATGGGGGTTAATGATGCTAGAGACAGGCTGAGGCGGGGGGAGTGGAGGGGCATCCCTGAAGGTATCAGTGTAAGCACAGACACAGGCAAGCGGGGGCCTGCAGAAGAAAATGGAATAAGTCAGCTTCCCTGTCCACAAAAAGGGGGAATACTGGTAAATAAGGTCAGGTATACACAGCATAGGCCCAAATCATGAAGGCTCATAAATGTAAGGCTAAGAATTTTATCCTGTTAAAATGGAAAAATATTGAAAGTTTTTGAGCAGCCAGTTCACTTGAGCAGAACTGTGCTTTAGGAAGATTAATTAGATGACATCCCTTCACAGTTTTAGGTCCAAAGAAAAGCACTAAGTTAATTTACTCATTGAAGGAAGGACTGCTACAGCTTTCCCCGTTATAGCTATGGCAGCAAGCAGGTGCCTTGTCCCTTCTCCTTGCCATACTGTACGACTGAGCGTGGTGGGCTGGGAACTTACTATTTCCTCTGCCTCTTCCTCTAACAAGGGAGATGTGAGAAAGGTTGGGGAAACCCTGAAAAGCATGGAGAATGAAAGCAAAGTCCTCTCCCAGCAAGGGAAAGCATTCATTAAAGCCACTGTCAAAGAAGCCTTGTGTGGCTTTTCCAGAGGAAGGAGTTTCAGTCCTTAACTCCTGCTTTAAGACCCGAGCCCCCCCCCACAGAGAAATCCAGGCACTGGGCTTCCGGGCTGAGGAGAATTCAGTAATACCGATATTGACGCTGTTTCTGAAACCCTACCCTTTTGGAATCTAACTCTTACTTTGTAATGAAAGTTGAGGAAATAATGAGTTTTAATGTAAGAATTTGGCTGGCAGTCAATTTAGATAAACTAGCATTCCTGGAATACAAATGAGGACACAGACATTTGTAGTATATAAGGCACTAAAAAATAAAGATACCATTTTTTCCCCGCAAATTATTATAATAACTCTTTTTGAAGTGGACAATTTCCTGTTTCAACAGCAAACGGTGAATGGAAGAAGAGGAGAAAGAAAATAAGCCAAAAGGTATATTCTTCCTTTCCTGTCTCTGTCATACCCTAGAGAATTCCAAGGTCTCTTCTGCCATAAGGGATTATCCAATCACTGCCCAGCCATCTGCTGACTTTCTCGTTTCCACCCAACTTTTAAAACTGTTAATTAATTAACTCCTTTTCAAGAAACTTACATAAGACAGAAGTCAGACTTGTAATTAAAACACCATCATGAATATTACAGCCATATGGCATGAGAGTTAAGGGCTCAGGCTTTGAAAACACAATGCCTATATTGGAATCTCAGCTCTACTTCTTCAAATTGGGTATAATCTTGGGCAAACTGCTTAATCTACCTGTGCCTAAACTTCCTCAACTATAAAATGGGGATAACAATAGCATTTGCTATTTTAAAGGTTGTGGAAAGAAACTGAATGAACTATTATATTTAAAGACCTTAGGACACATAGTCATCACTCTAAAAGGTTAGTGGTAGTTTTTATGGTAAAATGATAAGGGTATTTCCCCAAGAACTTTCCCTATTTACTGCCTGAAATTCTTTTTTGTCTTTAATCCAACGGCTGTTTTGGTACGTTCTACTTGGGTTCTCTGGGTGCGTGAATATATATTTTTATAGACAAATATACTGGGTTGGCCAAAAAGTTCGTTCGGATTTTTCCATAAGATGTTCTGGAAAAACCCAAACGAACTTTTTGGCCAACCCAATACATATGTGTGTGTGTGCGTGCATGCGTGCGTGCACATGTATGCCTCCCCCACCCCCAAACATACACTCTTCATCAAAAGCATTCATTCTCAAGAGCTAAGCCTTTAGTTCTCATCACTGCATTCCCAAATTCAACTTTCCATCTTGACTCTAGCTCTGCACTTCTACTTCTGTGCTCACATCACAATCTGGGCACCCTGTTGTCTTTTGGAACTTAAGGTATCCAAGGTGAAATCAATCATTTAATGTCCAAGGCAAATGTCCCTAGTTCCATCACTGACACTACTGGTCAGCCAGTCCCTGGGGCTCAAGAGAGCACGCATTTTGACTTCTGATTTCTCTCTTCAGTTATTAAGCATCAACATTAAAGTTCTTGGCAACATCGCATATACAGCCCATTCCCTTTCTGTGATATGAGCATAGTCCATTCATATTTTCATCACCAGGTACAATGAAGGGCATGACAGCAAAGAAGGTCCTCTTACCTGGTTTCCCATTCTCCAGGATTTCCCCTCCTGTCTCCATTAATCTGTATCTATGTTATCTGATTTCTCTTTTTACCATACAACTTTCTTATTCAAGAAACCATAATAATTCCCTCTGTTGTATGAAATGTCAAGTCAAAAATGATCTACTGACTTTTCAATGACCTCTATGAATCAGACCATCTATTATCTTCTATGTTTTCAAAGACCATCCTGGCTGAAGCTTGAGTCTTCAGGGTTTCAAGTACTCATTCAAGTTCAGTCTACCGCAGTATCTTTGTTAAAAAATGTTTTTCCCCTCAGATCTATTGAGATATAATTGACATACAACATTGTGTAAGTTTAAGGTGTAACACATGACGATTTGATACATGTAGATATTGTGAAATGATTACCACAACAAGGTCAGTTAACACCTCCATCTTCTTGCATAATTATCTTCTGTGTGCACGTATCATGCCATCTTAGTATACTTATTTACATAGTTCTCTCATCCTGAAACACGCTGTTCTGCCTCCTGTTGGCCAATCCAAATTCACTCATTCTCCAAGGCCCAGGTCAAGTCCCAATCCCAGGCCAAGATCTTTATCTTCTGTGAACTTCTACACTGACAACTGGCATCACAAAATGCAGCATTTGATTACAGAAGGCAAGATCCAAATCTGTCAATGTTTTCTCGTGTTATTCTCTTGTATCCTCAAATAATTTTTTCTTTAAAAGTAGAGAAAAAAATCTCCATTTCTCCTTCATTGTCTATTATACATATCCAACCCAAATTTGGTCATTTTGTGTTAAATTTATTGATATCACCACATTATTCCTATGAGTGGTAGGTGGGAAGTTTTTATAATCTCAGTTAACAGACAGGAAGGAAACAGCGACCCTTTCCATCTTGAGGTTTTTGCCTTTGCTGTTTCCTCTGGCTGCAATGCCCTTTTCCTAGCTCTTTGCATGCCTGGTTCATTCTTAACTTCAGGAATCCGCTTAAAAGTCCCCTTTTAAGAGAGGTCTTTCTTAACAACCCCACATAAAGTTGGCCATTCTCATTTATTGTTTATCATATATCACCTCGCTTATTTCCATCCCACTATTTATCACATCCTAATTATCTTATTTGCTTGCTTGTTGATTGTTTGACAACCCCACTAGATGTAAGCTTCATGAGGGCAGGATTTTGTCTTGTTCTAGCATCCAGCAAAGTAGCTGGTACTCAATAAATGTTCATTTAATAAATGAATGAATCAATCAAATATTAATAAATATATCTGGAGCACTGTAATGAGAAACCACTAATATTCTAGTATTTGCAAAGTGTTCTATTCTATTCCACGAGTTTCTATTGTCTGCAAATAAATATATCAAGTATTCTGCAGTCTCAACCTTGGGCACAATTACAAAATAGTTTTTGGATGAAAACATTAATTAACCTATTGATGGTTTAAATGAAATCATATGTTGGCCTAAATCAATTTCAATTCTTAATATTTGATTTGTTACCTCCTCTTGAGACACGAAGAGGTTAGTTACTTGGAGGAGGAATCCAGATTCTCAAAGAGAACATCTTTCTACCAAAAATGGTGAGTAATAAAATTCCAAACTAGCTAACAAAGTTAATATTGTTAAAAGAATGAAGGAGAAATGTCACAAATCATTCTAAAGAGCAGTTAAGTTTTAACTAGCACATCTTAGATAATGTGCTCAAAAGTAAATGACCACAAAAAACACACTAAATGGTACTTCACTGCCCCTTCAAATGGGGCAGGCATGCTGGAGGGAGCACTGGACCCAGGCCAGCACTTGGATCCTAGGATTGGCTCTACTACGGTTCAGTGGGAGGCCTGGGCCCATCACGTAACTTTTCTGGTTCTCAGCTTCCCCAGTGAAATGGGAGAGCAGGGCTGATAATTTCTAGTTTTGATTTATTCCTGAAAAAACTAGTATCAGAAGTCACAAAGCTAGTACTAAAATGAGACTGGCAAAAAAGCAAAACTATCATAATTTTTTAGATAGAAAGTGTTAATTTGCCACCCAATTCTTAGTCAATCTTGGTTTCCAGGGTTTGTTGGTACTTATATTTGGCGGGTGGGTTTTGTAAAGTTAAGAGGGCAAGACTTAAAATGACAGGTAATAAAATGTAACCTGTGCTGATAATAGAAGACATACTCTTTTTTTAAAAAAATGACCATTAGGGCTTCCCTGGTGGCGCAGTGGTTAAGAATCTGCCTGCTAGTGCAGGGGACACGGGTTTGAGCCCTGGTCTGGGAAGATCCCACATGCCGCGGAGCGACTAAGCCCGTGAGCCACAACTACTGAGCCTGCGCGTCTGGAGCCGGTGCTCCGCAACGGGAGAGGCCGCGACGGTGAGAGGCCCGCGCACCGCAATGAAGAGTGGCCCCCGCTCGCCGCAACTGGAGAAAGCCCTTGCACAGAAACGAAGACCCAACACAGCCAAAAATAAAATATAAATAAATAAATAAATTTATTTTAAAAAAATGACCATTAAAACTAAATAGGGTTTTTGGGCAACTTGCACCAATCAGTTTGAAATGGGCAGACATCTAATGACCCAAAAGGAATCTTCAAAAAGATTCTGCATTATGGAGATTCTGATTACATTCACAGAAAAAATCAAAACTAATAAAATTTGCTGAAAGAAGGGTGGTAAAATGTTATGAAATAGCTTCTAAAATAATCTTTCAAGCATGTAATGAATAAATAGGTTTAAATAAAAACTTTTATGGTCTAAAGTTAAGAGTTTCAAAATGACTACACCTAAACTGTATCTTTTCATTATACCTAAATAACATCATCACAGTCTCATTGCTGTTTTTGATCAAAAGTTTAAAAAAACTTCAGATTTTAGAACCTACCAAATAAAAACTTTTATCTTTTTACTTTACCCTTACAGATAGGATTAGACAAGGCTGTAAACAAGATGTATGGCTTTCTTTGCCTTTCTAGTTTGCAGATCCCCGAAGAACTGTACAAGAATATTTACACACCAGAGCAAAGAGTAAGGAAAGAAGAAACGAATAAGAACAGATGGTTCTGGAAAGAACCAGTTTCAGTTCAGACATGCTTCGGTTTGAAATGTACAATTAATATCAAAGCCTTTCTTCAAATGCTCATGCTGAAAACTTCACTGTTAAAAGATCAAACACTAATTCCCCACTAGTACAAGCAGAGTTTACCTATTACTCATTTTTGCTACATAAAGCTTTCAGCACAAAATGCCGTCGATCTGATAAATATCTTTCGCTGAAAATAACTGAAATAACCCACATATCATTAGCTGAGTTGATTAACGCACATAATATGGGCCAAATTTAATCACTCAACCAATAAGTACTTATTGAGCTACTCTGGCTTTTCAATTTAGAGTGGAACCTTAAAAGTTTTAAATATTTCCATAAAGATATAAAAATAGTTAATCCAGGAGAAATTTAGAGCTGGAAGGGACATCAAAGGTCATCTAGTTAAATAATCTTGGTTTACAGATGAGGAAACTGAGGTTCAGAGAGGCCCTGTTCCCCTAATTAAAGGCTCTGATGTGGGACGGTTTGATGACAGCTATAGCCAAGTGAATGCCAGATTCATACCATCTCAGATACACGTAATTCTTTTGATCTGGAGGGATCTCCCCTGTGAGTCCCTTATATGTAAGTGTGTACACATCTTTCACTGCCTCTTTCTAACTTGTGCATTCTCTCTTTAATTAATCAAAACTCTAAACTGAAGTTTTTCTAAATTAAATGATTTGTTGTATTTGTCAAACTGCATTATGAACTTCATTTTTAAAATTTATAAATTTAATTAGATGAGAACTTTTGTCAACTGTTTTGTTTTTCTTCCCTGTGATTCAGTATAATTCAATTTTTAGCCTCTAGGCCATTAGATGAAGAGAGTATTCTTCACTTTTCTGAAAAATTAAAGCATTAAAATCTCCCCAACTTGTTTATTCAAAATAACAAGGATATGCATGCTAACCTGCCAGTAATCATAGGTTATAACCAAGAAGAATCAATATAACTGTACCTTAGACTTGAGTTTCTAATGTATGAAAGCACAAAGTTTAAGTGAAAGAAAAAACTTCTGATAAATATAACTCAAAAAATCTAGATGTAGAATGCTCTTAGTGAACAGGCGTTTTCGACTTAGCTAGCTTTTTAAAGATATTTATTCTCATGAAAAAATTAACAGCTAGTGAAATTTTTAAAGTTTGCTTTTATACTATCCTCTAGTCAAAATGAATAAATGTTGATGAATGAATTAATAAAATTGCATCCTGATACTATTTTTTTCCTGAGGATTCAATTTCATTCCCTAGCTCCCAAGTGGGGAAGATTTCATAAAGTTAAGAGGGCAAGATGAAAAATGGGGAGAAATACTGGGAAGAATTTCAGGCTATTGTTCAAGATAGACATCACTAGCATCCATGTGGGCAGAAACCAATGCCACCTACTCCTGGAAGTGGTCCAGTGCTTTCCCTGAGCGTAAGCCAGAGTCAAGGTGGCTTGGTAACAGACACGCAGAACAGGGCCCGAGTCCTAGTTCAGGCTCTACTACTCACCTGTTCTGCCACAATAAAGATGAGTCATTTCACTTCTCTCATTTTCTCTCTTGTAAAATGAGGGCACTAGATAAGACACTTTCTAAGGTACTTTTCTGCTCCATAAGAAGTGGTTTTCAGACTTAAGAAGCACTTAACTACATGTTTCCCAGTGTGGTAAGGGAGATACACCAGAAAAAAATAAGATCCCTGATCTCAAGGAGCTTACAACCAGGAAGGCAAATCAGCCATATAAAACTACATAAACATAAAATATACACCAGAAAAAACAACATGAAGCAACATATAAGTAGAGAATAAACAGAGTGATATAGGCTATAACTAGGGAAATAAAACAAAAAGAGAGATTGAGTTAGGTGATAGGGGAGAGCAAAACTTCTGTGGGTGCCGATGTGTGTTTATTTGGGGGTGAGTATGTAGATGTTTGTGCACACTCTGGGTTAATGTGGTGGAGGACAGGAGATAAAGCAGAAGGGGAGAAGGAGCCTGACTGAGAGCAGGGGAGAGAGGTAGATTAATAGGTTCTAGAAAATGATAAGAAAGAAATAGAGGAAAGAAGGCAAGCTAATGACCTTGACTATCAAGTTAAAGGGTTGGTTAAAAGAGCACATCAGTTGGGTCAAGAAAGTCCCAACACTTACGATCTTGGTGCCTCCCATTTACAAGTGGAAGGATTTCTCAATCATCAGGATTCTGAGAGATGGGACAGGGAGAAAGGCAGTGGTTCTCATTGGTTATGGAAATTTTCTGAGTTGTAACGGCAAAGATACATAAATGACAACACCAAGAAACATTACAATGGCTGTCTGAAGGAAAGACCTTGAGAAATAATTAGGGTCCTTTAAAATAATGTTTCCTCAAGAAGAAAATTTCTCTACATGTGCTGTAGAGATAAATGGGGTAGAGGTGGGGCTGGGGAAAAGGAAATAGTATGGTAATAGAAAGTTGTATGTCCTTCTTCTAACATACATTCGATATGGAAGTTAAAAATGCACAGAAAAGGAGAGGAAAACCAATGGCTAGATAGCTCTCACTCTTAGAATTATTGTTAGGTGTACTGCACACTGTTATCTTAGATGTTCTAACTCCTAAAGCATTGGCCCAAGAACAGTAAATAACAGCATAATAGTTCAAGTCATCACACAGGGCTTAAAGATGGATTTTTGAGCTGATCTTTCCACCTCAATTTAAGTTTAAAAAAATGGGCAAGTTGCCAACATAATGTTTTGAAAATATGCAGTCTATTGTTAATAATATTTAATATTAGGTACGTATGCCACATAGTTGCTGAACATACATCTTACACCAAAAAGAAAACATCTTTCTTCTTCTTCTTTTTTTTTTTTAAGAAAACATAATGCCTCCTAAAGAGACAGAGAATTATGAAAACATGTACCCTATCTGGCTATTATTTCTAACAGAATTTGTGGAAACGACCACACAAAGGTTGTTAATATGTGATATCATAGTGTTAAAATGGGGACTGCTTTGTTTACTATTACATTTGTAGGTAAACGTCACAAATCATTTGAAAGATACAAAATCCAGGCTTAGAAACCTTTGTTCAAAAGAAAGAGGAAGAAAATGAAAGAAAACGGCCTCATCTATGCAAATATATTGTGATTTTCTGGCATTTTTGAGTTATGAGGCATTCTCTGCTAGGGAATTTTTCCAGATACTGAATCTCACTTCTAAAGAGCATCAAAATATTTATAGTTTAACCTTTTTATTTGTATAGGTTTTATAAACATGTGTATCTGTTCTTTTGATTTAGTGCAATTACATGAATCCTGTCTTGATGACTCAGCATCAGCATCACATGCCAACACTGAGTTGAGGCTAGAAGATCTAGTTCCTGGTCATCAGATGACTGAGCTGTACAATCTTGAGAACTCACTTAATACCCTCTTTGCCTCAGTTTCTAAACATGTGAATAGGGATCATTCTTCCAAATCACAAGATGATTAATTGTGATTAAATGCACAAGTGCTTTTAAAACAGCATAATAGTTATCATCATCATTGTTCTTCGCTGTAAGATACTGGTTCCCTCAGGAATAATTTAAGCATATTAGGCTTTTTGTCCGCACACTAAATGGTCCAAAAACTGTTGAGCTTTTACGTCTGCTTTCTATAATCCTACTGTTTCCTTCTGTTATTAGCTATCCGTTAATTACAATGAAGACTTCTCATTGCTGTAGTGTATTTGCTCTCCTTCTAAGTTGCGGCCTAATTCTGTAAACAGTTGTCTGTACCAGGGCCTGAGGATAAGTCAAATGTCTCTTCTGTGTCTATTTTACAGTGCAGGGTGTGAGCTTCAGGAAATGTGCCCTCTTTTTTGTCAGATGACTACATTTGAACTACTAACTCTATAGGTATGAAAAAGCAACTAATTAGTATGTTATTTAGGAGTAATAGTTTGTAAGTTTACAAAGTAAACTAAATACCTATGTCTACATAGGTTTTGTTTGTTTTTTAAAAAAATGCAAAATGTTAGCCACTCTTTTTTCATTCTATCTAAGCAAATGTAAACTTATTTGGTTGTGCATCTATTCCCATTTAACTGGTGTTTTTTTATTTCTGCATCACCCTCCTTTATTTATTTATTATACATGGATACCTCCAAAGTGCCTCTGGGCACAGAGTTCATAATTTCATATGTCAGTTGATGGATGAACATTTTAAGTTATCAAAGGGTGATGTTGCTGGACATAAAATTTGGAAGCAGGGCTATTTGTCTTATGTTTGTGTGCCCCAAAGCAAGTTGATTAATCTCTCTTAGCCTCAGCTTCCTCATCTACAGAATAGAGAAATATACCTTTGCATTCTAGAACTCAGAGAATTTCTCTTTTCCCTATTCTTTTTCCATGCCAAAATTAAAAATTTTAATTTTCTTATTATACTATGAATATATTCTCATTATTGAAAAATCATAAAATTAGACAAATAGACAAAAAATATAGAGCCCCATCAATCCTATCCACCCAAACACAATTATTGTTAGCATCTTAATTATCTATCTTCTAAATGGTATTGATTGCATTTCTTTTGAAAAATGGCATCTTCACATATATACTATTTTGTAATGTTTTAAATTCATCCCCGGCAAGTTAATCTACATTAAATACATCATTCTACATCAGAGGTCAGCAAACATTTTCTGTAGAGGGTCAGATAGTAATTATCTCAGGCTTTGCCAGGCACATTCTCTATATTTCATGGTTTTAAAACTTTTTTCTTTTATAAACTTTTAAAATGTAAAACCATTCTTAACTCTGGTAATACAAAAACAGGTCTCAGACTGAATTTGTGCTATCGGATGTTGACTCCTGTTTTACGTCAATGGATAGATTTCTGTAACATCTTTTTTAAAACAGCTATATAGTATACCAGTGTATGGATATGTCAGAACTTAGATACCAGTCCCCTATTATTTGACACTTAGGTTTCCACTGTGTTGATGCTGCAAACAGCAGTGAATAAATATCTCTGTACATACTTATCTGTATTCATGACTATTTCCTCAGGTTGAATGTTTGAAAGTGGAATTTCTGGTCAGAGGGCATTTGCTCATTCACTCACTCACTAACTATAGTTGTAGGGTGAAAGAAGCCACAGACAAAATGTAAATGAATGAGCACACCTGTAGTTTGTGAACCCCTGGATTACACTAACTTGACTGAAAGCATCTTAAATATTTTTCATTTAAATGAAGAGGTTTTAAAATATATTCACATATCCTATTTCACGATAGCACTACTATGTTTTTAATAGATAAGTGTTATATTCTTACAGTACCATAAGTAATTCAATGAAACAATGCCTTTTATTAATAATGATCATCATCAGAATACAAAATGTCACATAACTCAATACTTTTCCTATTAGAAGAGTTTTGAATATATCAATTGAAATAATTTGGGAGGCATTTCCTCTTGAAAATATGAGCATAAATAATAACTAATATGAAACATAGTTTATCTTGTCAATTGTGGCCACTCTTGTACTATCTGAATGAATTTTAAAGCGATTACACACACACACCCCTTAACATAGTTTAAACTTTCTAAATTATAAGCTTTCAAAAAGGAACCTGTTCTGTAATTTTGACCTTTTAGAGATGTCAATTCATTTATTCAACAGATATTTACTGAGTGCCTATGAACTACATGCTAAGTTGCACAAGGCACCTGGAATACATAAGTAAACGAGACAGTTGTGGTCAATGATTCCTAATAACACTTATTTTTGAAGTGTGACAACAGAAAAACATTCACAGAGTAGTATTTTATGATATACAGGGAAGGCTCAGGTAATAACTTCCATTTCTTCTCCAAAAAGAAAATGAAGACAAATACAATAATGTTGTAGTACTTCACAAGGTAATCAGACAAATCCTTGCCATTAGTCTGACCATGTAAAATTGGCAAAGGTATCAGATATATGGAAAAACAATTGTACAAACCTGTAGAGAAAGTTATCATTTAGGTGTTTTTGAAGATCTCAAATTCAACTTTAGACCAAGCAGGCTTACCCTAATATCATCTATGTAAATAAAATGTACATTTGCGTGCGTGTGTGTGTGTGTGTGTGTGTGTGTGACTAGTCAACATCTTGAAGGTTATCATTCAGATGGGAATCACTTACAGTAGTTAAGAACTGACCAATTAGATCTGTAAAAAGAACCAGCTCCAACAGAAATCACTGGAATAGTCTTTTAAAAAAACTCATGGACAGAGAAAGACAAATACTGTATGATATATCACTTATATGTGGAATTTTACAAAGCTGAACTCATAGAAACAGAGTAGAATTATGGTTGCCAGAGGAGGGGGGCAGGTGCGAACAATGGGGAAAGTGGGAAGATGTTGATCAAAGGGTACAGAAGATGAGTAAGTTCTAGAGATCTAATGTATGGCACGGTGATTATAGTTAACAATAATATATTATATACTTAAAAGTTGCTAAGAGAGTAGATCTTAAATATTCTTACCACAAAAAAGAAATGATAATTATGTGAGGTGATGGAGGTGCTAACTAACCCTATTGTGGTAATAATTTTGCAATACATAAGTGATCAAATCAACACTTTGTACATCTTAAACTTACACAATGTTATATGTCAGTTATATCTCAAAGAAACTGGAAAACAAGTAGAAGACATGGCAATCACGGATAAAAGGGGAGTAATCAGAAGTAATGGAGGGTGCGCTGCAGCCCACAATCCAGCTGAAGGGCCAGGCAGCAGACCCACAGAATCAAGATGCAAAGGAAATGGAGTCAAGTTCTTTTAACAATAAACAAACAGCAATGCACTGGATTAAAACTTGACATGAACACTGAAAATTTCATCTGTTAACAAAATAGAATAAGAGTGGGGTATTCTTACTTTGGCCCTAATTTTAACACTACAGACAGTACCGTTGAAGACAACGACTGAAGACCCTGGGAAAAAGCAACTATCTCTTTATAAGGGTTAGAAAACAGAAACTATCTCTTTTTTTTTTTAGGGATAGAAAAAGAAAAACAAAAATTCTGGCCAAGTCCAACATGGATCTTGGACTTTGGGAAAATAAGATTTCAAAAGGCTCTTAAAAAATCTTCATTATATATTAGAGTAATGATAGAAGTTTGTGTCACATATTCCTCAGGGATTACGACAGGACTCTTCTATTTGCAGGGCAACTCTATTTAACTGGAGTTGTCCTTAATATAAATGAAACCCCAAATAGCTTATGCTCAATTTGATACATTTGTCAGATTTTAAAGAGCTTTAATATAATTCCCAATAGAGAAAATGTTTCCCTCAATTTTTGATCTAGCAAATTATGACATGGTTTTGCAAACAATGGTGAGAGCCAAATCTGGATGTCTATTTTCTTAGTTCATTTTTTTAAAAAAAGGAATCCTGTTAATTGCAAGAGGAGGGACTCGTGGTATTAGGTCAGTGGTTCTCAAACCAGCAGCATCAGATCACCTGGGAACTTGTAAGAAATAAGAAATACAAATTATCAGGCCCCAATTGAGATCTACAGAATCAGAAACCCTGATAGTGGGGCCCATAAATCTGCGTTTTAATAAGCCTTCCTGGGAAATCTGATACACATCACAGTTTGAGAAGCACTGAACTAGGTGAACTCAGGTGATTCAATACGAATGGGAAATAAATTGATTGGAAAGAATAATAAAAATATTTATTGCCACAGGTATAATGTATACTGTTTCTGTAGTGAACTAAGCAAAAAATCTTTAATAATCTTCAAGTTTCACAAATAGCACAAGAGGTATTAAGCCATGTGATGCTGAATTTGCAGTTTAACCGCCAACCCTCTATTTGCTGCTCGCCTGATATTTAAGAGCAAGTGGGACAGCCAATTCCTAAATGAGTAGCAGTCATCACTGCATAATTTCAGTCTTACGTGCTTGCCACTGTGGCTTAGGAGCTGATTTTGCTGTTAAGTCATGTCTCTAAGTCACTTAATAGCATTAGAATGGAAAGATACGGTCAAATTTATGAGGCCAAGAACGAACCTCCTGTGAGTACTTTACACCACGTTGAGAATCTAATTATTGGTTCACAACATGGCATTTATTAGTTTTTTCTCTCTTCATACAGACTCTGTGGCAAATCAGCACACAATAGTATTGTTTTAAAGGGCCATTTATATGTAAAGTAGTTCTTGTATCTATTTTTGGTAGTTCACAGGTAAAATTATCCTGTTTTAGCATAAGACTGGTCATACAAGGTTAAACACATTAAAAAACAAAACAATTATTTTTCAACTGTGAGAGTTAGGTCAATACTGTAGATTTGAAATAATGTAATTGAGAAATATCTGTAAAATGAGGCATGGATTGTATTAATACTGTGAAGAAGATTTATGTACAACTTTCTTAGGCTATATTTTGGGCTTTTTTTCATTAAAGTTCTTAATAAGGAAATCAACAGGAAAGAAATGGAAACTAGTGGATATATGTAAATATTTCTTGATGTCTAGATTCCTCAGAAAACTTGGAAAAATTAAATACATAAACATTTTTAAGTTTCCTAAGGCCTTTCCAAACTCTTTCCACACAGGCTAAGCTTTGTTTATTAATGATTGGTTAGAATCTAGAATTGGGGTGGAGGGGATCAACATACTGGTTCTGTGCTGGTTGAATAACTTTTTACATTTGAAATGTCATGATAAAGATTTTTCACTAACAAATACAAATATAGTTGAATAAAATAATCACACAGCTAATTATAATCACAGACCACACGCATCTCGTTAAACTGGATTGCAAATCAAATATTTCAAGGCCACTCCTTTTCCCCATGAGTTTTTTTCTTTCTTTCTTCCCCCTTCTTTCTTTCTTTTCTTTCTTGCCTCCCTTCCTCCTTTCCTAAACATCTTCCTCTTTTATAGCTCTTGCAATAATATACACTTATACTGTGAACTGATAACATTTCAAGATAAAAAGAACATAAAAGAGATTTCACTCCAAGTTACCTGTAACATGCTAACTGTATTTGAAAGCGAATATTCAGACATAAACTATAAAATGTGAACAATGTGCTTTGTTTATACTACTGTCCCATACTAAGCTGCTTAAATAGGATGAGAACCTCTGAGAAAACACAATCATTTAGTAAGAACGCCCAAGTTCAGGGATGCTAGGAATGAGAATGTTTAAGTAGGCTTTCAGCCATATAATTTCCCAAAGACTGAAATGCATAAATGACTTTGGCCAAGTCATAAATAGCTGATGCTTATATAGCATTCAATATATTCCAGTGACTCTTCTGTCTTCATTTACTAAGTCACTTAATCCTTCTACCAAGCTTCTGAGGTTGGAAAGGTTATCACCCCTAATTATGTTCACACAATGCCAGCAAGAAGCAGAGCTGGGATTTGAATGCCACAGCCTGGTGCCAGAGTCCGTGGTCTTGACCACTACTCCACACTGCTGAAACCAAGTTTTGGAACAACTCTGAACAAAAGTAACATTTGTTGTAAAATGAGAATGAATTAATGAAAAAATTGTTTAGTGTTCTCTATAAAATATATGTCATATCATAGTACATCCTATTAAGTATATAGTATGTTTATGACTTGAAAATTTACTAAAAGTGGTAAATAAAAAATTGTTTCAAGTTATTTGGGTAATCTGTTTCATAAAGTAAAAAGATGAATGCTGTAAGTTAAAATACCTGTTCAACCAGAACTTTAAGACATGTAGAATATTTACATGTACTTTATATTTGAATTATGCTTGTTTTACATGTGAAATATGATCTCTAATTTATACACATCACGCCAATGCAAATGCATTAAATATTCTTTTAGAGAGAGAACGAGATCCAAAATACATCCCAAGATCCAAAATTCATTTCACCAAGCTTGACTATTGTTCTGGGTAATCTCTTTTATTACTGATTTATTTAAAAACATATTTAAATTCTAAAGACACACAGAGATATAGATCCTCTCACCCACGACACACATGCTTACAGAATGCATAGCCTAGTGTAAAGACACACATCCTAGTAATTACCATCCAGGTCAAAAAACAGGACTTCGTCAGCCCTGCTAGAAGCCCTCTGTGTGCCTTGTCCCAGTGGTTACTCCTTCCCTCTCTCCAAAAGTAACCACATCCTGGCATTTATTCTCTTATATTTCTTTATCAACCAACAGCACATCCTTAGACACTACAGATAGTCTTGCCCACTTTAAAAAATAACAACAAAAACTACTTCTAAGCCTTTTTTAAACCACAGGCTCCCCCTTTTCCCCTTTCATTTCTTTATAATTTATCTGGACAAATTTAAGTCATTTGAACTTTAGGAGCCTCATTCTGCACATGTGTAGTGCAGTTCAACACATTCTTCTCACCGTATTTTTGACAAATTGGAAGCTGGATCCAGAGACTTGATCCCTTTGACAAGACTCCGGGTGATATCTTCTTTTATCAGGAGGCACACACGCGGTTTGCTTTCCTTTTGAGAAGTCAGCAGCTTTGATAATCATGGCCTGGATCCATTAACTCATCAGGGGTTGTAAAAATGGGTGAGCTTCTACTTTTATCATTTCACTTTCGTTTATTAACAGAAATAATTTTATTAGCATATACTTGGCTTATCTATTACTTGGTTTCCAGTGATACAGTTCACATAGTCAAAGGCTTGATTCAATTTTCAAGGTAATAAATTGCTTCCCTGTCATTCTTTGAAGGTGACCAATTGTTTTTGCTTTTTAATATCATTAAGAAGTTACCAACTTAAACATACTTAATGGGTGTTAATCTGTTACATTTCTTATTTTTACTGAAACTCAAAATGCTCATCTTTTGCTGGAGGAAGCCTCTTTTAAGTTGGCCCTTGTGCCCTTTTTACATTACTCTAGTAGTCTTTGTCAGCATCTTTGTTACCTGATTTGATAAGATGTTTCAGAATAATCTTGTAAATTTTCTATTTCAGCCATTTCTCCAGGAAACCGTGGTTAGTAAGAAATAGGAATTCAAGACCCAATCTGGGTGCTAGGGATGCTTCATTGTTTCTAGGCCTTTTCAGGAGAGACACACACACACACACACACACACAGATACACATGCATATTTATATATTTCAAGATAAAATATCTCATAAGTTTTTACTAATATTTTCAATTAAAATTCAGAGCTACAATGTTTTTCTTTTTAACACTTTCATCATACAATTTACCCGTAAGTATACATTTCGCTGGTTTTAGTACAGTCATACTAAATTGGTTCTCGCAATAAATTTTAGAACATTTTTATCATCCCACCAAAAGAAACACCATGTTCATTAGCAGTTACTCCTCATTTCCTCCAACCACTTCAGTCCTAGGCAACCTCTAATCTACTTTCTGTCTCTATAGATTTGCCTATTTTGGACGTTTCATAAAAAAGGACTCACACGATATGGGGTCTTCTGGTTGTCTGAAGCTTGTTGCTTGGTATATTCATCAGGAAGAGCTCTTGGAAACAATATTCCCCAAGTTCTTGCATGCAGATAATTGTCTGCCTGTGTCCTTTACACCTGAAAGCCAGCTTTGCTGTATATAAATCCTTGTTTTTCATTCTTGCTACTGCTGCCAAAATTCTTGTTGAGTTTGTCATTAAAAAATGGGAGATCTGATTATAATGGAAAGCAATCTGCGTTCACATTTTGGGTGAGGAAGGAGTTAAGACTGTAGGTATTCATAAGTAAAGAATCAGTGCATGTTCCTAATTGTTTCTGTGTCTATAGCAGTTTATTGTTTTCTTTGCAGTGCTTCTCTAATTTTTAGCATCTCCCTTCCACTATCAACCAGCCAATTTCTCTTCCATAGGACACAAGGTTTTTCCAGAGCATAAAGATGCCCAACTTTCTTACTTCTTTTTCACTCCAGGTATTTACGTATCTGGACTACCTAAACATCATATAGCATGAAGCACCAATCTACATTTCATCAGAAGGAGTCACTGTGTTTACACCCAAAAGTAAGTTAAGAAGTTTTGAGTTAAGAGGAGGAAACTTCTCCCACACACTGCTCTTCCCATTTATAACATTCTGTGAACTCGAAAATCAGTGTATCATAGCTCTAGAACACTGAATTTAGCAGATGCTTAAAAGACATTTATTTCATATTCCATTACTTTAATGAAAAATATCTGAAAAGTGATAAAATGGCTCGCTCAAGGTAATGCAGTGAGTCAACCACTAAACAGGGTCTGAGAAGCCAGGATTCTAGATTCTAAGAGCAATGTTCCTTCTACTCCATAAGAGCTATTTAAGTTCATTAGGTAGATGTCTCCAATATGATGAATATTTCAAGTAGACATCTGTTTCAGGTGGTTTACCTATAGGTCCAAAATATGGCAACTTTCCTTAGAAATACAATTTTAAGTAGTGAGAGCCTCAGATTATTACACAGACGTCTACTCCAATTACAGGATCACAGGTAAGTAGCTAATCCTCATAAATGGAAGGAGAGGCAGAGCTTTAGGGTGAGAAGAGAGTGCAGTGAAAGAAGACACTTGGCTTTTCATCACATCTATGGATTCCCCCAGGTTTTAAAAACAAAAGTATTTCAAAATATAGAAATTTCCAATATCTGTGTACCCATAAGCAAGCTCTAGCAATTCATATCATGTAGCCATATAGCCATATTTGCTTTAGATTTTAAAATATAATGGAAAATATTACAAATTTTAAAAAATACAGTTTCTAATTACCTTGGGTTTCCATCATAAAGTGAATCTAGACTTTGAGAAGCCTCACGAGTGTCTGGTAGACTATACGTTCCCCTCTTTATAGTTACCTCCTTTGTATCTCAGACAAGGTTTTCTTTTTTCCCTGGCTCATTACTGAACAGCTTTTCTCTTACTCTCTTCTTCTTCAAGCAAGCATGCATGCTTTTGAAGTTTCTTAAGGGATATTTTCTGCTGTAACAACAGGAAAAAGGCTCTCTGCTTTGTCTTTCCTAATACCTTCTTTCAGTTAGATCCTGTAGAGAAAGACAATGTCACAGATTGTGCCAAATGCCTCAGTAGTCCCAGATTTCCTTCTATGTTAGTAATGGACATAAACTTTATTATTGAGTCTATAATAATAATCACAAATAATTCCACTCTTTCGGCTTTTAAATGGTTGAGGATGGAAAATGCAAAGAGATTTCCAATGAACATATTTTTTTTAAGGGTATGAAATACTCTACATACTGTTTTGTATCACACTTTAGATAGGTGTGTGTGTGTAACAAAAAAATCTTGTTACTATAATTAGCTTTTGTCTTTTTAAACTGCTCTTGAAAATACAAAGACTAAGTAGTTAGATCTGAGACTGTGCAAGGATTTATGACCAATCTGTTTACTTAAGCTTTGTGTCACCTCCATTTCCATGTGAACTGAGGATGATATTAACATCTAATAGATGTTGTTGTAAGCAAACCCACCATCTGAAATGGAAATCTATAAATTGACTATAAAGAAGGAAATTCAATTATCACTGAGTAAAGCCATTTTCTTTATGAAAGAGATAAAGGAGAGAAAGGGAGAAAGTTGACTTTCAAGACTTCACAAGCTGGATTCTTGTAAGAAAAGTTAAAAAAATTCAAACCTTAAAAAAGCCTAGAACAACTAAATCCTGAGGAAGCCTAGGGGCAAAAGTTTGGTAAGGATTTTTTTTCAAGTTTATTGCAATTTTTCCTTTAATATTTTTCTGATCATAAGATTAGCACTAGTTCACTGTGAAAAACCTAAATATAGAGAAATACAAAGACAGGGGAAAGATCATATACCAATTATAAGCAAATGTTGTTTACATTTAAGAATAATTTCCTGGGGCTTCCCTGGTGGCGCAGTGGTTGAGAGTCTGCCTGCCAATGCAGGGGACACGGGTTCGAGCCCTGGTCTGGGAGGATCCCACATGCCGCGGAGCGACTAGGCCCGTGAGCCACAACTACTGAGCCTGCGCGTCTGGAGCCTGTGCTCCGCAACAAGAGAGACTGCGATAGGGAGTGGCCCCCGCTTGCCACAACTAGAGAAAGCCCTCGCACAGAAAACGAAGACCCAACACAGCCAAAAATAAATAAATAAATAAATATTAAAAAAAAAAAAAAAAAGAATAACTTCCTATGTAGTTATTCTGTTTTCTGTAGCTGAAAACAAAGAAACAAACAAAAATACTAAGTTCATAGATACAGAGAACAGAATGGTAGTTGTCAGAAATGGGGGGGGTGAAGGGTGGGAGAAATGGGTGAAGGAGGTCAAAAATAATCATATACATATTAAATTTTATATCTTGCTTTACTTATCAATATTTGCCCATGTCAGTAAATAAACAATCATAAATTTTAATGGTTGTACAACATGCCATTATGTGGGCATTCCATGATCTGCACCACTATTCTTTTACTGTTGGATATTTGAGATGTCTCTTCTTATTTACTGAGTATATAAAATATATTCATTAATTGCTTTAGGCATAATATGATTACATTTTGGATTATTTCCTTTGGCTAGATTCCCCAGTGTTGAATAACTAGAACTAAATGAATACCTTTATTAAGGATCTTCTTTTATATATATAGTACTTAATAGCTTTTCGAAGCAACTGTATCGAATTACATTCCCTTCAGCAATGTCTGCGCAAATTTTTGCCCTACTCTCACCAAACTGGGTATTAACATGGTTTTTAGTCTTTGCTAATTTGATAGGGAAGAGGGAGAGAAAGAAGTCAAAGTGTTGGTATTTTACTTTGAGTATTTATAAGGAGAGTCAGTGATTATTCTGCATCTGTCTGGACATAGGGATGGGGGGAATACATTGAATGGATAAGTAAAACTAGTGAGAAGTGCACTCCAGGCAGTGGTGACATGAGACTGGTAATCCTTGAAAGTGTGGCAACTACCCATTTATCTGAGTACTAACTAAACCCCATTATTTAGGTAGCATCTTGAAATTCCACAATGGAAAAACTTCTGGAGGAATGCCAGGTCACTGGATCTAATCTTAGTTTAACTCAAGGCCCTGGTTTTGAGTCTTGTCTTTTGACAACAGTTAACATAATGGAAGGAAAACATACTAGAAAATGGTTGACTGCAAATCTTTAATGACTATGAGAAGTAGATATTTTAATCATTTTTTTGCAGTTACTATTATGATATATGACAATAAATATGAGCTTTCCTTCTCTTTGTCTAAGTGAATAAAATATAAAAAACAAGTAGGCAACTGGATTCCAAATTTTTATTCACAGTCAGAGAAATTTATTAAAGTGCTGTCAACATATGGTAGATTTATGAGCTTTTCTAAGTTCTTTTTCGAATTCTCTAATTACATAAAAGCATTCCAATTGTATTGGTAAACCTTCACAATTTATGTCTATTAATAAAACCAAACTATTTAAATTTCATTTGAAATGACAATGTACTACCTTTTTCCTTCATATTTCTTTATCAGAAAATATGATTCAAAACTTGAAAATACTATTTTTTTCTAAATTGCATACATCTACATCATTCAGTGCTATCAATTACTACTGTCCTCAATATGCATTTTATTCTGATGAAGGGGGTGAGGGAAAGAAGAATAAAAACACAGAGAAGGAAAATGAGAATGCTTGCAACTCAAAGAACAATTTGGAAAAATTCAAGGAAAACTTTGTTTTGGAAAAAGACATGAATGTGATGAATAAATAATTTCAAATACAACTGGAATAAAAATCTGTTATAAACTCATAAGTGTTAACATATCATAGTTTAGTTTTCAAATATCAGTTATTCTTTGTTGCTTAGGAAGTGGAAGATTTCATGGGTTATGGAAGATTGCAGCTAGCTCATTACATGAAGGTTAGATGTTGAACTGATGAGCAAGTAAATAAGAAAGAAAGATTGTGGTACTAACCCTGTTGGCTTTGGGGATAATATGTGGACAGTGTTATGGCGCAGACAAAGCAGGGTCTAATTCCAGTTCTACCAATTCCTACATGACTACATGACTCAGGAATCAGCCAGTCCGAGTTTCAGTGTAACTACAACATGGAGATTATGAAATCTCTCCAGTATTAATACTGTACACCTGGCACACAATAAACCCTCAAAAAATGGTCTTACTATCACCATTATCATCACCATCACATTCCTCCTCCTCTTCTTTGTCCCAAAGAAAAGAAAGAAATCTACCATAAACTCAGAACTCTTGGGTTCCTCTG
Organism: Eubalaena glacialis; assembly: GCF_028564815.1. Taxonomy (NCBI): domain Eukaryota; kingdom Metazoa; phylum Chordata; class Mammalia; order Artiodactyla; family Balaenidae; genus Eubalaena; species Eubalaena glacialis. Next base: position 42,470,561 of record NC_083727.1, on the reverse strand, counting down.
TTTAGAATGTTATTTTCTCCAAATCTTCAATGGTGTCATTCCAATCTGAGCTCCCTAAATTCACCCTAAAGTAGTCCTCCTCTTCCTACCCCTCTCTCCGTCACTCTTTATCACATGATTGCATTGTATTTTCTTCACAACACTTACTGCTATCTGAAATTATACTGTGAACTTCTTTAATATTTTATCTCACTAGCATGTACATTTCATGAGAACAGAGACTTTGTCTAGTTTTTTCATCACTGAATCCTCCAGAGACAAGAACACAGCCTGGCACATAATAGATGCTCAAAATTATCATAGCTGGCACATAATATTTGCTGAATAAAGGTGTGAATCATAAGCAATTAAACAGGTTAACAACTGCAAGCCTGACAAGATGATAGAGCTTTAAGGTCCACTATACCTAATTCGTCAGAGTTAAACTCCGGGTTAATATTATTCTAAGTCTAGTCATAAAGCATTATATAGTCATAAAGATTAGACAGCAGAAACTCAACACACTGTCATACAGAGTGAAGTCAGAAAGAGGAAAACAAATACCGTATGCTAATGCACATATATGGAATCTAAAAGAATGGTACTGATGAACCTAGTGGCAGGGCAGGAATAAAGACGCAGACGTAGAGAACAGACTTGAGGACACAGTGGGGGAAGGGGAAGCTGGGACGAAATGAAAGAGTAGCATTGACATACATACACTACGAAATGTAAAATGGATGGCTAGTGGGAAGCTGTTGCATAGCATAGGGAGATCAGCTCGATGCTTTGTGATGACCTAGAGGGGTGGGATAGGGAGGGTGGGAGGGAGGCTTAAGAGGGAGGGGATATGGGGATATATGTATATATATAGCTGATTTACTTTGTTTGTTGTACAGCAGAAACTAACACAACATTCTAAAGCAATTATACTCCAATAAAGATATTAAAAAAAAACAAAACTCAACACACATGCTACGGTTGTTATTTGAATTAATAGTTAAATCTAAATTGAATAATAAGTCTACTTTCTACCTGACTAGAGGAAGTGCATGACAGAAGACTAAAGTAAGAAGCCACTATTTAATAATTTTAATACCAAGTTAGCTATAAGAATTGAAACACAGAAGTTAGCAGCAATTTATAAATTAGAGCAATTGTGGCGATTATTATATGAAGAACTTAAAAATATCTGTTAAAATAAGATTAAACAAATAAATGCATAAACCAAATGGGACTTATAAGACAAACGTGACAATCTCTTTTGCTTATCTGGTCTAACCCTAACCTTCTATCTAATGGCATGAATGAAAAACAAAAGTGTTTATAATAAAGAGCTGTGAAAAAATTCTTGTGTTCTATGCCCATATCATTAAACCTCTTGGATTTCCTCATTTTGCAGGACCCTGGAATTAGTCAGTATTTGTACTGCTTCAGAGGAATGGGATACCTCAGATTAAAATAAAGATCAATTATTAAGTTAAAAACAAACATTACCCTCAAGGCTTAGGTCCACTTTATTATCAATGTAAAAGAATTTCCAGCTAAATTATAAGATGAACTTCCAAATGCAAAATTAATGGTTGTATATCCAGATATATCAGCAGATCTCTCTTGGAGAAACACTTCATAATGTATCAGAAATGGCTTAAGTTACTAGAATAGTTAACCCTAAGATTTGTCAATGAACTATCTTCTAAAACATTTTAAAGAAAAAAACTTTAAAGAAATACATAAACTATAAATCTACATCATAAAATGGTAACACAAGAAAGTTTCATAAATGAAATCTTTAGAAGACATACTTTAGAAGGCACCTACTATAGACTGAATGTTTCTGTCCTCCCAAAATTCATATGTGAAATGCTAATCCCCAATGTGATGATAATTTGGAGGTGGAGGCTTTCCGAGGTGTTTAGGTCATGAGGGTGGAGCCCCCATGAATGAAATTAGTGCCTTTATAAAAGATACCCTAGAGAGCTCTCTCACCCCTTCTGCCATGTGAGGACATATAGAGAAGATGGACATCTATGAAACAAGAAGCTGGCCCTCACGAGACACCAAATCTTCTGGCACCTTCATCTTGGATTTCCCAGCCTCCATAACTATGAGAAATAAATGTTCACTGTTTATAAAGCACCCAGTCTATGGTATTCTACTATAGCATACAGCAGCTTGAAAGGACTAAAGGGAATTCAAAACAAATTCACATCACTACAATCAAATTTACTAAATTTATTGTAGATACAATTTCATCTAGTTATAGCTTAAAAGAAACAGCTCTGCATAGGTACATAGTTGCATTTAATCTAATTAGTTAATATGCATTTTGTTTACATTTCTACTGCCAACTCTAATCATCTGTACTGACTTCTTAAGGCTCTAGAGTCATGAATGTTTGTCCAACAATCATATATTTAAATTTCATATTGCATGAATATTTTTCTCTTTTTTGTTCAGTACATATTTTCATATGCACTTATGAATATTATGTAAAGTGTTTATATCTTAGCAAATTTAAAAATAAGTTCACTGATGCTTGAAAGGTTTTTTTTTTAAGACCAATTTTTTTTTTTTCAATTAAAATATATTGCACAGTAAGCTATGCAGATAGCTTCTGGCAAAATCCCTCCTTAATCACTCAGTCTTGTGATGTTATCCTGGATTATGACATCATTCAAGACTTCCCTATTTTTTAAATCTCTTATTCATACATTCCACTAGATAGCCTTAACTTCCAGAGCTTCTAGTCATCTGCTAAATTACTGCTACTTCTACTATCTTACTTCAACTAAACATCAGGCAATTTAACCAGTCCATTTTCTCTCTAACCATCACTCATCTGTTTTTTTTCATACTGTCTTATACTCATTCTTGGATCTTATGGTCTATAATTTTAATGAAACTTTTTGCCAATACCATAAAATCCATGCCTTTTTTGGTGTCTCTGTCTCATCTGTCTAGCAAAACTCAATGAAAACAAACCAACTACCTTCTCCATGCTTGTATCTGAACTGCTGAGCACTACTGGAGAAAGAAATATCATACACCTGAGGATTGATGCCACCATGAATTCATGGTCACCCATGTAGATACTGTCCAGAAATTCTACCATGTATCTCTAGTCACAACCCTCTCTAGAATGACAATTTCAAATTATACACACTCATCTGAAATGTCTATTCTCTCCCTGTGAACCTCAGCAGATGTCCTTGTCTGATGCTTCTTCATACAGTTAACAGGGGCCATTGCATAGTAAACATCTCATATCTTTGCCACCAAATCTACCAAGTCACTGACATGTGTGCCCATTTTCTCCTCTACTCTCTCATACTGCAGTGGAGGAAGGACCACTCCCTAAGGCTATCTGTCCTCTGAATCCTACCCTCCCCTACCTTCTAAAAGACCTTCTCCTCTTCAATCAAAAACAATTTGGATTATATGCTATTATTCTACTAAAAGTACTTTCAGTAAAGTCATCTGTGACCTCCATATTGCTAGGTCCAAAGATATTTTCAGTCCTTAAACATCTTGCCCTAGCAGCAACCTTTGACACAACTGAATACTTCCTCATTTTTCAAAATACTATTTTCCCTTTGCTTCTGTGATAATCACATTTATTGGTTTTCCTCCTACTTCTGGGATTACCACTTCTTAGTCTCCTTTTCTAGCTCCTTCCTCTCACCAAAGCCTAAATGTTAAGGCTCCCTTTTTTCAATCTATATGCATTCTCAGCAGCCCCATTCCCTTCTATCCCTTCTATTATCATTTAGCTGTTGATGACTCATAAGTTCAAGGCTATAGCCCACTTCTATCATCTATGTTTGAGATCCCTAATGTCTGGTTGCTACTTGCTGTCTTGTAGCTAGACTGTCCAACTTTGAAGGCCAGCTCTGCTGCTTTGTATGCCCTTGGGTAAGTTACTTAACACTCAGTGCTCTGTTTTTCCCTATGTAAAATGAGGATAAAAACAATATCTACTCCTACTTTACAGGGTTGTTATAACATCTAAATGAATCAATATTTGTCAGTGGAGACTGTTTCTCTTGTTCATTGTTTCTGCAGCACCAAGTGCAGTCAGTGCTTCAGTGCAGGTATTCAATAAGCATATGCTGACCCACTAAATAAATGAACTTACCAGATGGTAAATTATCACAATTCTCAGGAATTTTCTACTAGTCCCATTAAATTTTAAATTCCTTGCTATAGGTACCTCATGATACCTTCCTAAAGGACATTGCAATAATTTCAAAGAAAAAAAATATACAGAAATATTACTAGAAAAGTACAGCTTTTGTTTAAATCACACACATACATACACACACAAATTTAGTATTAGAAATCTATGCCAATATGATTCAGACAATAAAAATGATTTAAGTATTGGTTTTAACAGACATTGTAAATTATGAAATGATTCACCATAAATCTAAATATAAACATATTACCTCATCTTTTACTTTAGGTTTTGCAAAACAACAAGTTCCTGGCCTGAGCAAACACTTAAATCACAGAGAAAGTGGTTGGAGGAAAGGCACCAGGTCCACAAGGTCTGCTCAACACAGCACGGTGCTGCCAAAGAGCAATGATTAGCTCCCCCACTAGACAACTGCAGTACTGATGACAGGCATTCCTTTTGTATAGCATAGTTTACCTGGGTTTCTCAACTTTACTGTTTGAAATTTGGAAGGTTAGAGGAGAAGTCTAGAATAGGAGATGTTTCTTGCAGAAACAGAATTTTGTAGACAAGTGCTAGAAGAGTAGCCTTTTACTTGACAAGTCAGCGAATATGTTTTCCTATCCCAAGGCATGACTCTCTACTTACTACCCTAGGGCCACAGGATGGAAGTCTTTTCCTTGTGGTGCAGACTAATTCCAGTTTGGGGACCCTTGAAAAAATTCCCCTCTTTTCACAAATTCCTATCTTCTGCTTCTCCTCGCAGCTGGGAAGGCTATACAGTTTAACCCAAGTCAGTGGCTACTGTGGCAGTCATTAACACTATTTACTCCCAGGCATGTGGTGGTAACATCGCATCCTGTCCCACAACCCTTTAAGTTACAGTGACCATGTGACTTGTTTTCGCCAATAAGATGAGAGCTGAAGTTAACAGGTGTCTTTTTGATAGACATGTTAAAAGCCAGTGTGTGATTTTTCAGGTTTTCTTTTGCCACCTCAACACCCTGCCTCCTGCCTTGGCAAATGGAAATGACTCAGATGGCAGCTGCTGCACCGGTCTGGGCTCTGGAGGGAGGATGATGAGAAGCAGAGTTGTGGGCAGAGCACGCAGCGTGGGCAAAACATAAAGAGTGTGTAGAGCGTATTGTCTTAAACCATTGAGAGTTTGAGCTTGTTACTGCATCATAATAGGTCTATTCTCACTGATATGAATTTGTAGGCCACTTACTATGTGCAAAGTACTGTGCTAAACTAAAAGGGATACACATATTTCATTAAGAAACAAGTTAATTTTCTGAGTTTCCCTCTCCTTTAGGTGCCAAGCCCTCTCATTTGGTCTATCACGTTTATCAATCAGATGCAAATCTATACCAGCTTCTGCCATTTATACCTTAGCCATGAATAGGTTTTGGAGCTGAAATTCTTGGCAAACTGTAGAACGGCTTTCATGAATTACTGAGATAAAGTTCTTATGGCTAATAAAACTTCTGTGCCTCTAAAAACAATTATAAATACAGGATAGAGCTTTGTACAGAGTGAGACACATAGAAAACCTGAATTAAGGAGTAGGTATAATTTCTGTAATTCAATGTAGGCCAAAAAAAGGTAGCATTTTCATTTGACAAAAGTGTACATTACTTTAGAATCGATTCCATGTACTCCTAGATCCCTTTTAAAGTACAAAATAAACTTCCAATCTTAATAAAATATTCAACATGAGACAATTTAACTCATTAACCATGGAAACAATTACAAATTTAAGCAAAATTACTGTAATCTAATATCATTTTGCTAAGTTAAACCTTTTAAAATGAAAATATTACCTATTCAGTTTATCATATTCCTTTATTTTATAAAAGTTTCAATAATGAATGCTAAACAGTAAATTAATATCTAAAGTATATATAAGGATCATCAGTAAACTCTACAAAATTCATGTCTAGCACCCCAAATGTCTGAATCCTATTACGAGAAAAAAATAGATCTTTCTACCACTACACTCACATTCTCAATCTTATTTCTCTCCTCCCCACTCCACAATCCTACCCACTTCCGTTATGTTTTCCCCCTTGATATTTTTAAAATTAGGGGTATTAGCTACTTCTCTTTTTCAGTAAGTCCTTCGGCAATCTTTTGTACTGGTGTGTCTGGAGCAGTGGATTTTTTTGGTTAATTTGGGAAAACGTTCTTTTGCTGCCTTCAGAATGAAGGCTACCTTGGCAGAGTAAACTGATCTAATGTAAAAATCTATTATATGTGTTTCCCCAGTCTTGGATCAGATGCCCTTGTTGCCTTTATTCACTGAAAGCTCATTCTTCAATCTTTTTAGCTTTGATGAGTTGACTTTTTCTAGTTCACATACTTAAAACATATGACTTGAATGTTTCCTTTGAGGATTAAATACCTTGTCAGTTCTAAATGTTCTCTCTCAATTTACAGAATAAAGTAGTTTTTCAAATCAGGAAAAGCTTTCTTAAGTAGTATTTTATTAAATTATCAGTTTCCATACAGCTTGTCTATTTCCTCTGACACCCTTATTCATCATAGTGGAATTATGTCTTTTTTTTGACTCCCAAACATCTTTTCTTCCTACCCTTCCAATAGGGCCTTCAATTTCCTATTCAGGAATTATCTATGCTTGGTCCTCATGGGATACTGAATTCAAACCCTGTGGAAGACTTTTTATCATATCCTCTCTTTCATTTCCTAAGATCCTTAAGGGACCACATTAAATAAAACTGCCAATTGAACTCTTTCTTCTGGAACTTTGTGTCTTGACAAGGGTAGGAAAAAATTAGTGCATCTTTATTAATTCTAGGGTGACCCAGAGAGATTGTTGAGCCATAGAGATCCTCTGTGGCAACTTGAGAGTGCTAGTTCCAATTTCTTCTTCAGCCTTCTCTATGAGTCTGTGGCATCACTATATCCCATTAAGTTTACTTTCTGCTCAATACAGCCACTGATTTCTGTTGTAAAACAAATAATAATATGTGGTATAGTCATATATGCTATTTTCTACGTGTACCATCTTCTCTTGAAATGTCTTGTTTTGCATTTGCCAATTTTCAATATCACTTTTGCTTTGGTTACTCTTATTCTACAGTAATATTTCCCAAAATTTGTTCTGGGAAACAATGTTTGTAACTCAGTGTTAGCAGATGTTACATTAAAAAAAAAAGAAAGAAAAGAGGGAGGTTATAGTTAAGTAAGTATAGAAATACAGGGATAAATAAAATTAGTTTCTTTTTCTGTGAATTGTGAATTTCTAAGAAAGAATATAGGATGTAACTTTTTCCAAATTTATTTTTAGTATGTATACAGATACAGATTTATCCTGCCATATCTAAAGAAACTAGTGGTCTGTAGAACATAATTTGGGTAATGATATTCTAGATGCTGCTATTTACTGTCTCCAATGAGGACTTTAGTTTCCGTTGAGTTTATAATAGAGCAATGCTATCTCTTTTATTTATTTTTATTACTGATCATTTACTATTTGGTATTCACCTTATTTTTATCCCATCCGTTTGTAATTCTCGTGGTTATCTGCATTTCTTATATAGACTCTGGAAATCTTGTGGCTCGGCTTTTTTAAAAAAAATAATACTACAAAATAGTTTAACTGAGCTAGGGCATTTCAAGTTTTTGAATATGTCCCTGTAATCAAAGTATATGTCAACAGGTATTTCATGTTTCTATTGTTCTTTTCGTAGGTTTAGAGGTCCATTGACATTCTCGATTATTGTTCAGTGTTTCTAACTGTAATTTTCCTGAAGCAGGTAACACAACTCAGTGGTATTTCCTCTTCTGTTTTTGTAACATAAATTTAAGAATCTTGAACTTACATCAATGTGGGCCTATATACTTCTGATGATGATTTATAAGATGTTCTCAGAATACTCCTGAGCCTCAGGGATGAAATGAGAATGTTAAATTATGGTGATTTAGTAGTCCCTCTATGAGATAATTTAAGAAGATGAATTTTCCTAGACTATCTTAGTAATACCTTGATCTATAAAAGAGTGTGTAGCATAGAACTTTATCAACAATCTAAAACCAACTAATCCATAATGTGGCCATGTTGATGTTCTTTCTATTAAACGAATGCCCAATTTTCCATTTTGATATGGAGACAAATAGATCAAGCTGAGACTTAGGGTAAAATAATTTTCCTTGATCACATTCCTGACAGCTAATTCTCCTGAGTGCATTGGTCAAATGAAAGGCAACCGTCAGTGATGAGGTAATAATTGGGAGGAAGAAACAGGAGATGATGGTAAAACAGTCTTATACTAATCGCTTCTCACTTGGCAATCCCACTTTAGAGGATAAATATATTTATTGGCTGATTATAGCTACATTATTCAAAATATAGGAATATTGGAAACAACCCAACTGTCTAATGTTTAGGGAATAGTTAGCAAAAACTATGCTGAGAAGATGAATCTTTAAGAACTAAAATTAAAATGTATTCTATAGAAACAAAGAAAAGTATTGATATGTAAGAAAGAAAATACCTAAGGTAACTTTTATCATAAAATTAAAATACAGAAAATATAGATATAATTAACACAATGAATGTTTTGCACAGGGATAAGGACAAAGCGTATATACTAAAAGAATAATTATTTTCAGTGGAGGTGTTCTTTGTAGTCCTTTGCTTACTAAAGTTAGCTAAGTATAGAATTTAAAAATATCCTTACAATGTCTTAGGCAGATGATTTTATCTGTAGGCAAGCTATATCTGTATTATATTTATATCAGTATATAAACATATATGTCTCTAGTAAGCATACACACATATAGAAACAAACACAGGTATATAAACTTAAGACACTGTTATGAGTAAAAAAGTATCCTAATCTACATGATGCATATTTAGAAGAAATACATAATTGTTTCTCTTTGCATGCTCCATTACCCTATCTGAGCCCAGATACAATGAAGAAGTCCTTATTTCCTCCAGATTGTCTCACGCCACAGAAATGATGAAGGAAGTTAAAACCAAGGTCATCCTAAGTATGTCACGTCAAAAACAATGAGAATACACAGGCACTGGATACACAAAGACAAATATTCTAAAAGCAGAAACTTCTTTAGTAAAAAAAACAGTAATTAATTTTAGCTATGAGTTTTTAAAAATATGGATTCCCAGGCTTAGTGTTTAGAACATCCTACACCAAAATGAACAAATGAAGTTATTTGCGACTGGAAAAAGGAAAGAAGAGGGATAATGAAGAACAGGGTTTATCACAAACAGGACAGATACAGGGGAATATAGAAGCCATCTATATACTTTGAAAATTTCTATGGTAGAATAAAATCTAAAAAGAAGGAGAATGTTAAGATTGTACAGGCTGTTTTGTTATGACTAGGAAAGCATTTGAGAGACAGAAACAAAGTAAAGCAGTCTTCCTCATTAAGCATATATTGCTCTGCTTAAATTTGTTTGAAAAAGCATAGAAATACATGAACTAGTACACTAGGTAAGATCCACTCTTCCCCCCAGTCAGATTGCTGAGGCTAACACAAATCTGATTGATATGCAATCGAAATACGTGACTGTTTTTCCTGATGTCAGCTTTTAACACTGTTGAAATTAAAGGTGAGGTCCATTCTAATGACTCTCAGTGGACTCTTAGGTTGTTATTCATAAAGCTGTCCAAAACCTTTCAGGAAAACAGCATCTGTGCTCTTCATGAGCATGATACAAAAATCCTTTCTTAATCTATCAATAAAAGGCAGCTAAATTAAAAATTCCTTCTTTGTTCTGAGCAGCGATAATTAATTAAGCCCCAACCTAGGAGGAGCTGCAAAGCACTTTATGTAGGGTTACTGGCCTACAGGACTTCTAACTGGGAAGCTGAGTATCTCACTCACCCCCTCAATTTCTTAAATACTCTAATTTTTATATCTACTTGCCAAGCTTTATTTCAAATAAGTTTTTATTAAGCTAATATTATACTAACATTAAAATAATTTTTAAAGAAAGAAATCCACAAACCTGCCACTATACTAAACCTCTTTACTTTGTCCATAGGCATACATAATTTGTAGTTTTAATCACACCATACATAATATAATGGAGCCAGGCTTTTTTAAAGGCATCGCCTAACATTTCCTGACAACATGCTCTGTCAGACTTTCCCAGTGTGCTCATTTAATTAGTACATATTATAAGAAATTCGGTATATGCTAGAGGCCCATCAAAACGTGAAAATTTAATGGATACCACAAAAAGCATACTTTACTTGGAGAATATCATTTTAAGACACTTCATAATTCCCATTTATATGTCACTTTTCATCTTACCTCTTCTCCAGACAGGTAGTAAGCTGAGATTAGTCCACCGACAAAGCGTATATTTACTTCAAAAACAGAAACTTCAGCATTCTGTGGAAACAAAATAAAGGAGGTTCATATATAAATGGTAGTACACAATTGAGAAAAATATCACCGTGATAAAGTGCACGAAATATTTAAATTTTGTTCAATCCTATATGCTTGCCCAGAGAAATTTATACACAAGAGGGAAAAGCCCTGTCTTCTAACAGTGTCAAAACACATGTAAATAGATAAATAATTTTGACTCTTAAAATAACAATTATAAAAATATTTATAAAATGAAGTTATTTCCTCCCTCTATTCAACACTAGATACAATACTCAATATTCTTTGTGCAGATGCGACAGGCCCAGGACATTCTACTTTTCTATTCTGTGTTCTTTTATTTTATTCATTTGCCTGTTTTTCTTCCCGAAAGACCATTCAGACTCTTTATACTTTTGCTGGTAGTTCAACATTATTCTAGAATTCTTCCCACATCATTTTAAAGTAGCACAGCTAGAATGCAAATAGGATTTGAAGTTGGAGTGACTTGGGTTCTAGTGCTGGTTCCCAAATTTTCTGTCTGTGGTCTGGGATGATCACATTTCTCTGAGAAGAAATTTCACCTTTGCATAAAGGAGATTATAATAATATATGTTGTACCTTGTTAAAACAGCTCTTGTATATATCAATAATAGTTTGCTTTTATTATTATTTACAAAGCTCTATATCCTGTGCTAATCTCTACATGGAATATGTCATTTAGTCCTATATCAACTGTGTGAAATAATTGCTATTCTTACATCCATTTTACAAATGGAGACACTGAGATTTATAGTAGTTACTATGACTTTTTTAAGGTCAGACAACTAATAAGTGGTTGAATCAGGATTTAAACTTGACTACTCCGATTCCTGGTCTAGGGCTCTGTTATCCTGACTCCTATATCACCTCACATGATAATGCATCAAGTATCTTTATTAATGGTCATATAATTGTGGCATGTAATTAGTAATTATTGCCAATACTTCTATTATTTTACAATATTTGACTACTACATGGATATGTCCTACATTCTATTACTAGATAATTTAGCACAGCTAACCTACAATAGATGGTAGGTACACTTTGTTTCCGAACCAAACTTGGGTCCGCTTGCCCACACACACTAAAGCCAATCTACTGACACCATGTCGTGTGTGGTAAAGGAGAGTACAAGGTTTACTGCAGGGCACTAAGCAACAAGAATGAGCAGCGCGTGCTCAAAAGACCGGAATTCTCGATGGCTTTCAGGGGAGGGGTTTTAAAGGCAGTGTGAGGGAGGGGCTGCAGGGTGTGCGATCAGCTCGTGCACCATTCTCGGATTGGTTGGCATCAAGGTGAAATTTCAAGCGTCATCAACCTTCTGGTTTCAAATGGTCTAGGGTCTATGTGCTTGTGGTCAGCAGTTTTCATCTGGTGTGGGCTTGCTTCCTGTAAAAACAACATAGGAATGTGTGCCAGGCCTTTATGTATATCTTTCAGGGGACTGGGAGCTCGGTGATTCTGCGATGTGGCAGATTTATAGTCTAAATTGTTACCAGTTTCCTGGCCCAACAGCTATTCTTTGTTTCTACATCTTCATATTTCCTGATCATTAACTCTTCAGCCAGCCTTTTGAGGCTCAGGGGACGCCTAGAAGACTAAAGAAAAAGCCTTTTGCTTCAGAGGATAGGGACACAGGGGCTTGTGTATGGTTTCAGCTTCAAGCTTTTGTTAGCTTCTTTTCATGTCCATTAGGCCTACCCAGTAATTGTTCACTTTTGCCTGGTATCAAACAATTCGCTGAAATCACAGGGGCTAACAGCAAACTAATATATGGAGTCACATATCCAGCAGATGAGCTTAGTCACAATCATCTGAGACATTATTTCCTTTAACAAACATTTATTAAGCAACTACTATGTGTCAGGCACTGTCCTAGGTTCTAGGGACGGGGCAATGAAGACTCATAAGGTCCTCAAACTCATGGAGTCTACATTTTAGTGGGCGAAAACAATTCCAGAAGGAAAAAAAGAGGTATATTTTCTTTAATTTCCACATGCTCTCTCTAAAAAGGTATAAGGATCTAACAAATTAAAGCTAAGTAATTGCTTAAGTTAAAAAAAATTTTCAAAAAATTTCTTGCAAAAGGAAGGTCATGAATATTACTTGGGAGAGACACATACTAGGCCAGAGTTAGGCAAAAGCATCATAATATAAGACTCTGGTGAGTTCGTTCAATTGTATTTCATAATTTGTAGTATGCACCTAATACAATTTGATTAAAGTACTTTACATGGGAACAATTTATCTGTGATGTGTATTACTCTGAATGAGTATTACATAAATATTGGTAAAAGCTTTAATATTCCACAAAATTACTGATAAGGAAAGAGGAAGCAAATCGTTAATTTGTTTTGGCTCACACAGCTATACTTCTTATGTCTAAAGGTAACAATGTCTAATAATAAAATCTAATAAATAAAACCCTCAAATCCTATCACTCTCAATTGGTACTTGTGTTTTTCAGTTTCTAAACCTAAGAATAGTCCTCCACATTTCTGCCTACTGAAGTCTGTTAAGATGATTTTATATTCTTATTCTAGCTTTGGCTTCATTTGATATACATTCTCTTTTCCTCCTATGAAAATTTTGGACAATCAGGACTTTTATATAAACATCTGATGAAAATTATTGCATGGTAGAAGACTGAGCCATGTCAAACACCATCATAAATACATCTTCAGCAAGATATCAGTCACCTACTGGGTACAACCAGTTATTGATCCAGCAATGTATTCTAGAACCTAAATTCTATTTATCTTCCGCTGTCTGTAAGATATTGAGAGACGGTTTTGCAAAGTGCCATGCTCGAGGTCAGTGCTCTGTTTTTTGAATTTCTCGGATCTAACAGTTTGGTGAGCCTATCCAAGAAGCAAATCTGGCTTGTTAGTGAATCCATACAGGTTCCCAGTTACTTGTGTTCTTGTCTTTAAAGATCTCGCTCAGGAAGTCACATCACCATTAGTTGTATTCAGTAGTCATCATATCTACCTTCTTTTGAAAACCAAAATTACATTTGAATTCCCAGCATATAATTTTTTCTACTTTTTTTTTTTCAAAGTTAAATCTAAATTATTTAGAAACCTTAATTTGAGAGCTCTTAACATTTTGGGTTATATTATGTTTTAGGTCAGAAAACTGAAATTTATACACTTTAGGTCACTCTTTACAGATCCTTTGATGAAAAACACTAAGAAGATAAAAACATAAATTGGCTGGCTAGACTGGGGGCAGCAGACTACCAAAACACTACCTTAGAGTCAGAAAGACCTGGGACTGAAGGTTGGTTCAGGAGCCCACTGAGTGCAAGATCCAAGGCAAGTCACATATTCTCTCTGAGCCTTGGTTTTCTCATTTGTAAAAAGGGACAGTGCATTTCTTACAAGGCGCTACAAAGTCCATGAATGTAAAGCACCATGCACAATGCCTGCCACAGGTAAAGTACTCAATAAAATAAGTGCCATTACCACTGCACAAAAGCTCAGCTTAAGTAAACAAATAAGGCCTAGCTTCCTCAGGGGTTCTTGGAAAATCAGAAACTCCAGAATCACAATCTTCTAAATACTAGAATGCAAACTGATACACCTTCTCTGACTCTCATGGGAGTCAGGTTTCAAATCCTCTTTTGAAATACAGTATCCTGACCAAGCTTCCTTTAGGGCTTGATTTAATTTATACAATATCTGGGTTTTCAAAAGTGAACTTCTACAATCTGAGGGTTTGAGGCCAATTTTATAAACTTCTGACTCTGATTTCCATTAAAATAAGCTTATTAAATCTAAATGAAGATATGCATCCTATTAACATTCATGCAGCATTTTTTAAGATGTTCTAAAACTTTTCCAGTGATTTACCCTAATGACAGGAGAGGGGTCAGGGCAGGCAGAGAACAGTATGTAAAGGAGGGAAGCCCCAAACAGCCTGCAACACTAAAATCTTTTGTATTTATCTTAACAATGTAGATTCTGTAGTCTCCTTCAATCTGTGTTTGTTTTAAATGAGATTAAATCCCTTAAATCTTTAAGTAAGGTCACATTCCAGGAATATGCCCCATGTAGTCCATGGCTTCTAGTACATAGCTGTATGTGAGCACCAGTTTGAGAAGCAGATCCAGTCTTTGTTTAAACTGCACGCACCTGCTAGTTAATATCACAACTGATGAGCAAGTGGAAGGTGGATATTTTTGGCTTAAGGCCTACCCACAAAACCATGCAGACTGGAGAAATTGCTCTTTCACTTTGAGTTTCCTCTACCAACAGCCTTTGAATCAAAGAACACACTTAACCAGAATCATACATAAATTTAATAAAATATATGGTATAATTAAGTTTACATCTAAAATCAAGAGGTGAAATCATGGAAAAACTAGGCTTCACTACTTATCTCTCATATTGCCTTAGGTGTCTTAGACTGATAATTTCCACCTTAAGTTTATCCCTTTCCTTAGTATTGCTGTCCTCTGGCTTACTATACGTATATGTAAAATTATGAGATAAAGTGATAAAGCTTGCTAAAATGGAAAAAAGTTTAATTCAATAAACCATTTTGTATGGCTCCCTCCTCCCATCCTTCACGTCATCCTCCATCTCTCTACTGGGAAAGGTGTCCTTCAAATAAACAGATCAGGAGCTCACAGGCATGAAGAATCTAACCATATCCAGACAAGAGGGAAAGTGAACACTTCAAAATCCCTGTTTCAACCTGAGTGCCTAAAAGATCAATCTCTTACAAGATAGTATTTTAAGTAACTCAGAGAAATTTATTAGGTTGTATTTTTTATAAGCAACTTATTTACCAAAATTATCTATAAAATGATAGATTTTAGTAGATTTTAGTAAGTGAAATAATGGACTTGACCATTTGAATAACAAATTTAGGTTGGAGAATGGATTCAGCCACAGTTTTTGACTGCAGAACTATACAGGCGCAGACTTTCCTTGAAGAATAGATATATTGTTTCTTTGCACCTTCAGGCCTTATGATAATTATTTAGAATCAAACCTGCATCAAGTTTAAGGAATTCTCCTTAATTCTTAACTTATGATTCCATACAGCAGGGCAGGTCTGATTGATTGCATTAAATTGAAAAAGACTTCTTGGAAAAGAACTTTCATTTTCAGAAATATCTTAATCCTCTTCTCAGTGTTTGGTCCCAGTTATTAGAGGTTTTTTTTAAAGAGTATTTCTCTGAGCCCTAAGATCAGAGAATACTTCTTTGCTAGCTATTCCTCCAAACTTCCTGTCAGCTTTCTGCTCAATGAACTATAAGCGAGGAGCAAGCAAGAAGCGTTAATAACAACTGTCCCACTACAAACCAATGCAATAACTGTTTAATAACAATTGCTCCGCTACTAACATATGGTAACTATGCTTTACCTTACTGAGAACCAGTGGAAACATGACACTTTACAAACCCATTGCTTAAAGACAGGTTATTGCCTATAAGCCTTGCCTATGTTTAGGCTTAGCATACACATTCATTTATAAATGGTACTTTAAAGTATGTGTTGTATTAACATTCTGAGGATTACAACTCCTTTTAACAGATTAAATTGCAACATTAAACTTTATAGCTTAGTATAACATATGTCTGAGCAGCTTTTAACTTCATATTTAAGTAACGTGATAAATCTCTTTAGATGAACAAAGTGCAAATTCTTTGGGCCACAAAGATAGGCAAAATCAACATCTTCTCTCTGTCAGTAGATTGGTTTTACCACGAAGGTCCAGAAGGACCCTCAAGTAGCAGTCCAATCTACATA
Organism: Eubalaena glacialis; assembly: GCF_028564815.1. Classification (NCBI taxonomy): domain Eukaryota; kingdom Metazoa; phylum Chordata; class Mammalia; order Artiodactyla; family Balaenidae; genus Eubalaena; species Eubalaena glacialis. The sequence continues at coordinate 42,454,232 of NC_083727.1, read as the reverse complement.
TCACTAATTATGGTCAGAGGGAACAGATCAGTATCCTTATAGCCAAAACCCAAATCATCACCCTTGGCAGACACTGATTAGCATTCGGATAGAAAATATTAAATAACTCCATTCGATAGGATAATTAACTCAGTTATCTGCACCATTAGGATGTAATGCTGCTCTAAAACAGAGCTTTAACAAGAGCAAGACTAAGGCAAATGTCACTTCTTTCATGCTCCATGGCATGGAGCTCTGGACCTAAGCCAAGAACTCATTCAGGCATTCAAGGAGATTCAAAGTTGCTTTTTGAGGTCAATTTACAACCTTCAGATAGAGAACCCTACAGCTTATTTTTCTGAAAAGTAGGATGGCATTCTGGTTGGATAGGAGAAAAATCTGGATCTTTAAACTAAAAAATAAAGTCACTGTTGCCACCAATACCTCTGTTATCTAAAACTAAGGTGTTCATTACAATCAAAAGCACAATCCAGGTGCTTGTTAAAGATCAGTCTCACTGTGTTGCTAGTTAGTGTCTGGAACAAGCTACTCATCTAGGCTTTGTCATTCTCAAAGCTCAGCCTGTCATACAGAGATATCACTTTACCTCAATGGAGAAAAATGCTTTTTAATTTTCATATAGCTCTGATTTTTACTGAAGGTTTATATAAGAAATTGTTATCTGCAAAAAATGTCTATATAGTCTATAAAATTCATTACTGAAGACAGTTTTCAATATTTCTCATGGAAGGATCGAGGTAATTAATACTTCTTTAAAGTCACAGTAAAGAGGAGGAAGCTCAGAACTGAATTTGGAAACACCCAAATATAAAACTCTTGATCATTTGTTCTTATGTTAGTGATCTTCCTGTATTAGGAACCACCACAAATCTGTTCTGGAAGGTTAGGTGAAAACAAGCAGATCAACTGCACCTGAACTCCAGATCATTTCTAACTACATAAAAATATGACACAATGCAGCTACCCTTGCACTCTGTCAGCTTGTCTCCTAGCTGAGTCTAGCACAGTTTGTCAGGAAGTAGGACAAGATAACAACGTCTCAATCATTTAATTAATCTTTATTGAATACCTATGGAACAACGTAGCCTAATGAGTACTGAGATATTAAGATTACATGCCTAACTTTGAGGGACTCAAATTCTCTGGCTGCCTATATATTTCACAACTCTTTGCATTTCCTCTCCATTAAAAACAGGGTCATTGAGTTAGGCAGACTTTATTCAAAACACAGCTCTTACTTGCTGCATGATTTGGGGCAGATTAGTTAACTACCTCTTCATTTATAAAAATAGGGAAAACACCACTTACCCTCTGTAATTTGTCACAAAGACTGAATCAGATAACCTATGAAAAAAATCACCTAGCATAATACTTGGTAAGTCTTAGTACTCTTTAAATAGCCATTTCCTTTGTCCTTTCTTCATTCCTAAAAAACGTGGCCTGAGCTCGGTATTCTGACTACTATTCATGCTATATAAGCTCCATGAGGATAAGTACCTGAGAAAAGTTATTTAGTATATAATTAATGCATGCATGAATTAATGAATGAATAATGAGTAATTAAGGATCTGTTTTAGATTCCTTGTCCTAGGATTACTTTGAATGAAAACCAGAAAACTCATCCACTGGAGTCTACCCTTAGAGTTTTCTGCCCAGACCTCTGTGCCTCTAGATACTTGGAATAAATACAAAGCTCCACCTGAAGCCCTTGCTCCTCCATATTATCCCCAGTGATTATTTTAAGTCAGCTATTAAAGCCATTTGAACTCTGTACTACCAAGTATGCAAATTCAATCAACTTGCTATGCCTTAATTAAAAGAAAATGAGTTTTAGTTAATGACAGTATAAACCAATAAAAAACATTTACTTTACACCTTTAAGTGATGCAAATTGAATATTTCACATATAAATAAATTTATTCTTGACTCTAAGATTTGTTTATACTCAGGAGCACCACAGGATAAACCAACTCTCAACAATAGTGGCTCTACTTCAGTTTCGTTGTTATTTTTTCCCTTGCAATAAATTTGGATGCATTAACTTTTTTTTTTGCAATACCTTCCTACTGTCAATTAAAATACTTTATCAGGAAAAAGCGTTAATTTGAAAACAAGCAATAATTTATCCAGGCTGGAATGCTACTACACGTTATCCATAAAAATAAGTTTTCTCTGTCTCTGTTTAAGCTTTTCCAATTTCTCCTTCCTTTGGATAAATGGGAAAAAATTTTCAGCGTTTTCAGAAAAAAAAAAACGGTGTAATTGTTGACATAATCACTTGAATCTGTGGGTAGAACGAGTGACTATAAGACAAATTCTCTAATGGGACATAATAAAACCAACCAGAAAACTGTAAGTTTAGGATTAGGAGATGGGACTTGCCCGGTTGCACAGTGGTTAAGAATCTGCCTGCCTATGCAGGGGACACGGGTTCGATCCCTGGTCCGGGAAGATCCCACATGCCACGGAGCAACTAAGCCCATGTGCCACAGCAACTGAGCCTGTGCTCTAGAGCCCGAGAGCTACAACTACTGAGCCCGTGTGCCACAACTGCTGAAGCCCGTGCACCTAGAGCCTGTGCTCCAAAACGAGAAGCCACCGCAATGAGAAGCATGTGCACCGCAACTAAGAGCCACAACTACTGAGCCTGCTTGCCGCAACTAGAGAAAGCCCACGAGCAGCAACGAAGACCCAACGCAGTCAAAAAAAAAAAAAAAAAATGATTAGGAGAGTAAATCAAGATAGCTGTCCTGAATTTATATTTGTTATTAATTTTGATATGGGAAGTATTATCATTTGGATATTATTGATAAACTTTTATATTTTTAAAGGAAAATATGGCAATACCCAAAGAAAGAACTGCAACAAGTATGTTTCAAGACCTTTCAAATTAGGAATAGTAAAATAAACAGAAATTCGAGACATGTGACTATGACTTTTTAAAGTATATTTTTAAAGTATATTTTGAAGGGTATAGCCCAAGACTATCAATAACAGTTTTAAAATGATATTTTACATAAAAATCTTTCAACTCATTGAATAAAATCTTATAAAAATACAATTTTAAAGAAACAAAGCTCAGTATCTTAGCCATCACTCAACCTATACTCTAATCCCTTTATCTTACAAGTAAGGAAGCCAAAGAATTTGCTCTTCTTCGCTTCTAAATACTCTGGGCTTCCCTGGTGGTGCAGTGGTTAAGAATCCGTCTGCCAAGGCAGGGGACACAGGTTTGAGCACTGGTCCAGGAAGATCGCACATGCCACAGAGCAACTAAGCCCATGTGTCACAACTACTGAGCCTGCGCTCTAGAGCCCGCGAGCCACAACTACTGAGCCCAAGTGCCACAACTACTGAAGCCCGTGCGCCTAGAGCCCGTGCTCTGCAAAAAGAGAAGCCACCGCAATGAGAAGCCCGTGCACCGCAACGAAGAGTAGTCCCCACTCGCCGCAACTAGAGAAAGGCCACGCACAGCAACAAAGCCCCAATGCAGCCAAAAATAAATAAATAAATATATAAAAATAAATAAATAAATACTCTGATATCCTCTATTAGATTCCCTCTGCTTCCTAATAGGTCCCCACGGTCCATGGAACACATTCATGTCACCCGGTCATGGTCTGAGGCCAGCCAACTGCCTTCTGTTACCTTGTCTATTACCTTGAGAGGCCTTTTTGCTTAGTCCTTTTAAATAAATGATTCCAGAGTTTCTCAGACTACCACTGGGCACGAAAGCAAAGAACTGCTGCAGTATTTGGGGGAGGTTTGGGGCAGCAATGCTACATGTGCCAGACAAGGGACCTGGACACTATTCGGGTCTAGTGTCACTAAAGTCTACTTTCCCGTCTTCCATCATTAGACTCTGGAAGAATCTAGTTCTCATTCCCCTACCTTTCTGGAGGCGAGGGGCAGTGGAGGGAACACATTCTCCATTCTCTCCTCCATATATAAGCTGAAGACAAGCTCATTATTATTTACTGGTAGGTAGCTAAATTTACTCAAAAATAACAAGGCAGGAAAAAAGTATTATTAAGAAACAATAAACCCTCAGAAGGAAATCTAATTTTTTGTTCATTGCCTTAATTTTTCACTCAGTTCTATTGATAATATCCAAGCTACCAGACGTCATGTTCAACCAAAGAGCTGTAGAACCTTACAAAATCACTTGCTCCTTGGGCCTGTTTTCTCATATTTAAAATAAAAAGACTGAACACATCAATCTCCAAGGTCCCTTTGTATTGGAATACTGTCTCCTTTATATTCTAAATTCAATTATAAGGCAGATTAAGCATAGACTCATCTGCTTGTACTTTAAGTCAGTGATCTCCAAAATGGGGTACATATGGCAATTAATTAGAGGAGTAGGAACAAAACATTAAAACTTTTAATTTATATACGTTTTTAATCCAAAGAGGTAGGAAAAAGACTCAGCTTTATGCTACCTTTATACTCTGAACGATGTTGGTATTCTCACTTGGTCTGTGGGAGAACAAGAGCTCCACAAAGCAGAGGGGTCAGCAGGGAAACACCCTTTCTTTGTCCATTCTCAACATACAGCATGTTACTTGTGATTGGTTATGGAGATTTACAGATATTATCGAATGCTTACCAGATAGACAAGAGGCTTACAAGAATATCTGCAAAGTAATCTCAGATTAAAAATAATACCAATAGTGAAATAAGTGAGGCAGAGAAAGACAAATATCACATGATATCATTTATATGTGGAATCTAAAAAAATGATACAAATGAACTTATTTATGAAACAGAAATAGACTCACAGACATAGAAAACAAACTTATGGTTACCAAAGGGGAAAGGGGGAGGGATAAACTGGGAATTTGGGATTAACAGATACATACTACTATATATAAAATAGATAAACAACAAGGACCTACTGCATAGCACAGGAAACTATATTTAGTATTTTGTAATAACCTATAATGGAAAAGAATCTGAAAAAGAATACACACACACACACGTGTATATGTGTGTGTGTGTATGTATAACTGAACTTAAAAAAACACCAATAATGCAAACATAAGTGAATGACTCAAAAACACCAGGGTCAATTTTTCCTGTTCTTAAAACAAGCTCTCTGTCAACCTCATTACAAGGTAAAGCAATGACTGTGGAATTAGATTAGCTCTGACAAGATGTAGTCCTCCTTAATTATCAAGAAGTAGTATTAGAAGAGTCCACTGTCCTTAATTATGAACCTTTTCCTTGGCGTACAGTGGGTATTGAGGTTTGTTAAAAATGATAGTACATATACGAAATTAAAAAAAATATTTCATATATAAATTGACAAAAGGTTATACTGGGAACTCCCTGGCAATCCAGTGGTTAGGACTCTGAGCTTCCACTTTAGGGGGCATGGGTTCAATCCCTGGTCAGGGAACTAAGATCCCTCATGCACATGATGTGGCCAAAAGAAAAAAAAAAGTTTAAACTGATAAGGGTCTACAATCAACAAAGGTTATAGCCTTATTTATGGGAAAGTAGATGCAGCTGCTCCTGGATGCATGTGGAGCGTTGAGAGGAGCTACTTCATGGTATTACTGACTCGGCAGCCATCTTGTTTGGCCAAGTGGCTTGCAGGGGCTTTAAATGGACACTAGCCCCTCATGCAAGAGTGTGCCCTCGATTAACAGCCCCAGAGTCCCAAGCAAATGTCAGTTCCTGATATGACTCCCTCTGTGATCATGTCTCCCCCACCTCCCAGGGCCTTCCCCTTGCATGCCCCTTAGAAAAGACCACTGTGGAGCTTACCAATTGGTTTGAATTGACCAATTTGGCCTTAGCTTTGGAACCCCAAAGCACTTCACCTACCCTAATAATGGCATGTGCCCCAGGTCCTGTCTTTCTGTCTGTCTGTACTCTGCCTTGACCTCCTTATGTGCCCCCTGCAGGTGAGTCATGTACCTTCTCAGGACCTGTTAAGTAATAAACTTCTTTATTTCAATTTCTTTTGTGGTCTTTCATTGAACTGCAGCTCACCATGACACCCTGGGCTCCATTTAACAAATGTTCATCTAACAAAGTCACAATAACGCACCATGGTGCAGTGCAAAAGCATGAACATTGGAGTCACACAGACCCGTGTTAGGCTCACAGCCCTGACACACAACTAGCTGTGTGGTCTAGATAAGCCTCTGAGGCTCCGATTTCTAATCTGTAAAGGTGTGAAAATAATACCCATCTCACAGGGTTGTTGTGAGACTTGAACAAGAATACTTGGCACATGTAGGTCTTAATAAATATTAATTTCTTTTTTCTTACTCTTAGTTTGCCAAAAAACAAAGGCATGGACTTGTGTAGTAAGGGAGGGCAAGTTAAGAATATAGTATGATAGTACTTAAAACTGCATTATTTGTTTCTGCTAGGGTACAGTACAATAATCTGCCCCACAAGAGAATTTATTTATGTTAACTGAGATTTAAGAACTGAATTGGCAGCTTTTTTTAACTTACCATATTAAAATTTAGATTTTCGTCAACCCATGCTTTTGCCTCTTCAAATTCGTCTTTCATTTTCATAATAAAAAGTGTATCTAGGGCATCTACTATTGTTGCTCCTTGGATATTACCTGAAAATATCAGAAAAATATTTACTCAGTAAAACACCTTTGACAGATCCATACATGCACATTGACCATACCTTGGAAAGCAAGTGGGTAATACTGAATTTACTGGTAAACAAGAATACTGAACACAGTCTAAACATCTTTCAGTGAAAGAAAATTTAAAAGTTGCATCAAAACCAAACTAAAAATAATCACAGGCTATAGATGGGTACACTAATCTTTAAAGTCTCTTCTGAGTTGCAGAAAATAAATCTCTTAGAAATTTCATTTGGGATTGCATTCTCTAGCAAGAAAAAAAAAAAAAGACCTGAAACCAAGGAGCAACACACTTATTAATTTTAATGTAATTACATCAAAGTGCACCTGTGCAAAACTCTTTAAATATAATTAGATCTAAAATTGTTTAGTGATAGCTCTAAGAAATCATTACTCAAAACTGGAATTCTACCCCCTCTTTTTGCAGCCCTGACTGATCCTAACCTCTCCTCCCATCCTCCTAGCCAGTCCTGACTCTCATTTATTTCCTCTGAACTCCCTCAGCAGGAAGACTTTACATTGCTCTTGCACTCACCACTTTCTGTCTTCCATTATAACTACTTATATGCATCTCCTTTTAGTCTGTAAACTTCCTTAGAATAGAGAAGGCATGTCTTATTCACCTCCACATTCCATACTAAGAGACTCAGTATGTTTTTAAGGCTTAATAATAAATTTAAAAACCATCACTGTATTAACAGAGAGCCAAGTAATCTCTTTGATAAAGACTCTGGCAAAGTTACACAAAACTGACTTCTTAATACTATGAACAACTTTCATAGAGATAAAAGCAAAAATAGAATTAAAATTTTTTTAAAGTTATAGTAAACAATAAAAAATTAAGACCTTTGAGTCTGCATGAAGTTTCTGAGTTTCTCTCTTCAATTCCTACCTCCCATCACCCATGTTAACTAGTCACCGTGTCCTCAAAAACACTACTCTAGTAACATCTGAAATTACTTGTACTGCCACGACTCCAGGTGTGGCTCTTTTCATCTCTAAAGTGTGTCACTGTGATAGACCAGCCTTTTCCCCACTCTTCCAGCTCTCCCTAACTGTTCCTGCAATGCCTTTCTCCCTACCAGAGAGCCTATGGTTCTTCAGAACTTCCTATGAATATCTATTGAACCACCTAGTGCTTTGATAATTCACTATCTACACATATGTCTTCTGCACTAGGTCATGAACTTTGCAAAGACTTGTATTGTGTTTATTAACACCAGTGCTGGAAAGAGAGCCAAACACATGGAAGGTCCTAAATAAATGGAAAAGCATAATGGGGTGATTAGGAGCAGACTCTGACCTTGGCCACATGTGGGTTCAAGTCCCAGCTCAGCCAGTTAGTAGATGGCTAACACTGGGCAAGCTGTTCTCTCAGCTTCATATTTCTCATCTATAAAATACATATAATAATGAGGTTAAATGAAAGGTGTACAAATGGCACGTGGCACATAGTGTCAGCTGATATTGTTGTTATATGATTTGATACTATTTAACACCTTTAGTTAAAGTATAGAAAGTCACCTTTTCTATGGTGAATTCAGAAGCATCAGACCAAGGTTCCCTCCTCTTCATCCTGTTACTTATAGACAAAATTGTGGGAACTGAAGAGGAACTGAGTTCAGTGAGAAGGGCACTGGGTAGCTCTGTGACCCAAGGAATCTACCTTACACTTCTGTTACCTAGCTTCTGCACCTGCACGATGGGAATGTTATTAATACCTAGAGTACTAATCACAGAGGGATGCTGTGAGGACCAAAAGCAATAAAATGATGCCAAAGTGGATAAATGGAAGTTTAAATAACTGATGACTCCATCCTCACTTTCTCTTCCACTGCACAAACAGGAGAAATTTAGAGCCAAAGTTGAGAGTCACTGAGATACAGTGAAGGTCACCACGGCTGGCTGCCTTGGCCAGCTTATTGATAAAGACACAGCTTTTACCTGACAGGAAGCAGTTAATGCAGCCAACAAATGCTCCTCTGCTTGGTACCACATGGGAGCTGAAAATCATGATACTGTGCCCATATCCATTAAATAAGGATCTCTGGAAGTGTGCCTCAGGCATCAGTATTTTTTCAAGGGATGCAGGTGGTTCTAAAGTGCAGCCAGTGCTCTGTCTGAAGGACACACTATGCACATTCCCTGCAGACAACTCCATCAGGTATGCAAGTTTCCTAGCAACACAGTCTGGAGGATCACACAAACTTCTTCCATCACCCACAAGTTCAGTCAACTGGAGAGAAGTTACTGTCAGTAAGAAGCCAAAGCACATTCTACTCACCAAACAAACTGCTTGAATGGCCTCCTTTTGATACAGGCTTCAGTTCATTTTTTCCCCAGGCATAACGTTTATAATTATTCCAAGCATGTTTCATCATCTGAGAAAAGAAATGAAAATGGGATTATATTTTGAATTTGAGATGTTTTTGCTTCAAAATAGATCATATATTGAAGACCTAAAGGTTAAAACATTAAAACTCACTGCTTAGTTAAAAGGATGATAATTAAAAGGGTGACAAGGGTATGAATAAGCTGGAACACACACATAACACACAAATACACATCATCCCTTTATGTTTACAAACGGAGATTTTTTTAATCCATTTAATCCTATTTCATATACATATCATTTTCAAAAGTCAGTTCTCAGCAACAGAAACTTAGCTTATCATAAAAGGATGAACCATTCTTAAATTTATCTATTTCATCCTCATGATGCATTAAATCTGCAAAGACTGCATACTTAAAATTCACATTTTTGCATAAGGTTCTCTGTACTTAGTATATAGACAAATATCCAAAAGTTATGACTTTAAACACTTTGATGTATCTTGACCAAGTCTATATGGAGAAGTATTTTTAAATATCTATAGGAAATGAAAAAAAGAAACTCTACGGGTATACACAGATTTTGGAAAACTTCAGCTTAATATAATTAATCTTTAATTGCATACATATCTGTGTACACATATGTAACTGAAGACTAATTCTATATATTCCCAACCTAGACTCCTTGTACCAGGAATGTTTTTAAAGTCCCAAACTCTCTGCCATAAATTAGTTGTATACCTTTTTTAATTTTAACAAAATTAATTTATCTACATATAATGAAAACCAATCAATTTCTCCTGACTTATAAACTAAGTTCTGACCTATTGTGCTAGATATTAACTCTAGCAGAAAGTGAATAATTTTCAAGGGGAGAAATTGTTCTCTAAGAGCCTATCAAAGTTATACAAAAATTTGTATAACTATTGTGTAATAGTTGTACAAATTTTTTTCAATGACTCCAAGAATATACTGTAGATAATTATTTTTGTATACTTTTAAAAGGGTTGAGGACTCCTCACCTGTCTAGAATTTATTCATGCCACTATTCCCAATCCATTAGCAACAGTAATTAAAATATGGATATCTGGAAATATTCTAATCTGGCTCCATATTTTAAAATATCTTAAAAAGCATCACATAAAGTTATAAATACTATGTAAAGGCTGTTTATCACTAAAAATCTGCAGTGAGATCAATACAATTTTATTAATAAGAAAGCCTTCATATGTCCCTGAAAACAATAATGCACATCTTTCTTTAATCAATTTGTATATTTTCTTCCTATCTCACCAGTACTGCTACTAATAATAGCTACCAAAAAATCTGTACTATCTGCTGGGTACTCTGCTAAATGCTTTAAATTCAGTATTGTATTCAATCCTTGTTATAACATTATGAAATGCATTGTATTATCATTGTTTGGTAGATGAAGAAACTGAGACTTTTAGAAGTGAAAACACAAACAACTTTACTCAAAGTCATGACATTTCTCCACGGCTGTGGAGCCAGTGTTCATCCCTGTGTTGGCCTGACTCCAAAGCCAACGGCATTAACCATACACTGCATCAACTTCCTTTAATGAGTCGGCAACAGAATCTTCCTTTGATGAATCAGATTGCTGATCTTCTAACAATCAATAGAATGTGTATATTGTAGTGTTTTTGAGATTTTCTCTTATAAATTAATTTCGTTGGAAAGTATAAAAGGTTTGAAGGTAAAATAACCTGATTTATAATCCCTATCGTATCACCAATTAGTCTCATAATCATGGATGAGTCACAGTTTTGCGAGACTTTCTTTATCTGAAAACTTGGGATCATAATTCCTCACAGGGTGGCATGTAAGGATTACATGAGCATGGCCTGTGTGATGGCTCCCGGCACACATGGCGAATAATCACACGCTTATTGAATTTTAAGCCTATATTGAGATCAATTAAATTCACATCACAGAAACAGAAACCAATGAGCCTCTGAAAAGACTAGGTACATGAACACTAGGTATAAAAACACCTTGAGATTACATCTCAATTTGACTTGGTTTTCCCATTAAATGTATTGTATTTGGTAAACTCTTCATTCCTATTCCAAGGATAAATTCAAAAGCTTTTGGAATACACCTGATGCAAGAACAGAAAAAAAAAATGTTATGATGATTTGCTTCAGCTCCAAGTCTGAATCGAAACCAGTGCCATGTACTATTAATAACTCAAAGACAGCATAAAGCTTTCCTATAGAAGACTGTTGTCAAAAATTATCATTTATACAATGTACCACTAGAAGAGAACCTCACTGAGTTACCACTGTAGTATATATTAACTTTCCTTATCTCTTTTTCTCCCAAAGAGAAAATTTGACACCAATTGCTTATCTGCCTGCATTTCAAAAGCTGCTGTGACCCGTTTCTCAAAATGGCCTCCTCATCCCATGGGATTTCTATGTGCAAAGTCAGAAAAGAAAAAGAAAACAATGTGGTCAAAGTGCCCTGTATGGAGCTCTAAGAGTGGTTTCTCCAAGAATCTGTGAAATGAGGAACAGCCATATTGTTCATGGATTCCAGTGGTTGGTCACCTCTGGAAATGATTTACCACTTTAAAGCCAAATAAGACTTCATGTGTGTGTTTGTGTCTGTGTGTGTGTAGAACAACAATGAGATTAAATTCACAGATCATACATAAAATCAACTTTGTAACTCAGATTTACGACATACAAATATTTGAAAGCATCAAAATGCTACTAGCCTCTAATTTTACAGTATTAAGCCACTAGCCAGCTAAGGGACCATGAGAATGAAAGCATTTACTCTTTCCAGACTCAGTATGCTCATGAGCTGACAGCACAAGAAGGTCACTTTTAAAATTCAACTACAAAGATGTCCATAGATAGGATTAATCCTTCACCTTCATAGGCTCCTTCATTTTGTTTTGTAGTCTTTCATCACTTTAATTAGGGTTAGACAGCCTGACATCCGAAGTAGGAAGATTAAAACAGGCCTAAATTCCATGTTGATTAGGATTTCAAACTCCATACTGAAACCATAATAAAAAAAAGATAAATTGAAAACAAACCAAAGATTTTTGTTTGAATTTTATTTTTTCCTGAATATTCATATTTGCATTGGTCATACAGCTAACATACAGTGTGAAGGGAAATAAATGAGATTTTGTAATAGTAATCCTTTGTTTTGACCCAGAGAAGCTGGAATTAGGCATGAAATATCCAAAAAATAGCATGACTTCTCCTAGACTCTATGCTTATCGAAGATCCTTTGATTAGCACTTTGTTATCAATTGGCATCAGGGCTGAGTAATTAGTGCCACTTATTGAGTGTCTGCTACACTATGCATGATAAGATGCTAAAGAACTAGCAGGGAAATGTACATGAGTCTATCATGCTTATAATCTAATAGATTAGATGGAAGCTTAACGTTTTCCCTTCTTACACACTCACAAATGTTTATAAATATGAGAACAATAAGAAAAACAATTAAATGTTGTGCATAACTCCATGAAAGGATGCTCAACATCACTAATCATTAGAGAAATGCAAATCAAAACTATAATGAGGTATCACCTCACACTGGTCAGAATGGCCATCATCAAAAAGTCTACAAACAGTAAACGCTGGAGAGGGTGTGGAGAAAAGGGAATCCTCTTGCACTGTTGGTAGGAATGTAAATTGATACAGCCACTATGGAGAATAGTATGGAGGTTCCTTAAAAAACTAAAAATAGAGCTACCATATGATCTAGCAATCCCACTCCTGGGCATATATCTGGAAGATGAAAACTCTTAATTCGAAAAGATATATGAACCCCAATGTTTACAGTGGCACTGTTCACAATAGCCAAGACATGGAAAAACCTAAGTGTCTATCAACAGATGAACAGATAAAGCAGATGTGTTATATATATACAATGGAATATTACTCAGTCATAAGAAAGAAGTAATGCCATTTGCAGCAACATGGATGGACCCAGAAATTATCCTACTAAGTGAAGTCAGAGAAAAACAAGTATCATATGATATCAATTATACGTGGAATCTAAAAAAATGATACAAATGAACTTATTTACAAAACAGAAACAGAGTCATGGACATTGAGAACAAACCTATGGTTCCCAAAGGGGAAGGGTTGGGCAGGGATAAATTATAGGAGTTTGGGCTTAACAGATACACACTACCATATATAAAACAGATAACAAGGACCTACTGGACAGCACAGGGAACGATATTCAGTATCTTGTAATAACGTATAATGGAAAAGAATCTGAAAAGATTCAGTTAAAGTGATATAACTGAATCACTTTGCTGTACATCTGAAACACAACACTGTAAATCAAATATACTTCAATTTAAAAAAAAATTTGTAACTAACAGTTTGTTTCAATTTTATGTCCTAATCAAGGGCATGGGAAGCCATGAATAAAGAAAAATATGCTTGAATTTCCCCAGGTATGTGTAGATTTCATAACCTACATTTTCGTTGCTAAGAACTACTCTTAGCAAATGTTTTTATTTACTGATTCTTTAATCACATGATCTTAAGTTACTCATAAGGCACATTAAAAATCTTTTTGAGGGACCTCCCTGGTGGCGCAGTGGTTGGGAATCTGCTTGCCAATGCAGGGGACATGGGTTCGAGCCCCGGTCTGGGAAGATCCCACATGCCGCGGAGCAACTGGGCCCGTGAGCCATAACTACTGAGCCTGTGCTCTAGAGCCCGTGCTCCGCAACAAGGGAGGCCACCGCAGTGAGGGGCCTGTGCACAGCAACGAGGAGTGGCCCCGGCTCTCCGCAACTAGAGACGGCTCGCGTGCAGCAATGGGGACGGAACGCAGCCAAAAATAAATTAAAAAAAAAAAAAATCTTTTTGAAAATTTCATTCTTTTTTTCCAGACAGGTCTGATGAGGATTTTGGGCTTTCACCGCCTCTTTTAAAAAGCATACAAGGTCAAGTCCCACTTACAGGGCCATCCTGTGGGGTCTTATACAAAATCTCTATAGTCTGACAGTGTGATCTGGGTCCCTGGCCCCAGCTGACTGACCCAGGGCCTGGTGCCTGACCCACAGGGAGACAACTGAGGGCTGGCCAGGAGCCTTCGAGGTGAGGCACCCGCAGCGTGACGCTCTCTCCAACGGATGGACCAACCCAATCATCTACTCTACCTAGGGGAGTATAACTCGGAGACAGTCACAGAGAATCCGGAGGCCAGAGAGTGATGCAGAAGCAGAGAAGTACAAATACATAAAGAAAAAAAGCCACAAGAAAGAGTCATGAAGCAGTTGAAACCATGAGGGAAGACGGAAGGCAAGGACTGGGAAGCGGTCATGGGGTGCTCAGTTAGTTACCTGGTGCCCCAGGGGAATTATGTTAGGTTTGTAGAGCCTCTGTACAACAGCAAACTATGCTGCCGAATGCTGAATGTTGATGAATTATCTTCCTCTCCTCCACGAGGCATGGCTCTTTGCCTGCTGAGACTGTTTACTTACTTCCCTGTGTGTCCTTATAGAAAATCCTCTTGTTTACTGAGGAGGAATGTATAAGAGTGGTCACAGGAGCAGGCATCTAACAAACTGGGTTCATATCTGAGCTCTGCCATCATCAGTGTGACTCTAAGTGAGACAATCTCTCTGAGCCCACTTCCCACACCCATTAAAGGTAAATAAATAAAACTACCAGGCCAGTGGCACTCACATTCCCGCTGTTCTAGAGGACATGAAGGAACCATATCTGGTTCAGCCGAGGACTAGGGTAGGGGTCAATCTACTTCCCTGATTGTTGAAGTAGAAATTGGTGGCCTTCGTTCTTAAGATTATACTTACAATGGATGCTTGGAACAACACTGATTTTAAATGCCTGTCAGTAGTTTCCACCAAACTTTGTCTGACATGACTTGATTGTCCCATGAAAGTAATGTCAGAAACTTCCAGATAAAAATCTCAACACAAAACATTTTTAGGATCACTGTATGAATCTTCTTTCCTTTAATCTTTGGTGGAACAGGGAAATGGAAGAAAGGAAACAAGATTAAAAAGTATCTTCAGGGAATCAAGTCACAGCTTCACCAAACCCTCACTTATCCAATGGAAAAAAAATTTCTAGATATGTGAACACGCGACAACAACCTTGCCGCCCCTTCCTCTTATCTGGTGTGGTCCTGCTCCCTATATTTCCCTGTGGGAATGAAGACTGAGAGGACCAGAAGGAGCACGGAGCCAGCAGGAGACCCTGTGCTGAGGATGCCATCACAGGGAGCAAGGCAGGTGGGCTTCAGCTGGGGGAGCCGGAGCCCTGCTGCCTAAGGGTCTGATCTCTCAGACTCTCAGTTTCTCATCTTTAAAAACAAGAACTGAAGGAAACCAACGTCCCACTGAGGTGCAGGATGGTAACAGTGGGGGAGGATAGGGTGCGTTGGGGCAGGGATATATGGGAACGCTCCATACTTTCCACTCAATTTTGCTGTGAACCTAAAACTGCTCTAAAAATTAAAGTCTGTATCCAAAAAAAAAAAAAAAAAAAAAAAGAGAGAAAGGGAGAGAATAGCATTGTCTTCCTCACATCACGGTCTGGAGATCAAATCTGATAATGTCTGGCTGGAGGGAGACATCCAAAGAGTGTTCCTGGCCTTCATGCACATCTCCGCCTCACTGCCCCACCAGGTGCAGGAGTTAAACAGAGATAAGGGAGAGCAGTGCAAAGGAAAGCAGACACTGTGCTACACTCACAGCAGACAGGGCAATTCAGGGAGAGAGAAATTAACAGGGTAGGAAAGAGGTCAATGTCACTGAGAGGTGACAGAAGGTAGAGCATGGTATAACTCTGCATTCCCAGACACTGCAAGCCTGGAGTCTACCACAATTACAGCGCTTAGCATCCTCTTACCCTAAATGGTATTAGGATGCCACCTAAGACAGTACTGGGAAGATCTTCCCCTTAACACAGTGTCCTGGGAAAGCCCAGAGTCCAGCCACCTTCTATCTGTCCTCACCCAGAATGGAGAAAAACCCTTCCAGCCGTGATAGTTTCCAATTTTACCCCGTATCAAATTAAAACACTCATTCAGCACCTTGCTCAATTTATCTCTTTCGAAAGCTGAAATATATTAGTTCTCTCTCCCCTTCCCCAAGGCTGTTAAGGTATTCTATTTCCAAGGTTCTTTTTCCCAAGTCACAAGGACAATTACTACTTATTGAGTACTTATTGGTGGCAGGGCGTGAATTATAAAGACGATAGAGTAAGGGTGTCAGATTTAGGAAATAAAAACCTTGCGTGGGACACACTTATAAAGCATTTATGTTTATCTGACATGCAGATTTAACAGAGTCCTGTATTTCATCCAGCAGCCCTAGTAGAGAGGGATAGGACACATTCAACCCTTGGTTCTGTGTCCAGGGCCAGCTCCCTGGATTGTGCCCTGCTCTGCCTTGGGCTCAAAAGAGGGACTGAAAATTCAAGGGCCAGACAGAAATAGAATGGCCAGGTTTAGGGCAACTGGAAATGACGGGGAATGAGGCCAAACAAGAGTGAAGGCCCTGGCTAAAGCCATTTAAAAAAATATTCTTAAAAAAAAAAAATACTAAGCTTGCTTTCAAGGTTTGAGCCAGGTTTTCCAGGGGTCTAGAAAAAAAACAGTATGCCAGCTAAGGGGAAAAAATATCCGTGAGCCACAGATGGCCCACAGACCAGCCGTCTGCACTGCAAGCCCTGGTTTATGGGCACATGTCTAGACCTGACTGCTCTGTGCTTAGTAGGCCTGTGGGCATGTCGCTTCCCTCTGGCCCTCTCCCCTAGCTCAGGGAGCAGCGCCCAGCCCACTTCTGACCCAGGCTGCCTTCCGTGCCCGCTCTTGACCCTCCGGGGCCTGCCAGGACATCAATGCTGACTCTACCAAGAATTAGTGAGGTCCTTGAGACCTGAGATGTACAAAGCATTATGCACACACCTCTCAGCAATTCTCTTCCTGCTGAATGAGTGGTAGGTTCACACTTCAGAAAGCATGTATAATTCTAAATCCTACACTGTTCTACAAGTGAAACTGCAGAAGCTGTAAAGGAGAAAGTGCCTTAACTTTGTCCAGCACCTGCAAGGCGCTGGGAGGGGAACCTGATAACAATTTACCACACACTTAATCCTCCTTTATACCTCTGGGGTATTACTACCCCATTTTACAGATGAGGGAGCAGAGGCCCAGCGTAGCGCAAAGGAAGAGCGAGGCGTCAAACTCTCTCATTCTGATTCTTTTCCCTGCATCACTTAGGATGCCTTCACTTTTTTGCTGCTTGCAAACCGTAAGACAGTCCCCCACAGCCTCCGAACTCTTCTGCTGCTCTGTGCACAGGGCCAGCCCTACCTGGGGTACAAAGAGACGCGGCTGGGCCTGGCAGCAAAACGGCACACACCAAGTTGGGCTTGTAAACTGGCTCCAGGACAGGACCTGGCAGCACCAGCTTTTCTTGCCTGCATTGTCTCCTTTAACCCTCAGGACCCTCCTTCCCTCCAATTCAGCTCTCTCTCCAGCTCTGTCTCCCAACTCTTCTCCTCTGGCTGTGCAGGCTACTTGGGCAGACAAGATGGCTCTGCCCTGCTCCGACCCTGCCCGTCCCTGGATTTACGGAGAACCGTGAATCCCTCTCCTTCACACCAAGCCGCTGACTGTGTTGACACCTGCTCTCTTCAGTTGCAGTATTTCCTGAGCTTTATCACCACCACCAGAGCTAAGGGTGGCCAGTTTTTCTTTCCTCTTCTCCACTACTCTACTGTTTCTTTCTTGTCTCTGTGTGTGCAATTTGTTACCACGCACCCCAGGCTGCCTCATAACCAAGGAGGGGATAGATATGCGTTCATATTTTCTTCAGATTCAGATGTCCTGAATTCTCCCACAGCCAATTTAGTATACTTTCTTTTTTTAAAGATAGCAGGAGATATATAAAGGAGTAATTATTTAATGCTAGTATTGTATGAACCCTAATGGGCTAATAAACATTAATTCCCAATGAACTGAAAGAGCAGTTAGAGCAGTAATCTCTTTTGACAAAGACTCAGAATGCCTGATAAAGCCGGTTTTAAAAAATGAGAATTCCAGTTAATTGCCACTTGTAGAGGACAGATTGTCCTGTTTCTAAGAAGCATCTCACACTCCTAAGAAAAAGCCAGTTTTTCTAGGTCTAGCTCAGAGAATTGGGTTATATGCTATTTAATGGTTCTTTGTGACCAAATTCTGACATTATTTTATAAAACTCTGTGCTATTACCAAATGGAAGAGGGTAGAGGACACCCCTCAAAACCCCAAAACTTGACTAAAATGTAAGTATATAACTCTAAAATATTCGAAGAGATAGTAATTTCACATCTCAAAACTCAGCCATTAGAAAAACACTTGTTCATGTGTGACTATCTAGTATATTTCTTTTTTGGAAAGAAGTACTGTTGGTGAGAATGTTTTCTTTACATAGAGAAGCTCTTGATCAGCCAAGGGTCTATGACTTGCTGTTATTTACATCTCAAAAATATCTGTCTTGTAGTTAATGATCGTGGTCTCTTTCCACAGAAGTTGTCACTCGAGTTTAAACACTCAACGTCACGGTTTTTGTTGTTTGTTTGGTTGATTTTTAATTGATCTAAAACTGCCTTTGTTAGATTACCCCTGCTAAGTAAGAACTAGCAGGCCAGCAAGTGGGCCTTCGCAGGCCAGATGCCAGCTGATCCTCCCTGCCCAGTCCCCAGGCAAAGACTTAGCAGAGCTTTCCCAAACCTGGGAAACATCATCAACTACAGATCTTTCCTGGCAGTTAAGAGAAAATGATATCCCCTGCTGCGATATCATGAAACTCCCTTTATTCTAAGAAGGAAGTCTAAAAAAAGTATCCACTTAGGAAACAAATACTATCCTCATCAGTGAGTATCTTATCTCAAAAGATTTTTTTTTAGTTTTAATATTTGTAATAATAAAGCAAGTCCAAACATTCTTTTAACTCATGCATGTCATTTCTACAGCTTCAAATTTTCACTACATTTATCTTTTTTGCAGTAGTGATACAATAATGTTTTAGAACAAATATGCTCTCCTTTAAGGGATTTGTTCATAAGATTTGTCAAGTTCACGAAGACCAATAAACTTAAAATTTTTCTTTTAATATTCCTTTTTTAAACATTACAAATACTATGAAGTTAGAACATAATTAATGAGAAACGAAAAAGGAATTAGCAAAAAAATTCTCTAAAAAAAATTGCTAATGAGCAAAAGTTAGAGATATTTGCCTTTTAAAATTATGTTCTTTTCTTCTTATTTTTTTAAGCAAGCAAAGTAGCCCTAGAAAGTCAAGACGTGTTCTGCTTCAGTTATCAAGAGGAGAGCTGCAGGATACAGCATTTCTTTTCTTTTTTTCTTTTGTGTGTATGTTCTTTTAATAGACTATTTTTTTTTATAGCAGTTTTAGGTTCATGGCAAAATTGAGCAGAAAGTACAGAGATTTTCCATATACCCCCTACCCACACACCGTACCACCTCCCCTACTACTAATATCATGTTCCAGAATGATACACTTGTTACATTGGTGAGCCTACACTGACACATCACCATCACCAGAAGTCCACAGTTTACATTAAGATTGTTATTGTACATTCTATGGGTTTTGGCGAATGTATAATGACTTGTATCTATCATTATATTATCATACAGAATAGTTTCACTGCCCTAAAAATCCTCTGTGCTCCCTCTTTTCTTCCCTCTCCCCTACCCCACCCTACAACCAGTGATATTTTTACTGCCTCCATAGTTTTGCCTTGTCCAGAATGTCATATAGTTGAAATCATATAGTATGTAGCCTTTTCAGACTGGCTTCTTTCGCTTAGTAAATATGTACTTAAGGTTCCTCTATGTCTGAATTTTCATGGCTTAGTAGCTCATTTCTTTTTAGCACTGAATAATATTCCATTGTCTGCATGTCTCACAGTTTACTTATCCATTTACCTTCCGAAGGACATCTTGGTTGCTTCCAAGTTTTGGCAATTATGAATAAAGCTGTTATCAATAGGAGAGTTGCAGGGATGAGTGTTCCCTTTTCAAATTAAAACCAGAAATCACTATTTTCTTAACTAAAGGATTACAAATTATAATTTTGTAAGTTATTACTTCTTGAAGGTAAAATTCGTACAAAATATATTGGTTATAAAATGTCACATATTACAGGGAAATTTTTTTTAAACTTCTGAAATGATTACCCGTAAAATTGTCCACTATTAGTAAATAGTTGGGGCACTCCTGTCATTCGAGATTCCATAATTTTATATTATGAAAGTAATCCTTTTGTATACTGCAGATCACAGTTTTAAACATTATTATCAGAGAATACCAATAATGAAAATGTTTTATAAAAGGTACTATTTTGAAAATTACCTATGAAATGTAATATTTATGTATACTAAATATCAAAAATGCTAGTTCCTAAGTATAAACTTGGAGTAGCAACTAGTGCTTCTATAAGACTTAAAATCCATAATTGGTGTGTCACAAAAAGGTACTTTCTTATCCTTAACAGAAAGGGCCACAGGGGCTTTCCTGGTGGCGCAGTGGTTGAGAATCTGCCTGCTAATGCAGAGGACACGGGTTCGAGCCCTGGTCTGGGAAGATCCCACATGGCGCGGAGCAACTAGGCCCGTGAGCCACAACTACTGAGCCTGTGTGTCTGGAGCCTGTGCTCCGCAACAAGAGAGGCCGCGACAGTGAGAGGTCCGCGCACCGCGATGAAGAGTGGCCCCCGCTCGCTGCAACTAGAGGAAGCCCTCGCACAGAAACGAAGACCCAACACAGCCAAAAATAAATAAATAAATAAATAAATAAATTTAAAATAAAAAAAAAAAGAAAGGGCCAGCATTTATTGAACACTTACATGTCAGGAAATATGTAAAGCATTTACATATTCTCTCAGTCCCTCACAACAATCTTACAAGGAAAGTAGTCTCCCCACTGAGAGTCCCATTGTACAGATGAAGAAATCAAGAGGTTAAATAATTTTCCCAAGGTCAGCCCTTTAGCAGGGGTGGAGGTTGTCTCTGAATTTAGGCTGACTCTGAAGCCTGTACACTGTACTGAGCTAAAGATGTGACCCATGCAATCGGGGGAACCTGCCTTCCAAATAAGCCTCCAAACAAACTGTTAACTCATGTTATTGATATACATATTTGCATGCTTTCTATTACCTATTTAATTATTTTGGATAAACTCAACTTTCAGTAGTGAGACTTCAGAAATATGCCATGCAAAACCACCTTCCAATCTTTCCCTTTTTGAAAACTTTGCTGATACAGGAGAGAAACATTAAATATATTGGTAGATTAAGGAACTAAAATGAAAATGAGAATATCTCTTGTTTCTGGTACCCTGTGGAAAAACATATCTTACATACATTGAAAAAGAATTTTGCTTTACATACATTTTAACATCTAAAATTTCCTTCCAGTGAAGTTCATCTCCATTTGAGCATCCTACAGTGCTAGATCATAATCTTTATTCTTGGTTTCATAGTATATGACACTTCTTCACCAAGAAAACACACCAATAATTTTGTTTTTTGGCAACTGAAAAAAGACATTTTAGTCAATATGAGTTTAAATGTCAACAGCATTCTATACATTGCCCCTACATTGGCAATAATATCAGATTTCTTTCTAAATACCTACCAAAAAAGTATAGCAATACTGATTATTTTTCAATGCTCTTTCTACTATAGTTTTATTTAGACTTCTACTATGTTACTAATGTTATTACTGAAGATGGCAAACAATTATTTTGGACTATATGTGGTACCACTGTTAAGGCAAGCAATCATACCTAGTATGGTTGTATCACTGCCACCCTATAAGCCATATTTTCTATGGGTTGAAGATAATCTGAGATGTTTTGTAAGTGGTGGCAAGTATTTCCCAGGCTTGAAAATGTATTACTCTAACCATTCTGTTAGAACTTTAAATTCTGATAAGGCTAGATTTTTTTTGGTAGAAAGAGATAATCATCATTCATTCTACAGTTGCTGGATGGCAAGTGCACAGAATTAAATATATGCCAGATTCAGTGACCTGTTAAAAGTAGACGGTATTACGTAGTATTCGCTTTGGAATGACTTCCAATTTTGTTCAGCTATTTCACGGCTTAAAAATTGGGCAAAGACCTTCATAGATTTAAGAAGGAAAAAAAAAGTGCCAAGTTTATCAGCAGAGGTCAAATTATTTCACTATTCAGAAAGACTACATAAAGCTACCAAACAATCATAAAAATGGGAAAATTATGAATATACATTCTACCTGTCGCAGACTGATTCACTCCACACCCAAATCTCCTTCTGCCTTGCCTGTCCTTGGAAGAGAAGGTGTAAAAGCCAAATGTGTGCTTCCCTAATCTCTCTACAGCTAGAGGTAGCTATGTGGCAAAGCTCACGCCAATGAGATGTTTGTCAAGATCTGTCAACAGCCCTGTTGTCCCTCTTCTTTCTTCCTTGAATGGAGATGTGACGCAGGTAGATGTGCTGTCAACAGTGGCTGTTCCGCTACCATAAATGAGTGAAAATCCAGAACTACAGAGGCATCATCCTGATGGAGGAGACTGTGACAGCCTGCCCTGTTATGAGTTCAAACTACAGTTATTTTATTACTTAACTCATTGATTACCAATCACTAATGAATTTAACATTTGAGTAGCTATCCTTTGGTTGTCTTTTAAAAACCTGAGTGACCAGATCAAAATTGGACTTATACCATACCCCAATCTGGGGAAAGAGGAAGTTTTTCTCTGGATTATTTCTTTTCATAATACTGTTTGGTAGCTGAAACTACTCTAAAGGTTTGATCAGAACAGTTGTATAATAATAAATAGTATGATTTATCAAAGAAATTATGGTAGTTGAGTCCTTTGTTCAAGCTTTAAAAGACCGGTGTGGGTTAGGGGGATGGGCATAAATGATTAAAAAAAGAAAAAGTATGTAGTCAGGATTCCTGGATTCACCCAGAAAACAGGAACTTCATGGGACAATTTGAGTTGTTTTCCTCCACCTTGCTTGAAAAAAGTAAAATATTTGTTCAAAATGGGATAAAATATTCAAGTAAATATTGTTATCAAACAAGAAGACTATCTTATATTTTTGAATGAAAATCTCAAATATTAGTTCAGGCATCTTCTATAATAGAACTTATCCACAGTGCTGGTAAAAACTGAACTACCCTAAGAGTTGCATCCCATTCTTGTTAAGCTATCTGAAAAGGGCTCTGGTTAAAAAATATATAAAATAGTACTTACTATATATTGTGCTTCTGGGGAGTAAAACTAACAATATGAGTTGAAATGTTTAATTTTTATATACTTTTATGGAGCATCATAGCTGAGTTATAATTTTTCTCTCAAATGTAAAATTTATCTCCCTCAAACATGTGTGTGTCCCATTTACCATTGTAACAAAAAGAATAAAATACCTAGGAATAAACCTACCTAAGGAGACAAAAGACCTGTATGCTGAAAACTCTAAGACACTGATGAAAAAAATTAAAGATGATACAATCAGATGGAGAGATACACCATGTTCTTGGATTGGAAGAATCAACATTGTGAAAATGACCATACTACTCAAAGCAATCTACGGATTCCATGCAATCCCTATCAAACTACCAATGGCATTTTTCACAGAACTAGAACAAAAAATTTCACAATGTGTATGGAAACACAAAAGACCCTGAATAGCCAAAGCAATCTTGAGAAAGAAAAACGGAGCTGGAGGAATCAGGCTCCTGGACTTCAGACTATACTACAAAGCTACAGTAATCAAGACAGTGTGGTACTGGCACAAAAACAGAAATACAGATCAATGGAACAGGATAGAAAGCCCAGAGATAAACCCATGCACATATGGTCACCTTATCTTTGATAAAGGAGGCAAGAATATATAATGGAGAAAAGACAGCATCTTCAATAAGTGGTACTGGTAAAACTGAACAGCTACATGTAAAAGAATGAAATTAGAACACTTCCCTAACACCATACACAAAAATAAACTCAAAATGGATTAGAGACCTAAATGTAAGGCCAGACACTATAAAACTTTTAGAGGAAAACTTAGGCAGAACACTCTATGACATAAGTCACAGCAAGATCCTTTTTGACCCACCTCCTAGAGAAATGGAAATAAAAACAAAAATAAACAAATTGGACCTAATGAAACTTAAAAGCTTTTGCACAGCAAAGGAAACCATAAACAAGACGAAAAGACAACCCTCCGAATGGGAGAAAATATTTGCAAATGAAGCAACTGACAAAGGATTAATCTCCAAAATATACAAGCAACTCATGCAGCTCAATATCAAAAAACAAACAACCCAATTAAAAAATGGGCAAGAGACCTAAATAGACATTTCTCCAAAGAAGATACACAGATTGCCAACAAACACATGAAAGGATGCTCAACATCACTAATCATTAGAGAAATGCAAATCAAAACTACAATGAGGTATCACCTCACACCAGTCAGAATGGCCATCATCAAAAAATCTACAAACAATAAATGCTGGAGAAGGTGTGGAGAAAAGGGAACCCTCTTGCACTGTTGGTGGGAATGTAAACTGATACAGCCACTATGGAGAACAGTATGGAGGTTCCTTAAAAAACTAAACATAGAACTACCATATGACTCAGCAATCCCACTACTGGGCATATACCCTGAGAAAAGCATAATTCAAAAAGAGTCATGTACCACAATGTTCATTGCAGCACTATTTACAATAGCCAGGACATGGAAGCAACCTAAGTGTCCATTGACAGATGAACAGATAAAGAAGATGTGGCACATATATACAATGGAATATTACTCAGCCATAAAAAGAAATGAAATTGAGTTATTTGTAGTGAGGTGGATGGACCTAGAGTCTGTCATACAGAGTGAAGTAAGGCAGAAAGAGAAAAACAAATACGGTATGCTAACACATATATATGGAATCTAAAAAAAAAAAAAAACGGTTCTGAAGAACCTAGGGGCAGGACAGGAATAAAGACGCAGACATAAAGAATGGACTTGAGGACACGGGGAGGCGGAAGGGTAAGCTGGGATGAAGTGAGAGTGGCATGGACACATAGACACTACCAAATGTAAAATAGACAGCTAGTGGGAAGCAGCCGCATAGCCCAGGGAGATCAGCTCAGTGCTTTGTGACCCCCTAGAGGGGTGGGATAGGGAGGGTGGGAGGGAGACGCAAGAGGGAGGGGATATGGGGATATATGTACACATATAGGTGATTCACTTTGTTATACAGCAGATACTAACACAACATTGTAAAGCAATTATGCTCCAATAAAGATGTTAAAAAAAATGTGTGTGTGTGTGTGTCTGTGTGTGTATGAAAGAACACAACTTTTTGCTGTTTTATTATAACTACATCAAATCTTGTTTAAAATAGGTCAGTATATTTGTGATCTTCAACTACTGATTTCCATATAAACTGTTTTGTACTACATATTTTCTTCTCATTGTTTGAACAATATTAGAATTCCACATCCTTCATTTCTGAACACAAGACTGTTGTTCCAAATAGTATGACCTTCTACCGTCAACAGAAAATACCTTCCTAGCCCTGAATATAAAATACTGTCCTTGGCTTAAGACTCTCTAACTTGATTTAGAATATCCTTGTTTAAAATGTTTCTCAGAAGGAGGAGAATATTCTGCCTTCTCCCAGGATGCTCTGTCAGGATTTATGAGGTATCTGTCCCTCCTGCCTGCTTCCTTAGTCCTGTCTCAGAAGGATACCCTCCCAGGAACTAACTACTCATTTTAAAATTCTACTGGCAAAGATCTGAGGTCCTGAAATGTAATAAAAGATCAAATACATAACCTGTAAATGTGTACCCTGGGCAATAATGAGGGTGATGCAGTAGGCTCAGCCTCCAACACACTGGCCGGCTCCTGGAAGATATGCTCTCACAGAAGGAAGCAGATGAAACCTGTCAGCCAGGCAGAGGGCAAATTCCAGAACAGATTCAGTGGGGCAGTGGGGTGCAACTGCTCTGCTGTCCTCATACTGGACTCTCTGGACTCCAACTCCCAACTTCACTCCCACCTGTTCCTTTGTGCCCACTGTTCATTCCTTTCACGAACATGTGCGTGCCTATAGCTACAAGGCCTGTGCTACATTCACTTTCTGTCCACAAGGGGCTAACCTATGCACGGCTGTATGTCTGTGTGATTAAGTCTTACCAGTGTTACTAAGTGCTGTAATTCTGGTTCCACTGTTTTCTCCTCTCTCTGACTTGGACCTCTGGGTCCTGGGCTCTACTCAGCTTAGACCCAGGACTACTGTGATATGCCTTGCTGGTGATATTCTTTGGAACCCAGACTCACACCTCAGCTCTATTCTCAGGACTACTGGTAACCAGCTCTTGTACAGGAACTGTCTTCCTAGCATGACTTCTACCTTCAACCCAGTCCCCTCAAGTCACTGCCCCAGTCCATCACAATAAAATGCCATTCTATGGGGCTTCCCTGGTGGCGCAGTGGTTGAGAATCCGCCTGCCAATGCAGGGGACACGGGTTCGAGCCCTGGTCTGGGAAGATCCCACATGCCGCGGAGCAACTGGGCCCGTGAGCCACAATTACTGAGCCTGCGCGTCTGGAGTCTGTGCTCCGCAACAAGAGAGGCCACGATAGTGAGAGGCCCGCGCACCGCGATGAAGAGTGGCCCCCGCTCGCCGCAACTAGAGAGAGCCCTCGCACAGAAACGAAGACCCAACACAGCCATAAAAAAAAAAAAAAAAAAAAAATGCCATTCTACACGTTTACACAGGCAAGAGGCATGGTCCTGTGATTGCTGCTGAGCTAAGCCTGTTTACCAAAGTTCTTTCCATAGCAGAACATGTGTAACTGCCGATTCATTGCAATCCAAGGTCCCTCTCTCCCAGATCAACTTATTCTCGATGGAGAAACTTAAGCATTTCCCTATGTTTCACTGGTAAAGCTGTTAAAGAGTTTTCCTGAGTCTTCATCACAAGGCTCTAAATTATGAAGTGGCAAAATAAAATTTGGGTAACAGTCATTTCAAAATCGAAGGAAGGCCTTAACTTGTTTTCAACTGCTATGTAGCTTGATCTTTTAATGCTCAGAGATGCCACCAAGCCATATCGAGGTGGTCGCTGATGGACAAGACTCTCCACTGTAACAGCCTGAGATCACAGGACATGAACTGGACTTTGTCCAAACCCTTGAAAGATGCCAATTACTCTTAAAACTAATCCCTCTTAATCGCAAAGTCTGTGAAGAAGTAGTTATCACTGTTCTACCACTTTTCTAAAGAGTGTCACAAAAACAAAGTTTTGAAGCTTAACAAAAGACCACACTAAAAAATGTAATTCTGCTGTAAACTGCTTTTCCCAGTTTCTGGCCCTGAAGACAAAGTAAGGCAGATATGGTACGTTATCAAAAACATTTTGTTTGTTCCTTTTAAATGAAGTGCCTGGGGGTTTCTCTTTGAACCTCTATAGGTACATAACGACCTGAAAAGGACAGAGTGGATGTCATCCTCACTGCAATGAACACCCTCCTTTTGCTGATATTTGTATAAGCCAAGAATCTGTTAAATACAACAAGAAAAATCTATTTCTATTATATACAATCACATATTTTACCAATACTTAGCAACTGTATCATGTAATCATGTAATCAATTATCAAGTATTTCTCAGCACCTACTTGGTGCCCAGCATATCCGGGTTCTGCTTAATCCATAATAATTTACAGCTACAGCTACAGGTTGTTGTGTTTATGTCTTGTGGTTCTCAGTTCCTTCAGGGAGATGACAGAGAGGAAGGTAAGGGAATGCACCCAGATTCTTTGCTTTCCCTCCCGGATGACAGTCTAACCAGTTCTCTGCACCCTGGTGGTAGTGCAGGTATTGATGACTAACTGACCCAATCATCAAAAGGACAAATTCTGTGAAAAGGGAGAATGTATAAATATAGTCCTGGATAGTAAGAAAGACAACTCAAATAGCTAAACTTGAGGTGGAGGTAACAGGGGTGAGGGGTAATGGAGAGGAAGGACTGGGTGAATAATATTCTAAATCATTTGATACATGTAAGAGGGAGGGGAGGGAGTGAAGACAGTAAACACACAAGCCTTATATAATATTCAGAAATAAAAATGGCACTGGCACAAATGTTTCAGGCCTTTCTAGACCATATACTACAATGTAGGTAAATTCTAAATTGGTAACTAGAGTGGGTAGTTATCTTGACTGTTAACTCTGTTTCAACATACATAGTAACAGCAAATTCCCAAATTCAAGTAATTTCTTGCCTATGATCTCCCGAAGAAAGCTCACTGGAAAATTTGTTAGGAAAATTAGAAATTCTGCTCATTTCTTCACAAGAACAGAGTATTTCTAACACCTAATTGGGTATTCTAGAGGTTAAGCACATTCTTGTGAAATCTGTTACATATAAAAATAGATAAGTAGATAGACAAGGATTTTTTTTAAACACTGGAAAACAATTATTATTACTACTACTATTATTATTATTTTACAGTAGAACTCAGAGCCCCATGGCTGTCAAGCATGAACAGCCTCAGTGTTTAAAAGTCATTAATGAAACAGGAATATCTTATTTGCAAATGAAGTTGTTACTAAAACCATAAACCACTGGTTTAAAACAGGGTTTCTCAACCTCTGTACTACTGACATTTTGGGTGGATAATTCTTTGCTGTAGGGGGATTTTCTGTGCATTGCAGGATGTTTAATAGGATCCCTGGCTTCTATCCACTAGATGCTTAGAGCATATAACCCCAGATGTAACAGCCAATGTCTCCAGACATTTCCAAATGTCCTCGGGCGGGGGGGGCGGGGGCGGGGGGCAAAATAGCCCTGGTTGAGAAGCCATGGTTAAAACAAACTGTTTGATTAGAATAATAATCCTAATACTTATACAGCACATGTACTAGGCACGATTCAATTTGATGCTCAATGACAACTTTATGAAGTAGGGATTATTTTAACCTCCATTTTACAGATGAGGAAACTGAGGTACAGAGAGGTTAAGTTAGTTGCCCAAGGTCACTGGACATATAAGTGGCAAACAGGGAAGTCAAACCCAAGGAGTCTGGTTCCAGAGTTTGTGTTCCTAACTTCTATACTACACTTGCTATGATATATGGAGAATAGACACAAATCAGAATTATTTTTCATTCAAGATTTTTAATAGTCTATAACATCGGGTGCCTTACATACCCCTGAGTTCAGAATACTCATTTGTAAAATAAAAATGATAATGAAATTAAAATAAGATACTTTATCAAAGGCCTCAAGAAAATCTCTAAGAATAAAGAGTAGAATATTTTTCTTATTTAGCAATACTCTTTACATCTGGATATATCTCTGGTTTCTTTCTCCTCTTTACCCGCATACAGCAATTAGAGTCGGTTATACACAAAGGAACTACTATAAAACCTGGCTTCTTTTGGTGTGGTTTCCCCTACTCGTAATCTGAAGCACAAAATACCTCCTGCATAACAGGTTGGTTGATCACAAACCACAGCAACAGGCCACACAATTCACCAATAGCTGTTGAGTAACTCTTGTATGTAAGGGACTGTACTGCACTTAGTGCCACATTCTGGATCACACACAGTACCCACAAGTGGTAAGTAGTAATCCCCCCAAAAAGGCCCACTCCCTGGACTTGTGAATATGTTATTTTACATGGCAAAAAGAAAGTTTGCAGATGTAATGAAAGTTACTTGAGGATAATTAAGACAACCTTAAAATACAGAGATAAGCCCGTATTATTCAGGCACACCTAATCTAGTCACCTGAGCCCTTAGAAGCAGAGAACACTCTTTAGCTGGAGGCAGAAAAGATACAGCAGAGGGGAAAGTCAGAGATTCATCACACTCAATGTTATGTTGCCAATTTGAAGATGGAGGGGCTATGTGAATGTGAATGCACGCAGCCTCTAGGAGCTGAGAGGCTCCTGGCTGACAGCCAGCAAGGAAGTGGGGATGCCAGCCCTACAGTTACAAGGAACTGAATTTTGCAACAATTTGAAAGAAACTCTAAGAGGCTCCTCTGCCACAGCCTGCAGGTAAGAGCCTGGCACCTTGATTTTGGCCTTCTGAGACCCAGTGCAGAGAAACCAAAAAACAAGCCCACTCAGACTCTGACCTACAGAACTGTGAGACATTAATTTGTATTGTTTTAAGCTGCTATGTTTGTGATAATTTGTTGCAGTAGCTATAAAATCTAACAGCACACAATATGCCTGAGACAAGAAAGAACAGTAATTCACCCACTGCCATGGAACAAATTACCAAGTGGTAGACGGGTTTAGAAACCTGGTCTTTCAACCTCCAAACTATTTCCTTAAATAATCGATATCTACATCATAGTGGAAGCAAACAGTTTTGCGCCCACTCATTCACTGGCTCCTAACAACAGCCATGAAAGGTAGGCATTATCGTCCTTTCTACAGATGAGAAAGGCTCAAAGAATTGTGTACTTACACAGGGTAAGGCTGTTCATAAGTGACAAAGCCATGAGTTCTTTCATCTCACTGCCTTTGCATGTGCTGCCTTTAACAGTAAAACTGTAATAAATATATTATAGAGGATTAAACAAAGCAAGCCATAAGAGCACAGAAAGACAAATGATTTTCTGCTGAAGGGGGATAGGAACAGGTAAGAATTTGTGGAACTGGTAACATTTAAGTTGTATTTTGATGGACAGGTAGGATTTCAAAAGATGATGATTGCTAGGACTTTCTGTTGTTATTGTAAACTTGGAATCAAAGCAGCAATATGATAGGTATTAAAGAGGGAACATCTCAGGGCAGGTTTGGTTCATGAACTGGTATTTTTCAGGCAAACCTGTATCATAGTTACTGGAACAATATGAAAATGCTAATGCTGGTGAACTGCAATTTCATGACAGGAGAACTTTCTGTACTGAACATATAGCAGAACCACAGAAAATCTGCCTCTAACAAGTAGTCCTACAACAGAGAAACTTCCAATAAGAAAAATGCAGCTGGGTGCAGCAGAGATGGTGGGAGACCTCTGTGTAGCCAGGAAACCATCTCCTCCCCGACAGTCAGGAGGCTCTGTGCCATGGCTGCACCAGTGCTAAAAACCAATTCTCCACCCATTGGCCATAGCTGATTAGATGCCTAACTACTGCTGGGTCAGATTCCCTGTTCTGGGAATTTGGAGTTGAGTCTTTGCCTTCTCCAAATATGGCAGAGTTGCTGAATGCTGCTAAAGAGAAAAATCAAACAAGTGAGCAGATGGGGTCATCACAAATCCATGGCCGCCAGCCCCAAATGTGTGCTCAGCAGGGCCCAGCAGGCTACTTATTTCTCTGTTCAATCTCCCCATTGTCCCTTGTCATCTTGCAGCTACTACCCCATCTCTCTAGTCCCATTCACGGCAGCCTTCTTGAAAGAGTTCTCTCAGTCCTTCCTTACCTCCACTACAACATGGCGCTCACCGCAAATACACCACTGAAGATGCTCCAGTAGGGGTCGCCTTCTACCTGCTTACTACCAAACCCAAAGGCCAGTTCTTAGTCCTTCTCTTGCCTCTCAGCCACATTTGACACTGCTGAGACTCACCAGAAAATATCCAAAAATGCTCCAGGGTGCCACACTCTAGTTTTCTTTGTACACCTTTTTTTTGGAATTTTATTTATTTTTTATACAGCAGGTTCTTATTAGTTATCTATTTTATACATATTAGTGTATATATGTCAATCCCAATGTCCCAATTCATCCCACCCACCCCCCCACTCTATTTTCCCTCCTTGGTGTCCATACGTTTGTTCTCTACATCTGTGTCTCTATTTCTGCCTTGCAAACCACTTGATCTGTACCATTTTTCTAGATTCCACATAGATGCCTTAATATACAATATTTGTTTTCTCTTTCTGATTTACTTCACCATGTATGACAGTCTCTAGGTCCATCCATGTCTCTACAAATGACCCAATTTTGTTCCTTTTTATGGCTGAGTAACATTCCATTGCATATATGTACCACAACTTCTTTATCCATTCATATGTCGATTGGCATTTAAGTTGCTTCCATGACCTGCCTATTTTAAATAGTTCTGCAAAGAACATTGGGGTACATGTGCCTTTTTGAATTATGGTTTTCTCCAGGTATATATCCAGAAGTGGGATTGCTGGGTCATATGGTAATTCTATTTTTAGTTTTTTAAGGAACCTCCATACTGTTCTCCATAGTGGCTGTATCAATTTACATTCCCACCAACAGTGCAAGAGGGGTCCCTTTTCTCCACACCCTCTCCAGCATTTGTTTGTAGATTTTCTGATGACGCCCATTCTAACTGGTATGAGGTGATAACTCATTGTAGTTTTGATTTGCATTTCCCTAATAATTAGTGATGTTGAGCAGCTTTTCATGTGCCTCTTGGTCATCTGTATGTCTTCTTTGGAGAAATGTCTATTTAGGTCTTCTGCCCATTTTTGGATTGGGTTGTTTGTTTTTTTTAATATTGAGCTGCATGAGCTGTTTATATATTTTGAGATTAATCCTTTGTCCGTTGATTCGTTTGCAAATATTTTCCCCCATTCTGAGGGTTGTCTTTTCGTCTTGTTTATGGTCTCCTTTGCTGTGCAAAAGGTTTTAAGTTTCATTAGGTCCCATTTGTTTATTTTTGTTTTTATTTCCATTACTCTAGGAGGTGGATGAAAAAAGATCTTGCTGTGATTTATGTCAAAGAGTGTTCTTCCTATGTTTTCCTCTAACAGTTTTATAGTGTCTGGTCTTACATTTAGGTCTCTAATCCATTTTGAGTTTATTTTTGAGTATGGTGTTAGGGAGTGTTCTAATTTCATTCTTTTACATGTAGCTGTCCAGTTTTCCCAGTACCACTTATTGAAGAGACTGTCTTTTCTCCATTGTATATCCTTGCCTCCTTTGTCATAGATTAGTTGACCATAGGTGCGTGGGTTTATCTCTGGGCTTTCTATCTTGTTCCATTGATCTGTTTCTGTTTTTGTGCCAGTACCATATTGTCTTGATGACTGTAGCTTTGTAGTATAGTCTGAAGTCAGGGAGTCTGATTCCTCCAGCTCCGTTTTTTTTCCCTCAAGACTGCTTTGGGTATTCGGGGTCTTTCGTGTCTCCATACAAATTGTGAAATTTTTTTGTTCTAGTTCTGTGAAAAATGCCAGTGGTAGTTTGATAGGGATTGCACTGAATCTGTAGATTGCTTTGGGCAGTAGAGTCATTTTCACAATATTGATTCTTTCAATCCAAGAACATGGCATATCTCTCCATCTGTTGGTATCATCTTTAATTTCTTTCATCAGTGTCTTATAGTTTTCTGCATACAGGTCTTTTGTCTCCCTAGGTAGGTTTATTCCTAGGTATATTATTCTTTTTGTTGCAATGGTAAATGGGAGTGTTTCCTTAATTTCTCTTTCAGATTTTTCATCATTAGTGTATAGGAATACCAGAGATTTCTGTGCATTAATTTTGTATCCTGCAACTTTACCAAATTCATTGACTAGCTCTCATACTTTTTGGGTGGCATCTTTAGGATTCTCTATGTATAGTATCATGTCATCTGCAAACAGTGACAGTTTTACTTCTTCTTTTCCAATTTGTATTCCTTTTATTTCTTTTTCTTCTCTGATTGCTGTGGCTAGGACTTCCAAAACTATGTTGAATAATAGTGGTTAGAGTGGACATCCTTGTCTTGTTCCTGATCTTAAAGGAAATGCTTTCAGGCTTTCACCATTGAGAATGATGTTTGCTGTGGGTTTGTTGTATATGGCCTTTATTATGTTGAGGTAGGTTCCCTCTATGCCCACCTTCTGGAGAGTTTTTATCATAAATGGGTGTTGAATTTTCTCAAAAGCTTTTTCTGCATCGATTGAGATGATCATATGGATTTTATTCTTCAATTTGTTAATATGGTGTATCACATTGATTGATTTGCGTATACTGAAGAATCCTTGCATCCCTGGGATAAATCCCACTTGATCATGGTGTATGATCCTTTTAATGTGTTGTTGGATTCTGTTTGCTAGTATTTTGTTGAGGATTTTTGCATCTATATTTATCAGTGATATTGGTCTGCAATTTTCTTTTTTTGTAGTATCTTTGTCTGGTTTTGGTATCAGGGTGATGGTGGCCTCATAGAATGAGTTTGGGAGTGTTCCTCCCTCTGCAATTTTTTGGAAGAGTTTGAGAAGGATGGGTGTTAGTTCTTCTCTAAATATTTGATAGACTTCACCTGTGAAGCCATCTGGTCCTGGACTTTTCTTTGTTGGAAGATTTTTAACCACAGTTTCAATTTCATTACTTGTGATTGGTCTGTTCATATTTTCTATTTCTTCCTGGTTCAGTCTTGGAAGGTTATACCTTTCTAAGAATTTGTCCATTTCTTTCAGCTTGTCCATTTTATCGGCATAGAGTTGCTTGTAGTAGTCTCTTAGGATGCTTTGTATTTCTGCGGTGTCTGTTGTAACTTCTCCTTTTTCACTTCTAATTTTATTGATTTGAGTCCTCTCCCTCTTTTTCTTGATGAGTCTGGCTAATGGTTTAGCAATTCTGTTTATCTTCTCAAAGAACCAGCTTTTAGTTTTATTGATCTTTGCTATTGTTTTCTTTGTTTCTATTTCATTTATTTCTGCTCTGATCTTTATGATTTCTTTCCTTCTGCTAACTTTGGGTTTTGTTTGTTCTTCTTTCTCTAGTTCCTTTAGGTGTAAGTTTAGATTGTTTATTTGAGATTTTTCTTGTTTCTTGAGGTAGGCTTGTATAGCTATAAACTTCCCTCATAGAACTGCTTTTGCTGCATCCCATAGGTTTTGGATTGCCGTGTTTTCATTGTCATTTGTCTCTAGGTATTTTTTGATTTCCTCTTTGATTTCTTCAGTGATCTCTTGGTTATTTAGTAACGTATTGTTTAGCCTCCATGTGTTTGTGTTTTTTACGTTTTTTTTCCTGTAATTCATTTCTAATCTTATAGTGTTGTGGTCAGAAAAGATGCTTGATATGATTTCAATTTTCTTAAATTTACTGAGGCTTCATTTGTGACCCAAGATGTGATCTATCCTGCAGAACGTTCCGTGCGCACTTGAGAAGAAAGTGTAATCTGCTCTTTTTGGATGGAATGTCCTATAAATATCAATTAAATCTATCTTTTCTATTGTGTCATTTAAAGCTTCTGTTTCCTTATTTATTTTCATTTTGGATGATCTGTCCATTGGTGTAAGTGAGGTGTTAAAGTCCCCCACTATTATTGTGTTACTGTCGATTTCCTCTTTTATAGCTGTTAGCAGTTGCCTTATGTATTGAGGTGCTCCTATGTTGGGTGCATATATATTTATAATTGTTATATCTTCTTCTTGGATTGATCCCTTGATCATTATGTAGTGTCCTTCCTTGTCTCTTGTAACATTCTTTATTTTAAAGTCTATTTTATCTGATATGAGAATTACTACTCCAGCTTTCTTTTGATTTCCATTTGCATGGAATATCTTTTTCCATCCCCTCACTTTCAGTCTGTATGTGTCCCTAGGTCTGAAGTGGGTCTTTTGTAGAGAGCATATATATGGGTCTTGTTTTTGTATCCATTCAGCAAGCCTGTGTCTTTTGGTTGGAGCATTTAATCCATTCACGTTTAAGGTAATTATCTATATGTATGTTCCTATTACCATTTTCTTAATTGTTTTGGGTTTGTTTTTGTAGGTCCTTTTGTTCTCTTGTGTTTCCCACTTAGAGAAGTTCCTTTAGCATTTGTTGTAGAGCTGGTTTGGTGGTGCTGAATTCTCTTAGCTTTTGCTTGTCTGTAAGACTTTTGATTTCTCCATTGAATCTGAATGAGATCTTTGCCAGGTAGAGTAATCTTGGTTTTACGTTCTTCCCTTTCATCATTTTAAGTATATCATGCCACTCCCTTCTGGCTTGTAGAATTTCTGCTGAGAAATCAGCTGTTAACCTTATGGGAGTTCCCTTGTATGTTATTTGTCGTTTTTCCCTTGCTTTTAATAATTTTTCTTTGTCTCTAATTTTTGCCAATTTGATTACTATGTGTCTCGGCGTGTTTCTCCCTGGGTTTATTCTGTATGGGACTCTCTGCGCTTCCTGGACTTGGGTGGCTATTTCCTTTCCCATGTTAGGGAAGTTTTCGACTACAATCTCTTCAAATATTTTCTCGGGTCCTTTCTCTCTCTCTTCTCCTTCTGGGACCCCTATAATGCGAATGTTGTTGCGTTTAATGTTGTCCCAGAGGACTCTTAGGCTGTCTTCATTTCTTTTCATCCTTTTTTTCTTTATTCTGTTCCGCAGCAGTGAATTCCACCATTCTGTCTTCCAGGTCACTTATCCGTTCTTCTGCCTCAGTTATTCTACTATTGATTCCTTCTAGTGTAGTTTTCATTTCAGTTATTGTATTGTTCATCTCTGTTTATTTGTTCTTTAATTCTTCTAGGTCTTTGTTAAACATTTCTTGCATCTTCTCCATCTTTGCCTCCATTCTTTTTCCGAGGTCCTGGATCATGTTCACTATCATTATTCTGAATTCTTTTTCTGGAAGGTTGCCTATCTCCACTTCATTTAGTTGTTTTTCTGGGGTTTTATCTTGTTCCTTCATCTGGTACATAGCCCTCTGCCTTTTCATCTTGTCTATCTTTCTGTGAATGTGGTTTTTGTTCCACAGGCTGCAGGACTGTAGTTCTTCTTGCTTCTCTCAATATTACTCTTAAGAGCAGCTTTTCCAAACAAACTGATTATGGGTTTTACTTTCAGAATTAAGTGTAAAAATAAAAACCAAAATAAAAAAACCCTCAGCATGTTGTTTGCCACAAGCTGAGATGAAAGTAGTGTCAAGCTTTGTGCTCCTGCTTCCCCCCTTTACTTCTCAGGCAAAGGAGTGACTCTGTGACAGGCGTCCCAGTGCTTTAGTCAAGGTGGGTAAGATCCTCAAGGGTCCCAAGGCATGATGGATGCGGTGGGGGAGGCTGAAGGGCATTCACGGGGGTGAGCGCAGTGAGAGTAGGATGTGTGCCAGGGCCAGATGACCCCATGTCAAATCCCAGGTGAGGACCCAGGAGCTCTGTAACCTTGGGCAATTTGCTTGAACCCTGTCTGCCTCAACTTCCTGTGTGTGAAACTGGGAAAATAATACAAATCACAGGGTTGTTCTGAGAATTAAATGAGTTTATGTATGAAGAGTGGTTAGCACTGTGCCTAACTAGAAGTAAATACTCCACAAATGGTATGGTGTAATTACTTTCATACTTTTCACCACTCTAGAATTAAAATTACAGATAAAGGGGACACAATCTATACAAAGATGAGATTGTAAAAATCTAGTTATTGTTTGTTTTAATTATATATAGGTCAAGCTACACAGAAAATCACTTAAGGAGACTATTCTCAGAAAAAGAAAAATAATACATGCATTCTATTGGGAGAAAGAAGGGAGCCTATTTTAGACTATAACCGAGAAGGTGTATTTTTAATTAAATATTTAGTCTTGACTGCTACCGCAATTTTAAATCTAGAGAAAAAGTGGAAATTATCAGGCATTGTTATCATTGTTGTTGTTATTCATAAATGAAACATACCTGGAAACTAATAGCCAAGGTTTGCATCAATTAAGGAATAAAAATCTTATTTTAAATATTAAGGCAAAATTCAGTTTCATAAAAGAAATAGCTAACTTGGGGTCTTGTTATATAAGGACAGAAAACTAGGGTGCATTATATACAGACACTCTCTTTTATGATCACTAATGTGTTCTGTGCCCCTGGGGTTTGTGAAGACAGGATACTCCAGAGTGAAGTATAGGTGCAGTAATCTCACCTAGAGGTAGACAAAGAAGCTTCCCTCCCTGCCAGTTTAGTTTAACACCTTCAGATCAGCTCTTGAAAGTGCTGTCTTCAAAAATCCTCCAGTGTTTTGGAAAATCCTAGCAACACTATGGCGATGCCTCAGATTTCAAATCAATCAAAGGCATTCCTTCCTGAGATAGCTTTCAAGCAATTCCATTGAGAGCCAAAGGCCCACAAATATGCTAACCAATCATGTAACTGGACAGCTTTCTCCCTCAGGAATTCTAAAAACTAGCAGCGAGTGCC
This sequence comes from Eubalaena glacialis, assembly GCF_028564815.1. Classification (NCBI taxonomy): domain Eukaryota; kingdom Metazoa; phylum Chordata; class Mammalia; order Artiodactyla; family Balaenidae; genus Eubalaena; species Eubalaena glacialis. The sequence goes on along the minus strand of NC_083727.1, from coordinate 42,416,143 downwards.
TGCAAGTCAGGGAAAAGGTGATCTGTCTGTGTGCCAGTGCTAATGTCTGGACTCCACCTCTTAAGGTTGCAGGAAGCCAGAGTGCTGCTCAGTCCTTGCCGATAAGTATAGTCACTTCTGGATTATTAAGGAGACTAGTGATCTGACATGTAATATATGTAATCCCACTTGTGCTACCCTCTGCTATCTACTTTTGTGTCATCAGCACCACCTCTCTCTGAGAGAATACAGAAAAGGATGGAAGATGATTAACAGCATGGGTAAAAAGCATGACAGAAAAATACAGCTACATTAAGCTAAATTAAGACAGCTAAAACTAATACCTGATTACATGTGGTGCATTTGGCCATAAAATCCTAAACCTCTATTACCACATCCAAGTCAAAGTAGAGTATTTAGATCAAAACTTTCACTTATCAAGAACACATACTTGCAGAGAATAGTTTTCCTGATGAGGAATCTGCAACTGGTTAACTCAGTCCTGGTATTACAGTTTATCAAACTTCTTCCTAGTCCCCAAAGAAGTCCCTTCTAAATGCCCAAATTCTAGAGCCTCTACCTTATGAAAACCTAGAGTGTAATTCTCCAGATCACAGGTGGATGGAGAACTACAACCACAGAAACACATACACTGAAACCCAGATTTACAGGCACATTCTAATGAAACTATATTAACGAAGCATTAAGAAAGAAATAGATGAACAGCGTCTCTCTTCCCCACTCCACTAAGGGCAACTGTTTTTTAACCTCTGTATTTCAGCTTGTCACATCATGCTATATCTTGGAATAGGACTCTTTCCGATTTAGATAATTACAACTGTCTGTCTGTTTTCAATTTTAGAAGCATCTGACAAGGCATGGCAATACAAATACGCTTTGATTTTAACTTTTCCTATTTTCCTTTCCACCAATGGCAAACAGATTTAAATTCTAAGATTGGAAAAAGTAGATGGGGCTGGGGGGGCTGTGGCATTAAAAAAAAAAAAGCTAGAAAAAAAGGAGACTAAATGAAACATACTCATGGCCAACAAGAATATCTTTACTTCTTAATTGGTTTTTATTAAACAAATTCTACTTTGAAACCTAACATGAAAAAACTTTAAAATTAAAAATATCATAGCTCAAAAGTTTTCTATTGTTTTAGGTTGAATCATAAGAACTTACATATCACCTCTTATGTTAAGACTAAATTCAGCCAAAATATTCTTCAGAAAGTCTTTAATATAATATTCCAATAAAAGAAAGTAAACTTTAAGAACATTAGTTGGTGTTCTGTTTCCAAATCTAATCCTCCAGGCACAAACTACAAAGTTAATAAAGAACAGATTAAAACAAACCAAGAACAAATTATTAATTCCGTTTTCCATTTCACTCTTCAATTCTTGTTTTAAATGCACTAGGAATCTCTGCTGCCAATGTAGTTAAAGCTGCAGCAGCTCTAATAATCAACGGATCTTATCACAAAGGGTATAGATACTTCCTAAATGAAAGCACCATATGCCTAATTATTGAGCTAAATTTATACCCATAGCTATCTCTGAATGAAACATATTCAGCTTTTTCGGCTCACAAAACATTTCTTTCCATGCCCTTAAGGTATTTTAGATTTCATTCTTCTCCTCTGACTTCTTTCCTCCTCCCATATCTGAGTGTTTGTGTGACACCAGGCCGGGAAGCCAGAGGTAACTGGCCCCTGATGAATGGACACACTCTCCCTGGTTTTCCTAAGGACGAGCATCACTTCTGTGAGATAACAATTGAAGAGGCAAAAGAATGATTTCTTTCCTGCCACAGGAAGCAGCAATTTTGGCAACAACAACTAAGCAGGGAGGTAACAGCAGAAAATACAGCTATTGGTTAACACAGCAATACTGCAGCCCAAACTTCCTTTTCTTTCCTGGAAGTGACTTCTCAAAACCAGTTCTTACCAACAATCCCTTTTCTTAACCTTTTACTCCAATCAACCCCTAGTTGCTAATAAATACTATTTACTGAATAATGCTATGTACCAGGAATCATGCAGAGAGATTCACATACATTTTCTACTTTAATTCTTAGAAGAACTCTGCAAAAGGGAATTATTAGCCCCATTTCACAGATGGAAAGGGAGGCTCAGAAGGGTTTCTACTCTGCCATCTTGTCTCACCGTCTGAGTAGGTTGTAAAGAATTTTGGTGACATACTTAAATTGTTTCTCATTTTGGTTGTATTTAAGACAAACTGCCCTCCACTGTTAAATTCTGGACCATGAACCTATGGAGTAGAAAAAGGTGTCTCCACACTGAGGAGGTCTAAACTCTAGATGGAAGATAACCATGCCCATGAACTTAGCAACAAACAGGCCAAAGACACAAACAATCAATGCCACATGACTTCGGAGAAGGGAGAGATCAGTAAAGGTTGGGAATGTGAGAGAGGGCTTCAAGGAGGCATAGATGTTTGAGCAAATGAGAAGACACTCCATTTGTAAAGAATAAAATAAGGTGTGTTTTGGAGACAGTACCTATGCAAGTTTAGCTGAAGCACAGAGTCCTTCCTAATTTAAGGGATGTGACTCCAGCAAACTGAGGCAGATTTGTAGAAGACAATGAATGCCAGCCTAAGGAGTTGGGACTTCATTCTAGAACAATGTTTCTTAAACTTTAGTCACTGGACCAGTGGTATCAGCATCACCCACAGGAATATGTTAAAAATGCAAATTCTGGGGCCCACCCAGACCTACTGAATTAGAAACTCTGGAAGCAGCAACTTGCAATTTGAGTGCTAATGTGCTCTCCAGGTGACTCTTAAGCTGGCTAAAGTTTGAATCAGTGCTCCACAGGAAATGAGGCCCACTAAAACCTGAGTTGGGCAACATGAGAGAAGTGATATTTTTGGAAGATTAATCTAATAGTGATCTGCAGAATGAACTGGAAAAGGGACCATGTGCAAATTCATGAAATTCAAAGAGCCTCTACCATGCAATTATTTATATGAGACAACACTTTTCAAGAGATATAATATTAAACTGGGAAACAGAAGACTAAGGTCCTTTCTCAAAATATTACACCTTCTTACAGAGAAAATTTTTATTAGATTCTAATTTCTCTAGTGGAAATAACACCTAACCTATGACTTTTCATTTCACTGTGGTATTGTAAGCACTATTTATAAAAACGCCACAGTCTCCCAAAAATGTTTGCTGGGATAGGAAAAAAAACAAACAAACAACCCACACTAACTTTAATTAGGGTGTACCATGTACAAAACTGAAATGTAAGAAAAATGACAACTCTTATTAAATGTAGTCCACAACTCTAGATAATAATGAACAGAAATGAATGAGGACTCTACCTAATTTAAAAATCACAGAACTGAAAAACAAAATGCTGACTGTAAATATAAAGCAGACTAACTTTTAAGCAAAACAGGACTTTTTATATTCAAGTAAGTGTCGACCTTCAAAAGAATCTCACAAGTACCCACATTTATTTCAGTGATGTTACATCTGCTCAAAAGATTTTTTTTTATGAACCACCTTCACAGCCAGTTTACAAGTCATGTAAGAAAATGAATACAGCTTTTCACTTTATAAATCATTCTAAAAACAACTTTAAAACTAGAAAAGCTGTCTCCTACATTGATGAATCTCTTTATTCACTAGATCTGGTTCTGAATGACTTTTGACTGTTATAACAAAAAATCAAGTCTCCCCTCCAAGACAATGGCCTGTAGCCCATGAGAACAGGTAGCAGGGGTTCCAAAGACGAGTGGACACCACTTTTGGAATATGTGATTATTTAAAGGGGGGAGGGTGTCACACTTAACCTAAGTAATTCCTCCTGGTACACTTGTTTAAAAAGGTGTATTCATTCAACTAATATTTACTGGGTGCTATTATGGGTGAGGCCCAGGGCTACGGCTCCGGTGGACGAATACAGGGGACACTCTTTCTCTTGATCTTAACGTGACAGTCCTGTAACAGATTCATGACTCTGAAGAACCAACATCAAAGAGATTCTGTACTCTCAGAGTAAGTGAAAACAGAAGTACTTCTTACCTCTGCTGTGGCTTTATCTTATTACTGATAGAACACTTAATAAATCATAATTTTTATTCACCGTAACTGCTAAAGCAGCTTTCAACAGTAGTTAATAAATCATCTTCATTTTTATGCTCCTCCAATTAGCTGCCCACCCCACCTGCTTTTTTTTTTTTTTTTTAAGCTAAGTTCTTCATCACACATTCTAAGTTAAGCAAGCCCTAGGAGGATTAAATAATGAAGACTAACCAAAATGCTTAATATGAGCGAACGTATACAATGTATGAAACACATGCCAATTATAAAATACGTTTTTTACTACATAAAGTTCCTTTTACACTTACCAAGAATGCCTTATAAAATTGACTCAGGCTAACTCCTGAAATCACAACATGGACGGTGAGGCACTCCTAATCATGAGATGAAAACTTGTAGTTGACTAGATACATTATGACAATCAACACTGCTAGTTGACTACAAAAATAACATGTCTCAGAGAACAGCATCCTAAATATTCTAAAATGACTATCATCTCAAACCACAATTTATAAAAATAATATAGTACATTTATGTCAATCATTATTCACCATGTTAATGCAGTCTCAAAACCAAATTTAAACAGTTCTGGCATTTGGCAGACTTTTATGAACTAACCAAGGTCAGAATATAAATACATTTTGAAATGTGCAGCTCCTCACTATCTTAAAAAAGCATGACTGGAAACACATTTATTTGGAGTTAGCCAAAAAAAAAAAAAAAAAAGCCTAAACTTCCTAAATAAATCATGCTTTTCTTTTATTCTAAAATAAAATACCTTAGACAAAATGCACATTTATCCTATTTAAGACACCAAAGGCCTCTAATATACAAAAGATCAGCCTGCCCCTTCAAACGTAAACATGCATATTGCTTTGAAATCTTATTGACAATTTCCTTTTGGTTAATTTTTCTTCTTTAAGAATTCGGCTTTGTCAGACTTGGCATTTTCTGGCACCACTTAAAAAAAAAAAAAAACCACTTCTGAAATTCTATTTGGACCATTTCTGAGCTTCAACTGTGATCTTAAAATATTAGGAAGCCATCCTGATGAATTCTAAAAACGAAGATTCCATCCCTCCTTTGCCAGATCTTCAGAGAGGCCAACATCTTCCTCAAATATGTGATGCAAAAACCCAACGATAACAATGAAGATGAGCTGATGGAAGCTGGTGGGCTGCGTCTTGGCTGAGGGAAAGCAGGCTGTTCCAACATGCTTGGAACAATAGGAGTACCTATTGATAGGTACTCCTATCAATAAAGGGCACTTATAATCCTAGGGGTCCAGCCCAGGGAAGAGGCAAATTTTGCTGCTGTTTTTAGTAGACAATGCTGTCTACTGCCTTTCAGGACTTTGCCCCCTTCAGGAGCCATGTGCCTGATAGATCCATCTTCTCTGACACCCCACTTCTTAGTCTCCAAACTCTGCCTGCATCCCAATCCTGCTTCTTTAAGAGCCTCCTTGTTCTATACAATTCAGAGTGAGGAAATCCAACTAGTCACCCAACACAGGAGATAATGCTGCTCAAAGAAAGGTAAATTAAATATACAAGATACTGTTTCATCACCCATGAAATTTATAGAGTCAAGACTAGGTTCATTACATTACAGGTGGAAGTATACATTGTTTTTGGAAAGTCAACCCTCAAAATGTACTACGATCCTTTGACTTATTCATTTCCTCTACTAGGAATTTAAGGGGAAATCCTACTCATGGGGTTGGGGGCAGCAATGAAAAATGAGCTGGAATCTTAATGGACAAAGGTGTTTATCTCAGCATTTTAAAATAAAAACAAAAAACTGGAAATAATCTAAATGTTCAGGTCCAAGGGGATGGTTAAATAAACTATGATGCTTCTATTTCATATACTATGCTATCATAAAATTACACTAAAAGAAAATGAAAAAAAAAACATGTATACATAGTGTGGTTATAACTGGGGGAAAAAATAACCTATATGCTGGGGCAGGAAGTGTTGACACTGCTTGTGACTGAGTGATTGAACTGTGAAGGATTTTTTCTTTCTTTTTTCTACTCCTGTGTACTTTCAAAATGTTCTTTCCTAAGCAAGTGTTACTTTATAATGAAATAACAGTGCAAGATACTTGCTTCTTTTACAAACCCATTCCCGCCCTTGTTAAGATAAATCTCAAAGTATAATAATTTCTGCTGGGCAACTTTAGTGATATTGTTTTAATAGCAGCCTTTAAGAAGCAATACATCAACAAAAGGGAGGCACTGATGGTGAAATTTCAGGCAGCTGGGAATGAGATTTTGAGACTAGGTACACACCCCGTGCTGCCTTCATCATTCCACAGGTCTGTCCTTTTGTTTTGTGCCCCAACAGACAGACAAACAGTGAGGAAACACAACCTTTTAGTAGTTGCAGCACGTATTCTTGTGAAAGAGGAACTAGAGTCAATCATGGCTCAAACATCAGCTCAGGGAAGCTGGACGTGGCCACCCCCAGCGTGGACCATGAGCCCTGGACTCCTATCTCTGGACCCTCTTGTCCCTTAGAAGAATCAAGTGCGCTTCATAGGACTTTGAAAAGACCTTTCCAGGACCTCCCTGGCGGTCCAGTGGTTAAGACTCCAAGCTTCCACTGCGGGGTGGGGGTGGGGGGGTTCGATCCCTGGTCGGGGAACTAAGATGCCTCAAGCCACACAGTTGGGCCCCAAAAAAAGATCTTTCCATGAAAAAGGATTTGGCAGATATGAGGATTCCAGCAATAGCTCATGGTCTTTGGATGGCCCAAGTTCATGTCTCAACCACAATCATTCACAGGCCCATGTACATCATTATTACTGCACCTTTTCTCATAAACTCCTGGCCTAGGCAAGTGTTGCAGCAAAGATTGTTTTAGTGCGTAGTGTGTGCTGTATTATTAAGCCGCCCCTGCAGAGCTCGGCACCCTTCACCAGGTTTTTATCTCCTCACTTCCAATCTTTCTCTCATACTAAGCACCCTCACACTAGGCACTGGAGACAGGACAATCCAATGGGAGACCCACATATATAAATACATAAAAAAGTATTTATATAATACTTAATATAAAAATAAAAAGTTAATATAAATGTTGATAATATTAACACATCAAAGGTAATATAATATGACCTGCATGTCACTGTATGAAAGGATGTAGAACAAGAGTGACCAGAGAGTACAGGAGCAAATGAGGGACTGGGCCTTTGATAAGCTTAAGAGCGAGGGAGACAAATGGACTGCAGTAAAAAGGAAGTGAGGCTGCATTTCAGTAACGAAAGTCAGCTAAATAACAAAGGCTACTTGGGCTTTTTAATTTCATTATCTCTGTTCTGGATTATCTGCAGCTCTGCTGGGCTCTAATGTACCTAAAGCAACTGCCGGAGTATTCATGACAGGAATGAGGGCTGCGACTTTTCAATGCTCTTAAGCCTTAATCTCATTTGGTTTTCTTTCAAGTACCTAATGATCACAGAAGTCTTTATCAGGACTCCGTGTGTGGGGCAGGGTGGGGGGGGGGCAGTGCTGCTGCATTCTGCAGAGCAAAGGAACTAGCCAGGGTTGATTTCCTTCTAGGACGGTCTCAGTGGGCTTCTTGCTGCTGGCCTGCTACTCAGGGCTGAGGAGGAGGGAGGGCCAGGCCAGCCAGCCTCCAAAGCGTATGTTCTCATTAGAGACAAGATGTCACAAGCAGAGCCGGGGCCTGAGAGCTAAGAGGCAGTTTCCAGCTCTGTAGTTAGTGCACTGGGGGAATCTCAGGAAGTCACAGCTCACAGGGCCCTGTTTCTCATATGTAAAATGAGTACCGGGGTTAAGCCTCTCTGAGGTCCTTCTGGGCCTGATACCTTAATAAATCTAAGTTCAAAGCCCTCAAAAAAGGCCAAAATCTGTGAGTTACGAAGTACAGCTGATTTATGTGAATTTTGACTACCAGGTGACAGACTGAGCTCTGATTATAGAATTGATCACAATTACATAAATTTTTGCTAAATCTAAAATAATTTTCTTCTCACTTCTTAAAAACATTCATCCAAAGACAAACCAGGTTAAAATGCATTTTACTTAATCCCTCTTTTTCTCTATTTTGGGGAACAATTTCAATGCTTAAGGAGGTAACTCAAGAAATGTGATCATTCTGAGAAGATGGTACTTCAGGAACAAGCACATCTGACTGTGAGAAAGAGACTAATTCTTTAACACATATTTTGAAGTACAGAAGCTGGAAAAGTATGTAATTTTAAGGATAGCAAAAGTTTTTTGGAATTTGGCAGGAATGTGAGAAAATCAAGAGTTGACAGTAGCACAGTAAAATCATAGCTGTCTGGAATGATCATCCTGAACTGGAAATGTATCCCTTTAAGCAAACCTAATTTAAACTGTTTTTGATAACTTTTTGAAACATTATTACCCACTTCCCTGATGTATTAAACAGTATCTGAAACAATGTAATCTCAGCTTGATGGCTTTAGGTAGTGATTAGCAACAGTAATAACAGCAAGCAACATTTATTATACACTCCCTGCACACCTGATACCATTCTAAGTGCTTTGTGTGGATGATCACATTTAAACTTTCCAACCCAACAAAGTGGGTACTTTTATTACCTCCATTTTACAAATGACAAAACTGAAGCTCTGACAGATTAAGCAATTTGCTTAAGGTCACAAAACTAGTAAATGGAAGAGGCCAGATTCATACCCAAGTCATCTGACTCCCAAAACTAGCCCTTCTCACCACACCACCTTGTTACAAATGAATGGAGCAGGGGCAGGTAAAAGCATCCAGAGAATCTCCAGGACCTACTTGGGTGAAGAGAACTATGTGCTCCTATAATGAAGAGACCACAGATTGGTGTGATTTTTAAATGTATGTCTGCTTTTTTTTTTTTTTTAAATGTAAGTATAGTTGCTGTACCATATTATGTAAGTTACAGATGTATAGTACAGTGATTAAAGGTTATACTCCATTTATTGTTATTATAAAATACTGGCTATATTCCCATGTTATACAATATCCCCTTGCAGCTTATTTTATACCTAATAGTTTGTACCTCTTATTCTCCTATCCCTATATTGCCCCCCTCCGCTTTCCCTCTCCCCACTGGTAACCAATAGTTTGTTCTCTATATCTGTGAGTCTGCTTCATTTTTGTTATATTTGCTAGTTTGTCATATTTCATGGATTCCACAGATAAGTGATATCATTAAATATATGTCTACTTTTAAAAACACATACTCCTTCAGATTAGCTTTCCATTCTTCTGTTATGCATTGCACAATGTCCAAAGAGCATGTACATTTATAGTTTGAAAGAGCTCCTCGACGTTGGCCCACACCTTTTCTTTTTTTCTCCCTATTTCTCCCCCATCTCTCTTTGTAAAGAATGACCAATTGAATGATTACTAATGCCTCTGTTTCCTGCAGATATCTTTATAAGGAGAAAAAGATGTCATCAAATTTTCCCTGGGTGGCTTTAAAAAGAAGAGGCCTTCTGAATTATGCCCCTAGTAAGTTTTTTTTTTTAATTACTATAGTTAATGTAACTTAACTAATACGAGGTCAAAGTTATAATACTGCAGGACTGTACATGTTTTGTACTCACTTGACATTAGTGTCTGCAAATAATAAATATAGGCAGTCAATTTATATACCTCTTTGGCATTTTACTTAGGAGACAAGCCGTGTCAGGATAACGAGCAACATTCATCCAGGATTGGGCTTCTATTCTCAACTCTACCACTAACTAGCAAAGTGATTTCCAGAACAATCTTTGTGTCTCAGTTGCCTCTACTGTAGCTATCTCTGAAGTCTCATTCAGATACAATATTTTATGGCTTAGAGCATATGTTTACTTTTAAAAATCAGAGAGTTATAATTTTTATGGCATATTTTTGGTAACAGAAAAAAATTTTTGCAGACTTTGTATAAAGGACCTTTAAACATATTTAGTAGTAAAGGGTGGGGGACTAGAGGTAGTTCAATTATTTAACACTAAACAAGGTACCAGGCAAAGAACACTGAGGGAAAAGTCAAGACTTAGGTTCCCCAAAGAAAGAACCTCTTCCTTAAGCTACCAAACACTGGCTTCTCCTGTATCATTTCTGCCTACTTAGGGAAAAGGCATGTCATAGTATCCCTGGAGCCCACAGGGGGGCTGCTCCTATTTTGACCAACCAAAACTTACCTTTGACAAACACATACATTTTTGTGGTTTTGTAGGTTATAAAGAACTTAAAAGGCCACAGGTTCTCTACTGGGTTATGAGGTATAAGCAGGGTCCAGTGCAGTGCTGATCTACCCATGTATATTTAGCCCTCACACTGATCTGTTGGGTTTCCTCCCCTCTGACCTTGAGACACATGCTTTAAACGCTCTCTAATAAAGAATTTGTATTACCATAGCTTATTAAATAATTTAATACAAATAAGTTAACTAAGCTGAAGTCCAACAAATTCAGATCTCACCCAAAGACACTTTTTACACATGTGAAATATTAGCATAAATTTCTCAAAGTGGTTTAGATTATTAGCTCACCTAAGAGATGCAGATGCATTTACTCAAAAATGCATTTTTTTAACCTCTTTTCCACAGCCTAAACTAGGTTCTAGGTCCTATATAGAGTTCCTTTATATGAATATTAAGAATGTTAAGTTACCCAATATGAGGAAGACAGAATACTCCTCCCAAATTATCAATAGCTTACAGAAAATTAAGTTGAGCATAACTGATTATCCATTAACAATCTTCTCCTGCTTTTGTATATTAATGTTCAACAGTCAGCATCTACTCTAATACATACACTGTTGAAACCTTAATTTATTTATTTACTTGTTAAAGAGAGAAGCCTTTTACAAACACTCCATGACCTACCTGCTCTGGGAAAGGTCCGAAGAGTGGGGAAATCTTGCATTTGCCCATGTTCAATGTCCAGTGTGTTTCAGAACAGGGTGAGCAGAACAGGCAAGGTAACCCAAGGACATCTAAGCTCCTTCAGAGTCAGGTCTTCAAACTGTGGTCTTTATTATTTTGCAAATATTATTTTCCACCCTACTACCCACACGAATAAGTTAAGTTTCAAATTAAAAATGTTTTGTTTTAATATGTCAAGGTAGATTATTCCTATGTCTGACCTTTAATAAAATGCAAATAGCTTTAATAAAAGGGTCAATTGTCAGTAGTTAACATAAATTATAGACTCAAGAACAACCTAAGGCTAGTAGTGTAAGGCATAAAAATATATATTCACCATTAGCCATCAATATGAAAATTTTCTTTCAACTTTTTATTACATAAATAGTTCTGGAAATAAAAACTAAAGCCTGTTTGGAGAAACCTAGAGAAGATAACTGTGACCCTACAGCTAACTGGTCTGAGAGCCTTACCTGATAGGCCCAAAGCTGGCTGTCAGCCTCCCCACTCCCACCCCATGTAGACTGGTAGGGGTTCCAGTCTGAGAAGGGAGGAATCCCACTGATAATTTGATGATTAGGGCTCTAATCCTAAAGGACAGTGCAGGCTCTTTGTAGTGACCCCCCGCAAAAGCTTCCTGATTTTAAAAAAGAGTTGGGGTAGAAGGAAAAATGGACTACTTTTCTAAAAATTCCATGGTGCTCTTCAACTTCTGTGCTTCGTTTGTCTACCAATGCTTTTTAAAGTTAAAGACCACTTGAGCACAATTTTTAAAAGATCAATCTCATGAGAATATGCACTATGTGTGTATTGTAAATTTCAGGGAAATCCCAGAGTTAATTTATTTACAAAGTTTTCATGGGGTGGGGGGCTGTCTTCATTTTGGCTTTAAGTTTTACATCAAATGTTTACCATCCATCAGAGATCAGTACTGGGAAGCACGTAGCACCTTTTTGTGAAGGGTGCTAGGCAATAAATATCCTATTTGAAATGAGAAAGTGTTTCCCCTTAGCACAAATTTGTTAAAAATTTACCACGGTACCAGTAACACAGCTGTGTTGGCAATATAAAAATAGCATTGGCTGTCTTTAAACCAAATTTACAAAATGAAAGTTTGGCTCAAATATTATAGTCCAAGCTCCCAACACGTTAGACTTGCTTATACCTTCTAAATTTTACCCATAAAACTGTTAGTACATTCAGGTGTGATAGAGAACCCAAGTATATGAAGAGAACTAGAGAATACAGGAACAATAAAAATCAAGATCAAGGCAAAGATCCGTTGGTCCATGACAAGGCATACTTGGTGGTACCTGAACTGAATCTAAATGTGTAAAGTCCAGAGCCTTATTCACAGCAGGCAACCACTCTTTCCTCTCTAAAACTGAACATTTACAGTGTACTTTTAGAATAGCATGAGTAACTTTTTTTTTTTTTTTTTGGTTTACAAAGGAACACATCTGCCTGAACTAATCTGATGAAAATCCATAATCCATTTCTTCCCGTTAGCCTTTGACTAAATACTGAAGCTAATCATGCTGGCTTCCCCGCCCCCCAGGTTCTCACAGCAACATGAAATTTTAAAGAACCCATTTAGTTCAACCACTTTATGCAAGACTGGGCAGTTTCAAAACGTCTAGGTGTGAAGATGTTAGCACCACATGGACATAGAAGGCTACATAAATTTCCTTTACGTGGTTAATTAAGACCTTCTGATCTAGAGACATAGATAACACGGATCTAATAAGGACAGATATGCATACTGTTACTATGCTGTCCTGAATTGACTGCTACTGTCTTAGTGCTTCTGCTCTAAATGCACTTTTAATCACTACTGGTCAGTACCAATAGCTTTTTCACATTCATGCATCTTTAGCATTTAAAATAATTTCCTGGGACAACTGTGATCTGCACTAACTGGCAGCGCATAGGAATTTAGAGGCATGAAACGTGTGAATTACATTGCTTCAAACTTAAGAGAAACATAAGCAGATACAAATTTGGGGCTAAATTATCTATGGGTTTTGGTTGGCTATTTTCAAGGAGCCTGAGAGATGAAGAGGAGAGGGAGATGGTTGGTGAAAGCAGAGCCTTTTTTCCACCTTCCTGGTTTTGCAGCACTGACAGGATTCCATGAAGAAGGGAAACTGCTAGACAGAAGTTGTCACAGGGAGTAAAATCCAACCCCCCCGCCACCGAAGTCTAGGAGGGTTCTATGCCTGAGGAAGGGTCTCAAAGCAGAAAGGCTGATGGGCTGTGGAAGGAAGCTACTTGCACAGGAGGGATGAAGCAAGGCATTCTGCCTAGGGTAAACTGAAAGGCACCCAAATCCACTTTAACTTGCTCAATTACAGCTTAACCAAATTCATCTGGTCTTTATACTAAAATCAGAAATCCTACAACAACCAAGCTGCCTCCATTCTAGAGCCACTTAAGCTAAGTACCTCTTCACAACCTCAAAATTCTTTTTACTCTGAAAATTGGGGGGATCAGGAAGCTTCCTTTCCTGATTACCTGCCCAATGTCAAAATACAAAATTTATTTTCACAGAGACTCTGTGAACCTTAAAAAATGACAAATATATTACTTCCATTCATAATGTATTTTAGAAATTGGAATCAAGATTTGAGATGAAATGCTTTTAATATGGTTCCTGCAGCTCTTGGATTGTGTAAAAAACCAGGCTGGCATAGTTTCACAGGGGAGAGTAGCTGTAAAAGGAGGCATGTCCACAGAGAGCCTGGTGACAAGAGGAAGTCCGGGCTTCAAGTCCTGACTCAATCACTAACTGGTTCTGGGGCTCTGGGCCCTTCAACTTTCATCTTTAAAATGACAGTCCGAAATGATTTGTAAGGTCCTCTTCAGCTTTAAGCTAGGCATGAACTAACCACATGTTACAAGTTCTAACTGAAAATTACAGGGAAGAAATTATGAAAGACTTATCAAAGTCCATGTTTGTCCTAGATTAAGTTTGTCATCATTGTGCTGCTGTGGAGGAAAACCTGTTGCATCACATGGAATACTCTTTTTCCGACTACACCCGAAATGCAAGAGGCGGTAGGCTGGCTTTTTACATTTTTCATTTTTTGAAAAGTAAACAACAGTGTGCCCCCTATGATAGGAAGTTCTAGAGTTTCACCTTTATAGTCTGTAAGTACACACAGGATGCCACCTGGCAGAATGGGGCCACATGACCCAACGCGGGGTGTGCTGGCTCGCTGTTAGAACGTTTCTATCGTGCGTGATTGATGCTTTGCGTTTATATGCAAGCTTCATTTCAAAGCCACGTCCAAGCCTCATTAGAGGGCTGTTTGGAACCTTCACTGTCACTGTTCTCAGGGACGATTAACCATGTATCAGGCAGTGAAAGAGGAGGTTTGCACAGCACCTGCCCATGTATTTAATACCTACCTCGTGTGGCTTATGCTCACCGGAGCATGCAAGTTAAGAACAACGGGATTCAACCTCAGATCATAATTGGCCTCATCTACTTTGACACTGAAATGGAAACGAAAGAGCCTTTGACACTGCACCTGGTCTAAGTGGAAAACGATGTCTCCCCACACTGTAATGTCACCGTCATGTCCCCCTACACTGTAATGTTAAAGTCTTAAAGAGTTTCAAAGGTTTGTCGTTTCTCCCAGAAAAACACCGCGGGCCCGCAGGGATTTCTAGCCGGGTGCACTCACCTCTTTGATCGTCTCCCTTTTCTCGCGGATGGCGGCGTCGGCCGGCTCCCGGTCAATCGCCCCAACGAGGGGTGCTAAGTCCACTGGGGGCAGCATCTTGAACCCCACCCTGTTACTCAGCTGGTCCTGGGCCACCTTCTCCTTCTCCATCAGGATGTCTCTTTGGATCTCCTCGGGCAGCTTCTGCAGGGTCTCCTTGGCTTCCCTCAGAGCCCGCTCGTGGTTTTCACGGATCCTCGCCAAGTTGTCCTCCAGGGCGGCCGCGGGGTCCCCGGGCGCGCCCTCCTCGCCGCGCCGGGCTCGCCCATCTGCCGCGTCCTCGGCGCGCGCCCCGGGCCCGGGCTTGCGGTCGGCGGGCGGCTGCAGGGCGGGGCTGGAGTGGAACAGGACCCCGCTGAGCAGCTTGGAAGAGTCGGGCAGGAAGAAGATCGCCCCGAAGCAGAGCGTGATGAAGGCGCTGAACACCAACAGCAGCACGAACTTCTCCGTCAGGCGGAAGGCGGCGGGGCCGGACCCCTTCCTGCCGCCGCCGAGCCCCCCACCCAGGCCGCCGCCCAGGCCGCTGCCCGCGGGACTACTGAAGAGCGGCAACAGGCCCCCCGCCGGCATCGCTCCCGCTGCCGCCTGGCTGCCCGCTGTCCAGTGGCCTTGCGCCGCGCCGCTCAGCAGCCAAACTTCGCCGCCGCCCGGCGTCAGCGGCTGCGGGGCTGGGTTCTGCGCATCCAGGCCGCCCAAACCCCCCGCCTGGGCTGCAGGTATCCCTTGGGGAGACAACTCCCCTCCGAGTCTTCCCCCCGGGGCGGCTCCTTTGGCAAACAGGCGCGACAGTGCGCTCGCTGCAGCCCCTGCGGGGAGAAAAACAGTAAAACGTAGTAACTACGATGATGGTGATAAAGTTTCCACCGGTCTCCGCCCTCCGACGGCCGCGAGAGCCGCCAGGACAGCTCCCCCTGCACGGAGTCCGGAGTCCGGCTCCCGGCACCGCCCTCGGAGCCCACACTTTGGACTTGGGGTGAAGTTTGCAGGTCTCGGGGGCAGGCTGTACCGTGCACACCTGGAGCAGAGCCGCGCGCGGGCACCTCCTGGAAAGGGCAGCGCACCTCCGCGCCGCAGAGGCGCAGCGTGGGTGGGGGGGCTCGTCAACTTCGCCCGCTCCTCATCCCGAAGCTCGGACTAGCTGTGTCTCCGCTTCCCAGTTGGCGGGTGCGCGTGCAGCCCGGCCGCCCCGCAGCGCTGGTCGCCGCTCAGCTGGGCTAGCGCGCCGACCTGTGGGCGAGCAGGAGCGAGCGGGGCAGCACGAAGCCCTCCGCCACTGCTCCGCGAGCACTAACACCACTGCCGGTCTCGGGGCGGTCGGAAACGAGGGCGGTGACGCGGCCCGAGAGTGATGGTGCGGCCGGGCCAATCACGCGCGGCTCAGGGTCCCGCGGGGGCGGAGCCGAGGCGGGGAGGGGGCAGCGCCGGGAGGGGAGTTTACGGGAAGCGCAGCCTCGCAGGGGCCCGGCCGGGGGCTGGGAGGTAGCGGGGCCCGGAGGCGCGAGGCGGGAGGGAGTGGCGGCGGGGAGGGCGGCCAGACCCGCTGCGGAGGCCAAGGGCGGGAGGCGGCGGGCGGGGCTCGGGGTTGGGGAGCTTATCCCGCTCCGGCCTCGGGCCCGGGTCCCAGGGGCGGTTGGTCTCGAGTTGCTGGGGGAGGCGCCTGGGCTGATGCGGGACCTCCCCGCCGCCCCCTCGGACCTGCGCCTGGCCGTGCGGGGCCCGCCCGGAGGAGGGCCAAGAAGGACAGGGTCTTGCAGAGAATTGCCAGATTGTTATGACGCGCGTCTTTTCTCCAGTTATCCTCCTTTTACCCAAGGCAGGGATTGCCCCAGTGCTCGGTAGCTGTTAACCCAAAAGTCCCTCGGTGAGGAGCTGTGATTTGGAGAGCTTTTGAGCTCAGCTTTTGGGCTGTCCGGTCGAACATCCCTTTACATCCGGAGACTTAATGGTTTTGTGGTTGCTTAGGAGTCTTCGTGTTCATCCTCAACCCCCTTTAAAAGAAAAAAAAGTTGTGTAGCTCCCCCACCCACTCCCACTTTCAAAATTAATTTACCTCATGCAAGTTGGTCATACTTTCCATTTAAAGAAGACAGTATTGTGCTGCCATAGCTTCAAGTAATAAATTTCAACACTGTTGAAATTAAGTCTTGGATTTGACCACTTCCAGGGAAGTAAGGACTTGGTCCACCAGAGACTGTCTTCAAGACAGCATTATTTTACAAAATGTGTTCGTAATTCCCCTGTTGCTCTGCAAATAAAGGGTTATCAGAGAGGAAAGAGATGACTGACTTCCCATTTCCCACTTCTGAAAACTAGTTTGTAGCAGCCTTATCCTATATCCCTCACCTTTCTCTGGAAACGTGATTTGAGCTCTTTTTCTGCTTGGTGTCTTTTTTAAAAAAAGGAAACAGCTGACACCTTTCAGGAAGGTGCCCATAATGTAGTTGTTTTCAGGTGTTAGACTGTGTGAGAAAATATAAAATAAAATTAAAAATCCTTATTACAGTTTTCATTTAAGTATTCATTTTAACCATCATTATTTGTTTTGTGTAAAATGAGTCATACACCCAAAATTTCTGTTAATGGGAAATTGTTTGATAAAGCCAACTGTATGGCTTTGTCTTTTTTTCTTATAACTTCTATGAAATTCTATGCCCAGAAGAGTGCAGCATATCCAAGCAGGGTAACAAAGTTTAGAAGGACTGAACAAGAAAACAATGAATTTTGCTTTTAATGATGGAAGGGTAATTTTTGTTTCAAACTGCAACTTGTAGATAGGCTGAAGAGTTTGAATCACTGGGAATTAAGGTCAATCGCTTTATGATCATCTCTTTTGGAATGATTATTTCAACTACTGTGTTTTAAGAATGGAATTATTTCTTGTAACCACAAAATATTTAGAAATGTTGAAATTAATATTACTAAGTATTCCAGAAAAGCAATAAAATCTACTTATAAATGCATGTTAGAGTGGTGATGAAAGGAGGTTATAAACCTAATGCTATTCTGGCACTCTTTAATTTTGATATCAAACCAGTTTGAGCATTTAACCTATATCCTGTAGTGGAAACATTCAAAATTTAGCATATGGACTTAAAGATGATTTTTTTTTTCTAAAAACTTCAAATTTGACTCATCTATATTGTGTTTAAATCTTTTAAAGGGACTGTTCTGTTTATTTCTGTTTACCTTTATGTAGCTTATTTTAAGATTGCTTTCTTATTATCTGTTTTTCTTATAAAACAGATTTATTATGAGTGAAGCCTGCCTTTAATGACTTGTTAAACAAGAAGCTAGCATGGGTGGTTGATTATGGGATATATATTAAAGGGTGCCAGTCTGTGTTAGGTAGGATGAAAAACATGTGGGAATGCTCATATTTGGGCTAAAACAAGTTAAAAAAAATTCACAGAGAAGGTATTTGAAGAGACATACCAGCTAAATTAAACCAACTAACGGTTTTAACCACGTAAAACCGTTAAAACTAACCATGTGTATTCATGGTAAGGAAGGAGTACAGAATGTTCAATAAGTAAAAATGTGCGTTTTGTAGAAGCAAAATCTGAGGCTTTGCCCTGATTTCCATTCCATAAGCACATATTCTACAGTTGGAAACACAACGGTTTGTATCCTCATATAAAGCAAAAATAAAGGGGACTGGTTCTGGTCTCCAAATAATAAAACCTTGAGTATGTCCTGTAAATCTAGACTCTCTACCTTGCCTACCTGAAGACATAGCATGATCTTCGGGATTACCGTGATTGTGATAAAGTTGCTGTTTTCTCATTATGAATAGTCTAATGTAAACTTAGCAACCTTAGCAATTCTGTGCAGCTTTTCTGTTTAAATACTTGCTGTGTTTTCTTATGTGGCCAGCCAGTCCTGAAGCGACTCCCTTGTACTTCTTGCAAGTTTGCTTGCAACTTAATTCTTACTTTTTCCTTTTTCAAAGCTTATATCTCTGTATCTTTCTTTGACAATTTGTAAATTTTTTGTTTCAAGATACAATCTTTAGAATCAAGTAATTTTTTTAAAACCTGGTTTTGGTTGGAGATATCTCCCCACCCTCCACCAAAGTACAAGGAAATCCCCAATTTATTTGACTGCTTGAATTTCTCTGTTTTTAAAATAACATTTAACAAACGGTAGATTTAACTTTTACATAGACGTGCCTAAAATTAAATATAATGATAATTATAAACAGGATTACAGAAGGAAAAGTGACAATATTTTTATGAAAACTGTGGTGAATAAATGTTTTTATAAAGTTATAAGTTCTCAAAAATTAAATTGCAAAAAACATTTCTTAGTAGGAAGTTTCTAGAAAGTACTAGGTTTATGGAGGAATCCTTTTGATAATCTTTGTTCTTTAAAAATAAAAAGTTATCTAATGAAAGAATTAACATATATATGTAATAATTAATACTGAAATGCTCCAACAAGTTAGATTTCTGATAAAAATCTTCCTATAGCTGATTTTCTAATTGTCTTTAAATTCCAGATCAGCGTAGGTTTCTGCTTTTATTTTTAAATAAACAAAATATAATATGCAAAAAATTTTTCATTGTGAACATCAATCTTGAAATTTCAATACTTCAATGGGCAATGCTGAATTTTACATGAAATGTATTAAGATGAGAATTAACCAAAGTTGTAAAATAAGCTATCAATAATATTCTTTGTCATTTGAGGGGTTACAGTTATATCTCTGCTTCTTTCTTTTCCCCTCCTCAATTTACTTTGGAACAGCTTGAGTAGCAGATAATTTTTATAGAATTCCAATCACCTTTGTGTGTGCTTGGGGGCAGTGGGCAGGGAGTAAGAGACTGAATCAAGGAGCCCTCTCTGTACCTGCATGCGCCTGTTGAAAGATCTGTTTTTGTTCTGAACATTCACTTTGTAAATATTAGCAGTCTCCAAAAACATTGTGATCCACAAAGTATTCGTGCATTAGCTCTTTAGAAATGTTAGAGCATTTCTCTCCATAGAAACAAAGTTGTAAACGGTGCTTTGGTTGCTAGTCTGCTCTGCAAAGATATATAAGACCCTAGGGAAGAATAAAATGTTGGAAAAAATAGTGTTGTAATGCTAGTAATCAAAGTAGCATTAAATTAGTAGGTGTTTTATTTATCATGATTGGTGGAGACTGAGGACAAACAGATTTATTTGGAAGAAGAAGAGATATAATAATTGTTTCAGGAAGATTCTAAACAAACTTGCAAGGTCAGTAAGGTTTATGGAAGTTCTTAGGTATAGTTTTCCTTCACCATGTATACATTTCTTTTGGTTTCAAGTGTATCACTAGTGCTACCCTTAGGGTGTTTTGTTTCTGTTTTGTTTTGAGTTGATTAACAAAGGAACTGAAAGAGGTAAATAGGTTCCTGGAGAGGTTTTCCTGAGGTAATTGGGCAAGGGTTTGAATGAGAGAGTAATTTATTATAGAGGACATGCATGTCCTTGGCTGTGTGACCATGGGTGATAAGTCACCTATCTTCTGTATCTCTCATTCTTCATCTATAACATTGCTGCGGCTCTTAGATTAAATGATATAACTAATGTGTCTGGCACAACAGCATTCAAGAAATTCAATTTCTCTCCTCCCCTAAAAAGGGAACTAATGTCACTAGTTTCACTAGTGGTGAAAGAACAGTGTCTATAGGATTCTTATAAGCAAGAACCAGAAAAGGGTGGCAGGAAAGAAATTTTGGATTATGTGGTTCTTCACATGGTTGTCACTTTTAAACTTCTGTTTTCTATTTAAATAATATCCACTAGAGAAAAAGTGAGGGAAAGAGCCCCAGGTTTGGTAGGGAGAGCGTCCTACAATGTTTCCCCACTCTTTATATAAATAGGACCAAAAAGTTTACCAAACAATCAACTTTGTATTTCCTAAAGCCTTGAGAAAATGTGAGTGATGGCAAAGTCTCCATGTGAGGAGAATGGTACCACTTACTGCTCAGTGCTTGAAGAATCAGGAAAAGAAGGATTCAGGGCAGAAAGGCTGGGCAGAGAATGCCAACAATGACCTTTCGGAGCCCTTGTATATAAAATGTTTGAATTTTATGACTTGAAGAGAATATACTATCTCAACTGAGTAAAACTAAAGGAAAAAGTTTTTTCCCTATGACCAGAGAAAGAGACAAAATTTTTCTTAATTTTAAATTCATTAGATTCATTTTTTAAAAATAGCCTTTTCTTTTAAAAAAAAAAAGTATTTTTTCTCTCCGTTCTCTGTCCCATAAAGATCACATGCTTTTCCAGAAAAACCAAACGAACTCAGAAAAAGAGAAAAATTATGATACATTATTCTGCCCAATTGAAAATTTTTTCATGAAGTAAAGTGAAATGAAACCACATGTGCTTGTTCCTATTTTGGAGAAACTCTCTACAACTATGACACGATAGCACTTGGCTTCCCAATTTTATTGCAGAATAAATGTGCTGTTTGCACTACAGGTTTGGTCTTTCATACTGTCCTTCAGGGCACAACTTTTTCTTAGCCCTGGGTCTCTGTAAATGAATAGGAATTCACTTGTGGTTCTTTGTCCACAGAAAGTATTTTCAAGTTCACTTGAAGCATTCCCCTGCAATATATAGTTTCATTTAGGGGCTAAGGTAAAAGCAGATCTGTGTTGCAGATAGTACCTGAACAAATTATATATACTGAATGTGTGACTGGTAGTCTAATTGTTTGGTATAATTAATACTGGTCTGGACTGTGGGAATGGGAGGGACATACTGAAATTAACATAGGAAAAGAGAAGGGAAGAATTCCAAACCAGTGACCCATATATCTATTAGACTTAATGGTCTGGAACTAGCTGGGTCTCATATAGGGTTTCTACAAATAACTAGGCTTAAAATGTGTTGAGTTTGAGATACTTACTCTGGCTCTTCTTAGATTATAAACAGCTTTTGAGCATCTGCTGAGATCATTAGGTTCTCCAGTTTCTCCCAAATATTAAATGGGTATAATGCATTCGACTATTATGATATATCATATCTTGAACAGTACCCAGCAAGAAATGAAAATATCAAGTGCCTAAAAGTGCCATTCATTTAAAAAATTCTTAATATTAAAGTCCATATATATCTCTATCAAGAAATTAATTTCAGTGTTTCTAAAAGTAAGAATTTAGATTACTTAAGTAACTGTAGAGCTATTTTCTTTTATTCCACAGCTGTTTATAGGATAGAATAAATTACTATAAGAAGAAAGTTAGGAAATGTAAATTTGTGATACTTTTCAATTAATTAATAAGCTATACATAATGTGCCATTAAGTACATTTTATTGTGTGTATAGTTTCATTATTTCCCTCTCCTTAAAAAAAAAATGTTTTAAATCACATACACTGCTGGTGGGAATGTAAAATAGTGCAGCTGCTTTGGAATACATTTCGGCAGTGTTTTAAAAGGGTAAATAGAGAGTTACCACATAAGCCAGCAATTCCAGTACTAGGTATATACGCAAGAGAAATGAAAATATCTGTGTACATAAAAATCTGTATATGACTTTTCATAATAGCAATATTCATAATACATAGCAGCATTATTCACAGTAGCCAAAGGTGGAAACAACATAAATGTCCATCAACTGATAAAATGTGGAATATGCATACAATGGAATATGATTCAGCAATAAAAAGGAATGAAGTGCTGACACATATTATGACATGGATAAACCTTAAAAACTTTATGCTAAGTTAAAGATGCCAGTCACAAAAGACTACATATAGAAATGTCTAGAATGGGTAAATACATAGGGACAGAAAGTATATTAGTGATTGCCTTGGTCTGGGGTCCTAAGGGAAAGAAGGGTCACTGCTGAAGGATACAAGGTTTCTTTTGGGGGTACAATAAAAATGTTATGATATTGATTGTGATGATAGTTGCATGACTCTGTGAATGTACTACAATTGTACACACTAAATGGGTGGTTTTTATGGTATGTGAACTATATTTGAGTAAAGCTATTACAAAAAGAATGTTTTCCTTTCAGAACTCATTTGTAAGAATCTTTCTTAAGAACAATGGAATACCTTAAGCAAAAAATGGTAAAAATAACAAGATGAAGTTGACATCATACAAAATGGTATTATTAAATATTTAAGTCTGAAAAGTAGTAAGTAGAGAGTATAAAGTCAAAAAAGATTTTCAAGAACACAGAGGAAAATGCTACAAATTCTCAGCTTGAGAAATATATATTTTTATTGAGTAGTCAAACCAAAGGAATGTTTTAAAATTATGTATCACTTCTACACTCTACACTCTTTCCTATTAAGTAAAACATGGACAAGTAATATCATTCATAATTTTTGTGTGTGTGGAAAATTACTATTAAATTAACTGTACCTCACAGAACTGTAGTGACCAAAATGTTTCCAGGAGAAGTTAACTGCTTAGAGTAAGCACCTTATACTAAGCAAAATGATGCAGGGGCAAGAGAGTTGGATTAGGAATCAGAAGACCTGTTTTTAAAACTAGCTCTGACTTCTGTGGATTTTCAAACACTCAGCTTCCAGTTTTTTTCTGTAAAATAATGGGGACTCCTAATTGAAAGGGTTGTTGTGATGATCAAATTAGATACCGTATATATATATATATATCAGAGGATGCTCTACAACTATAAGGTATTATAACAACTATTAATAATAATATTATTAACACAATAACATTATATATTAATATTAATTAATAATAATAACAATAATTATTATTAAGCACTTGGAGAATCTAGCATCAGAATTCCAACACAATGATCTTTGATAAGACTAAAGGGATAAAATTTTATATCTATTATATCATTTCTTTCTTTCTTTCTTTCATCTTTTCTTTCTTTTTTCTATCTTCTATCTCCAAGATATTTAACTTAATATTTCAAAAAGTTGAAATATTTTGAACAATTGACTACTATTCTATTTTTTAAAGAAATCAGAAGTATTTAATAGACTATATTATAAAATTTATAGTAGAATCTATATCTGACTCTTCTATGTTCAGTTAATTCTACCAAAATAGAAAACAATATTTTGCATGCCTTCAATAAACAATAAAAACCAGACATCCTGAGAAATTTTATATTTTTCTGCTTTCATATAGTATTCATATATACTCATTAACCTTATGTTTTCTCTTGTTTTTTACCTTTTGCGTTTTTATAGTTTTATAAGCTTATCACAAACATAATATGTATATATTACAGAAAATTTAGAAGATATGGGCAACAAAAAAACAAATCTTAAAATTTTTACCACAGTAATGCCTTTGTACATATCCTATGTAGAAGAGGAAAACTTTTCCCTTCTAGGTTCTTTGGCTGGTTGAATAACTAAATTGACATGAGAAAGATTAACAGGAGAAAAACAAATTTAATTTCATATTTATGGGAATTCATAAAAATATGAGACTCAAAGAAGTAACCAATTCAGGCAGCTTTTATACCTTCTAGATAAAGAAACTATTATTTGTGAAGATTTGACAAAACAAAGGGGTTTGGGCTTGGGTTGCAAATTAATAAAGAAGTAATAAAGTTTGTTTATACGGCCTTCTCCGCCTTGAATTTCCTATCTCTGGTGGTAAGAATGCCTTCTACATGCTGGTATAGGGAGGATACCTTCATATGGGAGGCTTATTTTCTGCATTCAGGGGGACAAAGAGGGTCAGTATTATTCTTGCACTGGCTGTTTCTTAAGTAACAGTAAATTAAAAATAATTTAATTTTACTTAATTTACAAATTAAGTAAATTTAAAAAACAGTAAATTAAAAATAATCAACATGCCAAAGAGGCATATTCTGAGGTAGCCTATTTTGCTCACCCTCAGTCCTGCCTTTGAAACTTTCCTAAGAAGTTTCACTCTCCAGAAGTTGAGTTGGTAGATTGTTCCATCTCATTGAACCAGTCTCCTATTCCTGACAATAGGTTGGTTCAGATAAACTCATTTCAGGAACTGGTGATGCAAATGGGATCCCAAAATTAGGCCTATATTGTGCTAGCTCTCAGGTATTTGATAAGAGGCATTTCTATGGAAACAAAAGAAAAACAATAATTAATGATTGGAGTAGACCATACATCTAGTTTCTGAGTTCTGCAGACAGCCAGTAAGGAAGAATTTGTAAATATCAAGCTCGAAGCATCTTCAGATAGATGAGGGCAAGCAGTGGTAATTTGATAAATTTTCCTGGTTTGTGGATTGAATATATTTGATGATCTGAGTGGTCCACACAGTAGCAGGTGCAAAGATTGTCCATATATGAGCTGTTGTGGTGATGTCTCTGAAGTTTATGTCAAGTTGTCCTATTTTAGCTTGCATGACATCAGGAAAAAATGCAGTTTTAGTTCTCAATGATTTCAAGTCAGAAGGGTGGGAGAAAAATTGGAAATATTAGTTTGGAGAGTTGTAGCCAGATATTGGAGAAAACTAGAATTCAGGATTCAGTCCCGTTTGCAGGTAGGAAACAAACCGCAATGACAATTAATAGCACTGAAATTTGATATCCACAAAGATATATTACTGAAACATATTTTTTCTCCCTATAATCACCCCCATTTCTATCAAAGATAACCACAATAAGGCTAATTTATTTGCAAATTAAGTCTAGTTTAATAAACTTGACCTGCTTGCTTACATACGTGCAGCAAGAATGGTGAATGACCATATAGGCTCTTTCAAATCTGCTTTACTGGAACTTTTCATAAAAAGACTCAGACTGAACTCTAAAAAACCTCTTGAGGCTAGGAAAGCAAGGCAAGAACTTGCCATTAGACTTTGCCTGCAATACCTATAGATTTGGGTACATTCCTCTCTTCTTGAGTCCCCCCAAATCCTGAGGTTCCTGCAACTGCTGGGAAGTGACCTTCCTTACTCACCCGGTAAGGCTGCTAGGAACCCTGTAGGCAAGATACCAGGTTGTTTTTCCAAGTGGGTTTATTGACTCCATAAACTCAGTCTTAGTTTCTTAAAGCTGTCTGGTCAAATTCGAGTCTATGCACACCTCTCTTAAGTATGATATTCCGGTCAAAGCCTCGGTAATATAACTAATGTTTTCAATTTTGTCCTGTTACAAGGAGAACAGATTCTTATTGAACTTATGCAAATAACTGTATTGCCATGAAAATAAGAATGCTCACTGAGAGTTTTCAAATTCTAGAGGGATCACATAGGGAGAAAAAGTAATTGCTTTGTCTTTGTTCACAGGGTATGCTTTACCAAACTGCTTTAAGTTAGGGGTAGCTTGAGAGAAAACAGAAAAATATTTTCTTAAATTGGAAAAAATAAAACATAAAAGAACCAACAACTTTTCAAACAAAAAAATCATGAAAATTATAATCATCCTTATCAGTTCATTCAGTCCCATGTAATTATTTCTTGTTGATCTTGATCTTTTGTTAGCAGCTTTATGAAGCTGTTAGTTTCTCCATTAGAAAGTTATCAGTACTTGTCAGAGTCCTTTCCGTGAATGTCTCTGAAGATGAAACACTTTTGCAAAAGCATCAGAGTAAAATAATAAATGCAGAAGACTTTAAAATGCCCATGATTAAAGATCTGATGAGAGCTCATCACAAGGTTCTTGACAAGGAAATTTTAGTTATTTCTGTGACATATATTTTAAGATAGTAATTAGAGTTATAAGTGATAACATCATGCTGGGACATATTGGATTTTTTTTTTTTTTATAATGAGTTTTCTTTTTTCTTTTTATTTATTTATTTATTTATGGCTGTGTTGGGTCTTTGTTTCTGTGAAAGGGCTTTCTCCAGTTGTGGCAAGTGGGGGCCACTCTTCATCGCAGTGCGTGCGCCTCTCACTATCGTGGCCTCTCTTGTTGCAGAGCACAGGCTCCAGACGCACAAGCTCAGTAATTGTGGCTCACGGGCCTAGCTGCTCTGCGGCATGTGGGATCTTCCCAGACCAGGGCTCGAACCCGTGTCCTCTGCATTGGCAGGCAGATTCTCAACCACTGCGCCACCAGGGAAGCCCCATATTGGATTTTGAAGTATTTTGTACAATTTCTGGAGCACTTATGACATATACCTATACAAATAAAACATAAAGAAGGCTTAGTATTATCTTCTTATTTGACAATGTTTCCCATGTAATTTAACATATCAAATAAGACTAATCAAATTAAATTTCTCTTTCATAAAGAGAGAGAACAAATCTTTTGAGATGTTCCAGTATCCCTCTGGAAAATCCCAAGGTACTTCCAGGTTAAAAAAAACCCAAAAAACCCACAAAACTTCATTTAGAATTTGATATTGGAAAGTTTGTCAAAAATATCAAAAGTTTGGTACCATATGACCCAGCAATCCCACTACTGGGCATATACCCTGAGAAAACCATAATTCAAAAAGAGTCATGTACCACAATGTTCATTGCAGCTCTATTTACAATAGCCAGGACATGGAAGCAACCTAAGTGTCCATTGACAGATGAATGGATAAAGATGTGACACATATATACAATGGAATATTACTCAGCCATAAAAAGAAACAAAATTGAGTTATTTGTAGTGAGGTGGTTGGACCTAGAGTCTGTCATACAGAGTGAAGTAAGTCAGAAAGAGAAAAACAAATACCGTATGCTAACGCATATATATGGAATCTAAAAAAAAAAGCAAACGGTTCTGAAGAACCTAGGGGCAGGACAGGAATAAAGACACAGATGTAGAGAATGGACTTGAGGACACGGGGAGGGGGGAGGGTAAGCTGGGACGAAGTGAGAGAGTGGCATGGACTTATACATGCTACCAAAGTGTAAAATAGCTAGCTAGTGGGAAGCAGCCACATAGCACAGGGAGATCAGCTCAGTGCTTTGTGACCACCTAGAGGGGTGGGATAGGGAGGGTGGGAGGGAGAGCCAAGAGGGAGGTGATATAGGGATATATGTATATGTATAGCGGATGCACTTTGTTATAAAGCAGAAACTAACACCCCATTGTAAAGCAATTATACTCCAATAAAGATGTTAAAAAAATATATCAAAAGTTTTGGACATTTGACTAAAAAGGATGACAAATCACTATGAAACTATACATAATTATCCATTTAACCAAATGAAAATAAAAGATTTCAAAGGCAAATACAGAAGGTTACATAGTCCTGAGCAAACTTAGATCTTTTAATATCAAGAAAACTTGGTTTACCTAAGTAATCAAAGACTTGATATAAAAGATAACGATGCACAGTGAATTACTTTGATAAAACGCGAAATCTTTGCTTTCTAGAAAGACTACTTAAAAAGGTTTAAGAAAACTTTCACAATATCTTATCAAGAGTAAGCCAATAGTTCAATAAAACTACATCCTTTTAGCATATAAAAATTAACTTTTAGTTTTGCATAAGTACATTACTGGTATTAAAGCTTATTTTAAAAACTCTTGTAATAACAATTTAATCTTTAGCCAACTTGACCACACAAGATTCTTTTCTGTCTCTTTTTTTTCTCTCTCTCTCTTCCTAACTTTCTATGTCCATAGTTTGTCCTTTATTCTCCTCTCTCCTATTCTGAAATAACCCGATTTACTTTAGGACAAAATTACTTTATTTTTCCTTAACAAAAAAATGCATCTCCAGGGACTTCTCCGGTGGTCCAGTGGTTAAGACTCTGCCTTCCAATGCAGGGGGCATGGGTTCGATCTCTGGTCAGGGAACTAAGATCCCACATGCCGTCAGGTGCAGCCAAAAATTAAAAAAAAAAAAAAAAAAAAGCATCTCCATACCTCATACCTGTTCTTAGCCAAAAAAACACAACTAAGTTGCTTTGCATACAGAGTTGTTTCTCTTACTATTTTTTAATAGCTTTAATTACATTAGAATTCTTAACCCTTAAAACCCTTAATATCTAGTGAAAATTGAGAAGTAAGAAATTGCGAACTGTTATAACAGCATTCTTAAAACTGGCAAATTTATGAATACATTTCATAATTCCTAGAAGCATATACTTTCTCACGGTACATATTTTTAAAATGTGGCACAAAACATCATTACTGACAAATCCAAATATCTTAGTTTCTCTTTAATAAGAAGCCAAAAGTGGTTAAACATTCAGTAATGAATGTTTCAGTATTTTATCTTATCTGGAAATGATCTAGATATTTAATAAATATCCATCATTTAACTTAGTAAAGCTTCAAGTTACCACAAATTTTTAGGAAACATAATTATTGCTGAAAAGTTCACCTATAAACTTTTATCTCACTTACATATATCTAAATCATTTGTTCCCAACAATGATGTTTAGACTACATTTAAAAACTTCTTGAGACATTGGACAAAGTCAGCCATCATCCTAAGCTATTTTCCTTCCTGATAAATTTTGTAAAAAATAACATGAACTTATTTGACTAGTAAACTCGGGTAGAATAAAAATTGTATGTCTGCATTATATTTAATGTTGATAACTCTGAAGACATGTCTATTTTAATTAAACCAACAAACTTAAATTAGCTTCTATTTACTAAAGGTTGTCCCAGATCACAGAAACTTAAAACACACACACACACATTTGTGTTAGTTTCTATATTTCTGAGTTTTAGAAATACTTCGTTCATAAACACTTAATTTTAAGCCAGTTAAATAGAGCTGTTTTACAAATTAATTGGCAATATCATCTGGAGGTAGAAAAACACCATACCTGTAATGTGCATACATAGACCTGCATAAACATACAGACACAGAGATCTAAAAATTTTAGCCATGAATCAAGTATAACAATATAAAACTCGCTAGTTTATAAATAACTGTTGAATTCAAATTATACCTCTTTTTTTTTTATTGGAGTAAAATTGCTTTACAATTTTGTGTTAGTTTCTGCTGTACAATGAAGTGAATCAGCTATGGCTAAAGCTTTTTATTAACATTTATGGAAGAAGGCTTTTAAGATTTATATTTGCCCTTGACAAGTAATCTTATGGAGGCTGTGGACTCAATTTTGGGCAAGGGAGCTTCTATAGCAGTCTGTATTTTCAAAGGCCTCCCCTCTGTTTTCAGTCTCTGGCGAGTGGAGCCTGTGTTTTACTTATTTCCTGAGGTGTTACTATTTCAAAAACTTGGTAAGATTTGTAACTTCATGGGATAGGGAAAGAATGTAAGTTTTTTCCTAGGAGTTTTGGAGTCTATTTGTCTATATCAGAAGTCTAGGGCAATTACTATTTACATTTTTTCTTTTTTTTTCTTCTGTGTGGGACAATTGTACTTTCAATGTCCCAATTTTTTACATCTGCAAATGTCTGAAGGCAAGTAGGAAGGGGTATGAGTGGAGTTTGAGTTGCTCTCAGAGTTATGCTTTTGTTTCTCTAAAGATTCAAGTGGCAAATCAAGAATTATTGACTTTAACTCCCTTTTTTTCTGTTGTACTCTTGCAATCTACCCTCAAAGAATTGGGTAGCTGCTTTTATTACAATACTTAGAGGTTGATTAGCCCACCCAGCCACACTATTTTGAATTTGTCATCTTATATCAGGGAGAAAATTTCCTACCAAGGTGGAAATTAGAGGATTTCTATGTTCTGGAGCTTTAGGGTTTAGTGCAGTATGCCTTTGAAAAGTTTGTACAGAGCATTCAACAAAGGCGTTTGGATGCTCTTCTTCTTTTTGAGTGCACAGTTTAACCTTAAACCAATTCACCTTAGTGCAGAAAACCTCTACCAATGTTTCTATTTGTCCTTGAATATCAGCTTGCAGTTAAGCCATTTCCTGATCATTTGCAGGAGGGCCTGGGAGAATTTTTGGCCATCTGTTTCCTCTGTGAGGAGGGTTTTTTCCAGGGGGCCATCTGGCTTGTCTGATAACTACAGTATAATCATGGGTGGGAAGAATACCCCTTAGTAGCCAAACAAGGTCCCTGTGCGTGGGGTTGTAAATGGCTATTAATCTTTTTAATTCCTCTTTAAATTTGGTAGGATCTTCTGAAAGTGGAGGTAAAAGGGCTTTATAATTCAAAAGACTTGTTGTTGTCTAGGCAACATGAACTCTTTGCGGGGGGGGGGGGGGGGATGGGGGGGCGGCATCTAGGTCATATCTGTGAAGGACATTGCTTGGGAAGGCCTGAAGCTGGCAGAACCTAATTATAGAGCCCTGGAAAGTAGGAGGAGTTTTTAAGAGACAGCAAAGCAAGTTTTATTGTTTGTCTTGGGTGCTTCTGCTAAATTCACTTACTGGCTTCCAGCATTTACCTGAGTAACTTATATACACTGGGCCTTGAGACTAGAATGGTCTCTGTAAATCTTGCAGGAGAAGCAAAGTTAAAATAAGTAGTTGGATGCTTAAGAAATTTTCTGAGGAAGGTGGAGGATTTGGGGAGTTAAGGGAATTAGTTGAGGAAATGGGGGATTTACATTGGATGTGGACTTTAATTTTGTTTTAATTTTAATTTCTATTATTTCATCTTGTTAAGGGCGTCCCTCAGGCTAGTGTTATATTCCTCTGTATTCATTTTCAACTTGGTCTTTCTACAGGTATCATCAAGACAATTGTTTAGGATGAGAGCTCCCTAAAAAATTTCTTTTTCTCTTTCAAATATAATCAAAGGATCCATCATTTGGCCGTTGACAATAGGATCTTATGTTAATCTCAATAGCAACTCAAACTAATAAGCCTCTTTATAGTTTAACCAAGGATGCAAGAGGTGCCCCCAAAGAGGGTGCAAAAAATGCAGCCCTTACAACATCCAGAAAGTTTACTCTCAGAGTTAGCCTAAGAAAGCAAAGACCTTTGTTGTCAGAAGCAGTAGGAATCGTGTAGTGAAAACAGTGACTCTGGTCTCTCATGGGAATGGGAAACACCTCCAGTTACACATCGGCTAATCTTTGATACCAGGAAGGTCCTAGTGGGATGAGACTTTTCCAGTACTAACAAAGCAACAAATGTTGAGATGGCAAATGCCCCTTATGGACTGGGACCCCTTATGACAAACTCCCCTGAGAGCTAGCATAACCAGACAAAGAGAAGGCTGCTTGTGACCTTGTGTCTCAGAATCCCAGTCTATTCAACCGGCCCCCAGATGCACACTGGTACACGACCTTCCAAATGGTGGAGACCAGAGAGAATATTCTCACTGGTCACAGAGCCACACTCTCAGCACTTAGAACAAGATGAAAGGAAAACTTCGTCTGGTTTTTATATAGGGAATCCACAGCAAAGTTTGTCTAAATAGACGCTAGTTTGGGGACTTCCCTGGAGGTCCAGTGGTTAAGACTCTGTGCTTCCACTGCAGGGGGCACGGGTTTGATCCCTCGTCTGGGAACTAAGATCCTGCATGCGTGTGGTGTGGCAAAAATATATATATAATAATAATAATAATAATAATAATAATAATAATAAAAAATACATACATAAACAAACACTAGTTTGGTGAGAACCATGAACTCACAAGTCTGTGAGCCCTGCTCAAACAATAGGCTTATAGACCCTAGCTTAGATGGCAATAATGGTATTCTCCTGCAGTGGTTTTGATGTCTGGCCAGATAGTTCCTCCTGTTTACGGTCCTTTGTGGTTCTAGGACCTCTGGAGTGACCTCAGTTCTTATCTATTTTCCAAGCCTAATCAGTCAGAAAAGTAGGAATTACTTCTGAGGACAAAGGTGCATTTGGGGGAGGTCCTTTTCTATGTTGTAATCCAAATTCTTTTGGTACCACTTGTGAACAATCAACTCTTATTTTCATGTGAAACCTAGATAGATTGACACTGGAGTGGGATATATTGACATTGAAATGTAGCAACCCCAAAAGAATTCATGCTGGAAGTGGTGAAAGTCTGATTTTGGCTTAGGTTTTGCCAGAGATGAGAGGTTTTGTTAGTCAGAACTAGAATAGTCACTTCCAGAATAGTCACTGGAATTTCCTAGGTTTTAATTCATACTGTGAGCCAAAACTTTAAGTATTTGAATTTAGTCATCTCTTTCTTTAAGACTTCTAATGCTGTCAAAAGCACTAACTTCCACCCATGGTCACTGAATTTGTTGAATCCTTCACTGGTGTTGGCAACATTGTCCCCCAGATCTTTACCCCTATTGGGTACTTGCTGCAGGTGACCAAAGATGATAATTTATTACTTTTTGGTCATTGTATACCATGAACTTCTGGATTATCTTCCTATAATATTAAAAAGGCTTTCATCATTTTCTGTAACACCCTACTTCCTGGTTCAAAATTCTTTTATTAGTTAAGATGCTTTTGATTGCAAATAACAGAAAGCAATACTGGTTTCCTTCAGCCAACAATAAAGGAGAGTGGAGGGATTTATTAGAAGGATACAGAGGATTCATGGAATCAATGTGTGACTACTAGGCCCTTAAATGAGGCGGTTGTACTGCTAGTGGGAACTAGAATTATTTGCAGACTTGTATCCAGAGTTAAAACCCAGAAAGCCCCAGGGAACCAGTTATAAAAGTGAAATCTGGGAGGAGAAGGCTTAGACATCAAAAGATTGTGGGTCATATGATATCATTTATATGTGGAATCTAAAAAAATGGTACAAATGAACTTATTTACAAAACAGAAATAGAGTCACAGATGTAGAAAACAAACTTATGGTTACCAAGGGGGAAGGAAGGGGGAGGGATAAATTTGGAGATTGGTATTGACATATACACACTACTATATATAAAATAGGTAACTAATAAGGACCTACTGTATAGCACAGGGAACTCTATTCAATACTCTCTAATGACCTATATGGGGAAAGAATCTAAAAAAGAGTGGATATATGTATATGTATAACTGATCCACTTTGCTGTACAGCAGAAACTAACACAACATTGTAAATCAACTATACTCCAATAAAAATTAATTTAAAACAAACAAACAGTGTGAGGAACACACACACACAAAAGATTGTGGGACTTTACCAATTTATATTAGCAGTAATTTGGAAAACATATATAAGGATAGAAATTTAAGGTATATAACCAAAGATGGAGAAATATATTTTAGATTAAACTGAATTTGTTGATATGAGTTCATTTGCCGGAGATTCCTGATGGCATGTGAGGGTAAAAAGCTGGGCTGGTTAACACTATCCTAGACTTACAAATGAACCTGAGATGTCAGAAATGTCTTAGAATAATATAAAGAAAATAATACAAAGAATTGGGAGTTTGGAATACTGGATTTGATTTATTATAGGTGTCTTGTCCACTCATCCAATAAATATGTTCCTTCAGCAGGCCCTGAAGACATTCTATTCACTAGGATTTTGAGACATCCATTGTGATTGAAGCTCTGGTATATTACAAAAGTGGTATCGTGGTTGTTCTCTGGAGGCTGTGGCAGAAGCTGAAATAGAAATGGGTTTCCTGATTTCAGTAGGAACATCGAGTCCCTAAGGTGGCAGAAAACAGATAGGCACTCACCACTGGAGGAATGGTGGGTCTGGTTTCTGTAATGGCAGCAGGGAATGAAATGGGCTGACTGTAGGGATCTTTGCCAGTGACTAATTGGTCATGGAATCCTTGGGGTTGAAACAGAAGAATAACCAGTTAAGGTCACTTTTTATTTCTCTAGCCCCAAACTGCAGGTCTGGTGGAGTTCTTTTCTCTACACTCTACACTAGGGTATAATACATATGGCTTATTAATGGTGGTTAACTCTAAAATTTATCTTTTAGGCTACAGAATGCATATCACAATGAAACTAGAGGAGGAAGGGACATTACCCAGAGTTTGTAGACTTGTGACTGGATAGAGTAACTCATGAGATCTGGGACTGACTTCATTTGGAAAAGGAGTGTGTTTTTATGGTACAAGTAACGCATTATATTAGGAAGAACAATTGTGGGGGAAGTGTAATTTTGGGAAGAAGGATATTAATGAATGTTTGCCTGCCAAAGGTGTGGACCATACATTTTTCATTTTATTTCTGTCTCATATTTAACCATATTTCTATTTGGGGCATTCCCCAGTGAATATAGTCTTGGAAAGGATAAGTGCTTTACCTCCCACTACTAATACTGAAGATCCTAGCTCCTCTCTTTCTCTGCCCTTGGAAGACAGGCTTGGGCATATGACCTAGCCAGTTAGACACTGATACCTTGGATTGTAAGCTTGAATATGGAGGGCATAAATAAAGATAGGATGAGGATTCATCTTTGGTAGTATAATGGCATAATTCTTGCAGTGTCGGGGTGTTCTGGTCAGATGATTCTTGTCAAAGGATACTTGTTATGGCCCCTGATTCTTGGACTTCTGGACCTGCTTTGATTCCTGCCTGGTTTCCAGGGCTTGTGGTCCAGCATTTTTTGGTTTAGTGAGCTCTTGATAACATTTCTTCTCCATTTTCTTGAGCTTAAATAGTCAGAGTTCATTTGTATTACTTGCATATGTTATATGTATCCTAATAGACACAGAATTTAAATGGGAATTTCTTTCCTCCATAATCCTGGTCCTCTTCTAATATTTCCTGTCTCAGTGAATGGCACCATCATTTATCCAGTTGAACAAGCCAATAGCCAGGGGTACATCCTTGACAATCCCTGTCTCCCAACTCCACATTTAATCCATCACTAAATTTTATCAATTTTTCCTCCTAAATATCCCTTGAGTCTATCCACTTCTCTACAGCTTTACCACCATCAATACCAACACCCTAGTCTAAGCCACCATCATATCTCACCCAGGCTATAACAACCTCTTTGGTCTACCTGAATTTTTTTTTCCTCCTCTAATCCATTTTTTTCTAAATGTAAAATGTGGTCATATTACACACTATTTCTGGTGAGGGCCTGCTTCCTGGCTTTTAGACAGCTGACTTTTCATTGTGTTCTTACATGGCCTTTCCTGAGTGCGTAGGCCTTGAGGTGTGTGAGGTGGGGGGATCTCTTCCTCATCTTATAAAACCATCAGTCCTATCAGATTAGGGCTCCACTCTTACAACCTCGTTTAATCTTAATTACCTCTTTATCTTATCTTCAAACACAGTCACACTGACATCGACAGATGAATTTGGGGCGACACAATTCAGTCCATAGCATTCTGCCCCTGGCATCCCAAAATTAACATCCTTATTGCATGCAGCACACATTTATTCCATCCCAACAGCCGCCAAAGTCTTAACTCATTCCAGCATTAACTCTAAAGTCTGAAGTCTCATCTAAATAGCATTTAAATCAGGTATGAGTGAGACTAGAGGTATGATTCATCCTAAGGCAAAATTCCTCTCCAGCTGTGAACCTACGAAACCAGACAAGTTATGTGTTTCCAAAATACAATGATGGGACAGGCATAAGATAGACATTCTTTGTCCAAAAGAGAGAAATAGGAAAGAAAGAAGGGATGATGGATCCCAAGCAAGTCCAAAACCTAAAGAAGGCAAATTCCATTAGATCTTAAATCTTGAGAATAATCTTCTTTGGTTTGATGTCCTGCCTTCTGGACCCACTGGGGTGGTGGCCCTGCCTAGGTGGACCCTAGGCAAGGGTCACAACCTCATGTCAGGCAGAGGCTATCCTGCCTGTTGAAACTGAGTTGGTGGCCCTGATGATCTCTGAATCACCGTTGGGGTCATTCTTCCCTTTTTTTTAAAGGGGAAAGCATGTTCACAGCCAAATTACTCTATGGTTCCATCCTGTAGAATCCAAGAAGTCTGATAGCCTTCCTTCATTCTGTTCCACTTTCCCCTTTGGTCCAAACTGGCAGTATCACTGCTGATATAATTGCATCTCTATTCCAAGCTTCTGCTGAGATGGTTGATTATAATCCACGAGTCACACCCATGGTCTCTTTACCAAAAGTTGTTCAGCCATACTTCTATGTTGTCTTTAGAACAAGCCTCCCCCCTCCCCCTTAATTTTTAGCAAGATGGATAGGCTTAGCATGTTCCTAATCTTCAAGTTCTGGTTCCTTTATGCTTACCAATTATTTATTTGATTCATCTTTCTCCTCTTACATTTTACTAAAGCAGTAAGGAGGACCCAAGCTGCACCTTTTTAATACTTTGCTTGGAAATCTCCTCTGCTAATATTTAAATTCATCGCTCAAAAGCTCTACTTTCTACGAAACACTAAAACATAATTCAGCCAAGTTCTCTGCCACTTTATAAAAAGGACCACCTTTCTTTCATTTTCCAAAAAACTCTTCCTCATTTTTGTCTGAGACCTCAGCAGTCTGGGTGGAGTAGGTTTTGAGAATTTGCATTTCTAACTTTGAGGATCATTATAAGCTATAAAAGTGTCTCTCAGACTTTAAAATGCATTCTAATTTCTGGTCATTTTGTTAAATGTGGGTTCTGATTCTGTGGGTCTGGGGGAGCCTGGGGATGTTGCAGTTCATACAAACAAATAGGAGAATAGCAAACTGCCTCCAGGTCAGTTGCACCTGCATCATCTGAAACCTTGTTAGAACTGCAAAATCTCCATCTGATCCCCAGCCTTCCGAATCTGAATGTGCATTTAACAATGCATCTTAACATGATTCATGTCATCAGTAATTGAAAAGCACTGTTCTAGGTGCTGTGTATCATCAGGAAATTTAGGGAAACTGCCATGCAGGCTATGATAGGCTTGAATCACAAAAAACTTGTGGACAGATGCTTTGTTCATGACAGATGGTGTTTAGCTAGACAGTCCACTCACTTTTTAAAAAATTTTAATTTTTTAATTTTTTTAACATCTTTATTGGAGTATAATGCTTTACAATGGTGTGTTAGTTTCTGCTGTATAATACGTGAATCAGCTATATGTGTACATATATGCCCATATCTCCTCCCTCTAGCTTCTCCCTCCCAACCTCCCTATCCCACCCCTCTAGGTGGTCAAAAGCACTGAGCTGATCTCCCTGTGCTATGCAGCTGCTTCCACTAGCTATCTATTTCACATTTGGTAGTATATATATGTCAATGCCACTCTCTCACTTCGTCCCAGCTTACCCTTCCCCCTCCCCATGTCCTCAAGTCCATTCTCTATGTCTGTGTCTTTATTCCTGTCCTGCCCCTGGGTTCTTCAGAACCTTTTTTTTTTTTTTTTTTTTTAGATTCCATATATATGTGTTAGCATATGGTATTTGTTTTTCTCTTTCTCACTTACCTCACTCTGTATGACAGACTCTAGGTCCAACCACCTCACTACAAATAACTCAGTTTTGTTTCCTTTTATGCCTGAGTAATACTCCATTGTATATATGGGCCACATCTTCTTTATCCATTCATCTGTCGATGGACACCTAGATTGCTTCCATGTCCTGGCTATTGTAAATAGAGCTGCAATGAACATTGTGGTACATGACTCTTTTTGAATTATGGTTTTCTCAGGGTACATGCCCAGTAGTGGGATTGCTGGGTTATATGGTAGTTCTATTTTTAGTTTTTTAAGGAACCTCCATACTGTTCCCCATAGTGGCTGTATCAATTTACATTCCCACCAACAGTGCAAGAGGGTTCCCTTTTCTCCACACCTTCTCCAGCATTTATTGTTTGTAGATTTTTTGATGATGGCCATTCTGACCAGTGTGAGGTGATACCTCGTTGTAGTTTTGATTTGCATTTCTCTAATGATTAGTGATGTTGAGCATCCTTTCATGTGTTTATTGGCGATCTGTATATCTTCTTTGGAGAAATGTCTATTGAGGTCTTCTGCCCACTTTTTAATTGGGTTGTTTGTTTTTTGATATTGAGCTGCACGAGCTGCTTGTATATTTTGGAGATTAATCCTTTGTTGGTTACTTCGTTTGCAAATATTTTCTCCCATTCTGAGGGTTGTCTTTTTGTCTTGTTTATGGTTTCCCTAGCTGTGCAAAAGCTTTTAAATTTCATTAAGTCCCATTTGTTTCTTTTTGTTTTTATTTCCATTCCTCTAGGACATGGGTCAAAAAGGATCTTGCTGTGATTTATGTCATAGAGTGTTCTTCCTATGTTTTCCTCCAAGAGTTTTATAGTGTCCAGCCTTACATTTAGGTCTTTAATCCATTTTGAGTTTATTTTTGTGTATGGTGTTAGGGAGTGTTCTAATATCATTCTTTTACATGTAGCTGTCCAGTTTTCCCAGCACCACTTACTGCAGAGGCTGTCTTTTCTCCACTGTATATTCTTGCCTCCTTTATCAAAGATAAGGTGACCATATGTGCGTGGGTTTATCTCTGGGCTTTCTATCCTGTTCCATTGATCTATATTTCTGTTTTTGTGCCAGTACCATACTGTCTTGATTACTGTAGCTTGGTAGTATAGTCTGAAGTCCAGGAGCCTGATTCCTCCAGTTCTGTTTTTCTTTCTCAAGATTGCTTTGGCTATTCGGGGTCTTTTGTGTTTCCATACAAATTGTGAAATTTTTTGTTCTAGTTCTGTGAAAAATGCCATTGGTAGTTTGCTAGGGATTGCATTGAGTCTGTAGATTGTTTTGGGTAGTATAGTCATTTTCACAATGTTGATTCTTCCAATCCAAGAACATGGTATATCTCTCCATCTGTTTCTATCATCTTTAATTTCTTTCATCAGTGTCTTATAGTATTCGGCATACAGGTCTTTTGTCTCCCTAGGTAGGTTTATTCCTAGGTATTTTATTCTTTTTGTTGTAATGGTAAATGGGAGTGTTTCCTTAATTTCCCTTTCAGATGTTTCATCATTAGTGTGTAGGAAGACAAGAGACTTCTGTGCATTAATTTTGTATCCTGCTACTTTACCAAATTCATTGATTAGCTCTAGTATTTTTCTGGTGTTATATTTAGGAGTCTCTATGTATAGTATCATGTCATCTGCAAACAGTGACAGTTTTACTTCTTCTTTTCCAATTTGTATTCCTTTTATTCTTTTCCTTCTCTGATTGCCATGGCTGAAACTTCCAAACCTATGGTGAATAATAGTGGTGAGAGTGGGCAACCTTTTCTTGTTCCTGATCTTAGAGGAAATGGTTTCAGTTTTTCACCATTGAGAACGACGCTGGCTGTGGGTTTGTCATATATGCCCTTTATTATGTTGAGGGAAGTTCCCTCTATGCCTACTTTCTGGAGGGTTTTTTTGAGAAATGGGTGTAGAATTTTGTCAAAAGCTTTTTCTGCATCTATTGAGATGATCATATGGTTTTTCTCCTTCAGTTTGTTAGTATGATTGATCACATTGATTGATTTGCATATATTGAAGAATCCTTGCATTCCTGGGATAAACACCACTTAATCGTGGTGTATGATCCTTTTAATGTGCAGTTGGATTCTGTTTGCTAGTATTTTGCTGAGGATTTTTGTATTTATGTTCATCGGTGATATTGGCCTATAGTTTTCTTTCTTGGTGACATATTTGTCTGGTTTTGTTATCAGGGTGATGGTGGTCTCGTAGAATGAGTTTGGGAGTGTTCCTCCCTCTGCTATATTTTGGAAGAGTTTGAGAAAGATAGGTGTTAGCTTTTCTCTAAATGTTTGATAGAATTCGCCTGTGAAGCCATCTGGTCCTGGGCTTTTGTTTGTTGGAAGATTTTTTAATCACAGTCTCAATTTCAGTGCTTGTGATTGGTCAGTTTATATTTTCTATTTCTTCCTGGTTCAGTCTCGGAAGGTTGTGCTTTTCTAAGAATTTGTCCATTTCCTCCAGGTTGTCCATTTTATTGGCATATAGTTGCTTGTAGTAATCTCTCATGATCTTTTGTATTTCTTCAGTGTCAGTTGTTACGTCTCCTTTTTTATTTCTAATTCTATTGATTTGAGTCTTCTCCCTTTTTTTTCTTGATGAATCTGGCTAATGGTTTATCAATTTTGTTTATCTTCTCAAAGAACCAGCTTTTAGTTTTATTGATCTTTGCTATTGTTTCCTTCATTTCTTTTTCATTTCTGATCTGATCTTTATGATTTCTTTCCTTCTGCTAACTTTGGGTTCTTTTTCTTCTTCTTTCTCTAATTGCTTTAAGTATAAGGTTAGGTTGTTTATTTGAGATGTTTCTTGTTTCTTGAGGTAGGATTGTATTGCTGTAAACTTCCCTCTTAGAACTGCTTTTGCTGCATCCCATAGGTTTTGGGTTGTCATGTTTTCTTTGTCATTTGTTTCTAGGCATTTTTGATTTCCTCTTTGATTCCTTCAGTGATCTTTTGGTTACTAAGTAGTGTATTGTTTAGTCTCCATCTGTTTGTATTTTTTACAGATTTTTTCCTGTAATTGATATCTAGTCTCACAGCGTTGTGGTCGGAAAAGATACTTGATATGATTTCAATTTTCTTAAATTTACCAAGGCTTGATTTGTGACCCAAGATATGATCTATCCTGGAGAATGTTCCATGAGCACTTGAGAAGAAAGTGTATTCTCTTGTTTTTGGATGGAATGTCCTATAAATATCAATTAAGTCCATCTTGTTTAATGTATCATTTAAAACTTGTGTTTCCTTATTTATTTTCATTTTGGATGATCTGTCCATTGGTGAAAGTGGGGTGTTAAAGTCCCCTCCTATGATTGTGTTACTGTCGATTTCCCCTTTTATGGGTGTTAGCATTTGCCTTATGTATTGAGGTGCTCCTATGTTGGGTGCATAAATATTTACAATTGTTATAACTTCTTCTTGGATTGATCCCTTGATCATTATGTAGTGTCCTTCTTTGTCTCTTGTAATAGTCTTTATTTTAAAGTCTATTTTGTCTGATATGGGAATTGCTACTCCAGCTTTCTTTTGATTTCCATTTGCATGGAACAGCTTTTTCCATCCCCTCACTTTCAGTCTGTATGTGTCCCTAGATCTGAAGTGGGTCTCTTGTAGACAGCATATATACGGGTCTTGTTTTTGTATCCATTCAGCCAGTCTATGTCTTTTGGTTGGAGCATTTAATCCATTTACATTTAAGGTAATAATCTATATGTATGTTCCTATGACCATTTTCTTAATTGTTTTGGGTTTGTTATTGTAGGTCTTTTCCTTCTCTTGTGTTTCCTGCCTAGAGAAGTTCCTTTAGCGTTTGTTGTAATGCTGGTTTGGTGCTGCTGAATTCTGTTAGCTTTTGCTTGTCAGTAAAGGTTTTAATTTCTCCGTCGAATCTGAATGAGATCCTTGCTGGGTAGAGTAATCTTGGTCGTAGGTTTTTCCCTTTCATCACTTTAAATATGTCCTGCCACTCCCTTCTGGCTTGCAGAGTTTCTGCTGAGAAATCAGCTGTTAACCTTATGGGGATTCCCTTATGTTATTCCCTTATGTATGCATGTTCTTTGTTCCTTTTCCCTTGCTGCTTTTAATATTTTTTCTGTGTATTTAATTTTTGATAGTTTGATTAATATGTGTCTTGGCATGTTTCTCCTTGGATTTATCCTCTATGGGACTCTCTGTGCTTCCTGGACTTGATTGACTATTTCCTTTCCTATATTAGGGATGTTTTCAACTATAATCTCTTCAAATATTTTCTCAGTCCCTTTCTTTTTCTCATCTTCTTCTGGGACCCCTATAATTCGAATGTTGGTGTGTTTAACGTTGTCCTAGAGGTCTCTGAGAATGTCCTCAATTATTTTCATTCTTTTTTCTTTATTCTGCTCTGTGGTAGTTATTTCCACTATTTTTTCTCTAGGTCACTTATCTGTTCTTCTGTCTCAGTTATTCTGCTATTGATTCCTTCTAGAGAATTTTTAATTTCATTTATTGTGTTGTTCATCATTGTTTGTTTGCTCTTTAGTTCTTCTAGGTCCTTGCTAAACGTTTCTTGTATTTTCTCCTTTCTATTTCCAAGATTTTG
This sequence comes from Eubalaena glacialis, assembly GCF_028564815.1. Taxonomy (NCBI): domain Eukaryota; kingdom Metazoa; phylum Chordata; class Mammalia; order Artiodactyla; family Balaenidae; genus Eubalaena; species Eubalaena glacialis. Next base: position 42,373,851 of record NC_083727.1, on the reverse strand, counting down.
GATCATCTTTACTACCATTAATCTGAATTCTTTCTCAGGTAGACTGCCTATTTCCTCTTCATTTGTTAGGTCTGGTGGGTTTTTGCCTTGCTCCTTCATCTGCTGTGTGTTTCTCTGTCTTCTCATTTAGCTTAACTTACTGCATTTGGGGTCTCCTTTTCGCAGGCTGCAGGTTCACAGTTCCCGTTGTTTTGGGCCTCTGCCTCCAGTGGGTAAGGTTGGTTCAGTGGGTTGTGTAGCCTTCTTGGTGGAGGGGACTGGTGCCTGTGTTCTGCTGGATGAGGCTGGATCTTGTCTTTCTGGTGGGCAGGACCATGTCTGGTGGTGTGTTTTGGGGTGTCTGTGAACTTATTATGATTTTAGGCAGCCTCTCTGCTAATGGGTGGGAGGCTGTGTTCCTGTCTCGCTAGTTATTTGGCATGGGGTGTCCAGCACTGTAGCTTGCTGGTCGTTGAGTGGAGCTGGGGTTAGTGTTGAGATGGAGATCTCTGGGACAGGTCTTGCCGATTGATATTATGAGGGGCCGGGAGGTCTCTGGTGGTCCAATGTCCTGAACTCAGCTCTCCCACCTAAGAGGCTCAGGCCTGACACCCAGCCGGAGCACCAAGACCCTGTCAGCCACACAGAAGGCACAGCATGGTGGTAAAGGTTGTGTCTTATGGTCTGCTGGAGCTCATGATCAGGTGACCCTTGGAACTGCTGATTGAGAAAATGTCGCAGGTCCTTGTTCAGCTTTCCTCCTGTAGCAGCCTGAGGCTCCCTCCCCCTTATTCCCTGTCCACTCACTTTTAATACTTTTACAGTTTATAAGCCACTTCAAAAATATATTACTTTTTTTGATCTTGACAGCAATACTGTTGTATAGGTAGAGCAAGTATTTCTATTTCCATTTATAGTTGAGAAACTAAAAATTAGTGTAGATAAATCACTTATTTAAGGGCACACAACTAATGCATGGCAGGTCTTTAGTTTGAACAAAGAACTCTGCCCCAAGTCTAGTGTTCTTTTTTGCTAAATCACACTTCCAGATCCTTCTATATTTTAAAAAACTACTGATTTGGAAGTTGTATTACTTGACAGGGAACTGGTCTTTCCAGTCAAATCGTTTCCCATGATTTATCAGCGTGCCCCTTCAAATTCTCCAGAAAATAGCCTTTATCCTAACTATCATCATCATGCTCTTCTAAGATGTTCTTTTTGTATATTTTACTTTTTCAACATTTGGAACATGGCTGGAAGTCAGGAAATAAAGAGAGCTCTGCACAGCCAAGGTGGGAATAAGAAGATCAAAATGCTAAAGCTTATCCAATTTGCTCATAGGTGAGTGGTCTCTTATGTAGAAAAGCTCCTGGAGCACTCCCCCAGAGTTGGAATACTCTGGAACAGGTCCTAGAAGTTTGGAAATTTCTGTCGTTCTTCTTCCTCGCCCCCACCCAAAGCTAAAGCATATAATAAGAAGCATTTGGAAGGAGAAGAGTTCCTGACACAGGCAGATACAACAACAGAGGGGAAAAAATATTGGCTCTTTTATGGTAGAAAGGAGACAGTAACCATGAAAAATGAAGGAGAAAGAGAAGGAGAAAAAGAAGAAGGAGGAGGAGGAGGGGAGGAGAAGGGGGAGGAAGATGAGGAAGAGGAAGGAAAAGAACTCAGAAAGCTCAGCAATACACAGTCTTATGCACCACAGTAGGTCATGCAGTCATCACTGCATTACACTAGAGTGGAATTTTATTTTAAAATAACAATGATTGTACATCATTCAAGAAAAGGTTAAGTTATATTTAGAGTACCTTTTGAAGAAAGCATAAAATATGCAGTGCAATTCAGAAAGATTTCTATAAAGAGATTTAAGTGAGCAAATCTCTAACATTTCAGAGTGACACATCCTCTAAGGATTTCTGATAGATGAGATTATATTGTATTTTCTTTTTAGTGCTTTATAGTATGGAGAAGACATATCACACTTGCATTTCACACCTGACATATATATCCAGAACAAAAAAAGGAAAACAGGAAAGAAAAGGAAGAAAAGATCATGGTGGGGTTTTCACCAGCCATTCCATCAGTGAGTGCATATTTTGGCCTGAGCTTGGGGTGGAAGACAGGCCTTTGCTGTTACTTCAATCTTGGTTGCTCTTAGGGCTCTCATGATGCCTGCATCCTGTGATTGTAGTGTTTGAAGGCACGTATTTTTTGTGCTCTATCACCAAATAAATGTTTTATCTGTTGAACAACTGAGAAAATATTAAACTCTTCAAATGCTAGTAAAACCAGATTGTATCATACTTATTGAGAGGATATTGAGTTGGTATCCAGCATTCAGTGTCAAATAAAAAACAAATCCGGACTTAGTAAAGAGAGACTTCATTTGAAAGGATTATTGCAAGATGGGGAAGGGCAAGAGTGAGGGGAAAAAAGTAGATTTTATTTTATGCAGAGGAGTAAACAAGACTAGAAGGAACCAGGTGGGGAGAAGTGAAACGAGACAGCAGCATGATCTGATAGTAGTACAGAGGATGTTTACTCTGAGACCAGCCTGTTTAGGTGGGTTTTGTGCTGATTCAGGCTGAGGGTGAGCCAAAGTTCAGGAACCTGGGGGGAAGAAGAGAAATTACTAAAGTTTGGTTAAGAAGCATTTTGTTCACATTGATCAGTGGGGATGAGCAGTTCAGCTAATCATTTATGAAGCAAAGAATGGGAACTTGGAGGGTCTGTGTTTGGTCTCATCATAGGTAACTAGTGGGTGTGAAAGGACTTCAATCTGAAAAGGAACTGGAGAGGGAATTCCCTGGCAGTCCAGTGGTTAGGACTCGGTGCTTTCACTGCTGTGGCCCGGGTTCAATCCCTGGTTGGGGAACTAAGATCCTGCAAGCCACGCAGCATGGTCAAAAATAAATAAATAAATGAACAAACAAACAAACAAACAAATAAATATAAAATGGAACTGGAGAATATGAAATGCAGAATCTCATGCATGTGTCCTCAGAAGAATGGAACTTAAGAACTGAGAGACTGATTTTCCCTAAATGCCTGATTTACAGGAGATGGAGACTTGTCTCCTGACCAATGACTGTTCTCATAGAATCTCTCCCCATCCTCAAACCAATGAACTTACTGCTTAGACTCTGGCTGGACTTCCCCCTCTTTGTACTCCTTGCCCATGAATACACCCCAAACCTTCAACAGACTTGCCTATAACTTGCTACAGCATGTGTTTCCTGAATTGCAATTCCTCTGCTATTCCTGAATAAACTCAATTTCTGGTAATTTGAGCTTGTCTCAGTTTACTTCTTTATTTAGGTTGACAGGGGGTACCTATAATTCTTATCTAAGGGTCATTTTTTTTACAATGATTCATTTCCTGGAACACAGAAAGGTGGTGGTCAGGGGGGATTTCTTAACCTTTGCTATTTTCCAAGAGCACAGGGTGCAGTTAAAATTCAACACTGTCAATAGCATATAAATATTACTACATATACTGAATTTTGGGGTTAATTTAAGGAATTTCCAAAGGTAATTTTAACTATACACAATAATCAGCTGGCACCTGCAGAATCTAACACCTGCTTAAGATGACTTTACTACAATTACTATTATTTTTTTAAAATAAATAAATAAATTTATTTATTTATTTATTTATTTATTTTTGGTTGTGTTGGGTCTTTGTTGCTGTGCGTGGGCTTTCTATAGTTGCGGCTGGCGGGGGCTACTCTTTGTTGCGGTGCGCAGGCTTCTCATTGTGGTGGCTTCTCTTATTGCAGACCAGGGGCTCTAGGCACACGGGCTTCAGTAGTTGTGGCACGTGGGCTCAGTAGTTGTGGCACACAGGCTTAGTTGCTTTGCGGCATGTGGGATCTTCCCGGACCAGGGCTCGAACCTGTGTCCCCTGCATTGGCAGGCGGATTCTTAACCACTGTGCCACCAGGGAAGCCCGACTTTACTACTATTATTATAACCACATATGTAAGTTTGAAATTTCAGTTCCCAGTATTTCAGAATCTCTAAAGAATGAAATCCTATATATCTAGATAAAATGCAAAGTCATTTCATTTCCTCAAAAAAGCCTCTCTTGACCCAGACCAACTTTAGTTTAGGGGTCTGTTACCTGATTGCATTCTTAATACTCTTCACATTTGTAAGTCATGCACTTAATACCTCTCTTTCATGATACTTTGCAAACTCAATGGGAGCAGGGAGCCTATCTGTGTCCTTTGCTGCTGTCTTCCGGCATCTGGCCCATAATAGATGCTCAAATCATATTTGTTGGATGAATAAAAGCTATTTCTATCATTCTCTCACTGTAGAATAGACTGAGGAAATAATAAAATTATTGTTGTTTCTAAAAAAGTTACTTCACTCTATGCCCTCCAGTGTATGTAGTTTTGACTAGCGATTCCTTGTAATTCAGGTTTGTGAAAACTGGAAGGAGTGTCTTGAGAATCATTTTACAATATTTTGGATAAGTCTATGTGAATGTAATACCATCACTTATTAATCAATACTAATATTTATTAATGCTTATTATATGTCAAATGCTTTACATAAATTTTTTTAAATTTTTGAAATAATCTTATGAGCAAACTGTGGAATATATATAGAAATGGTTTTAGACAATTTATATATAAATAAAGACCAGGATAGTCAAAATATCTAACTCTTACTGTAATCATGGATTCCTGGAGCATAGAAAAGAATGGATCCAAGGTGAAGCGGTATCTTTATTTCCTGCAGTTATTTTGCATAATAATTCTAAAATATATACATTATGAAAACAAAGTGTGGTAAAAGGAATTTGGGAGATAATTCTTACTTATGGAGACCCACCCCAAATTTACTACCATAACAGTTTATAAAGGTTTCTCCTCTGATTATAAGTATGGATATTTTTGTGGGGGAAAAAGCATAAAATATGCAGTTATTTGCATTAGACAGAATTTATATAGCACAAATTCACCTCTGTAAGTCACAGGAAATGATGACTAAGTATGGTGTAAGCCAAAAATAATAAGTGTAAATTAAGGACTAATAATATAATTCCAAGTAAGATCCTTTTGTCCTAGCAGGATACAGAAAAGATGAGTGGAGAGGCCATAGACAAGAGGACCTTGGTGCTGGGTCCCTTGGCTGGGTCCAATAGTACAGGCTTCTGGTCACCACTTAATTCCTAGCCAAATGAGTGGATAAAATAATTGAACAAGCTACTCAAAGATAGAACACCTTCACAGACTTTAGCCATTTCCAAAGTCTTGGACTCTAAAATCTGTTTGAACCTGTTGGGTTATGATGGTGGGAGGAGGGGTGTGGAGGCAGCTCCTTCCATCTCCCAAGGAAGTTTGGCGCTTCATCCTCCTCTCCCTTCCCTCCTTCCTAATGCCTTTGTGTACTCAGTAAATGTGGGGGTTTGGGGAGGATGAAGGATAATTAAGAAGAAAAAAGCCTCTCTTGTCCTTTGTTATGTACCCTCTATTGCCCTGAGGCAGAATCCTAATTACAGTTTTGAAATTACAAGCTAGTTTATTTAGATTAATAGAAAAGAAACTCCAAATTCAAGATTGCCAAACTTGTGTATTATTTTTGAATTCTTTCCAGAATCCAGCCTTTCTGTTTTTCAGAATTTGTTTGATACAGAATAATAATGGTTATCAGAATTAACTCAGGTAGTTATTGAAAAGCAATTTTCTTTCTAAGCCAGTTCTATGTGCCAGGTGCCACTGTCTAGGCACTGGAGTTATATTGGTGAACAAAGCAAAGTTCTTGTCTTCTAATGATGGAGACAAGTGATAATCAACAAAAACGTAACATGATTTCAAGTAGCATTAAGAGCTCTGAAAAGAAAGTAAGATAAAGCATAAGAAATGAAGTGTGTGTGTGTGTGTGTGTGTGTGTGTGTCCTTTCCGATGAGGTGATATTGGAAGAAAGATTTCCATAAAATGAGAGGGCCGGGCAAGTGATAAGTTGGGCTAAGAGCTCTCTAGGTAAAAGGTAGAGCAAGTACAAAAGCTTAGAGGGAAGCATGTCCTTGGCAGGAGGCTAGTGTGGCTGGGGAAGAATTAAGGTATGAGTGGGAGGAGACATTAAATCAGAAAGGTAGCCTAGGACCAGATTATATAGAATGTAAGAGATCATGGATTAGGATTTTGGATTTTATATTAAGTGTGATTGGAATCCACTGGAGAGTTTTTGTGGAGGAGTGACATTATCAGATTTACATTTATAAAAGAAGACATTCCGGCAAAAGAAAAATTACAGCAGATGGAAATTTGAATCTATACAGAAAAACAAAGAGTACTGGAAATGGTAACTATGTGGCTACATACAAAATATTTTATTTTCCTTATATTTAAATATCTTGAAAAGATAATTGTTTAAATAAAAAACAACAATAATATATTGTGGAGTTTTTAACATATATAGAGGCAAAATGTATGTCAACAATGGCACAAAGATAGGGAGAGGAAAAATAAAAGTATACTGTTACAAAATTATTATAGCACATGTGAAGTGCTAAAATATTAGTTGAAGGTAAATTGATAATTAAAGATGTATAGTATAAACCATAAACAACCACTAAAATAACAAAACAAAAAATTATAGGTAATAAGCCAACAAAGGAGATAAAATGGAATCATAAACATACTTAATTCAAAAGAAGACAGAAAAAAGGAACAAACAACAGATGTGAAAAATAGAAAACTAATAGCAATATCGTAGACTTAAACCCAACCACATCAATAATCATTAAATGTAAATGGTCTAAATATCCAATTAAAGGCAGATGGTCAGATAAAAAAGCAAGACCCAATTATATTGGCTTACAAAAACCCATTTTATTTTATTTTTATTTATTTGGCCATGCAATGTGGCTTGCGGGATCCCTGACCAGGGATTGAACCCAGGCCCCCGGCAGTGAAAGTGCCGAGTCCTAACCACTGGACCACCAGGGAATTCCCACAAAAACCCATTTTATTTTGTTTTATTTATTTTTTTTATACAGCAGGTTCTTATTAGTTATCCATTTTATATATATTAGTGTATCTATGTCAACCCCAATCTCCCAATTCATCACACCCCCACCCCCCCCACCCCCGCCGCCACTTTCCTGCCTTGGTGTCCATACGTTTGTTCTCTACATCTGTGTCTCTATTTCTGCCTTGCAAACCAGTTCATCTGTACCATTTTTCTAGGTTCCACATATATGCGTTAATATACGATATTTGTTTTTCTCTTTCTGACTTACTTCACTCTGTATGACAGTCTCTAGATCCATCCACATCTCTACAAATGACCCAATTTCGTTCCTTTTTATGACTGAGTAATATTCCATTGTATATATGTACCACATCTTCTTTATTCATTCATCTGTCGATGGATATTTAGGTTGCTTCCATGACCTGGCTATTGTAAATAGTGCTGCAATGAACATTGGGGTGCATGTGTCTTTTTGAATTATGCAAAAACCCATTTTAAATGTAAAGACACAAATGGGTTGAAAGGAAAAGGATGGAAAAAGAATACATGGTAATATTAATCAAAAGAAAGCTGAACTGGCTATATTACTTCAGATAAAGTAGATTTCAGAGCAAGAGATATTATGAAGGATAAAGAAGATCATTTCCCAATGGTAAAGTGTCAGTTCACCAAGAGGATACAAGAAACTTGAATGTTTGTGCACCAGATTACAAAACTTCAGAATACATTAAAAAGAAAAAAAACTGATAGTACTACAAAGAAATAGACAAATCCACAATTATAGACAGAGATATTTTAACTCCTCTTTCAATAACTGATAGAACAAAATAGAGAATTAGAAAATATATAAAAGACTAGAACACTGTCAATCAATTTGACCTACTGATTTACATAACACTCCAATCAACCACAGAACACACATTCTTTTCAAGTGCATACAGAATACTTATCAAGATTGACCATGTTCTGAGCCATAAAACAACTCTCAATAAATTTAAAAGAATTAGAGTCATACAAAGCTTGTTTCATGACCACAATAGAATTAAATTAGAAATAAAAACAGAAAGATACCCACAGAAATCTCTAAATATTTGGAAAGTAAATAACACCCTTCTACATAACCTGTGGATCAAAGGAGAAATCAAAAAAGAAAATAGAAAGTATCTTGAGCTGAAGAAAATAAAAATATCAAATAAAAAAATTGTGGGATGCAGCTAATGTAGTATTTGGAGGGAAATTTCTAGTATAAAATATTTATACTAGATAAAAAGTAAGGTCTCAAATCAATGACCTCAGCTAAGAGTAAATGAAACACACGTATAGTGGGAGAAAGAAAGTGATAAAGATCAGACCAGAAACCAATGAATTAGAAAATAGAATCTTGTAATCTTAAAAGTTCTCCCTTTGAGATTGGGAATAAAGATGCCCCCTGTTTTTACTTCTATTCATCATAATTATGAAGAGCCTAAACCGTACAAAAAGTCAAGGAAAAAAGGCATGCATATTACAAAGTAGAAAATAAGCTGTCATAATTTTCAGAAAATTTAATTGTGAAGAAAATCCCAAATAATAGACTAAAGATTTATTAGTTAATATACTCATTTAGCAAGATTTTTAGATCTAAAAATCAATATACAAATATTAATTGAAGTCTGTTACAATAAGAAAAATGTTTAGAAAATGAAGTTTTAAAAATGACGCTATCAGCAAAATCATCAAAACATCCCCTATAAAGGAATAAATATAATCATGTATGGGCATCACCTTCACAGAGAAAATTACAAAAATTTAAGCTATTAAAGACCTAAATAAAGAAGAGATATACCATATTCATGGTTTGGAAGACCATATTTTAAAGATGTCAGTTCTTGTCCTATTGATCTGTGGCTTTAATGAAAGTCCAATACATTTCTGAGTAGGGTTTCTGTTTGGAGATGGGGGAGGTTGTTATAAATGTAACAAACTGATCCTAAATTTTATGTAGAAGTGCCCAAAGCGAGAATGGTTAATACACATTTAAGTAAGAAGACTGTCGAAGGTACTTGCTCTACTTAATATCCAGATTTTATTATAAACCTACAGTTATTAATACAGTGAGATATACAGTGGTTCAGTGTCAAATGTGCAAATGGTACAGGATAGGGTACCTAGAAATAGAGTACACATATAAGGATTTTCGGTATATGACAGAGGTTTTATTGAAGAGAGGTGGGAAAAAATGATTTTTTCCAATAAATTGTATGGGAACAATTGATGTCAATATGGAAAAAAATTAAACTGAGATCTTACTTCTTAAATAGCACAAAATTCAATTCCAGTTGGAGTATAGATTTAAATGTGAAAGGCAACATTTTCAACTTTTGGAAGAGTATATTTGAGAATGTCTTTATGAACCAGGGTTGGGAAGAATTTCTAAACCAAACACAAAAACATAAAACTAATGGAAAACACTGATAAATGTGACTACATTAAAATTAAGCAGTTCTTCTTCATTAAAGAAAAATAGTGAAAGATGAGTAATAAACGAGAAGACTTTGCAACATATATAACTGACAAAGGACTAGTAATTAGTATATATAATGAACTCCTTCCTGTCAATAAGGGAAAGAAATAATCTAATTGAAAAAAAGTCAGGTAAACAAGCTCTTTCTAGAAGAGGAAATCCAAATAGCCAATTAGTATATGAAGATCTGTCAACCTCATTAGTAATCAACAATATGTCAGTAAAAACCATAATGGTTTATAATTTCCAACCCACTAGATTAGGAACTTTTTATGTTTCACAATAGCAAGTATTGACAAGGATGTAGAATAAGAAGAATTCTCTTCCTGTCCTCATGGTAAAAACACTGTGGAAAAGAGTTTGACATTAACTAGTAAAGTTGGTTGAACACGCTCATACTCAGCAACTTGGACAGTTGCTTCCTAGATATACACTTCTGTTTATTCAGTCAACAGATTTTTACTGAGTGCCCACATGTGACAGGTACTGTTCCAGTGCTGGGGGTATAGCAGTGAATAAAGCAGAGAACAAAATTTATGTCATAGTGGAATTTATATTATAGTATAGGAAAACAGGCATTAAATATAAACATAACTTGATAAGTGTTCTGGAAAAAAATAGATCAGGGTAATGGAGATTAAGAGTTCAGAGTAGGGTATAATTTTAGATAGCTGCATAGTGCAGACCTCATGGAGAAGGGATATTTAAGCAAAGGTTTGAAGAGAGTTAGCCATGCAGATACTCAGGGTAAGAGCATTCCAGACAGAGGGAACAGCCAGTACAAAGACACTGTCTTGGTCACCTTGCATTGCTATAACAAAATATCATAGACTGGGTGGCTTAAACAACAGAAACTAATTTTCTCACAGCTCTGGAGGCTGGAAAGTCCAAGGTCAAAGTTCTGGCAGGGTTCAGTTTCTGGCGGGAGGTCTCTTCCTGTCTTGTAGGTGGCTTCCACCTTGCTGTATGCTCACATGTTGGAGAGAGAAAGGGAGTGAGCTCTCTGGTGTCTTTTCTTATAAGGGTATTAATTTTATCAGAACAGGGCCCCACCCTTATGACTTCATCTAGCTTAAATTACCTCTTTATAGGCTCTATATCCAAATATGTTAGCCCAAATACTAGGGGCTAAGTCTTCAACATATGAATTTTGGGAGGACACAATTCAGTCCACAACAGTCCCTGAAGCTGGACCATCTCTGGCACCTTTGAGGAAAACCAAGTTGTCTGCATGGCTGGAGTGGAGTGAAGGAGGAGGAAGCATTAAGAGATGAGGTCAGAGGTGATGGGGTCCAGATTGTTTAGGGCTTTATAAGTCATTGTGAGCACTTTGGCGTCTACTGTGGAAGAAATGAGGAGTGGAAGAGTGACATGATCTGAATTATATTTTAACAGTAAAAATTCAGTTGCTAAATAGACTATGGGAGAGCAACATGGAAACAGGATGACAAGTTAGGAAGCAATTACAGTAATACAGATGAGAGACAATGGTGGCTGGAAACAGGGGGAGAGCCACATTGGTGGTGATAAACGGTCAGATACTGGGTGTCTTTTAAAGTTGGAGTCAACAGGATTTGTTGATGGATTGGATGGGGGTGTATGTGAAAGAGAAGGGCATCAAAAATGACTCCAAATTTTGTGGCAAACCAATTAGAAAGATGACACTGCTTTTAACTGAAATGTGGAGAATATAGGAGAAAAGGTTTTGAGGGGGAACACTGAGGGTCTAGTTTTAGATATATTCACTTTAAGACGTTTGTTAGACTTCCAAAGAAGGTGTTGAGGTCTTGGATACATGGATTTGTAGTTTGGAGGAGAGTTTTGGGCTCAAAATATAAATCTGGAAGTCAAAAACATACAGAAGAAATTTGAAGTTATGAGACTGGTTGAGATCACTAAGAGAGGGAGCAAAGATAGGGTAGCAGGCTCCAAAGACTGTACCCTGGATTATGCTAACACTAAGATAAACACTTTCTTGTGTGAAAAAGAGGATGTGTACAAGAATATCCACAGCAGCATTATTCATAGTAGCAAAGAACTAAAGACTACCTCAATTCCCATCAACAGTAGAAAGAATAATATGGATCATGGATTATTTTTATGATGGAATAGTATAGAGCAGTGACAATGAATGAACTAGAGTAATATGTACCAATGTGGGTGAATCTCAAAAACAAATGTTGAGAGAAAAACACAAGCCACAGAAGAACACATGAAATATGATCTCGTTTATACAAAGTTCAAAACTGAGGCACAATGGAGCAGTGTTTTATTTATTGATACATTACCATAGGGACAAATTATAAAGACTAGCAAGGAATGATGAACACAAAATTGGGGAGAAAGGTAGGGGGGCTGTGATTATTAGAGAGGGTCATCTAGGGACGTCTAAAAAATTATAAGAGTACAAGATGGCTAGCATGGTGTATTGCAACTTTGATTTTAAAAACACATGCAGAGAAGACTAGAAAGAGTTACACCAAAATGGTAGCAGCTGTATTTGGAGGGTGGCTTTCAGTTCGATTTCCTTCCTGATGATTTGAATGTGAAGTAAAGGAAACAAGAACAGAATCAGCCACCTTATTTTTTGTTTTAGTCAATTAAACAAAATTTGATCACAAACATTTCCTCATGCTTTACAATTTTTTGTAAACAATACAGACAATTATTTTTCTGACTTTTTTGGGGGTATAGTCTAACTTTTTAAAAAACAGAGCATGCTATATTTATAATGATAAAATAAACTTTAAAAATAAACTATAATTTTCCTTTCCGTTTTCAAAGGTGAAACAAGCTATTGAAAAGGCTTTCAGGATGTCCTGATACATTATCACAAGCCAAAAAAGATTACTCTCTCTGTTGCAAGCATGACAGCAACACCGTCCTTCAAATCCCATAGCATAGCAGGCAGAGCTGACCCGAAGCATGCCTGGGTCAGAGACCAACATTAGAGCAAGGACTCCTCAGTCTCAGCTAAGGACCCACACTCGTTCTCACTGAGCTAAGAGCTTACCCATTCTAAGGGACAGGGCTGGATGCTTTAAGTGCCTGTCCAGCTATTGCTCTTTCTGAGGATCATTATTGCAGGTGATTCCTCATGATTTGTCCAACAGTTGGTTGGACAAAGGATTGATCTGAAGACACCATCCATGGGCAAGTCAGTGACCTTGAGTGGGCCTGGTGAGAGAACTCTGTCCAGCAGGAATGCACTTTCTGGATTGTGTCTGCTAATCCATTCAGTCTTTCTCTCTCTCTCTCTCTCTCTCTCTCTCTCTCTCTAGTTTGAATGTAGGATGCCAGGGTAGGTAGAAGTGTTTGGAACACATGTGCACCCAGAAAAGAGGAAGCAGAAGCCATGAGGCACTGGAGGCTAACAGGAAAAGAAACAAAGTTGCAGATCAGAGAGAAAAAAACCTATAGAGGCAGAAACAGAAAGAGAAGCTGGAAGAGTAACTACAACTGCAAGCAAAGGGAGCAAGGGTGCTCACTTTTGAGGGGGTTGGCTGCTTCTCTATCCAGGAGGCCTGGAGCTATAGCTGTTGAGACTGAAGCAACCAGAATATGCATTCTTTCCCCTTACAAACTGAAAGAACCGAATGCATATATTATTTAATTTAATGTTAACAATTCCAAAAGGTGATTCCCATTTTATTGATGACATAGACGTTCAGAAAAATTACTTGACTTGACCATGGTTTTGTGAAAACCCCCGATACTTGCTTCTAATGGAATACTTTCTTCTAATGAATGGTAGTAAGGTAGAGTTTTTGAAGCCTATATTCAAGTAGAATAACATGAGACTTTTTTTCTATTGTAATTCCCTTTTCTTTTCACCTTCCAATGTAACTCTAATGTTTTATTCCCTACTTCCTTCCATATGCCACTTCCTCTCTTTTTGTCTCATTAACTGGCATCACATACAGGCTAGTTCAACCATGTACTATTTGATACGCATATTTTGAAGACTTGTCTTGATAAACCCAAGTTGGGATGTTTTATTTTGACACAATTCATAAAATGAAATAATCTGGAAATGCTCAATCGAGACCAACCTGGTTTAACTAACAGTGTAGCAGGAATTATATGTAATTTGTGACCTGGAAAACGTAATTCCCTAATTAGGAACTAAGAGCATGCTATAGCCTGTGGGGTCCATTTTGGTTTAATACGTTTATTTATAATTCTTGAAGTTTTCTTTCTTTTAAACTCAGGGTATTAGAAAATAAAAGAAATTATTTGAGAATTCATTGAAATATGTATAACTAAAAAGGTCTTATTTTGGGGCTTCCCTGGTGGCGCAGTGGTTAAGAATCCACCTGCCAATGCAGGGGACACGGGTTCGAGCCCTGGTCTGGGAAGATCCCACATGCCGCGGAGCAACTGGGCCCCTGACCCACAACTACTGAGCCTGCGCGTCTGGAGCCTGTGCTCCGCAACAAGAGAGGCCGCGACAGTGAGAGGCCCGCGCACCGCGATGAAGAGCGGCCCCTGCTTGCCGCAACTAGAGAAAGCCCTCGCACAGAAACAAAGACCCAACACAGCCAAAAATAAATAAATAAAGGTCTTATTTAATTACTATTTCCTCCTCAAGATCAGGCAGATTTTTATCTATCTATCTATTTATCTATCTTCCTCGTCCTAGGACTGATGGACAATTCTGAGTCCCGGCCAGGGCCCTCTTTGTTTTCCTCTGCTCTTCACCATTGACATAGAATTTCATTTTTTCTAAGGGTTTATTCTTCATGATTGGTTTCGTATGATGACTTGCCACCTTGCCTCAATAAATTCTCTACTGCCGGTGCTGCTACTTTCTGTTCAGAGCTCTTGGACTCTGTGTTGCAGTCCCTGTGCTGGGCTTGGTTTCCCTCATGCTGGTTTTTGCTGAGCTATGTAACCTAAGTACACACATTCTCTGTGGGTTCCTGACCTCTGTAAGCAAATCTGAGGCTTCCTTGGTTCAGTTGCCAGGTGGCACTACCATTTTTGCTCAGACTTTTCTGAATGTTCTACTGTGACCTTTGTGTCCTGTGATTCACTAGACTTTCCTCTTACCGTGAAGGGAGGAGCCATTATCCTGTGCCTGGGTGTTGGGTGGGGAGGAAATGCCCCCAGGCAGAAAGCTCCTGGACAGACAGTCCTTGAAGACAATAGACATCCTGGTCCACAGTCATTTTCTGGCTGAGAGGGTTTACAACCATGCTGGGGCTAACGGCCAGGCCTGTGTACAGCTGGAGAAAAGCCTCCTACCATACTGTTCTTTAACCTCTCTGCCTCTCTTTATACTTCATAGTGGTCTCATCAATGAGACAGAACTATAGAAGAGTTATCAGAGAGAAAAATGAAAATAAACAGGTTTGGCTCCCAACTGGGCTACTGACATTTGGCTCTTTCTTGAATTTTCCAAAAATTGGATTTAAAAAGGTATCATTCTATTCTAGAAGAAGGTCCTAACTCATCATTCCTCAAGGATTTCTGAGAACGAGAAGTCATTTTTGGCTGTCCCTTCTGGGCTAATAATGCCTGGTTTTTGGTGCAATGGGGTAGGTTCTATTTCAGTCTCTATGGTCTCTGGAGACATGTAGGGCTGTCTGGCTTCAACTCCACCTGGAGCAGCATTTCTAAACTCCCCAGCAGGGCTGGCTTTATGGGCATGTGACCTATGTAGTCACACAGGGGCCCACACTTAGAAGGGCCTCACTTTTGGTTTAACACTCTGCTGTCGCCATCTTGAAACTCCTGATTGTTTTTGAACAAGGGGCCCACTCTTTCATTTTTCAACGAGTTCCACAAATTATGTGGCTTGTCCTGCTTCTCAGACCGTTCACCTCAGAATCACCTGGTGTATGTAGATAAATCAGATTCCTATTGTATCAGACCCTCTAGGGCTAAAACCCCTAAATCAGCATTTTAATAAACATTCAATTAATTCTTTCACAAAGTTTGCAAAGCCAGAGAACCACTGGGATAGAGAGTCAAGCTATCAGATTCTCAGGCAGCTTTGCTTGTTGAAAGATTAAAACAGAATTCTTGGCTTTTATTTCAGGTGGGGGTGGGGGAAAGACACATCCATAATTAAAAACGTTTTATGTAAATTATATTAGGTGGTTTTGTCTTATCGCCAAGATAAATATTTGGAAATATGCCTAAATTCTCACATTCTCTGTTCATTCCAGCATTATTTATTTATTTATGTTTATTTCTATTCCTTTCCCATTAAGTCAGGACAGTGCAATCCCCCATTTGTTAACTAATTAGATCTGCTAAAAGGGAATAATATTGCCCTGAAAACAGTCTCAAAAAATCTCCCCCAATCCCTTAAACAACTCACAAATCAGAAAAGAAGGAGTCCTCATACATGACTTGTAGGTTTTTGAGTAGTGCTAGTTGACAGTCCTGCAGGCATATATATTTAATTTTTATTCCAAACTAATTTCAAGACAGGAAACAAGATAACTTCCTAGAGGACTTCATTCAGGACTTCCTGGCTCTGGAAGGGCAAGGCCCTGGACATAGGACGACCGGGGACGGCTGTCTTTTTGTGGATCTTTTTTGGGACTGTTAACGTGAAATTAATCAGTATTAGTTGCACTAAGATTGTAACATTAAATATTTAATCTAGGCTAAATCACCATAGAGTCATTAGAAGGAAAGAGCTTTTCATTACAGTGTACAGAACACAGTTTTAACCAGCCTGCTAGTGATAGGAAGGTCCACCTGACACCAGAAAGCTCCTGACTCATCTGACTGCAGTGCTGTTTGATGTCTAGGCTTGCAATTTCATTGTTTCTAACCACATCAAGCTCAGTCTGTGAACATGAAGTATTTTTCTAATCCATATTCTTAAAAGCTAGGTCAATACACTGTTTTGACTGATTTTCTGTGCATTTTAAAAATAATAGTTTATTATGTTTTTTCCTTCTTATGAAAATGAGAGAATTTCTTAACAGAAACTTTGGGGAAAAAATCTATACATTGTTGGACAAATATTTTGACGCCTTTTGAAATTTCATTTTACTGAATCCATTTTACTTAATAGTTAGAACTATTTATAATATATCGTTGTCATCTTTTGATTCAAACATATGCATAAGAATTTTTGGAAGTTAATTAGCAATACTATTAATTTAGAACTTTTACTATTACTGATTTTATCTCGTATGTTTTAAAATTAAAATCTTTTGGAGTGGTGTTCATTCTTTCTTTAAATAAACTCTTTTAACCTGGACTTTTCACTGTCTTTTTTTTTTTTTTTAACATCTTTATTGGAGTATAATTGCTTTACAATGGTGTGTTAGTTTCTGCTGTATAACAAAGTGAATCAGCTGTACATATACATATATCCCCATATCCCCTCCCTCTTGCATCTCCCTCCCACCTTCGCTATCCTACCCCTCTAGGTGGTCACAAAGCACCGAGCTGATCTCCCTGTGCTATGCAGCTGCTTCCCACTAGCTACCTGTATTTTTTTTTTTTAATTTTTGAATTTTATTTTATTTATTTTTTTATACAGCAGGTTCTTATTAGTTATCCATTTTATACATATTAGTGTATATATGTCAATCCCAATCCACTGTCTTTTGATAAGGAAATTCTTTAGAGAGGAATGAGAACATAAGTCATACCCCCCAAGTCAGACCCCAAAGACAAATAGTATAAATGATTTCCTGAGAGCCTCTTCTCATCTTTCTGTGTTTCCCTGCGGATTCCTCTGCCCCCAGGCTTGGGGTGGCAGGGAGCCTCTCAGTCCTGCCCATAATCAGCCCTATCTGCAAGCCTTATCTGAACCTCTCCCAGAACGGCATTCAGCCATCTGCTCTACCAGGATGTAAGGCCAGAGAAACAAAGTGAACTGGACTAATTGCCTTGACTGCTAAAGGCAGTCAAACAACTGGGCAAGGCCCTTAACAGGTATAAACAAACAAAACCTCACAAATAACTAAGATGTATTTATTGTTTTTGATGTTATCGCCCAATTAAATAGTGAAAATGGTTTGTGTGTGCAGTTATTCATAATTTTGATTGGGCTCTTTCTCTATAAAAGATCTGGTTATTAAAGAACTAATACAATGTTCTGTGTAAACAGGTTTTATGTGGTTTATAATTATTTGGTTAAAAAAAGATAAACACTAGAAGGATCTCAAATAAAGGTTCGCGTACTCAGGTTCACTGCCGTATTATTTATATGCCAAGAGGTGAATGCAACCCAAATGTTCATCGAGGGATAAATGGATAAAGAAAATATGGTATATGCACACAATCGAATATTATTCAGTCTTAAAAAGAAGCAAGTCGTGTCACATGTTGCATCATGGATGAACCTTAAGGACATTTTGCTAAGTGAAATAAACCAGTCACAAAAAGACAAATACTGTATGATTCCACTTATACGAGGTATCTAGTCAAATTCATAGAAACAGAGAGTAGAATGGTGGTTGCCAGGAGCTGGGGGGGTAGGGGGAATAGGGACTTGTTGTTAAGTGGGTACAGAGTTTGAGTTTTGCAAGATGAAAAAGTTCTAGAGATCTGTTGCACAGCAATGTGAATACACAACATTACTGAACTGTACGCTTAAAACTGGTTAAAATGGTAAATTTTTTTCTTACTACAATTAGACATGAAAATTAAAAAGAAAGGTAAACACTATATGGTGACTAATTAGCTCAGTTAGGACAGGCAATAAAGTTTAACCCTAACCTTAAAATTAATTTTACTCCAAAATTTAACAGTAATTGTCTTTCTTTGAGCCAGTTAGCTTTCCCTCTGTTGTATGTTCTGATACTACATCAGTTACTTTGGCCATCTATTTTCTGAATGTTTGCCCAGTGTTTCATGGCATTGCTACTGGACTGCAAGTTTAAATGGCAGGCCTTTAGGACAGCTTTATAAACAAACATAAAGGATAGCACATTTGCTAAGTACCTCACAATCAGTGTTATATAACCTTCCAAAAGCACGCTATTTAATCTTCCTAAGTTTAAAGTGGAGAAGAGAAAACACACAAATTCCCACTCCCTTTTCATTTGTGCTTTTAAATTTTTAAAATTACTTTTTTGACATTTAAAAAAGCATCTTCCATTTATAGATACTAAAAGCTGGGGAATTTTAAAAAGGGAATTTTAGTTGAAATTAACCATTTTGCTTAGACTGCATTCAAATTTAATAGGTAAAGTTCATCAACAGGCTACCCAATTTACAATTACAAATTCATTTTCTATTATCAGGCACTGCACTATAAGTAAAGAGATTATATGTGTAGTCTTTCTGTTCACCAATCTAGTACAATTCTTGTAAACACTAGAAGGAAACATTGGGTTAAATGTTTAACAATTTTTGCCAATGACTAATGGTTGACTTTGTAAATGAAAGTGGTTTGACCTCAAGTTTGACATGGTACAGTTCCTCCTTTGGAGGAATAGTACCAAATTCAAGATAATATATCTAACAGCAAACTTTGTATTATTTTGTACCAGTATTACTATAATCGGCTGATCTTTTGTCATTCTCAGTAGCCCTGTGTCCTTTTTAGGAATGAAACAAATTTTTTAAAATGTATTGAGAAAATTTATTACTTTGAGAAATATCCAGCTCAGTCTTTGTAGGAGATATTAATTTACAGTTCATTGCATTTACAGTCTCAATGAATTATTGGAAGACTTCCACCAAAAGTTTTTGCTGGAAGAATTTAGATCATTACTTTTGGCTTAGGTCAACTATTAACCACATATGAAATATGGATTTTTTTCCTTAAAATCTCACTCGTGTAACATATTTCATTTAACGCAGTTATATATCATCAACCTGTAATCTGAGCTAAACTGCTGCTGTGTCTAAATCATTGTATCATTTATTTAATTTTACTCTTCCCTTTCAGAAAATCAAAGTGCAACTAAAGTAGAATTAAAATAAAATGACAGGATAAGAGAAAAAAATTACAAGTGAAAATATATTATAATATAGCTCTTTGTTAAAGATTTATGCACTGTGGTTACATTGTATTCCCTTCATGTAAAAGTAAATTTACACAGTTTTCCTATTGAAATAGTCTTAGGCCTATCTCCCACCACTAGTATTAGAAAGGAATTCCACCATCTTGGAAAATAACAGAATTTATGATAAATGTAACCATGAAGTAAATATGTTGGGACAATAATTTTTTATGTTTATTACAATAGTGTTGCAATTCGCCTAATAGAAAGCATATTGCTGATCATGTAGAATATCCTTCTAGAACTGGTGCCACTTATTGGCAGGGTACAAGGACACAAATGAAATTAAGAAACAAAAGTCAGGGAGTAAAAATATTCACAAATATAGTTTTTAACTCTTTCCTTTTGACAAATGCTTTTATTTGTGAAATTATTATTTTTATCTCAATAAGCTCTTTACCAGTAAGCAGACAAGCACATCCATAATTTATTAAGCTATTTCAGATCTTAAATATTCTTCCCTAGGCCTGACTTTCCCATCTCTCTTAGCAGATGATTTTCTTATCTCCTTAATCACAGAGAGTCTATCAGGAGACAGCCTCCTCATTTTCGTATTTCTTTCTCCACCCCCTACTACTAAGATAGCTCTGTCTAGACCAGGACATAACTTACTCCCTCCATTTTAGAGGAATTATTTTTCCTGCTGTCAGAAATTTAATCTCCATTGTTCCATTGACTCCACTCGTCTTTGCATTCTTCCTTGTACCACGGGTCTTTCTTGTATTTTTGTCCTCTTAGGATTTCCTCCTCCTTAGGATACAAACATACTGAAGTCTCCATATCAAACAAAGGAAACAAACGCATTCACAAGTCCACACCCCCACCAACTCTACAGCACCCTCTATCTACTAGCTTATTTTCCTAATTCATTTATAGCTGAAATTCTCCCAAGAAGCCAACAGTATCTTTACCTCTCATCTCTTTTTTTTTACACTTGAATTCACTGCAGTCTACTCCCAACAATTAACTAAAATTTCTCTGTCCAAATCATCAGGGTTCTCATTGCTAAATTTGACACTTTTCAGTCTTTTGCTTACTACATCTCTCCTCAAAGTTCAGCATTCCTGTTCATTCTGTCTATGAAAACTTTTCATCTTATTTTCACTTTACACTAATCTTTCATGGTTTTCGGGATATCTTTTTGGCGTCCTTCTTCCTTTACATTTCCTTTAAACATTGGCACTCACTAGTAGCCTACATGCTCAGACCTCTTTTCTTCTTAATCTACACACTTTCTATGAAAGACCTTCTCTATTTTGCTGGCTTCAACTATGACCTGCATGATGGTGAATCTCAGATCCATATTACATCCCAGATTTCTCTCCTGGACTTTTGCCCTTGACTATGCCACAAGCACCTCAAACCTAATTTGGTCAGAAAATTGGAGTCTCTACTGAATCTGGTTCTCTTCTGTGTGGTGTCCTGTTCAATGGACCAACAGATATCCAGTCATCCAAGATAAACTGAGACACAGTCTATTTTTCAACTTCTCCCTTCACACCACATCTAATTAGTGTCAGAGTCTTGTCAATTTTACCTCTGTAGTATCTTCCAAATTCATCACTTTCTCATGTCACTCATTGAATTCTGAGCATTATCATCTACTGATAGAAACAATCACCTTACTACTCTTTCCACATTCAGCCCTATCTCATAAAGTCAATTCTTCATCTTAAAAAACAGAAAATTTTCTAACATTCAAATCATATTATGTTATAGTCCTATTTAACATCTTTAATAGCTCTTTAATGCCTTTAGAAAAAAATCCCACTCATTAGCATAGTGAAGAAGATCCTTTATTTGGCCCCTCTCCGACTCTCCAAACTCATCTCCTAACACAACTCCTATTTCTTTCTTGTAGCCTTCACTCAAATATTAAACCTCTCTCAGGTTGTAAAAAAGGCCAAATGTTCTGCCTCTGTGTCTTTGCAAATCCTATTATTGTTGTTTGGCACATTTTTCCTGTCCCTTTTCATACCATGTATCCTTCAAAACTTAGCCTGGACATCAGCTCCTCTGAGAAACTTCCCACTGGTTTCGTTGTCTGTCTTGTGAGCTCATTTTAAATCCTGTGCTTAGATCATAGCACTTTTTCATTTATATTGAAATTATTTTCCTCTTCAAATTCCTGGAGGTCAGGGACCTTTATCTCTGATTTCTCAGTGGCTGGAAACACAGTAACTGATAGAGTTGGTGTTCAATAAATGGAAAAAGAATGAATGAAGGTGGAAAGAAAATTAGGTGTTTTGTTAGAGCCAAATAAAGAACTCTGAGATCCTGTTCTAGTTATATTG
This sequence comes from Eubalaena glacialis, assembly GCF_028564815.1. Lineage (NCBI taxonomy): Eukaryota > Metazoa > Chordata > Mammalia > Artiodactyla > Balaenidae > Eubalaena > Eubalaena glacialis. The sequence goes on along the minus strand of NC_083727.1, from coordinate 42,352,098 downwards.
AGATTTGAGAGAGCAACTCAATTTTATTATCTAGAAGATAGAATCAATTGTGATGATGATTTCTAGTTTTTCTTCTGAAAGTTTTTGACAATAGAATTTCCTAAGTATAGAATTTTAGAACTAGAATATACTTTAGAAATTAAAGCTGTGTCTATTAGCCACAGAGACACAGCCATAACATATTTTATATATTATAATGTCAAGTAAATATATAAATATTATTAAAAGACAAGATATAAGATTCTCTGGTAACTACTCAAAACAATCTTGCTTATTAAAGTATTTTAAGTGGTGTAATGTATATAAAAGTTGATCCATTGTAATGCACCCCTTCCTAAGATATTCTTCTAGAGAAATTAGCATTTCCCTGGCTTAACTGTAACCTTTAATGTCTTTCAAATATTATTATTGCATACATTCTCAATTAACAAAGAGCAAAGTAAGAATATTTGCAACTATATAGTTTCAACATCTGACGGAAGACAGTACTCTCATTTTATTTTCTGTTTTCTGAAATACTTTACTAAGTTTATCAACCACAAACAACAAGTTTCCATTACCATTTTAATGTTGGCTCTACCCTGTCAAATGTAATGGTCGAAAAGTAAACCAATTTAGTCACCCAAATGTTTTGTTTACTTAACCTAAGGCAATGGGTTTGGCTTTCCTCTATTACCTGGAATCATGAATAAATCAGCCAGTAATTGTGGTATCTTGCAGTTATTAGGGGCTAAAAACACACTATTTGGTGCTGCAGTTGTATGCATTCATACTTGTTCTTTAAACATTATTCCATGACCTCTGTGGAATGTTAAAAAAAATTTTTTTTATAATTCAAAGTAAATTTGAAAACCAGTTGACTAAATTGTTATGCCTAATGATGCTTTAATCTAAAAAGTCAGAAATAAACAAGTAACAAAAATATATTTAAATAACAACCACAAAACCCACAAATCCTTCTAAAATCTACCACCCAAATATTTCTCTTGCTTTTGAGAATTTCCACCTCTAACCTTGTTCTACCTGCTTATGCAGGACTGTAGCCTCTTATAAATTCCCTCTCTCCAAGAATTCCTGGAAGTCCACACACACACACACACACACACACACACATACATCTCATGAATTACTGAGTGACATTTTCCTCACTCTCCCATGCCTACTGCCTCCTGTTTTTCCTCCTTCCTCAGCTGTACTTCTAAGATTTGTCTTCTCTAAGCCAGTTTGGGGAGACATCCTCACTTTATTTTGATGTAATACTCTGTTAGAAAGTTGTCAAAGTACCACTGCCTTACCTCCCAGTGTATAATGAGATTTTAGGGCAACCAGCTCTTAAACCACTGGAAATGGGGTTAGAAACAATTCCATCTTGCCCATTGTCCCTTTTATATGGGCTATCATCCAAAAATGCAAGCCTCTCCATGTATCAATAAATTCTTGAACAGAGGACTCACATCTTCCTTGGGGATCGGGTTATATAGGTGGTGCTTAAGGCAAAATCAGAATCACTCTTGAAAAGCCTTCAAATTATCCACACAGGATAGTGTATGTGGTTTTGTACAGTTTTGTACAGAAATTCTTTGCGATCCACTGAGGTAGACTACAGGAAGGAACGAAGGGAAAGAATATAGGTAGTTGTGTCTGACTTGTTTCCTTCAAAGCAGTCATTACATTCCTGGTGGTAAAGTGGGTGGAGGATTCTGAAGTGTTCTAGCTTATCTGCTGACCAATCCACTCTGTTTATATATTAAACCTTTGCAGTCTGAATATACATAGAGTTTGATTTGTGGTGGTGAGAATTAAATGAGATAATATATGTGAATGTACCTAGCTCAGGCTTTGGCATGTAGTTAATGCAAAAAAGAAAAGAAAAAAAAATGTTTGCTGGGTTTGAGGATAAATCTTGCCTGGTCAGATCAACATATACACTGTTCTTTGAAAATGAGCCACCTGTTTCCTGTTTTTCCGAGTTGCTTTTCCTTTTTGAACAGCTGTCATTTCATGGGCATTGGTCTCATGACCTCTAAGTGGAGTCAGAGCTTTATCAAGGGTTAAGATCTATGTCAGTCTGTGTGTCTGATGCGTCCCCACTGGACATACAGCCTCACCCACACTCCTCTGTACAATTCTTTTCCAACTCAACACTCTCCATTATCCTCACTTTCTCCATGCTCTAAAACTCTTTTCTTGAGTAACAAACTCTTCAATTATTTGAAGGCTTTTCTTTCTTTTCTCCGGTTCCTTTCCTTGCCTGAGACCCAGTTGGACACTCTTTTTTTTTTTTTTTTTTTTTTTTATTTTTGGCTGCATTGGGTCTTTGTTGCTGCGCACGGGCTTTCTCTAGTTGCGGCAAGCGGGGGCTACTCTTTGTTGCGGTGCGCGGGCTTCTCATTGCGGTGGCTTCTCTTGTTGCGGAGCATGGGCTCTAGGCATGCGGGCTCAGTAGCTGTGGCTCGCGGGCTCTAGACCGCAGGCTCAGTAGTTGTGGCGCACGGGCTTAGTTGCTCCGCGGCATGTGGGATCTTCCCAGACCAGGGCTCAAACTTGTGTCCCCTGCATTGGCAGGCAGATTCTTAACCACTGCGCCACCAGGGAAGTCCCCAGTTGGACACTCTTAACCAGGATTTAAAAAAAAAATTTAATGTAGTGTTTTGTTTGTTTGCTTCATGCTCCATCTTCTTCAAGGCCAGAGGTGGGGTCATTGTCCTCCTTGCTTCCAAGTGTTGCTTCCAGACCATTATTCTTTCTCATTTAAACCCTGCTCTTTGAGGCTAACCCTTTTGCTCTCATCTAACAATATTCATTAACACTTACTGAAAACTTCTATTGAGCCAGGCAGTGTGCTAATCACTTTGCACAGAGTATTTCATTGAAAACTCACAATAACTCCGTAAGGTAGAAACTATCATTATCATATCATCATGAGGTTTATAGAGGCCAAGAAACTTGTTCTCATCTGAATACCAAGGATAAAGGGTGCCTAATGCATTGGGTTTACTGTGAGGTATAACATATGTAAAGAGCTCAGTAAATACCATGTAAGTGCTGTTATCTTGTTGCTGAAGGAGACTCTGAGAAAGTGGGGGAGCTGGCATTCAAACCCTGGCAGTCTGACTCTAGAACACGTGTCCTTAATCATTATGCATGGCCAGGTGACATTCTACTGACCTCGCCTCATTCAGTAACGAGATCCTTGGCTCACAGCCTTTGAAGCCAGTTCTGCTTCAGTTCTCCGAGGCTTTTTCATAGTGCACGATGTGGCTCATTCACAACCCTTGATCTTTTTCCTTTGTCTCCTCTGCTGCAACTCCTTCTTCTACCTTTTTCACATCACCTCACTGCCACAACATACCCTGCATCCTTCGCTGCCTCTGAAATCTCTACCTCACATATTTCACTATCTCGTCACAACCTAGTGCCTTTGAGTACGTCCTCACTGACACGCCCGCTCCATCACAACTTCATTATCCATCAGCTATTCTTCACTTCTCTTTTTGCCCAGCTTAGGTTTTTATGGTTCAAATCATAATCATGTCCTTGTAGAGACTCTCAACTCCCTTATCTATCCCTCTGCCTCTCACACTCACCTGACTTTAGCACTGGTTGAGCCCAACTATCTACTTTCTTTGCACCTACATCTGAACAATTGTGTATGGCTGGAGAACAAAATCAGTAACCAGGCTGACTGTTTTTTACATTAAACAAATCCATCATCGTATTTAAGTCCCTTAAAGAGGCACTTGGCACTGCGTGACATTATAGTGTTTCCCTAGTAAACTCAACCACTTTCAAGATAATTATTCTATATTTTCTCCCCTCACTTCACGTCTCACATCTTCTCTTTACACTCATTCTCACTGATGATTTCATTTCTTACTTCATTAAGAAAATAGAAGTAATGAGATGGAAACTTCTTCAACTTCCCATTTTCAGACCCATTTAAAACCACTCCTGCATGAGTCCCTCCTTTTCTTCTCTTTTTCTTAATACAGAGGAAGTACTCTCTTTTGTCAAAGACCAGCCTCTGCATTTGTTCTGGATCTGATTCTCTCCTGTTTTTGCAAGGATTTCCTCCTTCTCTTTTCTGCATGTCCAACTCTCCCTCTCAGCAGTGTTCCAGGTTGGTTCGTCCTAAAAATCCTCCTGCAGGTGCACACACCCTTTGAATGTTTAGGAAGCTTAGATTTGAAGGGGACCACTTTCTTTGACCTCTGTCTCTGCTTCCTCAACCACATTCGTTGTGTCCCCACCTCATCAGCCCACTCCCATTTGGCAGATGCCACTTCTCCACTGAAACTGCTTTTTCTAAGGCCACCAATGAGTTCCATGTTGGCAAACCCAATGGTTGCTTTCTTGTCTTTAGTTGTTTCACTCACAGGATGGCTCCCTTTTTTCATTCAGGTCACATCTCTTTAGCGAGACTTTCTCTGACAGCTCAAGCTGAAATAGTGCCTCCCTTCCCCCATAATGGCACCATTACATCACTCTGCTTTATTTTCTTCATGGTACTTATTATCTGAATTTATCTTGATAATTTATTTGTTCATTTGCTGACTGGGTGTCTCATGCCCCCGCCTAGAACAGTGCCTGGCACATCACAGATGCTCAATAAGGATTTGTTGAGTGACAGCACAATGCTTTATTTAGAATCTTCTCTCCCCTGCGATAACTAAGCTTTTGTTAACTGGATGAGGTTTGTCTGCCCCTGACCACTCTCTAATATTAGTAGAGCTTTCTAGCGCCTTTATCACTGAGACTTCCTGGTGGGCCGCCCTCATTTGTGGACAGGTCTGAGTCCCCTAAAGGACCAGCTTCATTTTAATGCTGTGCTTCCCGTCTCTCTCCTCCTCTTTTTCTCCCCACCCATCCATACCACTTTGGAGACACATTTCTAGTCTTTTCTTTTTTTCAATATGATCCTTGTTTTAAAACCTCCTTCTTCCTAAATACTAATTACAGGTTGCTGTGTTGGTGGTGATTGGTGGGCATCTCTGAGCCAGTTTGCGAATGTCACAGTCCTACACTTGCTCTTTAAAACTGTAAAACGTCCCTGTCTGGGGCCAGCTGGCTAAGTTCTAGATCTTGTCTCTAGTCTTCTGAAATCTTAAGTACCTGGGTCAAAGTTATTTGCAGGCTTGACTTTTGTCAGCTAGCCACTAAAATATTGTGGTCACCCAGGGAAGCATACTGATAGTGAAAACTAGGAGTGTGCCTATGAGAAGTCCAATCTACGTCTTTTTCTAGTCGACAGGGCAAAGCAGCAACAGTGCCAAAAAGAATATCCAATTAAAAAAAATCACCAACTGCTAGCCAGACAATGTTATTCTCCATCCTCCTATTGTTAAACAAACATGAAAACAAAACAAAGCCCACAAGGGCATTAATATTGAGAAATATTTTGGATTCTAGTTTATTATGTTTTGAGTGGTCTTCAATCTCTTTAATTCATGATTTATTGATAATGAAAATATTGTCATATACACATAAACATCTCCTTGAGACCTGGACTCAGCATGCGTGTATGCTAGAAACCTAACACTTTACAATCAAGTGCCACTGGTTATTCAATTTCAGCTCCTATTCTGACCACACCCAGTAAACGTGCCATAACCAGGTGATTGTTTAATTTACCATCTAAACTGGGATACTATTAAAAATTAGGCTGGAAAAACATGATTATACAAGGGCTGTCTTAAGAAAATGGGAACATATAGTCATTCCAACCATAAGTTCCTATGATGACATGAACCAGTCCAATCTCCTGCAAGTGGAACAGAGGCTCTGGCCCCTGCCGCTGTGACTCACTGCTGCCCTTGGTCCACAGGCTTAAAGATGTACAGAAGGCACTGTTAATCGTGAACAAGGGACTTACTCTTTACAAGTGCGTTCTTGTATTCTCACAAGTTTGTGATAACAGACCATATCCTTTTTGGTGTTTTCCAGCCCACCTCTCACAAAATAAAGCAGGTCTTAAAATAAATGTCTTTGAGAAAGAAGGAAATTTCTCTCTTTGAGAGCAAAAGCAGAGAGAAAGAGAATTTTTCTCTCTTTGAGAGAGAGGCTTATGTGAACTAACTTCCCTTCCCCCAGCCCAACCACTGTTTAATTCGACATGAGTCTTCAATGGCAAGTAAAATCAAATCATTTTTAGAGAGCATCTGACTTGCAATGCACTTGCCATTTCCAGCAGAAGAAAAATGTGTGTGTGTGTGTGTGTGTGTGTGTGTGTGTGTGTTAGGCGTAGTGGGGTGGGTGGCAAAACAGAATGGAAAAGAACTGAGGTTTGTTAGAGCTCAATTTGCCTTTTCTCCCCTGAATGTGTGTGTGTGTGTGTGTGTGTGTGTGTGTGTGTGTGAAGCACATGAACAAAAAAGTTTCTTAGAGAAAGGTTATTATTACACATGCCAAAAGCAAGCCAATAATTTGATAATGCTTATATTCCAGTAAAATTTTTCAAAGGCCAGGACACCAAAATGCTCTTCCTCCTTCAGGGTGGCTTCTGTGAGCTGATACTTGTTATCTTCCTTTAATTGAGGCCCTAAGGCTGGCCCGGGGGAAGGGCACCAGCACTGTTCTCTGTACTCACTTTAAGCTGTGAGCAGTCAGCTGTGAGAAAAAAAGCGATGAATACTGAGAATATGAGGCATGTTGGGAAGTAAAGAAACTCTTTTCCTTGGTGGCTCAAGGAATGTTCCTCCTCATTTCATATCCACCTTGTATGTGCATGAAGTCTTTGATTCCATAGGTGGGCTCACCTTTGAAAGTCGTCGACTCCTACCTCCTCTTTATTGGCCGCTTCACGCTGAGCTGAGTCTGAGTGTCTCCAGAGACAGCAAACTTGTTACCTCCCACTGGAAGGTTCTGACTGCTGAAAGGTGCCTTCTTTAATTGAACGGAAATCTGTCACCCCGGATGAGCAACGTTCTTGTTTGCCCAGCAATGCTCTGGTTTTAACTGAAAGTCCTGCATCCTGGGGTACCCCTCCGCCCTGGGCACAGAAGGACAGATGGTCACTCTGTCTTTAATGCTCATCTGTTGGCCCTATTGTCCATCTTGGGCTATGCAAAGAAGTGCTATTATTTCTTCTAAATAAATCCATTTTGACACACTTAAGGCACATTTCTCTTGTTCCAAACATTCTCAGCTGACATAGCTTTAGATTCTTTATTTCACACTCAAGATGCTCTGCTCGGAATGAGCTGTCCTTTGTTGGTGGAGAAGCTTTCCTTTCCTTTCCACATGTTTCCACAGAGGAGGGGAATTTTACTTCCCTCTTCTTTGGGGAGAGGGTGGGTGTGGACACTTTTGTTTTACACTACCCACTTTTTTTTCTTATCCCACTGAGAGGAAGAGCTGCAGCTAATCTTATCGTTGAAAACACATCCTTTGGGCCAGGGTTCTCACAATGGCCAGGATTACTTTAGCTCAAAGGTAAAAACAGTTGCTCAACATCACTAATTATCAGAGAAATGCAAATCAAAACTACAGTGAAGTATCACCTCACACTGGTCAGAATGGCCATCATCAAAAAGTCTACAAACAGTAAATGCTGGAGAGGGTGTGGAGAAAAGGGAACCCTCCTACGCTCTTGGTGGGAACGTAAATTGGTACAGCCACTATGGAGAACAGTAGGGAGGTTCCTTAAAAAACTAAAAATAGAACTACCATATGATCCAGCAATCCCACTCCTGGGCATATATCTGGAGAAAACCATAATTCGAAAAGATACACGCACCCCAGTGTTCACTGCAGTACTATTTACATGTCTTGAGCTAAGTAAGACATGGAAGCAACCTAAGTGTCCATTGATAGAGGAATGGATAAAGAAGATGTGGTACATATATACAGTGGAATCTTAGCCATAAAAAAGAATGAAATAATGCTATTTGCAGCAACATGGATGGACCTAGAGATTATCATTAAGTGAAGTAAGTCAGACAGAGATAGACAAATATCATACATCACTCATATGTGAAATCTAATTTTAAAAAATGATACAAATGAACTTATTTACAAAACAGAAACAGACTCACGGATTTCGTAAACAAACTTATGGTTACCAAAAGGGAAACGTGGTGGGGAGGGATAAATTAGGAGTTTGGGAATAACATACACACACTACTATATATAAAATAGATAATCAACAAGGACCTATTGTATAGCACAGGGAAATCTACTCAGTGTTCTGTAATGACCTATATGGGTAAAGAATCTGAAAAAGAGTGAATAAGTGTATATGTATAACTGAATCACTTTGCTGTGCAATCGAAGCTAACACAGCATTGTAAATCAACTATACTCCAATAAAAAAATGCAGAATACAAAACTATGCATTACCTGTATAATTCCAATTTTGCTTGAAATATTTTTAAGATTTACGTATAACTATGCATAGACAAGAAAGAATGTGATCAAGAGCAACGAAAAGTTAGCCTGAAAAAAAAGATGACGAACAGGCTCTATCCTGTCTTTTTCACTGCCAGCCTCAGCCCCAGGGATCACACAACAGACTCGACTTTACTCCTTCCTCCTTCCTGCTTCCAGGCAGTGAGCACGCTGGCAGCAAGATGGAGCCTGTCCTCTAGAGGCAGCCAGAAAGTTCCATGATTTTGCTTTAATTTCCAATTTCCCTGCTTCCTGGGTGAGTAGGTCAGGTCATTTAGAGAGGGTGAGAGGGAGGAGGACCCACCACTTCCTTCCGTTTTTCTAGGGAACCCAACACTTGTCATAACAATTAATAAGTATAATTCTTTGGTCTCTCTTTTGACTTAATACTTCAGATCTTTTCTTTATCCTTTGCAATAGTGATGGAAAGGAGGATGACTCTTTGAACTGAAAGCACATTAAGCTGGAATTTAAGATATAGTGCCCCAAATGAATATAATACTTCATGTGTGACAACTTTTGTTTTTGTTCCAGATTCAGCACTTCTTTAATCCAGTATATGATCACATTAGTTACTTTACTGTCTTCATTCTAGGTTCCTAGTTTTCTTAATGATGACTAAAATCCCTGATAAAGAACACATTTCTCCCCACGCTTCTGTGTTGGTTGTTTCTACCAAAGTCCAAAGGTTTGGCCACCTCTGTACCTACCATTCACTTCTTAACTCACTGCTGTAAGCCTCCTGTCCCCCAGTGCTCTGGTGTAACTGCTGCTTTTAAGGTTACTGATGATTTTCTACTGGGCAATGATCTTCATCCCTGGCCCTCTGCTTTATCACCATTCACTTATACTGGGTGACCTCCTTCAAACCAATGGCCCTTATCTACCACTTATGCATTGATGATTCTCAAATCTATACCCACAGCCCAGATCTCTCTCCCAACCTCCATACTCATGTAACCCAGTTGCCTGTAAGATGGCTCTACCTGAATATCCTACCTGCAAATTCAACATACCCCAAATCAAATTCATTATTTTGGTGTAAGATGCTAATTTTACTCCAGCAGTCACTATTTTAGAGACTGGCACTGCTATTCACTTAATTTCCCAAGCCAGAAACCTGAGTACTATTCTTAATTCTATTCTCTTTTTCTTTCTCTGCCACCAGTTTGTTCTGTTAATCCTACTTCCTAAATATCTTTTACATCCCTCTCTTGCTCTTGGGTCTCATTGTCACTGCCTTACTGCCCTTTCTTGTTGGTGTTGCTTCAATGCTGTCATCTCCGCCTCCAGTCCTACCCATTCCTACTCTCCACACAGTCGCCAGAGTAACCTTTCTAAAAGACAAATCAGACAGCGTCACGTCCCTGCTTTTAAAATCCTTGAATGAGCTCTCGTATGCTTCAGAATAAAGATCAGACATTTTGGGTTAACACAGACTGCCCTTCATGGCTTGTCTCCTGACCATGCTTTAGCCTCATTTCCCGCCACCCTCTCGACCTCTGGCACCCTCATTCCTACCATTCTTAACAACATGCAAGTTCCTCACTACATTGTGCTGCTGTACGCTGCAGTGCTGTTTCCACACACTGCTCCTTCTACCTGGAATACCATTCCTCCCTTTGCCATATCAAACTCCAGCCCACATGTCCTCGTGATCATATCAGGGGTTACACTCTCTAGAAGTCTCTCCTGAGCCCATCTTCTTCCATTATCAGCCAGTCTCATGTGTGATGCTGTTGTTGGAATCTAACTAAAACTCTTGCCTAAATGGACAGTCATTTCAATTCTCCACTGAGATGACTCAAAAGAAGATCTTTGGGTGAAGAGTAAAATTTTCTATAGAAAGCCCCTCTACCTCGCACCATTAACAAAAACAAATGAATTATCATGTCCCAAAGCTCTATACTATAAAACACAGTGGGTATATTATATCCTGGAATATTTTCAAAGGAGGACTTGCCAATTGCCTGTCACAATCATAGAGGGTTCCTAGTAGTTTGCTCAAGAAACATCTGGTTTGGCAAAACTGAGCCACAGAGCCTCCCAATGAAACTGCCAAGGTCCTAAGTAACCACAAGAATGATTTGTTAGATGGAATTACTGAATGTAAACTAATTGAACCAGAGAATATCTGCCCAAAATAATGATTTTTACCTTCAGAATGATTGGTCTTAACCTATTCTTTCTAATAATCATTAGACAGCTGAATCAATTAATCGTCTATTGCTGCTATTAGTTCACGACAATAAAATTGTGTCAATAGTGTATGGGAGGGATATTTTTCTTTCTCTCTGTAGCTGGATAATGTGCTTTCAAATCATCCTAAAGAGGTTTTATTTCATTAAAGTATAAATTTAAGAGGAGTTTAAATTATAATATGATCGGGCTTCCCTGGTGGTGCAGTGGTTGAGAATCCGCCTGCCAATGCAGGGGACATGGGTTCGAGCCCTGGTCCGGGAAGATCCCACATGCCGCGGAGCAACTGGGCCCGTGAGCCACAACTACTGAGTCTGCGCGTCTGGAGCCTATGCTCCGCAACAAGAGAGGCCGCGATAGTGAGAGGCCCGCGCACCGCGATGATGAGTGGCCCACGCTTGCCGCAACTAGAGAAAGCCCTCGCACAGAAACGAAGACCCAACACAGCCCAAAAAAAAAAAAAAAAAATATAATATGATCTTTTAGGAAGCTTTCTACAGATCCCAAGTCTCACGGTGGTGCTAAAGAGGAGGTTTTGTGTAAGAATTATCAGCTTGGGAACATACAGCTTAAACTATAATTGTTCCTGGTCTAAGAGTTAAAGGCCCAGGACAGTCAACAATATTTTATTCACACCAAAATGACTGCTTGTGCGACCAATGCCATGTTATACTTTTGTCTTGACAAATGTCTTCAGAAGATGATTAGAGTTTAACAGGCTCTACAGTGAGAGAGGGGATGCTAAAGATCATCAGCTCTACTCATGTTCTTTTGGACTAAAAATTAGAATTAAATAGTCATAAGGGTTATATGGAGTGTCTGACAACAAATGTGACTGTGTTGTAAAACACTGTTTATTTTTTACAAATGAGGTAAATAATATTTCACACCCAGCCAGCTAGTATCTTGCCTAGACTTAATAAAGACAAATACATATGTTCTCAAGAATTAGAAACCATCAGTGAGAACAAACAAATCCATTTCTTAAATATGGATTATAAAACAGAAAAACATAAGTCTCCAGGTGCTAGGTGGGCTCTGGACTTCTGCAGGCTTTATCAGATCCACACCAAAGATGAATTAGTCCCCAGTTACACCTAAATGTTTAATGTTTAGTTAAATTAATAAATGTCAAAAAAAGTTGTGTCAAGAATATTTAATTACAAAAATTCTTATCAAAGAATATTTAATGGCACAACAAAATGTTTAAGTGAAAAAATTTAAGAGCAGCATATGTAGTATAATCTTAATTTTTAAAAACGCATAGATATGCCTATAAAAATATTGGAGAAGTATTCAGAAAGATTTTTATTTGTTTGTTTATTTTGAAGAGTTAAAATGAGGGGAAATGGTCAAAACCCTTTGACCATGTTTCAAAATGCATCCTACGGAGTATGGTAAGCAGGTATTGGCAGACGGTGCTGTAGACCACCAAGGATGGGAATATGAACAAACATTTCCTCTGTTTTCTCTCATGTGCAATATCAGTTTTTGGTTTTGACTTTTTTTTTTTTTTAAGATTTATTTATTGATTGATTGATTGATTGCTATGTTGGGTCTTCGTTTCTGTGCTAGGGCTTTCTCTAGTTGCGGCAAGCTGGGGCCACTCTTCATCGCGGTGCGCGGGCCTCTCACTATCGTGGCCTCTCTTGCTGCGGAGCACAGGCTCCAGACGCACAGGCTCAGCAGTTGTGGCTCACGGGCCCAGTTGCTCTGCGGCATGTGGGATCTTCCCAGACCAGGGATCGAACCCGTGTCCCCTGCATTAGCAGGCAGATTCTCAACCACTGCGCCACCAGGGAAGCCCTGGTTTTGACTATTTTTAATGAGAAGTTTTATACATGAGTTGACACAGCTGATCCTAAAAGAATGGCATGGGGGAGAAAGCCCCCCTCTGCCATGCTGACCCTGGTAGAGTATGGTACTTTGTGGATAATCAGCCTGCACAAAGCAGTTTTCAACTGTACTGTGATTGTTTATCTGTATTCTGCACTGTACAGTTGTACATTATTTCTAGATGAGCATATATCTGCAGAAGAACAGGGTTTCTGGCTCCTACGTGGAAGCCCCCATGCAGAAATCTGTGCCATTTCCATTGAACAGAGGGCTTTGGAATTGGTTTGGGGAGGTGAAGTAATGTTTTTTTCCCTGTTACGGTCTCTGTCATATGGTATGTGGACACGCAGAGGGAAGGGTGGCCATCCCGATGTCACTGCATGTTTGTGCACACGCATGTGTGTCTGTGTGTGTTTGTGCTGGTGGGTGTACTCATGGGATAAAGAGGATGCAAATGGTTTGGTCTATAGGATCAAAGGGCTTGAGCCACGTGGGTGGATACTGTCTGCCATGATTCCATTTAATAGGGATAGACAAAGGCAGGCTTTTTTTTGTTTGTTTGTTTCTGATGGTGGGGGCAGGTGATGGGCTCACTTGAGCTTCTTTGTGCTTACAGAAATCAGGCAGCTCAGAGAGCTGAGTCCTGATAATCCTGAGTGAGCAAAGGAGTGGGGCAGGGTGTTCATGCATGCGTCTGTGAGTGCGTGTGTGTGTTTCCAGATTCTATTGTGGGAATCCCTTGCTAACAGGCCTTAAATAGGAAACCTATTAGGGATTTAGTCCAGTATCCTTTTTAGATATGCATGAGGAGAAAAAGTTGGGAAACACACATCCAGCTGGCAGAAAGGTCCTTTCCCTTGCCGATTCAGACAGGGTTGAAAGCTGTCTTTACAGTACAGTACTTTCTGCACTTTCAGCTGCAGCTCTGAAGCTTTGCCTCATTTAAGCTATTCATGGAGAAGCTGATTTTTATAAGAACAGAAATTGTATTCTTGAGGCCAAGCTTTCCCTTTTTTCTTTAAAATTTCTTGAAAAGACTTAAGACGGTTAAACAGTTACTACATGACCACACAGTGAAAGGCATAACACTGTTTAGAGTAAATAAGGGAGTCTTATGAAAACACCATGATGCATATACAGTGGTTTCTGCATGAATCAAATTGTATGTTTTCAAAACATAATTGATATTCTTAGGTGGGATGATGGTTTGATCCTGTCAGCAAACTGAATGTACTAGTGCCAGCCTGTAAGGGATAATGATTAAATCAAAAGGAGTGACACCAGCAGAGGAGTACAAATAATCCATATTAAAATACTTGAGTTTGGGAATTATTTATAACCTTGAAATTCAAAAGGAATTGCCAGAGTGCATGTATGAGCGCATACAGATGATTCATCTCGGCATCTAATGGAAACTTTACTTTTCACTGGTTAAGGAAGCTGGAATTCTTAGGTGTTAATTGCGTATCTTTGTTAGGAAGATTATAATAATTTGCCTGGTCTTGGAAATAGTATGAATAAAAAGAGCACAATTCATAAATGGAAGTCCTCTTTTCCCCCTTTCACTCTTTCTTAGCATATATTTTTAAAAAAGTTACTATTTTAGAAAGTAAAATGGATACAGTTTATTGATAGAGTGTGTTGTAGGAGAATCTTTCTGAGTTAACAGCTCCTATGGGAAGAAATGCAAAAGTCTTTTAGCTATTGAAAAGCATTGGAGTGTGATGGCAAAGCTTAAATAATGCCCTGTTTTTAGTCAGGGAGGGGGCTCGATATGTCTCTTGTGTATCACAGTAAGAACAAATATATACAAATACATGACATTGGGCTGTCCTCCACTAAATGTTTTTGTTCTACTCTCAGTGACATGAAGAAAAAAACAACAAACCCTGTAACTCATAACAATCGCATTTCTCCATTTCATTTCAAGTATAAGTTTTGTTCCAGAGACATATTCAAAGTGGAGAATAGGACAAAATATGTTTTATGTTCGCATTCATCTTTAAAATAGCCTCTTGACACTGTTAAGTTGCGACTGGACAATTACTTGGCACGTAACCCATGCAGACCGCAACCTTGACAGAATTAGAGGAAATCCTTCTCCAAAGATGAATGTTCTTGACTGATTCATCAGAAGCGTTAGGCACAAATGCACTCTTTTTCTGCACCTCATGCATGCCAACTTTCTTGCCCATCTTCATGTATTATAAATGGTCTTGTTTCCTGTTTCCTGTTTTATTTCCACAATTATTCCTTCCCTGTGACTGAGATCGGGTAAGCAGATATGGAAGTATCCCACACATGTGTAATTCCCATCTCCTCAGAGCATTTTTCTTGTCCACCCCTGCCCCCCACCCAGCTGCTTACATGGCATTAACAATAACCCACATAGTTCTTCAAATGTCGTAACTCTTTAGGAAAAAAAAAAACCTTTATTTAGCTCACTTTTTTTCCTCTTGCTGAACAAAATACAATCTCTAGCATGGATTATAGATGTAAAGAACAGCATTCCAGCCCAGTGCTGGGCCTTACCTTATGCTCAAGTGATAGAATGAATGACTTTCCTACTTGGGGAGACTGTTAGTTGCCTCTGCGAATTTTTCAGGGGCCAGGTAGACACACACACACACACACACACACACACACACACTATATGCTTAATATAAGCATAAAAAGAACTGGGGGTATGATCTTAAAAATGTCTTGACAAGCATGATGCCCTTAACTGCTCCTACCTAAGCTCCTGCCTAAGAAAACATGGATTTTCACACCCTTAGTGTTGTGTCAGGGACCATTTTGGGGCTCAGTCTCCTGAAGTCACTCTCTTGGTCTTGCCTGTTTGAATTCTTCTAGATTTCTAGCTTCAGATTCCATTTTTCTACCTAGCCGTGGCCTTGATGCTTTAGAGTTTCTCTTGCTTTCCAGCATGTCCATATGTGATACTGTGATTTATAATAAGAAGTATATATTTGATCTTTGTCCCTGTTCCTGGCACAGAGCTCCTAAAACCCTTTTAACTTCCTAACTGCTGAGGATGATCAAGGTGTTTTTGTTGTGTTAATAATGTGACTTTAGGAAAGTCCCTAGGTAACCTAAGGGTGGAGGCTGGTAGCCTGTGGAATGAGCCAAGGAACTTTCAGTCCTTCCAACCCCACCCTTCCCCCTCCAGGGAGGGAAGAGGGGCTGGAAATTAAATCCAGTCACCAACGGCCCATGATTTAATCATGCCTATGTAATTAGGCCTCCAGAAAAACACAAATGGATGAGGTTCGGAAAGCTTCGGGGTGGGTGACCCCGTGGAGATGCAGGATGAGTGGCAGAGGGCATGGAAGTTCGACGCTCCTTCCCACATACCTTGCCTTGTGCATCTCTTTCATCTGACTGTTCCTAAGTTATATTCTTTTATAATACACTGGTAATCTAGTAAGTAAGATGTTACTCTGAGTTCTGTGAGCTCTTCTAGCAAACTGATTAAACCCAGGAGGGGGTTGTTGGAACCTCAGATCGATAGCTGGTCCATCAGAAGCACAGGTGATTATCTGGGTTTGAGATTGCCCTTTGAAGGGGGGTGGGCATCTTGTGGGATTGAGCCCTTAACCTGTGGGATCTGATGCTATCTCCAGATAGATAGGGTCAGAACTGAGTTGAATTGTAGGACACCCAGCTGGTGCTGTGGGAAAAGCCCCCATACGTGGGTTTTAGTGTCAGAATTGTACCATATTTGGATGATTGCTCCCCTTTGAGCATATGTCTTGCCTCCACGGGTAGCCTTCACCTTGGTAACCTTGGCATCAGACTTCACCTCTGCTTGTTCCATATCCAGCAGCCAGCTAACTGCCCATTCCATATCCAGCCACAGCCCCAAGGGACTTTGGCCAGGGTCAGAGCTAAGGGAAAGCGAGTCAGTAGAGAAACGTAAATGCTTTTTCTCTTTTCTCTTTTGTTCCAATCTTGGCCATGAGTACGTGTGAGCTAAGTGTAGCATCCTAGCATTTTGTGGGTACCTGGAGGAAAAGAGATTCAGAGAGAGGAGCTTTCTCACTCACTTACCTAGGCCCCATTTTAAGTCCTCTTTCCATTTACTCTGTGAAGTAGAACACCTCACAACAATATCCATGCATTAATTATTTTGTAGCCTTTGTGGCTTCCATGTCTCAGGGACAACTTGAGAAAGATTGAACCAAGGAAGGTGCTGCTTTCCATCTACCTTCCTTGGGCTTTCTTCACGCTCAGCTTTCTCAACAGCAAGCACACAGATTATCACCCCTAAAGCAAGCCACTATCAGGAGAGAAACTCAGGAAAGCCCTTCTGTGGAAAATGTGTTCTTGAAGGCTCACCCTCTGCCACATCTTCTGGTGGTTTACACAGTGCCTGCTATGCTCCCCTGAGGGGGTGACAAGGGTGGAGGTCAAGATCAAGAAAACCAGCATGGAAAACCCTCAGTGTTCTTACAAAACCAGGACCAAAGATTCACAACATTTTAAAGTTACAAAGAGTTAGCTATTAGGAGTCTATTGCCCCAGAGATTTTCAGATGAAAGCGTCTTGTTCTGCAGTATTATAAGAAGCAGAAATCTTTTGAACAAACTGGTCAGACTTCAACATGAATGATGATAGCGGGATCATTTTCCTGATAGAAATTTTAGCTTGAAATTGGAGAATTGTTAAGTTATTTATTATAAAGTTCAGATGAGTATTGAATCCACTCATTTTTGCAGCACAAAACCAAAAAGAGCCCATTAATGCCTTCCTAAAGATTCTCACTAGTAACGATTTTAACCAAGGTGAAAATACATTTAATAGTGCCATCTAAGGTTTCAGATTAATTTTACTTAGGAAAGACCTTTCAAAAGAGTAATTGTTTGAAGTGTCTAGTTTGTTCAAAATGTATTTTATTATAATTTCAAAGGGGTTGTCATCTTTTTTTTTTTTTTAACCTAACCCATGGCACGGAAGACATTAGCATTCCCACGAGGACTTAGCGATGCTAGGTTTTTAGTGTGAGATGCATACTCATGCATAATGCAGGTTCTCTCTCATTTCTATAGTAGGGATTGCTTAGTGGTACTGAAACTGTTGAAAAATTATAAATTGATGTAACTCTGACAGAGGGTAGACCCTGGCCAAATGGGCTGACTCAGCACTGTAGCATAATCTCTGCTTTGGCTTTGGCTCGGAATCAGTCCTAATCACTGAGTACCACACCCACGCTGATCTATTAAAAACAAAAAAACAAAAAAAACCCAAAACAAAAAATGAGTTGAAAACACTGATGTTTGATTGATTCACTACTAATTTCTTGACCACTTACTACATGCAAGGGGCTGTGAGAGGCCCCAGGGATAGAGTAGTGAACAAACAGATGAGATTCTGCGCCCATGAATGTGAAAAACAACACAATTAGACGAAGCAAAGCCAAAATCAAAATAAATCATACTGGTTTGTTCCAGGTATTTTTCTTCCTTTTTTTTTTTTAATGAATTCTTGGCTCCACATCTAAACGCTGGCTCCCACGTTTGGGAAGCACATCACGTTTGATGCTTTTGCACACTTCCCTCCAGGCATTTGCGATCTTTGCACATCTCACCACCCTACTTTTTTTTTTTAATATAATTGACTTATGATATATTCATTTCAGGTGTACAACATAGCGATTCCACATTTTTATAGATTACCTACCATACAAAGTTATTATAATATTAATATTATTGACTATGGTCTCTATGCTGTACATTACATTCCCATGACTTATTTATCTTTTAGCTGGAAGTTTGTACCTCTTAATCCCTTTCACCTACTTTGTCCATCCTCTCACCCCCTTCTCTTCTGGTAAGCACCCATTTGTTTTCTGTATCTATGAGTCTGTTTCTGTTTTTGTTTTTTTTGAATATTCCACATATAAGTGAGATAATATAATATTTGTCTTTCTCAAAAAAAAAAAATTTGTCTTTCTCTGTCTGATTTATTTCACTTAGTGTAATACCCTCCCCCCAGGTCCATCCATGTTGCCAAAAATGGCAAGATTTCATTCCCTTTATGGCTGAGTAGCATCCATTGTATATATACCACATCTTCTTTACCCATTCATCTGTTGATGGACACTTAGACTGCTTCCATATCTTGGCTATTGTAAATAATGCTGCAGTGAACATCAGGATAAATATATCTTTTCGAATTAGTGTTTCCCATTTTCTTTGGATAAATACCCAGGAGTAGAACTGCTGGATTGTACGGTAGCTCTATTCTTAAATTTTAAAGGAAACTCCATATTGTTTTCCCTAGTGGCTGCACCCATTTACATTCCCACCAACAGTGCCTGAGGGCTTCCTTTTCTCCACACCCTCTTCAACATTTGTTTCTCACCACCTCCAGTCTGCTCTTCCCTTTGACTTCAGTGTCCCCATTGCTTCAGGCCAGGACTTGCAGCCAGTGACCCTGGCCCTAAGAAACCTGCCCATTTCCACCTCCCCATGTCCTGGCAGTCTTAGAGACCCAAGAAATCCTGTGGTGTTGCCTGCATGGTGATGGTTTCTGTGACTGCAGAGTCTGCTTACAAGTGATTTAGATCTGTTTCTACTTCTATGATCTCAGGTGGGGAATTAGGTGCAAACATTTTTGGGGTTTGTAGCTGAAACCTCATCATGACAGATTTTCAAATATGATGAGACAATGATGACAATGAAATGGAAGAAAAACATCTGAGGATACTTGACTCGTCCTCCTGACAGTTTCATTTCTTGGAAGTAGAAAGGGGAACTGGCACTCTGCACTTAGTTCTGATGAATAAGGGAAGATTAATTGCTGAAGCGGAAGGGACTGTTATGGTATATGCAATAGCCAGAGGAAAGAACCCTAACGTCTAGGGAGAGGGAGATTTATCAAAAAGCATAATCTTAAAACCTGAGATTCTAGAAAGGAGCCAAGAGGCATGAGTGGTTATTTAGAAAAGAATCTGACAGTCCCGTGAGAACTGGTTCTTATGAGGGATAAATTTTTGTTATCTAAAGAAACAGGAAGCTCTCAGGTAAGTACATGTTTCAAAAGGACGTGCTCCAAGCCTTTTGGTTCTGGATGTGCACCAGAACCTGCAGAACATCAATCCCATTCTTGGAATCTGAAGTGAGTGTGGATAATGAGTAGCTATATCACACCCAAGTCTTTCCTATTCACTCTTGTTCTGTTTTCCTTGTTTGCTTTTTAATATCTCCCCTGGCGTTGGATCTCCTAACAAACTCATCTTTGTGTTTAAATTAATCTCTCTGGTTCTCGTTCATTCTTGTATTTTCTTCTTGGTGTTTCTCTTGGATTTCAACCTATTTCAACACACACTTACATAGCTTTTCCTTCTCTCTCATGGTCGGTTGTTCTCTTGGTCCTCCACTTTTACCTCCTGATTTCTTCCCCCTTTCCTAACTCTCCGTCCCAGTTATGATATCCAGAGAACCTCCACATAAACAGTGTACCTCCAGTTGATGCTGGGGCTAAAAACCCAAAAGCTTTCTATAGTGATGCTTCCTTCTCTTCAAACCCCACCACCCCCAGCCCCATTTTTTTTTTAATTTATTTTATTTTTTTATTTATGGCTGTGTTGGGTCTTCGTTTCTGCGCGAGGGCTCTCTTCTAGTTGTGGCAAGTGGGGGCCACTCTTCATCGTGGTGCGCGGGCCTCTCACCATCACGCCAGCCCCATTTTTTTGACTTTAGTAGCAGACTGATTACGCGAAAATTGGAAGATGAATTCAAGAGTGAATTCATTCACTTAGCAAAGTACAGAGGGATCAGAGTCCCTTTAAGTAGCATCTTCTCAAGTGTTTGTTTACAGATCATTACATACTTAACTTGGTGAGAGACTAAAAGTTGAAATGTTCCAAACCACTGCTGATTAAATAGCAATCTGGAATTAAGATAAGGCAAATCTAAAATTAAAATAGCAAATTTGAAATGTCCATGTTATCAGATAAGAAGCTAAAATATGTGACTGTCTTGTTCGACAGGAGACATCTGGCCAGTCCAGGTCTTGCCTTTTCTGGTTACTAAGATCTGATGTTCAACCTTTGTGTCCTTCGGATGACCTGTGCTGCTTGTACTACCAGGACCTCCCCCGGGCAGGGGACACCTGCTCCATTTCAGCCTGGCTCTTCCAACTCTTCACCCCCTCTCCCTGGACCAAGATACAAAAGACTGAAAGAGGGACTCATTACCAAGGATGACTATTCCTAAAGTGGTTAACAATGTAAGAATGTAATCAGCAAGGCTAATTTCATCATGATAAAATGCTAAAGATAATAGAAAAGGACATTCAAATCTGTATTTTGAACTAAAGAAACAGGAAGAGATAAAGGCTAGATGGAGTAGGGATGGGTGGTGTAAGGCTAAATGAGAGAACAGAACTACTGAGCTTTGATTTCGCCTCTGTCTTTTTTATCAAGAAGAATCATCTTCAAATGAAAAAGAGCAGACCAAATATAGAAAAAAGAACAGAAACCCCAGATAAGGGAAGTGATAGTGAGAAAGCACTTAGCTGCCCTAAAGGTATTCAAGTCCCTGGGTAAACTGCATTCTAGCAAAATTATTTACTGGTGTGATTATGAAACTACCCTTGGTAATTTTGGAGGGTTTATGAAGAGAGATATGCAAAGTCCAGGATGGGTAATTATCCCAATTATTCATGAGGGGAGAAAGTGGGTTTCAGACCCTAAAGACTGGTGAATTTGAAGTCAAGATCTAGAAGGGGAAGTGATGACTCTTGTTAACAGTGTGAACTTAGAAAGTAATTAATTTTCTTTTTCTTATGTGAGCATTTAATTTCTTTTTATAAAAGTTACTAGGCAATATGACACAATTCACTTTGTTGATTCATGCATTCAATATATACATACATTATTAAGTGCTTACCTGCCTCTGGGGTCAGGTATGGGAGATCTAAGATAATCAGACTCTGACTCTGACCTCGAGAGCTCCCAGTCTATTTGGGAACATAAGGAATTGAGAAGGAAGAACAGATCTGTGGGAGCATGATGAATTATGTCTTTGGGTGTGGTGATTTTGAGGTTCTTCCAAGTTGGGATATCTAGTTATCATTTGGAGATGTCTGAATCTCCAGAGAGCTCTTGTCTGAGAAGGCATATAGGTGGTAGATAAAGCTGTGGTCTGGGGCGAGAAGAAAGTCAGGTGGGAGGGGAGGGGACCAGTTAAAGAGGCTGAGACAGAACCAGCAGGAAGGTAGGAGGTGCTTCATGAAAGGGGGGCTATCTGGAGACCAAGGGAGGTGAGAATGTGATGAAGGAAAGAATACACAGGCTAGAAAAATGAGACCTGCAGAGCCCACTACTTTTGGAATTTGATCATTGAAGATCTTAGCAAGGCTAGTGGAGTGGAGTGGTGGGGTCAGAGGCTGATTACAACGTTTTAAAGGGTGATGAGGTATGAGAAAGTGGAGACAAGGAATACAGGTTTTTATGAGTTTGGTTATAAAGGGTAAAGTGGGACATGGGGTAAAGGGAGGGAGTTTTTAAAAATGATGATGGAGATTTAGGCATTTTCTGATAGATTAAGCAAAAATAGCTTCCATTTATTGAATATTTAGGCATTGTGCTGAGTGGTTTACCTACATTATCTCATTTAATCTTCATTTACATCCATAGAGGTAGGTATTATCATTCCCAGTTTATAGATTAAAATATTGAGGTTTAGGGATGCTAAGTCATGTGACCTCAGTACACAGGAAGGGACACAGCAGGGATCCAAACTCAAATTTCCTTGTCTGTAAAGTCCTGTTTTGCCTCAATATGCTGACCAGTGGCTCTTAATCTTTAGTGTTTATGAGAATCACTTGGAGGGCTGGTTAAGACACAGGTGGCTGGGCCCTAGCCCCCAAATTTCTGATTCAGTTGGTCCGGGGTGGAGCCTCAGAATGCACATGTCTAACCAGCTCCCAGGTGGTGCTGGTGCTGCTGGTCTAAGGACCACATATTAGAACCACTGAAACTTGTCAGAGATGCAAATTCTTGGGCCCCAGCAATCTGCGATCTAATAAGCCTTCCAGGAGATTCTGATGCATGCTAAAATTTGGGAACCACCGTGCTAGGCTAAGGAAGAAGCTGGTGGAAAGGAGGAGATGGGGAAAAAAGAGAAGAAAAATGATGAATTAAAGACCTAGAGGAGAATTGGAGGTGCTGGGATTCATGGCACAGGAATGGACTTTGGCAGAAGGAGTGACCGCAACTTGGAGATGGGACATGGTGGGAGGAAGAGGTGAGCCTGTGTGCAGAGGTAGCTAAGCGTGTGAGAGCGGAATGGAGAGTGGAAAAGTGAGGGCATGACTATGACTTTCAGTGTTTTGGGCTTTTAGCAAGACATCTGATCATACCTCTTTTGATGCTCTTGTAGGAAGGTGAAGAAATGAGGGCTCATTGAGAGTGCCGTAAGGGGCTTTGAAGAGGGCTATCTATCTCCTAGAGAAAGTTTTTAGGGATGTGCCACATGGTTCCATTGAACTTTTAATAAACCAGCTGCAAAGCATGGAAGATACACTCACTGAATCTGAAGATGACATGAAGCTGGGAGGAACAGCTAATTACTTGGATGACAGAGTCAAGATTCAAAAAGATACTGACAAGCTGGACTAATGGGCCAAAAGAAACAAGATGAAATTTAATAGGTATAAATATAACCTCCTGCACTGAAGTTTAAACACACATCACCCTCTCCGGTAGAGGGGAAATTTCTAGAACCTGAGTCCAGTATCTCAGGCAGCTCAGCATTGTATTAGCTTTATGACTGCCTGGCTCACCTCTTAAATCCTGGTTCCATAACAAAATTGTTGCCTTATTCCTTATGCCAAATTCTTTTCTTGTAACCTACCTCTGGTAACATGTCTCAAAGGGTATGAGACCAGTTTCCAATGTGGGGTGGGGAGGTTCCCCCCAACACCCACCAAGCATTGTTCCCACAAGAGCTGTGTGTCCTAAAATTTAACCCAGTTCTGACACTATCTACCTGGAGACAGCATCAGATTCCACAGGTTAAGGGCTCAGTCCTATAAAATCTGACTGCCACCACCCTCCCCTTCCCCCCAGCTTGAGATGCCAGTTGTAAGCCCATGCTGTCCCCTGTGCTTCCGAGCAACTGGCTGTAAACTGGAGGTCCCAACAATATCCTCCTTGGGTTCGATTAATTTGTTAGAGCAGCTCATAGAACCCAGAGAAACATTTCACTTACTGGATTACCCGTTTATCATAAAAGGAGACAACTCAGGAACAGCCAAATGGAAGAGATACACAGGGCAAGGTATGGGGAAAGGACACGAAGCTTTCATACCCTCTCAGAGAACATCACTCTCCTCAAATCTCCATGTGTTCACCAACCAGGAAGCATTCTCAACCCAGTCCTTTTTGAGTTTTTATGGAAGCTTCATTACATAGGCATAATAGATTAAATCGTGGGCCATTGGTGATTGAACTCAATCTCCAGCCTCTCTCACCTCCTCAGTGGTGGGAGACTGAACGTTCCAACCCTTTAGTCACATGGTTGGCTTCATTGACAACAAGGCCCCATCCTCAGGTGCTTTCCAAAAGTCACCTCATCAACATAAACCCAATCGTGATGGAAAGGGGTTTGTTATGAACAACAGGAGACCCATTTCACCTTTATGGCTCTGAAGCAATTTCGGGAACTGGGGACAAGAGAACAAGTATTATGACAAAAGATGCTCAGGAAATTCTTATTGCTCAGGAAACTCTAATGAGGATGAAGACCAAGTATATATTTATTATATCACATTGCTCTCTCTTGTTTTGTCTCTGTGCCCATGATCTTGCCTTGGTTTTTCTGTCTCTAAGTTTCTCTGAAATTGGGGTCTGGCTTTGCCCTTGCTGGTCCTCCCTAGCCTGAACTCCAGTGCCATATCTGTCTAGGATTTTATCCCCTGATGCCCGACCTTCCTGATACCCAGCCCATCCCTCCAAGTCTTCATGTATTTCCTGTCTATGATGCATCACGGATGTTGTTTCTCAGAGCTGTCTGGAGTTCTATTCCCGATTGGAAGTATTTCTGACATCACCTGCTTGCCTGAGGCCACTTCCTTTCATTTTCTGCTGCTGGGTGCATCCCAATACTTACAGGGAATAAGTAACTGTAGAGATTTTTAATGAAGTTTCATTTTGAAGGAATGAGAGCTTTAGTTTTGATTTATGTATAATTGCTCACCAAAATTAAATTCTGCTCTCACATTGTACTGTAAAAATGCATGAAGCGCTTTCATGTACTTTTTTTTTCATTTAAATTTGACAATAATCCTGTAGATAGGTATTGTAATCTTCATTTTACAGCTGAGGAAATTGAAGTTCAGGATGGTGAAATAACTGCCTAAAGCCACACAGCTTCCAATTGGTAGGACTGGGATCAAAACCCAGGCCTTTTGATGCCAGCTACCCCCTCACAGCTGCACCTGTTCATCACCTTGTAATGAAAACTCAAGTTTTCTCCCAAGTGTTAGCTTTTCCTAAAGATATATATTGCGAGAGTATCAAGTAGATAATGGCTTCAGTGCACAAAAGAGAAAGGGCTGCAAGGCCTTGAAAAAGGAATATTAAGTGTAATCTATCATCATTTGTTTGTTTTCATTATTAAACGCACCAGCAACTACATCACCACTTAAGCTCTCTAAACAACGTAAACAGATAATTGTCTTAAGGAAACATAAGAAATGTAGCTTAGTCCAGCGTTGAGACATCATTCCTGTTTCTATCGTTCCTGTCTGAGCTCTCATTAGTTTGTGCTTGGATTTTTACATCAGTCATTGGCTGGTGCATCTGGCTCCATTCTCTTTCTAGCTGTAGTTCTTCCAGCCTCACACTGTGAGGTGAATCTTTCTGAGGCATTGCTTTTATTATTGCCATACCTTGAATCAAAGACTTTTATTGGCTTCCACTGGCCTGAAACATCAAGTTTAAACTACTACTTGCATGGCTTTCAGTGCCCTTCCTAATCTGACCACATCCTACCTGGCAAACCTATTCCTCGGTAGAGACCGTTCTCCTCCCTTTATCGTATCCATGCTGGTTACTCCTCATGCTCCCTGAACTCCCCAGATCCAATTCACTTCTTCACGAATTTCTGGTCTCTAGGTTGGGTGGTGCCCTGTGCTCAGCCCTGCATACTTGAGTGAATAATATTATGGTGACTGATTTAGCTGGGGAAAGCACTGGCTATGTAAACAAGTAACCATAGTGGAAAGCGGGGTTCGCAAGCACGAAAATTTCCTTGGAAAGGGCACAGATTGGGAGATTGAAACCAACTTTAATAAAGAAATATGACAAAGAATAGAATATTGTTTGAAATTTATGAAAATGGTGATTTTTATAGACATCACAGAGTCCTTTAATTTTAGATCTGGGACATGAAAGATCAATTATTTTATTTTTTAAATTAATTAATTAATTAATTTTTGGCTGCGTTGGGTCTTCGTTGCTGCACACAGGCCTTCTCTAGTTGTGGTGAGCAGGGCCTACTCTTCGTTGTGGTGCACAGGCTTCTTATTGCGGTGGCTTCTCTTGTTGCGGAGCACAGGCTCTAGGCGCGCGGGCTTCAGTAGTTGTGGCTCACGGGCTGTAGAGCGCAGGCTCAGTAGTTGTGGTGCACGGGCTCAGTTGCTCCGCGGCATGTGGGATCTTCCGAGACCAGGGATCGAACCCGTGTCCCCTGCATTGGCAGGCGGATTCTTAACCACTGCACCACCAGGGAAGTCCCTGATCAATTATTTTAAATGAGAAATATAGTGTGTAGAAAGAACATGAGATTTGGAGTTAAAATCTCATCTCTAACATTTATCAATTTGTTAATTTGGTTCCATTGTTTGCCCTCCACAAGCCTTATTTTTTTATATCTAGAGTAGAAATAATGGTACTTACCTACATACATGGTAGTAAAGAGGATTAATGAGTGAAGTGGATTATGTAAGTAAGTGTGTACAATAATTACTACATAGTGTGGGCTTAAGAAAGGGAGCTATTAAAGACATGTTAGTGGGCTTCCCTGGTGGCGCAGTGGTTGAGAATCTGCCTGCCAATGCAGGGGACATGGGTTCGAGCCCTGGTCTGGGAAGATACCACATGCCGCGAAGCAACTGGGCCCGTGAGCCACAACTACTGAGCCTGCGCGTCTGGAGCCTGTGCTCCGCAACAAGAGAGGCCGCGATAGTGAGAGGCCCGCACACCGCGATGAAGAGTGGCCCCCGCTCACCGCAACTAGAGAAAGCCCTCGCACAGAAACGAAGACCCAACACAGCCAAAAATAAAATAAAATAAATAAATAAATTAAAAAAAAAAGAGACATGTTAGTTTTGGATGAGGTTATAGTCTTTGTCTGAGAACCTGGATCCTGAGCACCCTAATCTTGTCTTTTCTTTGAGAAATACATGTGCAAAATAACACAGGAAATACGCATATAAGGTTATTGCTCTCAAACCCAATGTGCAGGCCTCCCTTGAGGAGTCTTGTGTCCTTCCTCTCAGGCATTGAGGACACCAAAGAAAGAGGCACTTGCCTCAATCTGGGCAAATCCTTTACTTCCTGAAGACATCATTTCACGGGCAGCATACGCCTTCTTTGGCTAGTGTGATGTGTAAGGGCAGGGTAGTGTGCATCTCTCTGAGAGCTTCTAGCGTCCTCAAATCATACTGATATTAACTTCTCCCCACAGACTCAAACTGTCTTAATTTTTCTCTGAATTCAAAGGAGAAGGAACCCAACTCTTCTTGGGGACAGAACTTTTGAAAGCAAGACTTCTAAAGGTCTCATGTGGAATCTATTTATCTTTGAAACTCTTTGACCTATAGGGTAAAAATAATCTTGGGCAATGGTGTGTAAAGAACAATTTAAAACAAACTTTGGGCCCTTCTTCTTTAAGGGAAGAAAAAAATAAAATTTTTAAATTGCTTCATTCCTCCTTAAAAAAAGAAAATAAAATGCACTATTTGATTTAACAAACAAAAATTTAATTAAAAATGTGTATTATGGCCTTTTGAGGAAGAGTGAAAGGAATGAGAGAGAAAAAAAAGAGAAAAAAAAAGGAGAGACAGAGGGAGAAGAGGAGATGGTTTTCCAGCTGGGACAATACATGGAAAAAGGGAGGCAGGTTAGGAAAAGAGGAGTGGGTGGGCTGCGAGGAGAAACAAAGGGAAAGGGAAGACCAGCATTTTCTTCTGCCTATTCCATTTTCTGCAGTCCAGCCTCAAAGTGTGGTTTCCCTGCAGTGAGCCTGCTATTTAGAACAGACTTCTAGACGTGTGTAGAATCCTTTCAGCCCTTTGCTTTCCCTGTCCACAGGTCCTGAGATGCCATCACCTCTTCTTGGTTCTTCCTCCTTCACTATCTTGTCCCATCCACTTCTTGGGCAAGTCACCCCAGCACCTGGCCTAGTGCCCCAGATAGGGGCTTCCTGCTCTAAGAGCAGAACTCAGGGCACAGCAGTCAGAAGACAAAGTGCTGGGTGGGGTGTCAAGACTGCTGTGTGTACTTTGAGATGTGGATACAACTGACATTTGATGAACTTTCTTTAGGGGAATTATGAGATGTCCAGTTGATGCTTAATTTCAGGACTTTTGCTTTAGAACTGATGAGATTAGGACCAGCTTGATCTAGCCATGGATCAGAGAGAGGGTCCATACCCTGCCAAGCAGCAGGAACTGCACAAGCCTTTACTGAAGATTCACCCTTATTCCTGGGGGCACAGTGGGTGAGGCAGGATGATGCAGAGGGAGGAAAGTCCTGAGCCCAGAAGTGGGAACCCATAAATATGCCATTATTTTGCAGCACTATCGGTGAAAGAAGTTTAAAAATCTTTGTGGACTCAGTTTTTTTTTCATTTATACAATTAAAAGACGTGATAACTACTTCTAAAATCCTGTTAAACAGAAAAGTCCTATGAGTTTTGGTAAATTACTTTGTTCTTTTTCACCAGAATCTCTTTGCAGTATTCTATGAGATGATTGTCCAGGCTCATTTCCAGTGACTGTGAGGCAATACGTTCCATTGATACCCATGTAGAAAAATCTCATTTTAATTACATTTACTGAGAAAACTTACCTGTTCATTTCTGTAACTCCATGCCAGGCTAGGCAGAAGGGGTCTGAGACAGAGAAAGGAAGTCCTACGTACTCTGCAGGATACTGAAGCAGCAAGGAGAGTCACAGGCCTGAAGAGAAGGGAAAAGGACAAAATTGTTGGGAACTGTATGATAGTGGCCTGTGCAGACTGCTGACCAAAGACCACAGGGGACTGAGGACATCTCAGCCAATGCTCACATGGATGGACAACATTACCAAGGACAGAGGCCCTGCTCTGAATGAAATTTGGAGTCCACTGTTCAGAGGAATGGGGAATTCAGAACAGAGAGGGTAAAGTTATAGAAAAACAAAGGAAGGTACATTTCTTTGCATCAGACTTTAGGGCCTGAGAATTTGGACCTGCCACACGGAAAGTGAACATGGTTATACAGTTTCCTTGTTCTGTGCTTGCAGTGGGCTGAACGGTGGCCCCCAAAATATATGTCCACATCCTAATCCCTGGAACATGTGGATGTTAACTTTTTTGGCAAAGGGGTCTTTGCAGAAGTGATGGTTAAGGATCTTGAGATGGGGAGATCTTAAAAATTAAAAATGTTCTACTAAAAAATCTTCTATTTTGTAGACTGTGTGCGCCATGACAACAAGGACTAAGTCATTAATATTTAACTGTGAGACTTCAAAACATTACTTAACCTCTTTGTGTCTCAGTTTCCTAATCTGTAAAATTAGGATAACAATAGTATGTACTTTAGAGACGCAGGTGAAGACTAAATGAGATAAATGTATAGAGGAAACAGACACTGGCACTGGCATAGGCTTTTCATTGGTTTACCTGCTGCTTTGCCCAGTGACTGGAATATAGGAGGTGCTTAATAAATGTTTGTAAATGAATATAGACAGTAACAAACATAGAGGGAAGTACCTACAGAGACCCTCCCCCCACAGAAGATGGCTTACACATATATTTACAAAGACAATGTTTCTTTACCGTAAAGCAGCAGATATATTCTCTTCCTATCCACCATCTGATTTTTAGATCCTAGGTGGTGAGGGGACAGAATCAGGAAAATTTCACAAATTAACCTTGTAATCTTTTAACCACCGTCAGGGCAAAAGTGTCAAAGAGGTAAAGTTTACTGGTTACCCCTTCATTTGCCGATTTAGTGTCCCTCTAGGTCTTTCAGTGCTCCTGTAAGGGTTACTACTAGAGTGTTGTGGGCTAAGATTAAAATAAAAATTTCTAGGATGTACTGAGTATACTTAATGTGCCAGGCACTATATTAAGTGTTTTACCTGCTTTATCTCATTTAACCTTCACAACAAACAAGAGAGGGAAGTACTATTACTTTGACCACTTTATAGAAGAAGTGTCAGATGTTGAGAGAGTCTAACTGACTTGCCCAAGATTGTATAATTAAAACTTAGCAATGGATGGTCTTCAACCCACTCCAGACCACTGCAATTCATGTTCTTATTTACCGGATACGCCATATACGGATGGCAGCCTATGATCTTACACTCAAGAAAGCTGGGATCTCTCCTAACTTTTCTCCCTAGATTTAAGAAGTCAGGAGCTGGTTGGAGATTATTAGATACTCAGGGCTAACTGTAAATATACTTATAATTATTGTCCCCATTTTACTCAGTGTGGTGAAATGATTTTGCTCTTGAGAGAGAACATGAGATGGATGAATCCACAAAGGAGTACTGGATTCAGATAACTTAATTTTTTATGTGTGATTGAAATGCATTCTTATCACAGTTTAGAAGAGTACCTGAAGTTCAGAGAAATATAACAAAGCTAGTATGTGGAAAGTGAGATATAGGCCTTAAATCTCTTCTAGAGCAGCGTTTCTGCTGCTTCTTCCTCCTCCTATTCAGGAGGAATAGTTATTTGGAGGAAAAGGAGAGATAGGAACCGCGGGTACTTTATGCACTGGGCTGAAACAGGGCTAGTGGCAATGCCATCATAGGAGAAAAAGTTATGGAAAAACAGTCCTAAGACTGGTAATGAAAAAGCAGCTTGTGGCAGATGAGTGCCCCTGATGAGAAGGGCTAGAAATGTTGGGTAAAATATAAAAATCATCAGTCTATTCTAGGAAGTGAAAATAGTATTAATTTATATTAGGTTCTTTCAGCTCAAAATGCATGTTATTACCTCCAGGGATAGAAGAAAGTATATGTAAAAAGTTAACAGAGGACAAAAAATGGAATGATAAAACAAATACTGGATAAATCCAAAGAAAAGCAATTAAATAAATAAAAGGAAAGAAAAGAGATGGAATAAATAAAAAACAAATGGTTATATGATTGTTGTAAACTTAAGTATATCAATAATATAGTAAATGAACGGGATCTAAATACTCCAATTAAAAGATTGTCAGATGCATTAAAAAACCCAACAACTCTGTTACTTGCCAAAGACATAACTTAGATATAAGGATTCACAAAGCCTGAAAGCAAAAGAATGCAAAAAAACGTAAGTGTATTAGTTTGTTATCACTGCTATAGCAAATTACCAAAAAAAAAAAAAAAAAAAGCATTAAAACAGCACAAATTTATTATCTTACAGTACTGAAGGTAAGAAGTCTGAAATGGATCTTATGGGGCTGAAATCAAGGTGTCAGCCAGGCTGTATTCCTTCTGGAGGCTCTAGGGGAGAATCTGTTCTTGCCTTTTCCAGCTTCTAGAGGCTACCTGCATTCTTTGGCTTGTGGCCCCATTCCAGCAATCACATCACTCCAACCTCTGCTTCTATTATCACATTTCTTTTTCTGACACTCCTAATCAGCATACATGGAACAATGCCCTCAGCAATATAACCACACATATTTTTTAAGTGTACACAGAATATTTATCAAAACTGATCATATGATGTGTCATAAGGTAAATCTCAACACATTTTAATAATGAAAATCATTGCGAATATGATGTATGATCACATTGTAATTAAGCTTGAAATCCATAATAAAAAGTTAACTAAAAAAATCCCCAAATGTTTGGAAACAACCCATGAGCCTAAGAGGAAATAACAATGGTGATTTTAAAATATTTTGAATTAAATGATACTGAAAATATGACATATTAAATCTTGTGGGATATAACTAAACCTGTGCCAAGAGGCAAATTTATAGCTGTAAGTTGCTTTATTCTAAAAGGAGAAAAACTGAAAATCAATGGTTTTAGTATCCACCACAAAAGTTGGAAGAAAAAAGGAAATTAAACCCAAAGAAAGCAGAAAGATTAAAATAATAAAGATCAGTCTAGAAATTAATAAAATAGAGAAAATCACCAAAGTCAAAATTTGGTTCTTTGAAAGATTAATAAAACTGATAAACTCCAAGTAAGACTGATCAAGGGAAAAAAAGAGTACAAATTACCAGACATAAGTATGAAAGAGAAGACATAACTAATTTCCTATAGACATTTAAAATATAGTTAGAAGATATTAAAATAATATATTATTAATATATTTGATATTATAGATAAAATAGAGAAGTCCATTGAAATCCACAATTTACCAAAAATTACACAAAAAGATATGAAAATATGAATAGTACTACACCTATTTGTAAATAAATAGCTTCCCAAAGGAAAGCCTCCAGGTCTAGAGTTTTCATCAATGAAGTTGCTGAAATATTTAAAGAAATAACATCAATCTTAAGAAGCTCTTCCAGAGAAGAGAATGAGAGAGGATACTTTCCAAGTTATTTTATGAAGCCAGGATAACTTTGATACCAAAATGTAACAAAGATATTACCAAAATAGAGGCCAATTTCTCTCAAAAATATGTATGCAAAAAAATCCTACCCCAAATATTAGCAATTTGAACCACCAATGTAAATACAAAGGATTACACATCACGGTAAATTGGGTTTAATCCAGGAATGCAACGTGGTGTCATATTAAAACAATCAATGTAATAAACAACATTAATAGAATAATGAAAAAAATCACAGTCATCTCAATAGATGTAGAAAATATATTTGATTAACTTCAACAATGATTCATGATTCAAAATAAAACCAACTTGTAGGAAACTAGGAATAGAGGGGAACTTCTTTTTTTTTTTTGGCCGCACCTCATGGCTTGTGGGATCTTAGTTCCCCCACCAGGAATTGAACCCTGGCCCCAGCAGTGAAAGCGCTGAGTCCTAACCACTGGACCACCAGGGAATTCCCAGAGGGGAACTTCTTAAATCTGATAAGGGATATCTACAAAAAACATATAGTGCATATACTACTTTATGGTAAAATATTGAAAATTCCCTTGAGATTGAAATAGTGCAAGGATTGCCTTATTACCTCTTCTATTCACATTGTACTAAAGGTTTATAGCTTGAGCAATAAAGCAAGAAAAAGGTATTAAGATTAGAAAGGATGAAATAGAATTGTCTTTGTCTTCAGAGGACATAGAAATTCAAAAATTATAGAAGATACAAAATAATCTATAATCAAGCTATTTAAATGTAAAAGTAATTTTAACTAGGTCTATAGATACAAAGTGAATATACAAATTCAACTGTATTTCTTTATATGAGCAGGAAGCAATTTGAGATAAAATAATAAAACATATTTTTTTATTTACATCAGCACCAGAAAACATCAAAAGCCTAGAATTAAATCTAACAAATGATGTACAAGGCCTCAGGAGCAGCATTCCCCAGGGACTAATCCTAGCCTGTGCTCAGTCCAGCCTCAGCCACCCCACCAAGGTGGCCTCCAGCACAGCACTCCCCAGGGGCTGCCCTCAAATTGCACCCACTTCAGCTCCAGCTGGTCTGCCAAGGCCGCCAAGTATAAGCAGTCTACACTAAGGACACTCCCACACAAGTTCACTCCTTCAAGACCAGGAGGCATAGCTGTTTCACCTAATTTATAGAAATAAACAAATGTCAAACAAAACAGGGAGACAAAAATATGTTCTGAATGAAAGAACAAAATAAAACCCTTAAAAAAACCCCCAAATGAAATGAAGATAAGTAATTTACCTGATAAAGAGTTCAAAGAAATGGTCATAAGGATACTCAGCAAACTTGGAAGATGAATGCAGGAACTCAGTGAGAATTTCAACAAAGATTTAGAAAATATAAGAAATAACCAACAGAACTGAAGAATATAATAACTAATATAAAAAATACACTAGAGGGAATCATCAGCAGATTAGATATACAGAAAAAGAATAACAAGCAACACCAAAGTTGCTAGAAGAAAAGAAATAATAAAGATCAGAGTGGAAATAAATGAAATAGAGATGGAAAAAAAAAGAGAAAAATTCAATAAAACTAAGAGCTTGTTCTTTGAAAAGATAAACAAAATTGACAAAACTTTAGCCAGACTCATTGAGAAAAAAAAGAGAGCCCAAATTAATAAAATCAGATACAAAGGAGGAGAAATTACAACTGACACCATAGAAATACAAAGGATCATAAGATAGTACTATGAACAATTATATGCCAACAAATTAGATGGCCTAGAAGAAATGGATACATTTCTAGAAACATAGACTCGTCTAAACCTGAATCACGAAGAAATAGAAAATCTGAATAGACTGATTACTAGCAACAAAATTGAATCAGTAATCAAAACACTCCCAACAAACAAAAGTCTGGGACCAAATGGCTTCACAGGTGATTTCTACCAAATATTTAAAGAAGAGTTAAAACCCATTCTTCTCAAATTATTCCTCAAAAATCAAAGAGGAAGAAGCACTTCCAAACTCATTTTATAAGGCCAACATTACCCGATACTAAAACCAGGTAAAGCCATCACAGAAAAAGAAAATTACAGGCCAATATTCCTGATAAACATAAGTATAAAAATCCTCAACAAAATATTAGCAAACCGAATTCAACAATACATTAAAAGAATCATACACCATGATCAAGTGGGATTCATTCCAGATATGCAATGATGGTTTAACATCCGAAAATCAATCAACATGATGCATCCCATTAACAAAACAAAGGTTAAAAATCATATGATCATCTCAATAGATGCAAAAAAAGCATTTGACAAAATTCAACAATAGTATATAATAAAAACTCTCCAGAAAATGGGTATAGATGTAATATACCTCAACGTAATAAAGGCCATATATGACAAATCCACAGCTAACATCATACTCAATGGTGAAAATCTGAAATCTTTTCCTGTAAGATCAGGAACAAGGCAAGGATACCCACTCTTTCCACATTTATTCAACATAGTATTGGAAGTCCTAGCTAGAGCAATCGGACAAGAAAAAGAAATAAAAGACATCCGTGTTGGAAATAAATAAATTAAATTGTCACTATTTGCAGATGACTTGATACTGTACAGAGGAAACGTCAAAGACTCCACCAAAACACTATTAGAATTAATAAATCATGGTGGTGTGATGAATTGGGAGATTGGGATTGACGTATATACACTAATATGTATAAAATGGATAACTAATAAGAACCTGCTATATAAAAAAATAAATAAAATTAAATTTAAAAAGAATAAATCAATAAAGTTGCAGGATACAGAAATTAATTAATTAATTAATATATGAATATATTAATAAAAATTAATATACAAAAATCTGTTATATTTTTATACACTAATAATGAACAGTTAGAAAGAGAAATGAAGAAAACAACCCCATTTACGATTGCATCAAGAAGAGTAAAATACCTCGGAATAAATTTAACCAAGGAGGTTAAGTTTTCAGACCTGTACTCTGAAAATTATAAGACATTGATAAAAGAAATTGAAGATGACACACATATATGGAAAGATATACCATGCTCTTGGATTAGAAAAATCAATACTGTTAAAAATGTTCCTATTACCCAAAGCAATCTATGGGTTCAATGCAATCCATTTCAAAATTCCAATAGCAGTTTTCACAGGACTAAAACAAATAATCCTAAAATTTGTATGGAACCATAAAGATCCCAAATAGCCAAAGCAATCTTGAGAAACGTGAACAAAGCTGGAGGCATCAAGTTCCCAGACCTGATACATGAAACTATAGTAATCAAAATAGTACAGCTGTATGGAACTGGCACAACAAACAGACATATATCAATGGAAAAGAATAGAGTACAGAAATAAACCCACACTTATATGGTCAATTAATCTACGACAAAGGAGCCAAGAATATACAGTGGGGAAAAGTCAGTCTCTTCAATAAATGGTGTTGAGAAAACTGGACAGCTACATGCAAAAGAATCAAACTGGACCACTTTCTTACACCATATGCAAAAATAAACTCAAAATGGATTAAAGACTTAAATGTAAGACCTGAAACCATAAATCTTCCAGAAGAAAACATGGGCAGTAACCTCTTTGACACTGGTCTTAGCAATATTGTTTGGATATGTTTCATCAGGCAAGGGAAACAAAAGCAAAAATAAACAGATGAGACTACATCAAACGAAAAAGTTTTTGCACAATTAAGGAAACTGCCAACATGGCAAAAAGGCAGCCTACTAAAGAGGAGAAGATATTTTCAAATGGCGTATCTGATAAGGGGTTATATCCAAAATATATAAAGAACTAATACAACTCAATATCAACAAAACAAACAACTTGATTAAAAAATGGGTAGAGGACCTGAACAGATACTTTTCCAAAAAAGACATACAGATGGCCAACAGGCATAGATGCTCAACATAACTCATCATCAGGGAAATGCAAGTCAAAATCACAGTGAGATATCAAGTCACAACTGTCAGAATGGTTATCATCAAAAAGACAAGAATCCACAAGTATTGATGAGGATGTGGAGGAAAGGGAATCCTCATGCACTACTGGTGGGACTGTAAATTGGTGCAGCCACTATGGAAAACAGTATGGAGGTTCCTCAAAAAGCTAAAAATAGAACTGCCATATGATCCAGCAATTCCACTTTTGGGCATTTATTTGGAGAAAACAGAAATACTAATTCAAAAAGATATATGTACCTTTAGGTTCATTGCAGCACTATTTACACTAGCCAAGAAATGGAAGAAACCTAAGTGTCCATCCACAGATAAATGGATAAAGAAGATGTGGTATATATACAGAATGGAATATTACTCAGCCATAAAAAGAATGAAATCTTGCCATTTGTGGCAATATGGATGGATCAGGAAGGTACTATGCTAACTGAAATAAGTCAGATAGAGGGAAAAAATACCATCTGGTTTCACTTACAAGTGGAATCTAAAAAACAAAGCAAATGAACAAGCAAAACAAAAGAGAAACAGACTCATAGAAAGAACTAGTGGTTGCCAGAGGGTAGAGGAGTTGGAGAACAGATGAAATAGGTAAGGGGATTAAGAGGTACGAAATTCCAGCTATAAGATAAATAAGTCATGGGGGTATAATGCTCACATAGGGAATAAAGTCAATGAAATTGTAACAGCTTTGTATGGTGATGGATGATGCCTGGTCTTATTGTGGTGATCATTTTATAATGTACAAAAATATTGAATCATGATATTATATACCTGAAACTAATATGATATTGTATATTAATAAAAAATCAATTAAAAATGTACAAGAAATTTACACAAATTTCTTGTATAATATACAAGAAATATATAAAAACATTGAGAGAAATGAAAGCAGACTTATATAAATGAAAAGTTATTCCATATTGTGGATTAGAAGAGTCATTATTGTAAAGATGGCAAATCTCCACAATTGATCTACAGACTCAGTGAAAACCCAATCAAAATCGCAGAAAAATGTTTTTCTAAAAATTAACAAGTTGAATTTTAATTATGTATGGAAATGCAGAGGTCCAAGAACAGTCAAGGTAATACTGAAGAAGAACAAAGCTGGGACAGTTACACTACCAGATTTTAATATTTACTATGAAGTTCCAATAATTAAGACAATGCTGTATTGTCTGGAAGATAAATAGATCAAAGAGTAGAAAGTCCAGAAATAGATCTACCAATATATGGTTATGTGATATATGACAATGTGGACATAGCAGCGAAGAGAGAAAAGAATGCTCCTTTTATTAAATAAAATGGTTCAATTGCACATCCACATGGAAAAAACCAAAAATGATGCTTACCTCATGTCACACACAAAAATACAATCCAGATGGCTTATATATCTAAATGAAGATAAAACAATAAAGCTCACAGAAGATAACAAAGGAGAATATACTCATGGAGTTGGCAGAGAGTTCTTAAAAAGGACACAAAAAGCACTAGCCATAAAGGGAAAGATTCAAATTCACCAAGATAAACAGCTCCTCAGAAAAGCATACAGTTAGGGGAATGAACAGGCAAGCAACTATGAGAGAGTATATTTACAATACATATATTTAACAAAGAGCTCATATTCTCAGTATGAAAGCAACTTACAAATTAGTAAGAAAATGATAGGCAATCCAATTAAAAAATGTGCATAGACTGAACATGCATTTGAAAAAAGAGGGTATCCAAATGGCCAGTGAACAATGGACAAATAAGTTGTAGAATATTAGTAAAATGCAATAGTATACAGCAATAAGAATACAGGAATTACTGTTACATACAACAATATAGGTGCATTTTATAAGCATAATTTGATTGGAAGAAACGAGACAAAATAAAGTATGAACTATATGAATCCTTTTATATAAAGTTCAAGAACAGGCAAAAATGGGTAATTGATGTCAAAGTAGCAATTACCTTTGGGGAGGCTTACTAATGGGGAAGGAGCACAAGGCAGGATTCTGAGGTGCCTGTAATATTTTATTTCTAGATCTGAGTGGTGGTTATACATATGTGTTCACTTTGTGAAAACTGAGTTTTACCTTTAGGATTTGTTGCCATTTTCTGTGCGTATGTTATACTACAATAAAGAGAAAACTTAAAAAAAAAATAAAGTGAGATAACATCCAAATGCAAAGTTGAACTTAGATTAGATTCTGCAATATGTTTTGGGGACAATATGGGAAATTTAAATATTGTCTAGATATTAGGTGACATTAAAATACTTATTAGTTTTTTGAGGTATAATGGTATTGTGGTCTTTAAGCAGAACATTTAAATTTCTATTAGATGTAAGCTGAAGTGATTATGAATAAAGTGCCATGATGTTGGCAATGTACTTTCAAATGGTTCAGTAAAACAAATATATACACATATGTAAATATAGACTTATGTATGTGTACACACATAGACAAAGCAAATATGGTAAAGTGTTAACAAAAATATGAACAATTGTCTAATTTAGGCACTAGGAATACGTATGATTAACGTACCAATCTTTCAATTTTTCTGTATGTTTAAAAATATTTATCATACTAAATTGAGGGAGAGTCCTAAAGCATTAGTTAGCTTGTGTTGAGCCACATGTGGCTTGTGTGCCTGGAGCCCTGTCCAATGGCTCTACTGAGTCAGAGTGATGTGTTAACATTTTCAGTGTCCTCCCAATCTTGCTAGCTTGTTTCACATTCCCTGGAGTCAGGAGGCAAAGCCCAGGCCAGCTGCTGCCTTACTTGGCCACTCACGCCACCAGATGTCAGGCAGCCCTTCTGGGCTTCTCACTCGCCACCTCTCCCTTTGCCTTTCCTTCTCTCCTTGGGCGCGGCCTTAACTTTTCTTCAGCCCCTTCTCATGGCTCCACGCGGTTCAACTTCATTGTTTTGGAACCAGGAAAAGAGAAACAAGGAATAGAACAAATATATCACCCCAACACGCTGGAGGAGACTCTAATTGAGCAAAATTAAACAATTCCTCTGTAGCCAGGACTGCAGCAAGAACTGGGCTCCCCACCACATGTAAAACACTCTGTGAGTATTTTCAAATTGTCTCTTTAGAAGGGGAAACCCAGGCACTGTCATACATGGTCCAGCTGTATCAGATCAGGAGAATGAAAATACGAAATGCCAGATAGTCTTTCTGTAAAGGAGAGAGTATCCCTATTACTTATAAGAGGCTGAATGAGGATTACACAGACAGTGGAGACAAGACGCCAGCAGGCTGCCTCTGGAACATTAACGGAGCACAGCAAGGTGCGAGCAGACAAAACCCTGGCCACCTGTGAAAGCGGGGTAGAGAAAAGAGGAAAGGCTCTGGTACTAATACCCTGTAATGTAAGGGCTAGAGGTCCTCTTTGCAAGTACAAGATTGTTTATTAATCCTAATTTCCCCTATCTACACTACTGAAGAACACCAATAAAAAAGTCCATCCAATAAAAATAACATTCTGATGCCTGCCCTTCATTCAGTTTTAAAAATTTCAAGGTGGACTCTGGAGCCAGAATGCCTAGGTTTATAATTCAGTCTCCACTGCTTATTTATTAATGATAGGACCTTGGGCAAGTCACTTATCCTTCTGTGTCTCAATTTTCTTATTTATCAAATGAGGGTATTATTAGTATGTACTTCATGAGCTGCTTTTACTGCTAAATGAGTTAATATGTGTAAAATGCTTAGAGTGCTGCCTGACACAGACAAAGAGCCATCACTTGCAGACCATGGTGATAGCGATGAGGAGGAGGAGGTGCAGGAGGAGGACTTCATGGGCATTATCTTCCCTTCAACAATCTTTTCTTACCTATTTCTATTTCTGAAACCATCATGTCAGCCTCTAACCCCAAATCTGGCCATCACTGTTGACTTGGATTTTCTCTAAGATTTCCAGAACTTAATCAGTTAGTTGGCAAGTTCTGTTGACTTGGTCTTTTTTATGTTTATCATATCTCTTACTTCATTCCATCATCAAGGCCTAAACTTTAAGTTTTCTTCTTACCTGAATAATTGGCAATGACCTCTTGGTCTTACTGTCTCTCTAGTTCCTTCCACTCCATTATGTCCACACAATGCCGTCAGCTTGGGTAATGTCAAAACCTGTTCAAAACCTTTCAGTGGCTGCCCATTTGCCTGTCAACTAAGCATACAGTTTTTATTCCAACATTTGGAGCCTTGGGAAATTCTGACCTGCATTTCTAGACTTAGTACTTTTTGTTTATTGATAGTCACTATATGCTCTATTCAAACTTTTCAGTTACCTGAACCATTCTCAGTTTCAGATTGTGCTACTTTTAGCTCTATGGGCCTGGGCAATTAACCAGAGTTTCAGTTTCCTCTTTTGTAAGATGGAGATAATAGCAGACTCTACTGGGCAGTGTCCTTGTGAAGATTACAGGAGTTAATGCATGTAAAGCTTAGCACAGTTCCTAACATAAAGTGAGTACTCAGTAAATGCCAGTCAGGATGATGATGACTATTGTTTATGCTGTTCTTTTCCATAAACCTTCTTCACCTCTGTTTCCTTTGGACAAAACACGAGCCGTCCTTCAAGTCTTAAGTCTTTTCTCAAACCCTGTCCATTTATAACATGTTTTCTTACTCTGTTCAACCAGTTATCTTCTCACCCTCCTCTGAACTCTCATGTGCTCCCCTTTCTTTTGGAACTTATATTTCTCCATGTCTTACAATTAGTTTCGACTTTTAAAAACCTTTCCTGCAGCCATCCTCACTCAAAAACCACAACAAAAATTCCCAAACAGACAATTTACCCTTTGAAGGTAAGGACCATAGCTTAACTCATCTTCGTATCCCCTGCAATATCCAACATGATCACATGGAAGATACTCCAATGCCCCTTTAATTGATAATTTCAGTTTATTGAGAAACTAATTAAGTTTAATTGATAGATTCAGGTTGCTGGATTACCTGTCATAACACCCAGAAATTCTACATTTTGAGAAGACAGCCATAGAATTAGGTGTTAACTATTTCCTAAAGCTCCTACCTCCCACAGGGGACCACTTAATAGGAAAGCCTACCCATAGGACAACCATAAAATTGTGGTGTCCAAAATTCTTGGGGAAAGTTTCATATTTTATATTTCCCTGTTAAGAGATAAATATAAAGTAATCAACATGAGAAATTAGACCATTGTTGATACTCCTTTACATATATTGGGGCTGGTAGAAGGACTGCACTACCATTTTTTCAGTGTTTAAGCTGTGAAGTTTGTAGTCTGATCCTATTTTTTTCCCTCTTTCCCAACAGGGAGCTTTTCTCAAGCTTACCTTTTTTTTCTCCTTTATTCTGCAACGCCCCTGTTTTTCACTTGGGTGCCGCGTTGTGGAAATGTTGGTTCACAACCTCGGAAGTTCTCTTAGTGAAATCTGAAACTGGTCTCTGGACACAGAGGGCAGGGAGGGACCGAAGAAAGCGGCAGGTCTCTCCAGAATGGCGGGTGGCAGTTTTAGTAAGCAAGGGCACTTACATTCAAGGCTTGTCTTGGGCGGCTGCAAGACGAGTAGATCTCCTCACCCACCCTCCAGAATCTTAAAAGTTTATACAGAAGCCTTAACTGGGTTCAGTCATGTATACTGTCCACATGGTCTCAAAAACACATTACTCTCTCGAGGCTTCTCCATGGAACAACTCTCACTGTGGCCTCTGTAGGCAGAACGTAATTCCAAGGCCAGGGGAGGGGGCGAGGAGCCTCTGCTGGGGTCCGGCTGGCAGGTCAATGGGCGGCCGCGCCCTCTGGATGACCTCCGACGCTCCGCCCTCCTGACCGGCTCTTACAGTCTCACACACACCCCACTTCCGCAGTGTGCCCTGAGCTGCCAGCAAGGGGTTTCACTAGCGTGGAGGCGGCTCGTTTGGTGGCTATCGGGCTGCACTGGAGGCAGATGCCATAGCAGCGATAGAGGCACAGGCAAGAGAAAACGCAGATCAAGATAATGATTCCCAAAAAAGTAACAATTTTTTCCACCCAGAGTCCCATGATCCGAAGCACTGATGTATGAAGTCCCCTAGGCTGGGAGTTGGATCACGAGGGGTGGAGTGTTGGAGGAGGACATCTACAGGACGTGACTGCCGCTTGACCTGAGAGCTAGTCCCAGGCAGTCAGAGGCTCCTCACCTCCTTCTGTCCTTGGAATGTGTCTTCTGCCCACCATTCCCACAGCGGAAGCCGTTTTCATGGATGCAGCCCTGAGAGAGTAACGTGTTTTTGAGACCATCTGGCCGCTATATGTGACTGAACCCTGTGAAGGCCTCTATATAAAGTTTTACAATTCAAACGGGTGGCTGAGGAGACGCCCAAGATGAGCCTCGTATGTAAGTTCCCTTGCTTTTTAAACCTACCACCTACCTGTCTCTTTCTTCAGCCTCTCCCCACCATCTGTATACCGGGACTGTTTGAG
Source organism: Eubalaena glacialis (assembly GCF_028564815.1). Taxonomy (NCBI): domain Eukaryota; kingdom Metazoa; phylum Chordata; class Mammalia; order Artiodactyla; family Balaenidae; genus Eubalaena; species Eubalaena glacialis. Next base: position 42,309,484 of record NC_083727.1, on the reverse strand, counting down.
AACCAAGAGAGAAGTGTATGGAGTGAAGAGGATCCCTTCTCCTGGGAAGACACTCTAAACTACATTCCCTTACCTGCACCCTGAAAAGTCTCAGCTGCAGAGAGTTGCTGATTCCAGGCTTCAGGTGAAAAGCAACAGCCTTCTTCAGGCCAAAGCAGGAACTGTTTCTCTGGGTGGGCTGTTCACTAGGTCCCTAGACTGGACACTGGGTTCCCTGAAGCACCTTTAAGCAAACCAGACCACTCAGGCCAAGTTTTGAAAAACCAAAAAGGTAAGAAAATGAAGGATTTTGTGTTTGTGTTCAGATTTATGTGTTCAGATTTTGTGTTTGTATTTGTGTTCAGATTTATGTGTTTAACGATATCCTTCTATAGATTGTATATCCAAGAATCCAGGCCCCATAAGCTGGGTAAGTGAGGACAAATCTGGCTCAGGCTAAGGAAGTGATTACAGATTCAAGGCTGGTGATTAGAAACCCTTCATGTTAAGACCAAGGGATTGTTTATGCCATATCCACTGCGGAAAGGCCGGGTCACAGCACCTCTTACCTGGATATGCTACAGATTCGTGATTGAAAATTGCTGACTTAGAAGAGGTAATAGAATCTATTTAAAGGTATCTTTCTAATGTATTTACTTTCTAGACAGTCAAATGCCAGGCTGCTAACAGATGAGTTGTTTGTACTTTAAAAGTTTACTGTTCCAGTTAGGATATTCTTGATGGCATTTTATATTCTCTTTGCAGTGCAGCCAGCTGATTCATGCTGTATTCTGAAGGTTAAGAGTCTCCATGTGATGTTAAGAACTATATGTCTGAACCATTAAAGAAGAAGTGTATAAGATGCAGTGTAGCTCAGTGGAAGTATATGAACCAGAAGTATTTCATTTTATGCCATGGCTCTAGCTATATTTGTAGCTTTTGAGCACTGGCAGTTCTACTTTCTTTCACTTTTGGAGTTATAGCTGTCTCCTCTGTTGAAAACATAGAGCAAGGTTATTACCTGATGAGCTCTTTATATTTATTATATGTGTTTTCAGTTCAACTTACAAATGCCACTATTTACGGTATTGCTGCTATATGTAAGGTTTTGTGCTAGATGCTGAGAGGGCTACCAAGATGATTCAGGTATAAACCTCTGGGAACTTATAAGCACACCCATAATTGAAATGCATGGTAGAATATGTTAGAGATTATTAGAAAAGTACAAAGCATTAGAGAGATTCAAAAAAGGGAGATGACGTATTGTTTGTGAGATCTGGAAGAGCTGCATAAAAATATCTTTTGAGATGTGCACTGAAGAGTGGGTAGGAATTGAACAGATGGAGCTTGTTTGGGTGAAGGAAATCCAGGAAAGGGGAAAATCATGAATTCGCCCATACAATCTGGGAAAATATGGAACACCATTAATGCACAGTGGGTTGTCATGGGGGCTTATACAGGAGTAGAAGGGGCTGTGTCCACCTGTGATTCCTGCCCTCTTCTCTAGTGTATTATTGCTAGAGTGTGACTACCCAACTGAAGGATACATTTCCCAGGTTCTCTTGGAATAGAGGCAGAACTAATGGGTTATTTTCAGGCTTCATGTGCCAGTTAGAAGTTGATTCTGGAGGTGACCTTGAAAGCCTCATACTGCAGTTGGTAGAGCCTCTGTCAGCTTGGATTCTGAATGACTGAGTGGAGCAGAGTACTCCTTACCTTCCCTTGCCTACCCCAAGTGGGAACACTCATATGTACTTCGGTGAGCAAGGAAAAAAACCTCTTCAACGTGTTTAGCCACTGAGATACTGGGTTTGCTTAAGAAAGCTGGAGTTTTCCTTAACTAATGTGGTAGTTAAAAGGGAAAGGTAGTCCTGGCCCCATGTTTTAGAGGTAGCATAATATACTGGAAGCAACTCTAGGCTAGAAACATGGATTTCATTTATTCACTTATTTATTCATTCATTTCATATTTACAGAGACTTTTATAGCCTGTCAAATCTTGAGTTAAATGTTGGGGATCCTTATGATTAATAATGCATAGTTCAGGGCCTCATGGAGCTTACAGTGGGGTGCAGGAGAATTAAAAAAACAAACAAAAACAAAAACGGAAAACCAGGCTGCAATGATCCACAGGAATGCCTTAGACCAGCAGCATCAGCATCACTCTGGAGCTCATTAGAGATACAGGATCTCAGGCCCCACCCCTAAATCAATGGAGTCATAATCTGCATGCATATTAAAGTTTGAGAAACATTGGTAAAATGAATGCTTTGGTAGGGACAGGCAATGGGGCAATGGGAACCCCAAAGAAGGACAATTAGTCCAGTCTTGATTGAGACTTTTCAGGTTTCCTAGACTAGGTGATGGCTAAACTGACTGCTGAGTGGCATGGTTTAGTCATAATAATTGTGTGACTTTGGGTAAGCTACTTATTTTCAATTTTGGTTTCCTTCTCTGCAAAAATACAGGTAATATTACAAGGTTGTTTTGAGTCTCATGACTTTCCCAGGTTGTTTTGAGGCTCGTAAGCAATATGTAAAAATGCTTTGAATACTCTAAAGCTGTATGTGAATGGGAAATTTATATTATTTCAGCTGTAGTTGGAGTATAGTAAAAAAATTGTGTTCTTTGGTATAATAATGCTTATTTATTTTAACATTTATTGGAGTATAATTGCTTTACAATGGTGTGTTAGTTTCTGCTTTATAGCAAAGTGCATCAGCTATACATATACATATATCCCTATATCACTTCCCTCTTGGGTCTCCCTCCCACCCTCCCTATCCCACCCCTCTAGATAGTCACAAAGCACTGAGCTGATCTCCCTGTGCTATGTGGCTGCTTCCCACTAGCTATCTATTTTACATTTGATAGTGTATATATGTCCGTGCCACTCTCTGATTTCGTCCCAGCTTACCCTTCCCCCTCCCCATGTCCTCAAGTCCATTCGAAGAACCATTTTTTTTTTTTTTTTTACATTCCATACATATGTGTTAGCATACGGTATTTGTTTTTCTCTTTCTGACTTACTTCACTCTGTATGACAGACTCTATGTCCATCCACCTCACTACAAATAACTCAATTTAGTTTCTTTTTATGGCTGAGTAATTTTCCATTGTATATATGTGCCACATCTTCTTTATCCATTCATCTGTCGATGGACACTTAGGTTGCTTCCATGTCCTGGCTATTGTAAATAGAGCTGCAATGAACATTGTGGTACATGACTCTTTTCGAATTATGGTTTTCTTAGGGCATATGCACAGTAGTGGGATTGCTAGGTCGTATGGTAGTTCTATTTTTAGTTTTTTAAAGAATCTCCATACTGTTTTCCATAGTGGCTGTATCAATTTACATTTCCACCAACAGTGCAAGAGGGTTCCCTTTTCTCCACACCCTCTCCAGCATTTATTGTTTGTCGATATTTTGATGATGGCCATTCTGACCAGTGTGAGGTGATACCTCATTGTAGTTTATATTGGCATTTCTCTAATGATTAGTGATGTTGAGCATCCTTTCATGTGTTTGTTGGCAATCTGTATATCTTCTTTGGAGAAATGTCTGTTTAGGTCTTCTGCCCATTTTTTGATTGGGTTGTTTGTTTTTTTGATACTGAGCTGCATGAGCTGCTTGTAAATTTTGGAGATTAATCCTTTGTCAGTTGCTTCATTTGCAAATATTTTCTCCCATCCTGAGGGTTGTCTTTTTGTCTTGTTTATGGTTTCCTTTGCTGTGCAAAAGCTCTTAAGTTTCATTAGGTCCCATTTGTTTATTTTTGTTTTTATTTCCATTTCTCTAGGAGGTGGGTCAAAGAGGATCTTGCTGTGATTTACGTCATAGAGTGTTCTGCCTATGTTGTCCTCTAAGAGATTTATAGTGTCTGGCCTTACAATTAGGTCTTTAAACCATTTTGAGTTCATTTTTGTATATGGTGTTAGGGAGTGTTCTAATTTCATTCTTTTAATGTAGCTGTCCATTTTTCCCAGCACCGCTTACTGAAGCGGCTGTCTTTTCTCCATTGTATATTCTTGCCTTCTTTATCAAAAATAAGGTAACCATATGTGCATGGGTTTATCTCTGGGCTTTCTATCCTGTTCCATTGATCTATATTTCTGTTTTTATGCCAGTACCATACTGTCTTGATTACTTCAGCTTTGTAGTATAGTCTGAAGGCTGGGAGCCTGATTCCTCCAGCTCCGTTTTTCTTTCTCAAGATTGCTTTGGCTATTTAGGGTCTTTTGTGTTTCCATACACATTGTGAAATTTTTTGTTCTAGTTCTGTGAAAAATGCCATTGGTAGTTTGATAGGGATTGCATTGAATCTGTAGATTGCTTTGGGTAGTATAATCATTTTCACAATGTTGATTCTTCCAATCCAAGAACATGGTATATCTCTCCATCTGTTTCTATCATATTTAATTTCTTTCATCAGTGTCTTATAGTTTTCGGCATACACATCTTTTGTCTCCTTAGGTAGGTTTATTCCTAGATATTTTATTCTTTTTGTTGCAATGGTAAATGGGAGTGTTTCCTTAATTTCTGTTTCAGATGTTTCATCATTAGTGTATAGGAATGCAAGAGATTTCTGTGCATTAATTTTGTATCCTGCTACTTTACCAAATTCATTGATTAGCTCTAGTAGTTTTCTGGTAGCATCTTTAGGATTCTCTATGTATAGTATCATGTCATCTGCAAACAGTGATAGTTTTACTTCTTCTTTTCCGATTTGGATTCCTTTTATTTCTTATTCTTCTCTGATTGTTGTGGCTAAAGCTTCCAAAACTATGTTGAATAATAGTGGTGAGAGTGGACAACCTTGTCTTGTTCCTGATCTTAGAGGAAATGGTTTCAGTTTTTCACCATTGAGAATGATGTTTGCTGTGGGTTTGTCATATATGGCCTTTATTATGTTGAGGTAAGTTCCCTCTATGCCCACTTTCTGGAGGGTTTTTAATCATAAATGGGTGTTGAATTTTGTCAATAGCTTTTTCTGCGTCTATTGAGATGATCATATGGTTTTTATTCTTCATTTTGTTAATATGGTTTATCACATTGATTGATTTGCATATATTGAAGAATCCTTGCATTCCTGGGATAAGCCCCACTTGATCATGGTGTATGATCCTATTAATGTGCTGTTGGATTCTGTTTGCTAGTACTTTCTTGAGGATTTTTGCATCTATGTTCATTAGTGATATTGCCCTGTAGTTTTCTTTCTTTGTGACATCTTTGGTTTTGTTATCAGGGTGATGGTGGCCTCGTAGAATGAGTTTGGGAGTGTTCCTCCCTCTGCTATATTTTGGAAGAGTTTGAGAAGGATAGGTGTTAGCTTTTCTCTAAATGTTTGATAGAATTCGCCTGTGAAGCCATCTGGTCCTGGGCTTTTGTTTGTTGGAAGATTTTTAATCACAGTCTCAATTTCAGTGCTTGTGATTGGTCTGTTTATATTTTCTATTTCTTCCTGGTTCAGTCTCGGCAGGTTGTGCTTTTCTAAGAATTTGTCCATTTCTTCCAGGTTGTCCATTTTATTGGCATATAGTTGCTTGTAGTAATCTCTCATGATCCTTTGTATTTCTGCAGTGTCAGTTGTTACTTCTTTTTCATTTTTAATTCTATTGATTTGAGTCTTCTCCCTTTTTTTCTTGATGAGTCTGGCTAATGCTTTATCAATTTTGTTTATCTTCTCAAATAACCAGCTTTTAGTTTTATTGATCTTTGCTATTGCTTCCTTCATTTCTTTTTCATTTATTTCTGATCTGATCTTTATGATTTCTTTCCTTCTGCTAACTTTGGGGGTTTTTTTGTTCTTCTTTCTCTTATTGCTTTAGGTGTACAGTTAGGTTGTTTATTTGACATGTTTCTTGTTTCTTGAGGTAGGATTGTATTAAGCTATAAACTTCCCTCTTAGAACTGCTTTTGCTGCATCCCATAAGTTTTGGGTTGTCGTGTTTTCATTGTCATTTGTTTCTAGGTGTCTTTTGATTTCCTCTTTGATTTCTTCAGTGATCTCTTGGTTTTTTAGTAGTGTATTGTTTAGCCTCCATGTGTTTGTATTTTTTACAGATTTTTTCCTGTAATTGATATCTAGTCTCATAGCGTTGTGGTCAGAAAAAATACTTGATACAATTTCAATTTTCTTAAATACCAAGGCTTGATTTTTGACCCAAGATATGATCTATCCTGGAGAATGTTCCATGAGCACTTGAGAAGAAAGTGTATTCTGTTGTTTTTGGATGGAATGTCCTATAAATATCAATTAAGTCCATCTTGTTTAATGTGTCATTTAAGGCTTGTGTTTCCTTATTTATTTTCATTTTGGATGATCTGCCCATTGGTGAAAGTGGGGTGTTAAAGTCCCCTACTATGATTGTGTTACTGTTGATTTCCCCTTTTATGGCTGTTATCATTTGCCTTATGTATTGAGGTGCTCCTATGTTGGGTGCCTAAATATTTACAATTGTTATATCTTCTTCTTGGATTGATACCTTGACCATTATGTAGTGTCCTTCTTTGTCTCTAGTAACAGTCTTTATTTTAAAGTCTATTTTGTCTGATATGAGAATTGCTACTGCAGCTTTCTTTTGATTTCCATTTGCATGGAATATCTTTTTCCATCCCCTCACTTTCAGTCTGTATGTGTCCCTAGGTCTGAAGTCGGTCTCTCGTAGACAGCATATATAAAGGTCTTGTTTTTGTATCCATTCAGCCAGGGTGTGCTTTTGGTTGGAGCATTTAATCCATTTACATTTAAGGTAGTTATTGATATGTATGTTCCTATTACCATTTTCTTAATTGTTTGGGGTTTGTTATTGTAGGTCTTTTCCTTCTCTTGTGTTTCCTGCCTAGAGAAGTTCCTTTAGCATTTGTTGTAATGCTGGTTTGGTGGTGCTGAATTCTCTTAGCTTTTGCTTGTCTGTAAAGGTTTTAATTTCTCCATCGAATCTGAATGAGATCCTTGCTGGGTAGAGTAATCTGGGTTGCAGATTTTTCCCTTTCATCACTTTAAATATGTCCTGCCACTCCCTTCTGGCTTGCAGAGCTTCTGCTGAAAGATCAGCTGTTAACCTTAGGGGGATTCCCTTGTATGCTATTTGTTGTTTTTCCCTTGCTGCTTTTAATATTTTTTCTGTGTATTTAATTTTTGATAGTTTGATTAATATGTGCCTTGGCATGTTTCTCGGATTTATCCTGTATGGGACTCTCTGTGCTTCCAGGACTTGATTGACTATTTCCTTTCCCATATTAGGGAAGTTTTCAACTATAATCTCTTCAAATATTTTCTCACTCCCTTTCTTTTTCTTGTCTTCTTCTGGGACCCATATAATTCGAATGTTGGTGTGTTTAATGTTGTCCCAGACGTCTCTGAGACTGTCCTCAATTCTTTTCACTCTTATTTTTTTTTTAACATCTTTATTGGAGTATTCTTTTTTCTTTATTCTGCTCTGCGGTAGTTATTTCCGTTATTTTATCATCCAGGTCACTTATCCTTTCTTCTGCCTCAGTTATTCTGCTATTGATTCCTTCTAGAGAATTTTTAATTTCATTTATTGTGTTGTTCATCATTGTTTGTTTACTCTTTAGTTCTTCTAGGTCCTTGTTAAACGTTTCTTATATTTTCTCCATTCTATTTCCAAGATTTTGGATCATCTTTACTATCATTACTCTGAATTCTTTTTCAGGTAGTCTGCCTATTTCCTCTTCATTTGTTTGGTCTGGTGGGGTTTTGACTTGCTTCTTCATCTACTGTGTGTTTCTCTGTCTTCTCATTTTGTTTAACTTACTGTGTTTGGGGTCTCATTTTCGCAGGCTGCAGGTTCGTAGTTCCTGTTGTTTTTGGTGTCTTCCCCCAGTGGCTAAGATTGGTTCAGTGGGTTATGTAGGCTTCCTGGTGGAGGGGACTGGTGCCTTTGTTCTGGTGGATGAGGCTGTATCGTGTCTTTCTGGTGGACAGGACCATGTCCGGTGGTGTGTTTTGGGGTGTCTGTGACCTTATTATGATTTTAGGCAGCCTCTCTGCTAAAGGGTGGGGTTGTGTTCCTGTCCTGCTAGTTGTTTGGCATAGGGTGTCCAGCACTGTAGCTTACTGGTCGTTGAGTGGAGGTAGGTCTTAGCATTGAGATGGAGATCTCTGGGAGATCTTTTGCTGTTTGATATTACTTGGAGCCGGGATGTCTCTGGTGGACTAATGTCCTGAACTTGGCTCTCCCACCTCAGAGGCACAGCCCTGTTGCCTGGCTGGAGCCCCAAGAGCCTGTCAGCCACACAGCTCAGAAGAAAAGGGAGAAAAAAAGAAAGAAAGCAAGAAAAAAATAAAATAAATTAAAGTTATTAAAATAAAAAATAAAAAGTTATTAAAAATAAAAAAATTAAAAAGTAATTAGAAAAGAAAGAAAGAGAGAGCAACTAAACGAAATAACAAATCCACCAATGATAACAAGTGCTAAAAACTATACCAAAAAAACCAAAAAACAAAAAAAAGATGGACAGACAGTACCCTAGGACAAATGGTGGAAGCAAAGTTATACAGACAAAATCACACAAAGAAGCATACACATACACACTGACAAAAAAAGAAAAAGGAAAAAAAAAATCTATATATTAAAAAAAAAAGGAAGAGAGCAACCAAATCAATAAACAAATCTACCAATGATAATAAACTCTAAATAGTAAACTAAGATAAACATAAAACCAGAAACAAATTAGATGCAGAAAGGAAACCCCAAGTCCACAGTTGCTCCCAAAGTCCACTGCCTCAATTTTGGGCTAATTCATTGTCTACTTAGGTATTCCAGAGATGCAGGGTACATCAAGCTGATTTTGGAGATTTAATCTGCTGCTCCTGAGGCTGCTGGGAGATATTTCCCTTTATCTTCTTTGTTCGCTTAGCTCCTGGGGTTCAGCTTTGGATTTGGCCGTGCCTCTGTGTCTACGTTGCCTGAGGGCATCTGTTCTTCGCTCAGACAGGATGAGGTTAAAAGAGCAGCTGATTAGGGGGCTCTGGCTCAGTCAGGCCGGGGAAGGGAGGGATACAGAATGCGGGAAGAGCCTGCGGCAGCAGAGGCCGGTGTGATGTTGCACCAGCCTGAGGTGCACCATGTGTTCTCCAGGGGAAGTTGCCCCTGGATCACAGGACCCTGGCAGTGGTGGGCTGCACAGGCTCCTGGGAGGGGAGGTGTGGATAGTGACCTGTGCTTGCACACAGGCTTCTTGGTGGCTGCAACAGCAGCCTTAGCGTCTCATGCCCGTCTCTGGGGTCCGCGCTAATAGCCTCGGCTCGCGCCCGTCTCTGATTTTGTCTGTATAACTTTGCTTTTACCATTTGTCCTAGGAGCTCGTTTAGGTGGTACTCTGAATCCCCTCTCCTCGTGCACCCCAAAACAGCGGTCTCTTGCCTCTTAGGCAGTTCCAGACTTTTTCCTGGACTCCCTCCCAGCTAGGTGTTGTGCACTAGCCCCCTTCAGGCTGTGTTCACGCAGCCAACCCCAGTCCTCTCCCTGGGATCTGACCTCCAAAGCCCGAGCCTCAGCTCCCAGCCCCCACCCGCCCCGGCGGGTGAGCAGACAAGCCTCTCGGGCTGGTGAGTGCTGGTTGGCACCGGTCCTCGGTGCGGGAATCTCTCCGCTTTGCCCTCCGCACCCCTGTGGCTGCGCTCTCCTCCGTGGCTCCGAAGCTTCCCCCCTCTGCCACCCGCAGTCTCCGCCCATGAAGGGGCTTCCTAGTGTGTGGAAACCTTTCCTCCTTCACAGCTCCCTCCCACTGGTGCAGGTCCCATCCCTATTCTTTTGTCTCTGTTTTTTCTTTTTACTTTTGCCCTACCCAGGTACGCGGGGAGTTTCTTGCCTTTTGGGAAGTCTGAGGTCTTCTGCCAGCGTTCAGTAGGTGTTCTGTAGGAGTTGTTCCACATGTAGGTGTATTTCTGATGTATTTGTGGAGAGGAAGGTGATCTCCACCTCTCACTCCTCCGCCATCTTGATGGTCTCTGTAATCTTGCATTTTAAACAATGTTTAGTAAGAAAAAATTATCCCATATGGATTTGTTGTTTTGATTATATGCAGATCTGAAAGAGAATTTTTTTCCCTCCTACTTATTGCAGAAGACTATAAAATCTGAAAAATAGGTCTAGTGTGTTGGTCAAATAGGGTGTCTCCTGGGGTTGAAAAGTATATTCCACTGGGGCTTGTGGGTTCTGGGCTTCAGCCATTTGTGCCCTTGTATAGAGTTTATCCAAAACATAGAGATATAGTGGAGCAACTTTCTTCCAAACATTAATTACTGGGCTCAAACAGAAAAATTGAGCTGAGTGAGTTTATTCAGAATTAATAGGCCTTCAGAATGTTAAAGAAATATAAACAAAGAACAATAATTAATTAACAAAGATAGTGGTCAGTAATATAGCCTCTGCATAGAATTTCCTCACTACCAGCAAGTATTTTTAGTGTTGTTAGGTTTCAGGCAAGGCTCCAGTTGTGTATGTTACGGTCACACAAAATGACCTGTTCTTTTATGCTTCTGTCCTTTGCACATTTTTTTTTCTTTGCCTGGAGTGTTCTTTCTTTTCTGGACCACCTGCGATATTTGGGCTACCTGATGATTTCCTTAAAGATGCCATCCAGACGTCATCTCCTGACAATAAGAAGCTTTTACTGACCAGTGTAGGCCAGTTTATTGAATAGATCACCTTCCTCTGTAGTCTTGTGGAGGCAAGAAAAATATATTGAATCACACTGGGATCATTACTCCAGGAAGTAAGTCTTACTTACTTCCTACCCCAGCATATGGCACTGTGCCCAGCACATAGTAGGTCCTAAATAAATATTTATTGAATAAATGTGAGAAAGGCCAGCAACTTTAAGAATGAATAAACAAAAATCGTTCATGCTAATACTGATAGACGCTTAGTTACTTGTTGATGTCACTTAGAAAGGGAATTCTGTCAAATAACAGTCTAAAAACATGTAAAAAGAGGTAGTTATTCACAAATATTAGATGTTCTATCTAAAACATACTTAGATATTAATATCTATTTCACATTACAGATTCTTTAACACAGAAACCCTATGTATAGGAATTTATCCTAAGGAAATTAAGGATGTGCACAAAGATCTAACTACAAAAGTGCTCATTTTATTCTGTTTATAATAACAGAAGTTTGTAGATGAGCTAGATGACCTACAATTGTGAATTAGTTAAATAAATTGTGATATAAAATTAAAAGCTATGATGGAAAATGTATTTATTAATTTAGAGAGATATTCATGTTATTTCAAATATAAAAAGCAGGTTACAAAATGGCATGTTCATTAAGTTGGCATTTTATGAAAAAGAAAAATTTAGATGCTTAGAAGGGGAAGTCTGGGAAGAAATATTCACTAAAATATTGATAGAGATTTCTCTGGTTGGTGAAATTCTCGGTCATTTTGACTTTTGTTCTCTTTGCTTATAATTGTTCAACATTCTCACACTAAAATATACTAATTAATCATTTTTTAAATTATAAAAGGAACCATAAATGTTTTTGGAACAAATTATTCCCCTTAAGCCTTCTAGAAGGCCTCATATCTTTCAGTGTTTCCCACATTCTATTCTTGCACAAGTCTTCCTCCTCCTCCAGTGCATTCCTCAGAATATTATAGGGTGGTAAAAAGAGGATGGAATCAAGGAACAGGAGGTATAGGAGACTAATTCACTGTATGCGTATTGCCCAAATTTATCTGCTTAATTTAACCACAAGAAGTCAGTTTTCGGGTTGGCTGGGTTGTTCTCTTGTGTCACTGATAGCAGGACTTGGAGTGGAGAGGAAGATGTGAACCAGGTGCTACAGATGTTGACAAATTAGGGGATGTGCAATGCAATTCTCAGATATGAAGAGAAAAGGGAGAGGGTGGAACAGCAGAAGCTCATGTTCTTTAAAAGAACATGGCTTTTTTCAAGAGAGTGAGGGAGTATGATTCTGGAAGCTGCAATGAGGAATAAAACAGACAATAACCGCATTCATTGATCTTCAGGTACATGAGGTGTGAGAGAATAAATAGGTACCCCTTGAAAGGGTCAGAGAGGATATGGAGTCCTTGGAAAGCTAGGTTTCATTAAGGCAGGGGATGCTGTTGGTGTCAGATTCAACAGTCTTGCACTTCAAACTCAGGGGTATCTGAGTACCTCTGGGTATCTCAGGGGTTGCCCAAGGAGGATAAGACATAGTTCCTGGTTTTAGGTAACTTGCTCCAGTTAGGAAGCCATATGTAACATACACAAAACACCTGGAAAACATTTTGATGCTGAACTGTAGCAATTGGCTGTCAGCCATGGTCCTTAAAAGCAGTCTAGCTTGATCTAAGATTTTGAACTCATCACCCTTTGAACACAATCCCTGCCCTTAAGTCCTTCATCCTCTCTTGGCTGGTATCTGATCCAGCAAGGTCAAGTTCCATGTCATGAAGCAAGAGTAAGACTGCAACTCTGAGTGGAACAAGAATTTAGAAAAGACAGAGTGGCAGGGAAGTGCTGGAATGAGGATGATGCATGAGATTGACTTAGCCAGTTCTTAAAAGGTGAATAACATTGAATTTCTAGGAACTGGGAAGAACATGAACAAAGATCCAACAGTGGGGGTGAGCATAACATGAATATTATGATACTTTTTGTATGATAAAATTGTTTCTATTTTTCCTAGACCATATTTTAAAATTAAGTTTATTTAGTTATAATTTACACACAATGAAATTCAGCCTTTTTAGTGTACAGAGTTTTGTCAATGTATACAGTCATGTAGCCAATATCACAGTCAAGGTACAGAACAGCATTGTCTTGTAGAAATAAAATACAAGCCACGTATGTAACTTTAAATTTCTAGTAGCCACACTAAAAAAGTAAGAAGAAAGGTGAAATTTATTTTAATACATTTAATTTAAATAAATATATAAAAACATATCATTCAATATGTAATCAATATAAAAGTTATTGACATATTTTACATTATCTTTTTCATACAAAGTCTTTGGAATCTGATTTTTTTTTACATTTACAGCACATCTTAATTCAGACTAGTCACATTTCAAGTGCTTAATAGCCATGTGTGTCTAGTGACTACTGTATTCAACAGTGCAGATATAAAATATTCCCTTCATATCAAAAGTTTTCTTGAGCCCCTTTGCAGTCAATCTGTTTTTCCCCAATTCTGATCCCTGGCAACTACTGAACTGTTTCTTGTCCCTTCCTGTATAAGTTAGGGATCTCCAGAGAAACAGAACCAAAAGTATGTACCTGTCTCTCTCTTTCTTTCCCCTCTCTCTATTTAGAGAGATTTAATTGGCTCATGTGATTGTGGGGCTGGCGAGTCTGAAATCTACAGGGCAAACCTATAGTCTGGAGACCCAGAGAAGAGCTGCTGTTGCAGCTTAAATCTAAAGGCAGTCTGGAAGCAGAATTCCTTCTCTCCTTCTTTAGTCTTTTCTTTTAAAGTCTTTAACTGATTGGACAAGGCCCACCAACATTATGGAGGGTAATCTGCTTTACTTAAAGTCTACTGATTTGAATGTTAATCACATCTAAAAAAACCTCACACCACATGATTCAGCAATTCTGCTTCTGAGTATATACACAAATAACTGAAAGCAGAATTTTGAAAAGATACTTGTACACCCATGTTAATAACACCTTTATTCACAATAGCCAAAAGGTGGAAGCAACCCCAGGGTCCAATGACAGATGAATGGATAAACAAAATGTGGTATATACATACAATGGAATATTATTCAGCCTTAAAAAGGATTCTGACACATGCTACAACATGGATGAATCCTGATGATGTTATGCTAAGTGAAATAAGTCAGTCACAAAGAGATAAATACTATATGATTCCACTTATTTGAGGTACAAAGGGTGGTCAAATTCATAGAGAGCAGAAAGTAGAAATGTGGTTCCCAGGGGCTGGGGAGAGGGTGGAATGGAGAGTTATTGTTTAATAGGTATAGGGTTTCAGTTTTTCAAGGTGAAAAGAATTCTGGAGTTGGTTGCACAGCAATGTGAATGTTGATAACACTACTAAACCGTGCACTTAAAAATGCTTAAAATGGTAAATTTTATGTTATGTGTATTTTATTACAACTTAAAAAAAAATACCTTCACAGCAACATCTAGAGTGATGTTTACCAAAAACATGGTACCACGGCCTAGCCAAGCTGATACATATAGTTTTTCCTTTTCTAGAATATCAGATAAATGGAATCATATAGTATGTAGCCTTCTGTGGCTGGCTTCTTTCACTTAGCATAATGCTTTTGAGATTTATCCATGTTGTTGGATGTATCAGGAGTTTATTCCTTTCTATTACTGAGTAGTATTCCATTGTATTAATAAATACTGTAATTTTCTTAACCATACACCAGTTGATGGACATTTGGATTATTTCCAGGTTTTTGCTATTATCATTAAGGCTGCTATAAACATTCACTTACAGGTCTTTGTTCCTAGTTCATTTTGAGAAAACATTTAAACCATTGCATCATGCAGAATGCTCATGGCACAAGTTACAGAAAATTGCCTCAAATCAACTTAAAATATAGAAATCAAAAAAAGAAATATAGAAATCTTTCCCTTCGTGACAACATGGATGGACCTAGAGGGCATTATGCTAAGTGAAATAAGTTAGACAGAGAAAGACACATACTGTGTGATTTCACTTACATGTGGAATCTAAAAAAGAAAACAAATGAACAAACGTAACAAAACAAAAAGAATCATAGATACTGAAAACAAACAAGTGGTTGTCAGAGGGGTGGGGGATGGGTAAACTAGATGAAAGGGACTGAGGTACAAACTTTCAGTTATAAAATAAGTCATAGGAATGTGATTGATGTATAGCATAAGGAATATAGTCATAACATTATAACTTTGTATGGTGACAGATGGCAGCTAGACTTATAGTGGTGATCATTTCATAATATTTAAAAATATTGAATCACGATGTTGTGCACCTGAAACTACTATAATATTGTCAGTCAACTGTACTTCAATAAAAAAATTTATATAGAGAGAAATTTATGATCTTATTAACAAAAGTCCAAAAGAAGAATGGCTCTTAGGGTGGTTAATTCAGCCAATAAACAACATTATCAAAGACCCAGGCTTTCCCTGGGTCTTTCCCAGCCTTCTCTTTCCAAGCCTCTATTCTTCTGTGTATTGGTTTTGTCCTCAAGCTAGCCTCACTCCTGGTCACAAGATAGTTGTGACAGCACCAACCATTATACCCAGATAGAACAATGTTTGTAGGTAGTAGATGGAGCTGTCTTTTCCTCATGTTTTTTTCTGAAGATCAAAGAGTCTTGCCCAGAAGTCCCTCAATAGACTTTGCCTTAGTTTTCATTGGTTAGAATTTCATCAAATGCCCAGAATTGCATCAAATGACTAAAGCAACTAATGGCAAGGACAGTAGGACTCCCTTAGTTAGCTTAGAGCATTCGGAATTCAGTCCCTGGGGATGAGGCTTGTATCATTTCCCCTCAAGCACATGACTGTGCAGAAAAGAATGGACACCTGAACAAAGCCAGGGTTTGCCAGGAGGGAGAGTAAACGGATGTTGGGGAGACAGGGACCACTGCAGTCCTTAATTCTGTTCCATGCCACTTTCATACTGGTTCTTCTGTTCCTAACTTATGACACACTGTCTGAAATACTTTTGCTTCTGTTATTCTATTTTTACTAAAAGGTTAACAACAACAAAAGAAGCTTCCACCCTTTAGAATAGATAACTGAAAATTGTACTTGTTCCTCCTTCCAGGCTCAGTTCTAAATTATTTCAATCATTTATTCAAGAATAATCTGCTGAACTCCTATTCTGTTGGAAGGCTTTGAAGGGCAAATAAGGAAGAATAAAATTAAGATTCCTGCTCTTATCGCTTTACAATCTAGTTTAGAAGACAAATTAAAAGTGATAAGTTAAATAACTGCAGAAGTTACAAACAGTGGTTCTACATAACTGTGCAGAGCTGGCACAGGCAAGATGATGATTAATGGTTAAATGACAGTAAGTACCATGGCAGTTCAGGGGAGGACAAGATACCTGCAGGCTGGAATGGGCTGAGGAAGCTTTCCAGAAGAGGAGGGATTATAGATGGGTCTTGGCAGATAGGGTTTGCAGAGGCAGACGGGATCGAGGGAGGGCCCTCAGCTGCAGCATCAGGAACTATTTGAACAGAATGGCAGAACAGTGTGATATTTCTTTGTATTCAGGATGTAGAGCAGACTGTCCAAACTGATTTTTTCCACTCGTTCATTAGATAAATATTTTTTGTGTGCCTTTTATGTCCCAGGCTCTGTTTTCAGCAGAGGGGATACTGCAGCAAACCAAACAGACAAAAATTCCTGTCCTCATAGATGCTGTGTTCAAGTGGAGGAAGATAGCCATATAATAAGAAAAATATATCTTGTGTCGAATATAATAGAGGAAAATCAGGAAAGGGGGGCAGTATGATGAGGGAGGATATTGTGATTTTAGGCATGAGTCTAGATCTAGAGGCCTGAAATGCCTTCTGTGACATGTGTGCATAGGGATACATGGCAAGGAGATTGGCCTCAAAGGATTCAAGGCAGATGATGGTGGGAAGACTGTGAATGTGGCAGGGGAGGAAAGGGTGGAGGTCTTGCCAGGAACACGCAGGAATCAAGGCGCCCCTCTTTATTCCTGCCAATGGCAAGAGGGAGGATGGGCAAGGCTTAGCTACCCAGAGCTCATGGAACTCTTGGCTTCTTCTTTACGTCTGCCATGGGGAGATAGCTTTATTCTTTACAAATAGTAGGAGTTAAGGTTGGAAAAATAGGTTGGAGCCATGTTGTGGAAGGCCTGAAAAACCAGGGTAGGGAGATTAGATATGGTCTTAGTGAGCTAGGAGAGGGTTAAAATGTTGTTTGCTCGGATGCTTGTCAGTGTGATAAAAGCGATGTATGGGCCCTCTCAAGTATCCTCTAAGTCAAGTATCTCTTATTTTGAAGCTCCCGGTATGCTGCAGAACAGAAGAAAATCCAAAATAGTTTTGCAAAAATTGTTGTCTGTTTAAAGTATTTAAATTTAATAAATTAATGTTTTATCAGACAATAACACAGTGCTTCTTATAAGATATTACAAGATTTACTAAAAAATAGTTCAGTTCCAAGTGCACTAGTAGGTCTGGTCTTGGCACTGTTATTTAAATTTCTATGACAAGTGCCCTCTCTCAATCCTGACAGTGTGTCTCTTGCATCTGTGTGTGTGTAACCTCATTCGGGCATCATAACCCTCTACTTTGAACTGACCTTCAACTTTTGCTGATTTCTCATTTGCTCATTGTTGGGCCTTTTTTATCATTCTCTGTCCTCTGCTGTCAGTGTCCTTTGGACATTTATTTGTTTAATGACTTTTGACCAACCCTGTTACTGTTGTGACCCTCATGTTTTGTTTGTATCCTGGTTTCCTGGTTCTGGCTCCTTGCCTGGATCCCTCGACCTGCTGCCATCCACAGCCTGGCATGACAGATGGCCGTAGGCTCTGTGGCACTCCATCAGTGCCTTGGCACTGCAGTCATTTAAGACGCGTGACAGGCAGCAGAGAGGAAAATGTGAATAGGTAGTAGGATGCTTTTCATAGCTACTGAATGGTGCCAATTCTTGGCTGGACCGCTTGTTGTATGCCTAAATGAATCACTGCAAATGAGACCTTGTGTAAACAGACTCTCCCTGTGGGTCATATTGCATATTGTTTTGGTTCAGTGCACGCTTGTTAGAGGTCAGTCCTACATAAAGCTGTGCTGGGTACTGAGGGGGGATACAAAGATGACATGACTGTTACTGCCCTCGAGGAGCTTACAGTCCAAGGAGAGAGATACCCATGTGAACAGAAATTTATAATATAAATTAAGATGGGAAAGTCTTATGGCAGAGATCCAAACCTAGCTGCAGGAAGCACACAAAGCCATGACTGACCTGGTGAAGGATTGCTTTGTTGATGGACTTAGGTTGTAGTTCTAATTGTGATATGTGTGCTTCTGGGTCTTGAGAACAACACACACAGCAATCAGTTCTACTGTTTTGAATAATTTATCAGATTCGTGATTTCAGGAGAGAAAGGAGCGTTTATATACAATCGCCACAATAAGGAATTCATCTATTCCATAGATGAGATTCAAAAGTGGGTCCTATTTATAGAAGAGGAAGTGACAATGAAAAAAAGGGCAAAGAAAAAATGGCTCATTATGGTAAAACAAAGCTATATATTAATCAATAAATTGTAATGTTCAAGATCAAACAATATGCAGAATATTTTGATCATTCCATTACCACAGACCCACTATATCAACATCAATAGTCATTTAACCATTTTACAGTACAACTTTTTCATCTGAAAACAAAAATGTTTGTCCTCTGTTTATTGTATATGGTCAAGATTGAGAAAAATCTCTTAAAAATGCTTTGAAGTTGTAGTAAAAGATTTTTCTCCTTGGAGAAATACACCATATCAATTAAATGTTCCAACTAATATTCCTACTATTTATTTAAAAATAACTGTATTACATGAAATGAACCACTTTACCTTTTTTGATAAAAACAAACAAAAATGACAGTTTTAATTTCACAGGAAAATGTACAGGAAGTTTCTTTTTTTGGTAAAATATAGGTTTTAAACACCAGCTGGTTTCTATATTCCCTATCAATATTTGCTCAGAGGAATGCTGTACATACATGAATTTGAGCAGATGGGCATATGCATGTATATATAGAAAACATCATTCTAGTTCATATTACGAGCCTCAGTATGTACACAAATTAAGTTGTACAGGACACAGAACATTATTTTTCTCAAACTGTAATTCCTATTTCAACCTCTTATTTTTATGGGATGGTGGGGATTTAATCTTATCAATCTGGGAGGTTCTTCCCATATCCCCCAGTGTCATGAGTAAGGTCTGGGGGATCTCCACTCTGCCAAGATGTGGGAAGGTAGCTTGTCTAGTACTCAATGCTATCTGTCCATCCATAGAGGTATCAGAAAAAAATATCCCTTATTCCTGTCCTGAATTATCCTAAGGAAAAAACCCAGTTTACATTTAAAATTATCCCAATGCATTAAAGAATTGTTTTTACTGCAGTTCATTCTTTTAGCTATCTTATTAAGTATTCATCCAAATGGTCTGTGCATATGCAATATCTCCATGGAACCAAATGAAACAAAATGAAACTAAGGTACATACAATCTGAGTTTCAATTTATCTTTAGATTATACCTGATGGAGACATTTAAAATGCTTTTTGGAAGTAGGTATGGATGTAAATAAATAAAAATAGCCATATGAGGACTTCCCTGGTGGCGCAGTGGTTAAGAATCCGCCTGCCAATGCAGGGGACACGGGTTCAAGCCCTGGTCCGGGAAGATCCCACATGCCGTGGAGCAACTAAGCCCGTGCGCCATAACTACAGAGCCTGTGCTCTAGAGCTGGCAAACCGCAACAACTGAGCTCGCGCCTAGAGCCCATGCTCCGCAACAAGAGAAGCCACTGCAATGCGAAGCCTGTGCATGGCAATGAAGAGTAGACCCCGCTTGCTGCAACTAGAGAAAACCCGCGCGCAGCAGCAAAGACCTAACGCAACCAAAAATAAAAGTAAATAAATAAATTTATAAAAAAAAAAAGGACTAAGTAGGCTTTAAAAAAAAATTAACCATATGATTGATGAATTTGTAAATTTAATTATTTATAATCTTATTTTCTCCAGAAAGGATTTCAGGAAGCTAAAAGAAATGAATGCAGTAATATATCATGATAAAATAAATAGATAAAAATAAATCATACAATAAGTTTATGGAAAATTGCTAGAACTGGGTTGCAAATTTCATTCTGAGTTTTTTACTGGCCCAAGCCAAAAGGAGATCACAGTCTGCTGAAGGATTCATGTGTCATCACAACACTGTTCAGAGGTAGCATAGCTTCCCCAACACTGGGGCCTTAGAGAGGGGTCTCCAGTAGACCTTCATACATGGGACCTCATGATGTGGGCGATGTCCTCAATGCTATCCCTAAAACCAGTCGAATACTATCAAGTACGGTTCATGAAAAGTGATGTCATGAGGTGTCAAAGCAATGTTTCTCAAGTCTGGAGTATTCTCCTGGTATGGCTTCAACCAGGAACCATAGGGAAGTTGGCATTTAGCTCAACCCAACATTTCCATCTGTAATTGAATGAAGGTTGGGATATACATCCAACAAAAGCACACCCAGTCATAATTTTGGTGTTTAGAAGTTCCTCTCCCTCATTAGCTGGAACCCAGTTGTTGACACAATTATTTTAGAGTGAAAAACATTTGCTATGTGACCTAAGAGTTCAGAGCAGAGCAGTTCTGGAGCCCAGGAGAAGCAGAATGAAAAACAAATTTGTTACCTCTGTTCTTTGTGACGTGACTTTCAAACAGTGCTATTATCAGCAGATGCCATCTGGTCGCTGCCTATTTTTACTAGTTATTTTTGCAGCTAAGTATTGAACTCACTTGTTTCTGAATTACTGAAAGGGGGCGTATACTGTAAACATGTAAAAGCCACATATTTTCAAAGAAATAAATTTAGAAATATTTATTATTATTATTATTTGCTTCCTATAAATTTTAGTGGCTCAAGACAAAGGTCCAGGTGCTCTAATTCACTGTAGTCACATTAGAGCAGAAAGTTCATTAGGGCTTTGGGAATGTCTCCCATTTCAGATCCAATCTCTTGTGTCCCAGACACACTGTACCTCAGGAACAGGAGAAATAAAGTCTTTGCTGCCATACTGACCCTTATGAATTGCAAAAGTTTATTCACTTGTCTGACTCTGCATTATTTTGGAAGCTCCCCAAGAGCAAAAAGTATTTACTTGACTTAGATTTTTTTTTAAATGTAACTTTAAAATATTTTAAAGGTTTTTGTAAACACAAGAAAATGCAGAGAATAATTCTTTACCATACATCCACTAACCAACATTAACAAAGGGTGACATTCTGTCATATTTTCTTACAGTCTTTTTGTTGGCATGGCAAAGTGTTAAGGTATAATTTGTATACAGTAAGATGCATACCTCTTAAGTGTGAGAAATTTTGACAATTGTATACGCCCATTTTACAACCACCCAAAACAAGATATACCTCTCAAGAGTCTAAAAAGTCTAAAAAGTTCCCTCAAGCCATTTTCCTGTCCATCTCTCACGGCTCAAGGGGCAATCTTTCTGATCTTCTTTCTGATTTTCTATCACCACAGATCAGTTTTGCTTGTTTTCGGACTTCACATAAATTAAATCACACAGTATACATTCCTTTGTGTCTGGCTTCCTTCACTCAGGAAGATGTTTTGTAAATTCATCTGTGTTGATACCTATTACAGTAATTCGTTCCTTCTCATTGACAAATACTATTTCATTGCATTTGTTCATTCTCCCTGTTGATGTGTGACATTTAGATTGTTTCCAGTCAAGGCTGTTGTGAAGATTCTGTACAAATCTTCTTATGGACATATGTTTTCATCTTTCTTTTTGGAGGGGGTAATTATTTAGGAGTGGGATTGCTGAGTCAGAGGGTAGGTGTATGTTTAACTTGACAGGAAAATGCCAAATTGCTTTCCAAAGTGGCTGTAGCATTTTACACTCCCACCACCAATGTGCAGGAGTTGATTCACAGCCTCCTCAACATTAGGTATTGTCAGTCTTTTCAATTTTAGCCATTCTAGTGGTTTTATTTTGCATTTTCCTGATGACTAAAGATGTTGAATACTTTTTCCTGTACTTATTGAATGCATGTATATCTTCTCTTGCCTGTTCAAGTCCTTTGTTTCTTTCTGGTTTTTTTTCCCCCTTCTGTTTGTTTATTTTTGTTTGGTGATTGTGTTTTTACCGGAGTTGCAGGAGTTCTTTATATTCTGGGCACAAATCCTCTGTCAGATATATATTGGAAATACGTTTTCCCAGTCTGCGACTTCCCTTTTCATTTTTTGCCTATCTTGATTTGTAACGATACTCTTTGATGTTTTCATTTAGAAACTTTTAGTTTTTGCTTTTAGGTCTATAATTCACCTTGAATTAGTTTTTGTGTATGGTTTCAGAGAGGAAGTCAGGGTTCCTTTCTTTCTCTCTCTCTCACTCTCTCTCTCATATGAGTATCTAGTTACCACAGAACCACTTATTGAGAAGAATTTTTTATTCCATTAAGTTGTCTTCGTTCCTTTGTTGAAAATCAATCAACTGTTTAAGCATGTTCTGTTTCTGAATTCTCTGTTCTGTTACATTGATCTACTTGTCTGTCCTTATGCCAATACCACCTTGTCTTGATTACTGTAGCTTTTGATTGTCTTGAGGTTACCTAGTCTAAGTCCTCCAGCTTTATTTTTCTTTTTCAAGATTGTTTTGGCTACTGAGAAACATTGTATTTCCAAGTAAATTTTAGAATTTGCTTGTAAAGTTCTGTAAGATAGTCTTTCAAATCTGTGAGTTAATTTAGGGAGAAATGACATTTTAACAATAATGATTCTTCTAATCTAGTATCACAGTATATCTCTTCATTTATTTAGATCTTTAAACATTTTTCTCAGCAATTTTTTTCATTGTTGTCAGTATACAGGTTGTTTCTGATAGTATTGTAAATGGAATTGTTACTTAAATTTCTCTGACCAATTGTTTGCTGCCAATGTATAGAAATACCACTGAATTTTTCACATTGACCTTGTATCTTATGACTTTCCTAAATTCACTTACTTGTTCTAGTTGCTTTGTACATTCATTAGGATTTTCTGTAAGACAGTCTTTTTATCTGCCAGTGACAGTTTACAGAACCCCTTTCAATCTTTATGCCTTTTGTTTCTTTTATTTGCTGTACTGCACGAAGGGTAATATTTTGTTATATGTTCTTCAGGTCTTTTTTTTCTGTTCTCTTTTTACTCAGCCCCTCCTTTCGCCTTTCTTGTTCCCATATCCATGTTACCTTATCCAAGTTCTTGTTATAGTTCTAAAACTTTCTTCATTTTTAAAATGTCCACATCCCCATTTCTTTTTGTAGATTGGTCAGATTCTCATTTACAATCAATTAGCATTTTCAAGTATTCATGTTGATGAAGCTCAATGAGGTGCCCTTTCTTCTATGACTAATAGGAGAAATTAAAGTACACATTTTTTGGAAGGGCTATATCTCATAGTCAGGAAATAACAAAATTCTAATTAGGTAGTGAATTCTTAATACAGGGAATTTAGTGAAAAATTACCTGAATAAGTGAATTGCAAGTAAATTCAGAGTGACTATTTATTACTCCGAAGTGCCAGGCTATTTCTAAGGGCACCTTGACATTGCCTAATTGTGGAGATTTAAAAGTCCTGTAAATTACAAGTCATTGAGATAATAGTTTTATTTGGTTCATTTAGAACCATAAATCGATACAAAAATTTTGTTCATTGCAGATGCTCCCTTATATCACAATCATAAGGAAAACCTCTCCATTCCCACTAAAAAGTACAAAATATAATCTTTGCATGCAACTTGTAATCATAATTTTACATGAAAAAATTTATAATTGATTTGATCAATCAATTCATGTATAAGTGATATTTTCTCCAAATTAATTTAGATTTGTTATAGAAATAAGTTCATCAAATGATAAATTGCTTTACCAATATACCATTCATGAAACAGATAGAAATCTCTTTGATGAGAAGGAAATACTGATAAAATGCTGAAAGTTACTTAATTTTATGAATCTATATGTCTATCTAGTTACCTATCACAGTTCATATTTAAAATCAAATTAATTAAAGCTGGCATAAATATACCAAGACTCAACCTTTTGATACAATTAATTTTATTTCTTAAAAAGAAATGGGTTCCAATGAAAAATTCATGACAAGGGAAAAATACATTCTACATCTTAATATCTAGTATTAATGTTCAATTTTTAATGTATATTGATGATCCTAACTGTGTGAGGATCTGTAGCATCTGTGTATAAAACACATAACCTCTAGGACAAAGGTTTTTAACATTGATGTTACATTGGAATCATTGTGGTACTTCTAAATATCTTGATGTCCTTCCCTTCCCTGTGAGACTCATGCCACTTGTCGATAGCAGCCTTTTCCCATCCTTGTCATTGTCACCCACTGTATTAGTGTGCTATTGCTGCATAACAAATAACCACCAACTTGGTGCTTAAAATAACACCCATTCATTAACTCA
The DNA here is from genome assembly GCF_028564815.1 of Eubalaena glacialis. Taxonomy (NCBI): domain Eukaryota; kingdom Metazoa; phylum Chordata; class Mammalia; order Artiodactyla; family Balaenidae; genus Eubalaena; species Eubalaena glacialis. Next base: position 42,285,302 of record NC_083727.1, on the reverse strand, counting down.
CAGTTCTGTAGATCACAGTCTGGGTAAACTTGATTGGGTACTCTGCACAGGGTATCACAAGGCCAGAATCCAAGTGTTGACTGAGCTGGGTTCTTTTCAGGAGGCTCTGGGGAAACTGTATTCTTCCAAGCTCATTCTTATTGTTAGTAGAATTCAGTTTTTTGTGGTTGTAAGACTGAGGCTATTTCCTTGCTGGCTGTTGGAAGGGGGTCGATCTCATCTCCTAGAAGCTGCTTTTAGGTCCTTTCATGTCATTCCCTCCTTCTTCAAGCCAGCAACAGAGAACTTCTCACGTACTGTATCCCCCTTGTACTTCTACTCTATGACTTCCTCTTCTGCAGCTAGCTGGAGAAAGCTCTTTGCTTTTAAAGAGCTCATGTGATTAGGTTTGGCCTATCTGGATAACCTTCCTATTTTAAGGTCAATTGGTTAGTGCACTTAAATACATCTTCAAATCTCTTATGCTATATAATGTAACACAATTATTGGAATAACACCAGGGATTGGAGATCATGAGGCTATCTGAGAATTCTGCTTACCCCACCCACCAATCTCCAGGCCATGTTTCTCTACCCACTGACCACTTGAGCATCAGAATCATTATCTTCCTCCCTGTCATGTCCCTAGTGTCACATAGGGGCTTAGTATTTGTGTAGAGACCTCTGTCACACATTTACCTTCAAATTCCTTGACTCTGCTCAAATGATACTCAGCTTCAGACCTTATTATTATCATTCAGAAATACTATACATATGAAGTCTGAGACCTGTTTGCCACCTTGGGCAACAACGTTCTCTTAATGTTTTTGTTATAACCCATGTTGACTTCACTAGGAGACATAGTGTAAGGGAAAGGGGAGGAAGCTAGCAATGGGCAGAGCCAGGGGTGTAAGGACTGACTTTGCAGGAGGGTTGGAGGGCTTAGGTCAATAGGTCATTCACAGTGTTCAAGGAGGCAAGGCCTGGTGCTGATACCTAAGAATTCCTACTCATGGTTGAGGCTGGAGTTTTGGCTTCCATGATACTGGAATCAGTGAGGTGGCTGTGTTTTGGCACCAAGGGTCAGTCTGGATTGAGGCTGGATCCCAAGCCAGCAGGTGACAGCAATTATGTTGGGTGACAGAGGGCTGCCAGGAATTAGGTATGTTGTTAGTGCTACAGGCAGTCATTTGGCATCAAGGAAGAACTCCAATTCCATTGGAAACCTGCTAGGAATCAGGAATTTGAGCACAGAACAAGGCAATTGTAGAGGGAGTTGGGAGAAGGCTGTGACTGAGGTGAATATAGAGGCTAAACTTTAGGTAGCAAGATTATTTTAGATCCCAGGTGCTGGACAGATGATACTTTTAATAATCTTTTGGGCTTGTAGGCTGGACCCAGGGACTGCATCAGGCTAGGTGTAGTATAGTCTAAACTTCTGATTCACACAGCTGGATGGGGCTAGGAAAGGCAGGACCAACACCTTCTGGCTTTGTCAGTCTCACTGAGCTTCTCACTCTGTAGTCTCCTGCCCAGTCCTTTCCCCATGTGGGAGCTGGGAGAAGAGTCTCCTCTTCTAGTAGGTCCCACAGGGATTCAGTGGGGTAAGGTCTTGGGAGCCTCTATCCTCATGTCACAAGTAGGAGGTCAGTGAGCGGTGACAAGTCAGGTCCTGGATGAATAGTGCTGAAGTCAAAGCACAGAGAGTAAATCCAAACCTAGGTGCCTATCAAGGGGAGCCATCAGAGCAACAGTAGCAGGGGCACAGGGTGAAAGAAAGGGTTTTAAGACCCAGGAAAGTTAGGGCAGCAGGGACATGGGAGGCAGGCTGGGTGAAATGCAGACCTGCAGTTCAGTTCCTTCTTTTCTCCCTCCCTCCCTCCCTTTCTTCTTCTCTTTTTAATATTCTCAGCACATTTTAACAGGAGCTAGCCAGAGTGGGTAGGCAAATCGTTCCATTTTACTCTAGTCTAAAGCACCCTGTATATGTATGTGTAACTTTTACAGCACTATGTATTCTCTAGTGCTTAGAACAGTTTTGGGGGGTGGTATTTAATGGTAAGGTTAATTTAAATTAAAAAAAAATAGTGAAAGGGAGAAAAAAAGATCTTGTTCACAACTAAGGCAGAAACATTAGCCTAGCCTTGTGTGGCTAGGATTTTACCAGCATCTTATTGAAAAATGATTGGCAGCTAAACAGTAGGCCCAAAGTGTAACTACTGTGGGTGTTACTTGTATTGTGCTGTGTGAAGTTATAGTGAAGTTATCCATTGTAAATGTATAGGTTTATTGCGTTACAAGGGTGAAATTCCTTTCAGCCCATCCTGTTCTTGGGCTTACAGAGCTTCAAAGTAAAGGCCCTTCAGTGTTGTTACAGAGAAGTGCTTCAACAGCATGCACTCCATTGATTGTTTTAGTGGCTCTGCTGATGTCCAGACCATTAAGGATGAGACTTCTTTAGGGATGAGACTCCGGGGGTGCCCATGAAGGGTCACAAGAGTGCCCTATGCCCTTCGGAACACAACGAAGTACTGTTGCATCACGGTAATGTCCTGTCACGCCATGTCCCATGGGACACATGATGTTCCACTAAGGGTATTAGAGGGTTTATAGAACTGCCTAAATTGGGCTGGTCAATAAATATCTATTGAGACCTTTACTGTTTTCTCTGAGCAAGAATATTGGAAGATGAAGAGACCAATGTGTGGCTTGGGGCCTACAGCATCAGTGTCCTGATCCTGCCAAAAGCTTGCTTCAATGATTGCTTCCTCTCTCGCTTGGCCCCAGCAGGTGGGCTAGTGTGAGCGCAGGTCTCCTTCCTGCCTGGTGCTCAGCAGCACTGTCAGAAACGTGTGTATCATCAATCCCCGATCATTCCTGAGATACTGATGCATTCCCGCAAAAAACCTGATTTACAGGGTGTGACTACAGATTAAAAAGATGGATTTTGTTCTGGCTTGTTGAAATCATTCTTTAGAGACAATATTTGAAACAAAAGTTGTTAGATGGTCTGTGGTCTACTTACTCTCAGATATTAATCTCTGCCTACAGTGCCAGGATGCTCTTTTCCTCATGAAAAGAATTTCATTCTTGTGAATTTAGTCCATTCATGTGGAGTCGACCTTGTAGGACTGTTATTGCCTTCTGTTTTTTGAGGGAATAGAATAAAAAAGAAAAGGCACTGGCAACCGATTGTGTGGCCCGGTTCATAGAACAGGAGACAAATGATCTTTTCTTATTCTTTAAAAATATACAAAGCTCTACTAAAATAGAACTTCATATTATAGGTTGCAGTTATTAACTTAGGAGGTGATGGGGTTTCTAATTTCCCATGATAAAAGCTTCCTCTATTGACACCACCTACTGCATAATGTCTTGGCATGATGTGCAGAATTTTCTTTGTTTTGTAGTTAGTGAATGGCAGATTTTCCCTCATGCATTCCAATTTTTAGGCAGAGATAACTCTACAAGTTCTAAGAATGCGAGCCTGTGTTCTCCTTAGAAATAGTGAGCAAGGCAGTAAAACAGATACTATTTTTAGATTGCTTGTTAATCTCCTGTTTTACTATATGCCATACACATATCATTCTGAAAGCCATCCTAAAACATGAACATGAATAAATACTGTAATTCTTTACCACCAACCTTAATATTTCTAGAAAAATGTATGGTAAAAAAAAAAAAGAAAAAGAGGTTTAGCCAAAAGTTCTTTTGCCTTTCTTCTTAATCTTCTTGGCTCCTCACCCAACTTTTTCAAATCTATAATGTCATCTAAAGCCTGTTGCCTGTGGAAGCAGGAAGATGAAGAAATGGATATGACTGGGAAGTCTCATGTTTTTGGAGGTTCCTAAAGCTTCCTGGACTCGGGGAGGTAAGAGGGCTGAAGACAGAAAGTGTGTCTCTAATACAGGACTTGATTTGAATTATGGATGTGGGACAAAGGGACTTGTTAAATCCTTCCCTGGAATTTTGGTCTCTCCTCTGTACTACTTAGAGACTGTTTATTGACCTGTAGGACCTAGGGATAGTGGCAAATTATTTCCAAAAAAGTGCTCCAGATTCCCACTTTGGTTTGTGATTAGAGGGTGAATTGAGGAGCTATTAGATTTCCGTAACAATTTGAGTGTTTTAAGTAGTGAAGGAAGTGCTTTTTAGTTTTTAAAACGTTCAGATTTATATTGTACATTAGGTTAGACTCAGGGAAATATTTAGTGTGCTAAAAAGTAGTTCTGAATGCTTTTTGTGTAGAACATTAAATTCATGAAATCCAGAAATCATAGAATAATAAACCCCTATTTTCACTTTTAAAATACAGGAGGCATATTTCACTGTGCTTGTTATACAGAGTAAATGCAAGAACACACTGAGAATAATATGAAGTCTTGTGTTTCTGACAGGCTACTGTTTAGAATGCTGATTGTCATTCACATTTTATGTGTGTGAAACAATGTGAGTTTTATAAAATTACTAAGTTTATGAGAGGATTAAGCAGGTTTTACTTTTATAGTAATAATGTGTTCAAATGCATTCGCATCAAATGGGAGATTTGTAATTGAAATTTAAATCCCAGCATAAATACAGCACTTAGAAAACTATTTTATAGGCCTGTCTTTTATAAGGATCCTGCAAAGAAGGTTACACAGCTGGAGATTGTTCAGAGACAATTAAGACTTATTGGCTTTTCAGCTGGTGATAAAAGCAGGGCTCTGAGACTCTTGGCATCTTGAAATTGTTACCCAGGTGAATTTCCTTTACAACACCAAGCTCTTTAGTATTCTTAAAAAAAATTATTTAGCATCTGAGACTTAAGGGGATGATCTATTGGAGTTTAAGCCCACGATGAATGTAAAGTATACATTTGTCTTTAACATGATTCATACACGGTGAGCCTGAGACCCTAGCCATCTTTTCAAGACTATTACTTCTTTTTCTGAGGAAAATATTGAAGTATGCTGTTAGTTTTTAGCATTCTCTGCCTCCTATTTCTAGTCCCTCCGAAATGGTACCCCATTCCCTTTAGATTTTAACCTTTACCTCCCTCCCTTATCTACTCCAGACTAGGAAAGAGGCTACCTGATAAACCCACTCTGATAAAGTGATGTAGTTTGGTACCCAAAATACTGCTAATAGGGTCAAGGTTTTTATGGATGACTTTTATTAATGAGGAACTTTCAGAATCCACTGGTAAAATATTTTTCACTGAAGGGACCTTTCTGGTAGCTTGCAAATCAGATCACAGAGGGGATACTTACTTTACGAATAAATTGGTTTGTATTTTCACAAAACCCTGAAGGATATAATTTTTTACAGTTAAACACCTTAAGTTGGTGACTGGCTTGATTCACCTTTCAGCCAAACCATAAGTGGCCACAAGACTGTGGTGTGGATAATCTGAAGTGATCAATGTTTTGAGTTCCTTTATTAGTGTAACTAGTAGGAAATTTGACTTGACTTATTTTTATTAGTGTGAGTTTGGATATTATACAGGTAAGAATGTACCTATGTTACAGAAGTTTGATTTCCGACCTGAGATTTTTTGATTTAAATCTCTCTATATTTTAATGTGACAGAATTTATTTCTTGATACATAAAGGCAGGCTGAATACTAAATTAATTTAATTTGTCCTATTACACTAGTACTATGTGGCTATTAACTTTTGGGCAAACATATTGATCTTGCCTTTGATTTGCTGTTTCACACAGGGATGAGAGCTGGTGTCACAAATGCTTCCATCTTTGTACTTTGTTTCTGCTTGACAGGGTTTTGTTCTCTTTGACAGACATTCAGTGATAAAAAGTCATGTAATTATTAATTTCCTATTTGACATTGTGAACATTTCTATGCTAAGTTGGTAGGTAAAAATGTCACAATCCGTTTCTATTATATCTACCCACAGAACTTCAAAGGGCTCCTAGCAATTGGTTCTTGAGTCAGAAAGAAGACTGTGACATGCAGATACTGAGTACAATTAACTTTGGTAACAGTATTTGACCTTTCTATAAAACAGTCAATTTTTTCAGATATTTTCCTTCCTGATGGTAGTTTGAAAAAAATTTAACATTCATCTTCTTATTATTGCTTGCGTTAACTGGAAAGAAAGTATTTTAGCAATAGACTTGCTTTGGTCTCTCACATATTGAGCAAATGCTACTCCCTGGGGCTAGAATAACCACCAAGCTGTAGTAGGTACCAACCTGCTTTACTGAAGTGGTATATGGACAGAGGCAATTGCTTCTTATGAAGACACTATACTGATTACTGGGTCTCAGAGAGTTAAGTCTCCTTATATCAGCACGAGGGCGGTGAAGAGCGCTGGGCACAAAGGTGTGGAGAGGGACCGTGGCTTTCAGATTATGATGACCCTTTGAGCCCAACCCAAGAGGAACAACACTTGGCACATTTAAAAAATTTCTAGGGAATTCCCTAGCTGTCCAGTGGTTAGGACTTGGCGCTTTCACTGCCGCGGGCCCGGGTCGGAGAACTAAGATCCTGCAAGCTGCACATTGTGGCAAAAACAAACAAACAAACAATTTCTAATGGGCACATGAAAATTAGAAATGGGAAATTCATTTTAATAATATATTTTATATGACCCAAAATATTATCATTTCAATGTGAGGTGCTGGACACATTTCCAGGGCTCAATAGCCACCTGAGGCCAGTAGTTACCATACTGGCCAGCACAGCTCTGCCCAATCTCTCAATCTTCAAGTTATTTCAGTTCCTGACAGGGCAAAGCCTCCTTTCTAACCCAAATCTTATGTCCATGGAGGAAATATTGAAATATCAGTCAGGCATTACAAATTTTTTGTTTATAATTTAGTGTTCCATGCAGATATTTTTAGTTTTCTCATTTTTTCCCCAAGTCTGTTGCATAGGCTTTAACAAATCAACTAGAGAAGGTGTGGTTTGTTTTTTGTTTTGTTTTGGTTTTTGGCCCTGCCACACGGCATGCCGGATCTTAGTTCCCTGACCAGGGATCGAACCCGCACCCCCTGCATTGGAAGCACAGAGGCTCAACTTAACCACTGGACCGCCAGGGAAGTTCTCATATTTTACCTTTGATGGACAGTTTTAGCTCTTAATTTTTTGTAATATGTATGATCCAAATGGAAAGAAAGTGATTTATCTGAATCAGATTGATGTGGTAGAAAGAATCCTGGGACAAGTGTTCAGACAACTGTGGTTTCAGAGGGTCACTAGCAAATTAGTGACAGGGACAATTCAGGCTAACTTTGCTGAGATTTAATTTCCTTATCCAGAAAGGAGAAATAGTAAAGTCTGTCTGCCATAGTACCATGTGTAGGTAGGCATATAAAAACACTTAAAAGATAAACTGTAAAGAGCTAAGTAATAAAAGGTACTTTTTTGGGGCTAAACTTATTTGAGACAAAAAGTAATTCTTTGGGGAAACTTGACCCGTGGCTCCGTGCTTGATCCCATATCATTCTTTGGTATGAGGGTACTTTCTACCTCTGCTTCCTGGCTCAACTCCTCCTTTAAACTTTTGGATCAATTCCCATTCCCCTTCCAAACACTTAGTTTATTTAAAAAATGTATTGTCTCCTTGGTACAGGTGTTGGGCTAAGTGTTTTGTATACATCATATCATTTAATTCCCAAGACAACTCTACAGGTTTTGCTTCATTTTACGGACGAGGATGATTTACAGAGAGACTAAGTAACTTGCCCAGCACCCCACAGACAGGACACTGCCATTTAAGTTAGGCCATGTGAATTCAGAGTCCAGTTAATTCTGCGCTAGGCAGCACTGCTGCCCATCTCAGTGCTCCTGAATGTACCGTATATAGTTTTTACATTCTGTATATTATGATTTTTTGACATCTTAAAAAAATCTTTCTGGCTGGGGAGAGAGTGCCCCTCTTGGGGCTAGCCAGTTCTTCGAGATAGCAAAGAACTCAGCTGAGAATGCCTTTGATATGCAATGGACCAATCTAGAGCCATACCTCCTCTACCTGGCCCATACACCCAGGAAGCACTATTCTTTTGCCTTAATCATCCCAGGGCCAGACACTAGGAACTAGAGACCACACCTATGGCTTAGAGCCCACTGAAATCATTCAAACCAGCCAAACGTAAGCTGTTCACCCTGGCCTGCCTTGCATCTCCTGCAGAAACACCCATAAAGGCCGTGGCCTAAGCACTCCACTTGTTCCTATCTTCTGCCACCTGACCAAACCTGGTGCTACCCCTGTGACCCTGTGTGACATGTAGTGACCCCCCTCTCTAGGACCTGTGAGTGTAATAAAATTTGTTTTCTTGTGCCTCTCCTGTGTCCCCTCTTGTGGCTGTACTTGACCACAGCAGGCTGGGCATCATAGCATTAAATTGATGATACACTTTGAGTAATATTTTATTTTACCATACTTCAGTAGTTTTCCAACTTGTAGGATAACTAGAGAGGGACAATGGATAAACAAGAATGACCAAAATCCCATAAGAAGGACTGGAGATTTTCACAAGTTTAGTGAAGACAACCCCTTGGGGAAAGAAAGAAAATACTTGTGACGTGAATGGAGAGGGCTTTTCTAAGTTTTTCTTGGGGACTAGTAAACTTACAGTAGTCAAACATCAGTTTTTAGAGCTGCGGTGAAATTGGGTAGGTTCTTGAAATGTCCATGGGAAAAAAATCTCATTTGGAAAAACAGTATGGATGTGGATGATAGATGTGAGTTGAAGATAGAGTTGGGAGGAAAAGTACAAAGCTTCATGTTCTATTTTTGTCTAAATGGTTTCTGTAAAATGAGGAGAATTAACAAATTCACAAGACTTTATTGAGCATGCACTCTTTTTAGGGGACTCATCAGTATACAAATACGACAGAGATCTCACAGGCACATGCCATCTTATTGGGGAGCTAAAACCACACTACATAAAAAGGCAGGTAATGTGAAGAGGACTAAGAGAGGTGGATATGATTACTGATTAAATAGGGGTCGGGCAGTACTTCCTACTATGGCCAGGATAAGCTGAGAGCCCTGGTCTGGGAGTGTGATGGCAGGACCTCCAGTCAGAGCTGGGGCAGATGAGGGCCAGAGAGATGGTGTAGAGTTTGGAAAGTTGACAAGGAAAAGAGAAAGTAGTTCAGATACTTAAGAAGGTATGCAGTTGACTTTTATATGTCATGATTAGAGCGTGGTAGAGCTTTCATAATTAAGATAACTCTCAGATGCCTCCTAAATGTAGCAGAGTGAGACCATTGGCCAGATGACAGGACTCATTTAGATGAAACTTTGATTTATGCTTGTTCAGTAATTTCTCCATAAGAAAGTATATTTTAGTTACGTTCTAGTGTAATTATAAGGAAGATGAAGCTAAATGACCAGGAGGAAGGTCAAGATACATCTCAATTTTTTAAAAATATGCCTTCTGTAGGGTTGAGAAAGGAAGACACAGGTCTCCTGGGGCCATGCTGGGGCAGGGTGAAGTCCCCTGCCTTACTAGTCTTCAAAGCCTCACTGCTTAGTGATTACACTTGCTGACAGGATGTGATCTCCATTGCTGTCCCCACCAGGCACCCTTCCAATCATTGTTTTCTGATTTCTTCCTCATGGATCTGCTAGTTTTAGTGCATATACTTGTTGCAAATTAAAGGCTCAGTAAAATATAAGAAATGATTGAGATTGCAGATTGTAGACAGGCAAACTTTATTTCACAAGCCCAAGGGGATAATTTACTTTTCATCTCCTCCCTCTCTCTTAAAATAGAGAACCTCCAACAAATGGTATATAAAGGAAAACAGAGCAAGCAGAAGAGGGAAACTTTGCAATTTATTAACTCATGCATGAAAGTACAGAAAATAAGCAGGGTTCAACTTATTTGGAAAAATAAGTCTGAACCTCTTGCATTAAAACATGGTGTTGCACTAATGTAATGAGTTTTCAGGCAAATGAGGCATGAAGCGTTGCCAAAATATAAAGTCAGTAAAATATCCAAATTACTTTTTAATGCCATTATATGTTTTATCTTATTGGGAGCTGGTAAAGAATAGATTATTCCTACATCTGCATTACTAGCAAAGTAAGTGAAATTATTTTACAAAGAATTTATTATTCTGATAATCTGTGAATAATGGCAGATCAAAAGCAACTGAAATTCCAAGAAGAGATACATACACATATATCTAATTCATAGGAAAGCATTAATAAAACAGAATACATTTTTACGTCAGTCATTCATTCCCTAGGAATTCAAGATAATGCTGAGGAGATGAAACATGATAGTATATAAGCAGTTTTGAGGATAGCATGAAATAAGCAAGGACTGCGATATATTTCTTTTTAAGAAGAGAGAATTATTTGCCAGACATATTCATAAGATTTATTTAGAAAAGAACAAAGAAAACATTTTTAGAGTTTATCCTAGAATTATTTTATTATATTCTGGATATGGTTGAATACAGCATTTCCTTTTGAATATAGTCGAGTGGGTTTCATGCAAAGTTTTGGGTTATGTTTTCAATGGTGAAAAACAGAAATGATTTATTCTAGAAACCCTGATTGTATTATAGTACTGTCAAGTTATTAAAATATTGCAAAATTATATACAGTTTAGTAAAGGATGGCAGCTCATTAATTTTTTAAATCCTTATTTAATACGGTTGTTTGAATCTATTTATGTACCATTTGTAATTATTTCTAATGCTTTAGTACTACTGGCTATTATGTGACAAACTCTTTTTCAGAAGAAAATTAATCCTTCATCCTTCACATCGTTAAAGCAAGGCTTGTCATTTTGAGGCATCTTAAGTGCCTTCTAGTGGATTTCACTTTGTATTTATTCTGCCCAGGTGAGGCAGGACTAACTTTACAATTTTTATCTCTACTAGCTATCATCCAGTGTGTATTGACAGTTCATTTGGTTTCAAATGGTTCTAAATGATTCTCAGCACTTGGGTAGGTGTGCTTATCTGTGAATGAGCAGGTTTCTTGTGTGCTCTTGTTTCTGTCACCTTATGCTAATTTAAATGCCCTTGGTGTTCTAGAATCATATGACAGTGAGAGGACATCAGAAAAAGGAGCTGGCCCAGCAAGAAGGAGAGAATTTCTCCTTTCTCTGACTCTTTACTGGGCCTGCATTTCTGGTTCTGACAGGAATGAGAAATTGCTTGTTTGGTTTTCAGTCCACCACACAGCCAGTGGCCCAGCCAGAAACTCCATCAAACCCATGACTCCTTCACCCCCTCCTACACTGGCCAGTCAACATTTACTTAATCTTTTGTATCCATGCTCTTGTCTTCATCTTAACTACCACATCTGGGACCCATGTCTTCCCTAACCTGCCTTACCTGGCTTTGCACCTACTCTCTTGTCAAATACAGTTACCTGCGACTTCCCTGAATAATTCATATTGTTCCCTACTTCTCTTCCAGGGCCAAAGCTAACACCACTGTAGCTCAGGCATTCCATCTGCCCATCTGGGCTTTAAAGGGTCTGGTAAGAATTGGAGATAAAATTCCCAATTGATCACTACCAGTAAGCTATAATACCATTAGCATGTCAACGAAAAAAATGTACTTGAATAGAAAGGAAATTTACCTGAACCTCTTTAAAATCTGCCTGTGATTTTATGGTACTGGAACACATAATTTAACTTTTTTTAAAACATCTTTATTGGTGTATAATTGCTTTCATAATTTAATTTTCCATTGAGTCTTTAAGACAAGAGAGGAGGTGAAACTCCTTAAAATATTAGTCCATATCTATATTGTATGCTTCTCTCACTGGTATTACATGCAAACTGCTATTAAGGGTAAACTGCTTTGGGGTTTGTTAAGTGTGAGAAAAATAAAACAAATCTTTCCTTGTAACAAATAAGTTTGTTTAACCGTTATACAAAATTAAGCAGATTTATTTACTGATACTATTCTTACGTGTTAATATGCATTGTGAATCTCCAAGAGGATGGCTTCATCAGGCAGTGTTTCCTGGGCCTGTGTGAGCAGGCCTACTTCTTCTCAGAACACAGTCTGTGAAATCAGCTCTACCAAGTGGCCCGTGGGTAGTTCATAATTCTGTCTACTGCACAGTACAATTTAAGCCCCACCCTCCTGAACTGTTGAATAGCCAAATTCCAAATTCCAGATCAAATATCCATGAGAGTATAATCAATACCAAATACATTACTGTACTCATCAATGTTTTTCTGCCATAATTCAGACTTTTCTATTCTGCTCATATAAAGGCCTCTCCCAAATTAATGATGCCACAAATCCTTAGAGAAGAGCACGCTCTGCTTGGATTATGATAATGTGGCATATTTTCCCAGTATTTTGGAGAGATGCAGAGATTGGGGGCCCTGATGAGACATTTTAGCAGTTATGCCACTGCTCCTAGCCTTTGCAAATACCCTCAGTCTTTAATGTTACAATTCAAGGTTCTAGGCAGAGACTCAAGAAAGGGAGGGGAATTATTGGTTCATATAAATTGAGCAAAGCAGGGAAGGGCAGCAATACAGGTGGAATCCGGCCTTGAATAGAGTGAGGACTCTCTCCAGCCGCCTGGGATCTCTGCTTCTGTCTGCTTGTTGGCTCCGTTCCTTTTTCTGCAGCTCCGCATCTTACATGTGGCCTTAACAGCTTGTTGCCTGACATTTTCCTCGCTTCACCATCAGAGAGCTGAAGACTCTATTCTTTTCCTTCTAATTTAGAAAATCATGAAGAAAGATGATGATTGGCCCATCTTACATCACTTCCCACCTGGACAAATCATGACAGCCCCAAGAGCAGGACAATTTAAGAAGATGGCATTTCCCCGTCAGAGCACCCACGGGAGAGTGGGGGCGAAGGGCCATGCTCTATAAGAGGGGGAGTGCAGTGCTCATCCGAAGCAAAGGAGGTGAACAATCTCTCAAATAATAAACATCTCCCTCAAATGGCCTCCTTCTTTACTAGCTAACTCCATCTCCTTCCCAGGTCTCAGCTCAGGGGCCCTAGAAGCTTTCCCCAGATTGTCCCTATCATCAGCCCAAATATTCTGAGAGGTTGTGGGGACTCAGTGAGTGAGGGCCAGAGAAAGGACATGAGAAGGATGAGCAGAGCAAACTATGTTTACTTCACTCACGCACTTAAGGCCAGTTACATTTCGGGGAGCCTCCTCTGTGGTATTGGTGTGTGCAAAACAGGAACATCTGTCCTTTAACTTTGCTACTTGCAAGGGAATCAGTTTCCCAGGGGTGATTTGTGCCTGTCTGGGATGATTTCCTAAATCTCTTCCAGTCCAGTGATTCTGGTAATTGTTCTTGTTCCTGATGTTCCAGCACTTGTGACAGTCAACCTCAGATCCAAATTAGTCTCTTCTCTCTTCTCTCCCCTTCTGGAGGATGGAAGAGGAGAAGGGGGAGGAGAGATGTTCTTCTATGTGAACATTGCCAATGTGGATCTCCTGTAATTTTGTTGAAATCTCAAGCATTATGATTCTGCCACCACTAAAACTTTGGTAGCATTACTTGCTGCCTATGGGTGGACTACACTTGTATAATTATAACAGACTGAAGAAGGGAGTTATGAATTTCATTGGATAAGGTTTCATTTGATAAATTAATACACAAATAAGACATTTTTTACGTTTCATTTCTACTAATGTCTATAGCATGACGGTATTGGTGAATGGTTCATAAAATTTCAGTGTTGGAGCTATGCGGAAATTTAGAAATCACCTGAATCTACTGTCTTTTTTTAAAGATGAGAAAACAAATGCCTGGACTGGTGAGACATAAGAGTTAGTTGAAGAAGTAGGCATCTTAGTTCTCTCCAGGCCAGAGATCTTTCTGGTTTATATATATATTTTTTAAATTTTTATTTATTTGTTTATTTATTTATGGCTATGTTGGGTCTTCGTTTCTGTGCGAGGGCTTTCTCTAGTTGCGGCAAGTGGGGGCCACTCTTCATCGCGGTGCGCGGGCCTCTCACTATCGCGGCCTCTCTTGTTGCGGAGCACAGGCTCCAGATGCGCAGGCTCAGTAATTGTGGCTCACGGGCCCAGTTGCTCCGCGGCATGTGGGATCTTCCCAGACCAGGGCTCGAACCCGTGTCCCCTGCATTGGCAGGCAGATTCTCAACCACTGCGCCACCAGGGAAGCCCTCTGGTTTATATTTAAGCTTCTTACATTTTAAATCAAGTGGCTAATTAGAAAACTTATGTTTCACTAATTTATTGAAGTTAATCAATATGGAAAAGAGTAGATCAGTGGGTTCTAAGTTTATGGTAGTAAATGTAGAAATAGTGTTAAAAGAAGAGTTAGCCCCAGGGTTTCCTCTCTTGAAATTACTTGATACAAACACAGTTCTACTTTTCTCTCCTTCTCTTCTTTCCTCGCTACCTCTCTTCTCTTGTCCCCACTCTTCCTCTATGTAATGATCATTTTAGGTCGTCAGGATGCAGCCTGGTATCTGGTTGCCTGGAATTAAACATATTTCTCCAAGAAATGTACTTTTGTTTTCAAGAAGAATATTGTTTAATTTGGGAAGAACAAATAAATTCACATAGCAAGATTTGTCAATTATGGATGAAAATCACAGAAGCTTGACGTGGAAACGTCTCTCATTATTCATTTCAAAGCCATAATGGGTTTTGAGAGGAGCAGAGCTTATATTTGCTTACATTCTTATAGAAACTTTTATAGACTGTACAGCTTTCATCTATATATAATCTTATTTGATTAAGGTTGCCAGATTTAACAACAACAACAAAAGAACATCCAGTTAAATTTGAATTCCAGATACACAACAAACATGTTTTTAGTATAAGTATGTTTCAAATATTGCATGAGACATACTTATACTAAAAATTATTCCTGTGTGCCTGAAATTCGAATTTAACCAGCTGTCCTGTATTTTATTTGGCAACTCTATATTTGGACTTCTGATAACTCTTAAAGTTGGGAGGACAGTGTCCCCCATTATACAGATGAGGACCTTAAATCTGAGTGGCCTTCTGTGTGTCAGATCCCAAGCTATTCTTCAGCATGACATGATGCATAATTCATAGATCCTGCCTTAAGGATACTAGAGTCAAGTCACCAGGAAACAACTCATCAGTGTGATGTATGTAATAATAGGGGAAAGAATATAGTACTATAGAGTCTTATAAAAGGGCACCGACACGTGTTGATCCCGCCCAACGCAGGTAGGAAGGAATACAGGCCGTTCATTGGTTCAGTACGACGTAACTTTACGGCAGAGTTGACGTGAGTAGCAGAGCTGGGCCTGTGCTGAGGTTTCCAGCTCCTGTAATTCAGCCCTTCCTGGATTTCTCGCTGGACGTGCTGTTTCCTCTGGAACTAGGACGCTTTCATTCCCCTTGCTCAGTTCCTTCTGGAAGCTGAAGTCAGCAGGAAAGTGCCAGTGGTTTCTGAAGCTCAAATAAGCTTTAACTACATCCCACAGAGCGACGCCTCATAGTGTATTATTAGTGTGATCAAAGAGGATCAAAACACGTTTCCGGGAAGGACTAAGTACCAGCCCACATCCAACACTGTCATGTGAACGTGCCACACGGAGTCTTTACTTCCTGAGTGTGTATTCACTGAAAATTGTACCACATTTACTTCAAGTAAGACCTTTATTAATGATAGCGACAAAAACAAATGCTGGAGCTACCGAGAGGATGGCGGAAGAGTAAGACGCGGAGATCACCTTCCTTCCCACAGATACATTAGAAATATGTCTACACGTGGAACTGCTCCTACAGAACACCCACTGAACGCTGGCAGAAAACGTCAGACCTCCCAAAAGGCAAGAAACTCCCCTCGTACTTGGGTAGGGCACAAGAAAAAAGAAAAAACAGAGACAAAAGAATAGGGACGGGACCTGCACCAGTGGGAGGGAGCTGTGAAGGAGGAAAGGTGTCCACACACTAGGAGCCCCTTCGCAGGCGGAGACTGCGGGTGGCGGAGGGGGGAAGCTTCGGAGCCACGGAGGAGAGCGCAGCCACAGTGGTGCGGAGGGCAAAGCGGAGAGATTCCTGCACAGAGGATGGGTGCCGAGCAGCACTCACCAGCCCGAGAGGCTTGTCTGCTCACCCACCGGGGCGGGCGAGGGTTGGGAGCTGAGGCTCGGGCTTCGGTCGGATCGCAGGGAGAGGACTGGGGTTGGCGGCGTGAACACAGCCTGAAGGGGTTAGTGCACCACAGCTAGCCGGGAGGGAGTCCAGGGAAAAGTCTGCAGCTGCCGAAGAGGCAAGAGACTTTTTCTTGCCTCTTTGTTTCCTGGTGTGCGAGGAGAGGGGATTCAGAGCCCCGCCTAAACGAGCTCCAGAGATGGGCGCAAGCCGCGGCGATCAACGCGGACCCCAGAGACGGGCATGAGACGCTAAGGCTGCTGCTGCCGCCACCAAAAAGCCTGTGTGCGAGCCCAGGTCACTCTCCACACTGCCCCTCCCGGGAGCCGGTGCAACCCGCCACGGCCAGGCTCCCGGGATCCGGGGACAACTTCCCCGGGAGAACGCATGGCGCGCCTCGGGCTGGTGCAACGTCACGCCGGCCTCTGCTGACGCAGGCTCGCCCCGCATCCGTATGCCTCCCTCCCCCCTGGCCTGAGTGAGCCAGAGCCCCCGAAGCAGCTGCTCCTTTAACCCCGTTCTGTCTGGGCGGGGAACAGACGCCCTCAGGCGACCTACACGCAGAGGCGGGTCTAAATCCAAAGCTGAACCCTGGGAGCTGTGCGAACAAAGAAGAGAAAGGGAAATCTCTCCCAGCAGCCTCAGAAGCAGCGGATTAAAACTCCACAAACAACTTGATGTGCCTGCATCTGTTGAATACCTGAATAGACAACGAATCATCCCAAATTCAGGAGGTGGACTTTGGGAGCAAGATATATTAATTTTTCCCCTTTTCCTTTTTTTGTGAGTGTATATGTATATGCTTCTGGGTGAGATTTTGTCTGTATAGCTTTGCTTTATAATAGCTTTATTTTACTTCACTATATTTTATCCTCTTTCCTTCTTTCTATTTTTTCTCCCTTTTACTCTGAGCCGTGTGGATGAAAGGTTCTTGGTGCTCCAGCCAGGCATCAGGGCTGTGCCTCTGAGGTGGGAGAGCCAACTTCAGGACACTGGTCCACAAGAGACCTCCCAGCTCCACGTAATACCAAACGGTGAAAATCTCTCAGAGATCTCCATCTCAACATCAAGACCCAGCTTCACTCAATGACCAGCAAGCTACAGTGCTGGACACCCTATGCCAAACAACTAGCAAGACAGGAACACAGCCCCATCCATTAGCAGAGAGGCTGCCTAAAATCATAATAAGGCCACAGACACCCCAAAATACACCACCAGACGTGGACGTACCCACCAGAAAGACAAGATCCAACCTCATCCACCAGAACACAGGCACTAGTTCCCTCCACCAGGAAGCCTACACAACCCACTGAACCAACCTTAGCCACTGGGGACAGATACCAAAAACAACGGGAACTATGAACCTGCAGCCTGTGAAAAGGAGACCCCAAACACAGTAAGATAAGCAAAATGAGACGACAGAAAAACACACAGCAGATGAAGGAGCAGGGTCAAAACACACCAGACCTAACAAATGAAGAGGAAATAGGTAGTCTACCTGAAAAAGAATTCAGAATAATGATAGTAAGGATGATCCAAAATCTTGGAAATAGAATAGACAAAATGCAAGAAACATTTAACAAGGACGTAGAAGAACTAAAGAGGAACCAAGCAACAATGAAAAACACAATAAATGAAATTAAAAATACTCTAGACGGGATCAATAGCAGAATAACTGAGGCAGAAGAACGGATAAGTGACCTGGAAGATAAAATGGTGGAAATAACTACTGCAGAGCAGAATAAAGAAAAAAGAAAGAAGAGAACTGAGGACAGTCTCAGAGACCTCTGGGACAACATTAAACGCACCAACATTCGAATTATAAGGGTCCCAGAAGAAGAAGAGAAAAAGAAAGGGACTGAGAAAATATTTGAAGAGATTATAGTTGAAAACTTCCCTAATATGGGAAAGGAAATAGTTAATCAAGTCCTGGAAGCACAGAGAGTCCCATACAGGATAAATCCAAGGAGAAACACGCCAAGACACATATTAATCAAACTGTCAAAAATTAAATATAAAGAAAACATATTAAAAGCAGCAAGGGAAAAACAACAAATAACACACAAGGGAATCCCCATAAGGTTAACAGCTGATCTTTCAGCAGAAACTCTGCAAGCCAGAAGGGAGTGGCAGGATATACTTAAAGTGATGAAGGAGAAAAAACTACGACCAAGATTAATCTACCCAGCAAAGATCTCATTCAGATTTGATGGAGAAATTAAAACCTTTACAGACAAGCAAAAGCTGAGAGAGTTCAGCACCACCAAACCAGCTTTACAACAAATGCTAAAGGAACTTCTCTAGGCAAGAAACACAAGAGAAGGAAAACACCTACAATAACAAACCCAAAACATTTAAGAAAATGGGAATAGGAACATACATATCGATAATTACGTTAAATGTAAATGGATTAAATGCTCCCACCAAAAGACACAGATTGGCTGAATGGATACAAAAACAAGACCCATATATATGCTGTCTACAAGAGACCCACTTCAGACCTAGAGACACATACAGACTGAAAGTGAGGGGATGGAAAAAGATATTCCATGCAAATGGAAATCAAAAGAAAGCTGGAGTAGCAACTCTCATATCAGACAAAATAGACTTTAAAATAAAGACTATTACAAGAGACAAAGAAGGACACTATATAATGATCAAGGGATCGATCCAAGAGGAAGGTATAACAATTGTAAATATTTATGCACCCAACATAGGAGCACCTCAATACATAAGGCAAAGGCTAACAGCCATAAAAGGGGAAATCGACAGCAACACAATCATAGTAGGGGACTTTAACACCCCACTTTCACCAATGGACAGATCATCCAAAATGAAAATAAATAAGGAAACACAAGCTTTAAATGATACATTAAACAAGATGGACTTAATTGATATTTATAGGACATTCCACCCAAAAACAACAGAATACACATTTTTCTCAAGTGCTCATGGAACATTCTCCAGGATAGATCATATCTTGGGTCACAAATCAAGCCTTGGTAAATTTAAGAAAATTGAAATCGTATCAAGTATCTTTTCCGACCACAATGCTATGAGACTAGATATCAATTACAGGAAAAGATCTGTAAAAAATACAAACACATGGAGGCTACACAATACACTACTTAATAACGAAGTGATCACTGAAGAAATCAAAGGGGAAATCAAAAAATACCTAGAAACAAATGACAATGGAGACACGACGACACAAAACCTATGGGATGCAGCAAAAGCAGTGCTAAGAGGGAAGTTTATAGCAATACAAGCCTACCTCAAGAAACAGGAAACATCTCGAATAAACAACCTAACCTTGCACCTGAAGCAATTAGAGAAAGAAGAACAAAAAAACCCCAAAGCTAGCAGAAGGAAGGAAATCATAAAGATCAGATCAGAAATAAATGAAAAAGAAATGAAGGAAACAGTAGCAAAAATCAATGAAACTAAAAGCTGGTTCTTTGAGAAGATAAAGAAAATTGATAAACCATTAGCCAGACTCATCAAGAGAAAAAGGGAGAAGACTCAAATCAATAGAATTAGAAATGAAAAAGGAGAAGTAACCACTGACACTGCAGAAATACAAACGATCATGAGAGATTACTACAAGCAACTCTATGCCAATAAAATGGACAACCTGGAAGAAATGGACAGATTCTTAGAAAAGCACAACCTTCCGAGACTGAACCAGGAAGAAATAGAAAATATGAACAGACCAATCACAAGCACTGAAATTGAAACTGTGATTAAAAATCTTCCAACACACAAAAGCCCAGGACCAGATGGCTTCACAGGCGAATTCTATCAAACATTTAGAGAAGAGCTAACACCTATCCTTCTCAAACTCTTCCAAAATATTGCAGAGGGAAGAACACTCCCCAACTCATTCTACGAGGCCACCATAACCCTGATACCAAAACCAGACAAAGATGTCACAAAGAAAGAAAACTACAGGCCAATATCACTGATGAACATAGATGCAAGAATCCTCAACAAAATACTAGCAAACAGAATCCAACAGCACATTAAAAGGATCATACACCATGATCAAGTGGGGTTTATCCCAGGAATGCAAGGATTCTTCAATATACGCAAATCAATCAACGTGATACACCATATTAACAAATTGAAGGAGAAAAACCATATGATCATCTCAATAGATGCAGAGAAAGCTTTTGACAAAATTCAACACCCATTTATGATAAAAGCCCTGCAGAAAGTAGGCATAGAGGGAACTTTCCTCAACATAATAAAGGCCATATATGACAAACCCACAGCCAACATTGTCCTCAATGGTGAAAAACTGAAACCATTTCCACTAAGATCAGGAACAAGACAAGGTTGCCCACTCTCACCACTATTATTCAACATAGTTTTAGAAGTGTTAGCCACAGCAATCAGAGAAGAAAAAGAAGTAAAAGGAATCCAAATCAGAAAAGAAGAAGTAAAGCTGTCACTGTTTGCAGATGACATGATACTATACATAGAGAATCCTAAAGATGCTACCAGGAAACTACTAGAGCTAATCAATGAATTTGGTAAATTAGCAGGATACAAAATTAATGCACAGAAATCTCTTGCATTTCTATACACTAATGACGAAAAATCTGAAAGTGAAATTAAGAAAACACTCCCGTTTACCATTGCAACAAAAAGAATAAAATATCTAGGAATAAACCTACCTAAGGAGACAAAAGACCTGTATGCAGAAAATTATAAGACACTGATGAAAGAAATTAAAGATGATACAAATAGATGGAGAGATATACCATGTTCTTGGATTGGAAGAATCAACATTGTGAAAATGACTCTGCTACCCAAAGCAATCTACAGATTCAATGCAATCCCTATCAAACTACCACTGGCATTTTTCACAGATCTAGAACAAAAAATTTCACAATTTGTATGGAAACACAAAAGACCCCGAATAGCCATAACAATCTTGAGAACGAAAAATGGAGCTGGAGGAATCAGGCTCCCTGACTTCAGACTATATTACAAAGCTACAGTAATCAAGACAGTTTGGTACTGGCACAAAAACAGAAATATAGATCAATGGAACAGGATAGAAAGCCCAGAGATAAACCCATGCACATATGGTCACCTTACCTTTGATAAAGGAGGCAAGCATATACAGTGGAGAAAAGACAGCCTCTTCAATAAGTGGTGCTGGGAAAATTGGACAGGTACATGTAAAAGTATGAAATTAGAACACTCCCTGACACCATACACAAAAATAAACTCAAAATGGATTAAAGACCTAAGTGTAAGGCCAGACACTATCAAACTCTTAGAGGAAAACATAGGCAGAACACTCTATGACATAAATCACAGCAAGATCCTTTTTGACCCAGGTCCTAGAGAAATGGAAATAAAAACACAAATAAACAAATGGGACCTAATGAAACTTAAAAGCTTTTGCACAGCAAAGGAAACCATAAACAAGACCAAAAGACAACCCTCAGAATGGGAGAAAATATTTGCAAATGAATCAACAGACAAAGGATTAATCTCCAAGATTTACAAGCAACTCATGCAGCTCAATAACAAAAAAACAAACAACCCAATCCAAAAATGGGCAGAAGACCTAAATAGACATTTCTCCAAAGAAGATATACAGATTGCCAACAGACACATGAAAGAATACTCAACATCATTAATCATTAGAGAAATGCAAATCAAAACTACAATGAGATATCATCTCACACCGGTCAGATTGGCCATCATCAAAAAATCTAGAAACAATAAATGCTGGAGAGGGTGTGGAGGAAAGGGAACCCTCTTGCACTGTTGGTGGGAATGTAAATTGATACAGCCACTATGGAGAACAGTATGGAGGTTCCTTAAAAAACTACAAATAGAACTACCATACGACCCAGCAATCCCACTACTGGGCATATACCCTGAGAAAACCATAGTTCAAAAAGAGTCATGTACCAAAATGTTCATTGCAGCTCTATTTACAATAGCCAGGACCTGGAAGCAACCTAAGTGTCCATCATCGGATGAATGGATAAAGAAGATGTGGCACATATATACAATGGAATATTACTCAGCCATAAAAAGAAATGAAATGGAGGTATTTGTAATGAGGTGGATGGAGTTAGAGTCTGTCATACAGAGTGAAGTAAGTCAGAAAGAGAAAAACAAATACAGTACGCTAACACATATATATGGAATCTAAGGAAAAAAAAAAAAAGGCCATGAAGAACCTAGTGGCAAGACGGGAATAAAGACACAGACCTACTAGAGAATGGACTTGAGGATATGGGGAGGGGGAGGGGTGAGATGTGACAGGGTGAGAGAGTGTCATGGACATATATACACTACCAAATGTAAAATAGATAGCTAGTGGGAAGCAGCCGCATAGCACAGGGAGATCAGCTCGGTGCTTTGTGACCACCTAGAGGGGTGGGATGGGGAGGTTGGGAGGGAGGGAGATGCAAGAGGGAAGAGATATGGGAACATATGTATAGGTATAACTGATTCACTTTGTTATAAAGCAGAAACTAACACACCATTGTAAAGCAATTATACTTCAATAAAGATGTTTTAAAAAAAAACAAAACAAACAAACAAACAAATAAAAAGGGCACCTACCCCAATATTGACAAATTGGAAGGTTTCCTAAGGCGGTGACATCCATTTTGAACCCTGAATGCTGAGTAAGAATTAGGTCCACGTGACGTTGGGGAAGGAAGAAAGAAAGAGGAGAAACATTATTCTGGTATCACTTAAGGAGCTGCATATGTTCAGTGTGACTTGCTGGAGGATATGCTTTTGAGTTGGGAAGTGGTGACAGGTGAGGCTAGAGAGGTGTGTAAGAGTCAACTCATTAATTGATGTGCTTAATGCAATTTTTCTTTTTCTTTGGGGCAGCATTTACCCTTCAAGGTGAGACGAAATAATCCAATTTGAGCTTTAGTATGATCACCATGTCGCAATTGAGAGAGTGGATCGGAAGGGCAAGACTTAAGGAAAATTATTCATTTATTCAACATATTTTCATTGAGTGTTAACACTGAACTAGGTACAGATTAGGAGACCAGTAATTTAAGTGCAAATGAAGGTGTTGAGAACTAAGATAATGACCATAGGGATGGGGAGAAGTAGATCTTTGGGGAGATATTAAGGAAGTGAATCAACAGTAATTGATTATTAACAGGGCTTGGTATGTGAGGGAGAGAGGTAAGTGAAGCTGCTGGAAGCTGGATGGGTGAGTGACATCATTTGCTGATGTAGGAAGCAATTTGACATGGTGAGGGAAAAAAAAGTCCTTTTCAGTTTTGGATGTATTCACTTTGATGTGCCTGTAGGACTTCCAAGGAGAGGTGTTAAGGAGGGCAGCTTTGTAAACTAAAAAGAGAGGTTCAGCTGAGCATTATGACCTGTGGATCATGAACTTATTAGAGCTGCTTGTTAAAATAATAGGTGAAAATGAGATCACCCAGGGAGTGTTTGGACTCAAAAGCTTATTTGCCAGACAGAATCTCCAGGGAAAAATCAATATTTAAAAAGCAGAATGGGCAAAGGAAGCTAACAATGCAACAACAGCTGCAAAGGAAACTAAATGAGAATGCCTAAGACAATAGAAAAAAACTCAGGAAGAAGACTCCTTCAAAGATGTAGAAGTCCACTTTGTCAGAAGTTGAAGACAGGTGTAGTAAAATGAGGACTGGAAAAAGGGGTTCCATTTCTTGCTTTATAACAATGGTCTTTGATGATCTTGGTTTAATGAGGACTGGCTGAGAAAATGAGGTGAACTATATCTCTAGGAGGGGAACTGTACCACAGGTGGGACTCACTTGTAAATAGAATTGTGAGGAGTTTAGGAAGATCCGAATAGGCCACAATACTTGCTTAACTCTGTTCCTTGGGGCATTAATACAGTGAGACACTTCCTTAAAAAAAAACCTGGAGCAAAATAAATTTGGGAAATATTACATATTATGTTAGCATATTTAATATTCTGAAAAGTTTAATATTTAATATTCTGAAAAGTTCTGAAGCAACGAAACCTGCCTAATTTTGCTTATCCTAGTGTTTCCCAAATATATATATATACACATATATGTATATATGTATATTAAATATGTATCTATATATATGTATATATATTCATGTACTAACAACAAATGTCATGGAAATTTAGGAAATTCTGGGCTAGCAGAATGAAGCAACGGATGCAAAAAGGTGATCAGAATTGTCTTAAGGAATATATGAAATAATGATAAAGGCTTTTAGCTATAGTTTTTTTGACAAGGGTACATTTTAACAAGATCTACAAATTAACCAGTAAAGTGATTCCCCCACCTCCAATGAAAAAAAAAAAAAATTAAAAAAGAATGGTGTTATTTGTAACCATAAAAGATTCAAACAAAATTACGAGTTATATAAAGAGAAAATAAAAATCAAGTGTAATCTCACCACTCAGCTGTGATCATTGTTAATACATTTCACATATGTACACTTAAAAAAACAAAAATGAGAACACATCATTTATATTGCTTGGTAATCTAGATCCTCCCCAGCCCCTATGCCCTATGTGCCAAGAGACCCTTAGTATTGCCTGTTGGGAGCTTCCTGGTCATAAGTCATATGAAGATTTTCTCTTTTTCTGGAAAGATTTGATTGATAAACTCATTTATTGTTTCTAGAGCTTGGGCATTACTATTTTATCTCATGAGATAATTCATATGCTTCGCAGCTAGGATGGATTCAGTTGCATAAAATATTCTGCAAAATCCAACGTCTCTTGTCCTCTGGCCAGGAAAATTGTGCATGCTTGCCATTTTGTAACATTTTGTTTAGAGAATAGCAGTGACCTGGATGTCCATGGAGTTTGGCCATGCAGGAAACTCTGCTGGTGGTGAGAAATGTGCTCTCCTGGCTAAGAATTTTAATAAAAAATAATCGCCCCAAAGGAGGGGTGAGAAACATGCATGGAAATTTGTGGTCTGAATCTTTTTTTTTTAAAATAAATTTATTTATTTATTTATTTTTATTTTTGGCTGCGTTGGTTCTTCGTTGCTGCACACGGGCTTTTTCTAGTTGCAGCAAGCAGGGGCTACTCTTCTTTGCGGTGCGCAGGCTTCTCATTGCGGTGGCTTCTCTTGTTGCAGAGCACGGGCTCTAGGTGCGTGAGCTTCAGTAGTTGTGGCTCGTGGGCTCTAGAGCACAGGCTCAGTAGTTGTGGCGCACGGGCTTAGTTGCTCTCCGGCATGTGGGGTCTTCCCGGACCAGGGCTCAAACCTGTGTCCCCTGCATTGGCAGGCGGATTCTTAACCACTGCGCCACCAGGGAAGCTCCTGTGGTCTGAGTCTTGATCTTATATGCATATTTAAAAAATAGTTGAGGTTGGCAAAGAAAAGCCTAACGTTATCTAAAACAGAGAAGTATCATTTTAAGTCTCCACATAGAGATCAACAACATCAATTAAAATTTTTAGGGGATCCATCTTAGAGACTAATTTCAGCTTATTTAATTCATTCCTTGTTATTGGGTATTTAGGGAGTTATGATTGTTTGTTATTATGTATATTACAACCCCCAAATCCTTTTACACACATACATTCAAACATATACACTCAAATGCACACATACACACACTAATGATATTTTCACATGGTTCTGTAGTTTTCCCCCTTGGTATAAGTTTCAGAAGCCGGAATGCTGGATCAAGAGGAATATACAGTTAAAATTTAAAATGATATGTAATGCTAAATGGCTTTCCTGAAAGGCTATACCAATCTCAACTTCTAACAGCAGTGGGTGTTATTAAGTGCTTTAATATTTGCCATTATAAGTAAAATCATATTTGTTTAATTTTTATTTCTTTGAGTAACAATGAATCAATAATGAATCTGAACATCGTTTCACATGTCAATGAACTATATTTTTTCATTTACTTCTTTTGGAATTACTTGTACATATTTCTCAACCATTTTTCTACTGCTGCATTTGCCTTTTATTGATTTTTAAATACTTTAGTACTTTAACATAATAAAATTTTTGTTATATTAAAAATATGAATCCTCTCTCCATCATATATGTTCCAAATATTTTTACTAATTTTCCATTTCCTTGTAATTTTGTTAATGATTATGTTCACTGTTGTGGTTGAATATATCCATCTTTATTTTATGATTTTTGGCCTTGATATTTTGCTTTAGAAATATTTTGACATCCCAAGTTTATAGTTATAGAAATGTTTACCTAGATTTCCCTCTAGATTTTTTGTTTCTGGTGTTTTTGACCATCAGTGTTGTAGAACAGATACTGTCAGCCCATCCTTCAGCTTCACCCAACTCCTAGCTTCATCAGATGTAGCAAAGTTAGCAGATGGGATAAGGCTTAGAGGCATCAGTTTGACTTAACACATCATTAAAACAAAAACAAATAACAATATTTTTACATATCTTGGTTATCATTTTGGTGCAGCCAAGTCAAAATATCCATGTTTAAATGGGTAGGTCAATTCAATTGCTAAAATGTATTCAGGATGGATACAGGAATAACTTTTTCCTATGGGGATTTTTATAATTTTTATTATCAAGTTTATGAAGCAATGAAGGTAATTTTTTCCCCCTACATTTAAATCTCTCAAATGACTTTCAAGTTTTTTGAAGGCTCACTACGGTAATGGTTTGCAGTGCCATACTGAAGAAAACCAGAAATACACATTCTGTTTTCCAGAAAACCTCTGCTGAGTACATGGAAAGAATTAGCTAGTTAAGTGTGATGACAACAGTAGACATCTGTTGTTTTGGCTTGCTCACCATTTCTTTTTCCTTCAGTACCAGCACACCAATTTTCCTTTGGGAAATATCCTCTCCTCAACTCCATATAGTCCTATGGGCGTGCTCTCTTCTATGCATTAGGAATGGGTTTATGACCAGAAAAGCCAATTAGACTACATGTTCCTTCCTCTTGGTCTTCATGATTTGTTCAATGATAGTCATGATCCAAAACTAGGATAAGTTTTTCTTAAGATCTGATATGTCAGCCTTTGGGGAGGGTGGGGAGGGGAGGGTTACATTTTCTTTTGGATGATAAACTGTATTGAAAATATCAGTTAGAGTTTATTAAAGTCATGTTCTTTGCTTCTTCTGTAAAAGAAATTAAGGTCAACATGCAAAGAAGCAGAGAAAGAGATGAGGTGGTGGAGTGGGGACCTGGATCTAGCTAAGTCTGTAATCAGTACCAAACCCTCAACTCTTAGCTATTTATCTAATAAATTAGCTCCTCCTCTTTTTAAAAAATGAGGTTGAATTCTTACTGCTTTTTTTGTTTTGTCACTTGCAGCTGAAAGATTGTTGATTAATACCTCAATAAAGTCACAGCCTTTCAAATGCTCAAGATTATTATTGTTGAGTAGACACTGATGGCTAGATTTTATACTTTGATATCTGAAAATAGGTATAGAATGAGAAAAAACATGGCTTTGAAACTATGAGACAGTACTCTGGTTTTCTAATTAAAGGGCCTGAGAATTATTTTCAGGTTTGCTACTGATTGATTGCATAAGTCTCTTCTGAAAATGGCTGCATTATTAAAGAATGATATCGAAGTGATGCTAAGAAGAGTTTGGTGGGTCGCTAAACAGTGGGTCTCCATAGTCTTCTCCAATGAACAGTAGCTCTTTGAGATGCATAGTCTCAAGCACAGGTGTTGTGATGGGGATGGATTAAATGGTTTCAAATGGCTGGAATTCCCTCGAGTATGTGGTCATGCAGTAGATGGTGTCGTTGCCCTGTGGTTAAGCAGTGTAGTTAGAGGTGGGTTTGTGGTGCTGATTTACCATGATTGACTTAACTATTGAAGCACACTATCCAGGGCACAGAAACCACAGGGGTGTTACTCCTCATTACACTGCTGATTTTTGAATACCAGATACTTAGTAATATTCAAACACTAGTCTTTTAAAATCTAAGTAGAATGTGTGTTACCACTTTAAGATGTTAAATGTGGCTTTCAAAAGGAAAAACCCTTCAATTTTGTTATCTTTTTACATGGTACATTTCACACGTTAAAAAAAGGCATGTGGGGCATCCCTGGTTGCGCAGTGGTTAAGAATCCGCCTGCCAATGCAGGGGACACAGGTTTGAGCCCTGGTCCGGGAAGATCCCACATGCCGCGGAGCAGCTAAGCCCGTGCGCCACAACTACTGAGCCTGCGCTCTAGAGCTCGCGAGCCACAACTACTGAAGCCCGAGCGCCTAGAGCCCATGCTCTGCAACAAGAGAAGCCACCGCAATGAGAAGCCCGCGCACCGCAACAGAGTAGCCCTCGCCGCAACTAGAGAAAGCCCGCGCGCAGACCCAATGCAGCCAAAAATAAATAAATAAATAAATAAATTTATGTTAAAAAAAGAGTATTTAAAAAAGAAGGCATGTAAAAATTTAAGTAATCGAAAAGCTTTGGATGGCAAGTCCTTTATTCCTTCCTCCTTTGCTTCCTTTTTTTTTTTTTAAGAAAGCCATAACAATTTGGCTGTGGTGCTGGTTGTATTATTTTCAGCTGAAATGAGTGTGTTATTCTGTTTTCACTGTTGCTTTATTATCCTTGTAAACTCATTTCCTCTTCTCATCAGATATCCATTATCATAGCACATCACTTCAGAAATGTAGACTAGTGGAGAAGAGAGAAGATGAGTTTATGACATTTGCTTTGTCTTTTCTCAGGTCCTTTAAATAAATAACTGAATGGTTTTAGTAACATTTCTCAGAAAATCCACCTTTGAACTTGGCAATGACACGTTAGAAACATAAGTGAAAGGAGGGGAAAAATGATGAGATAGATAAGTGAGGGTTTAAGAAACAAGAATTGGTATGGGTGTGGCATTATTTTATTTCCTTAAAATTTTTTATTAGGACATAAAATAAAAATGAAATGATTTTAAATTTTAAATGAAATGATTCTTAATTTTCACATCTGTATATACTCATGTACCTACCTCCCAGATCAGCGAGCAGAATATTTCCAGCACTTCAGAAGCCTCCCTGCTTTCCATCCCAAGTCAATACCCGTCTTAATGATAACCATTATTCTGACCTTTGTCATCACAGAACAGTGTTTGCTGTTCTTGAATTTCTATAAATGGAAACCGTATAGCATAAACTATTCATTTTGCGTGGCGACTTATATTTAAGGTTTTTCTGTTGAGTGTAGCTATATTTTTTCTTTATAAGAATATGCCACAATTTGCTTTAGCTGTAAAAAATTACCACAATTAAGCAAATCTATAGAGAAAGAAAGTATTAGATTAGCGGTTGCTTCCTCCTGAGGTTGAGAACAGGGATTAGCTGTAAAGGAACATGAGGGATCTTATTGGGGTAGTGAAAATGTTCTAAAACTAGACTATGGTGATAGTTGTGCAACTTTGTAAATTTACTCAAAATCACTGAATAGCACATTTTAAGTTGGGTGAATGTTACGGTATTTAAATAATATCTTACTTAAGTTAAAAATTTATTTATCCATTCTACAGTTAATGAACACATGCATTGGTTCCAGTTTTGCACTATTATGAGTAAAGTTGCAATAAACTTCTTAAATGTGTCTTTTGGTGAACATATGGACTCATTTAAGTTTGAGTGGAATTGTTCAGTCATAGAACACATAATTTTTATGTTCATTTCTTTTTATAATACTTATTGTAGTATAGTATTTGTTTTATTTATTGCTAAAAATTTTACATTTTATTGTACTATTAATCTTTAAAAAATAAAGGAACCCAGAATGATCATACTTACTACCCATAACTGAAAAATGATAGCACCCTATCATTTGTTTTAGATATTTTTCTTTCTTTTTAAAAGAAATAAAATTTTATGGGCACAATTTACATTTCTTTTTAATCTTCCGCAGCCTTACTGCCCTCTCTTCCTTTCCAGAAGCTTCTACTTTCATGAAATTGTATTCTTCTTGTTTATTTTTTTTTGGTACTTATAAAATATATAAATATATTTATATATACATTCATAATCTGTATATAGTATTGTTGTGTAATGAAAAGTAAGCCTTGTTCATTGGTATTTGGCATAGAGTAGGTATTTATCAAGTATTAGTGAAATAAATCTATTTAAAATAACATTTAGTTTTTAGATTGCAAGAGGAAGACATACTTAATGCAAAAAACTTGAAAGTATAGAAAAACAAGAAGGGAAAGAAAACTATAATCTCTTCTAATCTCACCACTTAAAAACAACTTTTATTAATATTTTGGCATATTTTTATAATTGTTCATACATATAAATATATACATATATGTATTTTTAAATAAATGGTATACTGAATATGCTTATTTATTGCCAAATTTAAAAACAATAATAATATACAAATTAATATTTTTTTGTTTCCTCTGTGTCAGAAAGTTTTACTAAGTACTTTATATACATTATTTCATTAAAACATATTGTGACTATATTTATCTACAATATGATTTGTGGTGACTGCATGGCATTCTCTTATATGGATTAATCATAGTTTAATAATTCTCCATTCTTGAACACTAGTTTGTTTCCAAATTTTCACTTTTCTAAGTAACAACTTAATTTCTATATATGTAAATTCCTTATTAGAAATTTCATATATGTCTATATGAAATTTATATATGGAATATATATATTCCTTATATATAACTGATTATTGCCTTAGGCTAAAGCCCTAGGACTAGAACTACAGGGTCAAGGTATAGATACATTTTAGAGTTTTGTGATTTGTTTTGCCAGAATAAATGTCAGAAAACTTGTACACTTTTAGACTCTCACCTGTAGTATAGGAGACCAGCTTAAGACAAAGAAGTAGATTTTGTCTCAATGTAAGATATAACATCTTTACAAAACAGCTGTCCTGGAGATACTCAAGTAGATGTTGAATAAACATCTGTTGGGGATGCTAGAAAGGGGATTTATGTAGAATGGCAGTTTTAATAAATTTTAATGACCTTTTCAACTCTTAAATTTGTAAAGATACTATTTCCTGTTTCTCATTCCTCATTGCTTAATTCCCTCAAAGCAACATTTTAATAAAGACTTGTTGATCTTGATGCCAAGATTACCTTCTGGTTTCTATTTACAATTCTTGTTCGGTTTTATGTTTGCATTTCCAAGTAAATAGAATAACATCTCTTCATTATTTTCTTCATGATTAACTTATTTCTAAAAAGAGCATCAGCATTATATCCATAAGAATGGTCCCATCGGAGGGATTCTGTTTAAAATTATATTTTGGCACCTTGATAAAATTACTCCTAATTTTTTTGTGTGCTGGGAAGAGGACTACATGGAGTTAATACTTGATCCCTGTGGGATTAGAATCTCTATGAGAAAATTCTTTGTAATGTTCATAATGAGAATAAAAAATCTTAGTAATAAAAATTAGGAAAATAATGTACTTGAACTTGGTAAGTATATTTTCACTGTGCTTTTGTACTAAACTCTTCCAAGCCCAGCATGGTTACTTATATTTTAGGTTTATGTGAGATAAAGTGTTTAATCAAAAGATTGACTCTTTCATAATTAAATCACCATTGAGCACAGTGGTTGTGGGTTCATTTTGTGAAAATTATCCAACCCATGGATATTGGGCTGCAATATCATGCATGTATAAAAAGTACAACAACATAAGTTCTTCATCTTTGAACACTGTACAATCAATATTCTATTACCACAGTGCTGGTTTTGCTGCATTGTAGCTAAGTTAGTGTGTCAGGTGTAGAAATGCTTAAACCAGACATTCAAGTAACAAGGATGATACAAGAATTCTAATTATTTTCATGCCTATTATGCATTTATCTCTTGTCCAGAGGGTTTTGGAAATACCTCTCAATTTGAAAATCATTAAGATATTTATAATAAAGGAATGTGTTAATTTGTATTACTGTAAATAAAATTGTGGGACAGGAACCACATTTTAGTAACAATAATGATGACATTTGTACAGAGCCTTATAGTTAATATCCAGTGGATGTTAATTCTCAGCTTGGTATACAAGTAAAACCTTAAAATTAAGGAAGAGTAGGATATTTTAAAATATATAAAGGGAGTGTAGAAATGTTACTGAAATATTAATAAAGTTACATAATTAGTCTAAGGTATCCAAAGAATAGGTTTTATATATATACACATACATATAATTTTTTAATTGGAAATACACTAGAAGAAAATCTGGTAGTGCATATATATATATTACTGTTATATGTAACATGCCATTTTCAAAAATGCATAGAAAAAACTAATGAAAACACTTTGAACTTATCCTAAGCAGTGCTGCAACATGTTAACAATTTTTATTAAAATAAAATCCAAATTACTATGGCATATGCCATATTTTATTGAGATCTTTATTGTACTCATTTTGTTAACAGGAATTAATAAGTTTAAGTATATATTTTTCTGATAGTTTTTTCAACATTTTCAAACATGTTTTGCAATTTTGCCTAAGTTTTGCAAGACTTAAAATTTTTATCTTGTTTCCTGATTGTAGAATAACCTTAGGAATTAAGATTTGTATGTGTGTGTTTCCGAAAAACAGGATTGAGATGGACTGAAAATAACGAATATGGAATAGTTAGTTGCCCAATTGCATGTGTTTTGTTTTTGGTTTTTTTAAATTTTATTTATTTATTTATTTATTTATTTATGGCTGTGTTGGGTCTTCGTTTCTGTGCGAGGGCTTTCTCTAGTTGCGGCAAGTGGGGGCCACTCTTCATCGTGGTGCGTGGGCCTCTCACTATCCTGGCCTCTCTTGTTGCGGAGCACAGGCTCCAGACGCGCAGGCTCAGCAACTGTGGCTCACGGGCCTAGTCGCTCCGCGGCATGTGGGATCTTCCCAGACCAGGGCTCGAACCCGTGTCCCCTGCATTGGCAGGCAGACTCCCAACCACTGCGCTACCAGGGAAGCCCCTGCATGTTTGTTTTTTCTTTTCATTATCAAACACTTTGATGGCTTTAGTGAGGCTGAATAATGGCAAAGTGGCTTTAAAAATACCCCCAAAAGATACATTATTAGGGGAATTTTGTCTGAATTGGGTAAAAGGTGTTTTATGGATAGGACAACTATTTGAAATTTCTCTAATATGTAGCGTAGGCTATACCACACACGCACACCTTTGTCTTGGTGAACTTGCAGACTATTCTATGAGGACAATTTTGGGTGGTTACATGGAAGAAATGGCTTGCTGTTTTTCTTTCAAGGTAGATATCCTGTTTTGTCTCTCTTTTTTCTTTTTGGTTTTATGGTTGCAAACAGTAGAGATTCAAATTGTCCCCAATAATAATAGTTGAGAGTTAAGTAGTGTGGGCACGGATGGAAGGGAAAATCCAACAGTCTGGCCTCAGGAGGCACAAAAGGTCAGGCCCTGGAGGCTTCAGCCACAGGGTTTCAGGAATAATTGCTCTAGTCTCTGCCCTTTAACCTGACTCAGCCACTCTCTAAACACCTGCTTTTCTTTTTACTGCTTGATTGCCTAACCCCATGTTCTTTTGTTTTCTCTCCCTCTTATTTTTGTATCTGCACGTCAACTGAAAAAAAAAAGCACAACCTAAAAGTTGAGAGTTATGTTTTATTTGGTGGACATACTGAGGACTTAAGCCAGGAGACAGCCTCTCAGATAGCTCTGAGGGACTGTTCTGAAGAGGGAAGGGAGGAGCAGGGATACATAGGAGTTTTTGCAACAAAGACCAGGTAGTCAGAACATCAAACGATTACTGTTAATTAAAGAAAAGACAGACATCTCAAGTCAATGAATTTAGCGCTTTTCTATGTATGGGAAGATGCAAGAGTCTGGATTGATTGAAGTCATTCCTTTGATATGCACCTTAGCTATCAAGGACCAGTATCCCGTTTTCTCAATCCTTAATTCCCTCAAGGTGCACTGGGGTGGGGGGTTTGCAGTGGCTTATGACTTGATGGCTGCAACATCCTTTGTTTACTGATATGGCAGGTAACATTTTTTGTCCACATTCATAATATTGGTTTGTACCTGGAGTGGTCTACACAGCCCTACAGGTGTGTGGAGAGCAAGCAGGCATCTCCAGAGCACTGAGGCGAATGTGGGTGTGAGTGAGAGGGCTGGTGGATGGAAGGAGGACACACAATTGGGAGGGGGAGAGAAATGACAGAGATGATGACTTCACAAGATTTAGCAAAAATAGGGACTGTGAGTTAAAGAAAAGTTTAACTGTAAAGATGTAAAGAAATCAGCTCTTCATGCACACCTGAGTTATGTGACTGCGTAAAATTCAAGCCTGCTACATAGGCAAATTGCATAAAATCGGACTTCTGTGTCTGCAGAACTTACTCATCTCAGAAAGGATGACTTAACCATGCTAAGCAAGGTATTAACTAGTCACTTAATCTCTGAGAATTCATGTGAATCTTGAATATTTTGCAAATAATATTGTTTCATTTACTTTCAATTAATAATTTGATTTGCCTGCTTGATAACGGTTCTTTGTTTTTTATTTGAAAATCTAGAGCACGGACAGCTTTTTTTTTTCTTTTGGCAGACTTGCAAAATATATTCTCTTATTCTCCATTCCAAAGTGCCCAGGAAATCTCAATGAACTCTCTAACAGTCCTCTCACTATTTGGTAAAGTATATGCTTTTTCTTTATGATTGTTTGGGGGATAGACAACAAGCAAACTTCAGGGGCTAAACTGCTTCTCAAAGATTAAAATTAAAGCAACTTTTGGTTTCTTCTAAGAATGAAATAAATATAAGAATTTTTACAAACATAAACAATGAACACATGGATCAGCTAGAAGGTGAAAATGCCCCATAATCAGCGGAAGGGTTAAATATTGAGTGAGAGTCAGAGAGATGGGTCACAGGAATTACTTGGCAATACAAAACAGTGAATGTACATTTTGACATGCTGTGTCAATGAGGCTGCACGGACATGATGGTATCAAAATAGAAATGTCAAAGTTCTCACTTCAGGAGCTTGCTGTGGGAATGTGGGACCAGTAGCCTGGCCTATCAGAGTGAGTCTACTGTTCAATTGTAATTCTCCTTTAACAACCAGGTATCAGATGAATAAATAAACCTTTGAAACAGATTGCATATAGTTGCGAATATGCAGTTCTGCTTTGTGGCAAAAGGCATCAAAATGCCTGGCACCATGTATCAGTAACTTTTCAAACATTTTTATTCCACAGTGATGTCAATACAATCTCTCAAATTAACATTTTCATATGTCATCTCTTTTGGGTGAACATGGTTACCATGTCAGTGTGACTAGAGGAGAGAGAAAGAAGTGGAAGAAGTGGGAAGGATAAAGCATTTGCAGTTTATAAATACTTGAGTTTGTAAAGTACCAAATGCCAGCCATTCGTGACTGCCTTATGACACCTAACATTTCATTTTACCCTGAAAAATTACCCCAACTTTCATTTCCCGTGAAGGGAGAAAGAGGACTAAAACTAATTAGTATTCGCAAGACAGACTCTTCCATTCTAAGTGGCCTAAGCTTTATAATTTGAAACATTTAAAACCAGACTCCACAAAGTGCAAAATAATTCTTATTATGAAACAAACCTGTATCAATAGGGGGTGAGTAAGAGGATCAACTAGGTGGGCCCTCTTCTCCCTCCTGACCCTGCTCTTAAGATCCCTAAAGCTGTTCTGTTGTAAAATTAAATTAGTACTTTTGTTACTGGAAGGGGGATCCCTTCTAGGGCCGGAGAGTCGGCTCTTGTCTAACACTCGGAAATGAACTGTCCAAGGAGACACATGTACTGACAAAGCAAAAAACTGTATTGGGAAGGGGTGCTCGTGTGGAGAGCAGCAGTGTGAGCGACCCCACGAGGACCGCTCTGCCACCGGCTCGCAGTCTCAGGTTTTATGCTAATGGGGTTGGCTTTCCGGGTTGTCTCTGGCCAATCATCTTGCTTGTGCCCATATCTGGTCTGAGTTTCCTGGTGGCGCGCGCATCTCTCGGCCAAGATGGATTCCAGGATGAGGGTTTCTGGGAGGCTGGCCTATATCTTGGGCTGGCGTCTCCTCCCTCCCTGGGCCCCTCCCGAATTCTCCTGGTTAGTTTTCAGTGGCAGCACCATATTCCTAATCCGGGCCTCCTGTGGTGAGACAGCTCGCGCAAACGGTTATTATCATCGTGCCTGGCCAAGGCAGGCCGTTTCGGTCGACGGTTCCCTAACACTCTCAGGTAGGAAGAACATTGGGTTAGAGTTTTTCTTTATGATACATTACTTTGTGGGATTTGCTCTGCGAGAAAGCTTAATTATGTTTTCCATAACAGTTTTTCTCTAGCATTCTAGCTCCAGGGAGGGAACTTAAAATAGGAGGGGGACTTTGTGGGAGATTATATAGAAGCTCCCCCAAATATACATAATGAATATGGAGTAGCTGAGCTAAGAACACTCTTTTCCCTTCCAGTTAAAGAGTAAAGATTTTCTTTTTATTCAAATGACAACTAATGTTTTGTCAGGGTTAAAATCCTTCAATATGTTAGTGTTACAGCTCTTTTAGAATTTGTCTAGCACGTTTTCCGGTCCGCATTGGAAAAACCCCCATGAAGAAAAAAATCCTTCAGTATGTTAACTCACCATTATATTCTCTCCTTCAGTACACAGTTCAACAGTTTGGCATTTTTTTCTCATTCTTTACGGACTTCAGGTGACAGTAGCAAAGCAAGATGGTGCTGAGGAAAGGCGTGGGTGGGGGTCTAGGTGTTACCATTGTGGAAGGAAAATAAAAAAGGAGTCAGTATTGCTAAGAGAGCTCTCTAAAATGGAGCCAGGAGGCCGCTGAGGAAGTGTGACCTATGCATGGCTCAGCCTGGAAGGAATCTGACCTTTTGACCACTGATTGTCCTAACGAAGTCATCCAGAAGGTCTGCCAGAAACTCAAGGTATGGATTGGACCCTTACCCTAAAATAACTCAAGATAGCCTATCTGCTTATGGTATCCCTCCCCCAAATAACTCACCATTCCTTAAGGATAAATATTTCCTGACTTGTGTCAGAGTCAATCACCATTCTCACTGGGCAACTCTAATAACCTTGGGACTTTTTGCCATTATAAGCCCCTGACTCTTCCTCTTCCCCAGAACACTTTCAGTCTTACTGAAATCTGTGTC
This sequence comes from Eubalaena glacialis, assembly GCF_028564815.1. Lineage (NCBI taxonomy): Eukaryota > Metazoa > Chordata > Mammalia > Artiodactyla > Balaenidae > Eubalaena > Eubalaena glacialis. The sequence continues at coordinate 42,248,146 of NC_083727.1, read as the reverse complement.
TTGCTGGAATCTGTGTCTCCTGAATTGCAGTTCTTAAGACCACAAATAAAACTCTTTCTTATTTGCGGCTTTGGTACTGATTATTGTTTGACACCATTTATTGGCTGGTGAAGGAAGGAAGGAAGTGAGCCTGCTGGGTCTCTGTTTCTACATGTCTAAAAATGGAGATTTACTTCAGAGGTCGTATTTTGAGGAATAAATGAGACAACATATGTAAGAGAGGTTAGTAAATTGTAACAGAACATTAACTGTTATTGCAGAACTGCTATTGAAATAATGATATGGACTTAGAGCTCTTTTTAGGTGGGCAGAGTTAGAAAGAGTTTACCCAATAAGTCCTTGAACGGCTTGGATTCCAGGTTTACAAAAAAAAAAAAAAAAAACACCGTCTAAGGCTGATTAAATGTAATTTCAAATATTGTGAAATCTTCCATAAGTATCTACTCTGCTATTAGAATAAAAGTTAAGAGCATTTTAAAAAAATAAAAACTAAACTTTAGGTAGAGACTAAATGGTCTCATGATTTCAAACCCAATTCTTTTTATTAGGAAAAAATACAGTTTATTCCTAACATTCTTCCACTCCATCCATCCATCCTTCATTCATCAAATGTTGTCATCAGATCCCTGCCACATACTATGTTTAGAAAAGACTATAGAAGAAAGTACATCCGATTGGCATCAAATTTACTTTAGTTTGAGTTGTGACCCCTTTAGCCTCCCTGCACCCTGGCTTACCCACCCACATTCTCTACTCATCCTATCTCTTTATTGAACCAATTTTCCTCAATCTTCAAGTACCATCTCCAGTTCTTTCTCCTCCTATGAAGAAATCAGTGGTGACTCCAGCCCTTAGCAGTCTCTCTTTATTGCACTTACTTCTAAAACCACTCATTTTGCACTTATCATGTGCTCCTCTGGATAGTTAGCAACGATTTATTGTATACTTGAGTTTGCCCATCCATCCATTGGAATATTCCACGGATACGTATTAAGTACAATTATGTACTAGATATCAGACTAGATGATAGTTGTGCAGTGTTGTCATAGCACCTACCCTTGCTCTTACATTCTCATTCATACTCTTCTGATTTCCAATATTGCTCTAGGAAGGGAAGGACTATGTCTCAGCCTGGAGTCATGGAATTTGGAACTGAGATATACAAGAAATGTATACAGTTGACCCTCTGTATCCCCAGGTTCTGCATCGGTGGATTCAACCAACTGTGGATCAAAAATATTAAAAAAAAATAATTCTAAAAAGTTCCAAAAGCAAAACTTGAATTGGGTGATCACAGGCAACTATTTACATAGCATTTACATTGTATTAGATATTATGTAAGTAATCTAGCAACGATTTAAGTGTTGGGAAGGATGTGCTAGGTTATATGCAAATGCTACACTATTTGTATAAGGGATTTGAATATCCACAGATTTTGGTGTCCTCAGGGGGTTTTTGAACCAATCCCTCTCGGAGACTGAGGGACAACAGTATCTATTCATCTATAACTACCCAATTTCTATTTTAAGCCTTTTTCTGCCAGAGTGGCAGAAACTAAATGTCAGTGAATTCAGAGATTTCTCCTTCTCCCGAGAGAAGGACCCCAGGGTTGTGTCAGAGTTCCAGAGAGTTTAACCTGAGCCAAGACTAGAGAGTAGTGTTGGGAGGGGGTGTGCAGCGGGTCCCTGCTGTTATCTGGCCACACAGGCATCTGCTGAAATGGCCTTTGCTCCATTAGTTGCTTGGTCGGTGGTCCACATGCTGGCCTGGAAATGTCTTTTGTCCTTACCCACATGACTCTAGGCAGCTCTCTTTGCTGCTTCTCTGCCACTTCTGGGTACAGAGTGTTCATTTTCTGTCTCCCTTACCACCCAGAGAGACTGGAAACTGACAGGCTGCTTAAGATCCTATTCATCTAGACATACCACCAGGCAGCCATTTATTCTCTGGGTTCTGTATCCTCCCTGAGGATCTATTTGGAATTGATGCACAGGTCTCTTTCTCTCTCTGTCTCTCATCAATGTTATTAAAATATAACTGACAAACAATAAATTACATATGTTTAAAGTGTACAGTTTGATATTTTCTGCTCTATGTATACACTTACAAAACCATTGCCACAATCCAGATGATAAACATATCCATCATTCCCAAAATTCCTTTATGCCCCTTTGTATTCCCTCAGTTTGTTCTCTTTTCTCTCTCTCCTCCTGGACCTCAAAAGCCTTTATTAGGACCTGCCTAGAAAGCAGGTCTGGTGCCCTCTCTCTGGAAAACACCATTCCTACACTCTCCTTGTTTTCCCTCTGACTGTATCCTCTTGCTCAAGACCAGGAAACCTTTTCTCTAGCTGAAGGAGACATGGGAGGAGGAAGCCTTGCCTTTATTCATCATATTTTTTCTCAAATCTCTGGTATATGCTGTGAGGGTCTCAGTTATGGAAACACAGAAGCCAGCAAAGGACGACTTTTTTCTTTCTGCTCTTAGATCATTTCTCCGAGGCAATGATACACAGGTTGCAACTGCTTGCATGGCTGATTGAAGGGTGGGTGAGAAGGGAAGAGTAAGGTATTGGGGAGAGGGGATATCAGCTAATAAGCACCTACCTGCTGTATGAAAAATAAATAAATAAAATTCAAAAATTCAAAATAAAAAGAATGGTAAAATGTATTACTTTTCTAACGCTATACTGAGGGAATAATCAGAAATTTTAACAAATTTGAATACTTAAAATATTTGTATAAAAAGTAAACTATTGCAAGTAGCCTAACTGGTCATGGTTAAATGAATTATGTACATAGATATAATATTATGGAATTATTAAGACTATGTTTACAAAGAGTTTTTAATGATATGGAGAGTGTTTGTTTTATAATGATACATTAGTAGAAAAACAAGATATAAAAGTTAATTGTTACATCATTAAGAATATTTTCAAAAGTGAGCAGAGAAAAAGAATGGGAGAAATCACATCAACATGTTAATAAAAATGAAAATTTTTTGGATGGTTTGATAATGGACAATTTAAATTTTCTTCTGAATTCTCCATGTCATTAGAAAATTTGACTTCAAAATGTGAAGGTCAATGTTGAGTTTGCTTTTTTCTCTTTACTTCAGTATAAATTTTTCACAGACTGCAGTTAGTTCTTTACAACAAGTTTTAAAATATTTACTATCAAAATACTCTTCCTAAGTACACTGAAATATAAAAAGTCATTTAAATTTGCTTGTTACAGTATTTTTAGTAGTTAAGTACAGTTCTTTGTGTGTGGATCTTCTTGTGGAAGCAAATTAAATTTGGTATGTGACCCCTGCACCTTAATAACATTTAATCTACAGCTGACCAAATAGAAAGTGTAGCCTCTTTTGTTTAGAGACAAAATAAGTTGAATTCTACCCTGTATCAATTCTACATCTAAATTTGCTTCACCTTAAAGATGATGAGTCTTGCTTCAAACCCTAGTGATGGATAAAAGCAGGCAAGCAACTTGCAGATTCCTGAGTGAGTTAGAGACATTGCCAACCCCTTGTCCTACACCCTCAGTCTGAATCACAGACCTAAATTATAGGGAAACATCCCCAATTCCAAAACTGATTGAAATGACAATTTCTGGTTACACGCTTATTTTTGTTTTAGATTTTGAGCAGGTCACTTGCGTTTAAGAATTTAGGACAAATGAGATTTGTTTAGAGAATAATACTGTAGAAAACAATGTGTTAAGAGCATTGGGCACTTTGAGGTTGGAATAGGGAAGAAAAGCTTTTATACGTACTTTCATTACACAAAGACTTAAAAGATGTAATTCCTGTCCTGAATTAACCTGGGGAGGAATATTGCTGGAGGAGTGCTGTGTGAGAGAGCAGATGAAATGACGGAGAAAAGGCAGGATTGAGAGGGGCAGGGCTGAGCAAGGTTCAATGGCACCTCTACTACCTGTACAATTATGGCATTAAATTTCAGTAAATACATAGCATATCACCTAAAGTTAAAAAAAAATTATTTTTGATTATTTGTAGACTGTTTCCAGAAACAAATCACATAGCATCTGGGAAAGTGCCTCTAGGGGTTTTAAACAAATCCTCTATTAGTCATGAGCAATAGACTGAGTTATAAAATCACATCTGGAGAATTACATTTCAAAAGACTCATTTTTCCCTTTAATTTCACCAGGCGCTGAGCCAGGTGTTTTACATGTTATCTCATTTGTTTCCTCTGACAACATACAGCACTAAGGTAGGTATTATATCAATCCCACTTTATAGATGAGGAACGAAGGCTTAAACAGTTAAATAAGTTGCCCAGTGTCACTCAACTCAAATGGGGAGTTGACACTAGATCTGCTCAACTCCAGTGTCCGTGACCTCATCCCCATAGACTCACAGAAAAACAGGGCATACTATTTAAAGGTGAGTGTACAGGAAAGGAGTGTGGTGAAGAACTCATAGAAGGTAGCTATTGTGTGGCCAGAAGATAGAAGACGTGAAGTAGACTTACGTAGTAGGCTCTATTTATAGTGACTGTTATCCCACAAAGAGGTGAAAACATGTGATGAGTGTGTTTGAGAGTGAATCAGTCTGGAAAGAATAAAATGAAAGAGTCTAGTAGGTTGGAAAGAAGTCCAGATGCTACCAGGTGAATAAGCAGATCTAGGAAAATTATAGACATGTCTTAAGGACCTGATTGCTGACCTAATATCCTCTGATGGATGTAGGTTCAAGCACATGCAGCTTTAAAATAATTTCGCCTTGATTGCCTGTGGTTGGAAGTGAGTCTTTGGGAAGTAAAACGTATTTTCTTTCCTCTTGGGAGCCTTGTGCACTGCCTCAAATAGCCTAAATTAAAGGAATTGCTTTGGCTTGTGTGTGTTGATAAAATTACCATTTAAAGCAAACAGAGGACTTCAATTTTTCAGAAGGGGAGGAAATTAGAGAAAATTGGTAAGCTGTGACACCTGCACGGAATTCTTGTCTGAAGTTCAGAAAGGGAATAAGCTATGTAAAAACTTTTCTTTTCTTGAGAGATATGAGATAGTGCTTTAATCTAAATGAACAAAACAGGAATGTGATGAATTAATTAAATAATCTGGTAATTTCCATATAGTCCAGTTTCCAGGAAGGAAAGAGACATTTCACTGGGATGTTCATAGTAAGGTGATTCAGACAAATGATGTAGAAATGTAAGACGACAGAGACCAAAGGTGACTCCTGTCTGGAGGCTTAAAACTAGCTAGGCAGAGATAAGACCATTAGGGAGCTCTGATTAAGCACCAGTTATAAATGGGAAAGGCAGTTACCTTGCTACCCTTGAGAAGAGAGAGCTGAGCTCCTGGGACTGTTGATGAGAAGGATTGAGCTGAATATGCAGATTTCAGATGCAGCCTAATTTTAATCAGTCCCCAGGAGAATGCCCTACAGAATGGAATCTGGAAGGTAATTTGTGAATGGCAGCTTGTTACTGTTGGGCCAGGCCCAACAGAGGCATATCAGTCAGAAACTACTCCAGCTCCAGCTCGTTTGAGACAAACGATTAACTATAGTAATTACAATTTCTAAATTGATTATAGAATAGGTAGAAAATAGAAGAAACAGAAAGTTACGCTTTCAGGGACAACTTTGGGCTCGTGACACAGATGTGAGCTTTTGTCTCTCTTATGGTCAGTAAAGTTGCCATGACCAGCGTCAGGATCAGGAAGAGAGTGCAATTTGGAACATACTACACAAAAACCATGACAGTGCTTGCCAGTAGAAACAAGAGAGCCACAGAGGTACAGCCTCATTCTCAATTCCCCCTTTTAATTATTATAGAAGTGTTGGTGGAACTTAAACATGTCTGGAGCTCTAGCTGCAATGGAGTCCAAGAAATGTGTTCTGACTTCAGAGAAGTGTAGCAGAAGCATCGTGTGTTTGGAGAGGCAACTTCTGTTGTGGGCCAGATAGCTACCCGAGACAATGTTCCTTATCTATCAATTTTTTTTTTCTTAATGGAAAACTTTTCATGTACACATTATCAAACAACAAAAAAGAACTAAATTTTCTTTTACAATTTATGTAGCCAAATGATCATTTTTCCTCCTTTCTTGGAAGGAGAGAGTGTGATATTTGTTATTTTGGGGGAGAGTTGTAGAAAGTGGATGGCAAAGGTTATATTTTTCCTTTAAAAAGATTAGCCCTCTGTCCCAAATGCTGTATTCCTCCTGGCTATATTGGAGCTAACTGCCCAGAGGAAGTGTGTTCTGACCCAGGTCATGGAATCCAGAGTCACTAAGGGAGGGGTGCTTTTGATGCAGGTAGTCAGTTTCTCATTTTATATAATTTCCATGTGCTTTTTTTCCCCTGCAAAGTTCTTAGATACTAGGGTTGCAGCTGAGAAAAGAGTAGGTTCTTAGTCTGTCTTCCAAACCCCTATCATGAGGAGGAATCTATGTAAGTTAATGTCTAAAATTTTTAACTCATAATTTTATACTGTTGCAAAGGATGTACTTTCTGGCAGGTTATTATTATTGATATTTTAAAAGGAAACTGTCACCACTCTTTTCAGTGTATCTAACAGAATCTAAAAAGATCTACCTAAATTAGAATAATTCTCTGGAATTATTGAAATCATTCCAGATAATAATCCTATTATTATATTATTATCCTAATCCTGTATGATACTATTATTAATATATATTATTATATTATTTAAGCATATATTTTTATGTATAATTTTTTCATTTCTAATCATATATATTAATTGAAATGTATTTTATTTCCTATGGTTCTAAGTCTCTAAATGTTAAAACATTTTTTCTGGTTTGAGTTATCGTTATGAGGGTTATTAGTACACAATTGATTGAAACAACATAAAGATTACAAACTAATTAAAATACATAAGAGAAAATTTGTTTTTGCAAGTCCATGAATGGGATTTTGCCCCTCAGTGTTCAAAATTTTAGGATAAATATGAAATTCAAGCACACATGCTATTCTAATTTTTTATTTTTATAGAGATGGTGAAAGAACTTGTTCACATACACAGGTAGATAGAAATAGGAGTTTTATTTATAGCAAAGTCACTCAAGCACTTGAACTCCTGAGGAGCTATATGCTGAAAATCTCATAGTGAAAAGATAGGCTGCTGCCCATGCCTTGTCTTACTTGTTAACTCTTTTGAGTATCACACTTGGGCCATATTTTTACTTTGATGGAAGTAAAAAATTGGAAATTATCTACTCAAAAATATATTTGGTACTCAGCTACTAGAGTCATTCAATTTCTCAGTTTCTGGAAGCTTTACCAGAAGGTAGACTTGTCAGCTGACCATTATTCATACCATTTCTCTTATGAAAGCTTGTAAAACTGCATATATTGAAAATGAGGAGAGGAAACTGAAATAATGTTAATTTTAATACATTAAAAAATTTTTTTTCTAAAGTATTTCTATTATGAGCTTTAAATATATTTTCAACAAAACCTAGGAGATACAAATTTAGTTCATCCATTTTATGGAAAATGCCTACCATATAACTTGGAAAAACTAGCTTTCATTGTGAAAAGAATCAACATAATCAGACTTACTTTGAGACAGATAACTTGTAATTACATGACATAATTATTAGACCTCACGTCTAAATGTGAATTCTGAGATAGAAATATTTGTTAAATGTTCCTTAGAAATTCGCTCTTTTATCATTAGGAAATGTACCTTTTAATGCACGGTAATACACTTGGTCTTGGAGTCTCTTTTATCTGATATTAAAATACCCACTCCAGCTCACTGCATGGTAGTTCTTTTTCCATTCATTTGCTTGCACCTTATCTGTGCCTTTCTATTTAAAGTATGTCTCCTTTAGGCAACATATAGTAGAGTCATGCTTTTATATTCACTCTCATTCTCTGTCTTTAGAGAGACTGACAAAGATGAAATGTTTAGATCATTAACTTTTAAAAAAATAATAGCTTTATTGATCTATAATTCATATAATTTAAAATTTACCATTTAAAAGAGTGTAATTCTGTGGTTTTTAGAATGTTTACAAAGTTGTACATCCATCACCACTATCTTATTTTGGAGCATTTTCATTACCCACAAAGGAAACCCTGTAACCATTAGTTATCACTCCCCATTCCCTCTCTCTCCAACCCCTCACAACCACTAACATACTTTCTGTTTCTATAGATTTGCCTCTGCTAGACATTTCATATGAATGGGATCATCCAATATGTGGCCTTTGGTGACTGGCTTCTTTCACACAACGTAATGTTTTTAATGTTCATCCATGCTGTAGCATGCATCAATACTCCATTCCTTTTTATGGCCAAATAATATTCCATTGTATGGATAATGACATTGTATTTATCCATTTATCAGTTCGTAGATGTTTGGGTAATTTCCATTTCTGTTATTATGAATAATGCTGCTACATTTGTGTATGGGTCTTTTGTAGACACAAGTTTTCAGCTCTCTTGGTTATACATATGGAGGTTGAATATGTATATTCAGGCTGGGTCTGGATCACATGGTAACACTATGTTTAACATTTTGAGGAACTCTGAATTGTTTTTCAAAGTGACTGCACAATTTTACAATTCCTCCATATTTGAGGATTTAAGTATCTCCACATCCTCATCAACACTTGTTTATTGTTCATCATTTTTGTTATATCCATCCTAGTGAGTGTGAAGTGGTATCTCATTGCTGTTTCTGACTTGCTTTTCCCTGATGATTAATGACATTGAGCATCTTTTCATATGCTTATTGGACATTTTTATATTTTCTTTGGAGAATTGTCTATTCAGATCTCTTTTCCATTTTTCAATTGTGTTGTTTGTCCTCTTATTCTTGAGTTGTAAATGCTCTTTATATATTCTGGATACCAGTTCCTTATCAGATATATGATTTGCTAATATTTTAGCCCATTCTGTGAGTTGTCTTTACACTTTCTTGATGGTGTCCTTTGAAGAACAAGTTTTTAATTTTGTTGAAGTCCAATTTACATATTTTTTCTTTTTTTGTTTGTGCTTTTGGTGTCTTATCTAAGAAATTATTTCCTAATTCATGAACTAAGCTTTTATATTATGTTTTTCTCTAAGATTTTTATAGTTTTAACCCTTACATTTAAGCCTATGATCCATTTTGAGTTAATTTTTGCATACTGTGTGAGATAAGGGTCCAACTTCATTCTTTTGCCTGTGGCTAACCAGGTGCTCTAGTACCATTCTTTCCTTAGTGGATTGTTTGGCACCCTTATCAAAAATCATTTGAGCATAAATGTGAGGGTTTATTTTCAGACTCAACTCTATTCCACTGATCTATATGTGTATCCTTATGCCAGCTTCATGTCATCTTCATTAGTGTAGATTTGTGGTAATATTTGAATTTAGGAGGTGTGAGTCCTCCAACTTTGTTTTTCTTTTTCAAGATTGTTTTAGCTATTTTGGGTCCCTTTCATTTCCATATGAATTTTAGAATCAGCTTGTAAATTTATGCATAAACATCAGCTGGAATTTTTACAGGTATAACACTGAATCTGTAGAATAGTTTGGGAATATTGCCATCTTAACAAAATTAAGTCTTCTGAGCCATAAACATGGATACATTTCCTTTCAACAATTTTTGTAGTTTTCAGTGTATAAGTCTTACTTTCCTTTTGTTAACTTTATTCTGAGGTATTTTATTCTTTTTGATGCTATTGTAACTGGAATTTTTTCTTAATTCCATTTTTGGGTTGTTCACTCTAGTGTATAGAAATACAATTGGTTTATACATATTGATCTTGTATCCTGAAACCATGCTGACTTCATTTATTAGTTCTAATTTTTTTTAGTGGCTCTCGTAGAATTTTGTATATACAAGACCATGTAACCTGAGAAGTGAGATAGTTTTATTTCTTCCTTTACAATCTTGATGCTGCTTATTCTTTTCTTTTTCTTGCCTGTCTCGCTTGCTATAACCTTCAGTAAAATGTTGATTAAGAGTGGTGAAAGCAGCCATTCTTGTCTTGTTCCTGATCTTAGTGAGGAAGCTTTCAATCTTTCATCATTAATTATGATGTTAGTTATGGATTTTCATAGATACCCTTTATCCATTTGGGGAAATTCCTTTCTATTCCTAGTTTGTGTGAAAGGGTGCTGGATTGAATCACATTCTTTTTATGTATCTATTGAGATGAGCATGTATTTTCTTTCCTTTATTCTATTAATATTCCTTTAATATAGTATTATACTGATTGATTTTCATATGTTGAAGCAACCATTGGTCATGGTGTATAATCCTTTTTTATATATTTCTGGAATCAGTTTGCTAACATTATGTTGAGGATTTTTTCAAGTATATTTACAAAGGGTACTGGTTTATAGTTTTCTTTTTTTATCTTGTGGATATCTTTGGTTTTGGTATCAGTGTAATACTGCCCTCATAGAATGAGTTGAGAAGTATTCCCTCCTTTTCCTTTTTTTTTTGGAAATAGACCATTAACTTTTAATATAAGTATTGAAATGGTTAGATTTAAGTCTACTATTTTATTATTTTTTTCCTCTATCCTCTCTGTTTTCTAACTCAGCTATTACCACCTCTCCCCCACCTCCTTTCCTGCCTTCTCTTAGTTTACTTGAACATTATTTCAGTATTCAGTTTACATTTGTCTATTAAATTTTTGACTATATATCTTTGTATTATTTTTCAATGGTTGTTTTAGTGATTACAATATACATACCTAACCTTTCATCATCTACTACAATTAATTTTGTACCACTTCATATCAAATGTAGAAAACTTGCATCCATATAACTCTCTTATGGTCCTTTATATTATACATATCATATGTATAACTTGTACTTACATTGAAAATCCCAACACAGAGTGTTATAATTTTTACTTTCAGCAGAACTTACCAGAAAAAAATAATCTTTATTTATCCAGCTATTTATCATTTCTGTTCTTCCTTTATTTCTGAAGATTTACATTTTCCTGTGGTGTTATTTCCTCTCAATTTGAAGAATCTACTTTACCACTGCTTGTAGAACATGTCTGCTGATGATGAATTTTATTAGTTTTCGTTCATCTGGGAATATCTTCACTTTTTCTTTATTTTTGAAGGAAAATGATACATTTCTGTTGGATGTAGAATTCTGAGTTGACAGTTTTTTCAATAGTTTAAACGTGTTGCTCCACTGTCTTCTGTCCTCTATTACTTCTGGTGAGAAATCCATGATTATTCAAATCACTGTTCCACTGTATGTCAGAGTTTTTTCTCTAGCCACTTTCATGATTTTTCTTTATGTTTGGTGTTCAGAAGTTAGGTTATGATTTTCTTTTTGAAGTTGTCTTGTTTGGATAGTCAAGAACTGTGAAGGGCCTGAGATTTTACCCTACTTGTAAGCTAACAAGTTAGCCTGATATAGTTTTGTGGATGCTGGTAGAAGACATGATACTCCTGGGTAAGAGACAGAAGATTTTATTACATGTGGCACTGAAGATAGCATGAACTTCATGTTCATGATGATATTCCTTGCCTCCCAGGTCCTACGGTATGATACAGAGCAGCCAAGGAGGATGCTGTGCATGCAGTGGGTTTGAATCACAACTGAGGAAACTCCAATCTTTCAAAGGACACTGAAAACAAACCAGCCAACCTTTTGCCTGACAAGTGACATTATCATTATTATAATGGTCATGAAACAAATTTTCCCTCTGTCTCAGAGGGAGACTATCTCTGTCATCCAAGATTATTTGCTATACAAGCATGCTTGAAAAAGATAGTCTGAAGCAAAAGCTGATACAAAATGTGCAGAACTGCCATAGAGAATTGTCTTCCAACAGGAGCATGCTGAAATTCTTGGATCTGTTAATGTATGTTTTTAATCAAACTTTACCATGTTTTTGGCTATAACTTCTTCCAACATTCAGTCCTAATCTTTTTCTCCTCTCCTTTTAGGACTCCAATGTCATGTATGTTAGACCTTTTGATAGTGTCCCACAGGTCTCTGATGTTCCGTTAATTTTTTTTTTCTTCTAGAAGATACCTTATAAATGGAAGTTTGACCAGCTTTACCCATTTCACCACCAACCTACCAGCAACCACCAATCTACTTCCTGTTTCTGTGAGTTTGATTTTTTTAGATTCAACATATAAGTAAGATCATACAGTGTTTGTCTTTCTCTATCTGACTTACTTAACTTAGCAAAATGTCCTCAAGATTCATCCATGTTGTTACAAATGATAGAATTTCCTTCCTTTTTATGACTGAATAATATTCCGTTGTGTGTGTGTGTGTGTGTGTGTGTGTGTGTGTGTATATGTTATATATATATCTCACAGTTTCTTTATCCATTCATCTGTTGACAGACACTTAGGCTGTTTCCATGTCTTGGCTATTGTAAATAAAGCTGCAGTGAACATGGGGGTGCAGATTTCTCTTTGAGCCAGTGATTTCATTTCCTTTAGATATGTACTCATAAGTGGGATTGTTGGATCATGTGGTAGTTCTATTTTTAATTTTTTGAGGAACCTCCATACTGTTTTCCATAGTGGCTTCACCAATTTACATTACCATCAACAATGTACCAGGATTCCCTATTCTCCATGTCCTCACCAGCACTTCTTATTTCTTGTCTCTTTGATAACAGCTGTTCTAGCAGATGTGAAGTGGTATCTCATTGTGGGTTTTTAAAAAAATTTTTTTATTGAAGTATAGTTGATGTACAATATTATATGTTACAGGTATACAATAGTGATTCACAATTTTTAAAGGTTATACTGCATGTATAGTTATTATAAAATATTGGCTATATTACCCATATTGTACAATATATCCTTGTAGCTTACTTTATGGCTAATTGTTTGTATCTCTTAATCCTCTCTCCCTATATTGTCCCTCCCCGCTTCCCTATCCCCACTGGTAACCACTCGTTTGTTCTATATATTTGTGAGTCTGCTTCTTTTTTGTTATATTCACTATTTTTCATTTTTTAATTATTATTTATTATTGTTTTTTAAATACGTTTATTTATTTATGCATTTATTTTTGGCTGCACTAGGTCTTCATTGCTGCGCGCGGGCTTTCTCTAGTTGTGGTGAGCGACGGCTACTCTTCATTGCAGTGCACAGGCTTCTTATTGCTGTGGCTTCTCTTGTGGAGCATGGGCTCTATGTGCATGGGCTTCAGTAGTTGTGGCACACAGGCTCAGTAGTTGTGGCTAGTGGGCTCTAGAGCGCAGGCTCAGTAGTTGTGGCGCACAAGCTTAGTTGCTCCGCTGCATGTGGGATCTTCCTGGACTGGGGCTCGGACCTGTGTCCCCTGCATTGGCAGGCGGATTCTTAACCACTGCACCACCAGGGAAGTCCTATTTTTAATTTTTTAAAAATTTTATTTATTTGTTTTTAAAAATTTGGTTGCACTGCATGGCTTGCAGGATCTTACTTTCCTGACCAGGGATTGAACCTAGGCCCTGGCAGTGAAAGCGCTGAGTCCTAACCACTGGGCTGCCAGGGAATTTCCCTTGTTGTCTTTTTTAGATTCCACATGTAAGTGATATCATACAGTATTTGTCTTCCTCTGTCTGACTTATTTCACTTAGCATAATGCTCTCCAAGTCCACGTTGCTGCAGGTGGCAAATTTTGTTCTTTTTTATAGCTAAGTAGTATTCCATTGTATATATACCACTTTTTCTTTATCCATTCACCTGTTGATGGACATTTAGGTTGCTTCCATATCTTGGCAATTGTAAATAGTGCTGCTATGAACACTGGGGTGCATACACCTTTTCCAATCGGTGTTTTTGTTTTTTTTGGATGTATACCCAGGAGTGGAATTGCTGGGTCATATGGTATTTCTATTTTTAGCTTTTTGAGAAACTTCCATACTGTTTTCCACAGCGGCTGTACCAATTTACATTTCCACCAACAGTGTAGGAGAGTTCCCTTTTCTCCACATCCTTGCCAACACTTGTTATTTGTATTCTTTTGATGACAGGTGTAAGGTGATAGCTCATTGTGGTTTTGATTTGCATTTCCCTAATGATTAGCGATGTTGAGCATCTTTTCATGCTCCTGTTGTCCATCTGTCATTGTGGTTTTAATTTGCATTTCCCTGATGATTATTGATGTTGAGCACCTTTTCATATACTTGTTGGCCATTTGTATAACTTCTTTGGAAAAATATCCACTCAGGTCCTTTACCCATTTTTAAATTGGATTTTTTTTTTTTGCTAGTGAGTTATATCAGTTCCTTATATCTTTTGCATATTAACCTATTATCAGATACATGGTTTGAAAATATTTTCTCCTATTCCATAGGTTGATTTTTTTGTTGTTGATAATTTCTTCTGCTCTGCAGAAGATTTTTAGTTTGTTGTTGTCCCACTCATTTATTTTTGCTTTTGTTGCTTACGTCATTTGGTATCATTTCCAAAAAATCATTGTTAAGACCAATATCAGGTTGCTTTTTTCCCTGGTTTTCTTCTTTTAGTTTCAATTGTTTTCCCTTTTGATTTCTTCTTTGATCCATTTGTTGTTCAGGAGTATGTTGTTTGATTTCCATGTAATTGTGAATTTTCCAATTTTCCTCTTGTTATTGGTTTCTAATTTCATACTATCATTGTTGGAAAAGATACTTGATATAATTTCTATCTTCTTGAATTTGTTGAGACTTGTTTTGTGACCTAACATGTGATCTATCCTAGAAAATGTTCTGAGTCCTATTGAGAAGAACATGTATTCTGATGGTGTTGGAGGGAATGTTTTGTGTACATATGTTGGGTCTATTTCAACTATAGTGTTCAAATCTGCTGTTTCCTTATTGATGCTCTGTCTAGATGATCTATCTGTTGTTGAGGGTGGGGTGTTAAAAGTCCCCAACTGTTATTGTATTGCAGCTTATTTCTCCTTTTAGTTATGTTAGTATTTGCTTTATGTTTTTAGGTGCTCTGATGTTGAGTGCATATTTATTTACAGTTGTTATATCTTGATGAATTGACTTTTTATCATTATATGATGACCTTCTCATGTGACCATTGTGAACTTAAAATCTGTTCACTCTGGTATAAGTGCAACTATGCTTGCTTTCTTTTGATTACCATTTGCTTAAAATATTTTTTCTATCCCTTTACTCCCAGCCTATATATGTCCTTAAAGCTAAAGTGAATCTCTTATTGGCAGCATATGATTGGATCTTGTTTTTATTTTTATTTTATTTTCTATCTATTCAGCCATTTTACAATATGTCTTCTGACTGGAGAATTTAGCCCATTTACATTTACATTAAATTATTGATAAGAAAGAACTTACCATTCCCATTTAAAAAATTGTTTTTTGACTCTTTTGCAGATCTGTTAATTTTTAAAAATACTCTTTTCTCTTTTCTTCAGGTTGGATAATTTCTGTTGATTATCATCAAATTCACTGTTTTTTTTTCCTGTGTCATCTCCAGTCTTCTATTGGACCCATCTAGTGAATTTTTTATTTCACATGTTGACCTTATTTTTTTATATTGATAGTATGTATTCCTCTAAAAACCCTTATCCTTTAGTCATTTCAGCTGTGTAATTCTTTAATTCACAGAGCATAGCTTAAATAGCTGCTTTAAAGTCTTTGCCTTGTAATTCCAAGACTTGGATCATCTTGAGAATGGCATCTGCACATTGTGTCTTCACTTGAGAATTGGTGAAATTTTCCTGGTTCTCAGCAAGTTGTGTAATTTTGGATTTTCATCCTGGACAAGGGGATTGTTATGTTGTGTAGACACTGGGTCTGGTTATAATCCTCTGGGAAATGTTGGAGAACTTGAGTAGATTAAGACTATGTGTTCCGTTTTGTCTTCTTTGCCTCTGGTTTATATCTCAATTCAGTTTTCAAAGCACTTTATAAGCTAGTTTGAGTCTGTTACACACACAAGTATCTCAGAGGTTAGTATGAGACATGGGCAGTGGTTCAAATCTCCCTTTACTTCTCTATGCCTTTATTATGTTGGTCTGGGTCTGTCCCACACATGCATAGATGATAGATAAGCCTGAGACTTGTGTAAGGTCATAGATTTAGGGAATCCCCCTGTCTAGCCATCAGTGCACTGAAATTTCCTTATACCCTCCAGCCTGTAGAATCTACTCTTCCTTATTTCTCTGACCAGAAAAAAGGGAGTTCTCCTGAAAGTTTTGTGGCTGCTGCCACTGGTAAGTGACTCTATGACTGGGCCTCACCCTTGGGGGCAAGTCTGTGAGGAAAAAAAGGGAAACATCTCTCACTTTCTTTTCTATATTTTGGCTCCTCTCTGCAATCTACCTGCTTTGGTTTACTTTTCAGAAGTAAACCAGGAGTTGACTCTAGAGCCCTCAGGTATTTGAAGACAAATTTTTTTGCTGTAATGAACTAGAGAAATGAGCTGTGGAGTGTTTATGTCCAGTGCTGATTCCAGAACCACTGCTGCCCCTTAATTTTTTTAATGAGGATAATATTATTTTAAGGCATGTTCCGAGAAGGAAATTTTGGGTTCAGCCATAGAAAAAATTGTGAATATATGTTCTTTGCATTTCTTTTCTGATTCCTTCTCCTACCTTATACTGGGCCTTCTTTCCTAAGACACAAAATATTCTCATGTTTACTCCTGGCTTTCTGGTGCCTGCTATTTAAAACCTTATCCAGGCCAGTTCTCATCTCTTTCTTAGTGTTTTTCCAACCATGTTAAGAATACCATTTTCTCAGTAACTTACTTGAACTTAGTTATCAGGTGAAACACACTTGATAAACTAATTCTCTTTAAGGTGCTATTGTCTGATAAAGGTTATCTCTCCAGTCAGTATTCCACAACCCCCTTATAAGTGGCTTTTTGGAAGGAGACTTTATGCTAAATCTAAAGTCTCATCTCTAATAGGAGAATTTTAAGCTTTGATATCAGTTTCTTATAGAGATACTTTTATAAGGAAGAGAAACAGGAATTCTCAAATCAGCAGGAAAAATTTTACCTAAATATAAGAGTAATCATGCTTAATTATTTATATGTATAATTTTATTATTCATTTTATAAGAAAGACCTGTGTGATAATTTAAAAAATCTTATTAGCAATAAAAATAAACGTATTTTTTAGTAACAGTTTAGACATTTTACTCTAATTTTTGTAATCAGCAATAGAAAATAGAAAAATCTCTCAGGAACAGCCAGGATTATTTTTTGTTATTACTTTCATTGTGACCTTTAAGATATCATTAAATACTTTTACTAAATGAAAGGAAAATAGTAAATATAATGAACTGTGAATAATAAAGGCTTAAATATAAGTAAAATCTTCTAAAAGTTACACAGGTATGTTTTTCTACAGTTACCTCCCAGGTCACCCACATCTACCTGAGTGAAATTTAGAGAATATAAATCTAAATTTATAGGTCTTCTTCTTCATATTACCTAGAAACAATGTATAAAAACATCGGCCAGTAGCAAGGAGAAATAGCTATTGGCATCCCTTTTCTGGCATTTTTTAAAAAAAACTATCTTTGAGATTTCATTTTTACTCTTGGTCTTGGGCTATATTTTGAAGACTCTCTAGGGACACACAACTACTTAAAACTGCAGAGCATTATTAAGTGCTTAGTGTATGCAGACAGCTATGTGATATGCTCTGTGCTGTGTGTGCTAAGGGAAATTCAACAAAGAATCTGTTTTAGGCAAAAACAGTATGACCCATGCGTGTATGTGTGTGTGTGTGTGACTTCATCTGGGCTGAAGTAATCTGTTTCAAGCTTAGCCTGGCAGGAATCCATGTTGTGAAAAAGTCAAATAATATTGGGGGAAAATTCAGCAAACACTTGAAGATCAATTAAGCTTTAGAGGTTAGGGTAGGTGAAGCATTTTTCCCCTTGTGCTTTACACTTTTCTCTTTTATCTATCAAGATACTGGGATAGATTCTACCACATGATGAATAAAAATTAGTTAACTCCATTTGAGGAACTAGTCATTCAATTAATTAAGTCGAATGGGTATTTTTAAATACCTTCTATGTGTCCAGCATTGTGCCAAATGTTGTGCAAGATAAAAGATTATTCTTGGCATTATCTTGCCTTTGAAAGTATATTGGGAGAGATGACAATGAAGCAGTATGAAAAGATAATGAGAAGGCTTAACAGCAAATATCTTAAATGAATTGAACAAAAAGCCATCAAGAGCATTGACTCCTTGCTTTCTCAGATTGTACCAATCATGAGGATAAATAAGCAAGGATGTGGATGACCATTGGATTGGCTTTTGAATATAGACCTCTGCTTGATTTTGTTCCTGTTCTTGAGATTCTTTTCTTTCTCTTGGGTACCAGGGCACTTCTGGGGAATTGGTATCATTGTCATGGCTCTTATGCTGGTGCTCAGGCTCTGGCTACCCAAGTCCTGGGACTCTGGGAAGTGCTAGAAAAGGCTGGGCTTCCTACCCTCTTTTCGGTAATAGGAGAGGAACAGAGCGGTCTGTAAGCAGGAGGTGGGTGCATTTAGAACAGTTGAAATGCACACAGGAAGGAGGTAAAGATTTTCAGCTTGTACAGGACTGTATAATTGACTCTGTTTTTCTTGAGGTTGAGAGAAGAAAATTTTTCCAATCTATTGAGAGCTCTTATGGCCAACCCTAGATGGTCGTGTTTTTTTGATGACTCCAGCTGTTTGGTGTTTCAATTTCACAGTAAGTGCTGTCAAATAACTTAGAATACATTCTTCAGGGATGCTGTACTACACATTTGATTGCAAGGAACAAAACCCACTCAAGCTAGCTTAGTGAAAGGATTTTTATTTAATATAAGAAACATGAAAACAAGCGGGGGCTTGTGAGAATGGAGTTGGAAACTGGAAAGCTGTTAGGAAAGGAGACAGCTACTTTCTCTGTTTCTCTCTGGGTTTCTGGCTTTTGCTTTCTCGGTGTGTTTGCTCTATTCTCTTATTTATCTGTGCAATTTAGCTTTCTATGACTTAAAAATTAGTGCACACTTGGTCAGAAATGGTCACTCTGGTCCCACCTCTGCATGACGTTTCAGGGTAAGCTCCCACTATCTAGCTCTATAGGTCTTAGATCAAAGTCTCAGGGAAGGAGTTGCCCTCGAGACTAGTGCCCATGTGTTGCTCAGTCACCTGTGGCCATAAGAGCAGGGTGTTATGATAAAAATATAGCCACTTAGGCCTGTCCCTAAAGTAGATGCTGTGCTGTAACATATAAGATGACATGGACTGGGGAGGAATCCCAAAGCTGCCTACAGAAGTGCATATGAATGACATTTACCCATGTAGCACTCCTTCTTGCCAAAATCAAATCACTTTCCTAGCTCTTGCTGAAACAGAATGACTCACTGCTTTCCTGGAGTCAAGGGTGTGCAAGCTCAAGGGCCTCAGAGAACTAACCACCAAATTACAGAGTTACCATTTGTGTTTCCTTAAAGAAGTCTACGGAAATGGATCCTCATGTAAAAGAAGTCCTGGTGGGCTGCCTGAATATCTCAGGGTTCTGCTGTGCTTTTGCTAATTAGGACACCTGGCCACACACAGTACAGATGAATAAGCTTTGCGTATCTGTTGCTAAAAAAGAGAAGAGAATAATAATAATATGGATAAGTTGACATGGGAAAGGGTTATCAGTGGGGAAGTTTCCGTTCTCTGATTTTTTTCACTATAAAACGATTTAAAGAAACTCAACTGTTTGGATTAAAATCTGTCTTGGAAACTAGTGAATACATTTGATTTAATTCATTCAATGAACATTTCCTGTTTGTATACTATACACTAGGTACATGTTACATCATGTGGCAATTGGGATGATGTTTCTTGATTTGTAGTTGGCCTCTTTGTAGGCAGAATTGGCTACGTATTTGTGGGGCCCAGTGCAAAATGAAATTGCAGGAGCCCTTGTTCAAAAATTAAGAATTTCAAGATGGTGACAGCAGAGCATTAGATCAAGTACAGAAACCTTGAAGTCTGGTACCCTGGGTGACTGAACAACTTGCGTATCCGTGAAGCCTGCCCTGGCTGTGCGAGTATGGGCAGTTCACTTTTCACTTTCTCCCTCATAATTTCATGAGGGAAATGGAGGGTACTATATTTTCTTCCCATAGAGTAGATACATGAGGTAGATCAGATGGGTCTGGTCCTTCCTCAGACTGTTATTTTGCCAAAAGAAAAAGCTCACAGTGTGCAATTTTTTTTTAAAGAATAAAACTCATTACTTCTAATTATGATATCTCATACTTTAGTTACAATGTTGGATAATCTGTAGTCACTAGTTAATTATAAAAAGGTATTCCCTATAATGGTTTTCATGTTAAACCTCCCCTTTTCTTGCATTTTCTTTTTATTGTTTAAAACTTTCAGGTGATAAATTTATAAACTCCTTTGAAATAGATTTTATGTACAGTTAATTTTGGTTTAGTTTGTATCTTGGATTATAATAGCCTACAAAATAGCAACTCAGTGCAGTTTAGTTGAGGAAGGCAATTGACTGGTTGTGTTTCAAGAGGATACAGTGATTTATAATGCCAGACTTTATGAATTGCAAGTCTTTATTATGCAAAACCAGAGGGAAATGGTTTATCTTGAGAGGAAAGTGGCAGTTTCCTACAAGCTGTATAATGTACCCTAAAATAATTTAAGTAATAAGTTTCATCTCAGGATTTTCATTAACTCAAACAGCATGTATTATAAAATATATCAGGCTGATGTATGATAAAAATGTTGAATTTTTTTAAGAAAAAAGAGCTTATATAAAATATTTAGATGGAAAGATTTCTAAAGAGAAAATAAAGGTTCCTGATTTATTCATAAAAAAATTATGATAAAATTATCCTTTGTAGCATCAATATAGCCGGAAATTCGGTATGATTATGCTGGGAAGGTCATTCCCTTTTTTAAGACTGAGCTCCTGAACTGATCAATCTCCTTTACGTGTTCTTCTTCCCACCGTGGTGCTCCCTATGACTCTGGCTGGTCTCTCTGTAGGGCTGTCTCACACTCTCCTTGGGCAGATGCCTCTGTGTCAGGGACAGGGAAGGCACAATATCAGATGCTGGCAGGAACTGCAACTCTGGGTATTCAGACCTGCCAGCCACAGGCTTGTTCCTTGCTTGGCTCCTGAACCAGAAGACGCCTGACTGGCAATACATTGAAGGTCTTCTTCCCACAAGGGAGAATGATCTGTAAATAGTCTGTCACTTTGCACTCATTGTCTGATATGTGACAGTGATTCAGTGTCTGGCAAAGCAGAGATCAGCATCTTCACCTCTGTTTACCTTGCCATCTCATTGTAAGTATGGCCAGTCTGTTGTACAGATCTTCTGTCGATGGGCTCTTGGCTTCTGGTTCTCATTCTATTTTTTTCCTGGGACTGAATTCTGGATCATGGAATTGGCTGGGACTGAACCTTATTTCTAAGCTCCTGCCAGGCTTTTCTCTCTCGGCCTGGATCCTGCTTCCAGCATCCTTTAAAGAGACTTAAATAGACCTTCCTAATCTTACTCTGCCTCCTACTAGGCTGGACAACTCTTTCATTGATTAGACATTGTTCTGTGTGCCCTCCCCTGCTTCTTGAAATGAGATGTGGGGAATGTGGCAACATGCCTAGACTACTTTTAAGTTTACTGTGCTCCAGTGGGACTACTGATCTCTTCCCAGAGTGGCCTTGCCTTACTGTTAGATTTTTCTCAGCTCACGGTCTTGAAGACCCTGAGTGTCACCAAGGCTTGGCCAACTATAATTAGAACCAGGAAATTGGTTGAGATCAATCATTAATTGCAGTGGCTTAGCAAGGTGTTTTGGATGTGGTCTGAGTTGAGTGGTTATAATTGAGTTGATCTCCTCTATTAAACAATGTGAAATACATTTTATCTATTGGCAAGAAAATTCTTTTGAGATAATAAAGAGTGGAAAGTACCATTCGGTGAGGAATTTTCTATCTAACTCTAGCCCACTGTGGAGTAAAACTCAGTGTGACTGCTTTTCTTTTAGCCACAGAGGCTGATCCATTATCCTTTCCACTGTTGTAGCTCCAAGAGACAAAGAAGTTCTAGAGCCAGTGCAGGGCTTCTGTTCTTTCTTCAGTGGCTCTTGAGTTAGAATTTGCTCCAGAACCTGCTCTAGAACAATTAGGGGCAATTGAATTCTCAGCTCCCATTTGGCAATCGCCTGACTACTAAGGACCTACTCTCCTTTAGCTTCTTCTCTACCCACCTGAGCCTCCTCAGAACCAGAGTTCTTCCCTGGACAAAGTTGACTGATGATTAACATGACAAAGAAGAGTGCTTTCAGCACCTGCTACCTCCATCTAGGTGCTGGTTCTTTCGTTTCCTGAACCTCAAATCCCTTCTTCCATATCAGACCCCACTCTCAGATTTCACTTGAGAAAGAGCAGAGTACTTTCAGTACAAAGTGTAAGTCAATAATAGCTATTATCCTATTTTTATTATATATACATACAAGTATACTTATATTATCTCATATATCTCATATTATCTATCTCTCTCTCATTATATAGACTATACTTACAAACACAAAAGATACGAAGTTTTTAAAAATAGGAGACACATTAGCAAAATAATCAGTAGAATTAGGTTAATAAACCAAGATCTAAATAATGAGGATGGGGAAATTTGAGGGAGAGAAAATTTGATTAAAAACATAGGTTAAGAACACTAGATGTGATTGAGAATTAATTTTTTCTCTAAGTTATCTGATATGCAGGGCCAAAACTACAACATGATCAGGTTTATAACCTTATTTTGTCCTAGATCAAAAGAAACATACCCTTTTAAAATGAGAGATAAAATGTTAAAAAATAAATATATGTATACACACACACTGTATATATACATACATTATATGTATACACACACTATATATATATTTCTAGATGTTTGTGGAATATATTTATAGAACATATATATGTATTTAGTGTGTGTGTACATATGCATATATTTGCGTATATATAGCACATTCCCATGATGCCATTCTCTAGTCAGAGTTTTTAGGCATTTTAGGACATACCTATTTCTGAAACTGTACAAAAAATGCAGGTCATAAGATTATCCTTTGGTGAAGTCACCTTGGCTTTGAGAGTTAGGTAGGAATAGACCATTGTTAGTAGTTGTCATGGTTTTGATATTATTTGTTCAGTGTTGACTTTGTACTTCAGCCTGGCCCTGGCAGCCATATTGGCTGCTGTAATGCAGTTGTGTGGATATATTTTCTGCTCAGGTTTGGTGACCTAACCAAACAGGTTTTCTTTGCGTTGAGGGTAACAAGTTAATTTCAGCAACTTTAAAAGTATTTTCTGCTTGTTTTTTTTAGAAGATGTAAATACCTCATTGGGGATTTCTTTGTTTATAGTTCTTTTATTCTTCCAGTACTAAGTCAGATGTCATTAGTGGGATTGATTTTCTGTTAGAACACATTTTAATCTGTGCACACATATATTCCTCTTAGAAAAAGAAAAAAAGTATCCATTTATTAATTCATTTACTAGAGTCCAGGGGTACATGAAAAAGAAGAAAACGGGGGAAGGACCTGTTCACTTTTTTTTTTAATTGCCTTTTTATTGTTGTCAATGCATCCCAGTTCAGGGAGAAAAAAAAAAAAAAACTTACCTAAACAAATAAAATTGTTAAATAAGCTGATTAAAAAATAGGATCAGTAGCATAGGTTTGGGGGATTAAATGTTTATTAAATCAAACTTTTAAATCATATCTACCTACAATCTGTAAACAAATATAGTACATGTGTAGGTAAAAGTCTCTTAGATTAGAACTAGTGGAAAAACTGAAGATTCCTTTGTACAGTGGCACCTCACTGCTCCTTGGGCCAATGCCATGGGGCCATGTTATAGCTAAGAGTTAAATGAAAAACCAGAAGGAGTTTAGCTCAATTCCACCTGCTATGATGGATTCCAAGGCAGATATTTGTTCCACATTATAGTAGGTTGGATTATGGCAAGGCAACAGTGTAGTTTTTACATTCACAGATTGGCTGAAAAAGTATAAATTAAGCTTCTTTTCTATATGTCTCTCTCTTCCCTACTACCATAATTAGTAAGAAAGATGAATTAAAATAAATGGTAGACCACAGGTGGTTATAAAAATAGATAACTTGTAGAGTAATAAACATCTACAGTTAGCAAAGCACAGACATAAAATTTACCTTTTTCCATATGTGTGGAATATTATAAGTATGTTCAAGTGATACAGCCAGAGACTTCAGAGTGGTAATAAGGCATTTATAAAGAAAAAACGCTCAAGTACAAAACCCAGAGTAGGAAGCTGAATGCAGATGAGAATATACAAAAGACAAAATCCTAATTCCTCATATCTGATTATCCTACTTAATAGACTCCACAATTAATTTACAGCCTGTTATGTATCTTAAAAAGTAACACTTTGTTACCTACATACAAACTTTTAAAAAGATTAATTTTGAGACAAGCAAAAATTGACTTAACAGTGGCACTAAAGTCAATGAAACTTGTATGATTTTGTGTGCTTTCACATACTTCTGTATATAGGAGTTAAAAAAAATTCCTGTAAAATCTATTCAAAAAATCATTTCAAGTATAGAAGAAAAAAAGTCCCAAGCTGGAAAATAAAAAAGGATCAAAATCTCAAAGTGACTGAAAATCCATGAATATATAAGTGATATTCATAGGTTCTCTTAATATTTATCAAGTGCTATGTAAGGTAACTGTAATGTTATCCTGAAGCCAATCTCATATAAGAGATACAGTAATTCCCATTCTAATTCTAGAATTAAAAACACTTAGTCCACACAACGTGTGTTTCGGTGAAGTTGACATCCACTTACTCGTACCTGAGAGTGTCTTCTTAAAGCTTTATCAAGGGTCTATGGCAGACCTGAACTGTAAAGGTTCAGAACGAATAATACCACAGGTAGTCATTCATCCTCATTTCTTGCAGAGAGTGAAGGGTATACTTGAGCTGTCCTAAGGTCACCTCAGCCAGGAACAGTGTTCCTTGGAAACTTTGGTAAGTTTTCTTGCCAAAAGAAATCTCCATAATCTTATATGTCTGGGACTTGCTGGGTTAAATAAACAGGTTCCACTAACAAACTGGCATACGTTCTACCCCTTCAAGAGGGGTGTACAGATGCAGCTTTTCCCAAACTCAGTGGACCTTTGGAGGGAACACCGGAACCACCACTGAGTGCCGGGACACTCATTTCCGATGGAACATGGTTTGAGAAATGCCAATGTCAATCTAAAGTAAATTTTCTAAAGTAGTGGTTCTCAAATTGTAATGAACATTGAAACACACAGAAGACATGTCAAAGCATAGGTACAAGATCCCACTTCAGAGGTCTGGATTGGGACCTGGGAACCCACATTTCTAAGAGACTCCAGGTGAAGCTGATGGAGAGAGGTCCACACTTTGAATGGTATCCTTCTAGATAAGGACCCACACAAACCTCAGCTGCAGGAAGCCCGACTATGGCCTCAGTAAAGGCTGTGTATCCTACAGCCAATTAGCAGGAGGTCAAACCAGCCCAGTGATGTCTGAGCAGGTCCTGGCACCTTGGTAGGGGGAGGACCACTGGGCTTGACTCTGGATCTGCCCCTACTCACCAGGCAACCAGGCACAGTGACTGCATCTTAAATGATGAATAATTGCAGCCCCCTTTCAGGGGCTCTGTGAGGCTCAAAGGAAATGTTTGCACAAAAGTACTACCTGACAAAAAGCATCATACATGTGTCATTAATCAGAAGAATGTGTCAGTCACAGCAGGAAAATCCCAGATGAGTTTTCTGTCTTCTGCTACTGCTGAGCCTTTATGAAAGCACATTCTGGTAGCTAATGAAGAGAAAAAAGGCTAAAAATGCAGAAAACTGTAGTGAGAGGAATATATATAAGTGGATTACCTAATTAAAAATATGTAATTGTTTAAAATAATAAATCAACCCACAGTCGAAGTAGTTAATTATGCTGGCTCTGAGATAGTATTTAGAAGCTACAGTATGTTGATCTTTGAACCCACTCACTCTGCCACTGTACCATGTTAATGCTGGTTAAATTTTAACCTCAAGAGAATGAGAAAAAAAATCCCTTCACTGAGATACATATGAATTAGATCCAAAACTATTAGCTGTGATAGTTCCAATCTCATAAGCTACCACAGTGGGAAAATTTCAAAAGTAATTTTTAAAAAGGGCCTTTAATTTTAGTTGATAGAAACATCCACAAAATGAGAAAGGAACACACACTCACATGTTCACATATGTGCATCTAGTTGTTGCCCAGTAACATCTTAGCCAATGAACTTCATCTCACAATTCAAAAATGAACCTGTAAAAATTCATAGTATCCATGATGAGGTTACGATGCTGCAAACATCTTGTTGGCAAGTCCCAGTTTCCACTGAATCCAAATGATTGATCGGAAAGGCAGGCCTTTCCCTGACATGTTGCATAATTCACTTTATATGTGCTCTGGATGGCTCTGGAGACAAGACAACATCTCTTGAACGGGCCTACCTTCGTAGCAGATCTGGTACACTGCAGTGAACAGTGGAAACTTGTCCAGCAGCTCCTTCTGTCTGAGGATGCGGTACACCTCAGCGGAAGTCTGAGGTCATTGCAGCTTCTGCCCATTCAGCATCTCCCTCTCCAATTCTTCAATGGTCCTTCCGGCCCCGGCAAAGGCCTCCGCTACCTTGCGGTTCCGGCCCCCATAGCAGGTGGTGATCAGGTCGGCTATGCCGCAGCTCTCCAGAAAGGTGGCCGTGGACACCTGGCCTTTGCAGAAGATCCTGGTGAAGGCGATCATTTCCATGAGCCCCAGGCAGATGGCGGTGGCTTTGGTGTTGTCGCCACGGCGGAGGCCATCGCAGAACCCAGCTCCCACGGCCACAGTGTTCTTCAGGGCACCACAAAGTTCAACAGTGTCTGCATTATCAACCACCGTAATTCAAAAATTTGGAGTCTGCAGAAGTTCTTTGAAGAGAAGACCATTCTCCATTACCTTGCAGCCGATGGTGGTCTCACAGAACTTCCCAGCAGCCACCTCATTGGCAGTGTTGGCTCCCATGAGCACACTGATGTCAATGCCCATCTTCTCTCAGATGATGTCGGAAATAAGCTTCAGCCCCTCAGGACCCTCGTCTATGCCCTTGATGAGGCTGATGCCCAGCACGCCCTTGGGCACTTTCCTAGAGATCTCGTCACAG
The DNA here is from genome assembly GCF_028564815.1 of Eubalaena glacialis. NCBI lineage: Eukaryota > Metazoa > Chordata > Mammalia > Artiodactyla > Balaenidae > Eubalaena > Eubalaena glacialis. The sequence goes on along the minus strand of NC_083727.1, from coordinate 42,220,992 downwards.
ATCCTGTGAATGAACTGGTGGGGGATGACAAACACCAGCAGGTCTGCATCCCACACAGTCTCACTGAGGTTCGGGATAGCAACCACATTTTCTGGCAGCTTGTGTCCAGGGAGATATTTTACATTTTCATGGTCATTATTTATGATGTCTGTCAGTTTTCTCCCATTAACTGTTTCTTCAAAGACCCACATCTTGACCATGGAGGCAAACTTCTCAAGTTTCTTGACATTATTACCAATTATTTTTGCAACAGCTGAACCCCAGTTCCCCGAGCCCACGATGCACACTTTCAGGGGTGATGCTGCCATGGCCAGGCAGGAACGCTGCAGCCTGGCTTGCACCTCCCCAGCCAGCAGGCCGCCTGTCTCCGCCTGCTCGGCCCAGGCCCATTCACTTTCACCTAAAAGGTAACAGGGTAGTAATATTGAAAGGAGTATCAACTAATAGGTACAGATAAAAATTAATAGTATTCTGTGGGGAGGGATAAATTAGGAAGTTGGGATTAACATAAACACACTACTATATATAAAATAGATGAAAAACAAGGACCTACTGTATAGCACAGGGTACTATACTCAATATTTTGTAATAACCTATAAGGGAAAAGAAACTAAAAAAGAATATATATATATATATATCTGAATCACTGTGATGTACACCTGAAACTAACACAACATTGTAAATCGACTGTACTTCAATAAAACAAAAAATTAATAGTATTCTACCTATAGTTCTTTCATTTTTTTTATTGTATTTATGAATAATTTGATGAAAAATCAGCCATAAAGTTAGAATTCAAAGAACTTACTCTTTTAGAAGCATTTAACTTAAGGTAAATATGATTTAGCAATGGGTATTGATCTTCCCTTGGACCTGGGGCTTTTAAGACACTGTGCCCACATACATGAACATGAAGCTCTGAAAAACTAACCACAGCTGTGGTGTTAGTGGCTTCTCCTCTTAGAAATTCCTTCTGATATTTCTGCACTCTTTCCAGATCTATTGCTCCCTGGAGTCATGTTCCTGGATCCCTGGTAGCTCCTGGCTTTACTGGTCTGTTCCAGGTACTTGCCTTAGGGGCATTTGTTCTGATGATCAGTCTGGGCAATTAACCTTCATCCCAACACCTCAGACAATATTTTGTTATTTACACATTACATTCATCATAGCAGTAGCTAAAAGATAACTATTCTTTACCCAGTAGACTGCTTTATTTTTAAACCTTTTTCTGGATGTTGCCTTCTTTCTTGGGGAAGTAGAGGGCATTTAAGAAGCATCCCTGGTATATACTGTGTTGGATCACTCTTATTTTTATATCATGTCTTACCTGTAGGTGAAATCTGTAGGTGTCTAAACATATCAGTGCTTTTTAGGAGGAGAATTAAATAGACATTCCCTTAAGGGGAATATTCAGCACATAATTAGAGACAAGGTGTAAAGGGCCAATATTGCAGGGAGATATTATATGTGGGGTTCAATTCATCCTAAGATGTAAATGACTGATACCTGATCCTTTCCATAGTCACATGGGTGGTGATGAGTGGGGGCAGAAAGAAAGAGAGGCGGAAAGAGACAGAGAGAAACACAAACACACACACACCAGAAAACGAGGATACTACATGTCTTTAGAAGAAATCTGGGGCAATATGGAGAAGGAAATTTGGGGTGGGGTGTGGAAGAGATGAACTCAAAGGCTGGGAAACTTCATAAACTTTGCCTACTTCAAAATGGTGTCTGAAATCAGCTCTGCATAAAATGTAAATAAGTTTTCCATTGTCCTTCTTGTTACTTGCCTCCCTTGACCAAAATAGTTGGAAGTTGATTGTACATGCAGATTTGGGAAGAAAACTCTGAAGATTCAAGTGTATAAAGAGCCAATAATCACCCCGTAATGTGGAATTGGCACTCACCGATTCTTGATTTCCTTCCCCACCTCAGGCCCTACCTGCTTCTCCCCGTAGCAGTAAATGGCACGTCTAGACTTTGCAGTCATTGTGATTCCTGTATCTCCCTCAGACCCGGGGGGATGTGGGGTGGGCACTGCCTTCTCATCACACTTACAGCGTAAAACGCAAATTTGTTCCGAAAGCCTACAGGCCCTTCAGGATTTGGCTCCTGGCCAGTCTCTGACTTCATGTCCTTCCCCTTGCTCTTCATACTCCAGTTCCATTGACTCTCTGCTGTTCTTGGATCACACATTCATGCTCCACCTCATGGCCCTTGCGCATGGAGTTCTCTCTGCCCGTGGTGCTCTTTCCCTGGATATTCATCCTGTTCACTTCATTCAGGTTTCTGCCCACATATCACCACGTTAGAGAGGCCTTCCTTGGTCACGCTATCTAAAATAACACTTCCTATTACTCTCTGTCTGTTTATCCTACTTATTTTTCCATTGTTGCATTTGCCACCTAACATGATATAGTATTATGTATCATTATATTATGTATTTATATATGTATTGATATTGCATGTTTCCCCCACTAAATGGTGTTATATCTATTTTCTTTATATCTGTTTCTTTTTTGTGATCTCAAGATTTGTTAAGTGAATAAATAAATGGACAAGCAAGACAGTGACTTTCTTGGAAAGTAGCCATAAGCTAGAACCATGTACAGTTGAAACAGCTTTACGGTAAAGGCAAGGATAAATAGCAAGTAATTGCATTGTTCTCAGAGTGCCGGATGTGGAAACTACTTATTGCCTAATCCTAGGTACTGCCCGTTCTTCCTGGCCTCCAAGAAGAGGTGTTACTATCTGGTGGGCCAGAGGCCAGAAACGGTAACTTGGTGCCTCCTGGGGGAAGCCGACCCTCATGTAGAAGGGAGACGATAGTAATCCAGGGAAGGTCTTTGCAACTTCTTGAACCACAGGTTTCTGATGAATAGCTTATGGAGCAGATGCTTTCTTGAGCAAGGGCAAATCACAAGCACTTAAAATAACAAAACAAAACCTGAAAGAAACAATGAGTACCCATTCTGAGGAACTGTGGGGAGGAAGGAGAAAAGTTTCAAGCCAGAAGTGCTATGGTGATTATCTTATAACTTGGCCTGATAACACAAACTGTGGTGGTGGCCTGTGGGGACATGCTCCAGTCTGGGCTATTTAGAACAATGGTAAGAATGCGTTAAAAATAGAAGAGATAGACTAATTACCTACTTGTGCAAGGTAAAACCATATGACCTTTGTAGACAGAGAAGTCCCTCTGCCTTTGTCAAGTAGAGAATAGACTTGAAATATACTGATAAATATATTGTGTATTGAATTTGGGAGGCCATGAGTGGCCAGGCTCTTAGTATAGAGGGAAATGTGAATTTCAACCTCGAGATGAATTTATGGAACATGAGAGCGCTCAGCCACAGCAGCAATGAAAGAATTAGAAAATAAAATCCAGGAAGAACAAAATTCAAATTTGAGTCAATAGTTGTCTTCCAATTACAAAGCGCTCTTTTGCAGACAATAATGAACTGCTGTTTATCCCCTTGTCTTTGAAATCCCTGTTCTCCTCTACCCTTGTGAAACTTACACCCTTATTTTAGAGCAGTTCCTCAACTATGTGATACTCTGCTGCCTGGAATGTCCTTCATTCCCCTTCATTAGCTGGTGAAACTTACTTCCTTTTCAAGGCAGACCCCTCCACAACCCTTGTAGAAGGACAAACCTTCCACATTCTTCTCTTCCATGGTACTGTAATTTGTTCACACCATCACTCTCCCGTGCTGGTCTGCTGTAGTACTTTGAAGGCCTGTTCTCCTGATAGCCTGAGAATTTTCATAAATGCAGGCATTGTCTTATTTATTCCTGTCTTGTTTTGGCACACTAGATTTTTCAGCAGATTTCACCTTTTCTAAAAGATCTTTCCACTGCCCCAATTTTAAGGTGATATGTATCGCTAACCTTCTCTACTAATTACTAATATTTTCTTTATACTTCTCCTGATGCGTTTGTCACAGTCTGCCCGGCTTTAGAACAGCTTGAATTTGTATCTCTCTCCTTCAGAAGATGGGGGTTCCCTTGAGGGTAGGGACCATGTCTGATCTTACATTCTCTGATGTGCCTAGCATAGTGGCTGGTCCTTAGTGAATGCTCACAATGTTTAAATTGTACTGAAGAGATGTAGACTTAGGCTTCCAAATGAAAACTTCTTATCCTTTAGATGAGAAATTGCCTATCTATGATGGCTGTTAATCATTGGTTTAGATATCAAAATAGGATGTCTAGATTATTTCCTGAAGGTTGTGTAATTAAAAATGGGATAGTTTCATATCTTTGAAATGGGAGGGATAGATATCATGACCTTGCAAGTTAGCTTATTTTCTATTCAAAATCTAAGACCTTTCCCTGTACTTTCATAACTAATTTTCAAAATCATGTTTGCACTCTACCTTAATTGATCATTTAAGTGCTAATCCAAACACATGCAAAGTTCTATACAGAAGAGAAATTATAGAGAAATTCACAAATGCCAAAAGCAATTATACAGGTTAGGCCACAGAAGACCATGGTGCATTCAAAATCAAAATCCTACCAGATCCAAAGGACTGAACTGCTAATAGTGGAATTTCAGACACATGGGGGATGGGTGTGATGGTGAGATTTGATCAGTCCTTCAGAGTGTACCATGGAGGCTAAATGCCTGCTATACACTGAACTGGTAGGAAGAAAATCAATCTTGACATTCTTTCCTTACATGAAACTAAAGTCCTTTCTTCAGAAGAAGGGACTCATACTTAAGCTATAAAAATGTAGAATAATCTTTGGGGTCTTTTCTGCATCGCTGCTTGCTCTCTTTTTTACTCATGGTAAGTCACTTAGCCAATCTCATTTGATTGCATGACAGACTTTACTCCTCCATATAAATAAATTCAATTCTCTACTCTTTCATTCATTCTAATTTTAGACATAATATTATAGCAGAACAGTTTTTTCTAACTGGAAGAAGATGAAATACAGGTTCTGTGTATTTTGGGCCAGCAAGGAATTCCCTCCTATTTCTAACGTGGTGAATGGTTCTCTTGAAGTACAAAACAAGTCAAGGAAACTCTCCTTTTTGTTATTGTTTTTGAAAATCTTACTGAATCAATGTGGTTAAAGTTTTTCACTTTATTTTGCAGATCACATAAATGAATTCCCCTCCCTCCTTCCAAGTCCCATTTGGCACATATAGTTACTCTTTAAGATATTATATAGATTGTCAGTAATTGAAGGGAATATCCAATATGTCTGGAGGGGAGAAAGAGCATTGACTTTTTCTTTTAGTTCTTTCAAATGCAAGTTTAAGAAATTTTAGTATTTGGGAAATATATCAACTATAAACCAGAGATTCCCTGAGGCCTGATTTATTTTAAAGATAGTATTTTTGTTTTTGCAAATAGTATATTCTAAATTCGTTAGCTGGCAGAGCAGATATTGCAGAAATGGATTCATTTTGGAATTGCACTGTGAACTCATCATTCCGTAGATGGCTCTGTATATTAATTGATCTAAGTTAGACATTTTTCCTAACAAAAGGATTGAGTTTCTTCAGGACTATGCTAAATTGTAACTCAGATGCATTTCCATGTTGCACCTTGCACCAAACAAAGCTCATGCATGATGATGCTGATCCTTGGTTTATTCTGTAGCTTCCAGGAAAGTTGAAGAAGTATATATTTCTCAAATGCTTCATTACCCTTCAAGGATAGTCTGAATTCTTGTACTTCCCTTCTACTGAAGTTGCATTTGTTGGTCTTGGATTATCTGTCAAGAAGGATGGGAAAAAAAAATTGAATGTAAGCTTCATGAAGGCATAGGCCATCTTGCTTGTTGCCTTCCAAGTGTCTAGCGTAGATTAAAGGATAAATAAGAATGTAATAATTACTCATTAAATAAAAGAAAATTAGTGGTTTTCATGTTCAAAATCCCATTCTTTCTGTAGGAGATGTCCCTTGCTTCTTTAGATCACAGTGATTAAGAACAAAGAGTTTTGGCATCAAGCAGGCCTGGATTAACTCTTGACTTTGGTCAAGTTACTAAATATTTCTCTAAACCTGAATCTTCTCATTTGAAAAGGTGATAAATGGGATGCTCTTTATAAAGCACTTTGTAGAGTTTGGAACATGATAAACTCATGATAGATGAGCTTTATTATGTATAGTAAAGTTTACAGGACATTTGCCTGTACTGACACATAGAAAAACCTACTTCAACTAAATAGAAAGCAACTCAATGTCATAGTTGTTGGGTTTTTGTTGTTTGTTTGTTTTCACTTGCTTTGTAATGAAAATGGAGGAGACCCTACTAGAGCCCAAGCTATATTTTATTCTTGAATTATATAGCCTGCCTGTGTGTGCCTGGATAGTTGAGGGTCTTATCAGGGGATTATGTATATGAGGAATTATGTTGCTTCCTGGAAGGGCATCATAACAGAAGAGATTTGAGGCACATTGCCTTAGTTAAAGTCAAATAAAAAATGTTATTCTGGGTGTGGTGCCTCCAGTTGAGCAGTCAGCTCCCAGACTGGGCTCTAGGGTGGAACCCTAAAATAAGAGTGAGCAAATAATAAAAGCTAAAAGTAAAAACTAAAAATACCATTTAATGAAAATCTCTTTTGATCTTTGAAAACATATCATCACTGTCATTGGTTCCAGCAGCAGTGATGGAGACAAGGGAGAAATGGCACCATCAGGAGGACATAGGATGCTGGGATAGCCCAAACTAGCAACCACAATGAAGACATCTTCAATCTCCCTGACTCTTTCTGGCTGCACTGTCAGTATATCTGCTTCTGCTTGTATGTTGCTAATGGGCATCTGTGGCCTAAGTACCAGTATAGCAGTGAGATAGCACAACAAAAGATGGAAATGTTGATTGCCAGCCACATAATAACAGAGAACACTAGGTCAGATGTACAGAGATAGTACCTAAGGGACTCCTAGATAGATTAGTATGAAATCTGGGGAAAAAGAAGAGTTCCTACACTATTGTAAGTAAATACAGATAAAACAGAGTTTTGAGATTGGTAGGGTGACCTTATTTTTGCCTGTAAACTGTGAAACATGACCTACCTGAAGAGGAAATAAGTAAATGTAAATTGTAACTTAAAAAAAACTCAGAAGATGATCTTGATTTGATAGTAATCCAGAGTTCTATGATTCCTACATGTCCTAAGAAAATTATTGATTATCTATCCTAAACTAAATTGTTTTAGAAAAAAACAAAGACTAATATTTCAGGGATTTTCTCTGAATTTCTGATTTTGTTCCCTGGAATCAGTTAGAAAATTCCTACTGAGAATTGTTCAATGAAAATCTGATCTCCCACAATTAGTGTTCCTCTATATCTTCTTTGGGATCATCTGATTTATAAGATGATGCTCATGAAGAATGAGTGGATTAAAAAATGTTGGTCCTACAGGAAGTGAAAAAAGGATCACATTATGCTGTGCTTTGTTTCTCCTCCCCAAGGTTTGGAAAATATGAGGGCATATGTCCTTTAGTTTTATTAGAGTTTTTCCATCAGTGAATATTTTTGATATGATTAATCTTGAGTTTCATAGAGTTATAGGTTTTATTATGTTGATTTAATTCGATAGATCAATCAGTGTATTTGGTCAAAGAGAAAGTTTGAAAATCTTTGTCTTACCCGAACTGATTGATCTTTGAATAGACTGACTGGAGTCACTTGTTTGTTTAACATATTGTAAGCACAGTAACCACAAATCCTGATACACACACACATAGCTCTCAGATCTCTCTATCCATGTATATGGAATGATAGATATCATTTTAGAAAGATAGAACTGGTTATGCATATGATTTTAAAATTAAAAGTTGAAGATATAATTTTGAAAATTGAATTTTACTGAAGAAAAACTAAGTGATGGAATTATTAAATTACACATAAATCTTTTTTTAGAAGACATACCACCTCCCCAAAGATCCTTCCAAACACTTCTTTCTCTCTCTTTTTATGTATATATAATGTTAATGTCATAATTTTTAAAGTATATGTTTCAACTTTATAAAATATTAATTGTCTATAATCTATGAATATTAGTTTATAAATTAGACGTTTAGATGCAAACAACAGAAACTGACTATGGATAATAGAAAAGTAATTTTTTTAGAAAGATATAAGGTATGTCTCAGAACTGATAGAAAAATATTGACAACATTTTCCTTATGATCCTCCTGGTGGAGCATCATGCTGTATCAGTTAACTGTTGCTGTGCAACAATCCATCTGAAACTTAATGATTTAAACAGTGGGAATTTTGTTATTGGTCATGAAGTTTGTAAGTTGGTTGGATGATTTTTCCGAGCTGGGCCAGACTTGGCTGATCTTAGCTAAGCTAACTCATGAATCTGCTGTCAGTTGGTGCATCTGTTCCTCCCTGAAATGTTTGGGAGCTAGTTGGCTGCTGTCTACAGTGAGAATGATAACTAGGCCACCTGTCCCTCCAGTGGACTAGCCTAGGTTGTTATAGTAGCTAGGGAGGGACAGAGGGAAAGAGAGAGAGAGAGATTTGTATGATGTCTTGAGGTCTAGGTTCAAGATTGGCATGCCATCACTTCTGCCACAATTCTTTGGCAGGATCAACTCAACAGGGAAAATAGAATCCACTTCTTGATGGGAGGAGCTGCAAAGTCACATTGCAAAGGGTGTGGATAAAAGAGGTTGGGGAGAGAATTGGGGCCATTCTAGTAAAACACCCTTCTGCCTCCTCATCCCCGGGTCCCCAAAAGCTTTAATCAATCATGCCATCAAGCTTGAATTCCACAGTTTAAAGATCTAAATCAGATTCAAATATGGTTCATTAGATGTAGCTCCTTTTGATACAGAAACCTATGAACCTAAATGACAAGTTAACTACCTCCTACATACGCAACACAGAGATAGCAACAAGATAACTGCAGACAACACTCCTGTTAAATAAGAGAAGAATGGGAAGTACATAGCTGTCAGTGGTTTGCAGAAGTTCTGAATTCCAGCTGGAAACATACTGACAGGTCTTCCTCTCCTGGAGGCTGAAGATGTTCCTTGATTAGACCTGGGTTCTTCTCCCTGGGAGTGTCTTCTCAGCCCCTTTGTCTCTGCTGCTTCTTATGAGTAGCACTGCAGTCCACCCTTTTTCATCACTTTTTGCTCTACTTGCTCATCCTTCCTTGCCCATCACCCCCTTGATTACCTCTGAAGAAACAGCTCATTTTGACTAGCAGATTCACTTTTGTAGCCTGCTTCCTTTTACAGCAAGCTGAAGGCCAAGACCTCTTTACAGTTTGAACAGTCTATTCCTTTTAATCCAGGCTAGTGGTGTTTTCACAACTTTCTGGTATGTCTATGAATTGAATAAAATTTCACTACATTGGACAAAACCCAAACATTCCTCTTTCTCTAGACTTGCTGCTACTTTGGGATGACTTCTGTAGAACCAACTCTGAAGATTCCGATCAGTTCTTTTTTTTCAAGTTAGAGGATCTATTAGGAACCACCTAATTCTTTCACAGACTTTAACACTTGATTTCACTTTTGTCCTCAGGCTAAGGAAACAGGTGATGAGAAACAGTTTTACTTTCCAACTCACTATGTTATGGTTCATGATATTTCCTCCAAATTCTGCTTTCAAACTGGTTAGTTATTTCTTTATCTTATCTTTTTTTCCCTGCCAGTGTCATATCACATGCAGATAAAACACTTTAAACATTTAGCCTGGAGACTTCCTCAGTCAAATCCAAATGTTCATTAGATATGTTTTACATCTTCCATTAAGCCAGACAACTGTTTTGTCAACTGTCTTGCTACTCTGTAACATAGGTCACCATAGTTTCATCTGCCAGTATAATTTCATCACCATTTTTCCAAATTTGCCAATAGTTTGCTCTTTGTTTTTCAGGCTCTGCTTCTTACCAAGTCCCAAAGCCAATGGTATATGTCTTACGTTTTATTAAGGCAGCATCCCCTCCTAGGTATTAACTTCTATAGAGATGCTGAATAATAAACCACCCCTAAAGGTAGCACTAAAAGCTATAAGCACTTCATTATTGTTCCTGAGCCTATGGGTCAGCTTGGCAGATTTGATCTTGGCTGGGTTTGCTCAAGGGTGTGAGTCGCTCAGAATGGCTGGGATTGCCTGAAATAGGATGTTTGGTTGCTTTTGGTTGATGGGGGCAACTCATTATCTGGCAGACTAGCATAGGATTGTTCTCATGGTACTGGACAGAGTTCTAAAAGAGAGAAAGTAGAAATATGCAAGAGCTTTGGAAGTCTGGGCTCAGAAGTGGCCCACTGACACTTCTGCCCTTTCTATCGGCCACATCAAATCATAAGGCCAATCTAGATACCAGGAGTGGGGAAACAGATTTCATTTCTCGTGAGAAAATTCAAAGTCACATAGCAAAGGTATGGATAAAGAAAAGAGTGGAGAATTGAGGCCGTTTTTGTCATCAATTCACTACAATCTTAAACTCTGAGAAGTTGGTTTTCCTAGTGCAATAGAGATGGCTTAGGGGTTCTGTGGAGTCAATTCTGTGGGCTATAGGCTGCAACCTGGATTTTCTCAGAAGGAGCACAGTAGTTCTTAAGGCATGTACTGTAGAGTTGTTACGTATAGTTCCGTTGCCTGTCTTGGGCAATAGTGGAATAACTCCTAAAATACATTGGAGTTTATCTCAATTGTTACACCCAATAGCTCAGATCTTTGGAATTGGAGCGCACCATTGAAGTAATGTCTAATGCTTTGCTAGCCCGACAACTTCCTTCGAAAAGTACCTGCCCAGCAAATTTAACCTAAGATATGGTTAAATTTTGCATACTCAGAAAGCAGAGGCTTAATTCCTTCAGGTGTTTTAGGAGGAATATGGCCAGGTATCACAGAATCACTGTTGGTGGCGTTGTATTTTGACACGTTCCCTAAGATTTCCTCTCCTCATTCCCACTGCTCAGCTCCCTTGCTCCTTTCTCTCTAGCTTTCCATATGAGCTGCCTTAAGGGAGAGGGATTAACCAGAACAAGAAAAAGTCAAATTCTTGCCATTTGAACTTCTAAGAAGACACCTGACACATGTCATCAAAAGCCATGATTCTGGCACAAATAATTGTTTAGTCTGAATACTTAGATTTTTCTGCCCTTGGGTGTAAAGATAAACTCAGTTGATTGAGGGAAGGAGTGAAGTTGAGAAAAGAGGAGAATAAAAGTAGTTGTTGCGAATCCCTGAGAAAGGGGTATATCCCTGGCTTATTCCCAGGTTGGAGTTCTCTGTGTTGGAGGGAATAATAGAATCTAAGAAAAGTTTGAGGCCTCTATTAAGAAGAGGGATCTAAACCTTTTCCCCCAGGTTGCAATCAGGACAAACTACATGTCTTCCCAAGAAGCTGTGAGTCCAGGATGGAGCCAGAGCAGAAACATGGCCCTAGTTGAGAGAGATGTATACGCAGCTGCGTCCTGCATCTCACTGTAGGGTGGGGACGTCAGCTGGCAGTGCCTGAGCTTCTCGAGTGATAACCAAAAGGGCTGGAGGACTTGGAGGCATCCTGCAGTTCAGTCATGCTGGGCAAAGAATGCATGGACCAGGAGAACAAAGGCCATGGAGGGGCCACTGATGTCCAAAACAGATTGTGCTACATCCCAGCTGAGACTACTATGGCCTGAGGAGGACTGAGGCTAAGATGGTGTAACCCCTTGAAATTAAATAAGCAGGTCCTCCCCTCTGAACTATCTCCAGGAGAATTCTGAATTGACTGAATGTTTGCCCAAATGAGATTGAGTAAAATCCAGAAAAGACAGTTTATTTTGAACTGGAAAAATCAGTGTTCCTGTTATCAATAAAAATGGGGGTTGAGAGTTAAGTACAATTATAGAAATACCCTAGTTCACTGATTCCAAGACACACATTTTTTTTCACATTTTAATATTTCTGAAATTGAGATGCAGCTCACAATCCATGGCATATCACAGTTTAGTTTGCAGTGATTTTTCTTTCCTAATGGTACGTAAAACAACAGAGCATCTTACAAATAATGGTGTCTTAAATTCAATAAAACACAATATAATGGAAGTTATATCTTTGCATACTTGGTATTTGTAAATCTCACTTATTAAAACTGAAAATGCTGGTATTTCAAGACCTATAGCTCAGCCCTTCTTGGCATTTATAACTCTTCCTTTTTTCACAGTGACATCTTTACTAATAGTCCTGCAAGGCCAGGGAATGACAGCTTGAAGTTGTGTTGGTATGTAAGATGGGAGGGACTATAGCTGCTGCTCAGAGATGAGCTGAATGCCACTTGGGGCCAAGCTGACAATGTCATGGGGCCATTCTGTGAAATGTATTATATACTTTCTATATAATTAATATCACATACACTGAAAACAGTTTGGAAATCCACTTGATAGTAATATATACCCAGACATAAGATTATGATTTTATTTTTATATACAAACTATATATATCTATTACTGTAAAAAAGTAGTTTTAATTTTCTTTTTTATAATCTGCTGCTATTTTAAAATTTCTATAATGGATTTTTTTTTATAAATTGTAAAAAAAAATGATTTTTATAAAAGAATGATGCCAGGGTCCTATGTACAATTTTTAGGCCACTGCTACTGCCCTCTGTTCCTTTGCTCCAAAGGTCACTGGCAAAAGAATATACATCCTCTGCCACATTTATACCTTTAGAATTTCATGAGCTGTTCCTTTCTAAGAAGCCCATATTCAAACTACTCATTTCCTACTTCTTATTCTTTTAACATCTCTAAAGTAGATAGTAAGTGCTAGTTAATTGGTCAGCCAAACAATGTGTGGGGAGAGTTTTAAGAAATTGAAAAACATATCTCTAGGGAATATACTGGGAGAATATTTTTACATAATTTGTTCTATAATATATAGTAGTAATTGCAATCCCAGAATACTAGGCACATTACATTTCAAATAAGATTTACATTCTTTGAACTCAGTTAATTAGTTTATTTTGTAGTTTATTTAATCCCTGATCAATAAATTACAAAACTCTAGGCAAGCCATTCTAAAATACTATGCTTGTAAAATCTCGGGGTGAGGGACTGCATGCACCTTCAAATCTATGTTTTACAATGTTCATGATTTTATTATTGTCTTCTCACATCCTATATATTCAGTAAGCTATTACTGAACAAAGTGTAATGTCTAAACTAACACTCTACACTATAAAATAGTATTACACATTATGCTATAATGTTGGAATTTTATGCCCCTATAAAATTGTTTTAGGAAATGATTTTTGGGTCCAAGTTTTAGGCTTTTTTCCCTTGAGTGCATCTCATTTTAAAGCAGTTTAGTTGGCATTTATTTTTCTTGAAAATCAAACACCATGAAACATAATAGAATATTGATCACCTTCTTTTACTGTTTTCAGAATCTATTATCTCTGTTGTTACACAGAGCTGTTAATACTGCATGGTTTGGTAGCTCTCCATGATTCATGGGACGATTGTAGCAGAGACCTCATGCCATGCACAAGGTGGCATCCAGGACACCTACAGAGAATTCCTTGGAGACCTCTCTGAACTCCATATCTAGCTCAGGTAGAGTGTGACTTTCGTGTCAAGATTTTGGTCCTTTCCTAAATACAAACAACTATGATGACTATACACAAGTTTTCTGTAATAGTGAATTTTTTGTGTCAACTTGACAGGGATGCCCAGATGGCTGGTAAACAATTGTCTCTGCATGTGTCTGTGAGGGTGTCTCCGGAAGAGATTAGCATTTGAATCAGTAGAGTGGGTAGCACATAAGTCCCTTGAGAGCCTGAATAGAACAAAAAGGCAGAGGAAGGGTATATTCACTGTCTTTGCTTGAGCTGAGACATATCTTCTCCTCCCTTCAGACATCGGCACTCTTTTATATTTCAATATATATCCTGTTGGCTATATTTCTCTGAAGAACCCTGATTAATACATTTCTCCACCTTTTTTCTCCTGTGCCACATATGACAGTTGAATTTTACATTCATGACACAGTTATACATGTAGACCAAAAATTTTGTAGATATTTGGGGATATTCCTAAAACTGTTAGGAGGAAAAGACAAAAGCAAACAAAATAATAAAATAAAAAGCCCACACAGACCATGTATTGATATAATAGTCATGCAAGCTTTATCCCCATAGGTGCTCTTTAAAGAGCTTAAAAGATGGCCCAGAAAAATTTTAAAGGATGTCTTAAAGTTTTCTAGGTACCTACTCAATAAATAATACAAATGAAGATAGACCAGCGAATATATAGTGTATATACTACTGAAGGAAAAAATTCTACTTGATTTAATTATAATTCTACTTGATTTTTAAAAATTGAAGAAAGGTTGGACTTCATCAAAATTAAAAACCTTTGTGGTTCAAAGGATACTATTAAGAAAGTAAAAAGAGAACTCACAGAATCATGTTTCATATATATCAAGTCATATATCTGATAAAGAACTTGCCTGTAGAATATGTAAAGAGTCTTACAATTCAATTTATAAAAAGACAATTGGGGCTTCTCTGGTGGTGCAGTGGTTGAGAATCTGCCTGCCAATGCAGGGGACATGGGTTTGAGCCCTGGTCTGGGAAGATCCCACATGCCGCGAAGCAACTGGGCCCGTGAGCCACAACTACTGAGCCTGCGCGTCTGGAGCCTGTGCTCCGCAACAAGAGAGGCCGCGATAGTGAGAGGCCCGCGCACCGCGATGAAGAGTGGCCCCCGCTTGCCGCAACTAGAGAAAGCCCTCGCATAGAAACGAAGACCCAACACAGCCAAAAATTAATAAATAAATAAATAAATTTATTTAAAAAAAAAAAGACAATTTTACACAATTTAAAAAAATGGACAAAAAATCTGAACAGACGTCTCTCCAAAGAAGATATACAAATTGCCAATAAGCACATAAAAATATTCTCAGTATTATTAGCTGTGAATAAAAAATGTTGCCTGCCATATCAGTAAACAAAGGATGTTGCAACCATCAAGCCATCACATTATAGCCACCCAGATGGTGAGCCCTGAGCGAACTCAGGATGGAGACAAACCAGCTGCCAGCTGCCAAGCCTTCTACCACTGCAGCCACGCCCAGTGGTACACCCTGAGGGGACTCAGGATGGGAAAAGAACAAGATACTGGTCCTAGATAGCTAAGGTACATATCAAAGGAATGAGTTCAACTCTTATATCTTCCTATACGTAGAAGAGTGCCAAATTCCTTGAGATATCTGGTTTTCTTTAGTTAACAGTAATGTTTTGAAGTTCCAACTACCTGGTCTTTGTTGCAAAAACTCCTATATATCCTGGCTCCTCCCTTACCTCTTTGTAGCAATCTCTCAGAGCTATCTGAGAGGCTGCATCCCGGTCTTAAGTCCTCAGTTTTGTTCACCAAATAAAACATAATTCTCAAGTTTTAGGTTGTGCAATTTTTTTCAGTCGGCATAGTCATTAGGGAGATGAATATCAAAACCATATATACTAGGATGGCTATACTAAAAAAGACAGATAACAAATGTTAGAGAGAAAGTAGAGAAACTGGAGCTTTCATATAACACTGGTGGGAATGTAAAATGGAGCAGCTACTCTGGAAAACAATTTGACAGTTCCCCAAAAGAATAAACATAGAGTTATGATAAAGGCCCTGCAAATCTACTTCGAGGTATACTCCCTAGAGAAATGAAAACCTATACCATATATTCATAGCAGCATTATTAATAATAACCCCCAAATGGAAACAACCCAAATGTCTTTCAACTGATGAATGGATAAACAAAATATATCCAAACAGTGGAATATTATTTAGACATAAAGGGGAATGAAGTACTGATACATGCTACACCATGGATGAACCTTGTAAGCATTATGTGAAGTGAAAGAAGTCAGTCACTAAAGACTGACTTTATATTATTCCATTCATATGAAATGGAATAGACAAACATTTGTCCAGAAAAGACAAATATTTAGAGAGAAAGTAGATTAGTGGTTCCCTGGGACTGGGGAGGTTGGGGAGAAATGAAGAGTGACTACTAGTGCCTATGGGATTTCTTTTTGGGGTGATGAAAATGTTCTAAAATTGACTGTGGTGATAGTTGCCCATCTCGGTGAATATACTAAAAACCATTAATTATGTGCTTTAAATGAGTGAATTGTATGGTATGTTAATTAATCCTCAATAAAAAATATATATAAATTGAAGGGCATGTTCCTGGTTCTACCAAGAGGCAGTATTTCTGTTTCACCTGAAATGAAGTAGCCCCATCATTCCTCCCAGATTTTCCTTCTTACAACTAAAAATCTCTGGATATAATACAACAGCAAGCATAGGAAAACTGAAAGGTTAAAATAAGGTCGGCAACCTAAGGACCTCAGAACTTTAGGAATGACACAGTGGTGACTTCTCTGGATTTCCTCATTGCTTCCCATATATCTCAGACAGAGTACTGCAGAAACCTCCAACCCAGAACTGTCAAACACACAGACAAAAAAAAAAACAAAAAACAGGCTCCAAGGAAATTTTTCCCTTTAGGCAAAGTACTGAAAAAGTGTGATTTAACAATAGAAAATCGTTTCGGCAATACCCACCTTACTCTGGCCAAACACCAGTAGAAAAATCACCTTCCTGCCTTTCATGCTTCCACTATCTCTTCCTACCCTCTGCCCTGAGGAAGTAGGCAGCATGCTCTGATTCCCCCACTGTGAGCTGTTGGTGGGACCCAGCTGGAAGCTGTTCTTCCATCTCTGCCTGGCAGAAGCAGACAGCAGTTATCTGATTCCCCTGCTGGTGTATTATTGGCAAGATGGAGGGGGTAGTTGATCTTCCATTCCCCATCAGGCAGAAGTAGATAGTCCTTTGATTCTCCTGCCCGGGTAGTATGAGTGAGGCTGCCTGCAGGAAGTGGCTCTTACATTTCTTACCTGGTAGAAGTAGATGACACTCTGATCCCCCCTCTCAGGCTAGTGTTGGCAGGGTCTAGTGAGTGAGCTGAACCCTACTCAGCAGCAACAAGATTTAATGAGGTAGTGTGAGGTGCCATCTCATGTCAGCAGAACCTGGTGGGGAGCTGAGCCTCCACCCCGACAAGGCATTATGAGGTAAATGTGGTGGCAGGCAGCGCTAGTTGGCACTCTGTTCTCATCCTCTCCCTTAGTGTCAGTGGGGCCCTGTGTGGAGCTGAGTTTCTGACCCCACCGTGTAGCAACAGAGAAGTATGAGTCAGCCCTCTGTTTACTCTGTCTCTAGTGGCAGTGAAGTCCAGAGGGGAGGTGATCTTAAAACCTCATTCAGAGCCAACAAGGCAGTGCAAGGCAGTGCTACACTTTTGCTGGCATGACGTTGGAAGAGCCCAGAGGGAAGTTGATCATATACACCCACCCGACCCTCACACTATACCTAAAAAGGGGGACTGTCTACTGAAAAAAGATTCAATAGGACCCAGATTCTCATAATATAATATGCAAAATGTCCAGGGTATAACAGACAATTACTCATCATACCAAGAACCAAGAAAATAACATGAATGAGAAAAGAAAATCTGTGGATACCAACACTGAAATCGATCAGATGTTGGAATTATTTAACAAGGATTTTAAGCAGCCATAATAAAAATGCTTCAACAAGCAGTTATGAATTTTTAAAGAAAATGAAAAAAAAAATAGAAAGTCTAGATAAGAAATAGCAATTATTAGAAGGAACCAAATGGAAATTATAGAACTGACAAATATAATAACCAAAATAAAAACTCACTGGGTCACCTTGATAGTAGAGTGGAGATGACAGAGGGTAGAATCAGGGATCGTAAGTGCAAATCAGTAGAAATCACCCAATCTGAATGATAGAGAGAAAATAGACTGACAACAAGAACAATAACAGCAGAATGTCAGGGAAAATAAATAAATAACAATAAAGCTAATATTTTATCATAAGATTCCCAGAAAGAGATTAGAGATTGAACCTGAAAAATTAGTTAAAGAAATAAAGGCTGAAAATTTCCAAATTTAGTAAAAGACATAAGCTTATGGATATAAGAAGCTGAGTGAAACCAGGATTGGATAAACCCAAAGAAATACATGCCAAGATGCACCATATTTGAACTTCTAAACTAAAGACATTAAAAAGTCTTGAAAGCAGCCTGAGAGAACAACATATTACTTATAGGGAAACACCAATTTGGATAACAGTGGATATCTCATCTGATACTATGGAGGCCAAAAGGAAGTGGCATAACATTTTTCAAGTACTGAGAGAAAATAAATGTCATCCATGAATTCTATATCCTGGAAAAATATCCTGCAAAAATGGAGGGAAATAAAGACATTTTCAGATGAAGGAAACCTAAGAGAATTTGTTGCTAGCAGACCTACATTCAAGAATGACTAAAAGAAATTCTTTAAATAGAAAGATGGTAAAAGAAGGTCTGAAACTTTCAAAATGAAAGAAGAATATCAGAATAAATAAAAATAAAGGTAAATTTAATAGACTTACTTCTCATGAGTTTTGTAAATCATATTTGATGGTTGAAGCAAAAGGTATAATGCCAAATGATCTGGTGCTTAATATATGTAGAGAGAAATACTTAAGACAGTTATGTTTGAACAGTAGTTAGGATAAAGAGGCATAAATAGAAGTCGGTTTCTACACTTGAAGTGGTAAATTGTTGATATCACTAAAGTGTGATCAGTTGTGTATGTATATTGTAGAACGTAGAGCAACCACTAGGAAAACTACCCAAAATTATATACTCGAAAACTATAAATAAATCAAGATGGAATCCTAAAATACGTTCAAATAACCTACTAGAAGATAAGAAAACACAACAAATGAAACAAACAGAAAACAAATAATAAAATGGTAGACTTAAGCCCTAAGAAGTCAATAATTACTGCTATGGACTGAATGTGTCTTCCCAAAATTCATATGTTGAAGCCCTTATGTAATGGTATTTGGAGCAGGAGACTTTGGGAAATAATAAGGTAAGGAGGGTGGAAGCCTCGTGATGGAATTAGCATCCTTATAAAAAGAGGATGAACACCCTCTCTTTCTCTTTCTTTGCCATACGAGGATACAATGAGAAGGTAGCCTTCTGCAGACCAGGAAGCAGATCCTCATCAGACACTGGATGTGCCACCAACTTGATCTTGGACTACTCATCCTCCAAAACTGTGAGAAATAAATGTTTGTTGTTTATGCCACTCAGTGTATGGTATTTTTGTTATAGCAGCCTGAACTAAGACAATGACCTTAAATGGTAGTCTAAATGCACCAGTTTAAAAGTAGAAATTGGCATAGTGGATTAAAAACAAACACCACCCCCCTAAACATAATCCAACAATATGTCTCCTACAAGCTCACTTTAAATACAACCACATAGGTAGGTTGAAAGTAAAGGATGGAAAATATACAATGCAAATGTTAACCAAAAAAATAAAAAGCAATAGTGGCTATTTAAATATCACGTAAAAAGTAGACTTTGGAGCACAGAAAATTTCTAGAGATTCAGAGGGAAAATATATAGTGACAAAAGGATCACTCCACCTAACACTAAATAATAGAGCCTCGAAAAACATGAAGGAAAGACTACAGAGCTTTAAGGAGAAATAGAGGAAGACACAGTTATAGTTGGGGACTTCAAGACAACTCTTAGCAATTGATAGAACTACTACACAGAAAGTAAGCAAGGATATAGAAAAGCTGTACAATAGAATCAACCAAGAGGATTTATTTGACATATATAGAACATCCCACCCAACAGCACAATAAATATTTTTTTTCAAATGCCCTTGAAACATTCACCAAGATACACCATATCCTCTGCCATAAAACAGACCTTAATAGATTTAAAAATAATTGAAATCATATAGAGTTTGTCCTTTGATTATGATGAAAGCAAACTAGGAATCAATAACAGAAAGATAAAGGAAGCTCTCCAAACATAAGGAAATTAAACAACACAACTCTAAATAATCCATAGGTCAAAGAGGAAATCTTAAAGGAAATAAAAATGACATAAAACTGAATAAAACTAAAACACAACATATCAAAATATTTGAGATACAATTAAAGCAGTGCTGAGGGGGAAATTTCTAGTACTAAATGCTCACATTAGAAAAGAAGAAAGATCTGAAATTAATAATCTAAACCTCTACCCCTGGAAACCAGAAAAAGAAGAGAAAAATAAACATAAAGCAAGCAGAAAGATGAAATTACAAAGATTAGAAATCAGTGAAATTGAAAACAGAAAAACAATAGAAAAAATTAATGAAATAAAAAGATGCTTCATTAAAAACAGCAAAATTGATAATTTTCTAGCAAGACTAACAAAAATCCATATCAGGAATAAAATATGTGATATAATGTCAGATTCTGCAGGCATTAAATGGATAACAAGGTATTACTATTAATAGCTTTATTTTCATAAATTCAAAAACTTAGATGAAATAGACCAAAAAAATCTCAAAAACCATAAATTACCAAGCTTCAACTAAGATGAAACGAGTAACCTAAATGGTCTTATCACCATCAAAGAAATTAAATTCGTTACTAAAATCTCTTGAAAAAGAAATTGGGCCCAATGTTTTCACTGGAGAATTCTACAAAAGTTTTAAATATTTGACACCAATTTTTACACTGTTTATCCCTGAAAAAAGAAGAGGAGAGGAATCTTTTCACTCATTTCATGAGGCTAGTATTACCCTGACAACAAAATCAGACAAAGATGGTACCAAAAAAGAAAACTACAGACACAATATCTTCCATGAATTTAGACACAAGAATCCTTAGCAAAATATTAGCAAGTGAAATCCAACAATACATCAAAAGAATCATATACCATAAACAAGTGAGATTTATTCCAGGAATACAAGGATAGTTCAACTTTTGAAAATCAACCAATTTAATCTACCCTATCAACAGGCTAAAAATGACAAATCATATGAATATGTCAATTGATACAGAAAAAATATTGGACAATATCCAACAAATATTTATGATAAAGACTCTCAGCAAACTAGGAATAGAGGAGAACTTCCTTAAACTGATAGAGGTATCTACAAAAAACCTATAGCTAGCATCATATTTAGTGAAGAAACACTGAATGTTTTCCCTCTAAGATCAGGAGGAAGGCAAAGATGTCTGCCTTTATCACTTTTATTCAACATAGTATCAGTAATTCTAGCCAATGTGATAAGACAAGAAGAAATCAAAGGCATACAGATTAGAAAGAAGGAAATAAATTTGTCTATACTTGTAGATGACATGATTGCCTATGTAGAAAATCCCGATGAATCAACATAAAATCTTCTATAATTAATTAGTTAGCTCATCAATTTCACAGGATACAATAAATCAATCACATTTTTACGTACTATAATAATAATGGCTGTGTGGAAACCAAAATTTAAAATACAATACCATTTACAATCACCACAAAGAAAATGTAATATTAGATATAAACTTAATAAACTGTGTAGGATCTATATGCTAAAACTTACAAGATGCTCATGAAAAAAATTGAAGACAACCTAAATAAAGGGAGAGTTGTATTATGTCCATGGATTGGAAGACTCAACATAGTAAAGGTGTTACTCTTCCCCAAATTGATCATTGGGTTAATGAGATTCCTATCAAAATCCAATCAAAGTTTTTTGTAGACATAGACAAGATTTTCTAAAAGTTATATGGAAAGACACAGTCTCTAGTGTAGCTAAAACAATCTTGAAATAGAAGAACAAGGTGGAAGAAGTCATTCTCCCCATACTAAGGTCTACTGTATAGCTACCACAATCAAGACTATATAGTTTTGGTCAGGGGATAGACACATAGATCATTGGAACAGAATAAGAATCCAGAAATAGATCCACACAAATATGCCCAACCGATTTTTGATGAAGGTGCAAAAGGAATTCAATGGAGGAAAGACAGACTTTTCAGCAAATGGTGCTGCAGTAACTGGACATCCATAGTCACAAACAAACAAACAACCCTTAAGCTAAATCTCACGCTTTTTTTTTTTGTAATTAAAAAATTTTTTTGGTATCAGGATTGTGCTAGTTTCATAAAATGATTTGGTAAGTCTTCCCTCCCCATTTATTTATTTATTTACTTATTTATAATTGAAGTAGAGTTGATTTGCAGTATTATATTAGTTTTAGGTACACAACATAGTGATCCAGTATTTTTATAGATTATACTCCATTTAAAGTTATTATAAAATATTGGCCATATTCCCTGTGCTGTACAATATATCCTTGTAGCTTATTTATTTTATACATAGTAGTTTGTACCTCTTAATCACCTATCCTTATCTTGTGCCTTCCCCCTTCCCTCTCCCCACTGGTAACTACTAGTTTCTTCTCTATGTTTGTGAGTCTGTTTCTGTTTTGTTATATTCATTCATTTGCTTTATTTTTTAGATTTCACATATAAGTGATAACATACAATATTTGTCTTTCTACGTCTGACTTATTTCACTAAGCATAATACTCTCCAGATCCATCCATGTTGTTGCAAATGGCAAAATTTCTTCCCTCCCCTCTCTTTTCTGAAAATATGTAAGGTTGTTATTGTTTCTTTCTTAAAAGTTCAATACAGTTCACCAAGAATGTTATCTGGAGTGGAATTTCTTTATGGGAAGATTTTGGAGTATGAATACAATTGCTTTAGTTTGCATAAGACTATTTAGGTTTACTATTTCTTCTTGTTCTTAGTTTTGGTAATTTAAGTTTTCCAAGAAATTTGTCCATTTGACTAGGTTGTTGAATTTAATTTTCATAATTTTTCCTTATATGATCTTTTTATATCTCCAGGGTCTTCAATGATGTCTTCTCTTTCATTCTTGAAATTGCTAATCTTTGTGTTTTGTTTTCTTTTTTTTTTAGAAGATTAGCTAGGAATTTATGAATTAAATTAATTAATAATTTAACTTTATTATATATTTCAAAGAACTAATTATGGCCCTGTTGAATTTCTGTTTTCCTTTTCTTTTTATTTTATTGATTTTGTCTCATTTTACCAATACCTTCATTCTGTTTTTTTCAAATGATATGTTGTAGACCTTAGACACCATTATTTTTCTCTGAACAAGGTTGAGTTTTGTTCTAGCAGGCAGCTAAAATACTGAGAAATTACTTTTGGATGGTGAAGGCTTGGCTTTCGGCTTTGTTAGGTAGGTCTTTAGTTTTATTTTGCTCTTGACTCTCAAGTCATGGTTCATTTTTGTTTCAATGGAAAGTCACTGTAACTTGGCAGGACCCGAACTCCATACCTCTTGCTATGGGAAGCTGAGGAAATTTTTGCTCAGCTGTTTTAGACTTCTGGCTGTTGATAACCCCCCTTGGGTCTTTGGAGTCTTGCTACATCATGAGCTGTTTTGCAGTCAACCAAGGATTTGAGGGGAGTTTCTACACAGATTTTGGTGTTCTCCACTGTGGGTCCCTCAATTTCCAGGGGCTCTAAATATGTCCTAAATGTGTCCTCTGACTTCTCAGGGAAATAAGAATGCAGCTTTCTCCTTGATCGCCATTTACGTACTTGGGTTGGGGAAAGCCTTAGGGAAAAGCCAAACAAATGTGATCTCACCTAGTTTGGTTCCTTTCTCTCAAGAGTTGAATCCCCTCCAGTTTCATTCTGCTTTTGGTGGCTCTCCAGTGCCTTTCCACAGTTGCATTTTATACTTCATTTACAGTTTGTAATTGTTTGGGCAGGAGAATGACACTGATAACAAGTTACTCCACCTTACCCTTGGAACACAATAAACCTCATTTTTACTAATATGAGTGTTAATATTACACTACAGAGAATTTGCATGTTTTTCTCTTATTATTATTATGAACATTTATTATTAGCAATTTCACCTCTATTTCTCCTTCATTATCACTTTGGCTTTGATTTAGTAAATGTAATTGTGCTTTTATTACTAGAAGTGTTTTGGCATCATTCTTACTTGTGGGCAAACTGGGTGTAAATTTATTATGGATAGTTTATCCATCCATTTTTTTATTACCAAAAGTTTATCCATGGGTGAGTTTAAAAAGAAACCATCAAAAATACAAGTCTCAGAGCTCACAGGCATTTAATTCCTATGTCTATGAATGCATATCAGTAACTTGATGATTATCAGTAGCAGTACTTACATAACGTCTTACAGTTATCACTATGCATTCTTTGAGCACTGTGGTTAAGCAGCACTGGACTTGAAGATGTCAGCATGATAGCTGAAATGGGGTTTTCACTTTGTTTTCCTTCTTGCTTTGGCTTCATAATCCCATGACTACTCCTGGTTAGGATATTTTGTCTTCAAGCTTCAGTGAGCTGTGTTCATAAAGAAGCAGAACAATGGTGGACGAATGAGGAGGTAAATGAAGAGGCCATGGAGGAGGAGAAAGTCTATACTTGAATAATTATAAACTGTTCACGGGGAATG
The DNA here is from genome assembly GCF_028564815.1 of Eubalaena glacialis. Classification (NCBI taxonomy): domain Eukaryota; kingdom Metazoa; phylum Chordata; class Mammalia; order Artiodactyla; family Balaenidae; genus Eubalaena; species Eubalaena glacialis. Next base: position 42,196,608 of record NC_083727.1, on the reverse strand, counting down.
GTTGAATATATATTAGTGATCTGGACTTTTGGCAACACATTTACTGAGAAAATAACTCCCATTACTCTACAATGAGAGTGTTCAGCAAATAACAGCTCAGGGCTCCACTTCATTTTCCTTTTGAATTAATCTCCTCAAAGTCTTTCTTTAAGAATCCATTAGTAGGTCAGAGGGCTTAGCATCAGTTTCATTCTCCTCTATTCTTTTTCCTCTCATGGCTTCCCCCAACCCCCTGCTTAGACTCTATTTTTCCTTCTCCTTTTAGAAGCTATAAAAATATGTAAGTAATAAATTTTTTTTTCTCCATTGGTCATTACGTGCATATGGTACTTAGTAAAGACATGGTTATTTAGCGGAATGGATATTTATAAAGTAAAAGGAACATTGTTAATAACTAACATATGGATTTTCTAAGTAATTTACTAGTATAATGTAAATGTAAATACTTGAGGTGGAAGAAATGCAAATTTTCAAGCAATTGCCCATCCATCAGGGTTGCTGTAATTTTCATTAGGCTTGTGAAAAGTTAAGGAATGTAAGACTGTGCATTGTAACTTATGAAGTTCAATACTCAAGGGCAGTATTTTTATCCACTTGAAAACTGAAGAATATTGAAACGTTCCTAATTGCATTTAATTGTTTGTAAATGTTATAAAGCAAATCCTTTATCAGTCTCCATACTAAGTGTTCTAATATTTCCCATTTTCAACAAATGTAAATAGGACTTTGAAAACTTTGTCGGTCTAAAAGAAGGCTAGATGTTATTGTGCATACTAGTCACATGGACCTGGCTGAGAGCTTTAAGCGATGAGTTTTGAGAGTGTAAGCGGAAGATAAAAGTCTTATCAAAAACTAAAATTATAGACCCAATAAGTGGTATGAGCATCTATGCAACCAAATAAAAAGAGCACCACCAAAGAGGCTAGCTAGATCCTCCACCTGGCTCTCTGTTTCTTATTCCCTAGTTGCCTGGCAATGGACAAGCTTAAGTTAGATTTTAATTGAAAGAGAAAGAGTTTCCTCAGATCATTTTATTCTTATGAGTATAATATTCTATTTCTTTCAATTTCTCTATTATGAGTTTGTGTTACTCTTTTTATTGATATATATATATATATATATATATATATATATACATACATACATATGATTTATAAGCATTATTTTAAAATTATTGTAAGTGACATAAAGACCAAGATACAAGGATGATATAGCTGCAGCGGTGGTAAACCCACTGACAATTTGATCGATTTACCTAAGTGGCTGCCTTCCTCCCTCACTAGTTCCCCTGGATTCCTTCCAAAGAAGTAAATTCAAATGAAGAGGACTACCCTTTCAGAGCTTTTCTTTCATCAGTGGTATGTGGGTAATTGCACTCTATTGCTAGAGGCTCAACGAGCACAAAATGTTTAGTTTTCTAGCTACTAAATTTGAAGCATAGTTTTTTTAGGATCATAAGGTGAAATTTCTAGTTTTATATAACAGTTAAAATTTGAAATTGTGATGAGGTGAACCATTCACCAGAAAGTCCTTATAAGGAATATCTTATGAGAAAGACAGTCATGTTGAAGGGAAGCGAGTAGTGAAGATGTACCAGGAGAGCCCAGCATAAGGGGCAATTCTGACCACCCCTAAGCTGCTAGTGGGCAGTTATGGGTGGGAACTGAAGTCCTTTTGGTCTCTTCCAGTTCTGGAAGTAATGTTAAGTGAGATAGGGGAAATCAGAAAGTGAAATAGAGAGGTAAAACAGAAAAGCAGAGTGCCTGGAGAATTTTAGTAATAGCATTAAAAGTTTTTCTGGATTGACAGATGAGACAATAGAGAATAGTTGTAATGCCAAAGAATGGAAGAGAAGAAAAAAATGACTTTTATAATATTGCTGTAGTTTATAAATTAAATCACTAAAATTGTATTATATGCAAGTAAAGACTGTAATTCCTTTTAAATTACTCTTAGTTGCCCGGTTGTGCTGCTTTGAATGTGACTTTGAGTTGAGCCTGAGCCACATGGGGTCCCAGATTTATTTTGTTCACAAAATTCCATGGTTTCTAAGTGTGAAAAGGTACATTAAAAGCTGATTTATCTTTTAGAATAAGAGGCACAAAACCAGGCATAGAAAGAACAATAGAGTCCTTGAGTTCTTACTCTGCTCTTCCACCAACTACCTGGAGGATTTGGGGGAATTTTTAACTATTCTGGGCCACATTTTCTTAATTTGCAAAATAAAGGGCCAGGTGAGGTAATTGAAATGTTAGCTTTTGCCTCTGAAAATCTGTGTTTTATTAGTTAAAATGTCAGCATGAGCAAATGGAGTTATTTTATTACTAATGACTATTAATACATTTCTAAACAATAATGCCAACAATAAGACTAGCTGTCCCTTAATGAATCTTTTTCTCTATGTCAGGAATTATCTGTATATTATCTAACTATGTCTCATTTAATTTTGACAATAATCCTTCAAGGTGGGTATTATTATCCCCATTTTATAGGTGAAGAAACTGAGACTCAGAAAGTTTAAATTAGCTGAGACCTCAAGCTTGCAGCTAATTGATGCTAGAAATGAGATCTGAACCCAGGTCTACCTGACTCTGAGGTCAGGATGGTGTCAGGAAATATGTCTACAAAAGAAGGCTTGAGCCCCCTGGCCTGAGTATCAGAACCAGCAACTCCCAGAAGGTATCACAGCAATTTCCAGCATCCCCAGAGCAAGGCTTGACAGTGAGCTGTCATCATTCAGTCAGCTAGCACCCCGGTGTGCCATCGCAGCTAATCTTTTTCACTAGCTTTGTAGCATTCACTAGGTGAAGAATTGCTGCTGTTTCCTTCGCTCCCTAGAAACACCGCTATCCATATTCAAGGTGAACCTACAGCTTGTTCTGTGCAGGGTGGAACCAACGGATGGGTTCTGTTGGGTTGGCCAAAAGGTTCGTTCTGTTTTATCCGTAAGATGGCTCTAGTAGCACTTAGTTGTCTTTAACTTCATTCGAAACAATTTTGTTAGATTGTATGTGACAGTTGTCATATCTGAGTGCATTTAAAGACTTATCAAAACTGGTGAAATTTCTGTAGCCATTTTAATATTGAAAATGGAAGAAAAAAAGCAACATTTTCAGCATATTATGCTTTATTATTTCAAGAAAGGTAAAAATGCAACTGAAACGCAAAAAAAAAGACTTGTGCAATGTATGGAGAAGGTGCTGTGACTCATCGAACGTGTCAAAAGTGGTTTTGGAAGTTTCGTGCTGGAAATTTCTCTCTGGACGATGCTTCATGGTTGGGTAGACCAGTTGAAGTTGATAGCAATCAAATCAAGACATTAATTGAGAACGATCAATGTTATACCACGTGGGAGATAGCCGGCATACTCCAGATATCCAAATCAAGCGCTGAAAATCATTTGCACCAGCTTGGTTATGTGAATCACTTCGATATTTGGGTTCCACATAAATTAAACAAATAAAACCTTCTTGACCATATGTCCGCATGTGACATACTTAAGCGTAATGCAAGCGTTCCATTTTTAAAACAAATTGTGACAGGTGATGAAAAATGGATACTGTACAATAACGTGGAATGGAAGAGATCATGGGGCAAGTGAAATGAACCACCACCAACCACACCAAAGGCTGGTCTTCATCCAAAGGTGATGTTGTGTATATCGTGGGATTGGAATAGAGTCCTCTATTATGAGCTCCTTCTGGAAAACCAAACGATTTATCCCAACAAGTACTGCTCCCAATTAGACCAACTGAAAGCAGCACTCGACGAAAAGCATCCAGAATTAGTCAACAGAAAACGCATAATCTTCCATGAGGATAACGCAAGACGGCATGTTTCTTTGATGACCAGGCAAAAACTGTTACAGCTTGGATGGGAAGATCCGATTCATCTGCCGTATTCACCAGACATTGTACCTTTGGATTTCCATTTATTTAGGTCTTTACAAAATTCTCTTAATAGAAAAAATTTCAATTCCCTGGAAGACTGTAAAATGCATCTGGAACAGCTCTTTTCTCATAAAGATTAAAAAGTTTTGGGAAGTTGGAATTATGAAGTTACCTGAAAAATGGCAGGAGGTAGTGGAACAAAAGGATGAATACATTGTTCAATAAAGATTTGGTGAAAATGAAAAATGTGTCTTTTATTTTTACGTAAAAACCAAAGGCACTTTTTGGCCAGCCCAATGTTTTGAGAAGTGCAGAATGGCATTCTTACAGACTCCACGCTACTTTTTTTTTTTTTTTTTCCCAAACTTCAGGCCTAAAGCATCTCTGCTTGTGCCATAGCTACTCTTGAAAGATTCTGTTGGGTTTTATGTAATAGTTGCTCAGAATCTCAGTAAGTCTCTTAGGGAAAACAATTCTGAGGGTTCTGACTCTTTTTTTTCTTTTTAATTAATTAATTAATTTATTTTTGGCTGTGTTGGGTCTTCGTTTCTGTGTGAGGGCTTTCTCTAGTTGCGGTGAGCGGGGGCCACTCTTCATCGCGGTGCGCGGGCCTCTCACTATTGCGGCTTCTCTTGTTGCGGAGCACAGGCTCCAGACGTGCAGGCTCAGTAGTTGTGGCTCACGGGCCTAGTTGCTCCGCGGCATGTGGGATCTTCCCAGACCAGGGCTCGAACCCGTGTCCCCTGCATTGGCAGGCAGATTCTCAACCACCGCGCCACCAGGGAAGCCCGGTTCTGACTCTTTTTGTTAAACATAATTTAAAATCAATCCTCAGGCCAGGCAGGCTGTACATACACTATGATTGTCATCTTCCTCTCCTCTGTGCCCCTCCCCTGAGACAAATACATTCCCTCTTTCTCTAGTTAGCAAACTCAAGCCCCCATGCCTATCTAAGTATACAGACCCAGATGGGGAATGGAGAATGACGTATGGAGCTGTCTGCATCCATTTCAGCGAGACAACATGCCATCTTACACCCAAACCAAATTTATGGAGGAAACATCTCAGTTGAGTCCTAGACAGAAAGAGCAACATAGGAGCTTGTTGTCCTGACCTATAAATCAGGTTGTAAAATTTTAGGGAATGCATCACAGTTTTCTTCCACATAAATTTTAATGCATAACTGTGAGCTTTCCAGGTAGAATTAATTGTTCTCTCTTCTGTGGTCCTAGTCCACATTTATTTATATCTCTATTATAATATGGATCCTACTTTTTTCTTTTTTTTTTTTATTTTTAAACATATTTATTTAAGTATAATTGCTTTACAATGCTGTGTTAGTTTCTGCTTTATAACAAAGTGAATCAGTTATACATATACATATGTTCCCATATCTCTTCCCTCTTGCATCTCCCTCCCTCCCACCCTCCCTATCCCACCCCTCTAGGTGGTCACAAAGCACCGAGCTGATCTCCCTGTGCTATGCGGCTGCTTCCCACTAGCTATCTATTTTACATTTGGTAGTGTATATATGTCCATGCCACTCTCTCACCCTGTCACATCTCACCCCTCCCCATCCCCATATCCTCAAGTCCATTCTCTAGTAGGTCTGTGTCTTTATTCCCGTCTTGCCACTAGGTTCTTCATGACCTTTTTTTTTTTTTTTCCTTAGATTCCATATATATGTGTTAGCATACTGTATTTGTTTTTCTCTTTCTGACTTACTTCACTCTGTATGACAGACTCTAACTCCATCCACCTCATTACAAATACCTCCATTTCATTTCTTTTTATGGCTGAGTAATATTCCATTGTATATATGTGCCACATCTTCTTTATCCATTCATCCGATGATGGACACCTAGGTTGCTTCCATTTCCTGGCTATTGTAAACAGAGCTGCAATGAATATTTTGGTACATGATTCTTTCTGAATTATGGTTTTCTCAGGGTATATGCCCAGTAGTGGGATTGCTGGGTCGTATGGTAGTTCTATTTTTAGTTTTTTAAGGAACCTCCATACTCTTCTCCATAGTGGCTGTATCAATTTACATTCCCACCAACAGTGCAAGAGGGTTCCCTTTTCTCCACACCCTCTCCAGCATTTATTGTTTCTAGATTTTTTGATGATGGCCATTCTGACCGGTGTGAGATGATACCTCATTGTAGTTTTGATTTGCATTTCTCTAATGATTAATGATGTTGAGCATTCTTTCATGTGTCTGTTGGCAATCTGTATATCTTCTTTGGAGAAATGTCTATTTAGGTCTTCTGCCCATTTTTGGATTGGGTGGTTTGCTTTTTTGTTATTGAGCTGCATGAGCTGCTTGTAAATCTTGGAGATTAATCCTTTGTCCGTTGATTCATTTGCAAATATTTTCTCCCATTCTGAGGGTTGTCTTTTGGTCTTGTTTATGGTTTCCTTTGCTGTGCAAAAGCTTTTAAGTTTCATTAGGTCCCATTTGTTTATTTGTGTTTTTATTTCCATTTCTCTAGGACCTGGGTCAAAAAGGATCTTGCTGTGATTTATGTCATAGAGTGTTCTGCCTATGTTTTCCTCTAAGAGTTTGATAGTGTCTGGCCTCACACTTAGGTCTTTAATCCATTTTGAGTTTATTTTTGTGTATGGTGTTAGGGAGTGTTCTAATTTCATACTTTTACATGTACCTGTCCAATTTTCCCAGCACCACTTATTGAAGAGGCTGTCTTTTCTCCACTGTATATGCTTGCCTCCTTTATCAAAGATAAGGTGACCATATGTGCGTGGGCTTATCTCTGGGCTTTCTATCCTGTTCCATTGATCTGTATTTCTGTTTTTGTGCCAGTACCAAACTGTCTTGATTACTGTAGCTTTGTAATATAGTCTGAAGTCAGGGAGCCTGATTCCTCCAGCTCCTTTTTTCGTTCTCAAGATTGCTTTGGCTATTCGGGGTCTTTTGTGTTTCCATACAAATTGTGAAATTTTTTGTTCTAGTTCTGTGAAAAATGCCAGTGGTAGTTTGATAGGGATTGCATTGAATCTGTAGATTGCTTTGGGTAGCAGAGTCATTTTCACAATGTTGATTCTTCCAATCCAAGAACATGGTATATCTCTCCATCTATTTGTATCATCTTTAATTTCTTTCATCAGTGTCCTATAATTTTCTGCATACAGGTCTTTTGTCTCCTTAGGTAGGTTTATTCCTAGATATTTTATTCTTTTTGTTGCAATGGTAAACGGGAGTGTTTTCTTAATTTCACTTTCAGATTTTTGATCATTAGTATATAGGAATGCAAGAGATTTCTGTGCATTAATTTTGTATCCTGCTACTTTACCAAATTCATTGATTAGCTCTAGTAGTTTTCTGGTAGCATCTTTAGGATTCTCTATGTATAGTATCATGTCATCTGCAAACAGTGACAGCTTTACTTCTTCTTTTCTGATTTGGATTCCTTTTATTTCTTTTTCTTCTCTGATTGCTGTGGCTAACACTTCTAAAACTATGTTGAATAATAGTGGTGAGAGTGGGCAACCTTGTCTTGTTCCTGATCTTAGTGGAAATGGTTTCAGTTTTTCACCATTGAGGACAATGTTGGCTGTGGGTTTGTCATATATGGCCTTTATTATGTTGAGGAAAGTTCCCTCTGTGCCTACTTTCTGCAGGGCTTTTATCATAAATGGGTGTTGAATTTTGTCGAAAGCTTTCTCTGCATCTATTGAGATGATCATATGGTTTTTCTCCTTCAATTTGTTAATATGATGTATCACGTTGATTGATTTGCATATATTGAAGAGTCCTTGCATTCCTGGAATAAACCCCACTTGATCATGGTGTATAATCCTTTTAATGTGCTGTTGGATTCTGTTTGCTAGTATTTTGTTGAGGATTTTTGCATCTATGTTCATCAGTGATATTGGCCTGTAGTTTTCTTTCTTTGTGACATCTTTGTCTGGTTTTGGTATCAGGGTGATGGTGGCCTCGTAGAATGAGTTGGGGAGTGTTCCTCCCTCTGCAATATTTTGGAAGAGTTTGAGAAGGATAGGTGTTAGCTCTTCTCTAAATGTTTGATAGAATTCGCCTGTGAAGCCATCTGGTCCTGGGCTTTTGTGTGTTGGAAGATTTTAAATCACAGTTTCAATTTCAGTGCTTGTCATTGGTCTGTTCATATTTTCTATTTCTTCCTGGTTCAGTCTCGGCAGGTTGTGCATTTCTAGGAATCTGTCCATTTCTTCCAGGTTGTCCATTTTATTGGCATAGAGTTGCTTGTAGTAATCTCTCATGATCGTTTGTATTTCTGCAGTGTCAGTGGTTACTTCTCCTTTTTCATTTCTAATTCTATTGATTTGAGTCTTCTCCCTTTTTCTCTTGATGAGTCTGGCTAATGGTTTATCAATTTTGTTTATCTTCTCAAAGAACCAGCTTTTAGTTTCATTGATTTTTGCTATTGTTTCCTTCATTTCTTTTTCATTTATTTCTGATCTGATCTTTATGATTTCTTTCCTTCTGCTAGCTTTGGGGTTTTTTTGTTCTTCTTTCTCTAATTGCTTCAGGTGCAAGGTTAGGTTGTTTATTTGAGATGTTTCCTGTTTCTTGAGGTAGGCTTGTATTGCTATAAACTTCCCTCTTAGCACTGCTTTTGCTGCGTCCCATAGGTTTTGGGTTGTCGTGTCTCCATTGTCATTTGTTTCTAGGTATTTTTTGATTTCCCCTTTGATTTCTTCAGTGATCACTTCGTTATTAAGTAGTGTATTGTGTAGCCTCCATGTGTTTGTATTTTTTACAGATCTTTTCCTGTAATTGATATCTAGTCTCATAGCGTTGTGGTCGGAAAAGATACTTGATACGATTTCAATTTTCTTAAATTTACCAGTGCTTGATTTGTGACCCAAGATATGATCTATCCTGGAGAATGTTCCATGAGCACTTGAGAAAAATGTGTATTCTGTTGTTTTTGGGTGGAATGTCCTATAAATATCAATTAAGTCCATCTTGTTTAATGTATCATTTAAAGCTTGTGTTTCCTTATTTATTTTCATTTTGGATGATCTGTCCATTGGTGAAAGTGGGGTGTTAAAGTCCCCTACTATGATTGTGTTGCTGTCGATTTCCCCTTTTATGGCTGTTAGCCTTTGCCTTATGTATTGAGGTGCTCCTATGTTGGGTGCATAAATATTTACAATTGTTATACCTTCCTCTTGGATCGATCCCTTGATCATTATATAGTGTCCTTCTTTGTCTCTTGTAATAGTCTTTATTTTAAAGTCTATTTTGTCTGATATGAGAATTGCTACTCCAGCTTTCTTTTGATTTCCATTTGCATGGAATATCTTTTTCCATCCCCTCACTTTCAGTCTGTATGTGTCTCTAGGTCTGAAGTGGGTCTCTTGTAGACAGCATATATATGGGTCTTGTTTTTGTATCCATTCAGCCAATCTGTGTCTTTTGGTGGGAGCATTTAATCCATTTACATTTAACGTAATTATCGATATGTATGTTCCTATTCCCATTTTCTTAAATGTTTTGGGTTTGTTATTGTAGGTGTTTTCCTTCTCTTGTGTTTCTTGCCTAGAGAAGTTCCTTTAGCATTTGTTGTAAAGCTGGTTTGGTGGTGCTGAACTCTCTCAGCTTTTGCTTGTCTGTAAAGGTTTTAATTTCTCCATCAAATCTGAATGAGATCTTTGCTGGGTAGATTAATCTTGGTCGTAGTTTTTTCTCCTTCATCACTTTAAGTATATCCTGCCACTCCCTTCTGGCTTGCAGAGTTTCTGCTGAAAGATCAGCTGTTAACCTTATGGGGATTCCCTTGTGTGTTATTTGTTGTTTTTCCCTTGCTGCTTTTAATATGTTTTCTTTATATTTAATTTTTGACAGTTTGATTAATATTTGTCTTGGTGTGTTTCTCCTTGGATTTATCCTGTATGGGACTCTCTGTGCTTCCAGGACTTGATTAACTATTTCCTTTCCCATATTAGGAAAGTTTTCAACTATAATCTCTTCAAATATTTTCTCACTCCCTTTCTTTTTCTCTTCTTCTTCTGGGACCCCTATGATTCGAATGTTGGTGCGTTTAATGTTGTCCCAGAGGTCTCTGAGACTGTCCTCAGTTCTCTTCATTCTTTTTTCTTTATTTTGGTCTGCAGTAGTTATTTCCACTATTTTATCTTCCAGGTCACTTATCCGTTCTTCTGCCTCAGTTATTCTGCTATTGATCCCGTCTAGAGTATTTTTAATTTCATTTATTGTGTTTTTCATCGTTGCTTGGTTCCTCTTTAGTTCTTCTACGTCCTTGTTAAATGTTTCTTGCATTTTGTCTATTCTATTTCCAAGATTTTGGATCATCTTTACTATCATTATTCTGAATTCTTTTTCAGGTAGACTGCCTATTTCCTCTTCATTTGTTAGGTCTGGTGTGTTTTGACCCTCCTCCTTCACCTGCTGTGTGTTTTTTTGTCTTCTCATTTTGCTTATCTTACTGTGTTTGGGGTCTCCTTTTCACAGGCTGCAGGTTCGTAGTTCCCGTTGTTTTTGGTATCTGTCCCCAGTGGCTAAGGTTGGTTCAGTGGGTTGTGTAGGCTTCCTGATGGAGGGAACTAGTGCCTGTGTTCTGGTGGATGAGTTTGGATCTTGTCTTTCTGGTGGGTACGTCCACGTCTGGTGGTGTGTTTTGGGGTGTCTGTGGCCTTATTATGATTTTAGGCAGCCTCTCTGTTAATGGATGGGGCTGTGTTCCTGTCTTGCTTGTTGTTTGGCATAGGGTGTCCAGCACTGTAGCTTGCTGGTCGTTGAGTGAAGCTGGGTCTTGATGTTGAGATGGAGATCTCTGAGAGATTTTCGCTGTTTGGTATTATGTGGAGCTGGGAGGTCTCTTGTGGACCAGTGTCCTGAAGTTGGCTCTCCCACCTCAGAGGCACAGCCCTGGTGCCTGGCTGGAGCACCAAGAGCCTTTCATCCACACGGCCAAGTACGTGGGGAGTTTCTTGCCTTTTGGGAGGTCTGACGTCTTCTGCCAGCGTTCAGTGGGTGTTCTGTAGGAGCAGTTCCACGTGTAGATGTATTTCTACTGTATCTGTGGGAAGGAAGGTGATCTCCGTGTCTTACTCTTCGGCCATCTTGCCCAGACCCCCCCCTACTTTTTTCTTGCATTACTGTGATTTATGTATGTGCCTTATCTCTCCTCCTAGACTGTAAACTTCTTAAGGCCATAGACCATATTTATAGACTCAAACTGAATATTTAAATGCTTAGAAACATAGCTTAAATCTTTCCGATATTCTCCTACCATATATCTATGAAACATCTAAAGTTAAAATTTAAAGTTCACAATAATGACTTTAACTCAGAATTCAAAGTTGGTTAGAATGCTTAGGATTATTTCTTTGTAGAAAAGAAAATGTTAGTAAAGAGGATTATCAAGATATATAACATGTCCTTACCATTTGGCCAAGTCAGATCTTAACAGTAGGAGAAATTCTGCGAAATAGAAAGAAAAGGCGTAATCCTTTTTCTATTGACAGACAATTTCTCTTCATGAAGCAAGGCTAGTTTCTCAACAGAGGACAGTGCTCCTAGGACCACTGTAGGTTTGTGAAAGATTCAGTTTTCATTTCTGTCCCAAATTCTGTCCCTAAGAGGATAAAGATATATAGGATAAATAATACATTTCAATCAAAGAGAGATAATGGCTTTATCAGATTGTATCTGTTGTTAAAATTCTAAATGTTATTTACTTGATTCACTAGAGATGATCAGTTATATTGCCATTCCAAAGCCCTTTGGAGCTACAAAGCCATTTTTCCTACTATTTGCCTTTTTGAATTATATCCTTTTTCTATCTCTCCATAAAGATCGAAGTATGACGTTTTAGAGATTTTCACTGATAAATTCTGAAAGGTCAGTAAAGTGACATTTTGCCCAGAGATCCTGATAGTCAAGATTGTATCAGGGCTTTTCACTTGCTTATTATCTATTTATTATCTTTTTTTCTCTCTATCTACCTATCATTTATTTTATCTATCATCTATCCATCCACCCATTTATCTACCTTCTTTCTTAGTCCAAGAATCTGCCTTTGATAAACAAACAGTCCTCTAATTTTACAAGCATATTTTTCCTCCTTCTCTCCCATGTTGCCTCTTTCTTTGTCTCTCTTCCCTCTTTCATTCCATCTTTCCTTCTTTGAGATCCTACTTTAGGCCAGGCATTGTATATAAGGGAAATACATACAACCCATGATAACAAAGATTAGAGGACTTTACACTATGGTAGTGACACAGATTGGCAAAGAAGCCATTCTACAAAGCAAGAACAGCAGCTCTCATGAATATATTCAAAGCAAAATGAGAGTAGAAAGAAAAGAGCAGGTAAGAAAAAGAGATAACATTTGAGTCAAAATTTGAAGGATGAGTGAGTAGGAGTTTTTATACAGACATTTCAGGCAGAGGGAATTATATATGCCAAGACAGAAGAGAGGTGTGAGTCAACAGGACATGTTAAGAGCATTAGAGACATTCGATATTGCCTACAGGCAAGTGTGTAGGAAGAGTTGGGGATAGGATGATGGGAGACAATGATCTTGGCTGCCATACCAGACAGTTTGTCCTTTATCCCAAAGGCTCTGAGAGCCATTGGAGGATTTTGAGCAGAGAATGACAAGCTCTAACTTGCATTTTAGATGCATGCAAGGCAAGACTGGAGGAAGGGAAGCAGAAAGGAAAGGTGGCCTTCCTCCTTGTGTCCTTACATGTCTTTACATCTCACTCCAGGTGAGTGATGCTGAGAAACTGAAAAAGCGTAGTGGCAATGACAATGGAAAGCAAGGGAAAATTAAAGAATTACATAGGAGATAAAATTAACCTAACCTAGTGATTGGGTAAGGGAGACGGTAAGAGAGACTCTAGTCTTCTAGCTCTTACTGCACTCCTTGTATATTTCTCATTTGAATTATAACATTTTACACACTGAACTTTTATTATTATTTTTTATTGAAGTATAGTAGATTTACAATGTTTCAGTTGTACAGCAAAGCAATTAAATTATACAAATATATACATATATATATTCTTTTTTGGATTCTTTTTCATCATAGGTTATTTCAAGATATTAAATATAGTTCCCTGTGGTATATAGTAGGTCCTTGTTTTTTACCTATTTTATATATAGTAGTGTGCATCTGTTAATCCCAAATTCCCAATTTATCCCTTCCCCGCCACCACTTTCCCATTTGGTAACCATACGTTTGTTTTCTGTGTCTGTGATAGACATTGAACTTTGCTATTTCATATGCTCTCCGGTAATCTATTGGTCAGAAAAGTCTACCAGCATTAGTTGAAAAAGCTTCATTTTGGGGCCTACCATCAAATCATAGAGTTAGACCTCTGCTAAATTCCTGCCTGTCTGAGATTTTAATTTTTTAATGAGAGATTTTCTTTCAGAGAATCTCTGGGATACTTTGTAGGTATATATTCCTAGTAGACTTCTCTGAGATGACTTGTTTTTTTAAAACAAGTTTTGACCCTCACGCGGGTAGCTTCTACCTAGTGCTCTTAAGCTAGGTTGAGGTCGTCTTACTCATAAGTGTATAAACCGCTTTTAAAAATGCCTGATTCATCAAAGCAATCACTATCAGGAATCACCATGGTCTTTACAGTGTACTATAAAGATGTATGTTACCTCTGACAAGGTTGGAGATATATATTGGTTAATTTTTAGATATTTTGATCCGACATAATTAGATCTATGAGATTCCCATAATTATCAACATATGAAATTTTTGGCAGTTTTAAAAGTATTTTTTTTGGAGAAAATGTTGTAGTTGGCGTGACTCCTGTTTTTAACTTGTGTTTAACATTCTCCTTTTGTTCCATTCTGAATAGTTGGAGGAGTGCATGATTGAGCCTGTCAATTTGAAATATGGTTTTTAGATTTCAAGCTATTGTAGAGATTTTTTTTTACTCTTCGTATGACTGAAGGAATTAAGTAGCTATTTTGGAAGATATTTTTATTCCCATTTTGTGAGGCATTCCACCCAGGACATTCATTTCTTTTCCATTCCTTTAGTAATAATAGTAGTAATAATAATAATAATAATAATAACAGCAATTATAATAGCTAACAATTATAATACCTAACAATTGTTGAAATACAGGTATGTGCTGACACTATATAAATTGCTTTATATGAATTATCTCATTTACACTTCACAGTAAGTCTATGAATCAATGTTATTATATCCATTTTGCAAGTGAGTAAACTGAGGCATTGAAAGTTTAAGAAACTTCTTTAATGCTAAGTAGCTTAAACAAGCAGAGCTGGGATTTGAAACCAGTCTGTCTGATGTAATCACTTTACTATATCAGAAGACCCTTTTATATTCTTCCTTAAATATATATGTATATGTAATAATTATATATATGTAATACATCTATAAAACTTCAAAAGGAACATTGTCAAGACTGGAAATCAGAGAACTTCATGTTGGACTTTGTTTTTTGTGTTTCTTGCTAAGTGTGTAATTTTAAAGAATCATTGATTTGCTTAAGCAAAACCTCTGGTAGCTGAAAATAGTAACAAATGAATATACATATGACAAACAGGAAGGGTCTGTCTTAAGGACATAGATTCAAGTTTTAACTTTTATAGAGTTTGGGCAGAAAAGAGTTCTAAAATGTGCATTTAACTAAGAGAGAACCTTTTAACAGTAACAGGTCTGAAGTTTTCAACTTATAACCACAGCTCTATTAAAAACCTCAGGCATTTTTCTCACTTCAGTTAGTATTGAATACATTTTTTTTTTTTTAAAGTGGGTATCTCCTGATTGGGGGACTTGCAAATACCCATTTTTATTCAAAAACTTTAGTTACAGCTTTACAAATGAGAAATATATCTTAAATCAAGAAATTTCCAGAAATATTCAAACTCATATAGTGGAGAATATCACTAAAATGCAGTGAAATTAGGGATAGAAATTGACTGCAAGCAAAATTGTAAAGAAGACAGGTTGTGCTCTCGGTTACCAGCCTTCCCGATGATCATCTCTCCTTTTCGTCCTAGGATAGCAAGTGTACTAGGGTCCCATATCCACCAAGATTGCCTTCCTGATCTTTCATTAGATCTGACTTGCAAATGATTGAAATGGATACCCTTCCATAGATATTTCCATTTTAGAGGTATCAGAGATTTTACCTGAGGAGATAAATACGTAACAAAATTTTAGGCAGGAACCAGGAAATAGAGGTAGTTATTTAAGGTCCTGGGAACTTTGTAAATTCTCTAGAAAGTACAGCAGTATTTGTCTATATGCAAAGCTGGTCCTGTCTCTTTAGCTAACGTTATCTTTCTTCAGATTGAGCTAAGTCTGAGATTCTCTCTTCCTTGATCAATCAGTCAGTCAACCACATTCAAATGTCCAGTGTATACAAAGGAGATTATGGCAATGACTCATGTCTTTTAATTTCAGCTAATGGGAGAGAAAGGAAGTACAGATAATAAAAATCACAATTAACTTTTGTTTACTGTGTCACAGTTTGCAAAACACTTTTACATACATTATCTCATTTAATTTTCACCACATTTCTAAAAAGTAGGCATTTTCATTATATCTGTTTTACAGCTAAAGACACTAAGTTTTAGAGAGGATTGGAGCCAGTCTCAAGTCATCTGGCTATTAAACTGCAAAGCAAGGCCTTGAACCCATGTCACTGCTTCCTGCAATTCTTGGGACACGGTTAGCTAGATAAATATTGATTTTCTTTCTCATTTCTTCACTTGCTCTCTGCCTACCTGCCCTCACTCATTGTTCCCTTTCTTCTTTGAATCTGTCAACTCATCAATTTCTCCTCATGGAAATAAATCACATAAATATGAAATATCATTAATATCATAAATAAATTTTAATAACAACTTGTTGAGTAAAGGTATGTGTGAAACAAATATGTATAACCCTTAAATAACAAATATTAGTTGAGGAAATGCATAGTGAATGAATGAGTAAATCAACGAATTAGAGCAGTAGAGAAATCTGGGCAAGTTGAGGGTTTGCCAGCCCAAGAGAAGTAATTGTGTGAGTATCTGAAAGACTTTCTGGCCTTCCCTCTCTATTGATACAGGTCTAGTCACTGTCTAGCA
The DNA here is from genome assembly GCF_028564815.1 of Eubalaena glacialis. Classification (NCBI taxonomy): domain Eukaryota; kingdom Metazoa; phylum Chordata; class Mammalia; order Artiodactyla; family Balaenidae; genus Eubalaena; species Eubalaena glacialis. The sequence continues at coordinate 42,180,615 of NC_083727.1, read as the reverse complement.
AGGATCCCATTTACTTTGTCCTTAATGAATTATTTACTCAAAGACAGCTTTCGCAAACAAAGCCTCTAATTTAGAACTGAGGCTTTTTCATATTTTGGTTGTAAGGAGTCATGAAAATTAGAGCAAGATCCATACAATCAGAAAATGGTCATTTTTTATTTGACCATTTGCTTCACTCTGCTATGTGCTTCACTGTGCTGTGGAGCCAGGAAGAGAGAGGCTTTCTGCTGCTGCTGCTTCTGCTGCTGTGCATGCATTGAAAAGAAGTCCAATCTCAGCTTAGGGCCTGGGAAAAGTGATGTGGCAGCTTGGTTCTTCATGTGGAGCAGGAGAGTGGGGAGAAAGAGATGAGTGTGCAGACTAAGAGGGCCAAGGCTACAGCTGGGAGCTGGGCAGGAGCAAGGTGAGAATTTTGTGTAGACACAGAGAGCATAAAGAGGTGTGTCAAAGGCAGGCAGGACAATCAGATGTGTCACAGTAGACCTAAGAGGACACAGCAACTAAGGCAGGTAAGAAGGAAAGGGTCAGATGACATGAGTCCAAGGCTCAGCTCCACCATTCACTTTCCATGTGGAATCTAGTAAGTCACTTGTGTGTTATAAGACACAATTTCCTTGTCTGTCCAAAGAGGGTATTGGCATCTTTGCTTCTTAGTCATGGTGATGGTCTTAAAGTTAAAAGTGTGTAATGCAATACACACTTGTTCACCAGCACCATTTGAAATGTAAGAGAGGACAGTTCCCAAAGGAAAATTAAGGTGTCTTACCAGTAGAATTGTGGAAAGATACTGTGCAGACAAAACCAAGAGATGTCCATCAGGGAGTTGACAGTATGCATCTCTTTGATACATTTTCCTTATTTATAACATAAGAGAGTTATGAAAGTGGAGTGCTGGCAAATGTTTAATAACTGGCTCCCCTTCCCCTCCTCCTAAATACACATACATACACACACACAAGTAACTATAATTTTATAATATGAAGCATATGTAGCACAAACTTATCTACTAATAGTATAATTTACAATACTCTTTGTTGGGAATCTAATATAGCCAGTTGATCGTCATAAAATGTTTTCATTGATTTTTGTCATACTTTTATATCTGTAGCCAACCTATGATTGCAATTGCTGGATAAGCATAGTTCCAACAGGAATGTTTATGTTAATAACTAGGATGAAAGAGAAACAATGAAAATATATGCTGGAACTTCACTTGTCCTTCAGTGACATGAATGTGTTCTTTGCTGAACTAGGTAATAGCTTTCAAATAGTGGAAGAATATTTTCTCACAACATACTGGCTACAGACATGACACACTTTTAAGTTTAATCTGCTTTAGTAATGTTTTCTCTATCATTTTTTGCTATGGACTGAATTGTGTCCCCGGAAAGTTGGTATTTTGAAGCCCTAGTCCCCAGTATGATTGTATTTGGAGATAGTACCTATAAGGAGGTAACTAAGGTTAAATGAGGTCATAAGGGTGGGGCCCCAACACTTATAGGATTAGAGTCTTATAATAAGAGACACTAGGGCGCTTGTTCTCTCACTCTTTCCACTGTGTGAGAACATGGAAAGAAGGTCGTTATCTGCAAAGGAGGAAAGCTCCCACTGGAAACTAAACACTGACAGACTTGATATTGGACCTTCCAGCCTTCAGAATTGTGAGAAAATAAATTTCTGTTGTTTAAGTCACCCAGGCTATGGTACTTTGTTATGCCAGACTAATACACTTTAAGTCTAGTTCAAGGTTCAGCAAATTACGACCCTCAGGCCAAACCTGGTTGGCCGTGGGTGAAATCTGGCCATGTCCATTCATTTACATGTTGTCTATGGCTACTTGCAGGCAACAATGGTAGAAATGAGTAGCTGTGACAGAGATTACATGACCTACAAAGCCTAAAATATTTCTTTTTTTTTTTTTTTTTTTTTTTTTTAATTTTATTTATTTATGGCTGTGTTGGATCTTCGTTTCTGTGCGAGGGCTTTCTCTAGTTGTGGCAAGCGGGGGCCACTCTTCATCGCGGTGCGTGGGCCTCTCACTATCGCGGCCTCTCTTGTTGCAGAGCACAGGCTCCAGACGCGCAGGCTCAGTAGTTGTGGCTCACGGGCCCATTTGCTCCGCGGCATGTGGGATCCTCCCAGACCAGGGCTCGAACCCGCGTCCCCCGCATTGGCAGGCAGACTCTCAACCACTGCGCCACCAGGGAAGCCCCTAAAATATTTCTTATGTGGTGCGTTACAGAAAACATTTGCCGACCCTGGTGTAGCCAATCTACAAACAATAAGTCAAGACTTGTGACATTTGCTGATTTCCTTGGTGTAAATGTTCACACCGTGGCTGATTTCAAGCTGCCGATGTGACATCACTGAACACAGAGCTGGGAAGAGATGTGCAATAATAGATTTCCATCACAGACACAATAGATGTAATTTATAACCTTAAAAACACATGATGGTAAAGTGTTGTAAAATAACTGGGAATTGATGACTTTTGAATATTATTACCTTAGTTCTAATATAATTTATTTACTTGTAAGTTTATATAATATAATTTTTAATAATGGCTATCTTAACACTCAGCTTGCAAAATTCCTAAATATTTAACAATCAACTCTCATGAGCCAGTAGGAGTCAGTTCTAGCTCATCACAGTTCACCTTAAATTCCAGATAGTATTTAAGGTTCCTGTTAGTTGCTACATTGCAGTAACCTCAAATATTCTAGAAGTTTCCATAACCTGGGTTTTGCAAAAAAGAAGAAAAATAATAATTTAAAAATAAAATTCCATTTGGTCTCTTATAGATACAAATAACTTTCACATGTTTCTTCTAATGATTTCCCAAACTTTCCTGATGGTAAGTATCATTTGCAATGTTCCTTAAGAGATATAGATGCCCAGACTGCTTTCCTGGAGACTCGAATTCTGCAGGTCTGGGTTGGGACCTGGACATCTTTATTTTTAACTAATCCCTCAGTTGACTCCTATGATTATGTTGGGAAACCTTGATTTTGGACTGTGGCTTTAATAAAGGACTGTTGGTAACTATTATCCATTTGTAAGAAAATAAAGTTGTATCCTTCTAACACCAAAATAAATTTAAGTAGATTGAAGATTTAAATGTAAAATCTTTAAAAGAAAACATGACTACTCCAAATGTTGGAGAACATCCAGCTTTTCTAAGCAAGAAAAGAACAATGCATTTTATAGCATAAATATGTTAAATGTACCTACAGTTTAAAAAATGATTAACTGGGAAAATATTGTATTTCATGTGATACAGGGTTGATATTGCTGATTTAGAAAGAGCTCTTTTAAATCAATCAGAACGTGCCATCACCCCAAAAGAAAATGGATAGAAGACCTGAACAGGCAATTCAAAAAAGTAGAAATATGAATAACCAATGAATTTATGAAAACAAGTTGAATTGCATGAAAAAATAGAAATAAAATTTCTTCTGTCAGATTAGTGAAGGTAAAAATAATATCAAAACTTTAAGTCAATAAAGGTATGTGAAAAACTTCAGATTTATGGACCATTAGTGGGGGAGTAAATTGGAAAAACTCTTCCAGAGGGTTTCAAAATGCAAAATGTTCATGATTTTAGATTAAACAATTGCATCTTATTAAATTTTTTTCACTTTAAAGAGATATTTATATACAAATGTGAACTCAATGGAGTTGTGTTTTAATAGGACAAAAATTGGAATAAACTTAAATGCCAGTTCATAGGGCACATAGATACCAAAGAGCCATTACAACAGATACCTTTATTTTAATGAAGTAGAGCTTGCTTCTGGTTATTAACAGCTGCAGGTAAAATCTAGTGCTTGTTGTAGAACTTTTGCATAGGGAAGGTGAGAACAGCAATAGTTGGAAGTTGAGTGGTAAGGACTTGAGAGAACACTACAGTTTTTCCTAGATTGTTTGCTTATTTAGGGTGGTTTTGGGGAGGAAGAGCTTATGGAGATTATTAGTGTTATTGACTAATTTATCCAGCACTCCCTAGATCCGATTTTGCAAATATAAAGTTTACCGTGTTTTGCCTTCTTTGTAGGCCAGGACTCCTTGAAAGTTAATCATATTTTATAGGCTTCAGTTAGGCTAGTACCTTTTTCTTATAAGTATTTTAGATTCTAAACTGAGGTTGCACTGTGTGTTGTATTTCTCTAAGACTGATCATATTTTATTTAGTTCCCATGCATCTCAGCCTGATACTCAAGGGTAAGTGCTCTCTAGATCACTTGAGCAGACTTTTTCTACATTATGTCAATTTTTTTCCCCTAAAACATGTTATTAAGGAGAAAATGAAACCACTGATATGTCACCTACCTCACACTTTTTCTTAAAGACCGAGTCCAGAGGTTAGAACCCTGCTTCTCAGATTGGCAACGGGTTACCCTTAGTGCACACAGAATAAACATGCAAAGTTTATTCTGTGGAAAACAATTTTCAAATGACTTCATATTACAACCAATAAAGATTCATTCCAGGGTATGTTACTTATTTGTATTGATTTTTAAGTTAAACCAGGAGAGTTCAAAGATATTTTGAACTTGTTGCTAATAGATCTAGGGCTCTTTCATAACTCCCTGTCTGCATAGCCCCACCTAGACTATGGTCGGTTCACATTATCATTCTTTTCTGCCACTTAGGGTTTTGTTTTATGGAAGTTTTAGAAAAGTACTGGGTTAGAGACTTGATTTCTGCTTTCTAGGATGATACAGTGCAATGTAGTTTGCAGTTGGATTCCTTTTTCTTATACTTGGCCTGCCCTCCCTAGATGACACTCAGGCATGTATAGACTTAATCCCTGACACCTCCCTGCAGCCACAGAGTGTCCTTAGAATTCACCTGTCAGACCTGTTCACAGTGGTGCTGATTCCCCACCTGGAGCTTGTCCGCATACCGCTTATGGCTCTACAAGGTCCTAAAGGCAGACATTTCCTGCATGGCTGGTGTCCTCTAACCCTATTAAAGTAATTTCTGTAATTCAAATAAACTAATGTAAACGCAGGCCCCCAATTCACATTGTTTCCTAATCCTTGTTTCGTGGACGCTAAAGATCAACTTGGAAAGTTAGGGTCACAGCAGAGGAGAAACCAATGGAAGAAGCTGCAGTATTTCTCCGGATGTTTCGCTCTCTGTAGATTGCTCAGCTTAGAGAGGACTTGAAGGGCATTAGAACTCTATCATGATTACAGATACCTGCAAGAGACTTAACCTGCCCATCTGTGGCACCCACACAAGTGACAGTCTTATCCTTACTCTCATCATACCAGCAACAATTTTTTATTGATTTTTTTCATGGTTCAGAGAATAGAGTTTAACTACTAGACTTATCTCTGTCCTAGTGTTGCTAGGTTATTTGGATTGGAAGTCACAGGAAAAGAACTTGTTGGTAATGTTAAAAAAAATTTGGTTAGCTTTCAAGTATTTTACTCAGTAGGTGAATCAAAAAATCATTTTGAATCTGAAGGTTACTCATGTAATAATTAAGATGACACATTTCGAGCTCACCCTTCCTGACAAATGTTTCTTTAAAGAGACACTGATACCTCATGGAAAACCTGCAAGATGTGACACATCAGCAGAAATTGTTTCTGCACAGAATGTTTTTCAAAGATTTTTCCTGAGTAATCACTGGCATTTCCCCCCCTTTTTCTATAGTCTTTACAAAACCTTCTGTTGTGTTATTTTTGTGCTGTTAGGAAAGGTTTCATTTTTGAAACAACTTCTAAAACCACAATATATGTAAAATTGGGTTTAAAATAAGCCAAACACTCTGATTTGAATACTGATTAGGAAAAAGCGCACTCATCAATAAACATGGAGCCGCAGTGACCTCAGGAGGGCGAGGAGCTTGCGATGTGCATCAGTTGTGTTTGGGAAATACCTTTTACTATGACTCCAAAGTCTGCTTAAATTCAGGCTCTCAGATGCAAAGGACATGAAGCGTCTACCTCACCTGCCAGCACTGCATTAGGCATGGCTTCTCTTTTAGTCAGGAAGTCAGGCAGCATAATAACAACAGAGTCATTTCTCTAGGCTATCTTTTTCTTTTTCCTATCCCAAATTGCTTTTCGGGGTTTTGGGAGTGGTTTCGCATTCCGGACAGGCACTTGGGAAGGTTATGAATCATTATTCCTCAGGCTTGCTCTGATTCTATTGCACAGATTTAAAAACAGGAAAAAAAAATTAAAATGTACTAATTTCCTGTCAGAGGAATAGGATGGTTTCGTGCAGTATGACTAGATTCTGATCCTGTAACAGGCTGGTGGAGGGCAGCAGCTGGGAAGTCGATGCCATGCACGTGATTGTTGCAGGAGGGGCCTGTCTGGGTGCCTGGAGAAGGAGTCAGGGAACATCTCGTCAGCATCCATTTCAGCCTCTGTTTGGGGAGCTGATGGGTACATTTGTGTAATGTGTCCCATTGGGCTTCATTGGCCAGTAGGGTGAGGTCAGCTGGAAGCTTTCTCCAGCCTGAAAGCCCAGTTCCAACACATTTAGCACTGTATGTTCAGGGGTGGGGTGGATTCCAGCCCAGCATGAAGAGGGACGACCGTGACGGCTCCATTCTGCCCCATTGCTAACACTGTGTGGCCAACTGGATCCCAGGGGGAATGTATGGGTGGCAGGTGACACTAAATTAGTGCGGAGGGAAAACCTGTCTCAATATTTGTGCCTGCTGGGTGCTACTCTCCTGCTCGTGCCCCCGCTCCACTCTTCTCACCCAGGCTGCTCCCGTCTTCTTCCCAACCCTCCAGGTTCGGAGCCTTACTTCTCGCAGGCGAGCTAAGACTCGGAGCACAGATTTTCCTTGTTTGTTTGCAGAGAAACCTTTCCACAATGCAGAGATTTCACACTAGTTTGAAGCTGAAGAAAAATAAAATGATGGTGGGGGAGGGGGTAGAAAAGAGAATGGAAAGACAGAGAACAAGGGAGAGAAGCCACACACTAAACCAGGAGAAATCCCTGGAAGCAGCAACCCTGTGGGGACTTTACAACCTACCGAAGGCTACTTAGTCACGAGTCTGAAAGATCCTGGGCAGGTTAATAAGCTTTGACAACTGGTGGCTCCATCTCATTTTTTTCACAGCTTTATGAAATACACTACAGACCCCACCTTATTGCTATGGATGTGGTAACAGCTGCACGGGGGCTCACCTGGTGTGTTATCAAACGCTCTGCACTCAGCCCTGCCATGTGCTGTACGCAGGTCCGCCTCGCAGGAGCTGTCCTGAACCTTCTGTGGATGTCTGGGGGAAGAGCTTTCTGCACAGGTGCACTCTGTCACTTCCAAATGGGGATCCTGGTGAGATATTCAGATTTGACACAGTTTGGTAGATTTTAAGGTATAATATGTCCTGAATTACAGGTGCTAGGGAAAAGATGTGCTTTGTGTTTGTCCCAGACAGCATTTTTGGCCCCAGTCTCACTAGGGAAACAACTCATGGGAAAATAATTCAGTGCGTCTGCCTCTTTCAGAAAGGGAGAGGTGAGTATCTTTTTTTAGCAAGTTCGATAGGCATGGTTGGGATGCATGAAGTGAGGTTTCACACTATAAACACAGCCCTGAGAAGTACATTGGCTTACTTTTAAAATGTAAGCATTTTTCAAGGGCTGAGTTTATCACCGAGGTCTTAGGAAAGAGCAGATTATATTGGATTTACTAAAAATCACTTATTAAAGGAGTGACAGTGCAGAGGACATAGTATTCCTAGAGAATGATCTTCATATTGATTTCTGTTTGTGTTTCCTAATGGAAAATAGCTGCAGTAAAATGCAATAAATATTGATGGGGACAAAAAACTAGTATTGGAAAGGTCATTATAGCTTAAGGGTACTATAATAATAAATTAGTGATTATCCCCAAACATCAACAGCAGGCCATACAAAACAATCAGGTGAAGAGCTAATAGTGACCCCAGATGGGGCACTGGGGAGGTTTGGGATCATCTTGATCTTTTCTGTTGAACCTTCCTTATTATATGACATTTTTTACACAAATGTAGTGCTTTCACACAGAGGTGTGAAGACATTTATTTACATCCTGTACAGGAATCTGCACTGCAGGTACTGTGAATAAAAGAGAATCTAGAAGCTGAAGCATAGCTTGAGAAAGATGGCAAAATGATGACATACCACACATGCTGTTGGGAAGAGCAATGCCACAGGAGAATGTATCCTCCAAGAGGAGCATATCCATCTTTGTTCTTGCCCATGCACTGTAATTCACTGTCCCATGGTGGAACTTGGGGCAGGTCATTCCACCATTTGTGTTGATTTACCCATCTGTAGAATGGGAATAATCACATATACTCAACTTGTGTATGCAGTACAAATAAGATAACATGAGGAAAAGCTTTTGAAAAGTTTATAAAGCCTTTTATAAACAACAGGGACCCTTGAGTAAGACAGGAGCATGAAAGTTACCTCGCACGTGACACTCTAGGATGGGGTGGGGCAATAGGAGAACAGACATCTCTTTTAGGGTTAGAGCAAAGGCAAAGAGGCGCAAACAGCAACATGCTTTGAATGATTCACTGATCATGGAATAACAGGTGAATGGTTTGCTGAGGTCTGGGAATATTGGTCCTTGAAGAATAAATAGAATAAATAGAATTTTATCAGGCAGCTAAAGGAGGCAAGAAGGGGCAGCACAGTGGAACAGTCACTTATGTTTTTAAGGCTCCGGGATACCTCTGCTACAAAATCTTTCCCTACTTTTAGTAAAATTGACTCCTTCCACTTTTTTGCCCCATTTGTACCCTTTGTAAGATTTTATAACAGTACTTATACCATATTTTAGAACATACTATTTACATATGTCTGATCAGTTCTACTAAATTGAGCTCCTGAAAGTTGGGGGGTGTGATTTAATTTTAAATGGCAAATTCCTACTATCAATACAATGCCTGCCATGTGGTGAGTACCTAATATGTATTTCTTGGATAAATTAATAAATGAGGTCAAAGGAGTGGGGGTCTAAAAACCAGTATGTGAAATTGGCACATTTATGAAACTGTGCAGTGCAGCAAGTCTAATTTATAGGCTGCTTGGGCTGGGGAAAACAGAGAGTTATATACAGGAAGTCATGACAGTTACGATTAAAGAAGGAGGACAGACACCTTTATCTTAGACTTCTATTTTCCCGAACTGAGACAAATTTCAGTTGCTTTAAGCCACCCAGTTTTTGGTACTTTGTTATGGCAGTCCTAGAATACTTTGAAGACTTTGGGAAAGAAGAAACTTAATACCAACTTCTTGAAGTAATTGCTATTAACATTTTGGTACATTTTCTTCAAATCTTTTTAAAGCTTCTCCTAGGAGTAAATGACAGGGCCTGACTCACCACATTCTGTCTAGCATTGATCATCATTACTTTGCTAATTTTATAGGTAAAAATAATTTGTGTCCTTTTCCCACTGAGCCCCTTGTGTAGAAGATTTTGAAGTATTACAGGAGATAAAGATCCCTTTTCCTATGCCAGTCACTCATAATCCCACACTTTTGTGTCACTCTCAATATTTTAAAAGATTTCCTTTCAGTTTCCTACAAATTTTTTCCAGTTGAGTTCGTATTATATAAAAATTTTTGAGTTCTACTATTGAAAGGAAACATTACAATATATTTACTTTCTCATGTCATTGGAAACCTCAGAAACTTGATATTCCATAATACATTGTAGTATCCTATCAGCAGATATACCATGGCATATTTAATCAGTTCCTTAATGGTGGACCTTCGTGTTGGTTTTTGTTGTTGTTGTTGTTATTATTAAAAACACACTGAAATAAATACTCTTTCACTTTCAGAATGTGTCTACATTTCTGATTATCTCCTTGGGATATTTTCACAGAAGAACAATTACTGGGTAAAAAGGAAATGAGCAATTATAAGACTCGATACATATTGCTACTTATTGCTTTCTGGGATAGTTGCACCAATTTGTACTCCTACAAGCAGTATATGAAGGAGATTATCTCATCTAAGATCACTTGGAGGCTTTCATTTAAAAAGTCTTAGTAATTTGATAGGAAAAAAACCCATTATAGCCCTCACTCGCCGCCGACGGCCTGTCTCGTCGCCCACAAGCCGTGCCGCTGCCCCAGAAATGCTTCGATTGCCCGCAGTCCTTCGCCAGATTAGGCCAGTGTCCAGGGCACTGGCTCCTCATCTCACTCGGGCTTATGCCAAAGATGTAAAATTTGGTGTAGATGCCCGAGCCTTAATGCTTCAAGGTGTAGACCTTTTAGCTGATGCTGTAGCCGTTACTATGGGGCCAAAGGGAAGGACGGTGATTATTGAACAGAGTTGGGGAAGTCCCAAAGTGACAAAAGATGGTGTGACTGTTGCAAAGTCCATTGACTTAAAAGATAAATATAAAAATATTGGCGCGAAACTTGTTCAAGATGTTGCCAATAACACAAACGAAGAGGCTGGGGATGGCACCACTACTACTACTGTACTGGCACGCTCCATTGCCAAGGAAGGCTTTGAGAAGATTAGCAAAGGTGCTAATCCAGTGGAAATCAGGAGAGGTGTGATGTTAGCTGTTGATGCTGTAATTGCTGAACTTAAGAAGCAGTCTAAACCTGTGACAACCCCAGAAGAGATCGCCCAGGTTGCTACTATTTCTGCAAATGGAGAAAAAGAAATTGGCAACATCATTTCTGATGCGATGAAAAAGGTTGGAAGAAAGGGCGTTATCACAGTAAAGGATGGAAAAACACTGAATGATGAATTAGAAATTATTGAAGGCATGAAGTTTGATAGAGGGTATATCTCTCCATACTTTATTAATACATCAAAAGGTCAGAAATGTGAATTCCAAGATGCCTATGTTCTGTTAAGTGAAAAGAAAATTTCTAGTGTCCAGTCCATTGTTCCTGCTCTTGAAATTGCCAATGCTCACCGTAAGCCCTTGGTCATAATTGCTGAAGATGTGGATGGGGAAGCTCTAAGCACACTCGTTTTGAATAGGCTGAAAGTTGGTCTTCAGGTTGTAGCAGTCAAAGCTCCAGGTTTTGGTGACAATAGAAAGAACCAGCTTAAAGACATGGCTATTGCTACTGGTGGTGCAGTATTTGGAGAAGAAGGACTAACTCTAAATCTTGAAGATGTTCAGCCTCATGACTTAGGAAAAGTTGGAGAGGTCATTGTGACCAAAGATGATGCCATACTCTTGAAAGGAAAAGGTGACAAGGCTCAAATTGAAAAGCGTATTCAAGAAATCATCGAGCAGTTAGATATTACAACTAGTGAATATGAAAAGGAAAAACTGAATGAACGTCTGGCAAAACTCTCAGATGGTGTTGCTGTGCTAAAGGTTGGTGGGACAAGTGATGTTGAAGTGAATGAAAAGAAAGACAGAGTTACAGATGCCCTTAATGCTACACGAGCTGCTGTGGAAGAAGGCATTGTTTTGGGAGGGGGCTGTGCCCTGCTTCGGTGCCTTCCAGCCTTGGATTCAATAACTCCAGCTAATGAAGATCAAAAAATTGGTATAGAAATTATTAAAAAAGCACTCAAAATTCCTGCAATGACCATTGCTAAGAATGCAGGTGTCGAAGGATCATTGATAGTTGAGAAAATTTTGCAAAGTTCTTCAGAAGTTGGTTATGATGCTATGCTTGGAGATTTTGTGAATATGGTGGAAAAAGGAATCATTGATCCAACTAAGGTTGTAAGAACTGCATTACTGGATGCCGCTGGAGTGGCCTCTCTGTTAACTACAGCAGAAGTTGTAGTCACAGAAATTCCTAAAGAAGAGAAGGATCCTGGAATGGGCGGGATGGGAGAGATGGGAGGTGGTATGGGAGGTGGCATGTTCTAATTCCTAGAATAGTGCTTTACCATCATTAATGAGCTGTGAGAGGAAGCTCAAGGCAGCGTTCCTCACCAATAACTTTAAGAGAGGTCAGTTGAAGGAGATGACTGAAGAAAAGGCAGGCTGATGTTTAAGAAGATCACTATAACCATCAGTTACTGGTTTCAGTTGACAACATAGAATGGTTTACTGCTGTCATTGTCCATGCCTACAGATAATTTATTTTGTATTTTTGAATAAAGACATTTGTACATTCCTGGTAAATGAGTATAAGAGCCATGCACCAATATACTGCTTTCAACTTAAATCACTGAGGCACTTTTACTACTATTCTGTTAAAATCAGGATTTTAGTGATTGCCATCAACAGATGAGAAGTTAAGAAGCAGCCTTTCTGTGGAGGGTAAGAATAATTGTGTACAGAGTAGAGCAATATCCAATTATGTGACAACCTTTGTGTAATAAAAATTGTTTAAAGTTAAAAAAAAAAAAACCCATTATATCATTGCTGTTTTAAATTACAGTTCTTTCATTGATAGTGAGTCTGAATATTTCCCCATATCTTATTTAGAATTCATATTTCATCTTTTTAAATAATTTGTTCACATTCTTTACCCATTTATGCATTGGGTTTATAGTGTTTTTCTTATCAATTTGAATTTATTATAAATTTAAAATATTAATGCTCACATACATAATTTCCTTTAATTCTTTTTTTAAATGCAAAGGAGCTAATGATTTTCAGAATTTTTTTTCATTTTTCTATTTCTTCTTTTTAATGTATCCATGTCTTAAGTAAATGTAGTAGGGTCTCCTAGGTAACCTAAGCTAAGATTCTGAGTTTGCCTGTTCTTGGTACTTGTGCGTGGAGCCACCTCATTTACAGAGAATGTAATTATTAGAGATGATATTTATTATAATTCAAGGAAATGGCTAGACAAAAAATGAGAAGGTTGTTTTTGCCAGAGATGCAGGCTCACTGACTAGTCTGGCAGATAGAACTGAACACCACAGGTTTCCTCCTTGACTCTTTGAACTGGGTGGTAGTTCTAGGAAATGAAGCATGAGAAAAATGATGGGGTGGATTTCTGAGAGATGCTGTAAGAGCAGTAATTCTGCTCCCAGACCAGGAGACAATATGCAGCCTGAGTGGGGCGAAGGGCCATGTTTTCATTTGTACATAAAATATGACACTCCCTGATGTCCCAAAGGGAAACTTGTGGGAGAACCTTCTAGGCGGCATCATTTATTTTGTGACTTTGGGCACCATTAGTGGTAGTTATGAAGCACCTAAGGGTGGCATTGTGGGCAGGCCTTGTACTTATTAAGGGAAGCTAATGCAGAGAGAACAAAAACTGCAGGTGGTTTGTGAGCACATGTAAGGCTCTCGCTTTGCAGACTGGGGATATCAGAGGCCCACATTTACAGGTTGTAAAGGGAAAAGGAACTTGGATTATTTAAGTAAGTGTGATCATACCTATAGGTGCTTGAGTCTTAGAATATTAATTAACATTTAGAAAACCTTCCACTCTCCAGAAATTTGAAAAATATTGAGAGAGATTTTGAATGTAGAATTGATTAGATTTCGTGACTGACTAACTCTGACATGTAGGAGAAGAGATGCTTCCCTGGGGCCTGACTGTGCTGGAATTCCCAACTTGGGTAGCTGGTTGGATTCTTGCCTAATCCTTTACTGTGGTCTCAAGATGTATCTAGGTAGAAAGTATTAGAAAGCACTTGGGAAAATAAGTGGTTGAGTTTAGGAGAGTGAGAGTTCAGGAGATACTTTTGGAAATTGTGAAATACGGGTAAAAGTTAAAGCCATGAAAGTAGATAAGATCAATTAGGGAGAATATTATCTATTCATGCATTCATCCTGTCTTTTATTCCATGATTCATTCCTTGGCTTTTTCAGAAAGTATTTAAATCTGTGAAACTCAGAGCATTTAGGAATCTTGGTTTCATGTGTGAGAGATGTTTCAGTGAAGTGATGGGGGAGAAGCCAGATTGCAGTGGGCTGAGGAGTAAATGAGAGGAGAGGAACTGTGGGCACAGAATTCAGGGTCTGGAAGGAAGGGAAGGAAAGAAAAGATGTTGTAATTAAGACTGGGAAGCAGAGTCCTTAGAACTGATTCTGTTTTGGATGGGGAAGAAAAAAAAGGAAAGGTAGTATATTTACTGAGTGAGCTTATGTATCAAGCATTGGGCTGAGTGCTTTATGTGCAGTATCTCATTTAATCCTCCTCCAAGCTCTTTTGAGACATGGATTATTACTTCCATTTTGTAGATGAGAAAACTGAGGTTAGAGAGCTGGTCCATGGTTACATAGCTTGAAACTGATGACACAGATCTGTTGTCTTCAAACCTCTCAGTTGAGACATAAAATGAAGGTACAAGAATGAGGTGCTTAACTGATGGAAAGAAACCCTGGAGCGTATTGAAAAGGAGAAAATCCATTCATAGGTGGTTCACATTAAATGGAATATGACATTTTCCTCTGAGAAAGGAAGGAAGAGAAGAGGAAAGGATGAGTATAGAGTTAAAGAAGTAGCAAGGAGGTAAAGAAGAAAGAAATGGAAGAAATTTGTACATGATGGTCTCTATTTTTCAGTGGGGTATTATGACGTGTGATGGCAGTCAGATTTTGGAATTGGTTTTAGGGGGATTAGGAGAAGATTAAAAGATTAAAAATTTGAAATAGCTGCATAAGAGATGGAGATAGGCCAGGGAGTGGAAAAAGTGATAGAATTGCTGGGTATCACCATAACCCCCTGAGGTTGAAAACTGTGTTTAGAATAGATCTAATTAGCATATATGTATGATTATTCATCAGCCTTATCAAGTGACCTGGGAGCAAGAATACATGTTTTAGCTCCTTCAGGTTAAGGATCCACAAGGAAATACCCCCAATCCATTCATTAGACATTTATTGAGTACCAGAACCTGTGCTAAATGCTGGGGCATATGCACGAATAAGTCAAGGGTCTGCCTTTTGTGAGTACACTGCCAATGGAGGCATCTAAAAGCAGGATTATATTATTGGGATTTAAGAAATATGATGAACAACACTGCAGTGGAGGAAGCTATCTGGGAAGTAGGGAAAGATCTCAAACAGGTGCTTATTTAAAGTAGGCCTTGAAAGCATTCTAAGACTCCATTATTTCTGGCTCTGCTGTAACTTTGTGTGTCTTATATGACTTTTTCTTCTGTCCTGCAACAACAGAGGCATTCCAAGTGGGCTTCTAGTTTCGGGCTGTTCCTTAATCAGCCAAAACACACAAAGCCCTTCTAAGTACAGTTGATCTTAAAAGATGAAGACTTTTCCTTCATGTACTCATATCTTGTGACTTGCACTGATTATTCTCCAGAAAGCATGAAATAGAACAGGTAAGACCTGCCCCAGGATGTGGATGGTCTAAAACCAAATAAATTGCTCATTGTTTTTGAAAAACAGGGAGACTACCCAAGGGTTACCCTGGAAACTGGAATGGATTTTCCTCCACTCTCTTCCTGGCACTTTGCTTCTAGCTGGCTCCCCAGCTTCTTAAGGGGAGGGAGGCCTCTGCTGCCTCAAGTAAATGCTGTGTGGGAGCACGCTGGGGGAGGAGATGTGTTTGCCTGCACGGTGGAGAGCTAACGTCCTTCAGCCATTTTGATAGCGTTCAGTCAGTGCATTTTAGGCAGAAGCTACAGAACTGTGGATTAACATGCTTCTCTAGGTCAGACAGGCAGAAAGCATTCATTCTGTTTCATAACAACAAAACCTCCTTAAAAGGTGGCCTTGGAATGATGGATGGAGGCGTGGAGTTGAATAGCTATTTCTTGCTTCCCTTAAATGCAGTCCTAATATTCTTCTCAAAACTTTCTGTATAAAGGCTACAGTGTATTTTTTTTTTCTCCTCTTTTCTCTGAGAATGAGTATTTTCCAGAATAGCTTTAATGGGTGAAAGAGACTTCAAGCTTCTCATTTGCATTGTGGTATTATGTTCTTTCATAGTTTCATGAACAATAACCTCCCACTTCACCACAGGCTGATGGGATAATTTGCTCTGCTGAGGAGATGAAAACCAAAATGCAGAGGTTTTTTTAAAGCATGTGGTTCAATGGAAAAGCTTCCAGCAGTGCCAGCAGTGAAGTTTCAGGTCTTTTCGATTATAGGCTGGGATAAAAGGTCTTCCGGTAAGGAAGACTATGTACAATCCATGCAATAGATACATTTACACTTAAAATCCTTTAACAATATAGCTGTTTCTCCTGTGGTTTCCTGGTACTGATGCTGGGAGAGAGAAACATATCTAGCAGGCTTGGTTTCAACTTTGCCGGCCAAGGGTAGACCCCCTTTTTTCTTCATTTATAATCTGGGGTTTCCTTTATGAATTGCAGTCTTGGTGGTTGGGAAAAGGTAGATTGTGGAAGACTGCCCTTGAGAGATAAATTTAGCCCTGAGAGTCTTACTTAGGGTCCTGACTTTTCCTTTGGTGCCCCCTGTCGGTGGTACATTTGAGAGCTGCAGCATGCAGTTCCGTCCATTCATACTTTCCTATGAAAGGTACATTCTCAAGGAGGGCCGTGGGAGCAGAGAGAAAAATCTGTGGATTTTTCTGATTTCCTGCCCAGAGATACTCTTATTACACTACCGGCTAGTTAAAGGACTGTTCGGCTCAGCTTTTGCCTCTGAGACTATTTAAGAACAGCTGATGGGAGACTGTTTGTTCGCCCTGCACTTTGCTTAGTAACTGGGGGTTGGTCAGGAGAACCTTTCCTTCCTTTCTCTAACACTGTCATTTGAACTTCGCCCAGGGAAAGAAAAAGTTATGATGCCCACTAGGATACTTTTGTTAGTGCTCACAGGAGAGTCTAGGTAACCCTAGGAAAGCATAATGCCAAGAAGCAGTAATAAGTAATCTACTTTAGATTAATCTTGGGTGTTTGTTTGCTTCTGAGTGAGGGACTCATGGGGGATTATAATGGGAGCATTCCATAATCATTACTGTTGTGTTTGCTGTAGAAAATGGCATTATCTTAACAGATGTTATTCGTATTTGTGGAAATGTCTAATGCTTTTTTTGACTTTCACTAAAGCCTCATACTTCATAGCAATGAAATCTGCAGTAAGCATCGGGCACAGCTGACTTACTTCCATGCTGCTTCTCTTCATTCACAATCCACCCACAACCTGCATCCATAGGAGAAATGTTGCCATCAGTTTGACACCTCAAAACACCTCCTAGGAAGGCCAACGGAGTAGATGAGAGGTACATGTGGCTGGTGTGACAATATACTATATTTCTTTCTGGAAAATCTTCTTCTATACTCAATACCTCATTTTCTCCAGAATTAAACAAGGCTTCTTGCTGAATGAAATCTGCTGTGCAGGGATTTCAGTTAGAGTAGGCTAGGCTGGGGTAACAAATAAACCCCCATTTTCCATTTCTCCTGGTAGTTCTAATGATGCTTGTTTGTAAGTTTTGAGGCTGTATTATTAGCTATTTTACAATGGTAAGAGTGCAAGTCCAGGCTCCCCATTCTGATTTTGCTGCCATGGGTTGGGCCCCAGTTTTTTCCATGGCATTTGTCCGAAAGTTTTCTTTCTTGCTAGATCTTATTTTAGGTTCTTTGGCTAGAAAGAGCAGGGTTTTTCTGGGGCTTTTTTGTTTTTCCCTGTTGGTGTTTCTAGGTTGCCGGCTTCTTCAGCAACAACTCTGAGGTCTGTAAAGCAAAAAGAAAACCTGGAGACACACCACTGTGTTGTTTCTTAGGTTTCAACGTTCCTAGCTGGTCTGCCTTCTTCCCTCTACTTTTCAGGGTCGTCTTATGTTTGTTTTATATGTGAAGTTCCAATTATTAGTTGTACTTAGAGGGAGGAGTAGGGAAAAGTTAATTTCCTCCATATTCCTGGAAGAGGAAGTCTCCAGTGTGTCCTTCTCCAATGTGTAATTTTCTTAACACACTTAAATGTGTTTCTGAAAAGCATTTAGCTTTTGTTTTTCAAAAATCCATTCTAAAAATATCTGTCTTCTAAATGGAGCATTCAGTCCTTTTACATTTAATATAATTCTTGATACAACTATATGTACTGAACTGTCTTGTTATGGGCTTTCAGCTTGTTACTCCTTTTATGTTTCTCGTTCTTTTTTTTTCTTAGATTAATTTTCTCATTAGTTTTTTCATCTATCTTTTTAGAAATTATACTCCATTTCTGTTTTTTTATAGTGACAATATGCATGTTTAACGTATCAAAGGCTACATTTAATAAATACCTTTTGCTCTCTCAGATAACATAAATGGTCTTAGACTCCTTAACTATATTCACCCTTTCTTTCAGTTAATTTATTTTTGGTGGTTGTATATTTTAATTGTCTTATTTGTTCTATAATACAGTGTTGTTATAGGTTTGAATAGTTAATATTTATTTAACTGTGCTAATCAATTTATGTGCTATTCCTTTCTTCTTAGAGCTCAGGCCGTCCTTCTGGGATCACTTGCCTTCTTCCTGAAATGCATCCTACCAACTTTCTTTTAGTGAAAAACAGCTGAGTATAAATACTCTTAGATCCTGTTTTTCTGAAAATGTCCTCTTTTGTCTTTGTTCTTGATAGATATTTTTGCTAGGTACATAATTGGATAATTTTATCTCAACATATTAAATAATCAGTCTAATTTCTTTGCTTATGTAATTTTTTTCACTTTGTTTATATCTCTTAACCTTCTTTCTTATTTTTCATCTCTTTATCTATGCTGTCTACAATCTGGATAATTTCTTCATTTTCCTATATCTATTTTCCAGTTCACAAATTCTCTCCTCATTTATTTGTTTTTAAACCTCCCCACTTTGTTTTAAAATTTCACATCTAGAAGTAATGTTTGTTTTAAATATGCTTTGTCTGTCTCGCATATATTTCCTAGCTTTAAAAAGTTTCTTTAAAAACATTAAACAGGGGAGGTGGAGTCAAGATGGCGGTGTGGGAAGACGGTACCGTCTCCCCACAACTAGGGCACCTGCTGGCCACTGGTGGGGGACTCTGACACCCAAGGAGATGGGAAGAACCCCAGAGTGAACCGGTAGGATGTAGGGGGACTGAGGGGGGAGGAGAAGTGGAAACCAGACAGGATCTGTGCCCCTGAGGCTGGGGAGATCAGGAGAGGCAGGCGGGAGGGAGTCTGGGAAGAGAGGGAGAGGAGCAGAGGGCAATCACCTGGCCCACTCCGGCCGGGGAGCCTGCTGAACTCCCAAGCCCGTTGCCCCCCGACTCCAAAGCCCCATCCAGGCCGCATGGGTCCTGGGGGCATAGGAGGGAGGCTGGGGAGATCAGGAGTGGCAGGGGGGCGGGGCCATCCAGGAGGAGCGGGAGAAGAGCAGAGGGAGATTGCCCTGCCCATTCGGGGCGGGGAGCCTGCTGAGCTCCCAAGCCGATCCACTGCCCTCCAAACACCCCACCAGGCCACGTGGGTACTTGGGGGCATAGGAGGGAGGCAGGGGAGATCAGGAGAGGCAGGCGGGAGAGGCCCTCCCAGACTCCAGATGGGAGGAGCAGGAGAGGGGAGGAGGGCGTTTGCCCCCCGACTCGAGCCCAGGAAGCCTGCGGGGCTCCCAGGTGAGGTCCCCTGCCCTCTGAGACCAGGGGTGGGGGGCACGCCTGGGCCCCTTCTGTTCCTTGAGCCTAAGCCCCACCCCCCACAGCCCCCAGGACCTTTTCCAGCCCTGTGGGTCCTGAGCATTGGCCCCGCCCACCACCCAAACCTCACCCTTGCTTAGGCCCCACCCTCCACAGTCAAGACCTTCCCCCCCCCCTTCTTTTTTTTTCTTTTCCGGCCTCCTCTTTTTTACTACTGTGGTACTGATGTACCTTCCGGTTCTTGATTCGTCTATATTTTTATTTTTACATTCTTTCTAACATATCTGTTAGTTTCCTAGTCTAATTTTATTTTTTACTTTGTTATTATTCTCTCTCTTTTTTTTTTTTTTGCCACCCCACACGGCTTGTGGGATCTTGGTTCACGATCCCGTGGTTGGGTGAAAGCTCCTGCAGTGGGAGCTCTGAGTCTGAACCACTGGACTAACAGAGAACCTCAGACCCCAGGGAATATTCATCGGAGTAAGGTCTCACAGATGTCCTCATCTCAGCACCAAGACCCAGCTCTACCCAATAGCCTACAAACTCCAGTGTTGGAAGCCTCACACCAAACAACCAGTAAAACAGAAACACAGTCCCACGCATTAAAAAAAAAAAAAAAAAAATGAGATGGCAAAAATTATGTCACAGATGAAGGAGCAAGGTAAAAACCAACAAGACCAAATAAATGAAGAGGAAATAGGCAATCTACCTGAAAAAGAATTCAGAGTAATGTTAGTAAAGATGATCCAGAATCTCAGAAATAGAATGGAGGCATGGACTGAGAAAATACAAGAAATGTTTAACAAAGATCTAGGAGAACTAAAGAACAAACAAACAGTTGAAACACAATAACTGAAATGAAAAATACACTAGAAGGAATCAATAGCAGAATAACCAAGACAGAAGAACGAATAAGTGATCTAGAAGACAAAATGGTAGAAATAAATGCTGAGGAGCAGAATAAAGAAAAAAGAATGAAAAACATTGAAGACAATATCAGAGACCTCTGGGACAACACTAAATGCACCAACATTGGAATTATAGGGGTCCCAGAAGAAGAATAGAAAAAGAAAGGGTCTGAGAAAATATTTGAAGAGATTATAGTTGAAAACTTCCCTAGCATGGGAAAGGAAATAATCACCCAAGTCCAGGAAGCACAGAGAGTCCATACAGGATAAACCCTAGGAAAAACACACCAAGACACATATTAATCAAACTAACAAAAATTAAATTCAAAGAAAAAATATTAAAAGAGGCAAGGGGAAAAAAATAACATACAAAGGAATCCCCATAAGGTTATCAGCTGATATTTCAGTGGAAACTCTGCAGGCCAGAAGGGAGTAGCAGGATATAATTAAAGTGATGAAAGAGAAAAACTACAACCAATAGTACTGTACCCAGCAAGGATCTCATTCAGATTCGATGGAGAAGTCAAAAGCTTTTCAGACAAGCAAAAGCTAAGAGAATTCAGCACCACCAAACCAGCTTTACAACAAATGCTAAAGGAACTTCTCTAGGTGGGAAACACAAGAGAAGAAAAAGACCCACAAAAACAAAGCCAAAACAATTAAGAAAATGGTAATAGGAACATACATATCGATAATAACCTTGAATGTAAATGGATTAAATGCCCCCACCAAAAGACACAGACTGGCTGAATGGATCAAAAAACAAGACCCATATATATATGCTGTCTACAAGAGACCCTCTTCAGACCTCGGGATACATATAGACTGAAAATGAGGGGATGGAAAAAGATATTCCATGCAAATGGAGATCAAAAGAAAGCTGGAGTAGCAATTCTCATATCAGACAAAATGGACTTTAAACTAAAGACTATTGCAAGAGATAAAGAAGGACACTGCATGATAATCAAGGGATCAATCCAAGAAGATGATATAACAATTGTAAATATTTATGCACCCAACATAGGAGCACCTCAATACATAAGGTAAATGCTAACAGCCATAAAAGGGGAAATTGACAGTAACACAATCATAGTAGCGGACTTTAACACCCCACTTTCACCAATGGACAGATCATCCAAACAGAAAATAGATAAGGAAACACAAGCTTTAAATGACACAATAGACCAGATAGGTCTAATTGATATTTATAGAACATTCCACCCAAAATTGGCAGATTAAACTTTTTTCTCAAGGGCACACGGAACATTCTCCAGGATAGATCACTTCTGGGTCACAAATCAAGCCTCAGAAAATTTAAGCAAACTGAAATCGTATCAAGCATCTTTTCTGACCAAAACACTATGAGACTGGAAATCAATTACAGGAAAGAAACTGTAAAAAACACAAATTCATGGAGGCTAAACAGTGCACTGTAAATAACCAAGAGATCACTGAAGAAATAAAGAATAGAACAATACATAGAAACAAATGACAATGAAAACACAACAACCCAAAACCCTCAGCAAAAGCCGTTCTAAGAGGGAAGTTTATAGGAATTCAATCTCACCTCAAGAAACAAGAAAAATCTCAAATAAACAATCGAACCCTGCGCTTAAAACAACTAGAAGAAGAAGAACAAAGGAAACCCAATGTCAGTAGAAGAAATCATAAAGTTCAGAGCAGAAATAAATGAAATAAAAATGAAAAAAAAATAGCAATGATCAATAAAGCTAAAAGCTGGGTCTCTGAGAAAATAAGCATAATTGATAAACCATTAGCCAGACTCATCAAGAAAAAAAGGGAGAGGACGCAAATCAATAAAATTAGAAATGAAAAAGGAGAAATCACAATCACAGCTGGTTCTCTGAGAAAATAAGCATAATTAATAAACCATTAGCCAGACTCATCAAGAAAAAAAGGGAGAGGACACAAATCAATAAAATTAGAAATGAAAAAGGAGAAATCACAATCCTTACAAAGGATTATAAGAGACTACTACAAACAGCTATATGCCAATAAAATGGACAACCACGAAGAAATGGACAAATTCTTGGAAAAGCACAATTTTCCAAGACTGAACCAGGAAGAATTAGAAAATATAAACAAACCTATCAGAAGTAATGAAATTGAAACCGTAATTAAAAATCTTTTAACAGACCAAAGTCCAGGACCAGACGGCTTCACAGGCGAATTCTATCAAACATTTAGAGAAGAGCTAACACTGATCTTTCTCAAACTCTTCCAAAAAATTGCAGAGGAAGAAAAACTCCCAAATTCATTCTACAAAGCCACCATCACCCTGTTACCAAAACTAGACAAAGATATCACAAAAAAAGAAAATAATAGACCAATATCACTGATGAACATAGATGCAAAAATCCTCAACAAAATACTAGCAAACAGAATCCAACAGCACATTAAAAGGATCATACACCATGATCAAGTGGGATTTATCCCAGGGATGCAAGGATTCTTCAATATACACAAATCAATCAATGTGATACACCACATTAACAAATTAAGGAATAAAAACCATATGATCATCTCAATAGATGCAGAAAAAGCTTTCAACAAAATTCAACACCCATTTATGATAAAAACTCTCCAGAAAATGGGCATAGAGGGAACCTACCTCGACATAATAAGGGGCATTATATGACAAACCCACAGCAAGCATCATACTCAATGGTGAAAAATTGAAAGCATTTCCACTAATATCAGGAACAAGACAAGGATGTCCACTCTCGCCACTCTTATTCAACGTAGTTTTGGAAGTCCTAGCCACAGCATTCAGAGAAGAAAAAGAAATAAAAGGAGTACAAATTGGAAAAGAAGAAGTAAAACTGTCACTGTTTGCTAATGACATGATACTATACATAGAATATCCTAAAGATGCCACCAGAAAACTACCAGAACTAATAAATGAATTTGGTAAGGTTGCAGGATACAAAATTAATGCACAGAAATCTCTTGCATTCCTATACACTAATGATGAAAAACACTATAAAACTCTTAGAGGAAAACATAGGAAAAACACTCTTTGACATAAACCACAGCAAGATCTTTTTTGACCCACCTTCTAGAGTAAAAGAAATAAAAACAAAAATAAACAGATGGGACTTAATTAAACTTAAAAGGTTTTGTACAGCAAAGAAAACAATAAACAAGACAAAAAGACAACTCTCAGACTGGGAGAAAATATTTGCAAATGAAACAACAGACAAAGGATTAATCTCCAAAATATACAAGCAGCTCATGGAGCTCAATATCAAAAAAATAAACAATCCAGTTAAAAAATGGGTGGAAGCCCTAAATAGACATTTCACCAAGGAAGACATACAGATGGCCAAGAGGCACATGAAAAGGTGCTCAACATCACTAATTATTAGAGAAATGCAAATCAAAACTACAATGAGGTATCACCTCATGCTGGTCAGAATGGCCATTATCAAAAAAGCTAGAAACAATAAATGTTGAAAAGGGAACCCTCATACACTGTTGGTGGGAATGTAAATTGATACAACCACTATGGAAAACAGTATGGAGGTTCCTTAAAAACTAAAAATAGAACTACCATATGACCCAGCAATCCCACTACTGGGCATACACCCTGAGAAAACCATAATTCAAAAAGAGACATGTGCCACAATGTTCACTGCAACACTATTTACAATAGCCAGGACATGGAACCAACCTAAATGTCCATCAACAGATGAATGGATAAAGAAGATGTGGAACATATATACAATGGAATATTACTCAGCCATGAAAAGAAATGAAATTGAGTTATTTGTAGTGAGGTGGATGGACCTAGAGTCTGTCATAACAGAGTGAAGTAAGTCAGAAAGAGAAAAACAAATACCATATGCTAATGCATATATATGGAATCTAAAAAAAAAAAAAAAGGTACTGATTGAGCTAGTTGCAGGGCAGGAATAAAGAGGTAGACATAGAGAATGGACTCGATGACATGGGGTGGGAGGGTGAAGCTGGGGCAAAGTGAGAGTAGCATCAACATATATACACTACTGAATGTAAAATAGTTGGCTGGTGGGAAGCAGCAGCATAGCATAGGGAGATCGGCTTGGTGCTTTGCGATGACCTAGAGGGGTGGGATAGGGAGGATGGGAGGAAGGCTCAAGAGGGAGGGGATATGGGGACATGTGTATGCATATGGCTGACTTGCTTTGTTGTGCAACAGAAACTAACATGGTATTGTGAAGCAATTATACGCCGATAAAGATCTATTAAAAAAAAAAGAAAAAACAAAACAAAACATTAAACCTAATTATTTCAGTGTTTTTGTCTGAAAATGCTCTTCCTTACCTGAAGTCCTTTTAGATTCTGTTTTCTTTCTGCTGATTCTCAATCATGGTGCCTCTTTCTTTTTGTTTTTAGTTTCTGTTTGTGAGCTGATGATGTTCTTTGAAATGAGAGGAGTTTCTTTTGTGAGGATTTTCATTTGCTTTTGTCTGGCAACCAGGGAAAATTCTATTTCAGAATATCTAATTTTCATCCTTAACTTAATGCTTTCCAAACACTGAGGCAATGTATATTGTCCTGTGGACACTGGTGAGGATTGGCTTGTGGTTCCAAATTCTCAGTGATGATTTTTTCCCTTCGTTCAGCCCTAAGTTTTGAGATACACAAATTTATTTTCAGGTCTCTATGGATGAAAGGCAGAGGGTTATATTTGTTTTTTTTTTTTTCTTTTTTTAAATTTAACTATAGTTGATTTACAATATTGTGTTAGTTTCAGGTGTACAGCATCAGATTCTTTTCCATTATAGGTTATTAAAAGATACTGAATATAGTTTTGTGTGCTGTACAGTAAATCCTTGGTGTTTTTCTATTTTATATATAGTGGTGTGTATCTATTAATCCCATACCACTAATTTATCTCTCCCCCCCTTCCCTGTCCCCTTTGGTAAACATACGTTTGTTTTTTATGTCTGTGAGTCTGTTTCTGTTTTGTAAATAATTTGTAGTATTATTTTTTAGTTTCCATATATAAGTGATATCATATAATATTTGTCTTTCTCTGCCTGACTTCACTTAGTATGATAATCTCTAGGTCTATCCATGTTGCTGCAGATGGCATTATTTCATTCTTTTTTATGGCTGAGTAATATTCCATTGTACATCTGTACCATATCTTCTTTATCCAGTCATCTGTTGATGGACATTTATGTTGCTTCCATGTCTTAGCTATTGTAAATTGTGCTGCTATGAACACTGGTGGGCATGTATCTTTTCAAATGAGAGATTTTGTCTTTTCCAGATATATGGCCAGGAGTGGGATTGCTGGATCATATGGTAGCTCTATGTTTAGTATTTTAGGAACCTGCAGACTTTTTTCCATAGTGGCTGCACCAATTTACATTCCCACCAACAGTGTAGGAGGGTTCCCTTTTCTCCAGTATATTTGGTTGACTGTTCACTGAGGGTTTATCTCTTCGGTGTTACAGGCTCCAAAATCTCATGAGTGTGTGAAAATTGAAGCTTAATTTTACCTAGTGAAGCAAGTGATCTCAGGGTGAAAGTTGGCTTCAGTGTTCTACTTACTTCTATGGATTCTAGTTCTCAGACTTTTTTCACTTGAGAATTTGTTTTATTCTTGCCAGCTTATTGTTTCTGTTAAGGATATTTAAACATATTTATTATATTCAAGATTATTAGTTATTTTCAGTAAAAAATTGTTCCAATTACTTAGGCTGCCATGTTACTAGAAACAGAAGTAAAACCATATTTGAATCTGAGCTATAGTGATTATATTGGCCCTATTTGGAGCACATGTATATTTTTCTTTTAATTGGTCAAGATTTTCTTTATTGTCTTGTGTCTTAGCTTATGGTGATCCCTTCCATTATTTTTCTTTTTATTCTCCTTTGTCTATTCAAAGACTGCAAATTCTAATGCATAAATGTTCTACATGTGTATTTCTGACCTCTGGGAATACGTTGTAATACCTGAAGAGTCAAGGCAGTTAGTCTTTTTAATTCATTTTATTTAGTAAAAATAAAGTGTCCAATGAATCTTTGATTTAATATGTATTTGGCCAAGTAGTGTCTTCCATAAGGTTTTAATAGTATTGTTTTAGCAGTATTCCTAAGCAATGATAGCATTTACTCAAATAAGTTAGCGATACGTATTTTTAAAGACCAAAGTAGAGTTGATTTAGTTTCCTCACTCAAGAAACTGAAAGTGTTGATTAAAATCTTAAATTGAAAATCTCTAAAATCTGTTCCTATATAAACACTGGAAAGGGTAAGTTTTACTTCAGTGTAAGATTTTATAGAGGCATTAAATTTGTTCGAAAACCTGAAGTATGAGCCACTTAGAACTTAAATGCTTATGTTACTAGAAACTTGATGTAACTTCTGAAAGGATGGTTATTCAAAAACTCATTCATCACTTAATGCTCAAAGTTCATTCATCATGAGTACTTTATGTCATTCTTAAAAAAATAACTTTATCAGAGATTCAAATTTCTGCAAGGCGCATTGTGATATGTCCATATGGTACATTTTGCAACTAACAAAAGGAGAAGGAAATAACATCCTAATCTGTTTCATTCATTCATCTGCTCTCTTTATTTCATTTGGGAGGATTTTCAACAGAAAGAGCTTCAGTGGTGGTGGAAGCTGCAGAAATAATGTCGGGAATGCATTATTGGATGCAAATTTTGGAGAAGAGTGAGGAGCCTGAGTAATTCTTCCTGTTTTGCTTTGCATAACTAAGCCTATGTTCCTATCAGAAAGAGAGAGAGGTTTTCCTATAGTATTTTCTATAGGGGGAAAAAGAACCCGGGAGTTTTATTTTTTGCAGTGGGAGATTCAGGTTAAAGTATTAACTTAGAGTGTTTGGGGTAAACTTTTACAGAGAATGATATAACTCAAAGTACACCAAGGCAATTTAATGAGCAGTTTGTGTAAGCCAGCACTGTCCAGTAGAAATACATTTCAAAACAGATATGTAATTTTAAATTGTCTAATAGTCACATTAAAAAGATAAAAACAAACAGGTGAAAGTAACTTTTATGCTGTATTTTATTTTACCCAATATATCCAAAATATCATTTCAGGATATAAAGAACAAAAAATTATTGAAAGTTTTTACTTCTTTTTGATACTGAGTCTTCAAAATCCAGTATAAATTTTATACTTATAGCACACCTTAATTGGCAAACTAATATGGAAATATTTTATCTACATTTAGAATTCATAAAACATACAAGAGAAAAAGTAGATTCATATCTAAGTTGTTCCAAAATACTTAAAATTTTCTAATAACTGAAATGAATATGTTTTAAAATTTACATCTAAATAAATTAAAATTACAGAAAATCCAGATCACACTAGTTATATTTCAAGTGTTCAACAGCCTCATGTGGCTAGAGGCTGCTGTATTGGACAGCACAGCTCTAAGCCAGAGTTAGATTTGAAAAATGAAATCTTATTAAATACATACAGATGAGGTTAGCCTCATGTTACTGATGATGACTTGGCAAACTAATATAATTTATATGAAGTTGTATAAACAGAGCAATTTTTATAGTGATCTTGTCCTCAAGACTAAAAATTCTATGCTAATTTTGGCAGAAACATAGATGCAGTCACTTGTTCCAGATTTGCTATTTCTAGGCTAATCAGAGTCACAGCTCATAGTCAGCAACAACAAAGCAAAATTTAGGTTAGGTGCTGGGCTTGCGTCAGAACCCCAGAGTTCAGAGTTAAGGGTCGGGCGAGGCAGTGGCAGCAATGTAACAGAGAAAAGGAGTTTGCCTCTCACCCCAGAAGGCTCAGAGGCTCAGTCTTGTTAACCCTTGCTGCCCAATCAGCCTTCTGTCAGGTCCAGGGAAACATCTGCAGGTGGTAAGAAATCAAAATAACCAAATAATTGCACCATTCATCTATCTATCTTTCTATCTATCTGTCTATCTAGTGAGTCATCTACCTACCTATCTAACGAAGAACCATACTATGCCTTCTAGCCTTTGTGTTAGAGGTGAGTTATCCAAGGTCACCAGAAGAGATATTTTGATATTGCAGCATTACAGGTAGGGTTTTTGAATGGGCAAGAAGAGATTACACACACGCCTGGTAAAATTCCCAGTTTGTTTCGCCGTGCTACAGTGTGTAACAAGAGTGAGGTTACTTTATGCAGCAGGAGCAGAAGCCAAGTATCTTTGCATAGCTTTTCCCTTCTCCTTGTTCCATGTGGGGCAAGCTGTAGCCTGTGACAGTTTCTTCTCAGCTAAGATCTTGCCAGGATAAGAATGAAGATGGGTTTTTTGTCAGGCACAGCTCTTTTTACTGGCGCTTATAGCACTGTTTTAGAAGAATTACGTGAACAATGTTGGTACTTGCATTTAAAGGAATGTCTACAAACATTAGCGTTTTAAAGTTCGTGAACCAATTGAGGCATTAGCAACTGGCCATCCTTGTCAGTACCCAGGTAACCCTAGACACACCCCCAACTCTGGTTTCAGTGACCTGGAAAATCTATTTCTCCATTGATATTTGCCCAATTTTGTTGATGTTGTTTCTCCAAGTAATTTCTTTGTACCCTTTGACCAGAATGTGCAGTAGAATCTGGGGGAAAGAAGGTGGGAGAGGACCTGAATTGACTTAAGATTTTTTTTTTTTAATCACCTAGCAAATCCAGCACTCAGAATGGAAATTAAATTCAACCATAAAATAGAAAATTACTTTTCTTAAACACCTGAGTTGGTTGACCTAAGATTATTTATACTTGTTCCGAGTTGGAACTGTCCAGAATTTTCAAGAATCCTCATGATCACCCGTCTCTGCACCATATTGATTATAAACCCTGGTCCAAAATCATCTAGAGGCAATGGGTGTTATCCTGTGAGGGATCTGGTGTGTAGAAGTGAGAGGGACTCAGAGGTTACTAAAGATTTCAGTGAAAGTTTTAGTGTGAAAGAGAACTATATGATGTCTTAAATTTCCCTGTTAAAAGAAATCTTAGATAAACGAGAACTGGCAAAGGAAGAAAGGGAGAAAAATGGAAGGTGATTTTTGAAGCTATTAGGGACTCTGAATTTCTAAAATAGCTAAACTTCTTCCTGGCCCAGGAAGAGTCCTTTCAGCAACATCAACTAAACCAGCTTACCCTTCAATCTGCCTGCATATATGGGAGATGCGTCTACTGTAATTTTGTTTTTATTGCCAGGAATTATTTTTCAACTTGTTGTTCTTCCTCCATTTAAGGTAGAATTTGTGAAGCATCCATTGTCACAGGTCAGAGTTATTGTAACACCAAAGCAGAGAAAGGGATTTTGGGTTTTGAAAATCTAGGCTGTTGAATGTCAAAAGAAATGATCATAAGGGAACTGGCTAACAACAGATTTGGAAGAATATATATTTTATTAATAAGAATTTGTTTCCACTAACTCAAAGTGGACACATTTTTTCCCAAACCAGAGGCAAAGGAGGGAAAACTCTATACAACCACAAGACAATTTAGTTTCTGTTGAGTCTCTGTGAGGGGACATTGTATCTCCCTGTGTTGAACAAAGACCTGAGAGATGAGATGTAGCAAGATGACAGTGGCTTGAACAGTATGAAAGCAATGGAGGTGGTGGGAAAGGATCAGGTACTGAATATATTTTTGAAGTAAGAGAAAACAGAGTTTGTAGAAAGATTGGATGAACGTTATAAAAATAAAATAAAAATAAAAGAGGAGTCAAAGTGGCCTCAAGTTTTTGACTTGAGCAATAGGGAAGAACTACTGTTATCTGCGATAAGAAACTGCAGGCAGAGCAGATATTTTGGGGAGCGGTGAGTGTGAAGATCAATGATTTAATTTTAGGCAAGGTAAATATGAGATGGCGATTAGGCATCCAAAGAGAGTAGTTAAATAGGCAGGTAGTGAGGTGGGGATTAGAGATGTGACTTTGGAAGTTATTGCTGTATAGATGATGGGACTGGATAAGATCACCAAGGAAGTGAGTATAGGTATAGGAGAAAGGAGGTCCAAGGAACAAATGCTTTGGGAGTTTAAAGTTTTGATGTATGTTGAAGAAAAGGATAAGTAGAGAGGATTGGGGAGCAATCAGTGAGGTAAAAGGAAGACCAGGAGTCCTTCTAAATACACAGCGACTCAACAACCCCACACCCTAACGCATTTGTGTTCTGGTGAAATCTACTTGAAAGGAGGCCATTCTTTAGAATGGGAGGAAGAAGAAAAATGGAAAAATATTGATAGGACCCTCCTTCTTCCTTCCCCCACTCTCCATGCCTCTTGGTTTCCCATGAAGGTATGGGGCTTTGTGGGATGATTGTATTTTATAATACCCTCAGGTTTGGTTCAGTATCTGCTCTTGACAGATCCAACTTTTTGTTTCCTGCCTGACCTCTCCATGAGTCACGGGTACAATTTTCTGTGGATTAGCAGAGGGTCTCTTGGAATTCAGGTCCAAAACATGAACACCTCAATCTTTCTGTTTTGTAATTGTCTCATTCCACCATTTCTGGAAATTTTTGCAGCTCTTGAACTGTTTCTTGTCATGAAGTTTTCTAAACGTATTTCAGAGAAGAATAACCCATTCTTGATGGATTTTCTGCTTCTGGAATGAACTTGGTTTAGTTAAGACAGATAATGTTTCTCATTCTTTTTTCCTTATTGTAACTTCCTATTTAGGAATGCTTGAATTCTATATATAAATTGCTCATGTTAAGAGATTATTATCAAATCTATTGATTTAGTATCTGAATTGAACAATCATTTAGATGAGATAGGTTATTTAGGAAGTAAATGAGGAGTAGAAGGCATGCCATTTTCTGGTGTATTAAGGAAGAGTACTTTATCTGAATAAAAGAGCTCTTGGGCCCAGTGACTCAAGTGGATGCATCATAAGCCTTAAATGTAATCATATGGATTCTGAGACTTGTGAGAAGATGACTTCCAGAGAACAGACCATCCTTCACTGGCTGGCTGATAAGGCAAAACTGGTAAATGCCAAAGGCATTCCCTACCTTGCAGTCCTTTGGATTTCCTCTGTGCTTCATTTTGACCTTTTGACATTGGAAAATAGTAAATTTAAGAGCTAACATTTTACATAAGAATAAATCCTTTTCTCCCCATCTTATGTACAAATTTAGTGATAAATATATTCAGAACACAGGTAACTGGCTCTGAAAATAATGAAAATAATATTTTATATCTTTCCTAGTGTCATTTATTTGTATATTGTACATTTGTGTCTTCCAGTGCATATAACAGTGTTTTCCTTTGAGCTCTGGAAAGGAAAGGATTATGTCTTTTTCATGTGATTTGTACAATATCTAAGCCCAATATTCTACTTATACTTGGATTAAAATATAACTTGATGATATTATGCTTAGATAAATTAATGATATTTAATATTGCATAGAGTATAATACATATTTATTGGTCAAAAGCAGAGAAGTTTTCCTTTTTTGATCAATATTTCTATACAAGTATATAATTAGAATGATTTCTATATCTTTTCTTTGCAGAACTGCCTTCAAGTCTTAGTTATATCTTTAGCTGTATGTTGTGCACTGTGACATAGTCTATGGCACTGGAGTCTGACCATTATGGTATTTGCCAAGCAGGCACAAAGGTTAATTGAAAATCTGTAATAGCTACAATACTATACAGCAAAATCCTCATAGCTATTTTCTTCCTTTATAAAGGCTTGAGCCTGTCTTACCATTAATGTCAGAAGCACAAATGATGCATTTGAATGGGATTTTAGAGCACGGAATCTGCAAAAGAGAAAAGAGTTGATGCATGTGGGTTGCTTCTCAGGCGGTATGCAATTCCTTTTATAGGCTTACTTTAAAATGCCTTCCTTACATCTGCCTAAAACATACAAGTATGTACTAGTGGTGGAGTAAGAAATCGATTGTAAAACTAACATAAAGAATAACTGAGTCATACAGTTTGGGTTTTTTCCCCCTGAAATAACCAACTTTTAATTAGGACTTTCAGATGATATTGTAATACAAATATTCTAATTTTTGCATAGAAGAATAAACATTTTTGTGACCAAAAAAATGGATAGAACTAAACCCAGAGCCCACAGACCTTGAGCCTTGATCCTCTCAGGTGATTTTCTCACATAATACTCAGTGAATTGACCCTCTGGGCTGGGACTGTCAATTGAGACTTGAAAGACTCTG
Source organism: Eubalaena glacialis (assembly GCF_028564815.1). NCBI lineage: Eukaryota > Metazoa > Chordata > Mammalia > Artiodactyla > Balaenidae > Eubalaena > Eubalaena glacialis. The sequence continues at coordinate 42,148,089 of NC_083727.1, read as the reverse complement.
ATTTTGAGATTGTTTGCTTTACTGACATTTGATCTTGGCTAAATCACAGAACCATCTCTGCTTCATTTTCTCATCGGTAAAAGAAAGATGATCCTTGACACCTACTCAGCTCGTAAGATGTTATTAAAGTACCTTTGGTTAACGTGGTATGAAAGAGAATTTTTGGTATCTTAAAAGCAGATTGTATCTAACTCATAGTCTCTATTACTGTTAGGTCATTGCCGTTGACTTTTTGTACATATGGGAAAAACTTCATGTTGCCTATACTTTCTCTTTAGTTCTTTGAAACACACATAAACAACAATATTCTCTTTGTTTTGTACAGAACAACTGATGTGGAATACATAAAGTCAGGCAGAATTGCTACTTGTTCCATTCCATTAATTAATTAAGGATTTTTCTTGCTCTTCTGCTGAAATTTGAAACATATTTGCTTCATTTAAGAGCTCTAGCTGGTCCTGTCCTCAATTTGAATTTTGAAGTCTAACTTCACAGCAGAGAGCCTGCCATATAAATATGTTAAGTCATAAGTTCCCATCTTAAGCTAACAAGTGATTATCCTTCACAGTAGAACTACAAAAGGAGTCTAAATTAATGAACGTCTTAAGTGTCTTTTCCTATTGCTGTGATATAAAGGTAGAAGGCCTAAACAGGTGAGGTAATCACTCAGGTAAAAAAATGGGAAAGCAAATGAAACACATCTGAGGACTACTCTTGAGAGTTGTCAAGACAGTTCCTCCATTATTCAACTCACTTTGCAGTTTAAAACATTGTAATGCCTTTGTCCTATTTTGCCTATAATGCCTATTTTGAGTGTTTCCTAAGATTTTCAGTTCTTTGTTACTGCTTTACAGCTGAGAATTGCTTGCTTCTGGGATACTAAGATTATTTCTCATTGTGCTTTTCCTTACAACTTCATAACTTGAAGAACTTGTTCCTCTCAGCAGAAACTAGTTCCTTGTTATTTTGGCATCTTCATTTATTTCTAATACATGAGCCAGCCAGGAAACCAATAAAATGAAAGGCCTGTTGGCAACATTATGTGTGAGATTTTCTATGGGTAAAGATTTATTTTACTCACTTTTTTTTTTAAGGTGTCTGAGAGGAGGACATGAGGCAAAAAGCTCGAATTGGATTTTTAAATGTAAAAATATAGGAAAAGGCACTAGCTCAAAAACAGGAGACTAAAATGCCATCTTAATTCTAAGAACTGAGTATAGCTTTCAGATTGAATTCTAGGGGTTCTTCATTTTGGGGTCAGCTTAGCTTAGAGAACAGAAGGCACCATATGGAATGGCCTCCAAAGTAATTATACCAATAAGAGTTTGTAATGCAATGATTTAGAAATAATAAAACCTAGATTAACTAGGACCTAGTTTACTGGAACTTTCAATTATACGTATTTTAGCCCCTTTTTCTCTTTTAGAAGAATAGCTAAATGACGATAAAACTTTTGAGGTTAAACATCCCTTTTTTATTTTTAATTAATTAATTATTTTATTACTTATCTATTTTATACACATCAGTGTATACATGTCAATCCCAATCTCCCAATTCATCCCACCCCCACCCCCACCCCCCACCACCCCTTGGTGTCCATACAGTTTTTCCTCTACATCTGTGTCTCTATTTCTGCCCTGCAAACTGGTTCATCTGTACCATTTTTCTAGGTTCCACATACATACATTAATATACGATATTTGTTTTTCTCTTTCTGACTTACTTCACTCTGTATGACAGTCTTTAGGTCCATCCACGTCTCTACAAATGACCCAATTTCGTTCCTTTTTATGGCTGAGTAATATTCCATTATATATATGTACCACATCTTCTTTAACCATTCATCTGTCGATGGGCATTTAGGTTGCTTCCATGACCTGGCTATTGTAAATAGTGCTGCAGTGAACATTGGGGTGTATGTGTCTTTTTGAATTATGGTTTTCTCTGGGTATATGCCCAGTAGTGGGATTGCTGGGTCATATGGTAATTCTATTTTTAGTTTTTTAAGGAACCTCCATACTGTTCTCCATAGTGGCTGTATCAGTTTGCATTCCCACCAACAGTGCAAGAGGGTTCCCTTTTCTCCACATCCTCTCCAGCATTTGTTGTTTGTAGATTTTCTAATGATGCCCATTCTAACTGGTGTGAGGTGATACCTCATTGTAGTTTTGATTTGCATTTCTCTAATAATTAGTGATGTTGAGCAGCTTTTCATGTGCCTCTTGGTCATCTGTATGTCTTCTTTGGAGAAATGTGTATTTAGGTCTTCTGCCCATTTTTGGATTGGGTTGTTTGTTTTTTTAATATTGAGCTGCATGAGCTGTTTATATATTTTGGAGATTAGTCCTTTGTCCATTGATTCATTTGCAAATATTTTCTCCCATTCTGAGGGTTGTTTTTCATCTTGCTTATAGTTTCCTTTGCTGTGCAAAAGCTTTGAAGTTTCATTAGGTCCCATTTGTTTATTTTTGTTTTTATTTCCATTACTCTAGGAGGTGGGTCAAAACCTTTTTTTATTATATTGAGGAAAATGCGGCCCATGGCCTAAAGATAAAGTGCCTATTTTTCTGCCTAAATTCGGAGCTCTAACAACCATCTTTTAAAAGAGATGTGTTAAGAATAGGAAACCCCCTAATTTGCAGATATCAAAGATCATTACAAAGTCAGTCTACTTTTCTGTAGTTTTCGTAGACATATCTACTGTACTGCAAAAAGGGGACTAGATTAGGTGTCAAGACCTGATCCAATGTCTGCCACTATCTAAGTGTGTGGCCCTGGACAAGTACCTTCTGTCCTTTATATCTCAGTGTCTGCATGTGTGGAATGAGGAGGTTGGATCTGTCCCCTTCAAGCACTAAAATGATTTTTAATCTGGTAATCACTGAATCGTTAGAATGATTGTCCTGAGGCACTGCCAGATCTTCAACTAAGATGAGCAATTTTGTTGTTGCTATTGTTGTTCACAATAGTTGTAATGTATTGTGAACTAGAGAAACTGCATACCTACCTTCAGAGAAAACAACGGCTTGGAGAAATTAGGTAACTGGCCTGTGGTCACATTATCAGAGTTGCAGTATCAGATTGGGATAAGAACCCAGGACTCTCTGACTACAGAGTTTATGTGTTTCCACAATATCAGTGGGTATATCCCAAAGGCTCTGTTGAATTTGGGATTTTGAAATGGGAAATACTGATCCCACTCATTCTATAAACTGAAGGCAGACCAGAAATATCTAGAAATTCTCATGAATTTGCTCTGAAGACTAGGAATTGCAGAAAATAGGGAGATGGGTTCAATATGAATCAAAGACACAATATAATGAGATAAGTGTAAAACAAATGTTTATTTAATTTCAAATCAACATTTATGTAGTTTGGGCATCCAAATAGATATTATTGCCTCTGTTGAATTAGGATTACTTGCTTCATTGTTGATTAGAATAATGTTAGAGAATGGTATCTAAAGCCAGCAACACATTTTTTTTCAAACGTGTCAGCCTTGATGACGAATTCTCATCTTTTGAAGATGGATATTTTGGAACTGGTAAAATGTCAATAAACCTCTTAAGAGAAAACTGTTTATCTTCCTTATTTTATATCTCACAGTGCCTATCCTAGTATCTTTTACTTAATGGACAGTCAATAAATATTTTTTTTAAAACTTGATTTATTATTTTTTACCATAATAAATGTAAGTGAGAACTTTGTGAAATTCTTACTTTTTATAGGTGTATTTGTTAGGGTTTTCTAGAGAATCAGAAGCAATAGGATATATAGAAATATTTATTTATTATAAGATATTGGCTCAGGTGATTATGGAGACTGAGTTGTCTGCAAGCTGGAGACCCAATCTGGTTCTGAAGGCTTGAGAACCAGGAGCACCAAAGACAGGTGAAGGTGGGTGTCTCAGCTCAGCAGTCAGATAGTGAATGAATTCAACTTCCTCCACCTTTTACTTTCATTCAGGTCCTCATTGGATGGGATGATGCCCAGCCACATTGAAAAGGGCCATCTGATTTACTTAGTCCACTAATTCAAATGCTAGTCTTACGTAGAAACACCCTCACGGACATACCGAGAAATAATGTGTAACCAGTTATTTGGGTATCCCTTAGTTCAGTCAAGCTGACACATAAAATTAACCATCATAATGGGTTTATACGGCAGAGGAAGAGGAGTCATTTAGGATAAGACTTTTTGCTTGTTGTTTTGATTGTATCCAGGAACACTCTTAAACCACTCTTAGAAACTACTAAAATTGAAGTATGTTGTAAAGTCTGATATTTCTATTGGGATCCATAGAGGCAGGTCTCAGAGGCAGGAGCAAAGGTTTGCCTCATAGGAAATTGCTCTTGTTTTTTTTTGGAAACATTCAAATGATACATTTCACTATTTATAGTGTTTTAGGTCATAGGTAGAGTAGCCCTTCACATTTTTCATGTGGTGGCTCAGATGAAAACTGTGCAATGTAAAATTAAAATTTAAGATGCCTGTTTATGCCAGTTCCACTTAAGGATGACTTGCCTTGGGAAAGCTGTACTGTGGGTTCTACACCTGACAGCAGATAGGCAGTGACTCTGTGTATCTGTGCTGGAAAGTATTTCTCAGAAAAAACCTCATGTCAGGCATAGAACACTCAAACAATTTAAACTTAGGCAAGTGGGAAAAGGCACTTTCCTTGACTTTATTTGATGCTAGTCACTCCCCTTTCATTTTCTCCTGTGAAAAATAAACCCAACCGTATATTTTCCATGACGGTTTTAAGCATTTCAAATTATTTGTTTCAGGCCTGAGGGATTTTAAGCAAAGGTACAACCTACACAAATCTCCATGATCCTAGAAGGAAAAGAAGAGCTTTCAGGGATAGGGGGCACTATGTTTTTTGCCGTGAAATGAGAATCACATAGTTATCTTGCCAACTGAAACGCTATGCCTGTTTTTCCTCTGGAAGAGTCCAAGCTTGTATGGAAAGGTTCCCATTAAGGCTGATCTTTCAGAAATGGAGTTGGAAGGGCCAGGATTGCTGTAGCAGATAGGCAGATTCTGGGTTTTATCCCTCCTGCCTGTGAATCAGCACATCCTATTATGTTTCAAGGAATCACATTTTGCTGCTCCTTGCAGTCTTGCAGCATTTCTAATTAAAAGTGCCTGCTCTTCTGAACAGGTTTTGTAAGCTTTTAAAAGACACTTGTGTTTATTTCCCTTTATTTGTGTTTTTAGTGCCATTTTTTGATATCACCTTTAGCAAAGGAGGAATATGGAATGCTTAGATATAGTGCTGTTAAAGTGTTTATAGCAGTAGTTTGTGGTTACTTACATAAATAGATATGAAACATCTGTTGGGGTATAGGAAGTTTCTACTGGACCAATGGTTTCCCAAGAGCAGCCTTTCAAGTGAAAGTATACAAGCTGGCTTGAAAGTTGATCTAAGATAAATTTTTTAAGGAATTGGAAATATTTGAGTTTAATTCTGGAGAGAATAAGAGCTGAAGTTGGAGAGATTGAAGTAATAGGAAATAGGAGTAGAGAAAGGAGAGTTTGAAATGGCCAGACAGGAACTGAAAAGACCAAATTGTGGGGAGACTCAGGCATCCATCAGTGAATTGAGACATCTGGAGACTGCGGTCTGGTCCTCAGTCACTACACCCCTGTTCCCAGATGTCACAATGAAACACAAGGAGATTAAGCAAAATTCCTGAGATCATATGATTAGAAGATGATGGATCTGGGATTGAAAAACAGGAGGTCTGAAACAATACTACTTTTACTATTGAAAATGCCTTTGTGATTTGTGTCCTGCATTATACGATCTCTATTTTTGATATCAGATTCCCCCTCTGATAACACTTTTGTTCATGCCGTTTGCCACCACCAAAAAATCTTCATTAGCTCTTTGTGTTGGAAACCATCTCTTAATCTTGAACAGAGTGGACATTTTGTCACCATGTTTCTGTCTTCGACCCTACCTGTACCACGGGATGATGGCTCACTGATGATGGTTGTACATATGACTCAACGTTCTACAACTCCTTGCAATTGAGTAATTAACCTGCGACCTTGCTTTTAAATTTAAACCCATGTCTTTCTTTATTTCTCCTGTCCCATTGCTGCCTCAGCCCCAGCTCTGACAAGAAGAAAATATTACCAAAGGTAGCAGTGGGAGCAAGAATTTGAATACCTTAAAGAGAAGGAAATAACCTTATTTTCAGGCAGAGGAGGCTAAATAGATGTTGGGGAACAGCACTATTTCCCTGAGAGATAATTTTCATTTGTTTAACAGTCTTCATGCATAGGACTGTTATTCAGTTTGCCTTAGGATACCCCCGAGTGCTCTTTCACCTTCTTAATCTGTTTGATTATATTGACTTGGCAGGAAAAGGTATTTGAACATGTTAATGTTTAAATATTCTTGTTTGAAAAACAAGCCAGAAGAACAAACTATACCCCACTTGTGTTACCACATCTGTATATCTCCTTATTCTGAAAGTCAAAATGTGTTCTTCACTAGTACCTCTTGATCTCACTCCAAGCTTTTATGAGAATATAAAGGTTACTGTATGTTAGATACAGAGAATGCAATACTATTTATTTGTTTCATCAATTTGCTGTCATAAAATGAAAAATATTAAAAGAAAATTGATGGTCAACAGTGAAGGAGTAGGAGTAGATTGTTGGGATAACTGTCTTGCAGATAATAATTATAAGTTATGAACAAAATTAAACACACACACATATATGTGCACAATTATTTAAAGTCATGTAGAGCAATCATAAGCAGGCGTAAACGAGAGGTTTTGGCCAAAAAAGGTAAGTACTTTGAGTGAAGTCTGTATTTATGGGGCTCCTTCTCCTGAGAGCATACTATTTAGTATGGCCTGCAGGGAGGCTAGAACTCAAGTAGAAAGTTACATCTGACTAAATTCAACATCCATTCGTGAACGAGGGTAGAAGGAAGCTTCCTTAATCTGGTAAAGGACATCTACAAAACATTATAGCTAACTACATACTTAATGGGGAAAAACCTGAAATATTTATCCTTAAGAGTGGGAATAAATACAGTTTTTCTGCTTTTACCACTTCTGTCCAACATTGTACTAGATAGGTATAGCCAGTGCAAAAAGTAAAGAAAAAAGAAAGAAATGGTATATAGATTTGAAAGGAAGATGTAAAACCAAATCTACTCACTGATTGTCCACAGAAAATCCTATCAAGTCATCTACCAAAAACACCCAAACAAAAACAACAAAAAACTAACTTTAAGTTATAAATGGATTTAGGAACTTCTCAGGATATTAGATCAATAAAGATAATGAGCTGCATTTCTACACACTAACTGCAAACAATTTTAAAATTAAATTTAAAAAGGTTTATTTAATATAGAATCAATAAATGTAAAACATCTTAGGAAAATGTAACAAATACATGCAAGACCTCTCTACACTGAAAACCATGAAACTTTGCTGAGTGAAATTAAAGACATTCTAAATAAATGGAAAGACTTAACCATATTCATGGATTGGAACACTAGTAGATTCAATGTAATCCCTATCAAAATCTCATCCAATTTTTTATAGAAATGGACAAGCTGATTTAAAATTTATATGGAAATGAAAAACTGACAATAGCCAAAACAATAGTGAGAAAGAACAAAGTTGGAAAACTTAAGAATACCTGATATTAACTCTTCCTATAAGCTATTGTATTTAAGACAATGTGGTACTGGAATAAAGATAGGCAAATAGATCAGTGTAATAGAACAGAGAGTCTAGAAAGAGATCCATAATTATGCAGTCAAGTGATTTTCAAAAAAATGTACCAATACAGTTGAACGAGGAAGGAAAAGTCTTTCTTCCAATAGAACTAGAGCAGCTGGGTGTATGTATGAAAACAAATGAACACTGATTTCTACCTCACATCCCACATAATAATTGATTCAAATTGGAGTCGGATTTAAATGTAAAACTAAAGGTATAATGATTCTAGAAAATACATTGGCAAATATCTTTAAGACCTGGGGCTAAACAAAGATTTTATAGACACAAAATAAAAAGTACTAACCATGAAATTAAAATTGATAAATTAAATTTCATCAAATTTTAATATGTTTGCTCATCAAAATACACTAAGAAAGTGAAAAGTCAAGCCATCAATTTGGAGAAATATTCTCAACACATATCCACCAAAGGACTGTATCCAGAATATGTAAAGAACTCTCACAAATCAATAATATAGAGAGAAGAAAATTGGGTAAGAAAATTGGGCAATTAACAAAAGAAGATATACGAATAAAATGAATCTATGTAAAGATACTCAATAATATTAGGTGACAGAGAGATGCAAATTAATCCAACATGAGGTATGATTTCATGCTCACTAGAATAGTTAAAATGAAAAGGAGTGATGATTGAAAATGTTGTTAAGGATATAAAACAACTTGAGCACTCATACTTTGCTGGTGGGAGTGTAAAATAGTACAGCCCCTTTGGGAAACTGTCATTAAATCATCTAATCCAGCAATTCCAATCCTAGGTATTTGCCCAAAATAAATAAAACCATACATTCACAAAAAGAATTGTGCAAGAAAATTTAGAGCAGCTTTAGTCATAATAGCCCACCAGAAACAACCCAAGTGTCCATTTGAGTGTGAATAAACAAATTATCCTGTATAATGGAATACCACCCAGCAATAAAAAATAATAAACAATTATACATGCAAACAGCATCTCAAAAAGCATTATGTTAAGTGAAAAAGTCAATATGATTGGAAAGGGTGCATATGGTGTAATTTCATTTATATGCATTTCAAGAAGTAGCAAAACTGAGATGCAGTAATATAAATTATGGAGGAGGGGACTGACTGGAAGGCACATGTGAATTTTATGATGTGAAGGAAATGCTTTATATTCCTGATTTGGGTGGTGGTTAAATAGCTGTATACGTTTATCAAAACTAGTATTTTGTACACTGAAGATCCTGTGTATTTTACTATATATAAATTTTTTAAAATTGCTAGTTTCTTGTATGTGTCTAGAACAAGCTCTAGACCTACATTTGTTTCTTTGTCTATCCAGTCCTCATTTCCATCTGTAGTCCTGTCTCATGTTTAGAGATCACACTTAGTACTGTGCTACGGGCTTTATATGTATTGTGTAGTTTAATCATCACAACGTTATGAGGTAGGCATTGTGGGAGCTTGTCCATCTGACTATCTGTCCACACCTGTCGCCTCACTTCAACCTCTATCATGTAATGCCATTTCTTTTTCCAGCTTTACTTCATTCACGGCCACTCTAAAATCTACTGAGAGCCAATCAGATAAAACTTGTTTTCATTATTGGTCCAATCCCAACTAATGCCAAACTTCTTATTTTAAGGAGCTCTCTCAATCAAGTGCCGACTTACTCCTGTCCAAATCACTTCATCTTGCTGTTCCTTACCTATTCTGCTTTTAATGAGGAAGAATACGTTCTTACATCACCTAATATGTGTTGAACAGAGAAGCAATGGCTTTCAATGGTGGGATGAAAGTCATATGAATATCTACGGAAATATTGAATATGTATTTGTATTGTTTATTAATAATAATGATTTAGTTCATGCTCTTTAATGCCAGTTAACACCAAATTCATATAATCTAAAGATTTAGTAAAAAGGGAAGACTGTCCTTAGCACTATATTTGTAGGAAAATCCAAAAAGACTATATGTTTATGAAATGGACTGCAGCTTGATGGGCTGATTTCTCTGCAAGCCAAATCCTAGGAAATTGTTAAGGAAAATGGAGATACTCTTGATAAAGATTACAGGTGAGCAGCAGGATAGAAGCAGGGCACCCATCGCCGCACTAATGGTTCCTGATACACAGAGGAAACTAACACTTTTCCCTCTCATTGAGGGGAGGAACAGGCAAGTGGTATTACATTCTCCTGTGTCTAATCAGGAAACCAAAATAGTAAAACATATATTCTCATCAGGGAAGCTGTTGGGTGGTGTGTTTGGTGAAGGACAGACTGTGACTTTCAAAAGAGGGAGATTTACAAATGTAGTAACACAAAGGTAATGACAGATGCAGAACTGAAGAACCACAGGGTAGAGGAAGGCTTTTTAGCTGTTGCTTATTAAAATACTGTGTGGGAAGTGAGAAACTTTTCATTCTGCACCAACACATTCATCTAACGGTATTTGTCTTTGTGATGTGAAGGAAACAAAATCCTATGATTCTTAAACTTTTCTACCAAAGTGCCTTAACAGTGGATGAAATCACAAGTTTACCTGGGAATTTGAGGTGAGAAAATAGAGGGAGAGAGGAGGCTTGGCAGAGGCAGAGGGTATAGACTATAATGGTCCTATGCAAGCGGGAAAGTTTCTTGAAATCTTCTGTTTTATCTTTTAAAAAATATGTAAATAGCACCCACTTTTTATAATGCTTTTGTTTTTCTCAGAAGTTATTTACTTCACATGTATCATGTGAATTTTTTTTGTGACCTAGCTTGGGAAATTGGATGAGTACATTATCAATGGTCTTGATCTTTTTGTTAAGCTTTCCTTTTTCCTTTCAGAGGACCAGATATAAGTAGTCTATGTTGTTCCTCTTTCTACTATTCCCTGGTACACCCAACCCTCGACAGGTGATGGTGGTGGGTCATGGTAAGGGTGATAAGAGGGCAGGCAAGCAACAGAGAGTGAGCACGCACCTTCCTCCAGCCGTGGGTCCGTGACTTCTGTGGTTTCCTTCCCAGCATCAGCCTTGGCAAGAGGGCCAGTTGAGAAAGCACGGAAATATATCTCTGGGATTTATTGCTTAATGCTGATGCCAGGAAGCCAACCAAAGTAATTGGAAGGAGCTAGAGATGAGTAGTCTCAGGATGCTAGCAACAGGCTGAAGTTAACTAACCTTTTATAATATGTCATACTCTTCTTTTTCATGACACCATTCTTTGTCAGAGATACAAATTCTTTCAAGAGTTCTTCTCAGATGGTTTTTGAAGACACAACCCATGATTACACTTCACATGCATTTATATTTTATTATTCTAGTGTGGGTATCATAGGTGTGGGTGCTATAGCAGGACCAGCAATGGCACATGCACAGAGCAGCTTGTCCTGAGCCTTTATCTGTGCTAGAGCCTATTCTCATCATGATGTTTTCTTCCCTCAATCTGTGATTTAAAATATTTAAGTCATTTCACTGTTCTCTCCTTTTCCTCCCCTTATTCAGTCTCAATACCTCCTCAAGACCTGTCTGGAGATCTCTCTTTTCCTCTCCCAGTCCACCTCAAAGACTAGATAATTTGCAAAATTTTCCCTGGATTTACTAATTTAACTTCTATTTCTATAATCTAACTTGATGCTTTCTCCTTCTTGTACTAATATATATTTCCTTCTCTGATTAATATTTCCACATAAGTTTCACATTGGTTGTGTTGGTAGCAATACTTTATTTGTAAGGCTTTTCAGGCACAGAGTACTTGCATGGATAATGAAAATAGTCAATATATATTGAGTGTTTGCTATATGCCAGACACTCATTGCATGTACTTATTTAATGCCCATAATTTTTGAAATTGTGATAATTATTATGGCATTTTGCAGATGAGGAAACTGAAATACAAAGAGCTTAGCAATTTGTACAAGGTCCCAGTTCTCATAGCAGTAAATATAGAGCTGAGATTTGAACTCATCAGTTTGATTCAATGTAGTGTGCTATGCTGCCATCAGCACTAATTCCAAGAGTATTATGATGGTGTCCACTTTGGGCAATCTCTTTTATAAGGCTTTGATAGAATAGTCAACATTAGATATTGATATTTAAGTACATTGTAATTTCCCTGTAGACTTCTCATTGTAGTGAACCAACAGTTTAAAAGTTAGAAATCATCCTCAAGAACCCTACTTATGTTAACAGGCAGGCAGATAAATGATCAGTTCAGTGCTGAGTCTTGAAACAAGAGTATGTGTTCAGAGATTGATGGAGCTGTTGAATATGCTGTCATAGAATATTGATTTTTAAAACTAAAAGGGATCTTAGATAATAATAATATTAGTAATAAACTAACAACTACCAGGCACACCAAGCTTTCTATATCCTAGATCTTTTACTAAGATCATTATATATGTTATTTCATTAAATCTCAGAATTACACTATGAGATAGGCTATCATTTTGTACTATGATATTTTACAGGTGAGAAAATAAACTTGTTATAGTTTGGTAACTTGCCCAGGTGGTAATTGGCAAAGTTGAGATTCAAATACTGTGTGCAGAATTCATGTTCTTAAACATTCAGTTATTTAGTAATGTTTATTATATCCACAGATTTCTACAAATGATGAATTCTTGTTTAGAGAAACTACCTGGCTTTCCTAGACCCTACAACTAGTCAGTGATAGAGTTGAGGCTTTTTGTTGAGCCTTCTTCCCATTACTGGTTACATTTTCTTTCATGTCACTTTCCTTTTCATACAAGGTTTTAACTATTACCATTCTTTTCTTCATACATTATTTCATTCAATGCAAAACTGAAGATCGAGCTTAAGCAGAGCAAAAGTACAATGAAGGATACAAAGATGAATATGTGTTCTAAGATCTTATAACCTCATGAGGGTAGAGAAGAAAAATATGTATGCATCTGATTGTGTTTCAAAGCAGAAACAATTATATACTAAAAGTACAAGCAAAGTATATGAGAGTACAGAGTAAGATACAGTCTTAAGTTGGAGTTGGAAAGAATACTTAGAGAATGTGGAGTTTGAAATTAGCCTTGAAAGAAGGGTAGGGGATTTGAAAGCAGGGTATTCCATCGAGGTCAGGGTATATGAGAGCCAGCTAGGTGCTGTGAGAGATACAGAGGCAGTTCAGAGAATAGTCTCTCATCACAAGGAAGTGAAATGCTACCTGAAGATGCTAGACACATACATGTGAAGTGGAAGTGAACAGTGAAGTGTTTAAGAGTTGTAGGAGGTCAGAATTAGAGAAATATCTGCGAACTAGAATAATCAGGGAAGGTGCCTGGATGGAGCAGAGCCTGAATAGGACCTTGAAAGATGGGCAGGGCTTCTGGGGAGAGGAGAGGCAGTGCAGGTTAGGGGAGGGTCCCAGGCACAGCCACATGGGAATGCACAAGGGTGTTTATGGCTTAGTGAGGAGGTATACAATAGTACGTGTGTGTGTGTTCATGTGGTGGTTAAAGAATAATTGTGGCAGACAAGAGATGCCATCAGGCAGTGAGATGGCATGTACCAGTCAGAAGTGAGGGACCCAGTGCTGTCTCCTGTAGACTACTGAATAATGACAGACCCTGGAGAAGGTTGTTATATAGCCCTGAGTGATTGCAGCTCATGCATCAGTCATGTGAGTGCCCCTGGCTGAGAATAATCTTGTTAGCAGCTTCATCTTTAAATATGAAGAGCAAAAATAGTCCCCAGCAGACTATATAAATATACAAGTGGTGTATATTTAAAGTTTTTTTTAAACATAAACAACAATATTCTGTTATGTGCAAAATTTTACAAATGCTGAAGAAGTCTGCATCAACCTACATTGCTTTTCCATAAGTATTCATTAGAGTGGTCTCTAATATACTTGTATGAAAGTCTAAATCAATTGCTGGTGATAAAGACATTTGAATTCTGGCATATGAAAGTAGTGGAGTAGGAGAGGGAGCAGAGAGATGAAACTGACTTAGGTGAGGGATCTGTTAACGAGGAGAGTAGAGAGCTGATAGTCTCCATCGGCCACACTTTTGGGATGCAACACATTGAGGCCATGGGATGCTTCCCGCTGATGCCCAAGCATTGGTGGGGAGGTGACAGGGACTGGAGACTTCTGCCCAATGCGGGACTCCTCTATGATTGATCTTTGCACTGAAGTGCCTGGTGGGCTGGCCAAGACTTTCTCAAGCTTGCACTGTTGTCTGAGACTCTTCCTGATGAATCCTCCCTCCTTCTTCCTTTCCTTTTGTAAATGTCAGTCTTGTATCTTGGTCTGAAAGCTTTCCTTGCCTACTCTTGTTCCCTATCCACCCACCCCCCCCATAAATCTCTTGCCCTTGAATTCTTTCTTGATGTCCGTTCCCTGGAAGTCCCAAACTTACAAACATCTTTATGATGATTGAAGTCTAATAATAGAACTATAGTCCAGAATAGAGGTCAGTAAACTTTCTGTAAAGGGTCAAATTGTAAATATTTTAGAGTCAGTGGGCTGCATATAGCCTCTGACACACAATTCTTTGCTTTTTCTTACAGCCTTTAAAAAATGTAAAAACCATATTTAACTTGCAAGTTGTAAAAAAATTGGCCCTAGTTTGTCTATTTCTCCTGCTCTAGGATATAAAAGATCTAATTTCAGAGGTGTATTCTTATTTGCTGCATGTTTCTATTTTATTATCTGTAAGAAAGCGGCTAATTTCTGCCCACCAAGCTCACAGGGATGTTTGTTAGCTTTAGCAGTGACATTAAATAATTTCAAAATGATTTGGGGGTCTGAGGGAGCAGTATTCTGAGATGTGGTAGAAATTTAAGAAGTGGAGGTGAATGCCAGTGAATATATATAGGTCTCAGGCAGTTAGACTGATAAGGAGAAAAGTACAAGAACAATAAAAGTGGTAGCATCAGAAGCCCTTCCTTACATAACTTCTGTAAGCCAGCTGTGCACGAGAACCTTGAAGAAAAGGAATGAAAGAAGAAAGCTAGAGGATAAGAATAGATGGAGAAAGAAAGTAAAAAAGACAATGAGAAGAAGGGCAAGAACATGGAAAGAAAGCAGAAATTGTTAATCTTTTTTATTCCACATGATAAAATGCTTAAGAAAAGATGGAATGGAAAAGGGAAAAAAAGGCAGCCTATGGGAGTGGAGCAGATAACCTAAAATTTGATTGAAAGAAGTAGTTGTCCAGAAATTATGTTTTACATTGCATAAAGGTAACTCTCCAGGAAGAGAACTGTGTAATGGAACCCTGATTAGAATCAATTAAGATGAACCCAAGGAAAACATTCTTAATAATTTGTATTTCTGGAGTTTGATGAGAATGCAGAGAATTGCTGTTGTTTCAATGACTGTATTAGAAGAAAATGTTTTAGACCACTTAACAGAACAGTTGTACAAGTTTTGTTCATTCCCCCTAGGAAAATATATGGTTTGGGACGTAGGACTCATTGTTCTGCATTAAATGTCATAGTAAAAGGAACATTCTGGTGTGGTTTTAGATTAGAAAATGTAAATATTGGATGGAACTAAAGTGAGGGTCTAGATGGGATTAACTATCTGGGACCAATATGTGCCGTGTTTCATCACACCATTCCTTTTTTCTGGGCACACCTTGCAGTTAGGTTGGGGCAATACGTATGAGTTTCAGCCAGTGCGATGAAGGCAGAAATCATACAAGCCACTTTCAGGCCTGGACCATAAAACATTTCTCTTGACCTTCCAGCTTTCTCTTTTGTGGCAGTGACCTTGGAGGCCAAATGCTGCAGTGGGAATAGCTACAAGTTGAAGGAGGGCAGCCCAATTTTTACCATGCTATGCCTGGTGAGAAGTAACCCGTAATTGAGCTAACCCGATGATATTTGGTGGTTTATTTGTTATTTTACCAGAGTGTAGCCTATATTGATCAGTAGAGATTCCACAAGTACCAAGCCACAATCAATGGCTGGCTGCAGGTAAGGCTCAGGAAAACATCTGAATGTTAAGTTTGGTTAGCCAATGTCATTAAAGAGTGGCATACAGAAATGCCGTCTGTTGAAAAGCAGATTAAAAGGACAGCAGATGTTGCTGGAATCATTTCAAGGGTACAGAATTCTAAACAAGGAACAACAACAAAAAAAGCACTCAGTGAATGAACCTGCCCAGATGAATTCAAGCAAGCCTTTTAAGGCTAGAGGAAAAGAGGGAAAGTCAGATATGACATGTACCTTTTGGAGATGTCAACACTGAGGCAGAATACGATGGTAATTGCTGGCGCTGTTAGTGCTGGTTGAGTGTAGGATCAAATTCTCCTTCCTAATGTTTAAAAACTAGTGACAAGGGAAAGTTCTCCTGAAGAGAAATTATTGTTGCAAATGGGAGTTAATGTATTAAAGGGTAGATATCTGTGCTGTGGAAGCCTGATGTAATTTACCTGACATAAAGAGCTGATCTGCCCAGACCCCTGCCTAAAACTGCAGGGCTCCCTCTGTCTCCTCCCTTGAACACCATGCATGCTGAATTATTTATTGTCTCCCAAATTAATCTTCCATTCTCTCACTTTAATGCCTTTACTTATCTCGCTCCCTCTGGTGAACATGATCTTCTCAGCCACTTCTTTGCCTGCTGAATTCTAGCTCTTTTTGAAGGCCTACATCAAATGCCATCTTCACATAAAGGATTTCCAGATGACTCTTGTGTATCAGATTCTCTCTCTGTTCTTTCATAGAACCTAATAACTTTCTGATGCCACTTTCTTTCTACTTGTACTATAGTTGTTTGTGTTCCTGTCTGTTCTCTCCCACTATTTGTAAACTTCCTGAGATCTTATCGAATTTATTTTTTGTACACCTCCTAGGACAAATCAAAATCTCTGGTCTTAGGATGGGATAAATGAATGAACAGATAAATAGATAGATAGATAAATAAATAGATGTTCAATTAAATTGAAGAGAACTGAAGAATGAAAATAATATGTCTTTTTGCCATTATTAGATAGTAAAACATATTAAAAGTGATCATTAAATTAGCAGAGTATTATTATAAGGAATGGGAAAGTGGGAGGAAGGGAAATTTTGGTAGCCAAACAGTCAGTAAATACAGGTGATATAAGTAACAAATTATCATAAATCAATGATGCTAGGACACTCAGTTTGCTATTTGTAAAAAAAAAAAAAAAAAAGTTGGTTTAGAGTGGTTTAGAGCTTACCTTATACTCTACCAAAATAAATGGCAGTTAGAGCTAAACATTAAAAAAAAATCAAGCCATAAAACACATAAAGATTAATATTTATCTTGTGTCTAGATTTGGAACAAGATAACCTTAAAAGCACTGGAAGAAATTTTTGACAAATGTAATTGACTTGAAAAACAAGTTCAAACAACTTTGATTCTTCAAAGCAGTATAAACATAAAGACAAGCATTAATTTGGGGGAAATATTTGCAAGAAATATGACAAAAACAGAATTTACATCCTCTAAATATAGAGCTTACATAACTTAGATGGACAATAGGACTACAATAGTACCTGAACTGAAAACTGATAAAAAGGAAAATAAAATGTTCAATCTCATTAGCAGTTAAAGAAATGCAAGTTCAAAAAACAATGAGATACAATTTTTGACCTATCAGATAATATTAAAGATTTAACAATCGATAATACTGAGTGTAATGTAGGTCAGTGAGTCATGCATTTATACTTACGGGAGTGGAAACTTTCTAGAAGTCAACTTAATAATATGTATCAAAAGACTAAAATATTTATCACTCTTGGCTCATTAATTCCACTGCTAGAAATCAATCCAAAAGAAATAGTGTATAATATAGACAAAGTTTTAGGCACAATGATGTTTGTAGAAATGTCACTAAAAATGGTGAAAATTAGAAACAACTTAGATATCTAGCATGAGGGGAATAGTTCAGTAAAATATATTTAGTGAAAAATATTATGCAGCTACTAAAAATTTTTATAGAGTTTTAAATGATGTGAGGAATTGCTTATGATATGATGTTGAACAAAAGCATATGATACATACCTGTGTAAAATTTTATATAGAGAAAAATTTGTCAAAAGGTTTACTGTACTTATTCCTGGTGCTAGCATTATAAATGGGTTTTTTCTTTGTAATTTTCAGAATTTCTACAATAATCATGCACAGATTTCTAAACAGAAAATCAGAAGCAAAATCACAGATTTTAAAAAGACTGATAACTTGAATGAAAAACTGGAAAAGTAAGATGATAAAGCACATACACATACAAAATAAATTCATGAATTTGAACTTCAGAATGTTTTTAAAGGTCTTTAAGAAGCTGTAGCATTTAGAAGCACATTCAATTGGGTAGATTGAGGGAAGTCTGATAAAGGGATCACTTACTAGATTGTACCAGGTGCTAAATGAAACTAACAAGAGATAGTTCAGAATCCCAGGGTTAGCAAAATGAGGAGCTATTTCTACCTCTAGATCTGAAGTGGAAACAAGACGGTGGTTTCCAGCCCTGGGAAATGGTAGCCATATGGAAAAGGGTCTCTGGCAGAGGCCGCCAATACAGGGACATCAGGATATAGATCGGGGGGACAATGACCTCAGCTTTACTACCCTCTTGTCCTCCAAGCTCCAGCCTGTGCTCCCCCTCAGGTAACCTCTCAACTAGAAGCCAGAGAGCAAGGGAGCCTGTTGATGAAGAACAGCTTCTCACTGCACAGAGCAAGGTGTAAGGAGGAGAGTGGATCTGGAGGATAAATAGGAAATGCAGCACAGATGCTATAGGAAAAAATCCTCCAGAAAACAAAAAACAACCCAGAGCTTGTCAGATCTCATAAGAAATTCTTTACATAATGAATTGTTGGTCCAAGTCAATATGAATTGGAGGATTGTTTGATACAAAATCTTCCAAATGAAGGAGAAACCTGGTTGATCAAGGTTTGGGCATGTCACAAATAGCAAAAGGATTTTTGGACACAGCTAATACTATAGGAGAAAGAAAATAAGCTATAGAAACAAAAAAGCGGTATATGGAGTCTCATTAAAATAAAAGCTGAACAACAAAGAATCATCAATTTAGGGATAAAAATCCCCTGGAATAGGAAAATGCTATAGTTCACAAGTATGTGAGTGGGCATCAGGGAAAGAGCTAAGAAGGCTGGGACAAATTAGAGTAAAGAGAATACAGAAACTAATGAGAAGAAAATGATGATAATTTAAAAAATTGGAATGTAGGAGACGTTTATATACATTGCATACATTTTGGTATATTTCTTTACGGAAAAAAGTATAAAAGTGAAAGTTTGAAAATGGGATTTGAAGTTAAAAATTACAATTTTGTTATTAGTGATTATTTAAAGCTTAACTGAATAATTTTGCAATTTTCCTGTCTGCTTTATTGGGTGTTGCATTTTCAATGATGTTTAATTCGTTTGAAACACATTTTTGTGAATTACTTAGGAGTGAGGTCATGTTATAAAATTCAGAATATGGTAGCCTGCCAAAGTTTTTGGATAGTTGTTTTAAGTGGTACTATTAACCTTGGAAAATAAAATATGGCTGTTTTGGAAAGACAGCATTTCCTTCAAAGGTTAAAAATATATTGACAGACCCTGAGACTCAATAGGAATTCATCTTTAAGATACAGCCCACATAAAAATTTTAGATATTGCCTGCTGGCAGAGAGATAAATGGTTGTCAGAAAATGGGAAAGACTCATTTTCTAATTCTGAGTGGCAATTTTCCTATAGCTCTGTCACATGGATAAAGTAATTGCCTTTCCGAACCAGGTTGCCTGAAGGGAAGGAAGGAATGGCCAAGATGAATGAGATAAGCCAAAATAATATTTATTTTTTGAAGTACACTATTAACATTTCAGAGTGGGTCTGCCAGAACCTTTCTTCCAGTGTCATTATGTGGATGACATAATTAAGACATTTGTTAAGTTAACAGAGGTGGAGAAGAGAGACCCTCTGCAAAAGCATATTTGTCAAAAATGAAGGCATCTGTTGCAATTCTGCCTTGTGTCTGTTGCTCTTCTTTTGCCTGATCCTATCCCCTGTGTGCTTGAAATTTGTTTACTATTCTTCCCTTCTATTTAGAGCTAGATGAAGAAAACTTGGAACGGATATTGTGTCATTTGTAACTTTTTTTTTTTGAATTTTATTTTATTTTTTTATACAGCAGGTCCTTATTAGTCGTCAATTTTATACACATCAGTGTATACATGTCAATCTCAATCGCCCAATTCATCACACCACCACCCCCACCCCCCGCCGCTTTCCCCGCTTGGTGTCCATATGTTTGTTCTCTACATCTGTGTCTCTATTTCTGCCTTGCAAACCGGTTCATCTGTACCATTTTCTAGGTTCCACATATATGCGTTAATATACGATATTTGTTTTTCTCTTTCTGACTTACTTCACTCTGTATGACAGTCTCTAGATCCATCCATGTCTCAACAAAGGACCCAATTTCGTTCCTTTTTATGGCTGAGTAATATTCCATTGTATGTATGTACCACATCTTCTTTATCCATTCGTCTGTCGATGGGCATCTAGGTTACTTCCATGATGTGGCTATTGTAAATAGTGCTGCAATGAACATTGGGGTGCATGTGTCTTTTTGAATTATGGTTTTCTCTGGGTATATGCCCAGTAGTGGGATTGCTGGGTCATATGGTAATTCTATTTTTAGTTTTTTAAGGAACCTGCATACTGTTCTCCATAGTGGCTGTATCAATTTACATCCCCACCAACAGTGTAAAAGGGTTCCCTTTTCTCCACACCCTCTCCAGCACTTGTAGTTTCTAGATTTTCTGATGGTGCCCATTCTAACTGGTGTGAGGTGATACCTCATTGTAGTTTTGATTTGCATTTCTCTAATAATTAGTGATGTTGAGCATCTTTTCATGTGCTTCGTGGCCATCTGTATGTCTTCTTTGGAGAAATGTGTATTTAGGTCTTCTGCCCATTTTTGGATTGGGTTGTTTGTTTTCTTAGTATTGAGCTGCATGAACTGTTTATATATTTTGGAGATTAATCCTTTGTCCGTTGATTCGTTTGCAAATATTTTCTCCCATTCTGAGGGTTGTCTTTTCGTCTTGTTTATGGTTTCCTTTGCTGTGCAAAAGCTTTGAAGTTTCATTAGGTCCCATTTGTTTATTTTTGTTTTTATTTCCATTACTCTAGAAGGTGGATCAAAAAAGATATTGCTGTGATTTATGTCAGAGAGTGTTCTTCCTATGTTTTCCTCTAAGAGTTTGATAGTGTCTTGCCTTACATTTAGGTCTCTAATCCATTTTGAGTTTATTTTTGTGTATGGTGTTAGGGAGTGTTCTAATTTCATTCTTTTACATGTAGCTGTCCAGTTTTCCCAGCACCACTTATTGAAGAGACTGTCTTTTCTCCATTGTATATCCTTGCCTCCTTTGTCATAGATTAGTTGACCATGGGTGCGTGGGTTTACCTCTTGGCTTTCTATCTTATTCCATTGATCTATCTTTCTGTTTTTGTGCCAGTACCATATTGTCTTGATGACTGTAGCTTTGTAGTATAGTCTGAAGTCAGGGAGTCTGATTCCTCCAGCTCCGTTTTTCTTCCTCAAGACTGCTTTGGCTATTCGGGGTCATTTGTGTCTCCATACAAATTTTAAGATTTTTTGTTCTAGTTCTGTAAAAAATGCCCTTGGTAATTTGATAGAGATTGCACTGAATCTGTAGATTGCTTTGGGTAGTATAGTCATTTCCACAATATTGATTCTTCCAATCCAAGAACATGGTATATCTCTCCATCTGTTGGTATCATCTTTAATTTCTTTCATCAGTGTCTTACAGTTTTCTGCATGCAGGTCTTTTGTCTCCCTAGGTAGGTTTATTCCTAGGTATTTTATTGTTTTTGTTGCAATGGTAAATGGGAGTGGTTCCTTAATTTCTCTTTCAGATTTTTCATCTTAGGTGTATAGAGATGCAAGAAATTTCTGTGCATTAATCTTGCATTATTATTATCCTGTATTAATCTTGTATCCTGCAACCAAATTCATTGATTAGCTCTCATAGTTTTCTGGTGGCATTTTTAGGATTCTCTATGTATAGTATCATGTCATCTGCGAACAGTGACAGTTTTACTTCTTCTTTTCCAATTTGTATTCCTTTTATTTATTTCTCTTCTCTGATTGCCGGGGCTAGGACTTCCAAAACTATGTTGAATAATAGTGGTGAGAGTGGACATCCTTGTCTTGTTCCTGATCTTAGTGGAAATAGTTTCAGTTTTTCACCATTGAGAATGATGTTTGCTGTGGGTTTGTCGTATATGGCCTTTATTATGTTGAGGTAAGTTCCCTCTATACCCACTTACTGGAGAGTTTTTATCATAAATGGGTATTGAATTTTGTCATAAGCTTTTTCTGTATCTATTGAGATGATCATATGGTTTTTATTCTTCAATTTGTTAATATGGTTTATCACATTGATTGATTTGCATATATTGAAGAATCCTTGCATCCCTGGGATAAATCTCACTTGATCATAGTGTATGATCCTTTTAATGTGTTGTTGGATTCTGTTTGCTAGTATTTTGTTGAGGATTTTTGCATCTATATTCATCAGTGATATTGGTCTGTAATTTTCTTTTTTTGTAGTGTCTTTGTCTGGTTTTGGTATCAGGGTGATGGTGGCCTCATAGAATGAGTTTGGGAGTGTTCCTTCCTCCACAATTTTTTGGAAGAGTTTGAGAAGGATGGGTGTTAGCTCTTGTCTAAATGTTTGATAGAATTCACCTGTGAAGCCATCTGGTCCTGGACTTTTGTTTGTTGGAAGATTTTTAATCACAGTTTCAATTTCATTACTTGTGATTGGTCTGTTCATATTTTCTATTTCTTCCTGGTTCAGTCTTGGAAGGTTATACCTTTCTAAGAATTTGTCCATTTCTTCCAGGTTGTCCATTTTATTGGCATAGAGTTGCTTGTAGTAGTCTCTTAGGATGCTTTGTATTTCTGCGGTGTCTGTTGTAACTTCTCCTTTTTCATTTCTAATTTTATTGATTTGAGTCCTCTCCCTCTTTTTCTTGATGAGTCTGGCTAATGGCTTATCAATTTTGTTTATCTTCTCAAAGAACCAGCTTTTAGTTTTATTGATCTTTGCTATTGTTTTCTTTGTTTCTATTTCATTTATTTCCGCTCTGATCTTTATGATTTCTTTCCTTCTGCTAACTTTGGGTTTTGTTTGTTCTTCTTTCTCTAGTTCCTTTAGGTGTAAGGTTAGATTGTTTACTTGAGATTTTTCTTGTTTCTTTAGGTAGGCTTGTATAGCTATAAACTTCCCTCTTAAAACTGCTTTTGCTGCATCCCATAGGTTTTGGATTGTCGTGTTTTCATTGTCATTTGTCTCTAGGTATTTTTTGGTTTCCTCTTTGATTTCTTCAGTGACCTCCTAGTTATTTAGTAACGTATTGTTTAGCCTCCATGTGTTTGTGTTTTTTACGTTTTTTCCCCCTGTAATTGATTTCTAATCTCATAGCATTGTGGTTAGAAAAGATGCTTGATATGATTTCAATTTTCTTAAATTTACTGAGGCTTGATTTGTGACCCAAGATGTGATCTATCCTGGAGAATGTTCTGTGGGCACATGAGAAGAAAGTGTAATCTGCTGTTTTTGGATGGAATGTCCTATAAATATCAATTAAACCTATCTGGTTTATTGTGTCATTTAAAGCTTCTGTTTCCTTATTTATTTTCGTATTGGATGATCTGTCCATTGGTGTAAGTGAGATGTTAAAGTCTTCCACTATTACTGTGTCACTGTCGATTTCCTCTTTAATAGCTGTTAGCAGTTGCCTTATGTATTGAGGTGCTCCTATTTTGGGTGCATATATATTTATAATTGTTATATCTTCTTCTTGGATTGATCCCTTGATCATTATGTAGTGTCCTTCCTTGTCTCTTGTAACATTCTTTATTTTAAAGTCTATTTTATCTGATATGAGTATTGCTACTCCAGCTTTCTTTTGATTTCCATCTGCATGGAATATATTTTTCCATCCCCTCACTTTCAGTCTGTATGTGTCCCTAGGTCTGAAGTGGGTCTTTTGTAGAGAGCATATATATGGGTCTTATTTTTGTATCCATTCATCAAGCCTGTGTCTTTTCGTTGGAGCATTTAATCCATTCACGTTTAAGGTAATTATCGATATGTATGTTCCTATGACCATTTTCTTAATTGTTTTGGGTTTGTTTTTGTAGGTTCTTTTCTTCTCTTGTGTTTCCCACTTAGAGAAGTTCCTTTAGCATTTGTTGTAAAGCTGGTTTGGTGGTGCTGAATTCTCTTAACTTTTGCTTGTCTGTAAAGCTTTTGATTTCTCCATCGAATCTGAATGAGATACTTGCTGGGTAGAGTAATCTTGGTTGTAGGTTCTTCCCTTTCATCACTTTAAGTATATCATGCCACTCCCTTCTGGCTTGTAGAGTTTCTGCTGAGAAATCAGCTGTTAACCTTATGGGAGTTCCCTTGTATGTTATTTGTCGTTTTTCCCTTGCTGCTTTCAATAATTTTTCTTTGTCTTTAATTTTTGCCAATTTATTACTGTGTCTTGGCGTGTTTCTCCTTGGGTTTATCCTGTATGGGACTCTCTGCGCTTCCTGGACTTGGGTGGCTATTTCCTTTCCCATGTTAGGGAAGTTTTTGACTATAATCTCTTCAAATATTTTCTCGGGTCCTTTCTCTCTCTCTCCTCCTTCTGGGGCCCCTATAATGCGAATGTTGTTGCGTTTAATGTTGCCCCAGGGGTCTCTTAGGCTGTCTTCATTTCTTTTCATTCTTTTTTCTTTATTCTGTTCCTCAGCAGTGAATTCCACCATTCTGTCTTCCAGGTCACTTATCCGTTCTTCTGTCTCAGTTATTCTGCTATTGATTCCTTGTAGTGTAGTTTTCATTTCAGTTATTGTATTGTTCATCTCTGTTCTTTAATTCTTCTAGGTCTTTGTTAAACATTTCTTGCATCTTCTCGATCTTTGCCTCCATTCTTTTTCCAAGGTCCTGGATCATCTTCACTATCGTTATTCTGAATTGATTTTCTGGAAGGTTGCCTATCTCCACTTCATTTAGTTGTTTTTCTGGGGTTTTATCTTGTGCCTTCATCTGGTACATAGCCCTCTGCATTTTCATCTTATCTATCTTTCTGTGAATGTGGTTTTTGTTCCACAGGCTGCAGGATTGTAGTTCTTCTTGCTTCTGCTGTGTGCCCTCTGGTGGATGAGGCTATCTAAGAGGCTTGTGCAAGTTTCCTGATGGGAGGGACTGGTGGTGGGTATAGCTGACTGTTGCTCTGGTGGGCAGAGCTCAGTAGAACTTTAATCCGCTTGACTGCTGATGGGTGGGGCTGGGTTCCCTCCCTGTTGGTTGTTTGGCCTGAGGCATCCCAACACTGGAGCCTACCTGGGCTCTTTTGTGGGGCTAATGGCGGACTCTGGGAGGGCTCATGCCAAGGAGTACTTCTCAGAATTTCTGCTGCCAGTGTCCTTGTCCCCACGGTGAGCCACAGCCACTCCCCACCGCTGCAGGAGACCCTTCAACACTAGCAGGTAGGTCTGGTTCAGTCTCCACTGGGGTCACTGCTCCTTCCCCTGGGTCCCGGTGCACACACTACTTTGTGTGTCCCCTCCAAGAGTGGAGTCTCTGTTTGCCCCAGACCTGTCGAAGTCCTGCAATCAAATCCCACTAGCCTTCCAAGTCTGATTCTCTAGGAATTCCTCCTCCCGTTGCCAGACACCCAGGTTGGGAAGCCTCACGTGGGGCTCCGAACCTTCACTCCAGTGGGTGGACTTCTGTGGTATAAGTGTTCTCCGGTCTGTGAGTCACCCACCCACCAGTTATGGGATTTGATCTTACTGTGATTGCACCCCTCCTACCGTCTCATTGTGGCTTGTCCTTTGTCTTTGGATGTGGGGTATCTTTTTTGGTGAGTTCCAGTGTCCTCCTGTGGATGATCGTCCAGCAGCTAGTTGTGCTTCTGGTGTTCTCACAAGAGGGAGTGAGAGCACATCCTTCTACTCCGCCATCTTGGTTCCTAATCCATTTTTAACTTTTAATAATAAAGATAACATATAGTTTAGCTGAAGCACCAATTTCAGCAGTAAAATTATTGCTTATATCAGAGAGAGAAAGAGAAGGAGAGACAGAGAGACTTAGGGAGAAGATTTATTAGTATAAGTTGTGACCTAAAACTTCAAAAGCACTTTTAATTAGCCAGGTACAGTGTGTGTTTGCCGGTTTTACCCTTTTACTTTCTTGTGTATTAAAGAGTATTTCCAAATCTGGCTGAGTGGCTGTCTCACATTCAGGGGAGTAATGCTTAGGGGAGACAGTGTTGCTAGATATCAAATTTATGACTGATAAATTTGTTAATATAGAGTATAACTCAAATTTGGGTAATTTCCCCCTTGTTTGCCCCAAATGCTAACCCTCTGGTGTTAGTATAAGATGTGAGGTAATCTTGAGCTTGTATGTTATTTCCCTGCAAACGAAGTTATTATATCATGAAAGTGCACAAAGCATCTAAAGATATCTTATGCAAAGTGCACTAATAAAATGACCAACATCATGTGTGTGCCCGCATGGGCATCTTTCCTTGTCCAGCATGTTCTTTTGGTTGTTTTTGGTCCAATCCTCAGATCTGCATAATTGTGAGAGATTCTCAGGGGTCCATTAATCCCACTCTCCAGAGATAAACTCTGTTATTAGTAAAATGTTTATGTTTCCAGCCTTCTGCAGTGCACATTTAAATGTGTATGTTTTCTATATTATGCATACTGAATTGTAATTTGCATTTAATGTATGGTAAGCCAATACCTAGCAACTACCTGATCCTTCCTAATGGCTGCATAGTATTCGGCTATATGGATATACTCTGTTTTAAAAACTTTATTAGACAACATTTACATTATTTCAAATTTTACTAATGAAACAAATGCTCCCAATCCCCCAGTGAACTTCACAGTAACATGTATCTTTGCATTTTTGCTTTTCTTGTTCCTGTAGGATAAATCCAAAATGTGGAATTGTGACAATAAACAGTTAGATTGCTGGGGTGGGTACATTGCAACATTGCCATCCAGAAGCTTGTGCAATTTACATTCAGAGTGTAAAAAGTCTATTTCCTCACACATTCTGCATTGGAATCTGTAGCTCTTTTTAATTTTTGCAGGAATGATAGGTAGAAAGTGATATTTTATTGTTTTAATTGTTGCATTTCTACTAGTTGAAAGGATGAGTAAAATTTTTAAAAGTTTAATGGCATTTGTAACAACATGGATGAACCTTGAGGGTATTATACAAGTGAAAGAAGTCAGACAGAGAAAGACAAATTCTGTATGATTTCACTCATACGTGGAATCTAAAAAAACAAAACAAACAAGCAAAAAAACCAAAATAAATGAACAAATCAAACCAAACAAAAACAAACACATAGAGGAAGGTGTGTGGGGAGACTGCAAAATAGGTAAAAGGGGTCAACTGTATGATGACAGATGGAAATTAAACCTTTGATGGTGAGCATTCTGTAGTGTATGCAGAAGTTGAAATATAATGTTGTACACAAAAATTATATCATGTTAAAAACCAATTTAAATAAATAAATAAATAAATAATAAGGCTTTGGGGTCATTGACCCTTTGCTTCAGCCTTGTGCAGCAGCTCAAAAAAAAAAAAAAAGAAAAGTTTAAAATCCAACTAACCAAAAAAAAAAAAAAGGGAAATTTTTTTCCCCAGAATACACTCATTTTCCTCATTATGGAAGCTTTAGGAAGCCTTTGTGTTTGCCAGTGTTCTTCCTGTAATGTTGTGACTGGAGTTACTGATCCTTATTATAATTTGTGTGGACTCCTCTCTTTCTGGAAGAGTGCATTTCTCTCTGCAGTATTAACTGAGAGGGAAGGTTCTCTGTTCTTTGATGAGATTGATGCTGATCCTGGCACGACTCACTAAGTGGATCCTATTTCTTTCTAACTTAATGGTGATTTTTGCAGCTTTGAAAATAGCTTCTATTTAAGATTTGCCTATTACTTAGGGGTTTATTTTTTCTTGAACAATTTCCTGTGTATAGCAGTGTATATGATTTCTGGTCGTATATATTACAGCAATGGATCAGAATTTTAGTATGGATCAAAGCATAAATGTCCAAACTCAATAGTCATTAGATGTTGATAGCTATTAAAATTTCCGCCAGACACATTATTTCTCTGTATGTTCAAACTTGGATTTCATAGTAATTATAGAATACTTTTTTGCTTGTTTTATTTAAGAAGTACATTGAACTTTATGAATCTTGTAAAAGGAATGTACTTGAGATTTAAAACGTGTGTATTAACATTTCAATGATATAATAGTATGTATTGAGGTGGTAAAAAGAGGCACTTGCTCTGGCTTTGTGTGAGATTGTTACTACAATATATATGTGCATGGGAAGAATTGATGAGAAATGGAACTGTGAGTAGAATTTTTCATATCAGTTATGCCTAAGACCATGAGAATATGATTACCTACAATAAGAATTTTTGAGTTATTGTCACACATTGGTTTCTAAGTCCAAGATCTTAACCTGTAAGCAATTTAACCTCTTGGAACAAAGGTTACTTAATCTGGAAAATTAGGATAATAATATTATTCCTGTCCCACATATAAAACAATGTATTTATAATAAAACAAATCTGTATTTGAAATGAAATCAAATATGCATCTAGTGTTGCCTTTTTCTAATCTTTATTATTACCTAAATCCTACGTTTTTGCTGCTAGTGTAAAAGGTTAGGAATTTTAAATGGCTGTTTTTGATGCTTCATATTAATAGCATAAATTATTCAAGTGCATAGTTTATGGGCTCATCTTAAAAAAAAGGATCACTTTCTATAGAGAGAAATAGGGACATAATTGAAGGGAGAAAAGTCCAGGCAAATATGCCTCCATTGTACTTTCATTTCACTTTGCATTCTTCTTTTCCACATTCTGGATCTGATTTTTAATGCAGTGTCAAACATATATATTAAACTAGTATCTGAGACTCTGCATTAGACACTTTTAAATAAAAACAATTTCCATTTTACAGTTGAGGAAACAGGTTCACAGAGAAGTTAAATGACTTGCTGAAGCTCATACAGTTAGTAAGTAAGTGAGCTGGGTCTGGAACCCAGAGTTCTTTGGTACCTAAACATTGTTCCTAACCTCAGTGTTCCTTGTCTCATGGAGCACTTGTCTTTGTATACCAATATTGTGTAAATGTGTATTTCATGAGTACCAGCTGAGAGTAGTAGAAAGAATGTTGCACTAAAAGTCTGGAATCTGGGGTTCTAGATAGACTTTTTCATCTTATTAGCTATCTGGTCTTGAGTTATAATTTAAATGTCCCCTGAACTTCCATTTCATACTCTGGAGAATGAGGGTAGTAATACCATCTACTTCTTCCTCCCCGTTTCACAAGAATGATATACATGCATAATGAAACATTTATGTAGATACTGTAAAGCTTGTGATAAACTCTATTACTGTTCAAAATTTTCACTATCCCTCCCTATGGAAGGATTTGTACTTTTGCTTTCCTGCTGATATCAGATTGAGCATGTGTTTTGCTTTGGTCAATGAAATATGAGCAGAACTGATATGTTTTAAGTGGAAGTTTTTGATTTCTTTTCCCTGTCTCTATTCTCTTTCATCTGTGCTTGCAAACAAACCACTTTTTTTCAGAGTTCATCTCTTTTTTTATAATAAGTTGTTGAACATAACCAAGAGTAGCCCATACATAGTATTAAACAGGTTCCAACTGTTCTAAGATAAAACTGTGAACATCTGGTAGCAACTTAGGCTAATTAAAACTGAAAAACTGGTTTGAATAAAAGCAAGAGTGTGGCTATAAATCCCATTGCTTAAAATCTTCAAATTGACTAAGGTGATAGCCAAATTCCTTCAACTGGATAAAATTTCCCAGGGAGATGAGACCAAGATCATGGTTCTCTTATAGAAGCCTGACAAGCTTAAACTAGAGTGGAGGCATGTTCCAAAAAGAATTGCTATATTGTGGTTCTGGACACATGGTTCTGGTTTCAGTCAAACAGATGAGAAACTATGTTTTTATAGACTAGTGTGACCCAAAAATCCACTAGGCTCAATTTTCAAACTTAATATGACCCTTAGGCTTCCGATCTTTTATGGGTAGAAAACAGGATGTGAAATTTTCTCAGATTCCAAAAAGATCATTTGCTCTAATGTCTTCCTAAAGAAGTCGAGGGAGATGATGGAAAAAGACTTTCCAGAGGGTTGAGCCAAAGGCTATTGATAACAGTGGAATAGAAAGCTCTTCCTCCAGGCAGAAACATGGCTTAATCAAGAAACATGCTCTACTGTATTGGTTTGCAAGGGCTGCTGCAACAAAGTACTGCAGACTGATGGCTTAAACAATAGAAATTTCTTTTCTCACAGTTCTGGAAGCTGGAAGTCTGAGATCAGGGTGCCAGCATGGTCAGTTTTGGGTGAGGACTTGCAGACAGCTGCCTTTTTACCATGTAATCCCATGGTCTTTCTTTGGTTTGGAAAGAGAGACTAAGCTCACTGGTGTCTCTTCTTGTAAGGATGCTAATCATATCAGATCAGGGTCCCAACCTTATTGCGTCATTTAGCCTTATTCACTTCCTTAGAGGTCCTATCTCCAAATACAGCCACACTGGAAGGTTAGAGCTTCAACATATGAATTTTGACGGTACACAAACATTAAGTCTGTAATACCTACCTTCACGGTGAGGTCCTTACAATGCCTGTAAGCAGGATTTTAGAATTACTATGGATCAGTGGCCACTTGTGTCTATCATTCTTCCTGTTTCTGAATGGGTGTGATTATTATGAAGCAGGGTGGGGTAGGGAGGGCTGATAAATTGTTTTTTTAGTTCTGTCTGGGTCTTTGGATCAAGAGGATCCACATATGAACCTAGTGTTGAAACCCTCATGTGAGTGTGAGCCTCATGCCTTGATGAGATGATGGGACTTTCAGATTGCTTCCTTTTGGAGATAGTATGGGAATTATATTTTAAATATGGAAAAGAGGATATTAAATATTTGTGAATAAGAGAGCAGACTGTTATACTTTATACTATGGTTTAACTTTTTTTTTCTGCCCTCCTTGCAATGCCCCTTCTTGTCATGTATCTCCCTGTGGAAGGATTATATATTTGAATCCCATTGATGTTAGACTTGGCAATATAACTTGTTTTGTTTGGCCAAGAAAATGTGAACAAAAATAATGTTTGTCACTTTTAGTGGAAATGTTAAGACAGAGTGTGCTCTCTATGAGATGGCCAACATCTTAGATGAAGGCTACTCTGTCAGCCTAAATGCTGTTGAGAAGATAACATTGAGCAAACCATGTGGTATGAATAAGAGGAAAAGTACAATAAAACAAAACTTTTGTTGCTATGAGCCATTGAGAGTTTGAGATGGTTTGTTATCACATATAACCCAGCCTAAGCTAACTGATAGCATCCTATGTATATATGGGGAATTAATGTTACACTTAGTATATAAGTTCCAAGTTTATCCAAATTGACCAAAGGATTAAACATGCTATTTTATTTAATTTGCTAGAATCTTGAGGTTAAGGCTGAACTATAGAAAGGCACATTTTCATATTGAAAAGCAGCCCAAAGAAGAATTGAATCATTTATTTTACTTCATTGTTAGTATTATAAGATCCACTAAGCTGTTCTTAACACAAGTTTCGTGAGTCTCAAAATGAAGAGTAGAGATTCTGGAAAATCTCCTAGGGAGTGTTCCATGACTCTAGCTCCTTTTCCATATCATGATAGGGGTGTAGTGCACTATTTCTATTTCCAGGATGACAAACTTGCTGACTCATCCAGTCCCATTTCATTATAAGAAATTTAGGATGATTTCAGCAACATTTTCTATGAACTGGCCAAACCTATTAAGAGGCCAATTCTGCTTTTTCCTAATTTAAATTCAGTTGATGTTCCAGTGTGAGATCTCTAGCTTATCTGGTCTTCATTAAAGGCCTATTAAACTATTTAAAAAAGTATTATATTTTTGGGAATTTACACTATTACATACAATATTAATTGCCAAAATGTACTAATAAGCTGATTAGAATAACTGTTCTTTGTATTTATATCATTTCACTTACTATAGAGTCCACATTCTGAGTAGCATTAGGAGTAAAGAGAGAATTTTTATGTTATAAGGGAAAGGGTCACCCAAGTATTCCATGATCATCAGTATTCTTTTCAAAGTTGTACCAACTAAAACTCCTTTAGTCACCACCTTGTTTTCAATCACTTGAAAGGACTGGGCCCTCATTAGTAAACTTCTCTGTCCAGTTTCTGGTGCTGAGCATAGTGTTGAAGCAGGGAGGTAAAATAGGCTTACTCAGCACTGAAGATAGAGTCAATTGATCTTCCAGGCAGCAAATACTTGATCAGCTCTTCTCATACTTACCAGCATCTCTATATGGAGATGTCTGAAATCAGTGAACAGCAGCAGCCTAGCCAAGTGAGACACTAACAGCATGTGCTGTAATTGTGAGGATGTTCTGTCTGCCTACATTAAGACCCATAATAATTTGTGGGCATGAGCGCCCAGGCTAATTAACAAGACTTTTTTTTTTTATCCTATAAACGCTCTGTTAAGTTTTTATTAAGTGAATATAAAATACTGTCCTAATACAAAATCTTAATTTTATAGATGTGAAGTATGAATATTTCCTTAAGATCATATCATGTGAAAAAAAGAAAATCAAAACAGAATGATTCAACAGGACTATTGAGTATAATGTGATCACTGATAATAGCCCAAGTTGGAGAAATCTTGGTAGAGAGAAAGCTAAGTATTCTGGGGTCAGGCTACGAAGTCCTGCAATGAGAATATCTGAAAAAAGGTGACTTCCTTTAGGAAAAGAGAAAACCTAGTTCTAGCATCAATAGTATGTTATTTGAGAAGTCCATGTCTATGTTTTCTGAATAATGGCAATAGAAATGCTAATAAAGCTCATGGAATTTTCCAAATGTTGTGGTTCTCAAACTTCTAATATTATGTATTGCTTACTTACTTTCTTGTTTTGCTGTTTATTTAGCGTTAACTTTATTTTCATTTTAATCAGTTTAAGCTTTCCAAATATTTGGAGAAGGTAAATCCTTATTGTCAAAACTTCCTGCAATGTAACAAGGATAATTTAATACTCTTGTTCATATTTATTCAATACCTAGTTCTAAGTGCTTATTTAGTTTTAACAATCAGCTTTTGTGATGGCAACAGATTTCTATTGATCACTCACTTGAGTACTTTCTTACACAATGGCACGACTGAGGCTTATATTTATTTTGATGCACATTTTCAGCATTGACATTTCCTGCTGTGTAAATAGGACCACTGTTAAGGAAGAGTATGGTTTTTCATAAGTATATGTTCAAGAAAGGTTAAGTACTCACCATTGGGAAACACCTGTTAAGAGACTATTACCCAAGAAATTGCTCATCTGTGTTGCTATTTGCCTATAGGATATAGTATCTAGTGCTGGATATATATCTAGTATGGGATCTAGTGTAGGAGTCTGGGAAAATACTGAGAAATAGAGAAGCAAATATGAAGATATTTCTACATGGTTTCAACTTGGTTCAAATATTGAGAATATTTAATAACACTAGAAGTAATTTAATAACATTAGAAGTAGAGTATGAAACTTTAGAACTGAAAGAGCCCTCAGAAATTACTTTGTTCAGCTCCCAAGCTTTAGAGACGAAAAAAATGATCCAGATACATCCAGTGCCATAGTGCAAGAGAGTGACAGTTTTGAGGCTTGAATAAAGGACTTTGTGACCAATCACTGCTCTTTCTCCTGCTCAAAGTTGACTCCTTATGGTCTTAAAAATCACAACTTGGTGAATTTATTAGGGAAAAGTCAGGGCACAATTCTCCTATCAGTGTGTTGGTTTTTTGTGTTTTTTTTTACCAGATCAGATGGGCATTGTTTGCTGTTATGACCCAAACCATAAAATGATGATTCTCCTTGAACTGAATTCTAAAATTCATGGTTTCTGGAAGAATTAGTGATAATTAAGAAATTTAATTTTCCAAAGATAGATGTAATTTCCTAAAGTTTTTTTAAATCTGGCCTGTAACTCATCTTTTCTTTCTATGTGCAACTTCTTTTTCTCCATTTACTGAACTAAAGGCCTGGATAAAGGATCTTATCAAAATTCTGTTATTCTGTTGCTTGTGATACGTGGGAATGTCTATTACAATAAAGTGAGGAGCAGTTATTTTTCAAACATGTTCTTGCAAACGCTGTAAGGTGGGAATGTGACTTCCTTACACCATTATCTCTAATACAGGTCCATGGTAGGAGAGCTTGATTAGTATAATGCTCCCAGAATCTCTCCTTTTCTTCACTTGCTCCACTCCTGGCAAGTAAGGGTGACTTACCTGATTGAAGCATTTGGTAAAAGTAAACCTATCGTGTTTGTCTTAGTTTTGCTTTTTTTTTTTTTCTCTCCTGTTGGGGTCTAGCTGTCCCAGGAAGCAGGAGTTCTGCAACCTTACCACCCAGAATAAAGAGATCATCTGCTATTTAGTTTTTCCTGTAACAAGGTGGTAAAATCTACTGAATTATTGGGCTTAGTTATCAAGGTTGTCATGGTTCTCACAGTAAGTTATCTTCTCTAATGGTCTTTATGGCTAACAAATGTGATATTTTGATCTATAGCCCTTTCTTATCTAAGTTTTCAATTTGTTTGAAAAAAACAAGGACCCTACAGACCTCAACCAATGCTCCTGGCATAAAATAATTAAATACATAACCCACGAAAATATAATATTTAAAAATTAGCTTAAGAACATGGTAGGGAGAAGGAAAACTCCCATTTTTTTCCCCTTTCCCATCAACTCTATCAGTGAACTCCTGAATGAGTGACCACTCCTAGGCCAGTTTTAAACAAGGGATTTCTCCTTGGTTTTGTACAATGAGATCCTCCTCTTCCCACCTTCTGGGTGTTGGTACTGGGCTTTCTCTCTCTTGCTTTCTCTCTCTCAGCAATCCATCAACTTTGCACATCCAGTATTCCATGGAATCCTGGCTATCTCTCACCTGTAAGCCTCCTTCTGAAAAGAAGCTCATGTTTCAAGTTTTATTTATTTTTATGTCCATGTTTTCTCTTCTTCCCCTAAAATTCTGTTCTCCTTGGAGTCTCTCTTTTTCACATAATTCCTGCAATATTCCTTCCCCTCAGTCCCCCACACGCACATGTAACTTACATATATATATTTCTGTATACTGTATGTAATCCTTACATTTTGTACTGTAGGAAAATGATGATTGATGTTTAGTGACTAATTCTCCTCTACTTTGCCACTTATGGTATCTATATATCTGATATTACTCTCCAGACTCACCAAAGAGGAGTTACTGGAACTGACAGTGTGAGAAAATCTACCTGACTTCACTGACAACCCTCGAAGAATGGGGTTCCTTCTTCCTTGAAGAAGGAAGTCAATAATGTATATGGAGTGACCACTGCAATCTGCTGAGCTAGATACAGTGCTTGATGTTGAGGTGCATTTGCAAATTTGATTTTCTTGAGAAGGAAATATGTGCTACTAAGTATTAAGGGAGCTTCAGTGAAGAGTCATTCTTTAAAATCTATTGCACTTTCTTTGTTCTGATTATAACTTTCAATATTTCATATTCTACAAATCTTCACTTGGAACACAGTGAAAAGAAACAATTGAAATTTCCTTCTTTTGGAGCCATATTGTTAGAAGAGGAGCGATTTTTAAAATATTAGAAAATGATCAGTGCCTCATTTGACAAAACGGTATAGAGTAATATGAACTTAGGAAATTTTTCCAAGATGCCAAGGCTAGGCCACATTTAACTAGTGTTGCAAGAATCTTACCCTTAAGGGCTTGAAATTCAGGTCAACTATTGAAGCCAAATTAAACTACTTAGCAAGTTTTATCTATGACACTAGAATTACATGGATTCATGGATCAAGGCTAAAGTTACTTAAAGACTGAGGCAAGGGACTTCCCTTGTGCCGCAGTGGTTAAGAATCCGCCTGCCAATGCAGGGGACAGGGGTTCGAGCCCTGGTCTGGGAAGATCCCACATGCCGCGGAGCAACTAAGCCCATGTGCCACAACTACTGAGCCTGCGCTCTAGAGCCCTCGAGCCACAACTACTGAGCCCATGCGCCACAACTACTGAAGCCTGTGTGCCCTAGAGCCCAAGTGCTCCGCAACAAGAGGAGCCACCGCAATGAGGAGGCCATGAACCACAACGAAGAGTAGCTCCTGATCACCGCAACTAGAGAAAGCTCATGTGCAAAATGAAGACTGAAAGCAGCCAAAAATAAATTGAATAATTAATTAATTTAAAAAAAAAAAGACTGAGGCAGGGTTCACTGAAAATCAACTGTATTGAGAGGATGTTGAGTAAATTGTTCTGTGATGGACTGAAGAGGGGGGACTCTGTGTAAGGGAGGACCTCTGCAAAGGAGAGCTCAGTCCCAGCTTGCAGCATCTTTGAAGACTGAGAAACAACTCAGGTCACACTGATGTGAAGATGAGAGGGTGATCAGGAAAGACATCCAATTGATTGGGAGGTGCATGCAGAGCCCAAAGCAGTGTTAATCCTAATGGGGAACTGAGAGTTTTAAAAATAAATCTTTGGTTTCATTAAAAAAAAATTAGTTCTGAAAGATCAACAGGAAATGAGGTATCGACTATGTGTTGACATTTCAGGCCATAAAGGGACTGGAAGGAATACAAACATACCCTTCAAATATGCTGATGCATTTGAGCAACATTTATACTGGAAAAAATATTAAAATCATATTTCCCCCACTCTTAAGGCTATGCGCCAAGGTTAGGGAATTAAACAACTGGCCTTTTCTAAGGAGTTTCTAATTTATAATGCCTGGTTTTGTTCCAGTGGCTTGTTGGGCATTGAGACCAATATCCAAGTTGACCCCAGGTCCTGATAACTTTCATGTCCTCGCTGATGACAAACAGTGTCCTATTAGGGTGATTTTGTGTATCTTTTTTCCAACATTAACCAAAAGTGTAAGGTAAATGAATCATATCCCAGAGGTAATGATAAAAAATAGTTTCCAAAGTTTTGTTATATTTTTGTTAATATTAGCTGAATTACAGAGCAAACCTTTCCTTATATCATGTAGTTATTTCCTTCTAGAGGCCACATATAGCAGAATTTGAGTTCAAAATGGCTTATACATAATTTT
This sequence comes from Eubalaena glacialis, assembly GCF_028564815.1. Lineage (NCBI taxonomy): Eukaryota > Metazoa > Chordata > Mammalia > Artiodactyla > Balaenidae > Eubalaena > Eubalaena glacialis. The sequence continues at coordinate 42,111,149 of NC_083727.1, read as the reverse complement.
TGTTTGTTTTCAGTTTGATAAAAATTGAGAACATTAACACAAGCATCCAGATCTTCAGATTCTCTTGAAGAGAAATTAAAAGGTCTAGGACCACTTTTTCCACTTCCCTCATGGCAATGCCTTAATAGAGTAGAATAGTACTGCATATCCAAGCAGAGCAGGTGTTTTCCGATATGGCACCACTCCCTATGATTTTATGTTAGACCAGCCTCATTACTTACTTTACCCGAGTGGCCTTGTAAGTATTTGAATTTGTGACTTGGATTTTGATAGTCTAGCCTGATCCTTCTTCAAATTGTCTCCTGCAGGCCTTTTAACTTACCTTGCCAATAACATTATTTTCCTAAATATTTAAAAACCAAAATATTAGAACAGCCTTGGAAAATCAATCCTTATCATCTTCACCAGCAATTTTGTTAGACTTTCCTATTTTGACCATCCTTTATTTTTAAAAATGTACTGCATCAGTCATATTGATGGGGTGGATGGTGGTGGAAAAAGATGAGATATTTAACAAATAAATAGAAGTTGATAAATAGAAACATTTCTTCTGTGCAAAACAAAATTCCTATTGTCCTTTGGGTCCCTATTTCTTATTCTGACAGGACTTTGATATGTTGGGTTTTCTCCTGAGATCTAACTAACCTATGTCACTTTGCTACCTTTCATCTCTCTGGCAATGTGCTATATTAATGATTAAATTTCAGTGGGTGGATGTGTGAACATGTTAGGCAAACTGCTCTGTGGGGAAGAAAACTCTCTTAGCAGTCTTTTATTTTTCTTTGACTTACTGTGTAGCAAAACCCTAACTTGTGGCCCTGATTCAGTGAGTGGAATAAATTAGGGTTGGACAAATCTGTATTGTAATTCCAGTTATGGTGCTGACCCAGTGTTAAATGGGTTTCAACTTATTGACTGTAGTAGTACATTATGCTTAGTTTTAAGGTTTTAGTTGAATCTTCAACTAAAGGTTGAAGCTAGACATTGACCACCATGACCCTTTTCCAATGGATGTAGAGAAAATCAGTTACCTTTTATTTTTTTGTACAAACACATAAACACACCAGGATTTGTATTCAGATTACTCTGTCTTCCATGGCTTCTTTAGTTAGTGTGACCTGCTCATTGATGAGAACACCTGTGGTAGGCAAGATCCTAGGATGGTTCCCAAGATTTCCTGCTCCTCTAGTGTTCAGGCCTTGCGTAATCCTTGGGATGGTAAATATGATGGATTTTCTCCCATGGTTATGTTGTTATATGGCACAGTTGATCTTAAAATAAGATTTATCTAATGACCCGACCTAATCACATGAGCCATTTAAAAGCTGAGAGTTTTCCTGGCTACTGGCAGAAGGGGAAGTCTGAGATTCAAAGCATGAGAAGGATTTGATGCCCCATTACTGATTTGAAGATGGAAGAGGCTACATGACAAGAAATGTGGGCAGCCTCTAGCAGCTGAAGGTGGCCGCCACTAATAGCCAGCAAGGAAATGGGGATTTCAGTCACACAAAAGACTAGGAATTAAATTCTGCCAACGAGAAAGCAACAGATTTTCCCTCACAACCTCCAGACAAAAACTCAGCCCAACTGCCACCTTGATTGCAATCTCGTGAGCCCGAAGCAGAGAACCTAGCATGCCATGCCAGACTTCTGACGAAAAGAACTGTGAGCTAATACAGTTGTGTTGTTTAATGCTGCAAGTCTGTGGTAATTAGTTATGCAGCAATAGAAAACTAATTGCATTGTAGATCCTTTCATCATCTTTTATGTCTTTTATCCCCTTTTTTGTATTTTTCTGTTTTTTTTCTTTGTGCACCATTTAGGATATATTATTTTTTTGGCTTATTTCAATATTTCAGTTCAATGATTCTTTCTTTAGCTGTGTTTAATCTGCTGGTACGATGATCCACTGAGTTCTTAATTTTGGCTATTTTATTATATTACTTTATTGTCTAGAATTTCCACTTGGTTAATTTTTATGGTTTCCAGTTCTCTGCTGAAATTTCCAGTCTTTTCTTTTATCTCTTTATGTAAAGTAAGAACACCCATTTTAAAGCCTGTGGACGATAACCTTAATTTGTATACCCTAAAACTGTGTTTCTCTTGTCTTTTATTGCTGTTGCTTTTAAATCATATCCTCTTGTTCACATATGTACAAGATAACTTTTTATTTTGAGCCTGACATTATATTTTTAATATTGTGTGAAGAAATCATTCAATGCTTAGAGTGATGTCATCTTCCTTTTGAGAGAACTTATATTTATTTCTCCCTGGAGATCTACCACTCTGGATGCTAGAGCCACTTGCTCTCAGATCACCTTAATACAATTTCAGGGATTGATAAGATTCAAAGTTGGGTTACAGTTTCTGTGAGATCCATTTCCATTTCCAGTTCACCTTTATTTGTAGGTTCCAGCCCTTTTAAGTCCCAATCCATAGTGAGGTGGATTCACCAAGAACCTCCTACACGGTGAATCCAGGAGTTCAGTCACTGTCCCCCTATCTTCATAAGACCACCCAAAGCTCTGCTCAATCTTTTAGTCTCTCAACCACTCCCTCCACAATCAGTCAGTGCTCTGAGGGAAAAATTAGCCCTCAAAGTGAACTCATCTTCCTGGGTCTCTCTATTTCTTTCGATGGTGTTTTAGAAATTTGCTTTTAATACCTTTAAGCAGCTTTAAAAATGTATATTCTGTCCAGCTTTTTTAGCTGTCCTCAACTGGAGAGTTGGCTCAAATTACCTACCATTACCAGAAATAGATGTCTTCACAATCCTTACTTTACAGTTTCTATCTTATTAAAATGAGTGCTCATGACAAAAACTTTATATGAACAGAAGAGTATATTTATGTTGATAGATCTTTTTGAATTGAATATCACATTAGTCCCCTCTTGAGTGAAAACTTTTGAATTGCTTTTCCCTAGAAAAACATTCTCCTTGAGGTGAGAATTGCTTTTGCTGCCCAAATCTGAAATAAACTTCCCTGTTTACCCTGATAATAGTACTTTTAAGCTACCTACAGCTGTAGTTTTGGCTTCCTTTTTTTAGGGTATTATATTAAAAACTTTAGACAGATTTGTTGACATCCTTTTAATGCCTACCCAGTGGCTCTGGAGAGACTCATTGGTCCCTGAGCTTACATTTATTGTATTATTTTTGGAGAGCATCCTGTTTATACTATAACTTTGACATTTGCACATTAAAATTTTTGGTTTCATTTCTTCATAATTAAACTGAAGATCGATGACAGAAATTAATTTGTGATTTTGCTGAGGCAAGATCTTGACTTATGAACTCTTCGAGGCTGGTGTGGTGATTGGGAAAATCAGCTGTTAGCCAGTGATTGAGCCCCACTGACAATCCAGCACTCAGTTATACTGCTTTCTATGCAGAGTTTTGATTCTCTATAGTGATATTTTAAAATTTCAGGATTGTGTAAGTTCCGGGAACTATCTGATATAAATGTCAAGGGCCTAGTGTATTTCATTTTAATTAGTAGAAAGAATGTGTTTTCCTCACTTAAGTTTTGAAATCTTACCACAGCTTTCACAGAAAAATAGTTGGAATACGGGGTAGCAAAAACATCTTGAAGAAATGAGATTGTGAGCTAAAAATTGTATGAGGAACTCTATCCTAATCAACTTTGGAAGCCAACCACATTAGACTATTTGTAAACATGTGCAACTTTATCTAGAAATATCTCAGCATTCTCCCTTTAATAAATCAAAGTAAAGCAGAAGTGACTCAATGTCCTTCAGAATATGCAGATTGACTTTTGGAAGGTCAAAATCATTCTGATCTTGGGCACTGAAAGCTAAGTTCTTAAAATAGATTTTGATAATTTAGTTAAAAAACCTTTACTAGTACGGTATAGTTTAATTATTGCAAAGTTATTGAGCTATTTTAATTTTCTTTTTTGTGTTATTTCTGACTTTTTATAAAAGCTTAATAAAATTCTTAGAGGACAGGTGTTTGGGGTTCACTGAATTTTCTGATTAATTTCTGCTCAAGCTTATAATCTTTTTATGTTGATGGGAATAAAAAAAATTGTATCCACTTGACTGACTTAGTAGAATATACTGAATGTAATTGAATTTCCTTTTTTTGATTATGACACTTAACAATAAATGATTCATGGTGGTCATTCAGAACATCAGAGTTTCCTGTGTTGTTTAGGAAACCGAACTAAATTTCTTCTGACTTTTGGACTCTGCGGAAATGATTTTCTCAAACTGCATGATATCAGCTTGTTTTCATGCAATTTGACTTTGTTCCTTAGGGTTGTAGACCATGAGAATGTAATCGCATCCAAATAATGGTTAATGGAGATAGTATATGTATGTATTGGGAATGGATTTATTTATATTAATTTTGGAAGGTGGAATATTCTTTTTCTTGGACAAGGATTAGAGAATCAAGCTAAAATGTCTAAATATACCTAAATTAGAATTTACATCATTTGATATGATATTATTATAAGTTTGGCATCATTTCTGGCTTGGTATGATTGATACTTAATCTGTAATTGGAGAAGCTATGGCAACAATTTCCTGTAATGGCTTACAAGCTGTATCTGATTTCTCCTTGGGGGAGAATTTCAATTGTGTATTACTTCCCAAATATGGACAAATTTGGCTGCCAGCTCTTTCTTGAATTTGGTATTAATCTTTCTGGTGAGCCTGCAGTTTTGTTTATCACAATTAATTTTGATGTGAAGAAACAACAAAACCTTTGATATTTTCATGACCAGGAGTTAACATCTTGGTTCAAGGAAAATTCACAGCAAACATGAAAATGAATCTCTTTAGTAGAAGTCTCTGAGTTCAGCCTTCAATGTTAACAATCATAATCATAATCATAATCATTCAATAAAGAGTTATTGAGAGCCTCCTGTTCTGCTATATGTCAGACACTGTGATAAGCAGTCCTATAGATAAATTGTGGAGCATGGTTAAGTAGAGCTTTAGATCTTATCTAGATTGCATGTATTAGCAATGATACCATTTTATATATGCATGTGCACACACATACAGGTTTTCTATGTTTCAAAAAGCTTTTAGCATCTTGTTCGATGGTGAAGCCCTCACTCACTGAAAAGGTGGAGACCCTGAAACAAAAGAAACCTGTAAAAGGTTATGAGATTTCTGAGGATGCCTATTTCTGTGTTGATAGTCATATGAGGAAATGTAATCATTTGGAAATGTCATTGAGGCGGGAATCATTTTTTTTTCTCCTTTTAAATTACCTCAGTGAAAGACAGAATAATAATATTGTTCTTGTGGTTATAGAAGTTGTGCTCATGGACTGAGGAGTCAAGGGTAAAATCCAGAGTTTAAATTCTGACTTCAACTTTATAGTGGCCCAGGTTATCACATACAATGTTTACACTAGGAAATTGTTGTCGGTACTTACCACCTACTTACTTTCCCATTTAGGTATGATTATGATTTCTGTTTCCCATTGCCACATTGCCCCTTGTTTGAATGTAGATTCAGGAGTTAATTAATGGTTTGTGAATTCACAAATATTCTATGTGTCATTAATTGCTCCACTTTGTGTCATCTCATGAGTCAAGCTTATATATTTTAATACGACATAAGAGGACAAGCAATTTAGGAGAAAATTTTGTTTTCTTTGACCTTCAGAGAAAAATTTAATATATTTGTAAGAGACAGAATTGTAACCAAGGCTTTAATTCTGCTTCACTTGTAATAGTTATTTTACCACAAGCAGATATCATTGTATGCATGTTACTGTCTGACCCAAAGAGCTGCTTCCAGGACTATCATTTATTTGTTGGGTATTAAGTTCACAAGAAAGCAATATAAAGCTGCTCTCAACCATTAGCTGGGGAGAAAAAGCTCCGTGTTTTACATCAGTGAATTTCGAAAGGGTAACATATTTAGTTACCTGTGTGTGAGGTGATTATACAGTTGCTCTGTGTCTTTTTATGTAGTGATCAGTTGAGAAGGCTTTAAAAACTTATTTGAATTTATGGCTGTTGCCTGGCCCTCCTCCGGCTTTATATCAAGCAAGGTAAACAGGGTGAATTCACCCATGCGGGCTCAGTGTTTGACAACTTCCTGGGGCGTGCAGTCACTGTTGCACGCTCTCCAGTCACTCCATACAAAAATCCTTATTAACAACATGGTGAAAGCTTCACTGTCCCCCAGGAGCTTCTTCCTAATCAATGCCTGTGGCCAATCTCTTTAGAACTCCACAGCCTGCAGCCTGGGACATGCTTGGCAGCCGAATTCTGACTCACAGGTACAGTAGTTTGCAATGAGATTGTGAACATGCCAGGTGAAGAGGTTGGCGCCCCGCGCCCCAGGCTGTTTCTCTTAGACAGCTGAATGTTACTCTGCAAAGTAATCTAAAGCATTGATTTTCTTTTTTTCCCCTATTCTAAAAAAGGTATTAGACACAAAAAAACAAATGTTTTTCATTTTACCCATGTGGGACAATATTGGTGTTTTATATAAAAATAATCATATAAATAAGGTTGTCATTTTTGTTGCCAGAAGCAAGAAGAACTAAGCGTGTTAGTATTCTTGGGACATTTTCTTTAGTTGTGAGACTGAGTCAACCAAGTAAATAGGATCTTACAACCTCTAACATCTATTATATAGATGTCTATATAGTTGTTCACAAAGAGGTCAAGTCTCTGATATAAAATAACTACAGGAATTGTGAAATGAGGCTATAGAACCTCCTTTGTGTCACTGTTCTAAATAAGACACGTTCATGTAGGGTCTCTGCACTAGAAGGATGAGTAAACCTTGTTTTGGAAACAAGTTTAAAAAAATCTTCTGACCAAAAGAATACGTTTTTCTGGCCTATTAAATCTATGTGCATTCTAAAATCTAATCTCAAATCATTATATCTTGAATCACTCCAATTTTAAATCAACCATAAATAGTAAACAGTGCTATCCTACTTCACATTTGAGGAGACATAGGTTCAAGACCACATAGCTAGTGAGTAAGGAAGCCATTCTATCTATAATGAATGATTGTTTTTAAACATTTATTGAGTTCTATCAGGGTGTTCTTCAAATACTAGACACAATTCCTTTCAGATTTTCTCCTCCTTGTTTTGGGTAAGTGACCTTCATGACTTTGTTCTAATTTGTCAGAGGATGTGAGATGTTTCTCTTTGTTATGATTTTTGTTTTATGTTCAATTCTGACTTTTCTTCATAATGGTAATCTAGGCTGCTTTGGGGAAGAAAGAGAATACCTGGGATTTATATCAAAGACATTGTCAGATACTTTTTTTTCCTCTTTGCTTTCACTGCTTGCCCCATCCCGGAAAGATGTGTCATGAGAAACAAAGAATTAGAAGTTTTCAACTGGCCCAAGGGGAAGGAACAGCTCATGTACTGTGCTACATGGCATCATAAATCAGCAAGGATAATACCCGTGTGACTGTAATCTGGTATTAATTCTGGCACTAAAATTTTAATGCTTCCCTGGCCAACCCTCAGAAGTATTGGGGGTTAATAAGGGATTTTAACTGGGGGACACTGAGTTCCTCTGGAGGTAAGTATTTGGGAATTTGGAGAGTCCTTCTACAAGTGAGCTTTATGAGGTCTGTGTATTAATACAAATGGCATCAACAACAAGCAAGCCAGGGCCTGTGGTAATGGGGGGTTGAGTATCTTTAACAGTTCATTCTTTATTATTATCTAGGTGCTGAGATCAACTCTGCTCCGTTGGGTATATAATAAACCTTAAAAACAAGAATGTTGAACTGTTTATAAAAATGTACTCTTCTTCATGGACTCATGGACAAATATTCATTGCCAAATGAAGCAAATCAATGTTTTTTTTCTGCAAGTTCATTAATTTAGACTTGTCATGTGGGTGACTATTCATAAGGCTGGACTACATATTCTGAACTGCATATATTAGACTTAATATATATTTATTCTTCTCACTGCCTAAGCTGATACTATAAACAGTGACATCCTATGTGGAAAATGTTTCATAGAAGAGGGGCTGACTAATAAAATCTGTATATTTTGATAAGAATGCAAAAATATGTAAAATTACTTTTGGCTGAGCCCATGATAAGAAGTTTCAAAACGAGGTGCTAGACCCCCTAAGTAGGATTGTAAAGAAGGCAGTAAGAACCATAACTACCCTCATCCAGTGTGAAAAGGAGAGAGAACGCAGTGGTATAGAACTACTTAACACCTAAGGTAGCCACCTGGAGCCTGACCCATCAACGGGAGTGTTAAGGGACCTCTTGGGGAATTGGGACACTCCAATAGCAAGAATCTGATTGGAGGCCTACTGCCTAGACGGGGGGCCAAGGGGAACTCCTTGGTGTTCAGAGGGAGGGTGAATATTTATGTCAGGGAACTGCCGGGGAGATTGTGGTTTTGAAGAATCCATAGGTGTGCCCAGGAAAGAAAGGAGAAGAGAGAACTTAAAATAACTGCCAGGACCAGAGGAAACCAAATCCCGACAATACTGGCACCGATCTTGGAAGGTTTTTCCTCATTTTTTTCTCTTCTCTCCTCCTCAACAATGGAAAGAGCTGGAAGCTGCAGCAAGGAGGAGAGAGTGGAATGGTCAGTGGAGGATGGGGAACTAATGAACATAGAAAGAACCTGCCCATGCCTTCCTTTCCTACCGTAGAATTCCTGCCTGCAGCAGGCCTAACTGGGCAGAGATATTCTAATGTCAGTTGAATTTCTGAGTTTTTATATTCTCTGGGACTGGATGTGTCAGTTACTGATTTGTGACTTTTGGGGGAATCAGGGTACAATTCTTCTCTGAAGCAGATTGTTTATATAATCCTATAGACTTTGTAGTTAAAGATTTTATTTCACATCAATATATTTCTGTGGCATCAATTTATGTAAACATCAATCAAATAATCAGATAAACAAGAAAAATAGACTAAGTGCTTTTCAGTGAATTAAAGTACAATGACTTGGAAGCTTCTTTGGATTAGAAACAGTTGTCTGAGGGAAAGGAGCCACACAAATACTGTGTGGCATTTTTGCATTTCAAGCAAAAGAAATAGCTAGTGCAGAGACTTTCAGGATGGAATGAGCTGGTGTATTTGGGGAACAGAGAGAAGGCCAAAGTGGCAGAAGATAAATTCTTGAAGTCAAGAATGGTGTGAAGTTGGAGGGGTTAGCTGGGGCACATCACATGGAGCTTCCTAAGCTAGAGTACGGCAGGGGAACATTGGAGGGCTCCAAGCAAGGGAGTGATATAGTCTGAGTTATATTTATAAAATTCTCTCTCTAGCTGACATATGAAGAATGGGTTGTAGGAGGGCAAGAATTGAAGCAGGAAGACCAATTCAAAGATCGTTTCAAAGTTTAGACTAAATATGATTATGACTTGAATAAGAGTCATAGGGATACATATGGAAAGAAGCAGCTGGATTCTGGATATGTTTTGAAAGTAGTTAGTTACCTTAGTGATGTTCTGGATGTGGGATAAGGGAAAGCGTTCTCAAGGATGTGTCCTAGAATTTTTACTGGAGCAACTAGGTTGGTGTTTCAGCCATCCGTCAGTCCACCACTGAGGAGACTTGTCTTGGTTCTACCATAAGATGGATACAATAAAAGACTCATAGGAGCCATCACCAGAACCATGATAAAATCAACACTGGACCTCAGAAGAGTGGTTGTTGTAATCCCAGCATTGGCAGCAGTAATGGCTGAAATGCTTGCTGCCTTTACGGCGGTTCACATGGGCATCTGTAGCACTGGGGGCAGTAGTGATTAGTATAGGGTTATAGCAATGGAGTTAGTGGATGGGGCTCTAATATTAGTCATCATACATGGCATGGACTTCAGCATCATTTCTGATGCTGAGAAGAGCAACTGAAAGAGCAATGCCTATGGCTGACATCTGCAGCTGTGGTGGTCATGTTCAACAATGATGGTGGTCATGCCTTTGAAAAGCTGAAGCCATGTAGCTACCACTTTTGATGTTGGTTATACAACACATAAACAATAAAGACCTAAAGCAGGAGGACAGGAAAATGGTGGTGGCCAAGAGAATTAATTAATTCTTTGTTTACATCAGAAAAAATCCTATGTTGATTCCTAGACATTTTCCCAGGAATTTGTATGATGCTTGAGTTCTCAAAGAACAAGTAGGAGAGGATTAGAAACATTTTTGTTTTGTGGTTATGTGCTTGAATAGCCTGCAAAATATAGATCACACATAAGTATAGCAACTCTTGAGAGAGATAAAGTGTATAACTGTGATGCTGTGTAAAAGCACACAGGTAGAATATAAATGGCTTAAAAATGCAAGCTATTAGTTATACAAAAATTATGGCGTGGCATCCAGAGATGCCATATGAAGTTTTTTAGGTCGGTGTGAACAAGTTATTTTGGTTGCAGTGGAGATTTTAGTTCTGAGCTGTGATTTTGGTATCTTATCCCAGTGGAATTTGAACTTTTAGAATGCTCCAAGGGCTTTAGGACTTCCTGCTTCTGCAGAGGATTTTAGGGAGATAACTCACCATCAAAATGATGCTTGGAGCCAGGTTCAGATTCTGAGAAATGAGGAAATACAGCTTTAGAGTAAGTCAAGGTTTTCTTAGGGTATGATTTAGTGGACTGGCCATAACATTTGTTATTGCCTGGTTTTCTGGGACAGAGTCTATTCCCAGCAGGGCTGTGACTCACCCTTTCAGCCAACCAAATGGAATACCAGAAGGATGAGACCGTAGAAGATGAGGCTTTACCTGGACCTTGTGGGGATTTAAGAGCTCATGGTCTTTTCTGTAATGTGTTTTGACCAAATGAAATTGGTCCAGAGTATTCCCTTTCCTTTTTCACCATTAGGCTCTTTGCTTTTTTTTTTTTTTTTTTTTTTTCCTTCTGATTTTCTTCTATTCCTGAAAGGTTTACATTTCTTTTGTGAAAATGCATGTGTGGGGTTTTGAGAAATGCTTCAGGATGAAGTGCTATCTATCAATCCAAAACTCTATCAAGAGATTTATTTGTTGATTGCTGTTCTTCCCCACAGGCCCACCTTTTTGCTTCCTAATACGTTTTCCTTCCATTTCTATTTTTCTTCCATCCACAGCAGAAGGGCTGCCTGAAGCTTTTCCCCAGAGCAATTCAGCAGAACAGTCTTAGAGAGGAGTTAAAGTCTTCAGTGTCTCCCCTGACAGGCACTAGAACATTTTTTCTTTAACTCTAGCATCACTGATTTTTGCCCCCAAATAGCCACCACCCTGCTCCTCTGCCTCAAATAAGACATTCTTACTGATGGTGTGTGGATGGCAAAGAGCACTATTAGCCAGACAGTTTTCATGTTTTTACAGAGGAGAAAGTTGCCTTGCTAGACATGTTTTTAGGAGGAATTAATAATACTATTCACACGATTTAAGTTGGCAAAATAACTCACCTGGCAAATTTTGGCTGGGTCGGAAAAGCTACTGAAGACCAGCCAGCTTAATTATGACAGGGATGATTAGTGTATCTGTCTCAGTGAAAGACCATTGCAATTATTAGAAAATCAATAACATATAGAATCACCGCCACTTTGCCCTACAAATATGCCCCTGCCCATGATGCTTTAGGATGTGAACATCCACGGTATGCTAGCCCTTCGTTGTCATATCGTTTACGCTCTACCAAGGAAACTATATTAAAAAGCTTTTGCTCAGCACGACTGCAGTTTTTAGGTGCTATCCTGTCCAGATTCTTAAAACAGTCAATAGTGTTAGGAGAGCTTCACTGATTGAAGCTCTGACCTGATTATAAGAATCAAAAAGCTTTGGTGATTATCTAAAGCCTATAGGAACTTAATCACATTGCTTTATTTATGGAAATAAGCCAGGATTCCACAATCAGCTTTACAAATTAGATATCTGTAGATCAAGGGTTGAAAGAGAATAATGCGATCCTTCTTTTTAAATCAGACCTTCCTTTTAGAGCAGGCAGTGATGAATTTGTGTTGCACCAAGTTCAGGCGGGATGTAAGGGGGAGGTCCTTGCTGCTATCATTAACGCTATTTCACAATTTCTGAGAGATGATACTAGATGAATCATGGTTGAGAATGTAAAATATCCAAATTACTTCAATACAACTAAATATTTCTTTCGTTAGGGTCTTATAAAGAGCCATTTTAGAAACATCTGGGTTCACTTTTAAGAGATGTCTCTATATAATTTTAAAAATTGAATTTTTATTTTAACTAAGTGTTCAAGGTTTTAGTTAATGCTGATCTAGCCTCTACTGACAGGTGTATATCACTACGCCTTTTTCTTCCTCTTTTTTTTTTTGGCAGTGCCGTGTTGCTTGTAGGATCTTAGTTCCCCGACCGGGGATTGAACCCAGGCCCTTGGCAGTGAGAGCACAGAGTCCTAACCACTGGACAGCCATGGAATTCCTGTCCTTTTTCTTCTTGTTTAAGGCCAAGATTTGCTATGGATCCCACCCCTTCTGTCTGCCTGAGGTCACTTAGGGACCAGCAAACTATGGCCAGAAGGCCTGCTTCCACTCTTTTTGGTAAATAAAGTTTTATAGAAACACAGCTATATCCATTAGCTTATGTACTGTTTCTGGCTGCTTTGTGCTCCCATAACAGAGTTGAATAGTTGCAACAGAGACCTTGTGACCTCTGAGCCGAAAATATTTGCTATCTGATCTTTTAAGAAAAAAATTTCCAAGCTCTCTTTCAGCCAAGAACATGCAGATCTCTTTCTACCTCACTAGCCCTTTGCTCTATAGAGCTTCTAGACCTTTCTAGTCGATTTCAATTCCCTTCTATTCAAACTTCTTGGAAAATACTAGCCACTCACTGGACTAGCCAGTCACTCCCCGTTTCCCATTCACTCCTCAGTTCTGCATTCTTGTTTCTGCTCCTACTCTACTGCAGTTGCTGCTGTTTAGGCTAAAAAAGTTTCCTTAATTACTGAATCAAATGGCCACATTTTTGGTCCTTTTCTATGACATTTGATTCTGGGGTCAGTGGTCCTCATGCTGGACTCTCTACACTCTAGGTTTCTGTGATGATATAGTCTCCTTTTTTAACTCTGACCTCTGTGGTATTGCTCCTTGGGCCTCTTTGAGGCTACATGTTAAATGCTATGACTCTATTTCAGGCACCCATTAGCTGTCACTTGGACAACCTCAGCAAACTTCTAACTGGTTCTACCCTTCTGCATCACTGTCCTCTTTAAATCTTTTCGCATATAGAGTGATCCATATTGAAACCCAGTATCACCACTCCCCTGTTTACAAAACCTTAGAAATTCCCATTGCCTACAGCTACAACGAACAAGTCAAATTGCTGCCTTACCCAATGTTTCCGTCTGAGAATTGCCCAAGACCACTGTTTTATAACCTGGGTTATATCCCAGTAAGAGCAAAACGCATTGTAAACATAGAGTGGTGATAGAGAATGTTGGGTGAAGTAGTTCAGTATTTCACAGGGTTCCTAAGGAAGATGGGTAGGAGATGAGGAGGGAAGCTGAGTAGGGAGAGGCAACGAGGAACCTGGTGTGCTATGTTAGAGAACTTATGTTTTATTCAGTTGGAGCCACTAATTTTAAGTCAAATAGTATTGTCAGTTTTATAGTAAAGAAAATCCATTCTTAAAATTGCATAATATATCTGGAAAACAATTTTTATAATATGTATTAAGATAATTAAGGAATTACAGGGCTGAGCCCTTGTTACTTTAAGTAGGAGAGATTTGAACATATTTATGTAAACTACTAAACATGAAAAGGCTGAATTACAGGAGAGAGATGGGATAACTGATGGAATGATTTACCAGGGGGATAGGATGCCAGTTAAAGGATTAGTATATATAGAACAATATATAGAACAAGGAGCACCTCAATACTAGGTAGGAAGAAAGGAAGGGAGAATAGTGGGAATGTCTGTGATATCAAGATGGGCAAAGGAAACTGAAGGAATTCTCATGGGCTTTACTTAACTTGTGAACTAGGAAGCAATATGGTCATCTGAGAATGATGAGGGAAGTAATGGCAGACAGTGCTTAAATGAGATTTTGGAGTAACAGTTGAGGAAAATGGAAGCTAGAGATAAATGTGGAAAGACAGAAACAGAAGGATTATTTGGCAGTGTTAAAGATCACCTGAGATGGGATGTCATCAGTTTCTAGTGACTTCAATAGAAAACTCTTCTGCTGATGACACTCAGCCAATCATAGGAGACTAAGGAAAGTGGGAGGCAGCCATTTGGTTGGTACAGGCCTGGAATTTCATCATGTGAAGAGGCCACAGGTAAAGGGTATTGACAAGTATCATTTTTTTTTTAACATCTTTATTGTAGTATAATTGCTTTACAATGGTGTGCCAGTTTCCGCCTTACAACAAAGTGAATCAGCTATACATATACATATATCCCCATATCTCTTCCATCTTGCATCTCCCTCCCTTCCACCCTCCCTATCCCACCCCTCTAGGTGGTCACAAAGCACCGAGCTGATCTCCCTGTGCTATGCGGCTGCTTCCCACTAGCCATCGGTTTTACATTTGGTAGTGTATATATGTCCATGCCACTCTCTCACTTTGTCCCAGCTTCCCCTTCCCCCTCCCCATGTCCTCAAGTCCATTCTCTAGTAGGTCTGCATGTCTATTCTGGTCCTGCCCCTAGGTTCTTCATGAACATTTTTTTTTTTGATTCCATATACATGTGTTAGCATACGATATTGGTCCCTCTCTTTCCTACTTACTTCACTCTGTATGACAGACTCCAGGTCCATCCACCTCACTACAAATAACTCAATTTCGCTTCTTTTTATGGCTGAGTAATATTCCATTGTATATATGTGCCACATCTTCTCCATACCTCCATCTGTCAATGGACACCCAGGTTGCTTCCATGTCCTGGCCACTGCAAACAGAGCTGCAATGAACATTGTGGTACATGACTCCCTTTGAACTATGGTCTTCTCAGGGCATATGCCCAGTAACGGGACCACTGGGTCATATGGCAGTTCCATTTCCAGTCCCTTAAGGAACCTCCATACTGTTCTCCATAGTGGCTGCATCAATTTACATTCCCACCAACAGTGCAAGAGGGCCTCCCCCTCTCCACACCCTCTCCAGCATTCACTGTCAGTAGACTTTTTGATGATGGCCACCCTGACCGGTGTGAGATGGCACTTCATCGCAGCTTTGATTTGCATTTCTCCAATAACTAATGATGTTGAGCACTCTTTCATGTGTTTGTTGACAATCCACATATCCTCCCGGGAGAAATGTCTATTTAGGTCCTCTGCCTATCCCTGGACAGGGTCGTCTGCTTTCTTGACATTGAACTGCATGAGCTGCCTGTAAACTCTGGAGATTAATCCTTCGTCAGTTGCTTCACCCGCAAATATTCTCTCCCATTCTGAGGGTTGTCCTCCCGCCCTGTCTATGGTTTCCCTTGCCGTGCAAAAGATCCCAAGTTTCGTCAGGTCCCGCTTGCCCATCCTTGTCCCTATTTCCATTTCTCCAGGAGGTGGGCCAAAAAGGATCTTGCTGTGATTTATGTCATAGAGTGTTCTGCCTATGTTTTCCTCCAAGAGTTCCACAGTATCTGGCCCTACATCTAGGCCCCCAATCCATCCCGAGTTCATTTTTGTGTATGGAGCCAGGGAGTGCTCTAATTCCATTCTTCCACATGTAGCTGTCCAGTTTTCCCAGCACCACTCACCGAAGAGGCTGTCTTCTCTCCACTGTACACTCCTGCCTCCCTTATCAAAAATAAGGTGACCATACGTGTGTGGGTTTATCTCTTGGCTTTCTGTCCTGTTCCATTGACCTATATGTCTGTTTCTGTGCCAGTACCATACTGTCTTGATTACTGTAGCTTTGTAGTATAGTCTGAATTCAGGGAGCCTGATTCCTCCAGCTCCGTTTTTCTTTCTCAGATTGCTTTGGCTATTTGGGGTCTTTTGTGTTTCCATACACATTGTGAAATTTTTTGTTCCAGTTCTGTGGAAAATGCCAGTGGTAGTTTGATAGGGATTGCATTGAATCTGTAGATTGCTTTGGATAGTATAGTCATTTTCACAATGTTGATTCTTCCAATCCAAGAACATGGTATATCTCTTCATCTGTTTGTATCATCTTTAATTTCTTTCATCAGTGTCTTACAGTTTTCTGCATACAGGTCTTTTGTCTCCTTAGGTAGGTTTATTCCTAGGTATTTTATTCTTTTTGTTGCAATGGTAAGTGGGAGTGGTTCCTTAATTTCTCTTTCAGATTTTTCATCTTAGGTGTATAGGAATGCAAGAGATTTCTGTGCATTAATTTTGTATCCTGCTACTTTACCAAATTCACTGATTAACTCTAGTAGTTTTCTGGTAGCATCTTTAGGATTCTTTATGTATAGTATCATGTCATCTGCAAACAGTGACAGCTTTACTTCTTCTTTTCCAATTTGGATTCCTTTTATTTCTTTTTCTTTTCTGATTGCTGTGGCTAAAACTTCCAAAACAATGTTGAATAATAGTGGTGAGAGTGGGCAACCTTGTCTTGTTCCTGATCTTAGTAGAAATGGTTTCAGTTTTTCACCATTGAGGACAATGTTGGCTGTGGGTTTGTCATATATGGCCTTAATTATGTTGAGGTAGGTTCCCTCTATGTCTACTTTCTGTAGGATTTTTATCATAAATGGGTGTTGAATTTTATTGAAAGCTTTTTCTGCATCTATTGAGATGATCATAAGGTTTTTATTCTTCAGTTTGTTAATATGGTGTATCACATTGATTGATTTGCGAATATTGAAGAATCCTTGTATTCCTGGGATAAACCCCACTTGATCATGGTGTATGATCCTTTTAATGTGCTGTTGGATTCTGTTTGCTAGTATTTTGTTGAGGATTCTTGCATCTATGTTCATCAGTGATATTGGCCTGTAGTTTTCTTTCTTTGTGACATCTTTGCCTGGTTTTGGTATCAGGGTGATGGTGGCCTTGTAGAATGAGTTTGGGAGTGTTCCTCCCTCTGCTATATTTTGGAAGAGTTTGAGAAGGATGGGTGTTAGCTCTTCTCTAAATGTTTGATAGAATTCGTCTGTGAAGCCATCTGGTCCTGGGCTTTTGTTTGTTGGAAGATTTTTAATCAAAGTTTCAATTTCAGTGCTTGAGATTGATCTGTTTATATTTTCTATTTCTTCCTGGTTCAGTCTCAGAAGGTTGTGCTTTTCTAAGAATTTGTCCATTTCTTCCAGTTTGTCCATTTTATTGCCGTATAGTTGCTTGTAGTAATCTCTCATAATGCTTTGTATTTCTGCAGTGTCAGTTGTTACTTCTCCTTTTTCATTTCTAATTCTATTGATTTGAGTCTTCTCCCTTTTTTTCTTGATGAGTCTGGCTAACGGTTTATCAATTTTGTTTATCTTCTCAAATAACCAGCTTTTCATTTTTTGATCTTTGCTATTGTTTCCTTCATTTCTTTTTCATTTATTTCTGATCTGATCTTTATGATTTCTTTCCTTCTGCTAACTTGGGGGTTTTTTAATTCTTCTTTCTCTAAAAGAAGAAATCGGAAAAGATACTTGATACAATTTCAATTTTCTTAAATTTACCAAGGCTTGATTTGTGACCCAAGATATGATCTATCCTGGAGAATGTTCCATGAGCACTTGAGAAGAAAGTGTATTCTGTTGTTTTTGGATGGAATGTCCTATAAATATCAATTAAGTCCATTTTGTTTAATGTATCATTTAAAGCTTGTGTTTCCTTATTTATTTTCATTTTGGATGATCCGTCCATTGGTGAAAGTGGGGTGTTAAATATTACCATTATGATTGTGTTACTGTCGATTTCCCGTTTTATGGCTGTTAATATTTGCCTTATGTATTGAGGTGCTCCTGTGTTGGGTGCATAGATATTTACAATTGTTATATCTTCTTCTTGGATTGATCCCTTGATCATATGTAGTGTCCTTCTTTGTCTCTTGTAATAGTCTTTATTTTAAAGTCTATTTTTTCTGATATGATAATTGCTACTCCAGCTTTCTTTTGATTTCCATTTTCATGGAATATCTTTTTCCATCCCCTCACTTTCAGTCTGTATGTGTCCCTAGGTCTGAAGTGGGTCTTTTGTAGAGAGCATATATATGGGTCTTGTTTTTGTATCCATTCATCAAGCCTGTGTCTTTTGGTTGGAGCATTTAATCCATTCACATTTAAGGTAATTATCGATATGTATGTTCCTATTACCATTTTCTTAATTGTTTTGGGTTTGTTATTGTAGGTCTTTTCCTCCTCTTGTGTTTCCTGCCTGGAGAAGTTCCTTTAGCATTTGTTGTAAAGCTGGTTTGATGGTGCTGAATTCTCTTAGCTTTTGCTTGTCTGTAAAGGTTTTAATTTCTCCATTGAATCTAAATGAGATCCTTCATCACTTTATATATATCTGGCCACTCCCTTCTGGCTTGCAGAGTTTCTGCTGAAAGATCAGCTGTTAACCTTATGGGGATTCCCTTGTATGTTATTTGTTGTTTTTCCCTTGCTGCTTTTAATATTTTTTATTTGTGTTTAATTTTTGATAGTTTGATTAATATGTGTCTTGGCATGTTTCTCTTTGGATTTATCCTGTATGGACTCTCTGCGCTTCCTGCACTTGACTGACTCTTTCCTTTCCCATATTAGGGAAAGGAAAATAATCTCTTCAAATATTTTCTCAGTCCCTTTCTTTTTCTCTTCTTCTTCTGGGACCCCTATAATTCGAATGTTGGTGCATTTAATGTTGTCCCAGAGGTCTCTTAGACTGTCCTCAATTCTTTTCATTCTTTATTCTGCTCTGTGGTAGTTATTTACACTATTTTTTCTTCCAGGTCACTTATTCGTTCTGCCTCAGTTATTCTGCTATTGATTCCTTCTAGAGAATTTTTAATTTCATTTATTGTGTTGTTCATCATTGTTTGTTTGCTCTTTAGTTCTTCTAGGCCCTTGTTAAATATTTCTTGTATTTTCCCCATTCTATTTCCAAGATTTTGGATCATCTTTACTATGATTACCCTGAATTCTTTTCCAGGTAGACTGCCTATTTCCTCTTCCTTTGTTTGGTCTGGTGGGTTTTTACCTTGCTCCTTCATCTGCTGTGTGTTTCTCTGTCCTCACATTTTGCTTGACTTACTGTGTTTGGGGTCTCCTTTTCACAGGCTGCAGGTTCGTAGTTCCCATTGTTTTTGGTGTCTGCCCCCAGTGGCTAAGGTTGGTTTAGTGGGTTGTGTAGACTTCCTGGTGGAGGGGACTAGTGTCTGTGTTCTGGTGGATGAGGCTGGATCTTGTCTTTCTGGTGGGCAGGTCCACGTCTGGTGGTGTGTTTTGGGGTGTCTGTGACCATATTATGATTTTAGGCAGCCTCTCTGCTAATGGGTGGGGTTGTGTTCTTGTCTTGCTAGTTGTTTGGCATAGGGTGTCCAGCACTGTAAATTGCTGGTCGTTGAGTGGAGCTGGGTCTTGGCGTTGAGATGGAGATCTCTGGGAGATTTTCACTGTTTGATATTACGTGGAGCTGGGAGGTCCTTGGTGGACCAATGTCCTGAACTCGGCTCTCCCACCTCAGAGGCACAGGCCTGATGCTTGGCCGGAGCACAAAGACCCTGTCATCCACACGGCTGAGAATAAAATGGAGTAAAAAAAGAAAGAAAAAAAGAAAAAATAAAATAAAATAAAGTTATTAAAATAAAAAATAATTATTAAAAATAAAAAAAATTAAAGTAATAAAAAAAAACGAAAGAAAGAAAGAAGAGAGCAGCCAAACCAAAAAACAAATACACCAATGATAACAAGCGCTAAAAACTATACTAAAAAACAAAACAAAACAAAACAAAACAAAACAAAAAAAAAAAACGGACAGATAGAACCATAGTACAAATGGTAAAAGCAAAGTTATACAGACAGAATCACACATAGAAGCATACACATACACACTCACAAAAAGAGAAAAAGGAAAAAAAAATCTATATACAAAAAAAAAGGAAGAGAGCAACCAAATCAATAAACAAATCTACCAATGATAATAAACTCTAAATACTAAACTAAGTTAAACATAAAACCAGAAACCAGTCAGTCGCATACAGCAAACCCCAAGTCTACAGTTGCTCCCAAAGTCTACCGCCTCAATTTTGGGATGATTTGTTGTCTATTCAGGTATTCCACAGATGCAGGGTACATCAAGTTGAGTGTGGAGATTTAATCCGCTGCTCCTGAGGCTGCTGGGAGAGATTTCTCTTTCTCTTCTTTGTTCACACAGCTCCCAGGGTTCAGCTTTGGATTTGGCCCAGCCTCTGCATGTAGGTCACCTGAGGGCATCTGTTCTTCACTCAGACAGGACGGGGTGAAAGGAGCAGCTGATTAGGGGGCTCTGGCTCACTCAGGCTGGGGGGGAGGGAGGGGTACGGATGCGGGGTGAGCCTGCGGCCGCAGAGGCCTGTGTGACATTGCACCAGCCTGAGGCACACCGTGCATTCTCCCGGGGAAGTTGTCCCTGGATCACGGGACCCTGGCAGTGGCGGGCTGCACAGGCTCGCAGGAGGGGAGGTGTGGGTAGTGACCTGTGCTTGCACACAGGCTTCTTGGTGGCTTGCAGCAGCCGCCTTAGCAGCTCATGCCCGTCTTGGTGTCCGTGCTGATAGCTGCGGCTCGCGCCTGTCTCTGGAGCTCGTTTAGGCGGTGCTCTGAATCCCCTCTCCTCACGCACCCCAAAACAATTGTCTCTTGCCTCTTCGGCAGCTCCAGACTTTTTCCCGGACTCCCTCCCGGCTAGCTGTGGTGCACTAGCCCCCTTCAGGCTGTGTTCACGCAGCCAACCCCAGTCCTCTCCCTGGGATCCGACCTCTGAAGTCTGAGCCTCAGCTCCCAGCCCCCGCCCACACTGGCGGGTGAGCAGACAAGCCTCTCAGGCTGGTGAGTGCTGGTCGGCACTGATCCTCTGTGCAGGAATCTCTGTGCTTTGCCGTCCGCACCCCTGTTGCTGCGCTCTCCTCCGTGGCTCTGAAGCTCCCCCCTGCCACCCCCCGTCTCCACCAGTGAAGGGACTTCCTAGTGTGTGGAAACTTTTCCTCCTTCACAGCTCCCTCCCAGAGGTGCAGGTCCCGTCCCTATTCTTTTGTCTCTGTGTTTTCTCTTTTTTCTTTTGCCCTACCCAGGTACGTGGGGAGTTTCTTGCCTTTGGGAAGGTCTGAGTCCTTCTGCTGGCGTTCAGTAGGTGTTCTGTAGGAGTTGTTCCACTTGTAGATGTATTTCTGATGTATTTGTGGGGAGGAGGGTGATCTCCACATCTTACTCTTCCGCCATCTTGAAGTTCCTCGACAAGTATCATTTTTGAAGCCCTGAATCACAGTGCCTAAGGCCGGCTGCAGATGGAGTTAACTTTCACAGATTCAGAATTATGATTGGTACACAAAGCATCAGCCCATCATGTTGATACTCTTCAGTGGTTCCTAATTGCTTTGCATGTTAATACAATCTATTGATAATCAGCTTTAATGTCCTCCAACTGTTAGCTCTCTTTTGTCTAACAGTTGTGGATGTTTTGGAAGGGAGAGTCTCAGGCAGAATTGGAATGAACTATGAGGAACACCCCAGTTTATGGAGGCAGCCAACCTGCCTAACTCTGTGTTCCTTCTTTTTTTCTTCTGAAAATGTTTCCTTGTTGTCCACAAACTTCCTTCATTCTCTTCTACCTCAGAACCTTTTGTTGTTCATTTACTTAGTCAATGAATATTTGAGTGATGTGTTCCAGGCACGGTCATTGAAGTTCAATCACCTGAGCTGGAATGTTTAGTCTTAGTATTTTTGGACGTGGAAGAATTTGAGAATTATTCTTGGTTCTAACACGTTGGGAGCAACCAGTTAAACCTGGGGCTTTTTCAGAGCTTATGGGTCATGCAGTATAACAAGGTGCCAAACACTCACAAGGAGAAGTAAGATAACTATATGACAGCACTATGGGCACACATCTCCTACTCGAGGGAAAAGACTCATTTGCACTTTTAATCTCTTCCTCTTTTACAATCTCTCTACTGTGTATTATGAGATTTGGTGGCTGTGGTGATGCGGGTTTTAATCTATATAAAACTTTCTTAATGTTTATTTATCTGAGCTAGACTTGGAGAGAGCCCCTTCCCGCCTCTTCTCCCTCCGGACTATAAGTCCAGGAGGACAATGAGTGGCACAGGGTCCTGCTCAAAAATACTTGTTAAATGAATTGATGAATCATGCTAACAGGTATCATGAGTCTAGTAAAGTGTTCTAAGGCTCTGCAAGCCAAGACTGGGTTCTGTTAAAATCCAGTGACCACCCCCCAGGGGAACCATGGCTCCTGGGGAGTGAGGTTCCTGAGATGATTAACACAAATTACCAGAAACTCTCTGTGGTGTAAACTTCAGACAGGTCAGCCATTCTCACACTCTCTAATGTGATTGGCTCCCTGTTCTTTCTCCACTTTCCATCTCAAATGTCCTCTAGGTAAATTGCATCTGAGAAACTCATCTGAAGAATCCATATCATTACAAATTATTTCCTGCCTACCATTACAATCACTGTTAAAGGCTTTGACTACTTCTTTTACTCTGTTTCCTCATTCCCCAGTGCTATCAAGTTCCGGGAGAAACAGAATTGTGTGATGATGTGTTAATTATATTTTTATGCCTTAAATATCTAGTGCTTAGGACACAGCTTGGTTTCCTGCATATGTTAAAAATAAGCAAATGAACAAAACAAAAAGCAAGTAAACAAATAAAAATTACCAAGCGCTACTATATTCAGATCTTTGGAATACACAAAAGCCATTGTTCTGCTGCCTATGTCTATAGCTATATCACACCTTTCTTTTTTATTTTTCCTCTCAATAAATGTAAGTCAAGAATTGTTACCTTCTGGGACTTTCCTGGCAGTCCAGTGGTTAAGACTCGCACTCCCAGTGGAGGGAGCACGGGTTCAATCCCTGGTTGGGGAACTAAGATCCCCCATGCTGGGTGGTGCGGCCAAAAGAATAAAATAAAATATCAATAGAAAGGTGTTATTAAGGATAGGGAGCATTTATCGAAATGCTCCCTATCCTTAATAGGGATAGGATACGAAAATGTTTGAGAACTACAAAATTAAAATCTACTGGTACCAATGTGAAAACTCTTAAAAAAAAAAGAGAAGTTACCTTCTAACATTCTATAGTTTTTTACTCAGTGGGTTTTGATAAATGATATAGCTTGGGGAGGTAATTTTCTTAGAGACCTTATTTAATTTTCATCCTAAACCTATGAGATTATTATTACCTACATTTTGCAGGTGGGAGAGCAGGTTCTGAGAGGTTAAGGAACCTGATAATAAAAACAAGTATTGTGACAAAAGAGTAGCATTCAAATATATGATAATGCAAACTCTAGGCCAGGTAGGTATTGTCTTCACCATTTTAAAGACAGTTTAAATTCAGGGAGAGAAAGTATTCTGCCTAAGGCCACTCAACTAGTACTAGTGTGTGATAGAAGCTCGTGTTTCAGCTCGGTCTGTCTGACTGCATAGCGTGTTTTCCTGGCTGACTGGCTTGTTTAACTCAGGGCTTTTCTCCCAACAGGGGACCATTCGTGAGCAGATACAGCTGTATCTGTATCTTCCCTGTAACAGGAAGTTACTGGATAAAATTGTATGCTGTCTTGTCCAATTATAAGACAATCAGCGCTGGGAACACCTTACTGGCTAAAAGTGAGTGTTAATGCCTCTGTTCTTTTACTGTCATAGTTTAGTCTTGGTCTCAGGAAAGTAAAACATGATAAACAAAAACAAGTAAAAATTCTATTGCTGCTTACTGCCTTTGCCTTCTTCCTTCTTTTCTGCTTAGCTAGTGCCGAAGTAATCACCTAATACACAACCCCCAGAAGCATTATGTTGACAGATCCTGATGTTCCATTTCTGTGTTTTCATTTGAGCTGTTCAGTTATATCTTCAGTCAAATAGAGATATGTTGTGAGAGATGCTGAATGGAATTTTTCTAAAGGCAGTGAGGATCACAGCAACTACTTCTTGCTGACTTTCGGTGGGGAAGGAATAGCAGGAAAATAAAATAAAAATGAAAAATTGTTGTTTCTTCCATATTGCCATGTGAAGTTACTTTTCTAGCTGTGTTCTGTATACATTTAATCACATCAATCCAGCTGATAAAATAAAAGCTCTCCTCCTTTGGCCCCATGCTAATTATTCTTGTTAATTATTTTTTAATTATCTTTCTATCACTGCTTCTACAACAACTGTCATAATTTCCACCTCAGAGGCTCCAGACATGACATACCTATAAACGTGGTATAAAAGATGGTGACTAGTGTGTGAATGCTTTCAAAGGAAACATAGAAGGGAAATCAAATCCAACTGCATCTCCTACTGCATTAGTGTGGGTGAGTCTCTCAAATTGCTTCTGTTAATTATTCATTATAGGATCACATACACACTAAACCCCTTAATTATTTGAGGGTTCATGTTACCTAGTTCATATCTCTGTATTTGTCAGGTGCCTGACAGCATGTTGGACAAAGCAGAGCTCAAATAGCCTGCTACATTGTCTAACCTTACTTCCGGAAATAGAAAAAAAAAGACAGGCACCAATTAATTATGCAGACCTTTGAGGTCTGCCATGTACTAACTAGTTCTTCTGTGTTGGAGTGAAGCCATTAGCACTATGCTAGGCACTCTGGGAGGGTACAAAGTCATTTGATTTCTGTTCTCTATTCTTTTTTTTTTTTTTAAAGTAGCCCTTGAGTTGAATCTTCATTTATTTATTTATTTATTTATGTCTGTTTTGGGTCTTTGTTGCTGCGCGCAGGCTTTCTCTAGTTGTGGCGAGCGGGGGCTACTCTTCTTTGTGGTGCGCGGGCTTCTCATTGTGGTGGCTTCTTCTCTTGTTGCGGAGCGCAGACTCTGGGTGCGTGGGTCTCAGTAGTTGTGGCACGTGGGCTCAGTAGTTGTGGCTTGCAGGCTCTAGAGCGCAGGCTCAGTAGTTGTGGCGCACGGGCTTAGTTGCTCTACGGCATGTGGGATCTTCCTGGACCAGGGTTTGAACCCATGTCCCCTGCGTTGGCAGGCGGATTCCCAACCACTGTGCCACCAGGGAATCCCACCTGTTTTCTATTCTTAAGTAATTTAAAATGTCAATAGCAAGGCAAAATATACACATGTGACATTAAAAAAATTAGAGACCAATGGAGTGAGAAAGAAGTCCAGAGGAGACTATCAGGGCAAAGTTTTCCTAAAAGACGTTTGGGTGGGAGGACATCATGAAGCATGGATAAAAATTTAGGGGGTTTAGTGGTGGCAGTGAACATGGGGTCTTCGGTGGGTAGCTGGCCTGATTGAAGACTGTGTGTAAGAGTCTTATAGGTAAGGTGAACATATAGCATATATATCATATAAAGTATCATCCATTTGCTCAGAATATCCTTGGTCAAATTCCGTTTCAGAGGCCTGAAGCCCTGCAATACTCACAATATAGTTAATAAGTTTTTCTTCTCTGGTATGAGATTAGCAAGTTGTACCTCAAGTCAGTCCCATCTGTGTGCTTGTTTTTTAGAAAGATAAATTTTGTATCATTGTCACAACTGGGATATATAATATTTATAAAGTTTCCTGCAAACTCTTTGTTGAAAAATTGGACCAACCTACTTGTTTAATTAATGTGAAAGATCAGGGAGGGAACTGCTGCTTAAAAATATTCCATATGAGATCATCATGTTTGCTTGAATGTCATCTCTGCTTATCATTTCTAAGAGAGATTATAAGGAGTTTGTTTCCCCCACTCCAATAAAGCAGACAATCAATTGAAACAAGCCTAGTGCTTACTCTCAAAGAGTTGGGGTATCTAGTTATTCTTCAATATTATGAGAAAATTGATCATCTCTAAAGCACAGAGTCCAATACAGTGCTGTAATCCCTAAATGTCTTGAAATGGTTGAACAGTGAAATAACACTGACTGGCCTCCAGGTTTGTTCATTTTCTAAAGATACAGCTTCATTGCCTTTTTTTCCAACAAGAATTAGAAGCCAAGCTTAGAGAAGAGTTACTCCTGATTTT
Source organism: Eubalaena glacialis (assembly GCF_028564815.1). Taxonomy (NCBI): domain Eukaryota; kingdom Metazoa; phylum Chordata; class Mammalia; order Artiodactyla; family Balaenidae; genus Eubalaena; species Eubalaena glacialis. The sequence continues at coordinate 42,085,127 of NC_083727.1, read as the reverse complement.
GATAATGGTATAAATCATAGTTCATATGCATTGTCATATTTAATTCCCACATAATTCTACGAGATAGTTACAATTATCACAATCATTCCTGCCCTTAGACATGAGTAAGAGGTGTACCCAGTCAATGCTCTGAGCCTTGGCAAACACTGCAAATCACAGATATTGAAACACAAAGAAAGTTTTTCCATTTCAAGCTAAGGTTTTCTTTTATTTTTTTTCTCTTTTATGTTTGAAATTAATTTGACTACACAAGAATTATGGGAAATAAACGCATTAGCCAAAATGGCTGTCCCAGGCCAGAGGATGCTAGGCTGAGTGTGTGTGTGTGTGTGTGTGTGTGTGTGTGTGCGCGTGTATTATCACATTTCCTTCCCTGGGAAACTAGAGAAAGAATTGGTGCTCTTGCTTACATCCAGCTGTCCAGACACCAAAGTGGGTGTCTAGGCAGACTAAGATCCCCACATAGCTGCATTCTCTTCCTCCCTATTTCACCCCCTCTCCTTGGATGGTCTAGTTTTGGTAGATGCTTAGAGTCTTCCGCAAATCCTGAGTCAGAAGGATATCCCTCTGGCACTCCAATCATCAGCCAGGAGGCCTGGGAAGTTTCTACCTTTCTGAACCCAGCAGATCTGTACTCCCACCCAGGCTTTCAGGGAGGCAGGGGCAGGCTCAAGGGAGAGCAAAGTGCCTCTCTGGCCTCTGGGTGGTGAGCACATTCTAGAGGAGTAGACTTGAGGAGTAGGGGGGAGGGGGAGGCTGAGTGGAAAACAGGCAGGTAGGGGGCATAGTCTATCTGATAACTTTTAGGTATTTAGACATATGCTATGTTGGCCCTCATTTGTCCTTTTGCCTTAGGCTGTGCTAATATTAGGGAAAACCTGTTCTCACTTCTACAGAGGAGCAAATTGAGGATAAAAGGGATTAAATTAATTGCCCAATGGCTGGTAAATAACAGAGCTGGGATTTGAACACTGATCTGCTGACTTTAGAATATCAAATTTTGGGTAGAGTGGAGGCAGTTTATGGAGGGAACACCTTGAAAAATGTAGATTTATGTAATAAATGAAACTTCTTGTAGAAGTCTGAGGAGAAAAGCAACATGAGAAAATCTTGTCCTGGAAAGATTTGTCCCCTGGTCTAAAGGCTATTGGTTCTTAATCTAAAGATTTCCAGAGGATTGTCTCTTGAAGCTTGATTCACTAAACGTTAATAGTTTTTACACATGTGCACAACACAAAAAATGCTCTCAAATTAAGAAGAGTAGGAAATTCAAAGTTAAACCAAGGGGAATAACATTCTTTATTGCAGTACTTCTCAGAGTCTTAGATTTCCTTATTTGGATTTCTATGGAGTAAATAACATGCATAACTTCCCCAGACTGCTTGCTGATTGACCTGTTTTTGTGGAGCCCTTTACTGCTGCGGAAGTACTAATTCATAGCCCCTCTCCTGCTGACTCTTCCACCAGAGGCAGTAGAGGGGAGCAGCCCAGTAGCTGCTGTGTCTGACCCATCGTGGCCAAAATTAATGGTTCCCACATCTGACTAGCACTCAGCCCTCTGGCAAGTGAAGGAAAGACTGATGAGCACAGTTCTGCCACAAAACTAGTTTTCAAGTTATAGTGATGGTGCTGATAGCCAAGAGAACTGATCTGAACAAAAACTTAAGAATGCTCGCTTTTGTGGGTTAAGCTTCTAGGCTTTCCACATAAATGGAAAGTAAACTGAAAATGCAGTACCTTTATTTACTTTTATATTTCTGTTTTGGGAAAAATAGGAGAAGAAATGATCATCCAGATAAATTTGGACAAAGTCAGACAAGAAAAGGAAATGAAAATTATTGAGTGTCTGTGCCTGTAGGCGAGTAGTATTAGAGAGAAAACATCCACAGCATGGGTAACAGAAGAAAATTATGAGATACAAAGATTTTATATTAAAAAGAAAAGCAGTCTTACTGCTGCAGGATAGCAGAAAAGTCTAGAACATGTTATTATGCAATGTGCTTGCAAATGGAAAGGGTAATGATGGGGTATAAATGGGAGTATTATTGACTAATTTTCATATAAGAAGAATGAGATTAAGAGAATAAGTTAGTGCTTCTCTAAAAGGTTTAAAAATAAAGCTACTAGAAGTAGGTATACTACAGACCTCTAGGACAAGAGCTAAGGCAAAGAAATATGTGAAATAAGAGCAAGAGAAGATAACAAGATTAGGCTTATGGGAGATTTCAAACTCCTTGTTGTGATGTGTGATTTGTGAAACTTTGAGACAAGGTTAGAATGAGGGAAAAAGACATGATGGATTTTCTAAATGGAGATCATGGATTTTTTTTTTTTAACTTGCCAAGCCCCAACTGATAAGGGCTGCCCAACAAAGTTTGGGTAGGGTGAAATTTTCAGTCCAGCTATAAATAGGTGTCTAGAATTCCCATATACATCAGTAGAAGTATAAATCAGGACAAACTATCCCCTGAAGATCTCCCTAACATTCAGTATTATTCTCCAAGTAGTATTAGCTGGCATGCACAAAGTTCCTCATGGCAGCTGTGAAGAAGATGAATTCATCCATTCTGGGGAAGTCTCTGCTTGGGCATCAAGGTTATGGTCAGTAGGCTTTCCACAAGCTCCTGGATATTAGGAAGCAAAGGAATCAAATTAAAAGAACAATGTAAATAGCTTATAAAGTAACTAAGTAGTTAACCTTGGTATGTGTATATATGTGTAATTACGAATATACTGCTGATTTTTATGTACTTTTTATACAGGTAAGCTTGTTTATTAACAATTCTCTCAGTAGAGACTGGTCACATCTTTCAGAATCCTGGGTGGGTGGGAGCCAAATTGCAGCCATGGTTCACAAATTTATGTCTTCCTCAGCCTCCTTGCATTTTGTTTCTGCTCACTGAGTTGGCTTTCTTTTTCCCTAAAATATCTAGCTCTGAAAATATTTTGACTCTGTAGCCCTTCAGACTCCTTTTTCATTTTATTTAAGCCTTGATTTTATTGTGCAAGTGTTTCTGCTTTTACCACCATTGCTGCTGGACTATTGCTACTGCTAGTCATATTCATTGAGCTCTGTTTATACCATTTACTCGTGTTATACTGTGGAGTTAGAGATATCTCTGTTTAGTCAGAAAAAATGGGAACTTCTGTCTGTTCCACTAAAATTTTTCTGGCATAAAATTATGAGCTATCAATGTAACACTTTTTTCACGAAACAGCAAATTCAAACATGTAATTGCAAACCACACATATTCATTGACTGCTTGCTATGGGCCTAATACTAAGTAAAATGCAAGAAGAAAATATGTCTGCCTTCAAAAAACTCATAATCTAGCAGAGAAGCTAGGAACGAATTAAATAGTGTGAGGGCTATCATAGAGGTGATTGAATGCTCTCCTTGTCCTCTTTGACGGAACACTCTCTTGGTTTTCTCCCTATTTCTCTGGCTTCTGTTTATTTTTATTTTTCCACTGCAAACTTGTACTCTATGACCAACAATTTGGAGTTCCTCTAAGGTTGGTCGTAGCCCTCTTCTCTTCTTACCCTATGTATTCTCTTCCCAAGTTGTTTCTCTGTATCCATGTCTATTATTTTAATTTATATGCAGAAGACGCATACTTTTTCCCTTTACTAAAAACTCTACTCTGAGTTTCAGACGGATATATCTTAATTTTTGTATTTGACATCTCTCCAGGGAACCTCAAACTCAATATAATAAAAGACTGAACTCAATATCCAATCCTCTCCCCCTCAAAATCTGATCACCCTCCAGTACCACAATGTCAGTGAACGGTACCAACATCCATTTCCTTGTTCAAGCTAGAAAACTAGGGACTATGCTTTGACATCTCTTTTTATTTGTCTCCAATACTAAATCTATAATTAAGGTCTATTGGTTTTCCTTTCTAAATTTCTCTCACTTGTATTATTATAATAGCCTCCTTTCTCTACTCCCAGATCTATTTTTTCACACTGAAGCCAGAGTGATCCTTTTAAAACTCTAATCTTATCAGAGAATTCCCTTTTAAAATCTTTAATACTTTTCCACTGTTATTTTTTTAATAATAACCTTATCAAGATATAATTTACATACCATAAAATTCACCCTTTTTAAAGTATGTAATTCGGCAGGTTTTAGTATATTCACAGAGTTGTGCAATTATCGTCACTATCTAATTTTAAAATATCTTTTTCTTCTCAAAAAGGAAACTTGTATCTATTGGCAGTCACACTCCATTCTCCCCTTCCCTCAGCCCCTGACAACTACTAATCTACCTTCTGTCTCTACGGATTTGCCTACTTTGTATATTATATTTCATTAAATTAAATTATACAATCCCATTGCTTTTTGGATAAAGACAAAACTCATAAACCTTGGCTTTAAAACCCTGCAGAGCCTGGTCTCCATTTCTTCTTATGTCTCATCTCAAACTGTGTTCTCCTCCATCTCTTGAATCCATCACATTGGGCTTCTTTCTTTACTCCCCACTTACCATGCTTGCTTCCTACTGCTAACGGTTTTTGCATGTGTTGTTTTCTCTTTCTCTTCTTATCTAGTAAATTCTGCCTCATTGTTCAACCAAAGCTCAAATGTTAGTCTTTCAGGATGGACGTTCCTGACCCTTCTGACTATATCAGATCTCCTAAGTACAGGGTCTGATGACACAGGGTGCTTCTACTTTACAACATTTGTCACAGTTGCAATATTCTTTTTTCTTTTGTCATTATTTGATTAATGCTTTTTCTTCACTAGTCCAAGCTCTGCTTTAGTATCTAGCACAGTCTGACACATGGTAGGAGCTGATTAATGTTTACTTAATGAATGAAAGAAGTTTGGAATAAAAAGATTTGTAGAAAATAGGTACTGAAGTTGAGCAAAAATTAGAAAAAGATGAAAAATGGAATGCAAAATTTGGTAGTGGGAGTATGCAGCAAATATTATCAGAATTGGCTCCTGGAATCCTGGGATATAATTGTAGTTCGTCCTTCTGCACCTTCTTGCCTCACCTTCTCAGTCTGTAAAGTGAGAATTATATTTGCCTTTTTATGTCCCAGACAAATTCAAAGACTCAAATGAGGTAATGTATTTAAAGAAGGTTTGTAAACCATATATCAGAGTTATTAAATTAAAAAGTGTTCTTATTAAATCATCAGGAAATATATACTCGATAATCTTGGTTATTTATAGGATATAAAACTAGATTGTGTGGAAAATAGGGAGAATGATAACTTTTCCCATTTGTGTATGTAACACACATATTTGTCAGTTATAAAGATTAAATCTGTTTTCTTGATTGATGAAAATGTGAAAGACATTTTGCAATTTTATGAAAAAGAGAAGTGATTGGATCTAAAGTAAGAAAGATGACTTATGTGACAACATGACTAAAAGTAGGCAAAACAATGAATACTGGCAGAGATCTCTAAGATCACAACTATACCTGAACCAATAAGATGTTCAAGGTGAGTTTGCTGAGTTGGATAATGTGAGATTTAGTTAAGAAGAAAAAACAAAGGCTGTATATGAAAATGGATGTTTCAGTTGAAAACCCTATTTTTGTTTCATATTGTTGATTAAATATATTATACACTGTAATTCAAGTATTCCTCTGAGTTCTGTGTGATTGAAAACTCATCAGTAGGTTGTGTGGGATAAAAAAGTTTATGTGCAGACCAATCAGAGTATCCTGGAGAGGAGAAAAATTGGTGTTAGCACTAAATACAGTGCCTGTTCAATAAATGTGTATATAGATATGTTATATATGTTGATATGTCATTTCTATGGTCTTAATGTTTGATTTGGTTATACATCCTAGGAGCAGAAAGACCATTTATGAACACTTAAATTCCTACTATTATAGAATTTTAGGATAGGTAGGGCCTCAAGCATTATCATGTTATAATCCAAGGAGTATATGGCTCTCTTACAGGTTTATAGCTGGTTGTTAGTGGCAGAAGTAGGCCTAGAGCACAAGCATTGAGATTTCCAATCTAATGTTGTTACTTTACTACTGTCACTAAGACAGTAACTTAAATTATCTTATTGGTTCCATCCTATATGTGGCTATCTTTATTTCTAGCTCTACATCCAGAGATTGGCCTGTTTACATTTCCACTTACAGGCCATTGTGTAAGGGCATCTAATCTAGTTCCAGCATTATTACCCTTTGAATTTTAGGACTATCAAGATTAATGCCCATTGCATAATTATTCAGGGTTTTCATGTCTAAGAATTTATAAGAAGCCAGTCTTTAAGTTCACAGAGAAGCCTCTTGGAATGGCAGAACTATGAAAAAGTTAGGGGAGCCAATGTTTAATGCCTGTAAGCATAATATTTGATTTATAAATACAAGTGGGAAATCAAGAATGCACATATATTTGAGTAAAATAAAAAGCATGAAAGAAAAAGACATGGATCAATACAGAGAAAAAACGAATGCTTTATCTTTTTCAAGTGAAAAAAAAAGAGAACTTAAAAAAGTTTTAATTTGTACATTTGGAGTATTCCATAAAATAGCCCCTTCATAGAATTAAAATTGGCTGGTATGTAAAATAATCAACCAGAGGACAAGTGTTTATTCTAAATTAAAGGTATGATCAGTAAAATAAAAATCAAATAGAAGGGTTAAAGGATAAAGTTGGTAAATTGTTGATACGGTAGAAGAATAAAGGCAAAGAGAAAAAGGGAGAGGTATAGAGGGCAATCTAGGTGGTCTAATATTTATCTAATAGGATTTACATTAAGAAGAGAACAGAAACAATGGGTAGGAGGGAATAATACAAAAAGACTGCAGGAAGAGTTGTCAGAGATGAAGAACTTTTAAAAAGTTGATTAATGACCAAATGGAATGAATGAAGCTATATACATTCTAGACCTAACTTAATGAAGGCTTACAATTTAGAATATAAAGAAGACATTCAAAGCTTCCAGGGAATATGAAACAATTTACAAACAGAGGGATGTGAATCTGATTGTTGTCAGACTTCTCACCAGCAATATATATTAGAGGCCAAGAAGTAAAATTTTGAAATTCTGAACAAAATTATTTTGAACCTAGAAATCTTAGCCCAGCTAGTCTATCAGTTGAGTGTGAGGACAAAAGGAAAACATATTAAAACATGAAAGAATATTACTTACCGTCAACTTTAGAGTTAAGAACATATGCCAACAAAACATAAACAGAAATGAAGCAAGCAGACAGCATGGAAATAAAAACAAAAATGGGATTGAACTTGGAATATTATAAAAAGAAATGTCAGAATGAAAAATGTGCATCAACTTTAGAAAATATAGCAACAGGCTTCTTTGTGTAATTAATTTCTAAGTTCATACCATTGTGGTTGGAAAAGATACTTGATATGATTTTAATCATCTTAAATTTATTAAGATGTTTGTAACCTAACCTATGATCTCTCCTGGAAAATGTTCCACATGCACTTGGGAAGCATGTGTACTCTGCTGCTTTTGGATGGAATGTTCTGCCTATATCTGTTAAATTCATCTGGTCTAACATGTCATTTAAGACCAATATTTCCTTATTGATTTTCTGTCAGAATAATCTATCCATTGATGTAATTGGGGTATTAAATCCCCTGCTATTACTGTATTGTATTTATCATGTACTTAATTACACAAAGCAAATTGGAAAATTCATAAATACATGGAGATTAAGCAGCATACTATTGAACAACCAATGGGTCAAAGAAGAAACCAAAAGAGAAATTTAAAAATACCTTGAGACAAATGAAAATGGAAATACAGGTTTCCTCCACTTTTCAAAAGTTTACTTTATGCCACTTCATTTTTATGAAAGACCTACGTTAGTTTTTGTTTCGCTAACAGAAAGAAATCTGAAGAGGATTTTTGCTCTTACAAAAAAAAAAAAAGATAATTGTTTCTTTGCTTTATGCTGTTTTAGCGTATGAAAGCTTTCATAGGAATGCTCTAGTTTTGAATAGCAGGAGAAATCTGTATAACATACCAAAATTTGTGGAATGCAGGAAAAGCTACATTTTAAGTTCCAAGAGGGAAGTTGATAGTGATAAATACCTACCTCAAGAAACAAGAAAAGCCTCAAATAAACAGCCTAAACTTACAATTTACAGGGAACTAGAAAAAGAAGAACAAACGAAGCCCAAACTTAGAAGAAGGAAGGAAATAACAAAGGTTAGAGCAGAAATAAATGACATAGAGACTAAAAAGACTATAGAGAAGATCAGGAAAACTAAGAACTAGTTTATCAGAAAAGATAAACAAAGTTGGCAAGCCTTTAGCTAGACTCACCAAGAAAAATAGAGAAAGGACTCAAATCAAATCAGAAATGGAAGAGGAGATATTACAGCTGATACCACAGAAATACAAAGAGTGATAAGAGACTGCTATGAACAATTATATGCCAACAAATTAGACAACCTAGAAGAAATGGATAAATCCCTGAAAACATAGAACCAACAAGACTGAATCTTGATGAAATAAAAAAGTCTTAAGAGACTAATTACTAGTAAGGAGACTGAACCAATAATCAAAAACCTCTGAACAAACAAAAGTCCAGGACCAGGCAGCTTCACTGATGAATTTTACCAATCATTAAAGAAAAATTAATACCAATAATTCTTAAACATTTCCAAAAAATAAAAGAGGAAAAAATGCTTCTGAACTCATTTTATGAGGTCAGCATTATCCTGATGCCAAAACCAATCAAGGACACCACCAGAAAACAAAATTACAGGCCAATATCACTGATGAATATAGATGAAAAAATCCTCAACAAGTTATAAGCAAATTTTACTGAATTCAACAATACAGTAAAAGGATCATACATCATGAAAAAGTGGGATTTATTCCAGGGATGCAAGAATGGTTCACCATCTGCAGATCAGTCAGTATGATACATCACATTAACAGAATGAAAGATAAAAATCTTACGATCATCTCAGTAGTTGCAGGAAAAGTACTTAACAAAATCCAATATCCATTTATAATAAAAACTCTCAACAAAGCAGGTATAGAGGGAACATATCTCAACATAATAAAGTCCATATATGACAAGCCCTCAGATAATATCACACTTAATGGCAAAAAGCTGAAAACTTTTCCTATAAGATCAGAAACAAGACAAGGATACCCACTCTTGTCACTTTCATTCAACAGAGTATTGGAAGTCTTAGCCACTACAATCAGACAAGAATAAGAAATAAAGGGAATCTAAATTGGAAAAGGAGAAGTAAAATGGTCACTGATGACTCAATCAAAAAGCTTTTGGAAATAATAAATGAATTCAGTAAGGTTGTAAGATACAAAATCTATACTTAAAAATTTGTTGCATTTCGATACACTAATAACAAACTATCAGAAAGAGAAATGAAGAAAACAATTTCATCAAAAAGAATAAAATACCTAGGAATAAATTTAGCTAAGGAGGTGAATGACCTGTACATTAAAACTATAAGACATTAATGAAAGAAATTGAAAAGGACACAAATAAATGGAAAGATATTTCATGTTCATGGGCTGGAAGAATCAATACTACTGTTAAAATGTCCATACTACCCAAACAATCTACAGAGTCAATGCAATCTGTATCAAAATTCCAATGGCATTTTTCACAGAGATAGAAAAAATAATCCTCAGATTTGTATGGAACCATGTAAGAACTTGAATAGCCAAAGCAATCTTTAGAAAAAGAACAAAGCTGGAGGCATCACACTCCTTAATTATTTCAAACTATATTTTAAAGCTATAGTAATTAAAACACTATGGTGTTGCATAAAAACAGACACATAGGCCAATGGACCAGAATAGAGAGCCCAGAAATAAACCCATTTGTATATGGCCAATTAACTTACAACAAAGAAGCCAAGAATATATGATGGGGAAAGGACAGTCTCTTTAATAAATGGTGCTGGGAAAACTGGACAGCCACAAGCAAAAGAATGAAACTTGACCATTATCTTACACCATACACAAAAATTAACTCAAAATGGATTAAAGACTTAAACCTGAAAATTTAAGACTCCTAGAAGAAAACATAGGTAGTAAGCTCCTTGACATAGGTCTTGGTGGTGAGTTTTTGAATCTGACATCAAAAGAATAAGCAACAGAGTAAAAAGAAACAAGTGAGACTACATCATACTAAAAAGCTTCTGCACAGCAAAGGAAACCATCAACAAAATGAAAAGATGACCTACTGAATGAGAGAAAATATTTGCAAATCATGTATCTGCTAAGTGGCTAATATCCAAAATATATTAAAAACTCATACTACTCATTAGCAAACAAACAATTCAATTAAAAATGGGCAGAAGATCTGAATAGATATTTTTCCATAGAAGATACACAGGTAGCCAACAGGTACATGAAAAGATGCTCAAAATTATTAATCATTGGGGAAATGCAAATCAAAACCACAATGATATCACCTCACACCTGTTAGCATGGCTATTATCAAAAAGACAAGAAATAACCAGTGCTGGCAAGGATGTGGAGAAAAGGGAATTCTTGTGCACTGTTGGTGGGAACGTTAATTGGTACCGTCACTGTGGAAAATAGTGTGAAGTTTCCTCAAAAATAGAACCACTATATGATCCAGCAATTCCACTGCTAAGTATTTATCTGACGAAAACAAAAACACTAACTTGAAAAGATATATGCACCCCAATGTTCATTGCAGCATTATTTACAATAGCCAAGATATGGAAACTATTTAGAGTCCATCAATGGATGAATGGATAAGAAATTATATATGTATAGTATATATATTATATATATATTGCATACATATACAGTATATTATATTGTCTATATAAAAAATGGAAAAAAATGAAATTTTCCACTTGTAATATATGAATGGACCTCAAGGGCATTCATTATGTTAAGCGAAATAAGTCAGACAGAAAAAGACATATACCATATGATCTCTCTTGCAAGCATGCGGAATCTAAAAACAAACAAACAAATAAAACCCAAGCTTATAGATATGGAGAAGAGATGGGCAGTTGCCAGAGGCAGGGGGTGAGGGGTGGGAAAAGTGGGTACAGGGGGTCTAAAAGTAAAAAAAAAGACAGATGAGGTTCTGTCAGGATTAAAGTTTATCATATCTTTAATTTCCATGTATAAATACATAGGGAGAAACAGGCTTTATACCCAATGGGGAAAAGAAATAAAGAATTTTCATTACTGTAAGCCTTCTGAAACATTATTAATCTGGTCTGTGTGTGAAGTGAGGCTGCAGTGATACCACACAGGGCAATACCATGTGGCCTCATCACATGAGTGAAAAAAGAAGAGATAGCAGTAGGATTCTAAGAATATTGTTTTCAAGAAAAAAAAATTTCATTCAACATATTTAATTGATTAAGAAGATGGATGACTTAGTTATTTGGCCAAGGAGGGAGACATTTCTTTGGTAAACAAGAAAATAAATGAGAGAGTGGGTGGGGGGAAACATTAGGCTTTCAAAGGAAATCAAGCAAAGGGCTAACAAAAAGTTCATCCTAGATATAGAAAGCAAATTGAGTAACTAAGAGTTTAAAATAAATAACTCATTTGACCACGAGCCTTTAATATTTTCCTTCCAGAGGCAGTGGCTTTCTGAATAAAATTACTTGTCTTTTTGTAATTTGCCCAGTCACTATACTGGGTTCTGTAGTGAATAATATTCACATAATGATAATATTAATGGTTTTCAATTTTTAGAATTGAAACTTAATTTTAGTTATAAAACCATGAGATTTAATTATAGTTGTATAAAAGAATATAAATGTTATAAACTTTGATAGTGGAAAAGCAATGGTATATGATGACAAAAGCTGGCCGGTTGAAGCATGGGAGGGACAACTAGAGAGTGATGTAGCAGTGATAATTTCTTCATTGTCCAGAGTAGAGAGCTAAATGAGTCTGTCTTAAGTTCTATCTCGGTTCAGGGACTAGCTTGGTCATTAACTACTTCATAATTCAGACCAAGTAAAAATCACTCTGTGATAACATTTCAAGCATAAAATAAAGATTTTGGAGTATATAATACCCATGGTCATTGAAATAATATATCAATTCTAGACATATACTTTTAAATAGCAATCTGAGGTGAAAAAGAAAAATCTCTAAAAATTTAAAACTAGCAAACTGACTAGTACTCCTAAAAATACTGGAAAAATACTTAAAATATTACATATATATATATACAAAACAATGTGTATGAGACTGATAACAAAGTGTACTTGAAGTATTTATCAAAGAAGACAATATTATAACCATAGAAGCTAACATTGATTGAGCATCTGGGTGCTAGGTACGTTGTAAGTAAATAATATATATGGCACAGAATAAATGCACGTTCATAGTTATCACCAGAATTTGAAAGGATGGAAGTGAATACTAGTAAAGAAGTGGTGTATGGTTTATGCAAGGAGTTTATGATTCAAAAGAAAATGAATTTAAAAAATAAGTTGGAAAAATATTGACTTTGTGGAAAACCCTTTCCTTGACAGCATAAACACAATAGGAAATATTCAGGAGGATTGTAGGAGCAGAGAAGAGAAGTGACACTACAGAAGCACACCAGTGAGATGACAGATAAGGGATGACGGTAGGATCAAATTACCATAGTGTTTACATTCAGATTCCCTCTGGCTATGTTTAAAAAAGTTAAGTAACTGTTTAAAAATTTTTTTTTAATGTAAATATTTATACTGTGACAGAAATTATATCTTTGGTAACCATTTAAAATTCAGATAGAAAAAATTAGAAGTCAGTTTTATGTTTGAGGGAATATGAAATTATTCGGTATTATGTGGGGTAACACAGGCAAATGTGTGAAGATCATTTCAATAGTTAACCTTTAATTTCTCTTCCAATTTTTAAATTCTGTGATTCAAGGCACATTTATTTAAGAATACATAAACAAACTCTTAACAGTTTAAAAATGTATATTTTTTTCTTTGATCTCATATTTCCATTATATTTCTTACTCTAATATAATGTACTTTTATACTTCTGAAAGTCTTTTATTTGTCGCCTATCATATTTCTCTGCAACAAACAAATTTGTCTGTATAAATTAAAATTTAATTGTTTTTTATTTTTCTGACCATAAAGCTCTAAGTGTTAAAAAAATTCTTCTAGATTGAATTTCATGAAAATTATTATTACTACCCAATTGATCAAAAAAAACATACTATAAATTTTAATACTTATTAAATGCAAAAAGCAAAATATTACAGAAAATTAATCTCTTAATAAGAATAGCTTATTTTTTCCTGGATGAATATTAGTTTTAATGTAATTGAGGCAAAGTTCAACATCAATTATATTTATATTTTTATATTTTATATATATGTAAGCACTGAGAAAACATTATAAATAAGAAGATAAAAATGGAAGTTTTAGTATAGTAATGTCACTCAATTCTTTGAGTTCTTTCTGAGTTCTGTGCCAAAAATTCATATAGTGATCTATCATCAAAAATATTTTTATTAATCTACCAGCTGACAATTTAATTATGTCCTCTTCAGTTTTGATCCTGACTTTCAAAAGGATTTGTCACCCTGTCATTAGAGTCATTTTCTTTCTCAATTTATAGGCAGTACACCAAAAAGGCTTTACTGAGATGTATTCAATCACTATTATTGTTAATTCTGATGCACATTTACCAATAAACAGTTTTGATAAAACACTTTCATTTCATGCACTTTAAATATACTATTGTTAAAATCTCAGAACTACGGAATTAACTAATTTATGGGAAATATTTAAGTTGCTTATTTGGCAAAGCCAGTCCTGAAATCAAATCAATCAGCCAAATCAGATTTACTGTCAGAAAAAGTCTGACTTCACTTCTCAATTCAATTACATGTGTTAGTACGTGTCTTCATGAAATCCTCTCACATCTGAATTCTAATTCTGAGAGAGATAGTCATAGCAGTGAGCCCTGCCAAGACTCTATTGCTTGGATGGAAAAAAATGCATAAAAAAGTAAAAAAACAAAATTACTAGTCCCAGACAAGCATACCTCTAGAATTTATGGAAGCCTGGCTCCAAGAGTTGGGAGAAAAAAAAGAGATAGGCACATCACAAAACCAGATACTCTTAAAAGGAGATGAGGTCCTCTAGAAAGGAACAATGTGAAAATCTGATAGTAAAATTGCTAATTATCCTTAGAAGAAAAATAAAGGGGAAACAACCAAAGAAATCAATGACACTTCACAGAAAATGCTGTGATGATACTGGTTCTAAGGGACCCCGAAGATGGAATGCCGCATGCATGTTAAAGAGTGGCAGAAGTCTGAAAGAATATGAAAGCAGGCAAAAGGCTAGAATAGTAGAGAATTATAAAAGACTGCTACAGAGGGCAGGGAGCAAGATGGACAAGGATGAGGCAGCCCACTGTTTTCCTAGGTGGTGTGTTACTCAAGATGGTAGATACTTCTCTACTCAACATATTCAAGATTGCTCTTGAAAATTAGTTTTCCAACTGGAGAAGTAGAATTAAAGTCTGAAATGTGTGATGAAACAATAAATGACACTGGTCATCTTTATACAAAAATCATCTTAATGCCAATAAATGACCTTATAGTCTATTGAAAGGACTTGTAAACATAGTTGCAGAATATCTATCAGCAATATTGAATAGTCATGATTAATTGGGAGACAACACATGAAGAGACTGATACTTTTCTAAAAAAGTATATCAAAAAGTCTTAAAAATTGGGTGTTGATATAGTTAATGTCAATGCTAAAAACTGTCTAGAACTAAAAACTATTATAAATAGTTTACTAAAGATCTCTTAGAAAAATGCTCTTCTCTCTCTCTCCCTCTCTCTTTCTCTCTCTCTCTAGGACTAGTCAGAATCTCCAGGTAAATAACAAAGGGAAACAGATGTCAAGTCAAAGTAAGAAAAATTTCCCTAAGATTTACAGTGGTCCAAACCTGAACCAACATCACAATCATGCTCTCAATACCTGCAGTGGGCAGACTGAAGCAAGGTCGTCATCATAGTCAGAAGGGCAATTGAGGGGATTCTTTTGGGGTGGGATTGGATTTAGGTGATCTCAGATTTTGGCTCCAATTGTTAGTTCCTTAGAATTCTATTCATCTGTTTTGGGTGAATGGAATAGACCTGCTTAAAAAGCACACATTTCTTTGAATGCTTTCTGGGTTTCTCCATTAGCACTTAGCAAGAGATGGTGTGAGTTAGTAGTTCCAGAGGAGTGTGGAAGAACGCATGTGCATCATTGGTGAGGGTAGGGATGGAGAAGGAACTGCTCTCTACTAAGCTGGGCTGTGTGGATCACCAGTGGGATCTACAGGGAAAACCAATGGGAGGCAGAGCCTAGATTCTCTGGGGTTAAGATTTATCTGCCTCACATATGGTCTCTGGCAGGACCCTGCTGTTTTTGTGGATTTGGAGGCCGAGGGCAGTTTGGGAAATACCTGAATCATTGACAAAATCTCCCTTTTTTTGTTTGCTGCTATTGTGTTTACCCCTCACTCCAGCTGAAAAGAAAAAGTCAGTTATGTGTTTCATTGATCATTCCTCGTGCAGAGAGACCTATATTGGCCTCATCCCCACGGTGTTTATGGTCTTCAGTTTCTGCCTTTTGGGAAAAGAGGGACTATCCAACTTCCCTCCACATTTTGATTATATGCAGTTGTAGAAATTCATTAGTTTTCCATGGGAAAAATTATTTGAAAATTACAAGCCTTGTTAAAAGCAGATATGGAGTAGCTTATAAGAAAGCTCTAAGGGGTGTGTGTGTGTGTGTGTGTCTGTGTGTCTGTGAATATTGAGAGTTTCAGGCATCCATTAAAGTGAAGCTGCATTTTTGTGTGTGTGACAGACCCTACTCAGCAATCTCTTAGCTTCCTTTTACTTACTTACAACCCAAAAGCTTCGGCTGTTTTATTAAAGACTGGGTGTAAAAGCTGAAGTGCTTTGCCAACACAGACATCAAAGGGTCCTAAGTGTACTTTTCCCCATATGTTTTAGATAGTTTTTCCCTTCATGCCTGATATCAGTAAGAGAGGGTGCTAGAATGTCATACCTCACACCTTGAAGATTAAACACCTTCTCAGCTGGTATTTCTGTTTCGACTTCATTTCCTGCCACCTTCTATCATAAGCACCTTGCACCATGTCATGGTTCTGTCTGAACAACGAGACTATGTTTTTCAAAAGCATTTTTCTGCAAATAAGTAGTCTCTGCCTTGCCTTTGACGTGAGCTTAGTTGCTGAATGAATTGCTTTGTTGGACAGCGAGATAAGATTATAATAGAGTCTGTAATAACGATGCCAATCACGAATGGCAGGAAGGCTGTTATTCTTGGACAGTTGTATTTGTAAATCATGCTAGATGTCCCACGCCTTAATCTAAAAATGCCACCTTGTCAGTGGTAGAGGCTTACAGTTTTAGTTCCCAAGAAAAATATTTCATAAAGAACATCCTTTTCTTCTTCATTGTGTAATAAAAAAGTTCCAGGGAAGATTCATATTATCTAAAGAATCACTCAGGTGGCATTTTCACTTCTGTACCTAACCCTGTATGAGTCAGGCAGTTATCACATTCTCTTATGTGTAGAATGATTCTTACTTGTATTGGAGGTTGTTGTTGTTTTGCTTTAGTTTTCTTTTTGCTTGAATTGGAAGCACATGTTCTAAGATGGGCTAAGGAGTGTGTTTGGGAGCTCTGTGGCCAGGGGACAGACCTCTAAGGAGGAAGAGGCAGGTTGGAGGACCAGTTCAGGGTGAGGAATCAGCCCTTCAAAATAGGAAGACTTGAAGTTAGGTATTAAAAAAGAAAAAAAAGGGAAGTGTTTCCAAACATTCTATACATCTTCATGGAATTGATGTGTTCTTAAGGGTAAAACACCAAACAGAATAAATCAGATATTGTGTTTCATTTGCCTTATATTTTCAGAGGTGTTTCATTTTTTTATCCTGAGAAGGTAGCTTCTTATATTTTGGTTTTAAATTTTTCTGTCCCTTTGCTGTACACCCCAGTGACTAAAAAGCAGAATAGTCACCACTTTGTAGCTATAAAGGGACTGTGGACTGTTCCTCTATAAGAAAATGACCTATTTCAAAGTATGTTCCTATGTAAGGTCTAATTGTGAATTTAGGAATCTAAAAGCCAGAAATAGTAGCTAATATTTTGTAAATAACCACTTAAATGAATCAATATTTAAGGGGACACTTTAGGAAAATTACAAGGAAATTATAGGCAAATTTGGATTTAGAAAGAACATCAGATTATTTCACTCCATCATCGCAGTTGAAAGATAAACAAAATGAGGCTCAGAGAAATTTAAAATGTGTCGTAAATATTGTTGAATGAGCTAGCTGTGAAATCCTGGTCTCTTGAATGTCATTTCTGGAGCTCTCTTAAATATGCTTGGTATCTCCTGTAATATAAGTATTCATAACCAAATCTACCTATTTTGAAATACAAGATTTTTTTCCAAACCAGAAAAATGTCTTTAATCGTAAATTGTCAATTGTAACAAAGTAGCAAAAAAATCTAAAATATGACTAATTTCCTCGATCAAAAAAGAAGTTCTAAAAGGTTAAACTCATTTGAAAGAATAGCATGTTATAAAAGGATTTATTATATATCATAAATTTTAATTATAAAATACTTTCACAGATGTTTTATGTATTCTTTGTTTAAAAAACCTGTGAGGTGATTGACTATTAACTGCATTTTGCAGATAAGAATCCTGAAGCTCAAAATTGAAGAGGTACATCTGAGACAGCAGGATTGGGTGGTAGGTCCAGGTCTTCTGACGGCAAATCCCAGCGCTCTTGTCACTACCTCCTAGTTTGTTCCTCAGTGGATAATAGACCCACTCTTCTTCACCTGCATTCATTATCTCTCAAATTTCATTCCAGTTCAGGAAATAATAATGAGAATTTTTTAAAACCAAAGAGGTTGTAGTAGGGAATTTCCAAAATAATGTTGCAGCTGAGGAAATACACCTAGGAAGACTAGTTAGAAGGGCAGCATGCTGTTCTGCTGGATGTTGGGATGGGTAGCGGCAGCTGGCATGGTCCAGCCACCTCCTACTGGCTCTCAAGAGCCAATTGTTAAATTTACAGTGATTTTGCTGTTTGTTAAATAGCCATTATTAAAAATGAAATTGCATAAACTTATAACTGAGCATTATGTTAAAAACAAATATAGTAAATATGAAAGACTTGTCACTTCTTAATTATTTTACTACATTTTACTATTATCTATGTTTTTGATGTTATTTACATGTCTGGTATCTGTATGGTGGAAATGCTATGTAATGCTATCTGCTCTTCCCAGTCCTGCACTGGTAGTTTGGAATCAACTATGATTGAAATATTTATACCATGACAATCACAAATGCTAAAAAATTATTGATTTGTTCATTGTCTAGACTTAAAAATATTAATATTTTTAATATTAGCAATGCAGATTAAATTTTAAATCATTTTGTATCTGCAGCTGTTACATTGTAAATAGCACATAAAATTGAGAAAATATTCTTTTAGTGTTCGAAAACTGCTATCTGATTTAGCAAAGAAATTACTCATGTCATTGAAAACTAAATGAAGTCTGACAGACATCCTTCTTGTTTTACTTTAAACTCACCCTATAATATAAAAAATATATATATCAGCCAACATCTATGTCAGAACTACACTCATTTGTCAATGAGTGGACATTGACATGAGAACTTCTTTTTTGAATCAGATTGTAATCAAACATTTATACATAGTCCAATTTTGTGGCATTATTGTTGGGAACAGAATGAAAATGAAACTGATGGTGGATTTTATAGGAAACAGCAAGCCGTAATGAAGTCATTGGAATGGAATTTATGATGATGATTATTATATATTTTATTGTTATTTGTAAATCATGTTGCTATATGTTTTTAAAGCAGTGAAATTTATAATAATTTTTTTTCTTGGAGAGTCAGTTGTTGAACCCTTGTCAGCACACCATGGATAGAGGGCATGGTTTGTTGGAAAGATGAGTGCTCTTTGCAGACGAGAATGCAAGAGAAATCCATTCTTGTCCCTTTGTAGTTTTCCTTCAACACGAGCTCTAAGTCTAAATAATGATCCCAGTTTTATGTAATAGACCTCTGTGACCTTTTCCTATATTGTATGGAGAGGGTCTCTTTTCTATTTGTAGCATCTCAACTTCAAATTCCAGAATGCATTTTACATTGTAAAAAGTAACCAACTTACACAGACAAATGGAGGACAAAAAAGCTATCATTAGTTGTAGGGAAACTTCTGGTGTTGGCCCCAATATTCTATCTCAGCTCTGTCCTTTATTTCACTTTCCTAGTACCCAGTACCTAGTACAATGATTCTACCTTCTGGAAATAAAGCCCAAAGCTCTGGTGCATTTTTGGTCCTTTACTCCATTGATGTGACTTCTCCAGAATCAGTCATAATTTATCTGTCTTTTATTCTATCCCTTTGGAGCTCTGCATTATATTATGCTACTGCAATAATAGTGGCCAAGGAGTTACTGCTATCCCATCTTCGAGTAATACATATTTACATTAACACATACTCATTCTCTGGGAATTCTTTAACCCCAATGGATAACTCAAGGGCTGGGATTCTAAGAATTGTGGCATAATGGTAGTTAGTGGTGGTGGATATTCAATAAGTAATTGTGGATTGATTGATAGGATTCCCTTCTAGACTCTTTCAATCATACCAATTCCAACTTCTGCACTGACAGGCAAATTAGTCTTATGATCCCTTCTTCTCCTTTTTATTGACTTTTGATTTCAAATTAATTTATATAAAATCCAAAATTACAGAGGGAACATCTACTAGTTTTCTGATAAAGCTATCTTTGGTTTTAGAACTGGCTTGCTTTGCCATTCATATATGGGGTTTAGCTTGTACTGCAGTTAATCATACTTAAGTTCCATTTGTAAAGGCCTTGATGAGACAGCAGAAATGTCGAAAGAGAAGGAGAAATCATGAGATGCCATGGTTTTTTGATTTCCAGTTGAAGAGTGGAGGTTAGTTATAGGTCAAAGTGAATGAAGGGTTATTTTGTGGTCTCAGGAAGCTTGCTAAGGTAAAATAGGGGAATCTTACTGAGAATACATTTTTACTTTTAAAACTTCCATGACTCCTGTAAGATTTAAATAGGAAAATCAGGGTGTTACATATTTTTAATATATGAAACAGGTAACTGAATATGAGCATTGCAGAGAGAGGTGGGTTAAGTAAAGTGCTTTGTAATCAGCAGCCTGATTTCCAATCCTAGCTCTGCCTCCTCAGTAAACTTAATTAGTTTCTCTTAACCTCAATTTTATTATTTGTAAAATTGGAGATTATTTACAATGTAACTACTTTATTGGATTGTTTTAATTATTAAATAAGATAATAAATACAGAGTGCTTAGCAAAATTTCCACTCACAGATATTGATGACAACATGTTGCCAAGAGGGTTTCCATGATGCAAAACCTTATCGAGGAGACAAATTGGGGAACTGTTTCCCTTCAGAGAATCTTTTATTTCATGGGCTGTATAATGACCTTCTCTATTATACTAAAATGGTGTTATTCCATGAAAATATTTAAATTAACTGCAAGTAGATTTAGCTACTTTAAAGGTTATTTGTTGAGTTTTGAAGAATTGCTCAAAAATTTTTATTATGTGCAATTTGTGAAGGTGGAAATTATTGAATTTCGTTGAGAATTCTCTTTCTGTTACAGAGATCATGAAGGTCTGAGGACAGTGCATCACATCTCAGGGGAAGGTTATGGTACAAAATGCTGTGGTCTGTCATGGTGCGTGGTTTAACTCCAAATTCAGCCAAAGAGTTTCCATTTTATATCCATGTGTTCTGGGAATTTAAACTTTTTTAATCTGATTAAATGTTATTAATATTATGTTTTATCATGGTGCATTCTGTAGCTATTCTTGAAAGGGTTATCTCTTCCTTTTACTAGAAGTAATTTTCTATATTATCAAGAGATAAAAGGTCACATAAATGTAAAGCTTTTCCAGAATTTATTGCTTAATCTTAGCTATATTAACAGATTGTAATTGGGAAGTGAATGCAAAGACTAAGATCATCAGACCTCACTTACCTGGTCTGGTGAACACTCTCCCCCACTTCCCGCCCCACTGGGACATTATTTTCTGCAGTTTGCTCCTTGGAAGTCTGGGGGTATGCTATTACAGAGGGTCACCTCGGAGGTCCAAGTAGTTATGGACATACTGCTTTCAGAGATTTATGAAGCATGTCAGCACATTAAAATCTCTGAGAAGTCCAGTAAAGCAAGTTGTTTGAGCCAGTGTTTGCCTCTTTTATTGCATAATACATATACCTTGTATTATTTGTTTGATGAAACATGTTTTAGGAAGCTTTACTCTGGATTACAATTCCTCAGCCAGAAGCATGAAAAAACCTGAAATTGCTTTTAACAAAGTCCTTAGAGTTGATTTGGAATGAGAAGAATTGGGTTTGAGACTTTATGCTGTAATTTTACAGCTAGGTAACATTGGGTAAGTTATTTCATTTCTCCAAATCTCAGTTTCCTTTTCTTTAAAAGCATAAAATACCTAATACTTACGTACAGGTTTTTATAAATATTATGTAACAGTGTAAGTGAAAATAATATATAAAACCAATGGATGATATTTACTGACTCAAATACTTCCCTTATAGATTTTTGGGGGCCTTATTTAACACACATTGGGCCTTATGCACATGTTAATGAACTTAGGTCTCCAGTGTCTCAGCCCATGATAAACTAGAATTAGGAAAAATGACTAGAAAGCTACTGAGGCTGTTATGGAGCAGTGGCAATAAGACCAGCAATCCCCAAACTGAAAAGCAGACTGACTATATCGATACATGGCGTAATAGCCAGTTTTTACAGTTCATCAAGAAATGGTTAAATGATGATAGGAGTCCTCCAATTAAAAAAAGTAGGGTATAATATTTTAGGAAAAATACCATAATGTAGTTCCTTTACATGAGGATCTCTGTTATCCATATTTGAACATCTGATTCTTGTTCTGAGGTCAGGACATACTGAGATCTCTAAATTTCTCCTTAAAAATTTTTTTCAGTAGTAGTTGACTGATAATTATTTGTTTGGAGCTACTCTGTCCCTGAAAATCCTAGATTGATGTTTTTTAAAAAAATTGTTGTCAAACATGTCTGATTGTTTATGTAGATTTTATATATATACATATATAGTACAATATATAATACAATATATAACATGTATACAATTAACAGTGAAAGTATAGGAATCATATTTATTCATATGAAATATATTTGTGATATTGAGTGTATAAAAACCAGGCTATCAAACAATGTAAAAATATATTTGTTTAAAAATATGTACACAAAGAATATAAATCTGGTAGAAAAAAAATTGGCCAAAAAATTAGTGTCTGGGTAGTGAGTTTATGGTGAGTTTTTATTTTATTGTATTTGCTTATCTTTATGTTCCAATTTTTCTATAATTCATACCAATGTGGAATATTTCATACCAACATAACCAAAAATAAAATATTCACTCTGATATTTTATCTTAGTCCATTTGGATTGCTGTAACAATATACCAGAGAATAGGTAGCATAAAAACAAGCGAAATGTATTTCTCGCAGTTCTGTAGGTCAGGGAGACCAAGGTCAAGGTAGTAGCAGATTTGGAATCTTTGAGGGCCCACTTTCTGGTTCTTAGACAGTGCCTTCTTGCTGTGTCCTCACAAGGTGGAAGGGGGGAAGGATCTCTGTGGGGTCTCTTTCGTAAGAACGCTAATCTCATTCAGGAGGGCTCCTCCCTCATGACCTACTCACCTGCGAAAGGACCCCCCTCCTCATATCATCACATTAGGCATTAGGATTTCAACACGTGAATTTGGGGGGGGGGGACACAAATACTCAGACCATAGTACTGACCAAAAGAATTGAGCAGAACAAATGGTAGCCTTTACATGACAGTCACTCAGGAGCACGAGGATATGTCCTTTAGTCACCTCTGTGTCTCTCTGGCCCCCTGCCTACCTGCCTCCCTGAGTGCCTACCTGCCTACAGTCTCAGAGGAGATGATAGGCTGTTACACCTCCAATCAATCAAGTTCTTACCCAAATGAATTTTCTAAGAGAAGAAAACATATACATCAACAGAACTCTGAAACCTCTTAATCTTAACATCCCCACAGGACTCTTCAAGAAGTTTCCAACTCCTATATTAAACAGTTGAGCAAAATGAATTAAAAAAAAGAGAGAGCGAGTAAGAAAGGACATTGTGAAAACTGTAAACAGTTTTGTAGATTGTCTTTCCACTGAGCTCTTGAAGCAAATGTGGCTCTAAACTTTTAATGATTATTCAGTAGGTATTGATGTGGTACTCTCAGTGACATAACAGAGATATAAAAATTTCTCAACATACCGTCTCTTACAGATATATCTTGAAAGTTACCAAGAAGGATTCATCGAATATCACCTGAGTGAGACAGTCCTGAGAGCATAACCCATGAATATAATTCATCTGAGATAGCACTTAACTCCAGGTAAGAGATAAATGACATAACCAATAATGTATATAGTTCTTAAGAAACTTCGATCATTCTCCTTTATTCAAGCTCTCCTTTGTCAGAGATAACAAAATCATAGGCTAAAAGTTACTTTCCTGTAACTCCTACAGAGCACCCTGCTGTTGGTCATTGTGTTTATATTTAATGATGAGGAGGTAGAGGAAGGCTCTTGGGTTTATATCACTGTCAGATTGTTAATTCATTTAAGGTTTTTGTGATTTGTTGCACTTAGGAAATTAATGAATTTTTTATGCTACACTGGTATGAAGCCTTAGGGCTAGTAGGCTAATTACTGGTCATAAGTGGAAAGACAGTCTATACACTTAAAGCCACATATTCCAAAAGGTAGGTAGTTTCCATGTGCAAACAAATTATATGAATACATAATTTTAAAAACCAGATACTTTGATGTCTTTTTATTGATTATCAAAGGGGAACTAAAAACCCAATATTATTTAAAACCTTGTCTTAGGCTTGCCTTTATGCAGACATTTCTATCCCTCACATTCTCTTTTTATTTTGTTTGTTTTTTGCTGATTAGCCAGATGAAATGTGGATTTGCACCACTAACCCTGGTCAGAGATGATCAAAAGGATGCACAGTCCATACAGATTCTCCTCTTGTTCTCTTCCTTAGCTCACTGGCTTTGCTTTTCTGTTGCTTTCCTTCTATCTCCTTTTTTCCCCTCTGTCTTTGATTAATTTTTGTTCTCCTTGGACCCCTCCACTCCTTTTCTTTTTATTTTCTCAAGTGTTTCTCTTGTGTCCTTCTTACTTCCTCATTTCTCTTTTTCACCGTGATTCTTTTTTCCCTACATCACCCTCCAGGTCCTGTTTTCTCATCATCTCCTCACAGCAGTGCCTAGGAGTCCCCCACCCCA
Organism: Eubalaena glacialis; assembly: GCF_028564815.1. Taxonomy (NCBI): domain Eukaryota; kingdom Metazoa; phylum Chordata; class Mammalia; order Artiodactyla; family Balaenidae; genus Eubalaena; species Eubalaena glacialis. The sequence continues at coordinate 42,060,687 of NC_083727.1, read as the reverse complement.
CATTATTGTTTCTTTTCTGTTCCATCACCTCTCTTTCTTTTGATCCCCATGGAGCCAATTTGACACTTTCATCCGTGTGTACACTAAGACAAGGCTCATTTAGATTTGTGTGGTATTAGCAGCAGAAGAGAGTTCTATTTAGAGCAGGGGACATGAGGTACAGTGAGTGTCTCTAGTGTCTGGCTTAGCTGAGATCTGGCTTCTTGCCAGTATCAGGAATCGGTCAGTGTTCCGGAAAAGTGAATTTCGGTTGCAGGGGCCAGGGTGATGTGTGAGGCCAGCTGTGGTAGGTGAGGTGACAGGGATTGCACCCTACGGATCTGCAGGTCCTGGGCTGACTAGGTGTGTTTCAGTGCTGAAGGGCATCATGCTGATTGTAACAGGCAAAGTAATAATCCCTGTCTGCTCCATCATTCAATTTATGCCACATATCATTGCCAAAAGAATTCACCAATTTTGCTGCTTTAATCTCCCCTCTCTTGAACCTGGTTCAGAAACTCCAGTTACTGCTTTGTGCAAGCCTCTACTCTTTAGCACCTTGCCTGCCACCACACCACATGGAAGCCCTGTCTTCCCTCTGCACTCCCCACACCAAATTTTCTTCCTTCTTTCACTTATACTCTTTGCATATATTTATTTGACCTTTTCTCTCAAAGTGTCCTTCTCATTTTTTGACAGACTCAGCCCAACTTTTTTTTTGGAGGATTTGTTGCATTTAAGCAGCACCATCCATAATCCCCAAATCTTCAGCACCCTTGTAAAAGCTTATCATTATGCTTTTCCTACATATTAATTTTAATCCCATCTTCCCTTTTTTCTCAAATTGTAAGCTCTGTGCATACACTTTGCACCTATCCTGCCTATATCTAATAAATATTAAAGGATATAATTTCACTTTTGATGAGGATATAATTTCACTTAGAAAAATTTTTGTGATTAAAGCAATCTTAGTGTTTCTACTGATGTGTATAAATAAAAGTACTTATAGAAGGCCGTGATCTTGGTAGGATTTTATAATATTATGTTTAATTTTTAAGGATTAAATATTCTTACCCATGCTCCTTTACCAGAAAAAATGCTGGTAAAAAATACATTCTTTGCTGGCCAGGGTCTCCATCCAAAGTCTTGAAGTCAAGTCCTTTCACATGCTTCAAGTGAGTGCCTTCAAGAGCAGTCTGTTGGTGGAACAGTCCAATAGGCCTTGTGGTTTGGGCCATTCACCTCTTTCTAGGTGATGTCAGGGGCTCTTTCCATGTTTTTAAAAGGCTTTTGTTTTGTCCTCTGGTATAATTTCCTGGATTGGTTTTTGGACACTATCTTTAATGTCAGAATCAACTGGATATTTCAAGTACTTTAATGAATAGTTGCTAGGAGAAACTGATGTTTTGGGTCCTTAATAGACATGTAAATGGACATGTTTCCTATAATACCCATGTCCTTCTCAGAAAGTATGTTCTAACAGCCACTGTTGAGTGGGCAGCCACCCATGTGACACTCACTCCAAACTAGCCACAGCTTAACATCAGAGGTCTGTTAAACTGCTCCCTCTCCTAGAAATATACAGTTGGGACACAGGTCTTCTCCCTAATCAGCATTTAAATTTGTAAAGGATGTTAAGCCAGAACTGGGAGTAGTAGTCTTTGACTCACATGTAAATGGGTAGATAAATCTGGACAACACAGAAGGAAGATAATAGAGACATGAAAGACAGAAGTAGAGATAAGACCTCATGGCGTGAGGGACAGACACACATATACAGAAATACAGAGATAGAGGGAGACCCGTCAGCCAGTAGGGGGAGAGAGAAAGAGGGAGGGAGGGAGGGAGGGAAAGAGAGAGAGAAGGAGGGTTAGAGGGAAGGAGAGACACACACATGGAATAGCCTCAGATCCCAACAACTCACCAGTTCCTGATTCCACAGCCCCACCCCCCAACTCCCCCTCCCTGCTGAGGACAGAGGCAGAACCCTTGTGCTGAAGCCAGGTTGAATTGGTTCTATTCCATGTATCCAAAAGATTCTAACACAAGATAGAGCCTTCCTTTAATTTACACATCTGTAACTCAGAACAACTTGTGTCATAACAGTTCCATGTTCCTGCTGTGAATTAAGGTTCATGAGTTCTGTCTTGGTATTTAATAAGTTGCTAAAGCTCATTAGCAGTCATTATCCTAGTAAATCCACAATGAGGATTTTTTTGCTGAATGATATTGAAACATTACTGCCAATTTTTGTAATTTGGGGTTCTTTATTAAATTCATTGGTTGATCAAAATAATTAATCAGTGTTTAAAGAGAATTATCTAAAAATAAGTAACGTTAACAATGACAAAAACCCAAATGGTGGTCCATCGTGTTCTAAAGCATCTATGTAAAACATGTATATTTTCCATGAAACTAAACAGTGATTTGTTTTAAATTTAATTAAACCAAATAAGCAAATAATTATTTGTCATATTGTCATACTAATTTAATGTTTTAAATTACAATTTCATTGGCTTTGTAATTTTGCTATCATTTAACATAAAATTGTTTTAGCTCTGTAAGAGCATAAGCATAAGGACTTTATACCTACTTTTACGTTTGTACATATACAGATAATATTAGGAAAATAATTTGTGTAATAGTGGGTTGTCTAATATTTTTCCCTTCAGAGAAGTTCCATGCATTATTCAAATTTAAGAAATTTTGAATTAAGTAGTTGTTTTCTAAATGAAAGTTTTTCTTGATTCACTTTACTTTTTCAGTTTTTTAAGGTAAAATTCCTAAATTTATCCATGTGCACTCAATATTTACGTACCCTGTAGTGGTCTTTCTTAAGGGTCAAATAAGTTTGTTTTGAACAGTTATGTGGAATTTCTCACTCTCTCTCTGCATTTTCTTCAGTAATTTCAATCTTTTGTCTGAAAACCAAGAGGCAGTTGGTCAGTTCTTCTGGTTTGGACACTGTATCAGTGAGGCCAAGTTTATGGGGTGAAGATAGGAAGCTAAGTGGTTTCCATTTGTGGTTACTTGCTGCCCACGGCAGCTGGCCCCCCCCCTCCTGGACATGTTGCACTATGATTCATAGGAGCACCAGGTACAAATAATCCATCTCAGCTACAGGTAAAACAACTCATATTATTGGACCCAAAGCTGCAGTTCAGCATGCCACTGTGACTTACAGAAAACTGATGCAAGTAGCACAAATAAAATGAGAGATCATCATACAGATATATATATATCTAGATATATAAAGATATATATCTAGATATATATCTAGATATATATATTTCAAGGAATTGGCTATGTGACTGTGGACCGGCAAGTCTAAAATTTGTACGGCAGGCCACAGCATCCGATGCTGCAGTCTTGAGGAAGAATTTCTCCTACAGGGAAATTTGTTTTGCTCTTAAGTCCTTTCCACGGATTGAATGAGGTCCACCCACATAATCAGGGATAATCTTCTTTACTTAAAGTCAACTGATTGTAGATCTTAGCCAGATCTAAAAAGCACCTCTACAGGAACACCTAAATTAGTGTTTGTTTGGGTACCTGAATCCCTTGGCATAGCCAAGTTGACACAAAAAGCTAACCATCATAGTCTCCAAATCTGATCAGAATCTTACACATGCAGACTGGTAGGATCTCACCTTTTCTCCTGTAAAATGTCCTCAGAATCCCCAAGAGGGGGAAGATCTGATTCACATTTAGTTCAACTGCTGTACCAAGCTGTTCTTCTCATCTCGGTGACTCTCAGCCTCCATACTGCAGCTGTCTTCAAACATCTGGTGCTTTAATGAAATTCTAGACCTTCTGCTCAGGCTGCCCTTCCAGTGGTGCTGATGAATCCTCGATCTTTGAAAACTCCTTTCCCCACCACCCATTCTGAGTTCTCTTACGTCTGCCAGTGCTTTAGCTGGTTGGGTTCTTTACCCAGTGCGGTGGCCCTAACCTCTATCACCAGAGGATTTGAACCCTTTGTGGCTTTACCTTTATTGCATTTCTACAGATTCTCTTAAAAATTATTGTGAGAATAATGAGGCACTCCAGTGACTCTACCAGACTCCCCACATCTCCCTCCTTATTCCCGTTCTGTAGCAGCAGTAAAATCACCCCTTGACAATTGGAATGGATCACTCCAACAATGTTACACACTCTTTCTCTGCTTTCAATTCAGTGGCTTAAGAGCCCTAAATTAACAAGAGGTAGAATTAGTCTCCAATATAATGAAATCGTGACTTCATTCCCATTTGAAGGCGTTATTCTCTTAGGAACTCATATTTCCAAATTTGTGGAACCCAAGGGTGCAGGAACAAGAAGCAAAGTTTTTAACATAGAGATTTCAGGTTTAATATTGAGGGACCGCTACCAGTTTGTTCTGGGACTTGGCTATGGGGTAAGTAGCGGGATATTACTGTACATTGGTCACTGGTTTAAAGTACCCTAACCCCACCCTCCTCAGCTGGTACCATAGGTGTCCACTTCTAGATGATGGGACATGTGGTAAAACCCATGAATTCCTTAAGTGTGAGCCCATCACTGTCTTTGTTTCATTACAAAGTGAGTGGCTTGATTGAGGTTGACGCTTTGTGATATAACTTCTAACTGAATAAGGTATGAATAAGGATGTGTATTAGATACCTGGGACTACTGTGACAAAATACTACAAATGGGGTGGCCTAAGACAACAGAATTTTATTCTTGTACAGTTCTGGATGGAGGCTAGAAGTCTGAAATCCAGGTGTCAGTATAGCTGTGATCTCTCAAGGGACTAGGGGAGAATCAGTTCCATGCTATGAGCTTCTGGTGTTGCTGGCATTCCTCGACTTACAGTTCCATAACTATAATCCCTGCCTCCAACGTCATGTTACGCTTTTCCCCTGTGTCTTCACATCATCTTCTTATAAGGACATCAGTCATGTTGGAATAAGGGCCCACCTTGCTCCAGTATGACCTCATCTTAACTAATTACATCTTCAATGGCTCTATTTCCAAATAAGTTTACATTCTGAGGTACTGGGGGTTAGGACTTCAACTAGGGACACAATTCAGCTTATAGTAGGGTGTTAGAAGAAACACTGTAGACCGGGATGCCAAATGCATATCTGGGACAGGTATTTGGGTTCCTGAGGACAAATATCTACCCCACGCACAAGTAGAAAGGATAATCAAGCTTCCATCAGGGAGCTTGCTAGTTCTTTTGGAGAATGGTGTCATATCAGAGCACATCATTGGTCTCTATGATTGAAAGTCTGGGTACATAGGCATTGTAATAGATTAGCCTTGGGAAGAGCAAGTCCATGTTGCTGAGTTCCATGTATATCCTTCCACCTTGCCACCATGGCCATTGTGAACACAAATGCTGGATTGGCTGGGTAAAGAGGCTGAATGGCATCTGTAATAGGAATCTTTCTGATCATTAAGATATTCCTCAGCAATAGATACCCTCTGATGGACTTTTATATAGGACATAAATAGCCTAACAGTCCATGACTATACCAAGACATCTATTCACGTAACTTTTCCCCAGAACTCCTTGTCACCAATCCTCTAATCTTGTTTTTCAAACCCCTGATGGGAAAGGCATCCCATTAGCTCCTCCCAGGAGTCATTATGGATCCATACAGTGGACCATCTCTCCCTCCACACAAAGTGTACAGATGTACAACACAAAATTCTGCCAACTGGAAATATTTCCCTTTAGGTGTTTCAGACTGTCACAGGTGGGGCTGGAGTGTAGCAGCTGTCCATTTCTGGATGTGGTCAACATCCATCAAAAAGACAGGTAATTTTTCCTTCTTGGCTAACAGTCATAGATAACTTCCCAGGAGGCCACAAGTGTGGTTTGAGGAACTGATGACAGCAATAGGAGTATGTACTTGTGTGTGTGTGTGACTTTATTTATTGCAAAATTTGCTTTATTGCAGTTGTCTGGAACTAAATGCACAATATCTCCGAGGTCTGCCTGTACTTTGTTATGGCAGCCTGAGCAAACTTATACAGAGGGGAAATTAAGGATCTTATAGAAACTAAAGAGAAACGAGATGTGCCAACCCCTATTCCTTCTCCCACCCCACTACCAACATCCATTTTAAAACTGCACAATACTGACAGAAAGAGGTGTTTTTGAACTAAGAATCCTGTCCACATAATACCTAAGAATATGAAAAATTAATCTTGCTTTATGCAATTTTTTTTTGTTATAGAATTGATTTTATTTGAGCTGAAAGAAATCTTTTGACTTCTTCTTAATTTATTTTTTAAAATTTTTAAATTTTTGTTTTTTTTAAAATTTTACTGGAGTATAGTTAATTTACAATGTTGTGTTAGTTTCAGGTGTACAGCAAAGTGAATCAGTTATACATATACATATATGTGCACAGTAGAGGCCTCAAAGGGAGCCTTTCAAGTTGTACCAGAGAGTTCAAGTACCATTTAAATATTCTAGCTTATGAAATCCAAAAGGTGGGGAAGCTTGCACCATAACCTGGTCCTATTGCTAAGCCTTTTTTGCTGTGGGCAACAATAAAATTGGTAACATTGTGGATTTTTCAGGAAATGGGTTACAACGGTGTTGCCAAATGTAGTGTAGTCTTCCTCCAAAACCCAAAGACTTAAGCTAAATACGCTGCCTCTTTCTTCATAGTAGTAAATTCAAGGTGCAATTAATTGTAGCATGCTTTAGAGGGAATATCCACACATGCTCTACAGTAAAGAATTACTAGAAATTTTGCAGTTTGATAGTATCCCAAAGCTTTGTGTGGTTTGTCTTCTACTCACTAGCACACATGGTTTTGTTAAGGCATCTTGGAACTTGTGACCTCCTGGTCATCAGGTCCAGTTAGCATAATGTCTTCAATATACTAGATCGGGGTGATGCTTTCTGGGATTTCAACATGGTCAAGATTTTTTCAGGAGAGTTGACATAGTCCTGAGTTGAGACATTGAAGGTATAATTATGTTCCTACTATTTAGATAAAGATGAACAGTTTCTGATTGTCTTTACTAATGCAAATAGGGGGAAAAAACCCCACAAGAAAACAAACCACTTCTTAGATCAATAACTACATTCCAGGAGCCAGCAGCTGTGTTGATTTGCTCCAGTTAGGGTACTACATCTGGATCAGCAGCTGTGGCTGATCACAGTAACTCAGGGTCATTCTTAAGCATCCATTTGGCTTTTGTAACATCCAAACTGAAAAGGCCAGTATAAAATGAGGAAGGGACAGGAATTACCATCCATGCTGCTTTTAATCTTTGATAGTAGTACAAATTTCTGCAGTTTTTTCAGGGTACTGCTTTCTGTTTACTACTTGACAGGGGAAATTCCAGAAACTCTACTTGGCTCTTCCCACCATAATAGCGTTTACTTCATAGGTCAGAGAACCAATGTAAGGGTGTTTCCAGTTGTTAAGTATGATTATTCCAAGTATACAATAAGAAGCATGGGAAATAACAATCAGAAGGGATATAGCCCACTGACCACTCTAAGGTAGATATGGGCCAAGACTCCATTTATTTCCTGACTTTGTGCCTACACTGATTAGTGCTAAACTGAGGTAATAACTCCTAGGTAGTATGGTTATTTCTCTTTCCCAATTCACTGTCATTCTGTTAAATGGCCATGGATCTTGTGAGGGAAGGTTTGGAGGAAGATTTGCAGTGTATCTTTGTGTTTACCTTTCAGAATGATTCCTTTAAAAAATAAACAAAAACAAAACTAGCCTCTATCTGAAAAGGCTCTGGGTTTGTGAACTGGGTAAGAGGCCATGAATTCCCACTATAGTATTTTTATTTGGGTATTGCCTACCAGGGGAAGAATTGGTGTGATAACGTAGACTAAATAATATTTTAGAAGGTTGATAATCTATTTCATTCCTAAAATTCTCACACACACAAAATTAACCACAGTCATATATCCATGTAGGTCAACACACTTGTATTGCTGTTCTGTCTTTGTGGTCTATTGCAGTAGTTGTGCCACCCTCACCCCTGAAACTGGGCACTGCCGCCTGGCCTCTACCACTCCAAGACCCCATCATTCTCACTGAGATTAAGGAGCCTGATTCTTCAGTAGCATCTCTAGCCTACAGAGGGCAGCCATGACAGAACTTTTGGGGGATACTGGTGCTCACTACCAAGGTATTCTTTTTGCTTTGGGGAAGGAAATGTCCATTGGTCCTTCCTAGAGGTATGGTTAAGAGTGGCTGAGTAGGTTACAGATAATAGGTCCACTCCAGCAGTCCCACCTCCCTATGCCTTTAATTTCTTTCCTCTTTGTTGCAGAGAAGTCCCAGCATCTCAACCTCATTACTGTAGGTCACCATTGAGTTCAGGCTTCAAGCAAACTAATTAGAGCTTCAGCTGACATAATATATCTAGAATCGTAGATAAGCTTTCCCATATTGATAAATTCTTCTTGAACCAACCTCATATTTTTAGCTCCTTGATTTAATTCTGTCAGAATCTATTTGTAAACATGCTTCCCCTACTCCCATTTCTTGACTATAAAAATTGGCAACTTCCTATCACCCCTTTGATATTGAACCTAACTTATATTTGAGAGTACTTTGCAATTCTCCTTGTGGCCATGGAAGCTATGGATGATGGTGTGGGTTAACCTTGAGAATAATGGGAACGTCCTGGCTAGGTAAGCATTCCAGATGAAGGCACTGAAAGTAATTTGTTTAGTCTGGAGAGACTGTATCAACTAGCAACGACGATGCAGGGGGATTTGAGAATTCAAGTTAAGGACCTCATGTCAGGTGTCAGGGTTCCCCTTTTTTCAACCAGTGCTTTGTTAAAACAAGTCTCTTAGATTACGGTTAGAACCCTGGTTACAAAGAAGTGGGATCCTGAGACTTGAGAAGGGCTGCTAACCTTAATTTTAACTTGGACTTTCAAAGCCCACTGAATGTATATATTTAGTTGGTATTGCAGCTCTGCAGCTCATATCATCATGTCATGATTCTGATCATCAACTATGTCTGTTGTACAATACTCAAGATAAGCGATACATTTAAAGCTAACTAGAAACTTTCCGGTTCTCCACCATGCCTTGAGTTGAAAGTTCAGGCACTAAGCTTATATTTTTATTCTTATAATCTCTCCAGCACAGTGAGAGGCCGCCTATAATCTTTATCACCACAAAGCTCAAATGAAACAGATACTTAATCTCCCAAAATCTTGCCCTCTGCTCTTTACCCTCCACTCCTCCTCCCACTTGAGTAGGGAAGTCATCTGTATGTTATAAAATAATATGTGTGGAATCAATACTGGGATTCCAACCTGAGGGTCTGTTCCTGGAACCAATTACTGCATCAGCCAGGGGCCCAGCGAGAGACAGACAGAATACACACTGATGGAATTGTGAGGAGAATTTAATGAAAGTACTTGTTAGAGAAGTGTGAGGTTGGGGAAGATGACAAACAAGAGAAGTTGAGGCACCCCTGACTAGCAACATTTGGAAGGTGTTACCATCCCTAAACCCGAGGAGAGGAACACACATTAAAGCCCTGTGAGAGACAGAGCCCTGAGGAGAGACCGCCTGTCCAGAGCTGTGGTCAGAGGGAGCCGCATCCACTGTTAGAATCCTAGCATTGAATCCGGGCATGAGCAAGCCAAGAAGAACCCTGCCCTCTTTCTTTTCCCACTTTCTGATTTCCTGCTGGGCTGCCATTAGCCCAGGTGACGCAGTTTTGCAGGCGTCAGCCTTTTCGCCATACACAGAACACGATAGAACATAGATCTGGGTAGCAGGAGACTGGAGAATGGCTGAATGGAGAATAATCACTGCGTGGTGGTGGCAGTGGAGCTGTCTGTGCAGTCGTGGTGAATTCAAGGAGCATTTCCTACTGTATTCAGAAATACTATTCCCTTTTAGTATTACTCCTGGTAGAAGACGTATAATATTTTTTCAGGCTCATTGTGCCAACATAGCAATCACTTTTCATGCCACATCCCACCCCAGTATGTCAGAAATTCTTTCCTACAGGCCTCATGGTCCCCAGGAAAATCAGGAATATGGCTAGAAACTCTTTTTTTTTTTTTTTTTTTTTTAAACATCTTTATTGAAGTATAATTGCTTTACAATGGTGTGCTAGCTTCTGCTTTACAACAAAGTGAATCAGTTACACATATACATATGTTGCCATATCTCTTCCCTCTTGCATCTCCCTCCCTCCCACCCTCCCTATCCCACCCCTCTAGGTGGTCACAAAGCACCGAGCTGATCTCCCTGTGCTATGCGGCTGCTTCCCACTAGTTATCTATTTTACATTTGGTAGTGTATATATGTCCATGACACTCTCTCACCCTGTCACATCTCACCCCTCCCCCTCCCCATATCCTCAAGTCCATTCTCTAGTAGGTCTGTGTCTTTATTCCCATCTTGCCACTAGGTTCTTCATGACCTCTTTTTTTTTTTTTTTTTTTTTCCCTTAGATTCCATATATATGTGTTAGCATACTGTATTTGTTTTTCTCTTTCTGACTTACTTCACTCTGTATGACAGACTCTAACTCCATCCACCTCATTACAAACACCTCCATTTCATTTCTTTTTATGGCTGAGTAATATTCCATTGTATATATGTGCCACATCTTCTTTATCCATTCATCCGATGATGGACACCTAGGTTGCTTCCATGTCCTGGCTATCGTAAATAGAGCTGCAATGAACATTTTGGTACATGACGCTTTTTGAATTATGGTTTTCTCAGGGTATATGCCCAGTAGTGGGATTGTTGGGTCATATGGTAGTTCTATTTTTAGTTTTTTAAGGAACCTCCATACTGTTCTCCATAGTGGCTGTATCAATTTACATTCCCACCAACAGTGCAAGAGTGTTCCCTTTTCTCCACACCCTCTCCAGCATTTATTGTTTCTAGATTTTTTGATGATGGCCATTCTGACCGGTGTGAGATGATACCTCATTGTAGTTTTGATTTGCATTTCTCTAATGATTAATGATGTTGAGCATTCTTTCATGTGTCTGTTGGCAATCTGTATCTCTTCTTTGGAGAAATGTCTATTTAGGTCTTCTGCCCATTTTTGGATTGGGTTGTTTGTTTTTTTGTTATTGAGCTGCATGAGCTGCTTGTAAATCTTGGAGATTAATCCTTTGTCCGTTGCTTCATTTGCAAATATTTTCTCCCATTCTGAGGGTTGTCTTTTGGTCTTGTTTATGGTTTCCTTTGCTGTGCAAAAGCTTTGAAGTTTCATTAGGTCCCATTTGTTTATTTGTGTTTTTATTTCCATTTCTCTAGGACCTGGGTCAAAAAGGATCTTGCTGTGACTTATGTCATACAGTGTTCTGCCTATGTTTTCCTCTAAGAGTTTGATAGTGTCTGGCCTTACACTTAGGTCTTTAATCCATTTTGAGTTTATTTTTGTGTATGGTGTTAGGGAGTGTTCTAATTTCATACTTTTACATGTACCTGTCCAATTTTCCCAGCACCACTTATTGAAGAGGCTGTCTTTTCTCCACTGTATATGCTTGCCTCCTTTATCAAAGATAAGGTGACCATATGTGGGTGGGCTTATCTCTGGGCTTTCTATCCTGTTCCATTGATCTATATTTCTGTTTTTGTGCCAGTACCAAACTGTCTTGATTACTGTAGCTTTGTAATATAGTCTGAAGTCAGGGAGCCTGATTCCTCCAGCTCCATTTTTCGTTCTCAAGATTGCTTTGGCTATTCGGGGTCTTTTGTGTTTCCATACAAATTGTGAAATTTTTTGTTCTAGTTCTGTGAAAAATGCCAGTGGTAGTTTGATAGGGATTGCATTGAATCTGTAGATTGCTTTGGGTAGCAGAGTCATTTTCACAATGTTTATTCTTCCAATCCAAGAACATGGTATATCTCTCCATCTATTTGTATCATCTTTAATTTCTTTCATCAGTGTCCTATAATTTTCTGCATACAGGTCTTTTGTCTCCTTAGGTAGGTTTATTCCTAGGTATTTTATTCTTTTTGTTGCAATGGTAAACGGGAGTGTTTTCTTAATTTCACTTTCAGATTTTTCATCATTAGTATACAGGAATGCAAGAGATTTCTGTGCATTAATTTTGTATCCTGCTACTTTACCAAATTCATTGATTAGCTCTAGTAGTTTTCTGGTAGCATCTTTTGGATTCTCTATGTATAGTATCATGTCATCTGCAAACAGTGACAGCTTTACTTCTTCTTTTCCGATTTGGATTCCTTTTATTTCTTTTTCTTCTCTGATTGCTGTGGCTAACACTTCCAAAACTATGTTGAATAATAGTGGTGAGAGTGGGCAACCTTGTCTTGTTCCTGATCTTAGTGGAAATGGTTTCAGTTTTTCACCATTGAGGACAATGTTGGCTGTGGGTTTGTCATATACGGCCTTTATTATGTTGAGGAAAGTTCCCTCTATGCCTACTTTCTGCAGGACTTTTATCATAAATGGGTGTTGAATTTTGTCGAAAGCTTTCTCTGCATCTATTGAGATGATCATATGGTTTTTCTCCTTCAATTTGTTAATATGATGTATCACGTTGATTGATTTGCGTATATTGAAGAATCCTTGCATTCCTGGAATAAACCCCACTTGATCATGGTGTATGATCCTTTTAATGTGCTGTTGGATTCTGTTTGCTAGTATTTTGTTGAGGATTTTTGCATCTATGTTCATCAGTGATATTGGCCTGTAGTTTTCTTTCTTTGTGACATCTTTGTCTGGTTTTGGTATCAGGGTGATGGTGGCCTCGTAGAATGAGTTGGGGAGTGTTCCTCCCTCTGCAATATTTTGGAAGAGTTTGAGAAGGATAGGTGTTAGCTCTTCTCTAAATGTTTGATAGAATTCGCCTGTGAAGCCATCTGGTCCTGGGCTTTTGTGTGTTGGAAGATTTTTAATCACAGTTTCAATTTCAGTGCTTGTGATTGGTCTGTTCATATTTTCTATTTCTTCCTGGTTCAGTCTCGGCAGGTTGTGCATTTCTAAGAATCTGTCCATTTCTTCCAGGTTGTCCATTTTATTAGCATAGAGTTGCTTGTAGTAATCTCTTATGATCGTTTGTATTTCTGCAGTGTCAGTGGTTACTTCTCCTTTTTCATTTCTAATTCTATTAATTTGAGTCTTCTCCTTTTTTCTCTTGATGAGTCTGGCTAATGGTTTATCAATTTTGTTTATCTTCTCAAAGAACCAGCTTTTAGTTTCATTGATTTTTGCTATTGTTTCCTTCATTTCTTTTTCATTTATTTCTGATCTGATCTTTATGATTTCTTTCCTTCTGCTAGCTTTGGGGTTTTTTTGTTCTTCTTTCTCTAATTGCTTTAGGTGCAAGGTTAGGTTGTTTATTCGAGATGTTTCCTGTTTCTTGATGTAGGCTTGTATTGCTATAAACTTCCCTCTTAGAACTGCTTTTGCTGCATCCCATAGGTTTTGGATCGTCGTGTCTCCATTGTCATTTGTTTCTAGGTATTTTTTGATTTCCCCTTTGATTTCTTCAGTGATCACTTCGTTATTAAGTAGTGTATTGTGTAGCCTCCATGTGTTTGTATTTTTTACAGATCTTTTCCTGTAATTGATATCTAGTCTCATAGCGTTGTGGTCGGAAAAGATACTTGATACGATTTCAATTTTTTTAAATTTACCAAGGCTTGATTTGTGACCCAAGATATGATCTATCCTGGAGAATGTTCCATGAGCACTTGAGAAAAATGTGTATTCTGTTGTTTTTGGGTGGAATGTCCTATAAATATCAATTAAGTCCATCTTGTTTAATGTATCATTTAAAGCTTGTGTTTCCTTATTTATTTTCATTTTGGATGATCTGTCCATTGGTGAAAGTGGGGTGTTAAAGTCCCCTACTATGATTGTGTTACTGTCGATTTCCCCTTTTATGGCTGTTAGTATTTGCCTTATGTATTGAGGTGCTCCTATGTTGGGTGCATAAATATTTACAATTGTTATACCTTCCTCTTGGATCGATCCCTTGATCATTATATAGTGTCCGTCTTTGTCTCTTGTAATTGTCTTTATTTTAAAGTCTATTTTGTCTGATATGAGAATTGCTACTCCAGCTTTCTTTTGATTTCCATTTGCATGGAATATCTTTTTCCATCCCCTCACTTTCAGTCTGTATGTGTCTCTAGGTCTGAAGTGGGTCTCTTGTAGACAGCATATATATGGGTCTTGTTTTTGTATCCATTCAGCCAGTCTGTGTCTTTTGGTGGGAGCATTTAATCCATTTACATTTAAGGTAATTATCGATATGTATGTTCCTATTCCCATTTTCTTAAATGTTTTGGGTTTGTTATTGTAGGTGTTTTCCTTCTCTTGTGTTTCTTGCCTAGAGAAGTTCCTTTAGCTTTTGTTGTAAAGCTGGTTTGGTGGTGCTGAACTCTCTCAGCTTTTGCTTGTCTGTAAAGGTTTTAATTTCTCCATCAAATCTGAATGAGATCCTTGCTGGGTAGAGTAATCTTGGTTGTAGGTTTTTCTCCTTCATCACTTTAAGTATATCCTGCCACTCCCTTCTGGCTTGCAGCGTTTCTGCTGAAAGATCAGCTGTTAACCTTATGGGGATGCCCTTGTGTGTTATCTGTTGTTTTTCCCTTGCTGCTTTTAATATGTTTTCTTTATATTTAATTTTTGATAGTTTGATTAATATGTGTCTTGGTGTGTTTCTCCTTGGATTTATCCTGTATGGGACTCTCTGTGCTTCCAGGACTTGATTAACTATTTCCTTTCCCATATTAGGGAAGTTTTCAACTATAATCTCTTCAAATATTTTCTCAGTCCCTTTCTTTTTCTCTTCTTCTTCTGGGACCCCTATAATTCGAATGTTGGTGCGTTTAATGTTGTCCCAGAGGTCTCTGAGACTGTCCTCAGTTCTTTTCATTCTTTTTTCTTTATTCTGGTCTGCAGTAGTTATTTCCACCATTTTATCTTCCAGGTCACTTATCCGTTCTTCTGCCTCAGTTATTCTGCTATTGATCCCATCTAGAGTATTTTTAATTTCATTTATTGTGCTTGTCATCGTTTCTTGATTCCTCTTTAGTTCTTCTACGTCCTTGTTAAATGTTTCTTGCATTTTGTCTATTCTATTTCCAAGACTTTGGATCATCCTTACTATCATTATTCTGAATTCTTTTTCAGGTAGACTACCTATTTCCTCTTCATTTGTTAGGTCTGGTGTGTTTTGACCCTGCTCCTTCATCTGCTGTGTGTTTTTCTGTCTTCTCATTTTGCTTATCTTACTGTGTTTGGGGTCTCCTTTTCACAGGCTGCAGGTTCGTAGTTCCCGTTGTTTTTGGTATCTGTCCCCAGTGGCTAAGGTTGGTTCAGTGGGTTGTGTAGGTTTCCTGGTGGAGGGAACTAGTGCCTGTGTTCTGGTGGATGAGGCTGGATGTTGTCTTTCTGGTGGATTCGTCCACGTCTGGTGGTGTGTTTTGGGGTGTCTGTGGCCTTATTATGATTTTAGGCAGCCTCTCTGTTAATGGATGGGGCTGTGTTCCTCTCTTGCTAGTTGTTTGGCATAGGGTGTCCAGCACTGTAGCTTGCTGGTCGTTGAGTGAAGCTGGGTCTTGATGTTGAGATGGAGATCTGTGAGAGATTTTCGCCGTTTGGTATTACATGGAGCTGGGAGGTCTCTTGTGGACCAGTGTCCTGAAGTTGGCTCTCCCACCTCAGAGGCACAGCCCTGATGCCTGGCTGGAGCACCAAGAGCCTTTCATCCACACGGCTCAGAATAAAAGGGAGAAAAAATGGAAAGAAAGAAAAAAAGAGGATAAAATAAAATAAAATAAAGCAATTATAATAAAAAATAAGAAAAAAAATTATTAAGAGTAAATTTATTAAGAAAAAAATTTTTTTTAATTTTTAAAAATAGATTTATTAATTTTTTATACTAAAAATAAGAAAAAATTATTTAGAAAAAATTTATTAAGAAAAAAAATTTTTTTAATTTTTTACAATAAAATAAAATAAAAAATATGAAAAAACTTATTAAAAATTTTTTTAAAAATAGAAAATAAGGAAAAAATTATTAAGAAAACATTTATTAGGGAAAAAAAAATTTTTAAGCCAAAAAAAAAAAAAAAAAAAAAAAAAAAAAAAACGGATGGACCTAACCCTAGGACTAACGGTGAGAGCAAAGCTATACAGACAAAATCTCACCCAGAAGCATACACATCTACACTCACAAAAAAAAGGAAAAGGGGAAAAGTTAATATATCCTGCTCCCAAAGTCTATCTCCTAAATTTGGGATGATTCGTTGTCTATTCAGGTATTCAACAGATGCAGGCACATCAAGTTGTTTGTGGAGCTTTAATCCGCTGCTTCTGAGGCTGCTGGGAGAGATTTCCCTTTCTCTTCTTTGTTCGTACAGCTCCTGGGGTTCAGCTTTGGATTTGGACCCGCCTCTGCATGTAGGTCCCCTGAGGGCGTCTGTTCCCCGCCCAGACAGAACGGGGTTAAAGGAGCAGCTGATTCGGGGGCTCTGGCTCACTCAGGCCGGGGGGAGGGAGCGGTACGGAGGAGGCGGGGCGAGCCTGCGGCGGCAGAAGCCGGCGTGACGTTGCAGCAGCCTGAGGCGCGCCGTGCGCTCTCCCGGGGAAGTTGTCCCCGGATTACGGGAGCCTGGCCGTGGCGGGCTGCACAGGCTCCCGGGAGGGGCGGTGTGGAGAGTGACCTGTGCTCGCCCACAGGCTGTTTGGTGGTGGCAGCAGCAGCCTTAGCGTCTCATGCCCGTCTCTGGGGTCCGCGCTGATAGCCGCGGCTCGCGCCCATCTCTGGAGTTCGTTTAAGTGGCGCTCTGAATCCCCTCTCCTTGCACGCCGCGAAACAAAGAGGCAAGAAAAAGTCTCCTGCCTCTTCGGCAGCTGCAGACTTTTTCTCGTGCACCCTCCCGGCTAGTTGTGGTGCGCTAGACCCTTCAGGCTGTGTTCACGCAGCCAACCCCAGTCCTCTCCCTGGGATCCGACCGAAGCCCGCGCCTCAGCTCCCAGCCCCCGCCCGCCCCGGCGGGTGAGCAGACAAGCCTCTCGGGCTGGTGAGTGCTGCTCGGCGCCGAGCCTCTGTGCGGGAATCTCTCCGTTTTTCCCTCTGCGTCCCTGTTGCTGTGGGATCCGCGCTGATAGCCGCGGCTCACGCCCGTCTCTGGAGCTCGTTTAGGCGGCGCTCTGAATCCCCTCTCCTTGCGCGCCGCAAAACAAAGAGGCAAGAAAAATTCTCTTGCCTCTTTGGCAGCTGCAGTCTTTTTCCCGGACTCCCTCCCGGCTAGCACCGAAGCCCGAGCCCCAGCTCCCAGGCCCCGCCCGCCCCGGCGGCTGAGCAGACAAGCCTCTCGGGCTGGTGAGTGCTGGTCGGCACCGCTCCTCTGTGCGGGAATCTCCGCTTTGCCCTCCGCACCAATGTGGGTGCGCTCTCCTCCGTGGCTCCGAAGCTTCCCCCCTCTGCTACCCGCAGTCTCTGCCCACGAAGGGGCTTCCTAGTGTGTGGAAACCTTTCCTCCTTCACAGCTCCCTCCCACTGGTGCAGGTCCCGTCCCTATTCTTTTGTCTCTGTTATTTCTTTTTTCTTTTGCCCTACCCAAGTACGTGGGGATTTTCTTGCCTTTTGGGAGGTCTGACGTCTTCTGCCAGCGTTCAGTGGGTGTTCTGTAGGAGCAGTTCCACGTGTAGATGTATTTCTCATGTATCTGTGGGGAGGAAGGTGATCTCCGCGTCTTACTCTTCCGCCATCTTGCCCCTCCCTCCTAGAAACTCTTTAAGTGTCCTTAAGAATTCCCATTTAAGGTGATTATATGCGATCGTGGCACGTGAAAGCCTCCAGAGAGATTGTTGCCTAGCTTATCTTAGCCTGAGCCACGATAACTTGTTAGAGTAGTGAAGTAAAAGAAAATTAAGGTGAGCATTACTTGGAAACAAAACTAATTTATAATGTGATGTGACAGCAGAAAAGCTGAATGTTTTTTGAAGAACTATATGAAGAATAATCACAGTCCTGAGTGTTTCTTCCCGCACAATTCAGTTACAATGCTTCAGACATCACATCTGATTTGGAATGTCGGAGTTACAATCACTTGCAGACTTTTGGTGGAAGAAATGGTGGTAGAAAGGGAAAATGTACAATTAAATAAAGGAAAAAAGCCTTACTAGTCAAAAATATCCTCCTCTCCACCAAAAACCCAAAGTGAAATAGATTAATTGCCTTGACTCTATAGCTGGAAAATGAAGTTTTACCTTAATAATCATAAAAAGTATAATATGTTGAAGGCATATTACATAGAGACTATAGGGAATATATACCTTGGGCATGAGAAACATGGCTAGAAGTGATCACTCCTGTATCAGTAACATAATCTTTTCTTGAGAAAAAAAAAATCAGACATACATAGAAGTGTGTCAGGGGTGTTGATTGTCATTTCAAGTATAACTTGTTTATTTATAGCTATGCATCCCTTTCTATGATGCATCTTTTAACTCATGAAGGTGAAAATTCACACTGGGGACAGAAATCTTTACTCTCCTTCCATTCCCATAAGTAGAACAAATTTAGCTGTATTTTGCTAGAGGCAAGTTTGCTGAACTTGAATAACCTTTACACTGATTGCTATAGACATTCAGGTAAGATTGCGAAGCTTCTGTGGCGTTGTAGTTTTACACGATGTAGGTTTTTGGTCATTGGGTCAATTTACATTGCTTGCCTCATACCGTCTCTTTTTGAGTAGAAAGTGGCCTTTACTCGAGATACTGGGTTTTTCATCGCTGTGCTGTAGGGGAGAGCATGCAAACTTTGAGGCCAGTCGGTCATGGTTTGAGTCTTGCTTCTTCTGCTTACTAGCTGTGTGACATTAGGCACATTTTTAGCTCCTATGAGCCTCAGTTTTCTTTTCTGCAATGTGGGATTAATGCTTATAGTAATGTTTTGAAGCATCTAACATGGCTGGTATATAGTGGGGATTCAGTAAATAAAAGCTGCTGTAATTCTTCATTGTTGTCTTCTCATTTCTCAATTAAGCAATTAATATACCTTCCCTGTGGAGTAGAGTGGTGGTATTTCCAGGAGGGAGAATGTTGGCAGGGCTACGACTTGTCTCTGTTACCAGAGTTAGACACCATTTACCTGAAGTAGTTTCTCCATTTCTACCTCTCAGAATAGACTGATTGAGCACCCCCTGGAGATTTTAACTTCTTCCCTAATAAATAAAATGTTTGAATCTGAAGTCAGGTAACACTTTGCCTTAAAGCATTGTCTTAAGTGGATTTTTCTTTTCTGCCTAAAAGAAACTCAGGAATGATTTATTATAAACGCCCTCAGGAGACCTCTTCCAAAATGCTTCCCTTTAAAGAGGTAGTCACAAAAATGAGCACTGAACATTGTCATGGAGATTTGTAGAGTGACAGCAAAACCATTTTCTGCATGTCTATTAGTGGATTTGGGATGAGTTTGAATATGCTAAAAATTAATCTAAAATTTCACATTTGATTAAATTATGATCCACATATGAAGACATAGATAGTAATTCATTTTTTAAAAATGAACCAATTACTAAAAAGAGATATGTATTAGACAGCTGATAAGCAAGCCAGATTATATTCAATAGCTTTATAGTTACATCTTTAAGGCCGGTATCTCTTTAAGAGATAACTTCACCAGTATTTAGTTAACTTACATTTATATATTACATTTCTCTCGAATAGCATTTCTGAATTTAATTCAGGTAACATAAGTTTTTCTTTTACTCTTTAACTTTTTAATAAATCTTTGCAAATAATCTTTTAATTTGGGGAGGGAATGGGGATAAAAATCAAGAACATGAATGTTGCCTGTTCAGCTGCCTTTTTCTGTCTTTAGGCTTTGAGTAATTTTTGAATGTTTGAAGGAAGACAAGAGCTTGAAGTTTACAAGTTTGCTTCATCTATACCCTAAACTCTATCAACTGCTTAATATGCATTGAGAAGGAGTGCTGTATATCTAGAGATTTTTCTAAGTTGATCTCTTTGAAACATAATAATAGCCTGATAGATGAGCAAATACATGTCAGGAAATGTTAGGCCCTCTTACAGGTGTAATAAATTGTTTCTTCTTCTGGTTTAATAATCCCTCATAATCAATTAATACAGAATGGCAAATTGGAAAATATTCTGGTCATGGCATAGAAATTCCTGGGTTTTATTCCTGGTAATTCAATTTATTAACACTGAAGTCTTGTGCAAGTCACTTAAATTTTTTGAATCTCAGTTTCCTCATCTGTGAAATGGAAGTTCCAACAAGCTCCCTGTGGTGGTATGGCTGATTGGTCTGTTCTCAGCATCCATTTCTTTTTTTTAAAATTTTATTTATTTTTTGGCTGTGTCAGGTCTTTGTCGCTACACACGGGCTTTCTCTAGTTCTGGTGAGTGAGGGCTACTCTTCGTTGCAGTGCGTGGGCTTCTCATTGCGGTGGCTTCTCTTGTTGCGGAGCACAGGCTCCAGGCACGTGGGCTTCAGTAGTTGCAGCACACAGGCTCAGTAGTTGTGGCTCGCGGGCTCTAGAATGCAAGCTCAGTAGTTGTGGTGCATGGGCTTAGTTGCTTCGCAACATGTGGGATCTTCCCGGACCAGGGCACGAACCCGTGTCCCCTGCATTGGCAGGCGGATTCTTAACCACTGCGCCACCAGGAAAGTCCCAGCATCCATTTCTAACTCCTTCTGCTTAGCCTTCTTGGCCTGTAGAAGCTGGAAAGCTAAAAATCCATATTTCCCAGGCTCCCTTGCTGCTAAGATTTGGAAGCAAATTTGATTCTATCATTTAGAAGTATTGATTCAAGATTTATAAGTTGGGAGTAATAAGGGAGCCATCTTCCTGCAGCTTTGTTTGATTTTTTCTTTCAGAAAACAGGTTGCAAAGATGTGGGGTTTTTCTTCAGCAGTGTTCCAGGGTCCAGCTTTACATAGTAGCTAAGGTGACAACAGCAGTTGCTTTCTCATTTCCAGGTCACAGCCATAGCATAATGTCTTTTTTTATGTTTTGTTTTATTTTACTTAAAAATTAAAAAAAGAAATTTGTATACAATTTTTTAAGGTTACTTTCCATTTACAGTTATTACAAAATATTGGTTATATTCCCTGTGTGGTACAGTACATCCTTGAGCCTACTTTATACCCAGTAGTTTGTACCTCTCACTCCCCAACTCCTACATTGCCCGAACCCTGCTACCCCCGCCACTGGTAACCATTAGTGTGGCCTCTATTATCTGAGTCCATAACAGAATGTTCTTGACTTAATAGTTCCAGTAGTGGCCTCTTGATTTTTACCTCTGACGGTGGCAGAATCAGCAGCCCTCCTGGTGTTTTGGTTATACAGTGTTTGGGGGTTATTCCTGGAGGCCCAGTCTAGAGCCCATTCCTTCCAAACTTCTAGTTATTTTGTAAGCATCTTATTTCTTGAATTAAACCCATTTCTCTTAAAACATCTAAAGTGTTTCTATTTATTATATTGAACTCTGATACTTGGCCTAAAGTCTTGTGAATATCATGTGCAATTAATCATGTATTTTAAGGTGCTTAGACGTAGAAATTATTACAGTTAACACACACAGAAGATTTGCCATGTTATTTGACTAGTGGAATTTAACTAAAACATACCCTATGATATGCTCCCTGAGGCTTTAAGGAATTAGATCAAAGTGGGTAACTCTTCACATAGGGAAAGGAATAACTGTGTAATCAAGTTACATTAAGTTTTCTGATTACGCCTTGGTAATGGGGTCAGGGCTGAGTGAGTTGAGGGTGCAGGAGGATGGCCTAATATTTCTTGAGTAACTTGGGGTCTGGCAGTGCAGGAGCACTTGGTCCTGAGTGATTAACTTGCTTCCATGCTCTATTCCTGATCTCCACTGCCTTTGACTAGAATTTTCTGCAGCACTTGTGAATTTGAAGTTTCTGAAAGTCTGAGTTCTGGACTATTTCTTGTTTTCCTCTTTTTCTTATAAGTAATGTGCCTTGGGACACTTAAGGGTAAAATGTTTAAAACTGTAAAGGATTGAACCAATTCCTAACATCACTGGTTATTCCAAGATGCAATCCTAGTATATTTCCTGCAAGAAATCAAATTATTCAGTTAGAAAATATGATGATTCTTGAAACATAACAGGAAAGGTACACCTGCTAAATCAGCACTCTGGGTCTCAAGATTTCTGAGTTATGATTAGCTGTCTCAGTGTTACTATTCACTTAATGTAGTTGCCTTTAGCATTTGTGGCTTTGGATTTGTGGTTAGTATGATGAGTCAATCATAATCTTTTTCCTCATCCTTGGGGAAAATAAGATTTATAATCAGTGGACTTCTCTGATCAAACACAATCAATTTTAACGGAAAGATATTCCTAATACTATTCTGAATCGATAAGGACTTATTAAAAAAATGTTAGTTTAACACTGAATAATGTATAAATACTTTATGTTACCATATATCAAAATGATGCTGAAGAGGTTTTTGATTGCAGCACGTGGTAGGAATTAGAAAGATAATACCTGGTAACCCTGCTTAACTGCCCAGTGGCTTTAATATCTGAAAAGTAAAGCAGGATTGTACTTTACGGATTCTTTCTACTTTGCCTAATGAAATACATAATTGTACAAATTCTGATGTAGTCTGTTTTTCGTCTAGAAAGAGATTTTCAAGTCAAGGCTTAAGCCACACCCGTAAATGAGGCTACATGATTCAGTGGCTTTCTCAACACTTTTGAAACATAATTGTTACCCAGGTAAATTAGAATATTGCCTGAACAGCTGTGAATTTAGAAAATCACATTTTTAAAATGTTTTTAGTATTTATCTATAAATATAATAAATGTTGGGCAAGTGTGAAACACTTCTAAACCTCTATTAATATTTAGATATGTATCATCTGCAGGCTAATTTCTATCAATCTCTTTCTGTATATCTGTATCTACATCTATATCTCCACATCTACATCTATATCAACAATATTCATAAATACGTGTATATATACAGATATATATGTAAAAAATGGAACATGAAATAATAATAATGCCTTATAATTACTTGCAATATCAAAGAACATTTACCTCTCTCTTCTGATCCTCATGACCATCTCCAATTTAGATCATGAGTTCTTATAGAGCAGGGAGGGCTGCGGAGACCAAACATCTGCTGAGGTAAAGAGCTGAGGGACCTCAGCTCTTTTTACTCCCCTTTACATAATAAAGTACTTTGAACCACGTTGAGCGTAGAGAGGAATCGAGTTTTAGATGAAGAAGAGAGAAGAAAAACTGGCCTGGTGTTGTTTTATTCCTTAACTCCTTGTGCTGAATATCAAACGGAAAAGCAGGACACAAATATTAGAAGCCCCCAGGGAGTATGCAGAAACTTGAGAAAAGGAGATGCACACACTGTCTTCTGGCTGCAGATTAAATGTGGCAGCCAGGCAGATGTGCACCACACCATCCTGCACTGGTAAAGCGAGGGAGATGGACACATGGTTCATTTATATATGAGAGGGGCCTCCAACCACCCCCTGCCCTCCACTGAGTCTCCAGGGTATTACGTGGTCCAAGAGTGACGTGTCAGGGAGTTGCTCATAACAGAGAGTTGAACATGGATGGACCTCACAACTTACCTGGGAGTGGCAGCTCATGTGCCAGCTGAGGAGAGAAGAGCAGAGCTGCTGCATCTCTGAGATGTCACCCTTCGAGTTTGCTGCCAGCAACCAAATGTGACCCCTTCCAGCACCCCTCCTGATGTGGTTCAGAGACAAGAGACTACGCTGACAGAAGCAGTGGAATACCGCACAGAAGGTAGATTTTGTCACTCTTCTTCACGACCTCTCCCCACTACAGAGAGGCAGCCAGCTGCTGCCCGTGGAAGGCAGGTGCTTGATACCCTGGAACACTGACAGCTCGATGAGGTGAGAAAGAAATGTCTAGGAGGCACTAGAGAACCACCCTGTAACCGGTTTACACAGTCTAAGTGGACTATTAAATCACTGGATGGGGCAGAACTAGAATGCAAGAACTAAATTAAATTGCCTGATATAAGGCTGGTGAGTTGGCGATCCAGATTTAGAAAATAAATTCACTTCAAGACAAAAAAGCATTATGTTTTTAAACATCCAACTTTGTGAGTGTATTACATAGTCATGTTATTCAAACATATAATTATTGATTTTTTTCCAAAATGAGATCATGCTATAGATGCACATCATCTTTGCTTGCGTATATATCAACACTGTAATTTTCAATAAGTCTCTAAAACAAACGTTTTAAATTTATGTGAGGTCAAATATATTTTTTATGATTATTAATTTTTATGTCATGTTTATATTGTTGCATTTATAATGTAATATAAAATTATATAATGCATTATACCAGACATATAAATATCATCTCTATATGCTTATAGCACTTTATGATTTTGCTTTTAAATTTAATCTTTATTTCCAGCCAATTTTAGGGTAAGGATGAAGCAGGAATCTACCTGGTTTTTTTTACCCATATTACTCAACCATTGTCCCAATTCCATTTATTAAATTATTTATCTTTCCTGTGTCAACTTGAAAAGCCATCTTTATCTACCAATTTTTATATATTTGTGTTATTGTTTATTTCAAAAATACCACAATTACTCAATTATGACAAATTTAGGCTACATTTTAGATTCTGAAAGGGCAAGTCCTCTCTCCTTCTTCATAATTTTCCTGGATATCCAGTGAACTTTAGGATAATTTTTATCAATTCACTGAAAAAATGTTCAGTATTCTGACTGAAACTGAAATAAATCTATAGCTTAATTTGGAGAAGAATTTCTATTTTTCTTTAAAAGTTCCTTTCTATCTCATAATCTGTATGTTTTCCGCATATTCATTTTGCTCCTATGCTTCTGACTAAAATTTTATAATTTTATTCAAGTAAGTGATCTAACGTCTTGTGAAGTTAACTTCCTCTGTAGTTCTTTTTCATTTCTTGTTACTATTTTATGTGAAATGTTTTTTCTTTGCATTTTTAAATTTTGGAAACATTAATTTTTTAGCTTAGTTGTCCATTTTACTGAATTTACTTTCTATTTCTAATGGCTTCTCAGTTGATTCATTTATTTTTATTTCTAGGTAGACAAATATATTTAAGTGTTTTCCTCTATTTCAGTATTTTTCACTTATATTTCATTTTCTTATTTAATTGCATTGACTGGCTGATTCAGAGTAATCATATGTGCATTATTTGTAGAGAGAATGATTATTATTTGGGGCATACTAATACTGTTATCTGGCATTAATGGGCAAGCATGCAATGCTCAAGTATGAGGCTGGCTGGAAAAACTGTGATTGATTTTAATATACATCTTTCTATTCATGTTTTTAAGAGATCTTTCCTTTAAGAGTGGATGGTAAATGTTATCAAATGCCTTTTTTCAATGTACTATAAATTGAGTTGTTTTTTTCTTAGTTGATCTGTTTATGTTATGAACTTTATTAATACATACCTATATGTAACCTATATATTCCTGGAACAAACACAAAGAATATTAATTTTAAATATACAGCTGGATTTGATTGGTTAATACTATATTTTATTTAAGATTTTGATGCATTATATTCACCATTCACATTAAGGTAGGACCCAGTTTTTCATGGTTTCAGAGTTGGATATGGTTTCAAAGATATTGGGAGAACTTGACTATGTATCCTGGAGGTTTTGGAGGCACAGATGCAGGTACCAGACTTTAGCCTGAAAGAGTCTACAGAGTAGAAGCTGGTTAGAATTGCCTGCTGTGGCAGAGTCAAGGGCACGTGACTTTTGCGGGGCAAAAACAGAGCTGTTTCTAGCCCGTTGTGTGAATAAGGAAAAAACACTCCTTGCTACAGGCACGCACAACCCCATTCCAGGATGCACCGTTTGAGGTCAAGAATGAGGGTTCCTCCTTTGTGTACATCACTGTGTGCGGAACACAGTGCACAGTGTTCCATGGCCACGTTGGGCAAACATGCCAAGGGTTTATCAGGGCTAAAGAGACATTGCGGAAGAGAACCAAGTTAGAGACGTTTTGAAATCCATTAAATAGGACTATCTATAAAGGGTGAGACCATCCCAGCAGAAGAGGAATGCTGGTTTGATAGGGAAAGACTAAAAAAAATAATAGGGATTCTTACTGATACAAACAATATTTCTCCATGGCCTACGGAGATGATTATGCAAGTTACATATGGAATGGCCAGTCAGTAGTTATAGAAAAGAAAACGAACTCTCCACTTGGAATAAAATGAAAGCAAATACATGGCGCAATTTGGGACAGGAGTCTTGTGGGAACAGATACGACATAGAATTGGCAGATCTTGTTAAATGGCCAGGGATTGAATGTGCTTCTGCCTGTCCTTTAAGGGTGCCCCACTTCCTGCCAATAGTAGTATTTTCTTGAATCAGCCATTAACTTAGTTTTTATTCCAGGGAGAAAGAAAAAAAGTCTCCTAGTTTTTAGGTTAGCGTATGATTTACAGCTGGCCTCCATGTGTTCAAATGAAAAAATAGCGCAGAATATTACGTGGAAACTTGGGAAGTCAACACTCCGAATTTGTTCCAGAGTGTCTGATTTATGATAAAAGCCCATGGCACACTGATGTTGCCTGACCCTATGTGAAGCTGCATTTGATATTTGGACTGTGAGTAGAATTTCCTTCATTTATAATAACATGAAACTCAGCAGTAAATCTTCACAAGATTATTGTAACTCAGACCAACTGGAAGCTATCCTTAGGGTTTACTGAGTGGCGTAATGGCAAAAATTTCAAATTTTAGGTGATAAATAACAAAAGAAAACTCCCCCTATTTCCCTTCCTCAAAAATTCTATACAAATGGAATGATGCTTCTTGCCCTAGTGTCTAGTCTTTGGATCTTTATAAAACCATCAAGAAATAACTCTTTATTACTTGTCTAGAGCCTTGAATTTAAGCAGCTAGAATATTAGTAAAAACATATTAGTGCACATTCCTTAGGTGCAATACTTTACATCAGAGATAAAAGGGAAGCAGAAATCCCTAAACTGTTGTAACTTGAAAAATGAAACAAATTTAACCTACTGCAAATGGGCCATGTGGATGTAAGAAAGGACATATTAATCAAACCTTACCAATTAAGGAGCGGGTACTTCACTATTAAATTCTAAGATGAATTTCAAGAGCCTGGCTTGATGGAATGGATATTTATGTTATTAAGATATCGTGGCAACCAATCTTTATCTATTCTGAGTGCTACATGGAGGTCAAGTTGAAAGTTCTCAGCTGATTACTATCATGACAATGAATAAAGATGATGTAGCTTGTCTGTTCTAACTTCTTCGAAAACATGAGAATCTAGAGGTAGGAGAGTCTTTTATGCTAAACAGTAATGTCTTCTGCTAAATAAGTGAGAGATAAATGAATTGAATCATTGTTAATCATTCAACAGATAACTTTAAACCAATTTTAATTAATGTTAGAGCTCTTAGAATTTGTGAAATTTGAAGCTAAAGTCCTGCAGTAGTCTGAAATGATTTTCAATTATGCGTTCTAAAGATGATTTTTCTTGGGATGTTATTTTCTCCTTGTTCCTGCTCTGATTACTACTGCTACTTTTAAAAATGCTACAGATTTGGAATTTGAAGTTATGTACTTATTATCACTCACATAAACAGCTTGCAATGGTATTAATTTGTACTTTTTTGTTTTTTAATTACCGAATTAGCATTTGTGGAGCATCTGTTCTTGGGAGCCCTATTCTAGGCTTCTGCCCTAGTCTTCCACATCTCATAACTGCATCACTATTCACCTCTTTTCAGACTAATAACCTAGAAGGCATCCTCAATTCTTATTTCCTCACAATTAACATGAAAACCATTAGAAAGTCTTGTCTTCCATCTCTACTTTCATAGTATGTTCAAAATGTGATCACTTCTTATTACCTCCAGGTAGTGCCAATCCAGGGCACTACCACATCTTGCCTGGCCCATTGCAATACCTCCCAACTGGTCTAGCTTTCATTTTTGCAAACCTATAGCCTATTTGTCACAGAGCAGCTAGAGTAATCTTAAAAGACAAATCAGATTATGTCACTCCTTTGCTCAAAACCTTCCATAAGCCTCTCATTGCATAAATATAAAATCTAAACTGCTTACCATAGCCTATGCTGGCCTTACATGATCTGGCTCATTCTACCCCCGTCTTATACCCCTCTGCCCCTCTCTCACTCAACTCCAGCCACACCATCTTTCTGATGTTCTTGGAACACACAGGGCTCATTACCACCTCAGAGCTTTTGTACTTTTTGTTCTCTCTGCCTAAAACATTCTTCTACCCAGATCTTTCAGTGCTTTCCTCAATACATTAAGGTTTTTGCTTAATTGTTTCTTGGCCATTTCATCTTACATAACCCTCATACTTACCAGTTCCTAACCCTTTATCCTGTTATATAAGTTTTTATGGCACTTTTTCTAGCTAACGTATTTCATATTTGTTTGTTTACTTGTTTAATCTTTGCTCCACCCCACCTCCCACATACATATTCAATATAGCTTCACGGGAGTGGGCACTTTATCTTGTTCTCTATATCATGGGTCTAGCAGAGTAACTGACACATAGCAGACATTCAATAAATATTTGATGAGTGAATGTATGAGTTGATACAGTAAGAAAGAAGGACAAATGATGACAAAAAGGAGTTAACCAAAAGTCAAGGAGTTTGTAGCCAAGGAAAGTCAGGTCTAATCAGAGGAAAAAACCCACACCTATGCAAAAGAATATAAAGCATTACAGATTGAATGCATAATATCTAAGTAAGGCAGAGCAAAGGAAGACATTTTATTATGTATATTACATGGAGCCATCTGTCTCCCTCCTGTTACTTTTGCATTTCTACATATTGCCTAATATGGTCTCTGCACATAAAGGTTGACTATGACTAATTGATTATTTTTTAAAATATGCAAATATGAGTAGAAAGTAATACTGAAGGCAAAACTAAAGTGAAGGTTTGAATTACTCTGAATTACCCGTGATTTAATTTTTCCATGCTTGATAATAAACATAGATAAATATGTATTGACTTTTGTTTAGCTGCTGGACATACATCAAAGCAATTTTTTATGGCATGGTACAATATTTTCAAGGTACCACTAGTCAAAAATAAATTGTATTTAAAAATCTAAATTCTCAATGTTTTCTTCTACTCTTCCATGTCTCTGATCCTTATAAATTTTGGGAAATTAGGTTATACACTTTCCTTGAGAATCAAGTTTGTTATAACTTGACTATATTTGTAGAGTTATAAATGAATAACACACAATTTACTGAGTTCATCATTGAGTCAAAAAATTGCTGCTCACTGACTTGGATAGACTGGGCATAGTAATTTGAATAAGATATGGTTCCAACTTTCAAGAAGCTACTATGCATTTATTTATTCACCTGATGTTTTCGGACAGTTGAGAACTAACAGATTTCAGGCACTGTCGCAGGCATTAGGGATGCAATTGCGAACAGGATTGTTAAGGTCCCTACACTCACAGAATTTAAGGTTCCGGGAAATAGAAACAGTACAATGCTGACATGTGATTTTATATAAAGGAAGAGAACACAACAGAATGGGAGCGTATAACAGAGAAAACCAACTTTGAGCCTTCAGGGAAGGTCAGCCTGAGGAGTCACATTAATAGACCCCAAGAAGAAATCTAAGGGCAAAGACAGGGCCAGACGTGCATATAGATCACCATAGGGCAGTGTAATCAGTCAGGGCTTTAGCAGAAGTAAGGAAGTGAGTACAGAATCTGCTGGTTGCATTGAAAAAGGGAAGATAAACAGAGCCTTGTGGCATCAACAAAGGCTTGCCCTGGAGGATATGCTTGGGCTTCAGGAGTGTGGATTTTCCAGATGGATAAGGGGGTAGGATTCAGCTTGTACAACATTTGAAGATTGTAACATCGTACGAGAAAGTAAGCAAGTGATGTAAGCCTCAAGCAAAGTGCACCAGTAGTGTGAACTGGTCTAGGGAGCTTGGCTGGTGGAGTCCTGCCTTTCTGTCCACATGTCAGGCACTGTGACCTTTAGAAAGGTGATTAATACTTGAGAAAGGGTACAAGGCAATGTTCTGGGCTGATCTGGCTCCAGAGCTGCCTGTGGCTAACTCCTGGCATGACAAAGTGCCGTCGCTGCAGACCAGCCATTAGCACTTGCCTGTTTGCCTTGCTGGCTGAAAAATGGGCACAGTTACAGGAGAGAGAATGGACTTTGTTATTCTAGACAGCACAGCACTTGGTCCTGGACATGAAAACAGAGAAGTAGAGCTAAAAGCTTTTCACAATATTTGGGAAGTACCTAAATGAACAAATTGTGTTACATAAATGTAGATTATGCTGGTATTTTATAAGTGTAGATTAGGGTTTCTTTTATTTTAAACATGAGAAATAAACAGGGACCATTAATTTTCCCTTTAAGGAAGGTAGTTAAGAAAATGGTTAATAATCTGTCTACTAAAAATAGTAGACAATCCTCAAGAGATATTTTTTCACAAACAACAAAATATACATCTAGTATTGACATCCATTTTTATGAACAAATACAGAGTAGATTGGGAGGAGAGAGATTCATGAAAACAACTTGAATTTTCTAAGGCAGATGTTTCAAAAGGATTTTATCTGCTTTAGAGAGAGTAGTTATTTCATAAGACTGATTTTCTCCATGGTGCCGCGTTTTGAGAACATGGATTTACTTGGCTGTTATATGCAATTGCTTGCCTTCTGTGGTTCTCTAGTACCGGCATTTTTCATATACGCGAAAAACGAGGCAAGTGGGTTTGTGAAACGGTGTCTTGTTTAGCTGTATGAGAGCTGCCTTGTCGCGAGAATTACTGTAATAATTATTTCACAGAACTTAGTGATATCTTTTAGGCAATGCTACTATTTAAGGCTTTGCTTGTGTCCTAGCCAAACAGATGTGTTTATTTACATGTCTGATCTAAACAGGAAGACAATGGGGACTCTGCCCGCAGCCTTGAACTTCCTCTAATACAGATAGAAGCGGAGGAGAGATGCAAGCAGTTGGGGCTCATGGAAATGAGAGCGGGAATGAAGAAAAGCCTGTAGGTGTGGGTCAAATGGAGGCAGCTGTGCTTTCCCTCTCAGCACTGTAACAGCTGTGTGTGGTCTGAAACGAAGCAGAGGGAGAGCTAGCTGCTGGCACTGGTTTGGGGCGGGTGGTCTCCTCGCTTTGTGTGCCTGAGAGGGAATAGACATATAATCGTCGTCTCTGTGCAACGATGCTACTGCCAGGGCACTTCTGAATCCATGTCAGTTCAGGTGCCGCCAGGCACATGGACATATTCTGTTGCAAACTGTAACTGCACACGGACTGAGGGACGTGAAGAGGCTGCTTCTCTCCAAACGTGGATTAAATGCTATCAACAGTGGGAAAAGCTTTGCAAGTAGAGGACCTGTAAATCTAGAGTAGGCAGAATAAAGAAGTCAGATTGCATAATGAAGTGGTCTCTCAGGGAATGAACTGAGGGTGGGGGGACAGGGATCCGGGGAAGGTCCTTGTCCTGGGTAGCAGCAGGCTGGGGATGGGGGGCTTGAGCCGTGTGTGCCAGTGGAGAAATGAAGAGAGTGCTACTCTCATTTGAGGGATTGAGATTTTCATCTTCTGTCACTTCTTAATTCTTTTCTTCATACTTAATAACATTATACAATAATGGAAACCTTAACAGAAAGCAAAATCGAACAATTACAGTACCAACAATGGCTTTGGAATTTTGTCCCATTTCTACTCAGTGAAGGAAATGGAGTTACCATTTGTAATTATTCCTTGAAAAGCGTATTTAGTTATTGTTCTTTTAGTCATAGGTTAGAAAAACAGGTACAGAACTGCATGTATACACACACACACACACACACATACAACCACAGAAAGATGTACCCTGTAACTTTGTAGGTGAAACTTATCATTTGACTCTGACTAGTTTTGGGCTCTTTATCAAATTTTGTTCCCTAAAACTTTTCTCATAAGAAATAAGGAAATAGCTTTACTGAAGAGAATTAACAGCACTCACTTTAGTGTGATATTGCTCCCCTATGGGTTGAAAATGGCACCAGAAGTCATCTCTGAACTGTAGGATCAGAGTCAGCTGAGGTTTCTTGATTTTTGTTTTTAATTGGTTTGTTTGCTTGCTCACTTAGGGCTGGGGATTCTCTAGTTTCATTCTAAATATTTAGTACTCACCGTGGGCAGTAAGGAAGGGGGGAGTCCTCTGTGCTTCATCTGTCACATTTGTGATGACACAGGGTCAAAAGCTCAAAGGTAAAATATAATCTTTGCTTATCATAACTGTTTCCAAATGTGAACATACCTTGACAGGCCAAGTACATGGTTGCACGTAGATTTGAATTGATCTAAGTATGTGCTGTGGATACCTAAGGTTCCCTGAAAATTGTGTATACATTTTCGGTGTGTGTGTATGAGTGTGCGCATGTGTGTTTAATTATGGCCATGTTGAAAACTGAAATGGAGACTTGTTTTATTTATGAGAGGATCCCAAATACAGATTTGGGGAGCATGGTGTGAAACGGTATATTCATAAAACTCGATTTCCATCAGTAAAGAAAAATATTACTCTTATTTTGACTTTTCCTTACTTGGTCTTTAGAAAAGAAAGGACCAAAGAAGGACTAGCAGGAGGCAACAGGGTTGGGCTGTGTTAGCCTTTATATTTTTCTGATGGTGAGACCACCAGTGCCTACCATTACAGTTCTGCCAAGTGCTTGCTTGCAGCAATATGAATCTGTTTGGATGTTTAGTGGAAATAGTGTTCTTCTTCAGAGGAACTGTAGTTAAAATATGCACTGCCTTCGGTTGCACTGTGTTTGTTTTTGTGTAAAGGTTCTTGCAAATATAGTAGGTGCTTTCTTGGTAAGCAAAGCATTCTAACACGTGAACTGCCTGATCTTTGGCTAGCTGTCCTGTTTACTAGCTGTGCAGGTGGTTAGTGTGCCAGGAGCTGCAAATAAATCAAAGCTGTGACTGGTCTCCAGTGATGGGAGCACCAGCGCTCTGCCTAAGTGTTCATTTTTACAGCACAACTCTTATCCCTTAGTTTAGTTATATCTACTGATTCCTAGGCATAAGGATAGGTCACCAGTCAATGCTCCAAACTGAAAACGGGAAGGGATGAAGCAGCAGAGGAAAGAAAGTAATTTTCCTGTTTTGAGAATCTCCTGCATACTGCCCTGTGGTCGTTTCAAATGTTTGCTTTTGTGCAGAGTAAAGTAGTCTTTCTCTCCTGAAATATAAAAACATGTTCAAGTAGAAGAATAAACAGTGGGTTGCACTAGGGTCTATTTTTATTTCTAAATTAAAACTAAATTGGTTTTATGACATATAAGAGCGCTCTTCATTTTACATTTTAAATCAAGTATTTTGACTGATCTAAGTACAAACCAGATAGCTTGTCAAGAGAGTAATAAGCTGATAAACGTGGTTTAAACAAAATAGACTCCTGGGAATAGTCAGATATGAAGATAACATTGCCTCCGTATTTCTTACCTCACCTTAGATGATGTATTCAGTGGGTGTTCAGTAGAAAGGTTTAGAGTGTAGAATTTCCTGGGCTGTCTATGAACTCGTTGATGTGATGTACTGGAAATGATAATTTAGCTCTTCATCTCAGTTC
Organism: Eubalaena glacialis; assembly: GCF_028564815.1. Lineage (NCBI taxonomy): Eukaryota > Metazoa > Chordata > Mammalia > Artiodactyla > Balaenidae > Eubalaena > Eubalaena glacialis. The sequence goes on along the minus strand of NC_083727.1, from coordinate 42,027,051 downwards.
TGAACTTTTTCTATTTAGCTCAGCAAGCTGGTTCCATTTCGTTTTCTTCCCCTACTCAGCTGAGAAAATAGATTTAGAAATTAACTAGGGGCTCTGGGCTATTTCAAAGACCAAGAAAGACAATTTTTGTTTTCATTTCTCATAAGTGATACATAAAGTCTGGAAAGTAAGAGAATGATACCTGAATATGGTCAGAACTAATTAAAATATTATATTCAGGACTGAGATTGAAAGGCAGCTAAGGAGAAAAATTCTACAGATGCTCAAAATCTGTGAGACTTCCGAATTAGCTGAATCCCCAGTGAATCTTCATTATTGACTAGAGGAAATTGTAGAGTATTTTCCTTCTTTGCAAGGCTTGACAATTTATTGAATTGCTACCAAAAGCTTGCAGAAGGTAAGGGGAACTTCCCAGAGGCAATTATGCTGCATTTTGCCACTGAAATTTTCTAAGTTTCTCCCTTGTGTGACAGGGTTTTAAATGAAACTAAGGAAAACAAAAATGTTAAAATAGACCAGCATGGTCTTGCCTAGAATTAGTGTGTATTCACAGAGTTTGAGAATGGTGGTTCAATATAGATGTCTCAGAATATGGCTTATCTGCCAAATGACAGATGGTCCAAAGCCAGAAGAGAAAGGCTCAAGAAGATGTAGTCAAGGGTAAGGCTGATTCTGGGAAGGGCTGAGCAGCTGTTTAGTGGTTGTGTTAACACTGATCATTAGTACAGCCTCTTTTTCATTCTGTCACATTAATTTGTTATTGTTTTCACTTTTGTGATGACTCAACTAGGCTCTTTATTAGATGGGGTGATATCTGCAAAAAGGTTCACTGAAAATATTCTGAAATAATTAGACTGAACTAAATATTTTTTTAGATAGGGCACTAATGCTCTGTATCACACATTAGTGAGAAAAATTTGAAAATTGGTTTTTAGTCCTTCGTAATGCTGTTGAGACATGCCAATGTGTTTTGCTATTAGAATTCAATTAAAAGGGGCTCCAGAGAGGTAAGTAAGCCAAAGAAACTTCGTCATGTGTATGTAGCTCGTGCATTGTCGATTATGACATTTTAAATCACTAAGTACTTATCTACATATTTGTTTGCTTGTTTTAAGTCAATTTTATTGACTTAATAAAATGCACCCCTTTTAAGTGTACATTAATGGAATTTTGACACATTTAAACCCCTGCGTAAACACCATCACAGTCAAGATATAGAACATATCTATCACCTTCCAAAGGTCTCTTATGTTCCTTCCCACTCAATCCATTCCACCTTGGACCACGTGACCACTGATCTGTTTCCTACATATTAGATTTGCCATTTTTAGGATTTCATATTAAATGGACTCATACAGCACGTATGCTTTTGTTTGTAGTCCCTTGGCTTAGCTAAGTGCTTTTCACATGCATTTAACTTATCTGTTTCAATAGTTCACTCCTTTCTATTGATGACTAGTATTTCATTGCATGCATATGCCACAAATTACCTATTGTAGGACACTGAGTTGGTTTGGCAAGTTCTGAATAAAGCTGTTTGAACATTTGTTTACAGATCTTTGTGTGGGCATATGTTTTCATTTCTCTTGGGTTAACACCTAGAAGTGGAATATGATAACTGCATATTTAGCTTTATTAGAAAGTGCCAAACTATTTCCCAAAGAAACTGTACCATTTCTTATAGCAATATGTGAGATTTCCAGTTGTTCTTTACCCTCTCCAAGACTTGGCATTGTTAGTTTCTTTTAAAAATTTACCATTGTAATGGGCATGTAGTGTTATCTTATTGTGGCACCATTCTTCTTGGAGGCCTTACCTCATTCCCAGGCTGAATTATGTTACTCTGACTGTGTTGTCCATTCAATGGGGACCATAAATGGACAGGTAATGATGTTTCAAGAGTAGGATTAGTGCTATGGGAAGGACCTCATAAAAGGAGCACTTTCAGTTGAGGAGTATATTTTATACTTCAAATACATCCTTTACAATGTGAAACTTTATAATTATACTTGTGTACACTCCATACAATGCACTCCATGTACTAAAATCAGAACAGGTATTCTTAATGGTTTTGAATGGCTGTGAATCAAGGCCGGGGGTAAAGTGAGCAGAGGCCCTTAGGGGGCAGCAGAGGACCACATACCAAGAGAGTCATGGGCTGGGAAATAGGGTGTCTGTCTAAGTAAAGGGGCCTCTGTCTGTCACTAGCTAATAGGTTAAACTGTTTGCCCTTCTATTCCTCAATAGTAAATAAGGATAAAAGCTAAAGGAGTTGGGGTGTAAAAACTCACAAACTCAAAAGCATGCAGGGGTATGACAAGAAATATACTTCTGAGAATGTGACCAGTGTTAAGACAAAGGGTGTTTAAAGGTTTGTGGTCAAATTGAGCATACAGTGCCTCACCAGGAGGCATGAAAATTCATCAAATAAACGAAGTGAGCTTTGATAGCTAATCATCTTGCAGCACCTTTGCACACGTGCTGCAAATCTGTGACCTTAGGATGTCACCTGAAGAGGATTAAGAACGATGGACCACACCGAGACACATAGGGAACTCCACTGAAGATGGGAAAGGAGGCAGGAAGTATCAGCAAGGGAGAGCTAGAACCAGGGCCAGAACAAAGATGGAAATGAGGACTGAGCCAAGGTGTGTTATAAGGGAGGGTGTGAGGATTGTGGTTGATGGTGACATGAGCGAATTCATACTTACTGGGCACCTACTATGTGTATAAAGAAATGTATACACACTTTCTGTTAATTTTCATAATAACCCTTGAAAGTAAGAGTTACTATCCTCATTTATACATGGACAAACTGAGTCTTCTTGTGCAAGTTTATAGAGAACTCAGGCCTCTGTAACTCTAACTTCAAATCTCTAAAGTAGATGAGAGAATTGGTAAACTGAGACTTGAGAATCAAAACAGATTGAAGATGAGGTGCTATCAGGGTTGCAGGCCAATGCCTCTTAAGACTTAATATGCCTCTGAATCCCCTGGGTATCATGTTAAAACACAAATTCCGATGCAGAGGACCTGGGTTGAAGCCCGAGACTCTGCATTTCTAACAAGCTCCCAGGTAATGTCCATGTTGCTGCTCTGCAGACTATGTGTTGAGAAGTTTGCAGCCACGCTCACCTGAACCATATATTGCAACAATAAGTTTTATTCTGCTCTCTCTAACTTGAAAAGCCAGCATGTATTGAGGAATATCACTTCTATGGGGGTTGGGGAGGCTTAATTGCACACAGGCTAGTTTCTAAACTGTGAGATCTGCTTGTTTTCTGTCATAAGACTTGGATTTTAATCCGTACTCCACTAATTCCTGCCTGAGTGACCTCGCACAGTCCTCTTGAAGAATTAGTTTCCTCATCTACAAAATGGGAATAATAATAATCTACTACTGCATAAATCATAATGCCCTTTTTCATTGTTAATATTTTACACTGTAAAATAACTTGACAGATGAGGACCTTGACACGATGTCTGGCACATGGAAGATGATCATTAAATGTTTGCTGAAGACTGAATGAATATGTATATGTTGTATATGTTGATGAAAACTGACATAGCACCTAATATAAATATTAAATTAACACTTAATTTGGTCCATATTTTAAGCTATAGAGTTATAGGTTGTAACCAGAGTGCAAAATACTGTAAAGTAAAAATTTTGTTCCATCTTTCTCTTTAAGCAAAGAAAATACATATAAAACTAATCTGTTCAGTGCATCTGAATTACAGTATTAGAATATTCACAACATTTTTAACTGGTTACTTACACTGGATCAGGCACTGCAATGGGTGCCTTACATATTTTTTTCAATTTAATTCTCAGAAAAAGCATAGTGATGATGTTCCCCATTTAACCAACAGGGAAATGGAGGTTTAGAAAGGTGAAGTGATTTGCTCAAAGTCAGGGCTACCCTCACAGAGTGTATATTTGTGTGTGTCTAGGGGCAAACATTGTTTGCTGGGCCCCTGTCTATATAAACAATTTGAGGTATCTCAAATTACTTGGAATCAACCCACTAGTCTTCTACAACCAGGCCGGCCATGCAGCCCCAGGAGGAAACAATAGGCATGAGTACTGGAGCTTCTTAGGGCATCTGGTTCACCCAGCATGTGGGAGATGGGATGGGGGTGTAGGTAGAGGATTGGAAAGCTCCTTGAAGGAGAAAAACAGGTTAGAGGTGCATGAGTGGGTAGGGAACTTTGAGGTAGGAGCTCCCAGTGAATAGGACCCATATAGGCACCCTTTCTGGAAGGCTCTAGTTCCAGGCACTCTGCAGGGGTCTTAGACGATTTTAAGGGCAGTGCTGCAAAATGTAGGGCCTCCTACGCATGGGCCCAGGGCAGGTTCCCTGCTTCCTGGGTTCAAGGGCGACATTGCCCAAAGTTACCCAGTAAGGATTAGCATAATCCAAGTCTTTCTGCCTCCTGCACCCATGATCTTTACACAGAAGAACGTCATTCACAAGCTGGAGTTAGATCAAACTTCAGAGAAAGTACAAATCACATTTACTGTGTTTTTATTTTGTCTTCTACCCTGGTCAGGACATTAGTAGGATCTGTGTAGTCTAATCAAATTTTCATCATCATCATTATCATTATTACTTTAAAGTTACAATATGTTGAGGATGGACACTTTTGTGAAATACAATAAAAATGTCCCAGCAATATCAAATTTCTATAAAAAGTTATAGGCATTAACTCTCACTTTCTAAACTTTCTTTACATGGACCACACAGGTCCACAGCTCCCACTTTAAGTAGTTCTGGTCTAACCTAATGTCTGGAGCTCTCCCATTGACCCAGGACTCCTGACTGCCATGTTCCCATAATTTGCTATTGAAATAAATCAATATATAATGTGACTTGCAAAGAATTCACAATGACAACTCATTAATCCATATTCAAATAGGTAAAAACTAGAGAAGCCATGTCTTTGGCTGGAAATGTCTTCACTTTTTTCATCTCTTGTACCATTTAACTGAGGCATTTTAGAGACTATGGCTCAATATTTATGGTCGAAGCTATTTCCATCTGAGGAGTAAAGGGTTGGAGATTGATGGGTCCCTGTGGTTGATATCTTTAAAGTCTGAATTCTTAACCTCCCACAAATCTCCAAATGTGGGTGGTTAACTTCATCACATACATATTAGGATATTTTTGTAATTTGCGTTTGAATGACTTCTCCTGGATGAACCTGGTTGGAGGGGTATGAAATACTGTTTATGGAAAAAGAAAATTAATGTTGTGGTGGCTATGTCTGCCAGACTTTTACGTCTCCCCATCCATGTAATCATTTATATGAAACTTCCTTTAGTGGGCAACAACTCACAGTTGAGGGAATTTGTCTATAATAAACCACTTGGCTTATGTTGCATCAGATTAGATCAGATCAATTTCCTTCATTCTTAATTCCTTCCACGTCATATCAGAATGCTTCTTAAATGAGATGCCTGTAAACAGATCTGGGTCCTTAAGGGAGATGAAAAGATATGAACATAAATGTCAAACTGCTTTTTGAGAAAGGAGACTTTTCCTTTTGTGAATGATCAGTTGAAGAGTGGTAGAATGAAGAGCTAGGTTTAAGGGGATATTTGAGGTGGAAAATAAAGATCCAAGATATAATATTTGTATTTTTTGCTAAGTAAATATATATATATATATATATAGAGAGAGAGAGAGAGAGAGAGAGTCAAAACCGAAGTCCTTAACTTTTAAGGAAAGGATGTTGCTGCTTCATAGAAAGTATAGAAAAATCATGTTTTACTTACAAAAGAAATGAGCCTACGTGAAGCATTACAATGTTGGAAGGCCTCCTGTGGGTATACCACTTTATAACACTGATTTCCTGTAAGCATACATCAGCTCACATTAATGCTCATATAGTTAGGTGTGCCATCTGTTGTAGCTTTAGATGCCAGATAACATTTCTATGGGTTTTCTTAAATCATACTAACTCATAGAGTGTCTATGATACTTGATTAAACTTGCTGACCAAACAAGCTAAGAAGAGATTGAGTTTGCCTCCTAGCAAACATAAGATTTTTTCCTTTTCAAACATTACTTGAGATCTTGCTGTCCTTGAAATCTCTATAGGATTTATTGCCTTACTTCTCATTTGGAATTTTCATTATATTTCCATTCATCCTAATGATCTTTCTTGTATATTTGTGTTCTTTCTCCGTATGACTATCAGACAATAAAAACTAAGTGATGACTCTGGGGGTTGAATTGCTGGACCTATTTTTCTCTGGTCAGAGAAATGAATGTTATAATCTAGGTAATAAAGTCTGAGAGAGACCAGTTTATTTCAACTAATTTCCACCAACGTAAAATTGTATGATGAAACTTTATATTGTGGTTGGATGCATAGAATACCAAGTGACTGATTAGTAATGATAACTTAAAATTATCAGATGTTGCCATGTATTTGATATGTATGGTAAAAGGAGAAAGACAATGAAACACTTGTAGCTCAGTAACCCATGAAATCCTTAGACTAGCGGACTTGTTAAGACATGTTAAATATTAAATATCTTCTAAATAATTTTTTCAGATAACTCAATGATCAACTCAGCAAGAGCAGCAAACATCAAAATTCTATGGCTGGGCTTCCCTGGTGGTGCAGTGGTTGAGAGTCTGCCTGCCAATGCAGGGGACACGGGTTCGAGCCCTGGTCTGGGAAGATCCCACATGCCGCGGAGCAGCTAGGCCCGTGAGCCACAATTACTGAGCCTGCGCGTCTGGAGCCTGTGCTCCGCAGCAGGAGAGGCCGCGATAGTGAGAGGCCCGCGCACTGCCATGAGGAGTGGCCCCTGCTTGCCACAACTGGAGAAAGCCCTCACACAGAAACGAAGACCCAACACAGCCATAAAAAAAAAAAAAAAAAAAATTCTATGGCTTTGTATATGTACAACTGAATCACTTTGCTGTACACTTGAAACTAACACAACACTGTTAATCAACTGTACTCCAATATAAAATAAAAATTAAAAAAAAATTCTGTGGCTTAGGACATATCTCACATCCTGGGAGCACTGTGTACAAGCTTTCAGTCACCAGAAAATCAGCAAGAAGGGAAATGAAGACTTGTGGTATGTTTGAATCAACTGATGTCTTATTTTAAGCACAGTTTTCTTTTTCCTTTTTTAAGAGAACCAGGTGAATATATTAATGTTGATATTGATGCACAGAAATGGGTCAGCTGATATTTTTGGAACTCTGTTTTGTTCTGCTTTGTTTCTAAGGTCATTGCGGAGACACTGGACAGGTAGTGCACTAGACTCTATAAATATCTCCAAAGGCAGTTTTTAATTTGTTCCATGTGGAAATGCATGAGAAGACCCTGAGCCTGATAGAGTGCTTAGCATATGATAGAAGTTGAGTTAATATTTGGTAATGATGATGGATTTTAGGCCAAGTATATTTTGAGAGCTGGAGTCTTTTTGTGAACAAGAGTAATAAAAACAATGAACCTTTATTAAGCACTTATTTCAGGCAAGATGCTAAGCATTCCACATAGATTTTTAAAAATTCATTGTTAGACCAACCTTAAGAGACAGATATTATTATCCCTCTTCCAGAGATTGAAGCAAAAAATAAAAATTAAAAAACAAAGAAGCTGAGAGTTAGAGGTATTGAACAATATTGCAGCTCTAAATTGGAATGCTTGAGCCCTGATTTGAACCGAGGCATTCTTAACTCCAGAGCTCACTCTTAACCAACAAGTGCGCTATTCTGCCTTGCCACATGATGTTCCAAAGTTGTGGTAATAGCCATCAGAAAGGTAATTTAAGGAAAGGCCTGACTTCAAGAAAGACAATCAAAGAAAATACACATTGGTGGGACATTTTGCCATGACAGCTGGATGTCTTCATTTTACAGAAGATGGCTTGTTAGATACCAGTTTAATTAGCCAACTTCCTCTTGGGTCTCCATGTAGTTGCTAACTCCCTTGACCATGGAAATGACCCTGAAAATTGTGTCTGTGTCTGGTAGCTGGCAATGTGCCCTAATAAAATATCTATGTAGCAGGTAAGTTGCTTCCTAAATGTTTCATGCCATTTTCAAAAGCCATTTTCTGACCACAGAAATGAATGGAGTATGCTAAGAAGTGACAAGTGGTATGAGAGGGCAGATGATTCCACTTAGCCATAACCTAAGTGACATGCACAATATTAAAATGTATAAATTTATATACTTAGACTCATTCTCTTTCACAGACTTTCTCTCCTCTTTATAAAACTGAGTGTGACTAGTTCTTAGCAGCCTATTAGAGAGCATGGAGATTCTATTCTAAAAATGGTTTATCATGGCACTTATTTCAAGGTGCAGCAGAAGCTCACCCTGTTGTTTGCCTGGAGCAGGGAGTAGATGGTCCATTTGTGTGACTTACCTATCCTGCTATTCTCTCATGTACTTGTCTTCAGCAGAGGGATTATAGGACTTCCAGAAGCTAAGGACCATGTTTGTCAGACAGGGTGTATATATCTTATATCATTTCTTATAGGTAAAACTATTTCTTGTAGGCTAAAATATTTAGAGCTGCTATGTAAATGAATATAGAATAATGTCATCTTCCTCACAGAAAAGTTTGGGGAAGTAAATATCAGAATTGTTTATTTTAAAAAAACAAAGTGCGCTATTTTATTTTTAATTTGTTTCTAGCCATTGTCAAGCAGGGATTTAGCTCTTTATTTTAGAATACCTCAATAAGTATCCCAAACTTATATGACATTTCTGATTTTACAATCTAGGAATACTCTAGCAGATTTGACATTCACGGAGATTCTTCTCTTCTTTTAGTTTTTTTCACCCGATTTATGTATTTTGCTATATTTTTACTCTACACTATTACATCTCCCTAAATTGCATGCATCTTGCCTTCACTCTCTTATTTTTACTATTGTAGTTTACAAATTAGTTGTATGATGTGTTGACAGTTTAATTATGATTATTGTGCCTTAAAGTTTGGGTTAAACCCAAAAGGTCAGAATATTCACTATTATTATTATTATCATTCTGAGCTTCTTGTTATCTTGTTTGCTGTGTCAAATTGTGCATTGATGCAGAACTAGAGTAGGATCAAAATCAACCATGTCTTGCATAACAATTTCAGCTTTTGTGCTGTTTTAAATTTACTATTTTTTATGCCATAATAACATCTAATGTTTTCTTTAGGAAACAAAAAAAAGCGTATTTTTCTCTTTGACGGTAGCTGCCTTCCAAACCTCTTTTTTGATCAAGTTGGTAGCATAGGTGTCAATGTAAATTGTTTTTTTACCTCAAAACTCTAGTGCTCTGTATATTAGAGGTAACCTCCATGCCATATAAGCTATTTACTTCAGTGACTTCTTCTGACAAGCATCTACCTCTTTACCACTTAGTGCCCACTGGTGAATTTTACTTGGTTTTGGATGAAGAGCTGGGAAAACCAATTATCTCAGTCTTGCACATTTCCCTGATCAACGATCAGTCATGTGCTCTAATCTTAGTGTCATGTAATGCCCAAACTGTTTCTTGCTTTGCAGTGAGTTGCTGCAACTGTCCATCTTACTTTGATTACTCTTGAAAACATATCCACATCTGTCTGTGCCTAATTTATGGGCATAAACTGCGTGTTGGTGACAGCGTAGTATGATGAAGGGAACATTAAAACTTTAGTGTCAGAAAGTCTGACTTCAGTGGTGGCTCTGCCAATTATTAGACATTTGATGTTGGGCATGTTGCTGATCCTCTCTGTGCTTCAGCAGCTTCAATGATAACGTGCAGTTTATTAAAACAATAATTTTAAGGATGTTTATATCATATATGTTGTATGTTATATATAATATTATACAGTTATATACAGTTATATATAAATATAATTTTAATTACGTGTTATGAATTATATATTACATATTACACAATACATATTGTGTTGTACATATTTTGTGTGTGATATATTATTTTGTTATATATATTTTGTTTCCCCTTTTAGTTTCATTTCAAAGTTGATGTGATTTATCCCACATGAGTCAGTGTATTCACCCCTTTGTCTTTTTTAGTCTTGGAAATCATTCTTTTTGTTTTTGCTATCAAAACACAGGCAAGGGGCTTCCCTGGTGGCGCAGTGGTTGAGAATCTGCCTGCCAATGCAGGGGACACGGGTTCGAGCCCTGGTCTGGGAAGATCCCACATGCCGCGGAGCAACTGGGCCCGTGAGCCACAACTACTGAGCCTGCGCGTCTGGAGCCTGTGCTCCGCAACAAGAGAGGCCGCGACAGTGAGAGGCCCGCGCACCGCGATGAAGAGTGGCCCACGCACCGCGATGAAGAGTGGCCCCCGCTCGCCGCAACTAGAGAAAGCCCTCACACAGAAACGAAGACCCAACACAGCCAAAAATAAAAATAATTAATTAATTAATTAATTAAAACAAACAAAAAAAAGAACATGGCCTTTACAAAAAAAAAAAAAAAAAAAGGCAAGGACCTTAACCCTCCCTTGTTTGAATTGTCACTGACCCTGAGTTACCAGTTGGCCTTAGAGAACTTATCCATGCTATGTGTACCAATCCTCAGGAGCAGTAGGTTCCCCAGACCTAGGAGGTTTTCACTTCAAATTTAAAATATCCCAAGGATAGTCTCTGAACACGGGATTAATATCTTGTGTTCTAGGTCTAAATGTCATACTGGTGGAATAACTAAAATATCTTGGCATCCCCAGGAAGATAAAATTAATTATGTCTGGTCCATCAGCAAGGGCTCCAAATTATAGCTAGCTTTACTAGGTATGTAGGATTATGTCAGTCACAGCTGGAGTAAAAGTAAATTCTAAGAAGAGAGGATAGTATAAGAAAATATACAGAGATTAGAATTTTCCATGGAGTTTTTGATGTAGGAAATGGTGAAAAGTCCATTGCAATAAGCGCATAGCGTTCTTTCTGTATTGAGGAAAAACATAAATTATCTGGGAGATATCTGCTTGCTTTGATTTCAAAAGCTTAATATTATGATGATATTTTGTTTATTAACTGTGCTAACCAACAAGGATGAGTTTTTGATATATAAACACAAATATTAGCAAAATTATGATGGAGTATTAAAATGGGAGAACTAGTCACTATACATTTGAACATAAAATTTCTTAAAAATACATTTATAAAAAGACTGGCAATGTGCCAGTTTACTGGTAGTGGGGAAATTTTAGACATATCAACAGCCTCATAAAATATTTATATTTAGTCCCTCTGTGCTTTCTGCCATACTTAAGATGAATATTTTTGATTTAGATGTAATGTGATGATTTCGATTCCTATTCCTGTCCTCCACAACAAACACACTGTCTTTGGTCCTTGGAACAGAATCTGTACTCATTTGTACTCAACAATTGGACTGCTGGATTTTATAGTTTGAGAAGTCTGAGATGAAGTGAGTGGTTTTTAAATCTTATTGGTATCATGTAAAGGGAAGTCTTCTTTATACAGTCCATGATTAGAAAAAAACTCGAGGTACCAATGTAAATCGTTTGCAAGGAAGCAAGGAGAATTGATTGAGGAACAGAGACTTGAGTTAAGAGGACAAGTTAGATGTTCACTGAAGTAATTCAAGTAAAGGATGTTGAAGGACTGACCTAGGGCAATGAGAATTGAAGAAGAATTTTAGATTTAGAATGTATAAGACTTGAGAACAGATTGTTAGGGGTTGAAGAGTTGGAGATGATGAGGAAAACTCTGAAGTGCCTAGCTTGGGTGACTGGTTAATGGTAATACTGGTAACTTGGGTAGGAAAAAATGACTGAGCTGAAACCATCTGTTGGAAAATGAAGTGGGTTAGAGTGAATTAAGGGGTTGAGGAAAGTGGCAAAGGTTTGGAATAGTAAAAGAAATGGTAGCAAAAAGGATGAATAAAAATCATATTTAGCCTCCATGAGGTCACAGCTAAGGTTGGAAAATAGGAATTGATATTGACATTCAAGTTTTCAATGGCTCCTCACTGGTTGCAACAGCAGCCTTCAATATTTTCCTAACCTGAAATATAGGAGGGGCAATATCCACATCTTAAATATTATCTTATTAGGCTTTGGCATAGACAAAACTGGCTTTAGAATTGTAAAATTGCCTATTAGCTAGCTGTAAATCCACCCCTTTCTCCTAAGTATCTAAGTGAATGAGTGGGGTATTATAAAGGGATAACCTTATATGAGCTCTATTTTATTTTTGTAAAAAATGTATTTCAGTTTTGATAGTTTAAACTATTATTTGAATAAATTACTTATAACATACTTCTTAACTAGTCTGAACACTGAAATTTAGAACTTGTCTAAACAAAAAAGTTTTTGAACTTGTTGGCCCAGCAAATGGGCCACAGGTCTCCACAGTCAGACACTGTCTCAGATTTTATCTTCCAAAGGTGGTTGCAAGAGGTATCTATTACTCCATATGGATTTCTAGAACCTTTCCACTATAACTAGAGTCTAATTCTAAGACTGGAATCTGGAATCTAAGTGTATTTGCGATTTGCTTGCAACTGAAGGAATGCAGTAGAAATGACAATGCATGACTTCTGAGGCTACATCAAAAAAACAATGCAAATGGCAAGACTTCATTCTTTTTTAGTGCTGGGTAATATCCCATTGTATATATATTTACCACTTTATGACGTAGCTAAGGGTGTTTCCAGGCATAGTTCTGAAAGTGCCACCTACCTTCTTCTAGCTACCAATAATAAAATGGAAGAGGTGAGAGATGTATAGAAGAAAAAATTATTCAGTTTTAAAGTGGAATTCAGAAGAAATGTAGATTCCAGAGGGTTTTTTTTCAGATAACCAAGTGTTTTCAAGGTAAGAAAGGACCTCGACACAAAGATCAAATCCAGGGGGGAATTATACAAACTTTTGTTAAGACCTTAGAATTGATTTAAGATAGAGCTACATTAGAAACCTTCAGACAGACACAATGACCTCTAAGTAGCTTAAGGGCATGCTGCACAGATCCTTCTAATTAAACAATAGGGCTTCTAAGATTCTTCAGGATACTGTCCAAGGGGACAGTAGAAAATGTATTGTCTTGAAGAGATTATCGATACAACTTGGATGCTAGTAGCTCTCTTTTCAGACTTGACCTCTTTTTCCCTCTAACACTGCCTCTACATTACTCTAAAAGTGTACTTGCTTTGACAACAAGGTGTCTTAGGAGTCAACCTGTCTACATAGATTGGATCAATTATTCTCCAAGAAGACATGGCTTCTTTTAGTGGAGAGAGCCATAGGATTGAATCTGGATGCGACTAATTGAATACTGGATGCATTTCTTTACAGGAGCATGTGAGATAGGACGGGATGACACAGAAGAAACTAGATTCATTTTTGTTTGGCCAGAATATAACCTTTTTTAAAAAAAATAAATTAAATTTGAATTGATATTTTGAATTCAACTCTTTCTTTTATTTATTTTTTTAACAGTGTTGATAGCATTGCCTTTATTGAGAATTTATTACTTGACTGTTAAATTTTTTTGTTTTAACATCTTATTGGAGTATAATTGCTTTACATTGTTGTGTTAGTTTCTGCTGTATAACAAAGTGAATCAGCTACACGTACACATATATCCCCATATCCACTCCCGGTCACGTCTCCCTCCTACCCATACTGCTAAGATGACCTTTCTTTTTCCAAAGCTACATTACATTATCATATTAAGAAGGTGTCCAATTAGAGTGTTATCCCTAAATTTAGAAGTCCACTCCCACCTTCCTGGCATTTTCATCTTTTATTTACTCAAGGGTCTTGGAGTTGGCTTCAAAGAGGACATCCTTGTCAGGATGACCTGAGCACCAAATGAGCGATGAGACAAAGATATCTCCATTTCCAGCTAAAGGAACACTGGAAGTCATAGAAACTTAGTGTCACAGCATAGTATTACGGAACAGCAATAGAGACAAATAAAGAGTTTAAGATTTTGACTAAAACGCTCTTTAAAAAAAAAAGACTTTATTTTTTTATAGCAGTTTTAGGTTCACAGCAAAATTGAGAGGAAGGTACACAGATTTCTCATTTAACCCCCTAAACCTACACACGCATAGCCTCCCCCTGTTATCAACATCACCCATCAGAGTGGTACCTTTGTTACAATTGATGAACCTACACTGACACGTTTTTTTCCTTTCTTAGGATATAAGTTATACTTCTCTTTTTACTTCTTTAAGTGGTTGCCCTAGAGTTTTCAATATACAGTTACAACTAATCCAAATTTACTTTTAAATAACAGTATAGCACTTCCTAGGTAGTGTAAGTACTTATAATAACAGAATCTTAATTCCTCCCTCCCATCCCTTATATTATTGTACCATTTATTTCACTTATATATAAGCATACATAAACATATGAATTTATGCTTATTATGTATGTTTATATACATCAAAAACATTGTTTCTATTATTATTTTGAACAAATTAGTGTCTGTTGGATCAATTAAGAATAAGAAAATTAAAAATAAAAGTCTTTATTTTACTGTCAGTATTCCTTATTCCTTCCTCAGTGCTCTTCTTTTCTTTATGTAGATCCAAGTTTCTGATGTATGTTATTTTTCTTTTTTTCTAAAGAACTTCTTTTAACATTTCTTACAAGGCAAGTCTACTGGCAACAAGTTCTCTCAATTTTGTTAGTCTGAGAAAGTCTTTATTTCTCCTTCTGTTTTGAAGAATAATTTTGCAGGGTGCAGAATTCTAGCTTGCTGCTTTCCCCCCCAACACTTTAAATATGCACTCTACTCTCTTCTTGCCTGCATGGTTGTTGAAGAGAAATTGGATGTTATTCTTATCTTTGTTCCTCTGTAGGTGAGGTATTTATTTCCTCTGGCTTCTTTCAGGATTTTTTCTTTATCTTTGATTTTCTGTAGTTTGAAATGATATGCCATGGTTTAGTTTTTCTGGTATTTATCCTGCTTGGTGTTTTATGAGCTTTCTGGATCTATGGTTTGGTGTTTGACATTAACTGGGGGGAAATTCTCAGTCACTGTTGTTTCAAATATTTTTGTTCCTTTCTTTGTTCTCCTAGAATTCTCATAACATTTATGTTACACTTTCGTAGTTGTTCCATAGTCCTTGGATATTCTGTCTCTTTTTTTTAGCCTTTGTTCTCTTTGCTTTTCAGTTTTGGAGGGTTTTATTGATATATCCCTTAAGTCAGAGATTCTTTCCTCAGCTGTGTCCAGTCTAATAATAAGCCCATCAAAGGTATTCTTCATTTATGTTGCAATCTTTTTGATCTCTAGCATTTCTTTTTGGTCCTTTCTTATAATTTCCATCTCTCTGTTTACATCACCCATCTGTTCTTGCATGCTGTCTACTTCATCCATTAGAGCCCTTAACATATTAATCATAGTTGTTTTAAATTCCTGGTCTGATAATTCCAACATCCCACATCTGGTTCTGATGCTTGCTCTGTCTCTTCAGATTGTGTTTTTGTTTTTTAGTATGCCTTGCAATTTTTCCTGATAGCTAGGCATGATGCACCAGGTAAAAGGAACTGCTATAAATAGCATTTGGTAATGTGATGGTAAGGTATGGGGGAAGAGGAAGAGCTCTGTTGTCCTGTGATTATGTCTCAGTCTTTTAATGAGCCTATGCCTCTGGACTGTGAACTTCACAAACGTTTCTCAGTGTTTTTCTCCCCCATTAGGTGAGACATCATAAGCAGAATAGGCTGGTGTTGGGTTTTCCCTTCTTCCATGTGTAAGGCTGGAGTGGACTGGAGTTGGATATTTCCCTTCTCCCAGGTCAGTTAAACTCTGATAATACCCCAGCAGGTTAGGCTCTAGTTAACTAGTTTCTCCTGAAGGCAGTCCTTGCTATGAAGATCATAGCAATCTGGTTTATTTCAAAATGGTTCCTTTTCCTTCCTTCTGCTAGAAGTACAAGGAGATTTTTCTTGATATTTATTGTGAGAACCTCCTTGAGTCCCTGAAGGTAAATCTCACAAAATTGTAACCCTCTACTTCCCAATGACTGGGCTCCCATGGAGTTTCTGACTCTCAGAGTTGTCCACACTGAACCTCCAGCAACTCATCAATTACAATTTAGGATTTCCACTCTGGCACTTGTTCCTGCAATAGTTTCCACTCATGTGTCTTTGTTTTAGTAATCTCTGACTCCTTGTATTCACCTGTCTCTCTCCAAACTTGAGGGTAGTGATTTTTCCTGTGTCTTTTCCTTTCTTACGGATCCAAGAAGAGTTTGTTGACTTTTCAGTCTGTTCAGCTTTTCACTTGTTGTTAGGATGGAATGGCAACTTCCATGCTCCTTATATGTGGAACCAGAAACAGGAAAATAGGAATTTTCTTTCTTTCTTTCTTTCTCTCTCCCTCCCTCCCTCCCTTTCTTTGTTTTTCTTTCTTTCTTAGAAGTTTTGAATATTTTTAAATCTCATTTTCTTTAATCTATTCTATAATTTGATTTTCTTTCCTTATTGTAGTGACTTTTGGAGGATATCTATACTAGTCAAAAAACACCTTTCTGACCTTTGTTTGCCTCTTTTCTCTATGGAGCAACAGGCAATTGTGTTCATAAGCAAGCTGCTTGAGTATGTTGTGGATTTATAAGGACAAATAGAAAGATTAGCATTTAAAAAGAAATATCTGTAAATTTTTAACCAATCTAGACAGTTGGTGAAGATTAATTTACCTCAGTGCTACCTAGAAAAACATAGACAGGTCTGTCTGCACTAAGACCTCTTAATGTATTTCAAATTTCTTTAGTAAATTAGCCTTCATTTTTAAAGAAAGCATTGGACTTACATTCATTCAGTTAGAAATGCATTACATGGGCAAACGCTGACCAGATTTTCCATTGACATCAATTATAGTCAATCCAGGGTACATGTCTATTAATTAAGATCTCCCTTGAATAGTACTATAAGGATGTTACTAGAAAAATAAGTTCAGAGAGAGACCATCTTGAGGCAGATGGTTTCCTGCTTTACAGTCTTCAAAGAAAAAGAGAATTCTACCTTTAGGGCCCTCTATCCATTATAAATGTAGGGATAAAATTACTACTTTGTTTTAATTTGTGATTTTAAATATTATGTGTTTTGAGAGTGTGAAAGGTGAAGTGGGGAAATGAAAGATATCAAGCTATGAGTCCCCTTATTTCAGGGAGGATCACTACAGCTGTTACCACCCCTCCCTAGTCAGTTCCCAGCAAGGGTCTTTCTGCCCGGTGTCATTTGAGCCAATAGAACGAGACCGAGTTTGATTTAGAAGCAAAAGAAAGCTTTAGTCTTTGATCAGAGAGTGGAGAGGCACACACTAGCGCTTTAGAGTGCAGGATCTCCCCGCAGGGTTGTGGGCGGGGTTGCCTTATAAGGTTCTCATCAGCACGGGGGCGGCAGCGGCGTTCTCACAAATCTGGTGCAGCTGTGCTGCTCTCGCCTCTAGATCGCAGGCCCGGCGCAGCGTCTGCACACAGCCCACCGCCGCCATCTTGAATAGTGGTGTTGTGCGCAGCGCTTCTGCGCACGGCTCGCCGAGCTGTGTCAGCGCAGCTTTTCCGCGCAAGGAGCTCAGGCTTGAAGGGCCAGGCCAAGGCCTCTGCGAAACTAGACCCGACACAAAGGGAAAGAAAAAAAGGTTAGACTTTATTTTATTACCCAGATTCTGTTTCTATTTCCTGGGAATTGTTAATGGACTTTTGCCGGTGACGCAACTAGAGTGAAATCTTTGAAGATAGGAGAGTGTTTTGAAAACAGCTGTGTGTGTACGTGTGTGAAGGGCCGCATAGTATGCACTCACTAATTTTTTTTCCAATATATTATAATTTGTCAGACTGTTCATTTACCCAAACATATTTTGTATTTCCCAGAAAAAAAAAATAGTTATGTTTTCTTTACATTTCAGAAATTTAGGCGTTATAAAGAGAATGTTTACGAGGTGCTCTTAGATCTTTAAATCTTTTGTGACAGCGAAGAGGAAAAAGCAGGCTTTCCTGTGTGTTCTCGTTGATAAATTGCAAGCAATTCTTTGCCTGTGTTGATGAGGAAGAGATGGAAAAAAATAAAAACATGCCCCCTGATTCTGTTAAAAAAAAAAATCAATGATGAGTTTGTGAACATTTAAAGGTAACACTTGAGTTAATTTCATTTCAGTGAGTTTGACTACCATTTATCTCCCTGCTCTCAATGACAGGTTTTCTGTTGTCATTTTCCTGATGTTTGAAAGCGAGTTTTGCTGACCGCTGAGGACTGTTCTCCCATTAGCATTAGTCAGACATGGCTCCCGTGGTTCTGTCATGGCGCCCTGGAGTTTCCCTGACACTCCCTGTCCTTGATGTACGTTTCCCTTTTGGGTCTCAGGCTGTGCAGAGTGGGGCAGCACCTGTCAGAGATCTGATTGAGCTGCCTGGTGCTGTCACATTTCCCGGCTGCCCTGGCCAGGGAGGCAGATGTAGAAGGAAGTGCACACACTGGGACTTTTATGTGTTGTCAAGTTGGTTGGTAAACCTGCATTATCAGAGGAGATTTAGAGTGCATGATCTCCCCGCAGGGCTGTGGGCGGGGCTGCTTTATAAGGTTCTCATCAGCACGGGGGCGGCAGCGGCGTTCTCATAAATCTGGCGCAGCGGTGCTGCTCTCGCCTCTAGATCGCAGTCCCGGCGCAGCGTCTGCACACAGCCTACTGCCGCCATCTTGAATAGTGGTGGTGTGCGCAGAGCTTCTGCGCACGGCTGGCCAAGCTGCGTCAGCGCAGCCTTTCCGCCCAAGGAGCTCAGGCC
The DNA here is from genome assembly GCF_028564815.1 of Eubalaena glacialis. Lineage (NCBI taxonomy): Eukaryota > Metazoa > Chordata > Mammalia > Artiodactyla > Balaenidae > Eubalaena > Eubalaena glacialis. The sequence continues at coordinate 42,008,300 of NC_083727.1, read as the reverse complement.
GGAAGGGCCAGGCCAAGGCCTCTGCGCGCAGCGCCCTGTGAGCAAGTGAAACTAGACTGGGCACAAAGGGAAAGAAAAAAAGGTTAGACTTTATTTTATTACCCAGATTCTGTTTTTATTTCCTGGGAATTGTTAATGGACTTTTGCCGGTGACGCAACTAGAGTGAAATCTTTGAAGATAGGAGAGTGTTTTGAAAACAGCTGTGTGTGTACGTGTGTGAAGGGCCGCATAGTATGCACTCACTAATTTTTTCCCCAATATATTATAATTTGTCAGACTGTTCATTTACCCAAACTTATTTTGTATTTCCCAGAAAAAAAATAGTTATGTTTTCTTTACATTTCAGAAATTTAGGCGTTATAAAGAGAAAGAATGTTTACGAGGTGCTCTTAGATCTTTAAATCTTTTGTGACAGCGAAGAGGAAAAAGCAGGCAGCAAAACAAGTAGCTTTGCTTGGGTGAGCAAGCACGCCATGACTATGTATGGCTTCCTTCTGTGCCTTTCCTGTGTGTTCTCGTTGATAAATTGCAAGCAGTTCTTTGCCTGTGTTGATGAGGAAGAGATGGAAAAAAATAAAAACATGCCCCCTGATTCTGTTAAAATCAATGATGAGTTTGTAAACATTTAAAGGTAACACTTGAGTTAATTTCATTTCAGTGAATTTGACTACCATTTATCTCCCTGCTCTCAATGACAGGTTTTCTGTTGTCATTTTCCTGATGTTTGAAAGCGAGTTTTGCTGACCGCTGAGGACTGGTCTCCCATTAGCATTAGTCAGACATGGCTCCCGTGGTTCTGTCATGGCGCCCTGGAGTTTCCCTGACACTCCCTGTCCTTGATGTACGTTTCCCTTTTGGGTCTCAGGCTGTGCAGAGTGGGGCAGCACCTGTCAGAGATCTGATTGAGCTGCCTGGTGCTGTCACATTTCCCGGCCGCCCTGGCCAGGGAGGCAGATGTAGAAGGAACTGCACACACTGGTTATTCTATGTGTTGTCAAGTTGGTTGGTAAACATGCATTATCAGAGGAGATTTAGGGCAATACGGACAGAAAGAAACAGAAAATAAATACCTCTTTTATCCTATTAGCTAAAAAGCATTTATGGGGATGTATTAATTAGTAATTGGCAAATCATTTCTTGAACACCTGATATACCCAAGATAAAGTTCTAGGTCCAACGAAAGGCATGAAAAGAATAAGGTAGGAAACCATCCTCTCAAGAAACTTATAATCTTATAGTGGAAATAAGAATTATGTAATTGACCATATTTTAAGGTGTCAGTTGCCACCAAGAAGCCTATGGGAGCTCAGAGAGAAAAGCATCAGGGGCATTAAGAAAGTCGTTTTGGGGAAGGGGCGTTTAGGTGATTTATCAACCTTGGAAAAATATATTCCTTTTGGAACTAGGTTTGTAAAATTTTATTGCATGTTTCCATGATTACAGAATGCCTCAAGCCATCAGTGATATTACATGATAGCTTGTGTGACACTGGAGGGGTCTCTGTTAGCTGTACAAAAATCATTTGTCACAGGAGACAGACATTTGGGAAGATGAAGGAAAGAGGTACTGAAAAATAAAGAATGAAGAAAAAGGAACATAAAAAGGCTCCCATCACTCTGCCATATTTTATGCCTCAGAACTCAGTCATTAAATGCAGTACACACTTAAATGGAAGGGTTTACACAAAAGTATGAATACCAAGAGGCAGAATAATTGGAGGACATATTAGAGGCTCTTTGCTGCAATTCACCCTCTGACACCTAAAATTCATAACACTTTCATAGGCAAAGTACTCTCATCTCCTCGCAAGGTCCCTCAAATTCTCATCTCACTAAAGAAATAGCTCAAAATTCCAGAATTTCATTCTCCAGATCAGGTCCAGGTAGATGAAGTTCTGGTGCAATTCCTTATGCAAATTACGGAATTGCTAGAATCATTCCATTTCAAAAAAAAGGAAAGAAAAAGGAATATAAAGGATTCACATTTCAGAAATGGTGTAAGGCTATAATAGTATAAGGGAGCAGGTTGGTATAAGGAGGAAGGATGAAGCCATTGCCATAAGGAGTTCAGGGTGTCAGGGAGATTGGTTTATAAAGGAACTGGAGTAGAGGTTCATGGATAGCCTCCCTTTAGCCTTAAGGCTCATTTCTCCTGCTGCATTGAATGAGGAATGGGTGTCGAAATCGAACTTGGTTAAGCAAGCTGCCCCTTTCCTCTAACACTAAAACATCAATGCACAGGGTGGCCCAGAAACTTTATTTCTAGGCCTTGTGCATAGGACCCTGCAAACTCAAACAACTGCAGTGCTGAAAGGTCCCACTTCCTGTCATATCCATCTGCATAGTGCATTTCACTCTGCCTATTAACATTTGTCCCTTGTTCAGAGCAATGATGCTGCATAACACTGAGTTATTACGTAAAAGCTGTATGCTGCTGTGCTGATAATTGGAAACTTCCAACTTTATGTGGCCCAGTGGAACAAAGTAAGCCTGCTGGCTTTAGTGGTGTAATGCGTTTGTTTTAGAAGAAAGGGACATTTAAATTGAGTTTGGGTGCTTGCTTACAGGTTTGACTGTTAAGGTTCTTACGTGATGTGTTAACTGTGTAGAGGCTAACTCCAACTTGGAAATTACAAGGCCAACTCTAGGAACTAAATAGTATAAGGTAATGTAACACATGATTTTTAAAAATGAGCTTCTATATAAAGCATTATACAGAGTCTGTCAGAGAGTTTTAAAAATGTGTAAGACAATTCCTGCTTTTAAAGAGATTATATTTGTTAATGGGAATAACAGATAAGCAGATGCCCATATTACAAGGCAGACTATAATAGGTATAAAAAGAGAGATATAAGCAAAATGTCATAGAATCTCTTAGAAAAGCAATGAATCAGGAAAAGCTTCATGTAGGAGGGTGTTATTTAAAATGGGCATTGAGAAGCAGTGATCTGAAAAGAAACTTACTATTCTAGTCTGATAATAATAGAAGACCTGGGTGTAGGACATTGCAGAGTAGTCTTGGAGAATAAGAAATAGTTTACTTGTTCTAGAGTTGGGAATATCATATATATATGATATGACATGTGTAATATATATATATATATATATATATGTTTCTGAACTCTACCTACAACTTACTAATATAGAATGTCTGAAGATGAAACAAAACAATCTCTCTCACCTTCATCTCTTCTGGTTTGAAATCAACTTGAGTGTAGGTTACGTATGAGAGAATTATCAGGAGATAAGATTGGAATTTAAGTAGATGGGAGACTTATGGTATTGTCTCAATAAACTATTAATAATTTTTTTCAATAAACTATTTTTTCAATAAACTATTAATAAGTAACTGCTGAAATTTCCTGATCTGGATTGTAATATACTTGCACATTATGATAATCTTGCACATTAGGGGATTCAAAGGTAAATAAAATAGAATTCCTATACTCTAAAGACTCATAGTCTTGTAAGGGAAATAAAAACAGACAAAATGACAATTTAAGACAGTGTGATATATGGGAGTATCAGAGAGAAATTCCCACTATATTTCAGATATGAATCAAACATTTCCTTATTTTCACTCATTTGAGCCTATCCAGCCCCTGGGTAATTGAATGATCACATAAAATACTTTGACAGTTGAGGAGCACTATAAAAATTTGTCCCAAAATAAGAGAAACTGTAGGAGTAGGACCAATTAAGAGGTTAGTTATTGCAAAAGTCTGGGTGAGATGCTTAAATTTTGTTTCAAGTAGTAGTTCTCAATGAAAAATTCTAACAAAAAACCAGGAAAAGGTTATCTTTGCAGTGTAAATGGGATTGTATTGAATTGATGTCATTGATGATTTAATTGAATTTCTGATGAAGTATACAATCTGAGTCTCATGGATCCAGAGTAAATACTGGCTGACCTTGCTCAGGAAAAGGAAAAAGAGCAAAGTTTTTGGTCTGGGATCTGGGCATACTGAATTCAACAGACTGATTACATAGTAGCAACCTAGAGAAATGAGGTTTCAGCTTCAATCTCTTTACATGTTTTTTATCCTTGATTGGTTCCATGCTTAAAGACTGATTCCTGGGGATAGGCACCTATCTTTAACGTGGATTGCAACAGTAATAAGAGAACATGAAAGGATCAGCACATATCTTTCTGCACTCTGGGAAAAATAATTCCAAGTCCATGGACCAGTTATGCCAATTTCCAGAGGACAGCCCAGCCCAATGACCAGTACTCTCAGAATAAAAACTACATCTTCATCTCATATTGGAACCCAAGACACAGATTATGAGTATGAATTTTTATTGTGCTCATTAATTTTGAAAATACTTCCCTATATGTTGTCCTTCAGTTGCCATGGACTAAGGGGCTGGGCAGACTTAAATGAACGAAGGCAAGAACAAATTTTTTCATACCTGAAGTAAAGTAGGAATTTCTCTCTGATATTTCATATATCACACTACTTTTTTATGTGTTTATTTCTCTCAGCAGCCGGAGTCCTCAGAGTGCAGAGATTCTATCCTATTTAATTTTACACCCCCAGAAATATCTAGCATTGTATTTTTCAGAATGGTGATTTTTAATAAATGTTTGTCGACATAATTAGAATTAAATATACAAATTATTTAGTCATTGGTGAAATTTGGCAAAGATGCCCAGAGAATGGTTCTCCATATAGAATGGTTCTCCATATAGAATGGTTATCCATATATGCCCAGAGAATGGTTCTCCATATAGTTCTTAATATGATCAGTATGTTCTAAGAAATTTTAATGTGTTGAATCATTTAATAACAATGATTTTATTAGATAAGACATTATCATTATTCCCATTATACCAGTATAGAAAGTAAGGTCCAAAGAAACTAAGCAGCTTTCCTAAGGATACACAGGTGAGAAATAACATAGCCATAATGTATAATTAGCATATCACCAGGGTCTGAGCTCTTAACCACTTTGCTGTTGTTCATGTTAATTCTGTCAGTGTAATTTTTGTAACTGTAATTTACAAATTTTTGTGCCCCCTATATTTGTGAGGTGGTTTCTACAGCACGGAGGCTCTGTATGTTACCTAACTGCCATCACAAAACAACTGTGGAAGGCCAGCAGGGCAAGTGTTATCTTTATATTACAGGTGAAGAAACTAAAGCTCTGAGAGGCTGTGATTTCCCCCAGAGCCACAGAGCTCATAACTGGAAGAGCTTGCACTAGATCATGCTCTTATGATTCCAGTTGAACTTGGTTTCCTCATTTGTGTTATGGAGTTCCTACACTGCAGTGTTTTGTGAGTAAAGTAAAGTACCTTACTACAAAATATGCATCCAATAAATGTTTTCTTCTCAACCATTATTATTATGCTAACTTTATATCACATGATGACTAATATTGATAACACCTCTCAAAACAAAAGCAGATTTCTCTTTCAAGATTGGGTGTAGAATTCTGTATTACTTCCACGTGGGTAAAGCTTTATTTTCTTGATCATTCACCTATTTTTTTCTTTCCCTATGGTCAAGCTTGACTATTAGTGATTCTACTTGATCATTGTTTACATTGGGAATATACATATAAATTATGAAAATTATACTTCTGATTCCCTATTCATATCTTGTCTCTATGATGTTCTGAAATTAACATTTGTAGTATCTGGTGTACCTTCCATAATTAATTTTGTTGGCGTAGTTCTCAGACTCTTTGTTTCCATTTTTATGCTTTGTCATCAAGTTACCAAATTGTTGAAAACTTCACATTATTCTAGCTTTTTCATGTTTATGTGTGAAATTTCACCAGCCTTAGCTAGAGTGTCATCTTTGAGTCTTTGGCAAATACTGGAGTCAAATTCTTCAAGATTCGATTGACTATATGTACTGGCTGAATGTTTTTGAGATTGTTGACCATGTTACCAGCACCAGAAGTGAGTGTGAATTTTGTCCTAAAAGGGCAAAATAATATGGGCAAATAGTGTGTTCTCTGAGCATCATTGTAAAGAGGAGATAGTGTCATTAATTTTGTTAATGTACAATTGCTCAAATTTTTCTTGGCCCTGATCGCTTGTAAAATAGAGTTGCATTCATTTATTCATTTTTTAATGGAGCAAAGATAGTCATTTAAGCAGATGATGCTGGAACAACTGGATATCTATATGTAAATAAATGAATCAAGACACAGACCTTAGACCTTTCAAAAAAACTAACTCAAAATGGTTCATAGACCTAAAGTAAAATGCAAAAATATGAAACTCCTACAAGATAAGATAGGAGAAAACCTAGATGACTTTATGCTTAAACCTATACATAACTATAAAACAAAACAACTTTGAAAACCAAATGCAAACAGTATCAATGCCAGTAACAAACCAATAAAAATTAACAACATAATTTTAATATGATGAAGCCTGAAATTATCACTTTGCTGAAACCACTGTTGTGGTTGTAGAAGAGACTGGCATGGTGCAGGTTTTGTTAAGCTCCGTGTAACCAGGCTATCCCATTTTGTGCTGTGACATCTCATGGTTCAAATGCTTCCTTTTTTATTAAGTTCATCCTTTTCTCTTGTCCTTCAACCCAAATTGTGCTTTTTGTTGCCATTTGAATTGTAAATACAGGCACTAATGAGAGCACACATATTACCCAGCAGCAGAATCCAGATGACTTAAACATGTTTATTTTAATTATTTTAGGTTACCATAAATAAGAAACTCAAATTAGAAAAAAAGTCTCAGAGTACTCTCAGGATTTTGAAAATATATTTTTTTCTCCAGACAAATGATACAGTGATTGATTGGGAATTATTACATTTTTCTTAGGTTTCCATACATCAATTCATTTTTTATTATTTCATTTGAATCTAAATTCCTTTAATTACTTTCCAAAAGCTGTTAGGGTAATGCAAATAGGAGCTTTGATTTTTTTTCATGACTTCTAAGAAAAGTTTTTATAAGTTGTATTTTGGATATTGGAAATTCATCATAAACTTATTCCTCCATCAATGTATCTATAATATAGAAAATGTAGCCGAATCAAGTAATAATGTGGCAGAAGTAGTCATTAAATATTTGGAGGTCTAGTTTGCCTATGGTTTTAAATTGAAATAAAAATTGGCATATTACCTAATGTCTCTTTTTCTACCATTTTGTATATTTGCAGATTAGTATCATAATGACACAAGCTAAATGTGATTATTTCTAACCTTCTCTATTACTCTGAATGTAATAAGTTTGTATAATGAACAAAAAGCCATTTGAATCATTGATTTATTATTGCGGGTTTTGCCTTTGCTCATATCACAGTAGTAACCTCTTAGTGTCAGCCTGTTGATTATTTTGTATTATCTTACCATTTGAACTTCTAAGTAGTAAGAAATATACAAGTATTCCTGATTATTCATGTTAAAGATAGTACGTATTCTCTATGATTTTGCACATAGCAATGGGAATTATTTCCTACTTTTGCTCTTATATTTTTGATAAATGATAACATGCTTTTTATTTCACATTAAGCAATTTTACAACTAGACAGCTGTAGTCTATGGCATTATACATTTGCATTTATTTCTGTAGGGAGTTAACTTAGGTGGATAAGTTGGCAAATGTGAACAAAATAAATATTGTGAGTTTAATAAATGTACAGGTTTTGCCTCAAAATCTTGGCCAGGTCCAGTTTCATAGGTCATCCAGGACCTGACATGGATCAAACTGATTTGTTACCTCTGGAAAGTAAACTGAGTCTTCGCGGTGAACCTGTTCTGTATAGATGAGGAGCAGATTCTGTATATGGGTATTCTTATAGATATTTCAGCCTGCAGATTTGTACATTTGTAGAGAGTCTTGGACAGTATTTTCCCCCTTTAATGGGATTTCCTATGCTGACAGTCAACAAACATACATAGTCATTACTAAAAAGAGAATCTTGATTTGTTTATAATAATACAAGTTCCTAGTGGGGCCAAAATACTATTATTTTCCCACTTTTAATAGCAACTGCCATATCTAGAGATAGACTTTTTCCTCCCCCCCCCTCACCATTTTTCTTTCCTGAATTCTGTTTTGAGGCTCTCAACAGCTTTTTTTTTTTTTTCAAGTGAGATGTTTTCACATGCAACAAGAAACAACCACTAAGTAAGAACATAATGTCCTTGTGGTTACATGATTCCACATACAGCATTTCTGGTCAATTGGAAAGTTATCTCTGGTAACTTTACATTTTGAAAAATGAACATTAGGACTATTTTGAGATATATTTTTATGTTTTATTAGCTATATTTTAATTTTCCTTTTTTTTGCCTTCTTTTTTTGGTCATGATGTCTCTCAAGGCTTCTTCCTGTGTTTATACAAGGTAGCTCTTGCTCTTTATAAAACAGCCCCAGTGTGTGTGTGTTTGCATTCCTATATGTCTGCATTTTTATAGATAGTGAGTTTTTGCCTGTCAAGGAATTCTGTGTTAACAGCTCCTTCCTGAGCCAAAAGGAAGTTAGAGTTGGATATAAGCCTTGTAATCAGAGCAAAGAGCCTACGAGCTCCTCCAGCTGACTTGGATTCTATTGTCTTAACCTTTGTAAGAATTCCTGGAGAAAGTGAGGAGATACTGCACTGCCTTTCAGTCTCAAGGAATTGAAAGCCCCAAATGGGAATAAGGAACTGCAGAGATGTAAGGCACACATTTCCTGGGCATTGAAGTGGACAATTTTCATGTCATCGTAATATGTCACTCAGTACACTGTGCTACCAAACTCCACATTTCTTGGTCTCTCTTCAGAGTCTTTTTGATTGGCCATCAATAAGCAAAGGGAATGAGAAAGGCTCCCTTGAATTTCCATAGGTAGGCCAACCCTCTTTAGAGTTCTGACATTGTCTTTGAAAACAAAATAATGAATTCAAACATTGCAACATCTTGAATCCCAAACATTCCTGTAAATTTCCTTCCTTGCTCTGTTCAAAGCACCCATATTTTGTGTCTATTGTTGTGCTACATTAAGGAGTCTTGATTCATTTTCCCTCTGTATTTCCTTGTCTGCAGTAGCTCTTCTTATGTTTCATCTTCTTTTGTTAAGGTTTGTTTTATTTCTGAGATTGAATTCTCAACTTTATAAAGAGGAGGTGGCCTCACACTTATTTTCCTTTATTCTCTTTCAAGAGTGGTCACAGCATGCATTTTAGCTGTGTTATTCTTGGCAACTGAGTTCTGAATGGCAGATGAGTTGTTGTTTTCTAATTGCATCCTATCATGTAGCTATGTAGTTTTGTCTTCAGTAAGAGACTTCAAAAACTATGCTTTTGCAAGTAAATTCAAGTCTCTTTATTTTGAGTTAGGTTGCCCTTTGCTGTAGTATTTACTGAAATGTAGATTAAGTTCACTTGGCATATTTTATTGTACCTTTAATTATACACATCTAGCATTAAAGAACTGAAGCATATGACCCGAATTCTTGCCTGAAAGGAATCTCTCCGTCTAGTTGGGTGAAAAAAGTAAGGACTTTGAAAAAACTAATAACACCAATGCAAGTCTATTTTAAAAGAGTCATGACACAGGAGAGCTCTCACATGTACCAAATATAGTGTGTAAGAGTAGCTCTGCCCTTACAATCATGTGATAAGTGAGATTATAGTTAAGCTATTTTGAGTTTATAAAAATTCCAGTTGACCTGTGGGAGGAGAAAGAGCGATAACTAAGAATTCAAAGTCAGAAAAAGCTTGGGACCAGAACTGACCCCAGAGACTAGAATGGCTGTAGAGCTGAAGAATACCAGAAGAGACAAAGGTAGAGATGGGGAGGGTGGAATGAGGGTGGAGATTCTACAAGAGAAGATTCGATAGTATATCCTGGATGGGTCTCATAACCCTGGGAATAGATCCAAACCAAATTCAAGGCCGGTTTGCTCAGTGTAATTTAAGTGCTGCATTGGAAAGAGAATATGCCTTGGCAATAGAGACCTGAGTTTTTGTCATGGCTCAGCCACTTCTCAGGTATGTGACCCTGACCCGTTTTTCTCAGTTGTGAAACTGGGATGATAACTATGCAGTAATGCTATAAGGATTAGGTCTCCTGATAGGATTCCAGGCATATAGAAGATATTCACTGAATGGTGGCTATAGTTCTTGTTGTAGTTCAGGTAAAAAGAACAGGATCCTGTGTATTCTAGAGTTGTCATTGCAAGGCAGCCTTGAATTAAACTTTTTGTGTTTTAATATTTTGCATTTTGACATTTTTGATTTTTAATATTTTGTCTTTTTTCCCATTGCTCCCACTTTTCTAATAAGGGTACGATGAAAAAAAATGAGTCCATTCTTAGTGGAAACTAAGGAGAAAAATAATTTGCTATCAGAACCACAGAGTGAAGTGATTTTAGAGGACATTTTTCAGGCAGATCAGCTATCTGGCTGAAAAATGGGTAAATGGAGGGGACAAAAGACAACAATGGTACAGAGAGTGGTAAAGTCAGGTGAAGTGTGACTTCCAACCCTCTCCACTAGAGCTATTTATTTCCTTAGTTTTCGTTTTTGTTTTTCTTCTTTTCTCTCTTTGATACTCTTTGTTATCTGGGAAGGTTAAAATGGGGCAAGTTGGTCTTGCTCTTTGAGGTTCTAGAAGAATTTACCCTTGCCCAGTGCATTGGATGTTAGACACACTCAAGGGAAATGTTAAGTATTGTGAGGGCAAACTAGGGCAGATTTGGGGACAAGTCATGTGTAGGACATGATAGGGAGGAAAGAAAAGCCAGAAAAGCAGTGGTTCTTAAACCCTGCTTACAGTCATTTATAGTCCTTTGAAAAAACACTGAGGCTTGGGCCACATATTCAGAGATTTTGATATAATAGGACTGGATGGGACCTGGGCTTTGGTATTTCTGAAAAACCTCCCAGGTTGTTCTAAACTCCAGAAGGGACTAAGAACCATCAGTTTAAACTAAGGATGAAGGTGTAGGACAGATGCTTTTCGTATGTGATGCAAAACTCAGGTTAATAGAAACAGGGAATAAGAGTAGGTACTGAATGCTAATATACAGGCATGTATGCACATGCATGCACACCCACACATGCAGACTGCAGGTAAAAATCTAATCCTGATCTTGCTCCAGATCTTTGTAGCATGATGGATTAGCGGGCAAGCTATGTTTAAAGAACATTCAACATTTCTTCTGTTACTTCTTCTTCCCTACCTACCCCCACACCATGACTCCAGTTTCTCCAGCGGTTTACTCATGGTCTGAATTATGCATTGTGCATTACCTTTCCCTTGTCTTAGTTTTCTGGAACTTGACATATCATCTCCTACTGGTCCCAGTTTAATGTCACACAACTACAAGTTAGTGCGGGGAGTATTTGATGCTGCGTGTCTGACTGAAGCAGTATCTTTACTGTAAAGCTACTGATGGTGAAACTTCATAGATCTTTAAGTGAGGTCTTGCAAGTAACTTCAGTACAACTCGTGACACAAAAGGAATTGATATTGTGTGTGTGTTTTAGTGTCATTACCATAAAATATGTTTTAGCAATAATACTACGTGTTTTTATTTCCTTAAGTCTTGCCAGAAAATAATTCCAAACTCACAATATTTATCTGAGAAGAAATTACTTTTCTGTAACCTGGGTTTCTTTGATGGGATAATGGGAAATAATAATAAACACAAATTATTATAACTAATATTTATTTAGGACTTACCACATGTCAGGCATGGTTCTAAGTGCCTCACAAGTTTTACCTGATTTAATTCACATGATGTGACATATGAAGCATATACTGTTTAAGATAAGTAATGTTCCTGAGGCTATATAGCTAGTAAGTAGAACAATGAGGTAGGATACCAAAGGCAGTGAAACACTGCCTCAGCATACATTCAAGATTTTACAAATTAAAAAAACCTCTTGATTTCCTGAGTGAATCTACGTTTAATTAAAATTTCTTTGGCTTGATACCTTCAAATTTGTCTCCATTTTTATTCTAAACTTAAAATAATTCTTAATTTAAAAACATTAAAAATTCAATATAATCTGTGTTGTATGCAGACGTTTATGGTAAAACTCTCTACTTACTACTTACAATATAGAGATTTGATTTAGAAATCTACACCAAAACATAATAAACTGTTGTTTTAGGAAAGTATTTCTAATCTAGAATGTAATGTTGTATATATACTGTAAGTCCCTTACATATGAACGAGTTCCCTCCCACAGAGCACATTCATTAAGTCCAATTTGTTTGTAAGTCCAACAAAGTTAGCCTAGGTACCCAACTAACACAATCGGCCATATAGTACTGTACTGTAATAGGTTTATAATACTTTTCACACAAATAATACATAAAAAACAAACAAAAAATAAAGAAAACATTTTTAATCTTACAGTACAGTACCTTGAAAAGTGCAGTAGTACAGTACAACAGCTGGCGCTGCTTAACAGTACCAGCTACATCACTGCTGCTTTTATATTTGCTTCCAGACATCCTGGGCTTGAAATAAAGATACTGTATTACTGTACTCTATACGGTACTGTACAGTAAAGTACAGAAAAGCATAACCACTTGTAGAGGATGCACACACGTGACAATGTATGTCAGACACAGGAACTAACTTTTTTTCTCATACATATTGAGAAATAGGTATTTTGCATGATTGCATACCCTGTATATGTACTCTCAATAGAGACACATATTTGAGAATTTTCAGTGTCTCAGGATTCCAGCAAGAGTGTCTGAGATTTATCCAAAGGCTATATAGTTTTTTTAAGGTGACTGTTCTTGAAAAGAGAGTCATATTTCCTTCAGTGTTTGAAAGTTGTTTTTTTGTTTTGTTTTGTTTTGTTTTAGCAATTAGGATTTTATTTAGAGTTTACAAGAGTCTTGTGAGCAATAGTTTCTACATGATTATTAAAACACACAGGAACTTCCCGGGTGGTCCAGTGGTTAAGACTTCGCATTCCAATGCAGGGGGTGAGGGTTTGATCCCAGGTTGGGGAGCTAAGATCCCATATGCCTCATGGCCAAAAACCCAGAACATAAAACAGAAGCAATATTGTAACAAATTCAATAAAGACTTTAAAAATGGTCCACAACAACAACAAAAATACATGAGAGATGTCTGAATACCACCATCTTACATGCTATCATCCCTCATTTATTAAAAAAAGCAAAACACACAATAATTCACAGTGGTCAAATGACAGAACGCAAAATCAAAGAATAAAAGGGATAGTAGCAATAAACAAATGATGTTTACAGATAGTATGGGCATTTTTTGAGTGTCACTGAGAAAGAAAAAGCTGTTGGATCCATATCAGTTAAATAACCAAAAATTTAGTAAGACTTGAAACAAGATGGTAGAGTGAGTGCATTTATCTACCTCTACTCTTGCCCCAGATTCCTTGAGCTGAAAAGAAAATACTAATACTTCATTATGCTGCTAAAAAAAATTGATTCCTTTATTATAGCAGATATTCTTAGAAATTTTTGAAATGCAGAAATTAGCCTGAATTAGGGCAAAGGAGAATAAAATGGCTAAAGGTACTTGTAGGAGGAAACTGCACCAAAGGAGGGATTGCTGTCAGGGGAACAACCTTCTCAGTGTAAATATGAGGTGCAGAAGTGGATGTGCGATGAATCTTTATGATGAATAACTGTGGAATTGCGTTTGGAGCAGTTGTGTTGATTCTTTCTTTTTCCTCCAATTGTGCATATGATCACCCTGGAAAAAGTATCAATAGAAAAAAAAAAAAAGACACCAATTCTTTTTTTTTTTTTTTAAACATCTTTATTGAAGTATAATTGCTTTACAATGGTGTGTTACTTTCTGCTTTATAACAAAGTGAATCAGTTATACATATACATATGTTCCCATATGTCTTCCCTCTTGCATCCCCCTCCCTCCCACCCTCCCTATCCCACCCCTCTAGGTGGTCACAGAGCACCGAGCTGATCTCCCTGTGCTATGCGGATGCTTCCCACTAGCTATCTGTTTTACATTTGGTAGTGTATATATGTCCATGCCACTCTCTCACCCTGTCACATCTCACCCCTCCCCCTCCCCATATCCTCAAGTCCATTCTCTAGTAGGTCTGTGTCTTTATTCCCATCTTGCCACTAGGTTCTTCATGACCTTTTTTTTTTTCCCCTTAGATTCCATATATATGTGTTAGCATACTGTATTTCTTTTTCTCTTTCTGACTTACTTCACTCTGTATGACAGACTCTTAACTCCATCCACCTCATTACAAATACCTCCATTTCATTTCTTTTTATGGCTGAGTAATATTCCATTGTATATATGTGCCACATCTTCTTTATCCATTCATCCGATGATGGACACCTAGGTTGCTTCCATGTCCTGGCTATTGTAAACAGAGCTGCAATGAATATTTTGGTACATGACTCTTTCTGAATTATGGTTTTCTCAGGGTATATGCCCAGTAGTGGGATTGCTGGGTCGTATGGTAGTTCTATTTTTAGTTTTTGAAGGAACCTCCATACTGTTCTCCATAGTGGCTGTATCAATTTACATTCCCACCAACAGTGCAAGAGTGTTCCCTTCTCTCCACACCCTCTCCAGCATTTATTGTTTCTAGATTTTTTGATGATGGCCATTCTGACCAGTGTGAGATGATACTTCATTGTAGTTTTGATTTGCATTTCTCTAATGATTAATGATGTTGAGCATTCTTTCATGTGTCTGTTGGCAATCTGTATCTCTTCTTTGGAGAAATGTCTATTTAGGTCTTCTGCCCATTTTTGGATTGGGTTGTTTGTTTTTTTGTTATTGAGCTGCATGAGCTGCTTGTAAATCTTGGAGATTAATCCTTTGTCAGTTGCTTCATTTGCAAATATTTTCTCCCATTCTGAGGGTTGTCTTTTGGTCTTGTTTATGGTTTCCTTTGCTGTGCAAAAGCTTTTAAGTTTCATTAGGTCCCGTTTGTTTATTTGTGTTTTTATTACCATTTCTCTAGGAGCTGGGTCAAAAAGGATCTTGCTGTGATTTATGTCATAGAGTGTTCTGCCTATGTTTTCCTCTAAGAGTTTGATAGTGTCTGGCCTTACACTTAGGTCTTTAATCCATTTTGAGTTTATTTTTGTTTATGGTGTCAGGGAGTGTTCTAATTTCATACTTTTACATGTACCTGTCCAATTTTCCCAGCACCACTTATTGAAGAGGCTGTCTTTTCTCCACTGTATATGCTTGCCTCCTTTATCAAAGATAAGGTGACCATATGTGCGTGGGCTTATCTCTGGGCTTTCTATCCTGTTCCATTGATCTATATTTCTGTTTTTGTGCCAGTACCAAACTGTCTTGATTACTGTAGCTTTGTAATATAGTCTGAAGTCAGGGAGCCTGGTTCTTCCAGCTCCATTTTTCGTTCTCAAGATTGCTTTGGCTATTCGGGGTCTTTTGTGTTTCCATACAAATGGTGAAATTTTTTGTTCTAGTTCTGTGAAAAATGCCAGTGGTAGTTTGATAGGGATTGCATTGAATCTGTAGATTGCTTTGGGTAGCAGAGTCATTTTCACAGTGTTGATTCTTCCAATCCAAGAACATGGTATATCGCTCCATCTATTTGTATCATCTTTAATTTCTTTCATCAGTGTCCTATAATTTTCTGCATACAGGTCTTTTGTCTCCTTAGGTAGGTTTATTCCTAGATATTTTATTCTTTTTGTTGCAGTGGTAAACGGGAGTGTTTTCTTAATTTCACTTTCAGATTTTTAATCATTAGTATACAGGAATGCAAGAGATTTCTGTGCATTAATTTTGTATCCTGCTACTTTACCAAATTCATTGATTAGCTCTAGTAGTTTTCTGGTAGCATCTTTAGGATTCTCTATGTATAGTATCATGTCATCTGCAAACAGTGACAGCTTTACTTTTTCTTTTCCAATTTGGATTCCTTTTATTTCTTTTTCTTCTCTGATTGCTGTGGCTAACACTTCCAAAACTATGTTGAATAATAGTGGTGAGAGTGGGCAACCTTGTCTTGTTCCTGATCTTAGTGGAAATGGTTTCAGTTTTTCACCATTGAGGACAATGTTGGCTGTGGGTTTGTCATATATGGCCTTTATTATGTTGAGGAAAGTTCCCTCTATGCCTACTTTCTGCAGGGCTTTTATCATAAATGGGTGTTGAATTTTGTCGAAAGCTTTCTCTGCATCTATTGAGATGATCATATGGTTTTTCTCCTTCAATTTGTTAATATGATGTATCACGTTGATTGATTTGCATATATTGAAGAATCCTTGAATTCCTGGAATAAACCCCACTTGATCATGGTGTATGATCTTTTTAATGTGCTGTTGGATTCTGTTTGCTAGTATTTTGTTGAGGATTTTTGCATCTATGTTCATCAGTGATATTGGCCTGTAGTTTTTTTTCTTTGTGACATCTTTGTCTGGTTTTGGTATCAGGGTGATGGTGGCCTCATAGAATGAGTTGGGGAGTGTTCCTCCCTCTGCAATATTTTGGAAGAGTTTGAGAAGGATAGGTGTTAGCTCTTCTCTAAATGTTTGATAGAATTCGCCTGTGAAGCCATCTGGTCCTGGGCTTTTGTGTGTTGGAAGATTTTTAATCACAGTTTCAATTTCAGTGCTTGTGATTGGTCTGTTCATATTTTCTATTTCTTCCTGGTTCAGTCTCGGCAGGTTGTGCATTTCTAAGAATCTGTCCATTTCTTCCAGGTTGTCCATTTTATTGGCGTAGAGTTGCTTGTGGTAATCTCTCATGATCGTTTGTATTTCTGCAGTGTCAGTGGTTACTTCTCCTTTTTCATTTCTAATTCTATTGATTTGAGTCTTCTCCCTTTTTCTCTTGATGAGTCTGGCTAATGGTTTATCAATTTTGTTTATCTTCTCGAAGAACCAGCTTTTAGTTTCATTGATTTTTGCTATTGTTTCCTTCATTTCTTTTTCATTTATTTTTGATCTGATCTTTATGATTTCTTTCCTTCTGCTAGCTTTGGGGTTTTTTTGTTCTTCTTTCTCTAATTGCTTTAGGTGCAAGGTTAGGTTGTTTATTCGAGATGTTTCCTGTTTCTTGATGTAGGCTTGTATTGCTATAAACTTCCCTCTTAGAACTGCTTTTGCTGCATCCCATAGGTTTTGGATCGTCATGTCTCCATTGTCATTTGTTTCTAGGTATTTTTTGATTTCCCCTTTGATTTTTTCAGTGATCACTTCTTTATTAAGTAGTGTATTGTGTAGCCTCCATGTGTTTGTATTTTTTACAGATCTTTTCCTGTAATTGATATCTAGTCTCATAGCGTTGTGGTCGGAAAAGATACTTGATACGATTTCAGTTCTTTTAAATTTACCAAGGCTTGATTTGTGACCCAAGATATGATCTATCCTGGAGAATGTTCCATGAGCACTTGAGAAAAATGTGTATTCTGTTGTTTTTGGGTGGAATGTCCTATAAATATCAATTAAGTCCATCTTATTTAATGTATCATTTAAAGCTTGTGTTTCCTTATTTATTTTCATTTTGGATGATCTGTCCATTGGTGAAAGTGGGGTGTTAAAGTCCCGTACTATGATTGTGTTGCTGTCGATTTCCCCTTTTATGGCTGTTAGCCTTTGCCTTATGTATTGAGGTGCTCCTATGTTGGGTGCATAAATATTTACAATTGTTATACCTTCCTCTTGGATCGATCCCTTGATCATTATATAGTGTCCTTCTTTGTCTCTTGTAATAGTCTTTATTTTAAAGTCTATTTTGTCTGATATGAGAATTGCTACTCCAGCTTTCTTTTGATTTCCATTTGCATGGAATATCTTTTTCCAAGTATTTCCAAAATACTTGGTTTTAATTTCTCCATCAAATCTGAATGAGATCCTTGCTGGGTAGAGTAATCTTGGTTGTAGGTTTTTCTCCTTCATCACTTTAAGTATATCCTGCCACTCCCTTCTGGCTTGCAGCGTTTCTGCTGAAAGATCAGCTGTTAACCTTATGGGGATGCCCTTGTGTGTTATCTGTTGTTTTTCCCTTGCTGCTTTTAATATGTTTTCTTTATATTTAATTTTTGATAGTTTGATTAATATGTGTCTTGGTGTGTTTCTCCTTGGATTTATCCTGTATGGGACTCTCTGTGCTTCCAGGACTTGATTAACTATTTCCTTTCCCATATTAGGGAAGTTTTCAACTATAATCTCTTCAAATATTTTCTCAGTCCCTTTCTTTTTCTCTTCTTCTTCTGGGACCCCTATAATTCGAATGTTGGTGCGTTTAATGCTGTCCCAGAGGTCTCTGAGACTGTCGTCAGTTCTTTTCATTCTTTTTTCTTTATTCTGCTCTGCAGTAGTTACTTCCACCATTTTATCTTCCAGGTCACTTATCCGTTCTTCTGCCTCAGTTATTCTGCTATTGATCCCATCTAGAGTATTTTTAATTTCATTTATTGTGCTTTTCATCATTGCTTGGTTCCTCTTTAGTTCTTCTACGTCCTTGTTAAACGTTTCTTGCATTTTGTCTATTCTATTTCCAAGATTTTGGATCATCCTTACTATCATTATTCTGAATTCTTTTTCAGGTAGACTACCTATTTCTTCTTCATTTGTTAGGTCTGGTGTGTTTTGACCCTCCTCCTTCACCTGCTGTGTGTTTTTTTGTCTTCTCATTTTGCTTATCTTACTGTGTTTGGGGTCTCCTTTTCACAGGCTGCAGGTTCGTAGTTCCCGTTGTTTTTGGTATTTGTCCCCAGTGGCTAAGGTTGGTTCAGTGGGTTGTGTAGGTTTCCTGATGGAGGGAACTAGTGCCTGTGTTCTGGTGGATGAGGCTGGATCTTGTGTTTCTGGTGGGCACGTCCACATCTGGTGGTGTGTTTTGGGGTGTCTGTGGCCTTATTATGATTTTAGGCAGCCTCTCTGTTAATGGATGGGGCTATGTTCCTGTCTTGCTAGTTGTTTGGCATAGGATGTCCAGCAATGTAGCTTGCTGGTCGTTGAGTGAAGCTGGGTCTTGATGTTGAGATGGAGATCTGTGAGAGATTTTTGCCGTTTGGTATTACGTGGAGCTGGGAGGTCTCTTGTGGACCAGTGTCCTGAAGTTGGCTCTCCCACCTCAGAGGCACAGCCCTGATGCCTGGCTGGAGCACCAAGAGCCTTTCATCCACACAGCTCAGAATAAAAGGGAGAAAAAAAATAGAAAGAAAGAAAGAAAGAAATAGGATAAAATAAAAGAAAATAAAATAGAGCTATTATAATAAAAAATAAGAAAGAAAATTAAGAATAAATTTATTAAGAAAAAATAGTTTTTTAATTTTTAAAAATAGATTTATTAATTTTTTTTAATAAGAAATAAAAAAATTATTAAGAAAAAAATTAAAAAAAATTTTAATTTTTAAAAAAAATACGAAAAAGCTTATTAAAAACATTTTTTTGAATTTTTTAAAAATAGAAAAAAGGAAAAAATTATTAAGAAAACATTTATTAGGGACAAAAATTTTTTTAAGTTTAAAAAAAAAAAAACAAAAAAAAAAAAACAAAAAAACGGATGGACCTAACCCTAGGACTAACGGTGAGAGCAAAGCTATACAGACAAAATCTCACCCAGAAGCATACACATATACACTCACAAAAAAAGGAAAAGGGGAAAAATTAATATATCCTGCTCCCAAAGTCCACCTCCTAAATTTGGGATGATTCGTTGTCTATTCAGGTATTCAACAGATGCAGGCACATCAAGTTGTTTGTGGAGCTTTAATCCGCTGCTCCTGAGGCTGCTGGGAGAGATTTCCCTTTCTCTTCTTTGTTCGTACAGCTCCCGGGGTTCAGCTTTGGATTTGGACCCGCCTCTGCATGTAGGTCCCCTGAGGGCGTCTGTTCCCCGCCCAGACAGAACGGGGTTAAAGGAGCAGCTGATTCGGGGGCTCTGGATCAGTCAGGGCGGGGGGAGGGAGCGGTACGGAGGAGGCGGGGTGAGCCTGCTGCGGCAGAAGCCGGCGTGACGTTGCAGCAGCCTGAGGCGCGCCGTGCGCCCTCCCGGGGAAGTTGTCCCTGGATCACGGGAGCCTGGCCGCGGTGGGCTGCACCGGCTCCAGGGAGGGGCAGCGCGGAGAGCGACCCGCGCCCGCACACAGGCCTTCCGATGGCGGCGGCAGCAGCCCTAGCGTCCCACGCCCATCTCCGGGGTCCGCGCCGAAAACCGCGGCTCGCGCCCCTCTCTGGGGTCCGCGCTGACAGCCACGGCTCGCCCCCGCCTCTGGGGTCCGCGCTGATAGCCACGGCTCGCGCCCGTCTCTGGAGTTCGCCTAAGCGGCGCTCTGAATCCCCTCTCCTTGCGCGCCACGAAACAGAGAGGCAAGAAAAAGTCTCTTGCCTCTTTGGCAGCTGCAGACTTTTTCTCGGGCTCCCTCCCGGCTAGCTGTGGTGCGCTAGCCCCTTCAGGCTGTGTTCACGCGCCAACTCCAGTCCTCTCCCTGCGATCCGACCAAAGCCCGAGCCTCAGCTCCCAGCCCCCGCCCGCCCCGGCGGGTGAGCAGACAAGCCTCTCGGGCTCGTGAGTGCTGCTCGGCGCCGAGCCTCTGTGCTGGAATCTCTCCGTTTTTCCCTCTGCGCCCCTGTTGCTGTGGGATCCGTGCTGATAGCCGCGGCTCGCGCCCGTCTCTGGAGCTCGTTTAGGCGGCGCTCTGAATCCCCTCTCCTTGCGCGCCGCGAAACAAAGAGGCAAGAAAAAGTCTCTTGCCTCTTCGGCAGCTGCAGTCTTTTTCCTGGACTCCCTCCCGGCTAGCACCGAAGCCCGAGCCTCAGCTCCCACCCCCCGCCCGCCCTGGCGGCTGAGCGGACAAGCCTCTCGGGCTGGTGAGTGCTGCTCGGCACCGATCCTCCGTGCGGGAATCTCTCCGCTTTGCCCTCCGCACTCCTGTGGCTGCGCTCTCCTCCGTGGCTCTGAAGCTTCCCCCTTCTGCCACCCGCAGTCTCTGCCCGTGAAGGGGCTTCCTAGTGTGTGGAAACCTTTCCTCCTTCACAGCTCCCTCCCACTGGTGCAGGTCCCGTTCCTATTCTTTTGTCTCTGTTATTTCTATTTTCTTTTGCCCTACCCAAGTACGTGGGGATTTTCTTGCCTTTTGGGAGGTCTGACGTCTTCTGCCAGCGTTCAGTGGGTGTTCTGTAGGAGCAGTTCCACGTGTAGATGTATTTCTACTGTATCTGTGGGAAGGAAGGTGATCTCCGCGTCTTACTCTTCCACCATTTTGCCCCTGATCTTCGACACCAATTCTTAATGTGAATTTCTAGCAAAGTAGGACTAAACCTGACACGCCCTTAGTCTGATAAAGGATGGCCTTAGTGTAAGTATAACCATCAGAAACCCACAGAAAATATGATCGTGAGAGGTTGGAAACACTTCCTTTAAAGTCAAGAACAAGACAAAGATGCCATTTATTATAATTAGTATTCAACATACATTGGGTTTAGCTAATGGTATGACTCTGAAATGAACTAAAAAATTTAGTTACCTAAAAAAAAAAATTAGTTATCTTTCTGTACTTTCTGCTCATTTTTTTCTGTAAACGTAAAACTACTGTAAAAAATAAGTGGTTTGGAGAGGACCTTCAAGATGGCAGAGGAGTAAGACATGGAGGTCACATTCCTCCCCACAAATACATCAAGAATACATCTACACGTGGAACAATTCCTACAGAACACATACTGAATGCTGGCAGAAGACCTCAGACTTCCCAAAAGCTGACAGGGTCTTGGTGCTCTGGCCGGGTGTCAGGCCTGAGCCTCTGAGGTGGGAGAGCCGAGTTCAGGGTATTGGTCAGAGACCTCCTGGCCCCTCATAATATCAATTGGTGAGAGCTCTCCTAGAGATCTCCGTCTCAGTGCAAAGACCCAGCTCCACTCAATGACCAGCAAGCTCCAGTGCTGGACACCCCATGCCAAAAAATTAGCAAGACAGGAACACAACCCCACCCATTAGCAGAGAGGCTGCCTAAAATCATAATAAGTTCACAGACACCCTAAAACACACCTCCAGACACGATCCTGCCCGCAAGAAAGACAATATCCCGCCTCATCCACCAGAGCACAGGCACCAGTCCTCTCCACCAGAAAACCTACACAACCCACTGAACCAACCTTACCCACTGAGGGCAGACACCAAAAACAACGGGAACTACAAACCTGCAGCCTGCGAAAAGGAGACCCCAAACACAGTAAGTCAAGCAAAATGTAAGGACAGAGAAACACACAGCAGATGAAGGAGCAAGGTAAAAACCTAGCAGACCAAACAAATGAAGAGGAAATAGGCAGTCTACCTGAAAAAGAATTCACAGTAATGTTAGTAAAGATGATCGAAAATCTTGGAAATAAAATGGAGAAAATACAAGAAACGTTTAACAAGGACCTAGAAGAACTAAAGAACAAGCGAACGATGAACAACACAATAAATGAAGTTAAAAATTCTCTAGAAGGAATCAATAGCAGAATTACTGTGGCAGAAGAACGGATAAGTGACCTGGAAGATAAAATAATGGAAATAACCACAGCAGAGCAGAATAAAAAAAAAAGAAAGAAGACAATTGAGGACAGTCTCAGAGACCTTGGGGACAACATGAAACACACCAACACTCAAATCATAGGGGTTCCAGAAGAAGAAGAGAAAAAGAAAGGGTCTGAGAAAATATTTGAAGAGATTATAGTTGAAAACTTCCCTAATATTGGAAAGAAAAGAGTCAATCAAGTCCAGGAAGCACAGAGAGTCCCGTACAGGATAAAATCAAGCAGAAACACGCCAAGACACATATCAAAAATTAAATACAAAGAAAAAATATTAAAAGCAGCAAGGGAAAAGCAACAAATAACATATAAGGGAATCTCCATAAGTTTAACAGCTGATCTTTCAGCATAAACTCTGCAAGCCAGAAGGGTGTGGCAGCACATATTTAAAGTGATGAAAGGGAAACACCTACAACCAAGATTACTCTACCCACCAAGGACCTTGTTCAGATTCTACGGAGAAATTAAAACATTCACAGACAAGCAAAAGCTACGAGAATTCAGCACCACAAAACCAGCTTCACAACAAATGCTAAGGAACTTCTCTAGGCAGGAAATTCAAGAGAAGGAAAAGACCTACAATAACAAACCCAAAACAATTAAGAAAATGGTAATAGGAACATACATATCGATAACTACCTTAAATGTAAATGGATTAAATGCTCCAACTGAAAGACATAGACTGGCTGAATGGATCCAAAAATAAGACCTGTATATATGCTATCTACAAGAGACCCACTTCAGACCTAGGGACACATACAGACTGAAAGTGAGGGGATGGAAAAAGATATTCCATGCAAACGGAAATCAAAAGAAAGTTGGAGTAGCAATTCTCATATCAGACAAAGTAGACTTTAAAATAAAGACTATTACAAGTGACAAAGAAGGACACTAGATAATGATCAAGGGATCAATCCAAGAAGAAGATACAACAATTGTAAATATTTATGCACCCAACACAGGAGCACCTCAATGCATAAGGCAAATGCTAACAGCCATACAAGGGGAAATCGACAGCAACACAAAATAGTAGGGGACTTTAACACCCCACTTTCACCAATGAACAGATCAACAAAAATGAAAATAAATAAGGAAATGCAAGCTTTAAATGACACATTAAACAAGATGGACTTAATTGATATTTATAGGACATTCCATCCAAAAACAACGGAATACACTTTCTTCTCAATCTGCTTATGGAACATTCTCCAGGATAGATCATATCTTGGGTCACAAATCAAGCCTTGGTAAATTTAAGAAAATTGAAATCATATCAAGTGTCTTTTCCAACCAGGGTCAAAAAGGATCTTGCTGTGATTTATGTCATAGAGTGTTCTGCCTATGTTTTCCTCTAACAGTTTTATAGTGTCTGGCCTTACATTTAGGTCTTTAATCCATTATGAGTTTACTTTTGTGTATGGTGTTAGGGAGTGTTCTAACTTCAGTCTTTTACATGTAGCTGCCCAGTTTTCCCAGCACCACTTACTGAAGAGGCTGTCTTTTCTCCATTGTATATTCTTGCACCCTTTATCAAAGATAAGGTGACCATATGTGTGTGGGTTTATCTCTGGGCTTTCTATCCTGTTCCATTGATCTATATTTCTGTTTTTGTGCCAGTACCAAACTGTCTTGATTACTGTAGCTTTGTAATATAGTCTGAAGTCAGGGAGCCTGATTCCTCCAGCTCCTTTTTTCGTTCTCAAGATTGCTTTGGCTATTCGGGGTCTTTTGTGTTTCCATACAAATTGTGAAATTTTTTGTTCTAGTTCTGTGAAAAATGTTATTGGTAGTCTGATAGGGATTGCCTTGAATCTGTAGATTGCTTTGGGTAGTATAGTCATTTTCACAATGTTGATTCTTCCAATCTAAGAACATGGTATATCTCTCCATCTGTTTCTATCATCTTTAATTTCTTTCATCTGTGTCTTATAGTTTTCTGCATACAGGTCTTTTGTCTCCTTAGGTAAGTTTATTCCTAGGTATTTTATTCTTTTTGTTGCAATGGTAAATGGGAGTGTTTCCTTAATTTCTCTTTCAGATTTTTCATTATTAGTTTATAGAAATGCAAGAGATTTCTTTGCATTAATTTTGTATTCTGCTACTTTACCAAATTCATTGATTAGCTCTTGTAGTTTTCTGGTAGCATCTTTAGGATTCTCTATGTATAGTATCATGTCATCTGCAAACAGGGACAGTTTTACTTCTTTTTTTCCAATTTGGATTCCTTTTATTTCCAATAAAGATGTTTAAAAAAAAAAAGTGGTTTTCAAAGTGTTTTTTTTAATTTAAACTTCCATTATGGATTATTATTGTTTCCATTTCTTCAAACCGTTAACAATATTTGGTATTGTCAATCTGTATAAATTTGGCCAGTTTGGTTTGTGTAGTGTTATCCCATTGTGGTTTTGATTTGCATTTCCCTGACCATCCATGAGTTATAGTGCCTTTCAGTATATCTATTCACAGTTTGAATGTCCTTTTCATGATATACTTATTCAAGTACTTTGCCTACTTTACAAATTTGCATTATTTTTATTTTCCTTACTAACTTATGTAAGTTCTTTATAATATTCTGGATATAAACTTTTTATTGATTATGGACGTTGCAAATATCTTGCCTACCCTAATGCTTGTCTTCTTATTCTCTTAATGTTACCATTTCAGGAAGAGGAATTCATTTAAATTTTAATATAGACCAAAGTGCCAATCTTTTCTTTTATAATTAGTACATTTATGTCCTGTTTAAGAAATATTTATCTATTGCAAAGTCATGAAAATGTCCTCCAACTTTATCATTTAGAACTATCACTATATTACATGTCATATTTACATTTACAAGCCATCCAGAATTAATTTTTGTGTATGGTATAAGGAAGTGTCAAATTTCTTTTTTATATATAAATCCAGCAACCCAACACTGTTTACTGAAAAGACCAGTCTTAGCACACAGCACTGAGGGGTCATCTTTTCCATGACTGAGGGATTTACATCTACATTGGAGAGGTTCCAGACTGGATACTGCCTATGCCTTCTGTTCTATTTAATCAGTCTATTTATCTTTCTTTACTCCAACACCAAAGATATGAATTGCTGAAGATTTTAAATTTTCTTGGTAACTACTAGGGTAAATTCATCTTGTATTTCCATATCCATTTTATAGTCCATTCATTTCCCATAGCAAAGCTCTTGATATTTTAATTGGATTATGTTAAATTTATAGATCCATTTGGGGAAATCTGACATGTTTATGACATTGAGTTACCTAATAAAGAACATGTATGTTACTGCTTTATTTAGGTTTTTCATTTCTACTGATAAACTTACATTTTGTGGATTTTTCAGTGTGTTTTATTACTTGTAATTTAATGTTTTTAATGCAATGAAATGGTGTCTTTCTTTTTGACAAATTTAATTTTTCTGTTTGCTGATGTGTATGGAAAATATAAATGTAATACATTCTATTAGTTATAAAATGTGTGTTTTGTAGCTCTTGATCCAATTATTAATAATTTTTGAAGAAATGCTGGCCATGGTATATATTAATTTGAGTGTTCAGATGATTTTAAAAACAGCATTTACAGAGTTTTGTTCTTATATTTAAAATTTATTTATTCATTTATTTTGCAATTATATTTATTCTTTTTATTTTTTATACAATTTTTAAAGGTTATACTCCATTTACAGTTATTGCAAAATATTGGCTATATTCCCTGTGATGTACAATATATCCTTGTAGCCTATCTTACACCCAATAGTTTGTACTTCCCACTCCCCACTCCTATGTTGCCCCTTTCCTCCTCCCCACTGGTAACCACTAATTTGTTCTCTATATGTGTGAGTCTCTTTCTTTTTCTGTTACATTCACTAGTTTGTTGTATTTTTTAGGTTCCACATATAAGTGATATACTATTTGTCTTTCTTTGCCTGACTTATTTCATTTAGCATAATGCTCTCCAAGTCCATCCATGTTGCTGCAAATGGCGAAATTTGTTCTTTTTTATGGCTGAGTAATATTCCAATGTGTGTGTGTGTGTGTGTGTTTGTGTGTTTGTGTGTATGTGTATCATATCTTTTTTATCCATTCATCTGTTAATGGACACTTAGGTTGCTACTATATCTTGGCAATTGTAAATAATGCTGCTATGAACATTGGGGTGCCTGTATCTTTTCGAATTAGTGTTTTTGGTGGTTTTTTCTGGATATATACTGAAGAGTGGAATTGTTGGGTCATATGGTAGTTCTAGTTTTAGTTTTTTGAGAAACCGCCACACTGTTTTCCAAAGTGGCAGCACAAACTTACATTCCCACCAACAGTATATGAGGGTTTCCTTTTCTCCACATCCTTTCCAACATTTGCTATTTGTGGTCTTTTTGATGATAACCATTCTGACAGGTGTGAGGTGATATCTCATTGTGGTTTTGATTTGCATTTCCCCAAAACAGTATCTTATTGGCACAAAAACAGACACCTAGATCAATGGAACAGGATAGAGAGACCAGAAATAAACCCATGCACTTAATGGTCAGTTAATCTATGACAAAGGAGACAAGAATGTACAATGGAGAAAAGATCGTCTCTTCAAGTAGTGCTGGCAAAACTGGATAGCTGCATGTAAAAGAATGAAATTGGAACATTCTCTAACACCATATACAAAAATGAGCTCAAAATGGGTTAAAGACCTAAACATAAGAGCAGCTTCTATAAAACTCCTAGAGGAAAACATAGGCAGCAATATTTTTTTTTGGATCTGTCTCCTAAAGTAAAGGAAATAAAAGCAAAAATAAACAAATGGGACGTAATTAAACTTAAAAGCTTTTTACAGCCAAAGGAAACCATTGACAAAACAAAAACGCAACCTACTGAATGGAAGAAAATATTTGCAAATGATATAACTGATCAGGGATTAATATCCAACATATGTAAAGAGCTCACACAATTCTACATCAGATAAACAAACAACCTGATTAAAAAATGGGCAGAACTGAATAGACCTTTTTTCAAAGAGGAAATGTAGATGGTCATCAGGAATATAAAAAGATATCCATTCTATTTCTTGCTTTGTAGAGCCTAAAATCATATTCTGTCCCTGCATGGGCATTGAAACTCAGCTCTAGTGAATTGTGCATGTATAAGTTTCCAGGAAGCCAGTGGATCACTGTGGGGCCTGTTCACACTCGTAGGCTCTTGGTTTAAATTTCCTTTTAATTTATGGCACATTTGTGTTGTCCTTTATTTCTTGTCTTGGCTATGTATTAACTTTTTTTGTTACATTGTATCCAGCATACTTTTTAAGTAGGATATAGAATTGCATCCACTCAGTCTACCATATTGCCAACAAGCTTCTGTAGTCACATTTTTGATGTATGCTGTAACTTCCTCTTTCTCTTTTTAAAAGTCTAGATAACACTATTTTCTCAGGAGCGAAAAAAAATCATAAAGATTATAATTTATTGCTTCTGATCTATGCCAAGTTCACTAAACTGCATTTTTTGTCAACAACTTTTATTAAAGATAAGTGTCATTTTCTTTTAGATAGTCTAGGCATGTAATTTAAACTATCTCAAAAAATCAATGACAAAGTGGTGGCGTTTTCCATAGTATAAATAATATCCATGCTGCATAGTTTTCTTCTCATGTATTCATAAAGTATTATCAGAAAAGAGGGAACTGAACAAATTCTTTAGGTCCATGGTTTATTTAGTCCACCACTTTTTATTTTATAGGTATAATAATTGGGGGGGGGCAGAGATTGATTTTTTCCTCAATTTCAACTTCAGAAAAGTTAGGATTACATACCCAACGTTCTAGTTTTTTAATAATCTATTGTGAATTTATCATCTGAAAATTTATAGGAAGCTGTGCTTTTGGCTTATTCCACCTGTTGGGGGGAATAAGTTTCATGAGTTTACTGCCTGCTGTATAAATTAGTACTTTACTTTTGTTGTTTTATAACTACAGCTTTTAGGCTACCTAGGGTGCCTTTTAGTTCTGCTATTATGGAATTTGGTGAATGAGGTTGTAGTGGATGAACATGATTTTTTAGACTTTGACTGTGTGAGGAAACTGCCATATAACTGTTTCAAAAATATTATTATATTGCGTTGAAGTCTGTATTTAAACTGTTGAAAAAAAGTATGACTACTTTGAAGTTTGTATTTTCTGCCAGAAAATATCCACTTTTGCTAACCAAAAGCAAATTAGGCTGATGGCTATGGAAGAAGCAGAGCTGTTTCAACTGTGAAATGCATGTAACTGAACTCAATGCTTGAGAGAAGCAGGATCAAAGAGAGGAGAGCTGGAAGAGGTGACTATGACATACAGTTGGAAGAAAGAGACACTATCCTGTTCTGTATCAAGGAATTAAGTTATCAAAAATAGTAATGAGAGAATAGTGCTAATTATTTATATTAGTGTTTGTTCTCTCATCACACCCGCCCTACAAATCTTCAACATTTTATCAAATTGACCTATTTATTCCAGTATCTCTAACATTGAACACTTCTTGAGAAAATGCCCCATTTTGAGTATTTTTGCCACCTTAAACTGATGACCTCCAACCTTGGTTGGGCCCTCAGTGCTACCCGACTGCTTTTCTACCATCTACAATCAGCTCTGCTCCCATTTCTCTCTGCAATCTTGCTACCTCACTACCCCCACTCTCAGAAAATTGCTTTCTAAGTCAGGACCAGGAACTTCAGCTCTGCTGCTTAAGATTTTGGCTCCACTTTCCTTGTATTCTTTTCTCCTTCAGTCTGAACTTTGTGTAATCTACATTCCTTTTCCAATTCAAAATATCATCTCTTGAAATGATGCTGCATGCAAATTCTATTTACACGGAATCATCACCTCCCTCTTGCTCTCATTTCCTTCCATATTCAGTTTAGTTTCTGTACTTCATTTTTATGATTACCCCCTTATGGATACTCACAACAACTTTTCCCCTCTCTCTTCCTATCATATGCACTTGTAAAAACTCTAACTTTATTTGTTCTGATCATCTATCTTTTCCATGCCCATAAGAGAACAACGGAAACTTCTGGGGAAAAAAATCACCCACCTTGAATAACTGGTTTTACTTTAGTTACTACAAACCTGAACTACACTTAGTAATACCTAGCAATACCTTTAGGTTTCCCTGGTAAATTTGCTTTACTCTTCTTTGAAAGAACTATTTTAAAATATTTCCTTTTCCCTTAACTTTCCTGCACATTATATACTCCCCACATTCTAAGCTGATAGCCTACCTCATACCTCATTAAACAAATAAAAGCAGACTGCAAATGCTTTGTTCTCCCATCACCAAGTCAACAAACTTATCTTCATCTTTACCCATCCTCTTTTGTTTTTTCTCCTTTTGTAATTGAAGAGATATCCTTGCCTCTGTTCGAGGTCCATTTCCTTCACGTGTATTTTCATGCCCTAATATTTCCCATTTTAATTTCAAAACCCCTCCTTTGACCTCACGTCCTTTCTTAGCTGACATCCTATTTCTCTGCTGTTTTTCAAGGCAAAACTGTATACCTGACTTCTGTTTACTCTTCATCCCACTCCAATTTGGCTTCTTTTCATACTGGCAACATTTTCCATCTCTTTAATTGTGTCCTCCTCCACTTACCCCTACCACTAAATGTTTGAGCGCTCCACTTTTGGGCCCAATTTTCTTCCTGTGTTCTCCTTAAGTGAACGAAACCAGTTTCATAGTTTGAATACAAATCTCTAAACTGATAACTTTCACATTTGTGTCTTAAACCTTGGTTTCTGACCTGACCTGCAGACTCAAATATTCAACCACCAACTTGATATTTTCCCTTGGATGTCTAATAGGCATCCCAAACTTATCAGAAATGTTACTTCATGTCTGCCCCACCCCTAAAATTATTTCTCTATGATGTTCACAGCAATAATTACAGGCAATACCTTTTGTACAGTATTTCAAACAGAAACGTGATTCTTCTTTGATCCCACTGCTTAGTGTATCCTCTTTATCCAGTTCATCAGCAATTCTTATTGATGGAAAAATATACCACTTTTGTATTTACAACATCAGTGGTGTCCTTTTAGATGTGGCACCCTTGTGTAGTTTACAACCTGCATAATCACACATGATGGTCCTTATTCTACTCACCAAATTATATCTAAAAATATATTTCTCTCTTACTTTTACTGCCACCATACCAGAGAAAACCACCATGATTTTACGCTTGGACTACTGCCTGCAGCTTCTCAGCTGGTCCTACTATGTTTTGCTTCACTTGATTTTATATGCGATTGTCAGTATAATATTTTTAAAATATCAATTTCATCATGTTGCTTCTTTGATTAAATGCTTTAATTTAATTTAAAAACTTCTTGCAAATTTCCATATGATTTGGCTCCTGTCTACCTATCAGACTTCATCTTGGCCACTGCCTCCTTGCTGGTCTTTTTCCAAGTTCCTTCCTACTTTTGACCTTCTGTACTCTTTGCTTAAAATATTATTTCCCTCTCAACATTCCTGGATACCTCTTCTCCTTCAGCTGTAAGCCTGAAAAACACTTCCCCCGAGAGGCATTTCCGCCCAACCAATCTAAAAGAGAACTCTTCCTCTCCACAGATTGCTATAGAACAGTGACTATTCCCTTCATGGCTTTTATCACAATCTCTTATTAATATAAATGTCATGGATTTTTTGTTTGTTTACGTGTATGTCTTCTGTCACTAGGTAAGATCCATGAGGGTAGGGGCATTATCTTGTTTACATTATATTTTTAACTCCTAGGATAGCATCTAGGACAGCTCTTCACCAAATATTTAAATATTTGTTGAGTGCATAAATGACACTGTTAAACAGTCACAGAAGTTTTATTTGTACCTATTTAAAACTTTAGGCTTAGTGAAATTAGATCACTTACCCAAGGATATATAACTGGGCCATGATTGACCCAGATTTCCAGGAGTCAAGGCTATTTCTATTGAACTGTGTTGGATGATACAATTCCCAGAATAGTTCAAGGAAATCGTGTTAAGACTTTGCAGGACCATCCAGTAGTTGTTTTGCACAGGAAGATGATTAGGGAAAAGATCAGAAAAATTGTTCCTTTGGACACATGGAATAATGAAGAAAAATATAATCCCTTTTTGGATGAGGCGTGGAGGGTTATGCTTGGTACTTACAAACAGCTTGTTTATCTTCCAGCAATGGCACGCTCTGTAGGAAACAATCAATAAGGGGATCGATAGGGGATAGCTTGATAACTGCATCAAGATAAGTGACAATCAGGTATGCTATGAGATTGTGAGAATAGAAATAGGAAAGACAAGGCCATTACTCTCATCCTTGGCCAGGACTGAGAGTAAAGTGAACTTAAGAGAACCTGTCAGGTACTCAAGAGCCAAAAATTATTATAAGCAGGGACAATCCAGAAACTTATAAATCCAAGCAGTAAATCAGAGTTTAGAATCAAGATGTTCCCGAAGCTCTGGAGAAAGAAAGCTCTGGTACCCCAATAGCTGATTTAGAAAATTAAGTGAACCAAATAATTTCAAATATGAATTTAGGCTATGTAAATTAAGTGAATATAATAAAGTTGGTAATAGAAAATAGAGCTGTCTTACCTACCATATTCCTCTGCCTCCCCTTGTAGATGGAGAGCATTTGGAGATGCAGTGGGAGAAGCTGGGATCCTGAGTGTGAGCAGAGGCATAGTGGAGGACAAACCTGGAGATATTTAAGGGCTAGTGATGAGGACTTGAATCTTTACCTGAGGCATACAAGAGTGAAACTGGCTTAATGTCAGGTACAAACAAAGATTTTAGCCTTTATACCTCTTTGGGCATTATGGTATCTCCCATTCCAGACTCAGAAAACTGCCTATGTATCTGTCCTTGATCCCCATTCCACACTTGTCCCCATCCGGGAAGGAAAATCATGTCCTTCCCACCCACAGCAATCTAATCTTCACAACACCTCATGTTGAAGCCCCTCGGCCAAGGGCATCACCAAAAATCTTAGTGAGATTTCTGAACATCTCCATCCCTATTTCTATTCTTTATTCCTCCAAAAAATATATATTAGCAGGCCTGTCCTGTGTGATAGGCATAAGAAGATGAATAAGATCTGATCTCTGCCTCAGAGGTATCCATAGTCTGGTAGAGGTACACACAGTTCTACTGTAGTATGACAGGAAAGTTTCTTTTTAACATAGGAAAATTTAAGCGTATTTGTAACAATAATTCCCAAAGCTTTAAGAGCTTTATGCTTTTATTGAATTCTCAAATATCTATGAGGATGACATTTGCCCCATTTTACAGATGAGTAAACAGATTCACAGAGATGAAGTCACTTGTCCAAGGTCATATAGCTAGTAACATTGAGGGGGGTTGGTTAGGGAGCTGGCACTGCGACCGATTCTTCCTGGATCCACAGGTCACACTTTTAACCTATAGGTAATGTTGGTTTGTATGTTGATAGGAAGGAAAGAAAGGAGAAAAAAATTGAGGTTGGAAGAGATATTTCCCCCACGTTTCCTGACCTTTTCAAGCACTATTTATAAAAGCTCTGGCTCAATGGTGCATATGGTGATCCCTGAATCTTTAGATGAGTCATGGTGATCCAACATGATTTCATAATGATTCATGTTGGTGGTCGATTGCAACCCATTATTGGTGGTTCTGTGGTGATCCATGGTTATCCTTGATCCGTTGGAATCTATGGTGTTTTATGCTTATCTGATTGAAGGTGTTCCATGACAGCAATGAAAATGCCATTTTCTACCTTTGCATTTTATTCTGGGGCAGGTGCAATTTTCATGATGTCAGTCACATGATGTCACAGTAAAAAAATATAATGCACTGTGCCTACTTTCAATAAGATGAACATTTCTCATGCTTAAAAAAAAAAAAAAGAAAGAAAATAGAGCTGTGACCTCGTATCCTTTGGCAGAGGGATTTTGCCTGTTTTGAAAACCCTGGTTTGCCTGAGATGGCAGATAGAGCCCCAGGTATCAAAAGATCCTGATAGATTATAACGGATACAAAATTATTCCTTTCATCCACAGCTATTAGGAGAAAACAGCACAGTGGTTTTGAGAATATCAATATATTCATTCTACTTTAAGTGAATACCATCTTTGCAGCAAATTTTCTTAAGAATGTTTCTTATTTATTCTGTTGTTTTAGTAATTATTTTTGTGTAGCAAAAGCAAAACTGATTGGGAGTCATTGATTCTAATCTCATCATCAATCAGTGTTTTAGGGTATCTTTCCTAGCTGATACATTTCTCATATAGTAGCAAGTTCCTAAAATTACAGGGGTAAAGTTCTGCAAAATCATAGGAATGAACACAAAACCACTTTATCTTTTCAAAGTTTCCCTTCCCCTTTTGTTTGTCTTCATAAAGTAGACCGTTAACTATTTTTGCTGCCTGTATTGGTTTTCTGTGTCAGCTTGGTGGAGCTATGGTGCCCAGTTGTTTAGTTAAATGCTAGTCTAGATGTTGCTGTGAAAGTAGTTTGGAGATGTGATTATCATTTACAGTTAGTTGACTTTAAGTATAGATTGCCCTCCAAAATGTGAGCAGGCTTCATCCAATCAGTTGAAGGCCTCAAGAGCAAAAACAGGTTTCCCAGAGAAGAAGGAATTCTGCCTTAAGAGTGTAACAGCTTGAGTTTCCAGCCTGCCAGACTGCCCTGCAGATTTCAGACTTGCTAGCCCCTACAATTGCATGAGTTGATTCCTTAAAATAAATGTGTGTGTGTGTGTGTGCATGTGTGTGTGTGTGTGTGTGTATATGTGTGTATCTTACTGCCTCTGTTTCCCTGGAGAACTCTGACATACTATCCTTGTGTGGATCTCACCAGGCATCTGTGTCGGCTTGGACTTTTGTTTTCAGGGATGGACACATGTAGATTTCTATAAGGGTGAATGTTTTCTCTGTTGGTTTTTAATAAATTTCATGAGGATAACTTACATTTTTGGACCTTTTGGTGATAACACTACATTGAGTCATCCTCTTTGAGGAACAGTCTATAGTAAATTTTTAGTAACTTTCTAAGGGTATAATTGATGATAACATTGTCCAAGCTGTGCCTAGCAGTTGGTGCTTTTTTTTTTCTTACTGACTAATTATCCTCAGTGGCCCACATTGAAGTATTTTAAAGAACAATAAAGTTCTCCAACAGTCCTAAGATAGGTACAGTGCAACAAATCATGTGTTTAATGGACACTGGATCATAATGGATAACTCACAGATTTTCACTGTGTGTGGTTTATATGATTTTCACTTATATTGAAGCTCATCTGCCACTTTATTTATTTCACAGGCACAAAGCAGAATATTTTTGTACCTTTTCTGCATTGGGTTAGCATTTTACTATCCCCAAAAGCCCATCTTCTGCAAACTTAAGGAATTTACTGTATGTTGTTTCATCCTGGTTATTTATGAAATTCTGATCCCTATGGACCCAATGGTTTGTACTTTACTCTGAAGGAGCCACTGTTTTTCTCCACATTACTATCTCTTTACAACTCAGTACTTTGTCTATGACAAAAACAACCATATTTACATTTCTGATGTACATTTTTATTGGTGTGGTCATTCAATTTTACAGTCATCTTTTGAGCACCCAACCAATGCTGATTATTGAGGTACCCATTGAGTATACAGGGATAAATAGAAATAATAAAATCAAAGTCAAGTGTTAAAGAAGTTTTGGAACTAAATAAATCACATCTACTTGTTTTCAACTTCCTTATTTTTATGTCTCAGAGTAGTCAGACCTGATTTCTGGCCAAGTTTCTTTTCCTTTAGAGATCATGCCTGCTTCAGCATACATTGAATTAACATGTATTTGAATCCAACCAGCTTTTCTAGTATGAAAGTGAGATTCATTGGTTTGTACTTCCTCAGAAGTTTCTGAAATTCTTATAGGTAGAGGTATCATTAGTGTTTCAACAAGCTTTTTGCATAACCATTTGTCTGATTTAGGAAGTGAATAAACTGATGATTTTTCAAAGGCATAAAAAAAGACACCTTGTTTTCCAAATCTAGAAAAGTTATTTATTAGTTCAGACAAATATTTTCTTCTAGTGTTATTATAAAAGTCATACAGAGCATATTTTGAGTGGCTTTTAAATATTAAAGGAAAAATTTTAAGGAAATATTAAGTAACACTAAGGCATATAATGCTATGTAATATTATATACTAAGTACAATAAATGCGTATGTGTAGAATTAAACATATGTAATATGCATATAATTTATTTATAAAGCAGAATTCACCAGTACTGGTTGGTGATTTTTACTTGAAAATTAGAATAATGAGGTAAGGTAGGAAAATGATCTATCTTGAACAGGTTTTTCTACACTAATAAAAAAAAAAAAGGAACATAAGCAAGGAAGAGTAATGGAGAAAATACATTGTACTTTAATGCACATAACTGAAATGCAGTGGGATGATTCTTATAATAAATGTCAAAATTAATAGATGCGGTCTGTGTAGGAGAGAATAAAAGGAAAGAAGGGTGGCAGTTTGTGCCGGAAACATTTATGAAGCAGTTGAGAGTCTTTTTGAGATATGCAAAAGGAGAAAATAGTTTGAATAAGCCCTATAAGCAAAGAAAAGTAAGTTCTATCCAGATATTCCTATATTGAGTTGAATTCTTGTATTGGTTTTGTGGACTGTTTTTCCCGACAGGTGTTTTTTTTGTTTGTTTGTTTTCCCCTGCTTTACTGCTACTTCTTGGAGCTTGGGAAAGGACTGGGTATAGCAGTAAGAGGCTGTCTATTATTTTCGCTATTTGAAGAAAAGAGAGGTCTATGCAAAAATAGAAGGATTCTGAGCCTATTTTGCCATCCTATGTAGTTTCCAGTATGTGCCTACCTTTGACTGTATTAATTATGGTGGGAGTGAGCTGTTTCAGGCCTTTGTCACGTATCTCTCAAATACTTAAATATATCCCTCCAGTAGATTGGTCTCTTCAAATTCTCTGATTTACCTCATTGATCAGACTGTCTGCCTGTGTTAGCTTGGCACTCTTGTATGTCTGAGGTATCTTTAACTTTTAATTGCAGCTTTTAAAACCCTATTCACCCTGCAAACACCCACTATCTGTATCTGTATCTTCCCTTGAGAACCTCCCTTTACCACTACCTCCATACTGACTTCCCTCTCTTTTCTCTGATCTCATAAAATTTAACGTCTGGATTACTCATCAGTTGTTAATCTGGGTCTTAAGAAGCATCAGGCTAAGGAAGAAGGTTGCAGACTAAGACCAGAAACTGAGTGTCCATAAAATATGGAGGGAAGACTGGATAAGCAAACAAATCTCTCTCTCTCTCTCTCTCTCTCTCTCTCTCTCTCTCTCTCTCACACACACACACACACACACACACACACACACACACACACGAAGAAAACCAAGGCAGTAATTTCAAAGTATATGTAAAGAACCATAAGATCAGTAGGATTTGAAGGAGGATGTCAGTGTAGCTGTCAAAAGTCCAAGGAGAGATTGTCTAAGACAGCCTCAGCTTTTAATATTTCTTTCTAAAGCTAATTTTTAGTGAATTTTAGGTCACAGTTTTGGCTGCCACGAACCACCCTGCACCAGCAGTTTACTTAGTAGGCATTCAATAAATATTCTTTGAATAAATAAAGGAACTGATTAAGTGATTCTTTCTATATGTTTACAAAAGTGCTTATCATTCAGAATAACTAAGTGCAGGACCAATTCAGTTATCCTTGGGGCTCTCAGCTTTCTGATTGGCTCATTTGGGGGGACAATTTTCATAGACTCATGAATATTAGAGCTTGAATAAAATCTGATTTCTCATTCAACCTTTTCATTCTTCGAATAAAGAATCTTTTAGAGCTACTGATGATGGATACATAAAAGTATACATAACAAGCCCCAACCTTGAGTATGCTCTTAATGGAAAAATCTTTCAATAAAATTCTTTCTTTTTAATACAAATCAACAAATAGTAAGTACTTTTTTGTGTGTATAAAAGGCACTCTGCTAGGTGCTGGGATATACATAAGACATACAAGAAAACTACTGCAAGAAATCAAATAGATTATATTCTAATTCCCAAACAAAATGATGAGGCTTTATGTTTGTTTTCATAACATATTTTCATTGAATTTCTGTTGCGTTAATACTTTTTTTTTTTTTAATCAGTCATCAATTTTATACACATCACTTTATACATGTCAATCCCAATCGCCCAACTCAGCACACCACCATCCCCACCCCACTGCAGTTTTCCCCCCTTGGTGTCCATACGTTTCTTCTCTACATCTGTGTCTCAACTTCTGCCCTGCAACCCGGTTCATCTGTACCATTTTTCTAGGTTCCACATACATGCGTTAATATACGATATTTGTTTTTCTCTTTCTGACTTCACTCTGTATGACAGTCTCTAGATCCATCCACGTCTCAACAAATGACTCAATTTCGTTCATTTTTATGGCTGAGTAATATTCCATTGTATGTATGTACCACATCTTCTTTATCCATTCGTCTGTTGATGGGCATTTAGGTTGCTTCCATGACCTGGCTATTGTAAATAGTGCTGCAATGAACATTGGGGTGCATGTGTCTTTTTGAATTACGGTTTTCTCTGGGTATATGCCCAGTAGTGGGATTGCTGGGTCATATGGTAATTCTATTTTTAGCTTTTTAAGGAACCTCCATATTGTTCTCCATAGTGGCCATATCAATTTACATTCCCACCAACAGTGCAAGAGGGTTCCCTTTTCTCCACACCCTCTCCATCATTTGTTGTTCGTAGATTTTCTGATGATGCCCATTCTAACTGGTGTGAGGTGATACCTCATTGTAGTTTTGATTTGCATTTCTCTAATAATTAGTGATGTTGAGCATCTTTTCATGTGCTTCGTGGCCATCTGTATGTCTTCTTTGGAGAAATGTCTATTTAGGTCTTCTGCCCATTTTTGGATTGGGTTGTTTGTTTCTTTAATATTGAGCTGAATGAGCTGTTTATATATTTTGGAGATTACTCCTTTGTTGATTCATTTGCAAATATTTTCTCCCATTCTGAGGGTTGTCTTTTCATCTTGTTTATGGTTTCCTTTGCTGTGCAAAAGCTTTGAAGTTTCATTAGGTCCCATTTGTTTATTTTTGTTTTTATTTCCATTACTC
Source organism: Eubalaena glacialis (assembly GCF_028564815.1). Lineage (NCBI taxonomy): Eukaryota > Metazoa > Chordata > Mammalia > Artiodactyla > Balaenidae > Eubalaena > Eubalaena glacialis. The sequence continues at coordinate 41,969,691 of NC_083727.1, read as the reverse complement.
TAGGAGGTGGATCAAAAAAGATCTTGCTGTGATTTATGTCAAAGAGTGTTCTTCCTATGTTTTCCTCTAAGAGTTTTATAGTGTCCAGTCTTACATTTAGGTCTCTAATCCATTTTGAGTTTATTTTTGTGTACGGTGTTAGGGAGTATTCTAATTTCATTCTTTTACATGTAGCTGTCCAGTTTTTCCAGCACCACTTATTGAAGAGACTGTCTTTTCTCCATTGTATATCTTTGCCTCCTTTGTCATAGATTAGTTGACCATAGGTGCGTGGGTTTATCTCTGGGCTTTCTATCTTGTTTCATTGATCTATGTTTCTGTTTTTGTGCCAGTACCATATTGTCTTGATTACTGTAGCTTTGTAGTATAGTCTGAAGTCAGGGAGTCTGATTCCTCCAGCTCCGTTTTTTTCCCTCAAGACTGCTTTGGCTATTCGGGGTCTTTTGTGTCTCCATACAAATTTTAAGATGATTTGTTCTAGTTCCGTAAAAAATGCCATTGGTAATTTGATAGGGATTGCGTTGAACCTGTAGATTGCTTTGGGTAGTATAGTCATTTTCACAATGTTGATTCTTCCAATCCAAGAACATGGTATATCTCTCCATCTGTTGGTATCATCTTTAATTTCTTTCATCAGTGTCTTATAGTTTTCTGCATACAGGTCTTTTGTCTCCCCAGGTAGGTTTATTCCTAGGTATTTTATTCTTTTTCTTGCAATGGTAAATGGGAGTGTTTCCATAATTTCTCTTTCAGATTTTTCATCATTGGTGTATAAGAATGCAAGAGATTTCTGTGCATTAATTTTGTATCCTGCAACTTTACCAAATTCATTAATTAGCTCTAGCAGTTTTCTGGTGGCAGTTTTAGGATTCTCTATGTATAGTATCATGTCATCTGCAAACAGTGACAGTTTTACTTCTTCTTTTCCAATTTGTATTCTTTTATTTATTTTTCTTCTCTGATTGCCATGGCTACGACTTCCAGAACTATGTTGAATAATAGTGGTGAGAGTGGACATCCTTGTCTTGTTCCTGATCTTAGAGGAAATGCTTTCAGTTTTTCACCGTTGAGAATGATGTTTGCTGTGTGTTTGTCATATATGGCCTTTATTATGTTGAGGTAGGTTCCCTCTATGCCCACTTTCTGGAGAGTTTTTATCATAAATGGGTGTTGAATTTTGTCAAAAGCTTTTTCTGCATCTATTGCGGTGATCATATGGTTTTTATTCTTCAATTTGTTAATATGGTGTATCACATTGATTTGCGTATAATGAAGAATCCTTGCATCCCTGGGATAAATCCCACTTGATCGTGGTGTATGATCCTTTTAATGTGTTGTTGGATTCTGTTTGCTAGTATTTTGTTGAGGATTTTTGCATCTATATTCATCAGTGATATTGGTCTGTAATTTTCTTTTTTTGTAGTGTCTTTGTCTGGTTTTGGTATCAGGGTGATGGTGGCCTCATAGAATGAGTTTGGGAGTGTTCCTTCCTCTGCAATTTTTTGGAAGAGTTTGAGAAGGATAGGTGTTAGCTCTTCTCTAAATGTTTGATAGAATTCACCTGTGAAGCCAAAAGTCCTGGACTTTTGTTTGTTGGAAGATTTTTAATCACAGTTTCAATTTCATTACTTGTGATTGGTCTGTTCATATTTTCTGTTTCTTCTTGGTTCAGTCTTGGAAGGTTATACCTTTCTAAGAATTTGTCCATTTCTTCCAGGTTGTCCATTTTATTGGCATAGAGTTGCTTGTAGTAGTCTCTTAGGATGCTTTGTATTTCTGTGGTGTCCGTTGTAACTTTTCCTTTTTCATTTCTGATTTTATTGATTTGAGTCCTCTCTCTCTTTTTCTTGATGAGTCTGGCTAATGGCTCATCAATTTTGTTTATCTTCTCAAAGAACCAGCTTTTAGTTTTATTGATTTTTGCTATTGTTTTCTTTGTTTCTATTTCATTTATTTCTGCTCTGATCTTTATGATTTCTTTCCTTCTGCTAACTTTGGGTTTTGTTTGTTCTTCTTTTTCTAGTTCCTTTAGGTGTAAGGTTAGATTGTTTACTTGAGATTTTTCTTGTTTCTTTAGGTAGGCTTGTATAGCTATAAACTTGCCTCTTAAAACTGCTTTTGCTGCATCCCATAGATTTTGGGTCGTCGTGTTTTCATTGTCATTTGTCTCTAGGTATTTTTTGATTTCCTCTTTGATTTTTTCAGTGATCTCTTGGTTATTTAGTAACGTATTGTTTATCCTCCGTGTGTTTGTGTTTTTTACGTTTTTTTCCCTGGAATTCATTTCTAATCTCATAGCGTTGTGGTCAGAAAAGATGCTTGATATGATTTCAATTTTCTTAAATTTACTGAGGCTTGATTTGTGACCCAAGATGTGATCTATCCTGGAGAATGTTCCGTGCGCACTTGAGAAGAACGTGTAATCTGCTGTTTTTGGATGGAATGTCCTATAAATATCAATTAAATCTATCTGGTCTATTGTATCATTTAAAGCTTCTGTTTCCTTATTTATTTTCATATTGGATGATCTGTCCATTGGTGTAAGTGAGGTGTTAAAGTCCCCCACTATTATTGTGTTACTGTCAATTTCCTCTTTTATAGCTGTTAGCAGTTGCTTTATGTATTGAGGTGCTCCTATGTTGGGTGCATATATATTTATAATTGTTATATCTTCTTCTTGGATTGATCCCTTGATCATTATATAGTGTCCTTCCTTGTCTCTTGTAACATTTTTTATTTTAAAGTCTATTTTATCTGATATGAGTATAGCTACTCCAGCTTTCTTTTGATTTCCATTTGCATGGAATATCTTTTTCCATCCCCTCACTTTCAGTCTGTATGTGTCCCTAGGTCTAAAGTGGGTCTCTTGTAGACAGCATATATATGGGTCTTGTTTTTGTATCCATTCAGCGAGCCTGTGTCTTTTGGTTGGAGCATTTAATCCATTCACGTTTAAGGTAATTATCGATATGTATGTTCTTATGGCCATTTTCTTAATTGTTTTGGGTTTGTTTTTGTAGGTCCTTTTCTTCTCTTGTGTTTCCCACTTAGAGAAGTTCCTTTAGCATTTGTTGTAGAGCTGGTTTGGTGGTGCTGAATTCTCTTAGCTTTTGCTTGTCTGTAAAGCTTTTGATTTCTCCATGAAATCTAAATGAGATCCTTGCTGGGTAGAGTAATCTTGGTTGTAGGTTCTTCCCTTTCATCACTTTAAGTATATCATGCCACTCCCTTCTGGCTTGTAGAGTTTCTGCTGAGAAATCAGCTGTTAGCCTTATGGGAGTTCCCTTGTATGTTGTCATTTTTCCCTTGCTGCTTTCAATAATTTTTCTTTGTCTTTAATTTTGCCACTTTGATTACTGTGTGTCTCGGCGTGTTTTTCCTTGGGTTTATCCTGTATGGGACTCTCTGCACTTCCTGGACTTGGGTGGCTATTTCCTTTCCCATGTTAGGGAAGTTTTTGCCTATAATCTCTTCAGATATTTTCTCTGGTCCTTTCTCTCTCTCTTCTCCTTCTGGGACCCCTATAATGCGAATGTTGTTGCGTTTAATGTTGTCCCAGATGTCTCTTAGGCTGTCTTCATTTCTTTTCATTCTTTTTTCTTTAGTCTGTTCCTCAGCAGTGAATTCCACCATTCTGCCTTCCAGGTCACTTATCCGTTCTTCTGCCTCAGTTATTCTGCTATTGATTCCTTCTAGTGTAGTTTTCATTTCGGTTATTGTATTGGTCATCTCTGTTTGTTTGTTCTTTAATTCTTCTAGGTCTTTGTTAATCATTTCTTACATCTTCTCAATCTTTGCCTCCATTCTTATTCCGAGGTCCTGGATCATCTTCACTATCATTATTCTGAATTCTTTTTCTGGAAGGTTGCCTATCTCCACTTCATTTAGTTGTTTTTCTGGGGTTTTTTCTTGTTCCTTCATCTGGTATATAGCCCTCTGCCTTTTCATCTTGTCTATCTTTCTGTAAATGTGGTTTCTGTTCCACAGGCTGCAGGACTGTAGTTTTTCTTGCTTCTGCTGTTTGCCCTCTGGTGGTTGAGGCTATCTAAGAGGCTTGATGGGAGGCTCTGGTATTGGGTAGAGCTGACTGTTGCTGTGGCGGTCAGAGCTCCATAAAACTTTAATCCACTTGACTGTTGATGGGTGGGGCTGGGTCCTCTCCCTGTTGGTTGTTTTGCCTGAGGCAACCCAACACTGGAGCCTACCTGGGCTCTTTGGTGGGGCTAATGGCAGACTCTGGGAGGGCTCACACCAAGGAGTACTTCCCAGAACCTCCGCTGCCAGTGTCCTTGTCCCCACGGTGAAACAGAGCCAGCCCCCACCTCTGCAGGAGACCCTTCAACACTAGCAGGTAGGTCTGGTTCAGTCTCCCCCAGGGTCACTGCTCCTTCCCCCGGGTCCCGATGCGCACACTATTCCGTGTGCGCCCTCCGAGAGTGGAGTCTCTGTTTCCCCCAGTCCTGTCGAAGTCCTGCAATCAATTCCCACTAGGCTTCAAAGTCTGATTCTCTATGAATTCCTCCTCCCGTTGCCAGACACCCAGGTTGGGAAGCCTGACGTGGGGCTCAGAACCTTCCCTCCAGTGGGTGGACTTCTGTGGTATAAGTGTTCGCCAGTCTGTGAGTCACCCACCCAGCAGTTATGGGATTTGATTTTACTCTGTTTGCACCCCTCCTACCGTCTCACTGTGGCTTCTCCTCTGTCCTTGGACGTGGGGTATCCTCCTTGGTGAAGTCCAGTGTCTTCCTGTCGATGATTGTCCAGCAGCTGGTTGTGATTCTGGTGCTCTCGCAAGAGGGAGTGAGAGCACGTCCTTCTCCGCCATCTTGGTTAATCTCGAGTTAATACTTTTTATCAATTTTATTACCTTCAACAGGGGCAGTTAACTAAATTTTGGATGACCTAAACATGGAGCCTTCTAATTTATATCACAGTGAAAGTGTATCAAGAAAGGATAAGGAGTTTAATTCTGCCTCTCTGGATATCATTTTGCATGATCCAGATATGTGCTTCTTATATTCTTTTCTTAAACAAAGTGCACCTGGGCTCCCATTTGTTTTATTTGATCGTTTGTGTTTCACACATGCCTGCAGATCTTCTGCTTGATTCCATGTACTGTGATAAGAGTTTCTACTCCTTGGGATTCTGTCCATCATATCATTTTTTAAAAAAAATATGAAATATTTCAAACATACAAAATATTTTAAATTGATATAATCATCAACTGCCAACTTATGAATTAAAACATTAAAAATACATTAGAATCTTCCTACGTGTTTGCTACAGGAAACTGATTGACAAAACAGCAGGAGAACAAGCAGTAAAAGTCAATCCATTCTTAAAAGCCATTGTAGTAAAAAGCATCAAATATTACTGAGACCTAAGTTTGTCTTCAGCACTGGGGATGTAAAAGAATTGGTATATGTTCTCTGGCCTCTTTTAATTTATTGGTGGGATATACCTGTAGAAGTTCTATTAAAAATTCAAGTATGTGAAATACGTTTCCCGCCATGCTTCAACACTGATTGGTTGATCATAGTTGTCTGCAGGGCTGTGTTAAGAAGACTCCACCCAATGCCTTAGCCAGAAAGAGTACCAAGAATGACTAGTGAGATCTGTCATGAGCACAACAGGAAGGTATGAAGCACTAGTACTGTGTTTGGAGTGTCTGTCATTGTCTAAGAGCCTAGTAAGTGGTACAGGCACAGAACTACAAAGTGACAAACTCAAATGAGTAGTCATCATAGAAGAGGTAATATTGAGCTGGCCCTTGGAAAAAGAAGCCCGAAAATTAACTGAAATTGCTTTTAGTGAGTAGAAAATGGGTAAGCAAAGTTGAGAAGATGGCAATGAGCATGACATTTTGGGGGTTTTAAGCAGGTTATTAGGCTAGGGTACAAAATATAATGTGATGAACTGTTTAAAATAGGTTAAATAGTCTTCCATCTAAATTTCTGCTTAGGCCCAGAGACTGAGAACAAAATATTACATGACAGGTATTCCCATATCCCAAATTAAGGTACCTGAGAACTAGTTTTGAGAACCTTAGCTCTCCTTTCACACACAGTCTTTAAAAGAGCTTAGAGAGGCTAAGAGTTGGAGAGAATTGTTGAGGTGCTCTTAATCTCACCCTTGTCCTCATGGGGATGAGGAAGCATGCTGCTTTCTCTTCTCTTCCCGTTACAGGGCTTCAGTCAACCAGAGAGCTGGATATGAGGTTAGGCCTGCCTTAGATGCTATCATTCAAGCTGTGTAGCATTCAGACAAGATTCTTTGTCCCTCTCAGAGATTCTGTGAACTGATTGGGGGCCACAGAGGACAGGTGTTATAAACACTTGAGAAATAAAAGGTGAGAGGCGAATTCTGGAGTTTCTTTCTCTGACAATAGGACAAAATTTGATGACTATATTTTTTAACCTGAACTCCCACAATTTGATAGTTATGGAATTTATGTATTTACTAAGGACCAAAAATGAACTAGATTTCCAACCTGGCATTCCCTTGCATCCTTTTCAGGAAGCCCACATGGGTAGGTGAAGAGACCTCAGCAGAAGCAGGTGGACTTTGTACTGACAAATTCCCAGGAGCTAAGGGAAGATTGAAATAGTTATTCTGAGGAGCTGCATTCACTTCATAAACAGAAATTCAGTTGTGAAATTCCAGCGATGATGGAGAGGGAGGTCTCTGAAGAATACTCAAAGCTCCATATATTTGTCAGAATTCTTCATTTCAGGAATAAGCAAACAAGAATTTATTACAGGTTATTTTCATAACCTACACAATCTTGGGAGTTACAGGAAACCAGTTTTAAAAATATAAAACTAGGAATATCAGTAGCCAGAAGAAATAACCAACCTCATCACAGAACTGGCTTTTGAATCAGGAAAATTACAGCTGCTGCTTCACACAGACGGAAACTTAGAATATCAGACCAAATGCTAGAACCTCTGCTAGAGTTATCCTGAAGAATCAAAGGCCTCTGCTTGCAAGAAGAGTCCATCTCCTCATCCATGGCTGCTGCCTCCTGCTACTCTCTTTCTCTGGCTGACATAGAAATTAGGGCCTGTCTAGGACCCTAACCATAAGCTAATGGTAATACAGCTGTTGGTGTTCTAACCTGGTAAGTATAGGAAGGATACTCAAAAAAGATGGTTGGTGCAAGTGCTAAACTAGTGGAACTCCAGTATCTACCACATACTTCAAGAAAGACAGCTTTAGATCCTTTAACAACCAGAGGAAGCCAATGACATATCACAATATGCATGTGTAGTAAGCCAAGCAAGACTTTTCTGTTACTGATTTCTAACTTAATTACATTTGGGCCACAGAATATACTCTGTGTGGTTTCAATCCATTTACATTTTTTATCCTTGTTTTATGACTCTCTATTTTATTTGGGGTGTTGAAATCTTTTATATTTAATATAAGTGGTTGGGTTTAAATCTGCTGTGTTGCTATTTGTTGTTTTTTTTTTAATTTGTTCTGTTTTTTTTCTCTTTTTCCTGTTGTCCTGAACTCTCTTCTGGATTAATTTAGTATTTTTTTTTTTAGTATTCCATCTTATCTCTACTATTGGCTTATAGTTATTGCTTTTTGTTTTATTTATTTATATTGTTTTAGAAATTGCTCAGTGGTTTACAACATGCATTTTAATTTATCAAAGTCTACTTTCAAATAATGTTATGTCACTTACATCTAATGTAAGAATCTTACAACAGCACAGATCCATTTCATGCTCCAATTCTTTATTTTATTGTTGTCAAATAATTTACTTCTACATGTTAAACCCCAAAATACGTTGTCATTTTTTTTTTTTTTTGGTCTCTTACGGATGGCTTTTTTTTTTTTTTTTAATTTTTGGCTGCATTGGGTCTTTGTTGCTGCGCGCAGGCTTTCTCTAGTTGCAGTGAGCAGGGGCTACTCTTCTTTGTGGTGCATGGGCTTCTCATTGTGGTGGCTTCTCTTGTTGTCTAGCACGGGCTCTGGACATGTGGGCTTCAGTAGTCGTGTTGCGTGAGCTCAGTAGTTGTGGCTCGCAGGCTCTAGAGAGCAGGCTCAGTAGTTTTGGCACATAGGCTTAGTTGCTCCACGGCATGTGGGATCTTCCCGGCCCAGGGGTCGAACCTGTGTCCCCTGCACTGACAGGCGGATTCTTAACCACTGCACCACCAGTGAAGTCCCACATTGTCATTATTTTTGCTTTAAAGAGTAAACTTACGTTTTTGATTAATTTTTCATTTTGATCTAATTTTAGACTTATAGAAATGTTGCAAAAAATGGTACAGAGATTTTGTGTGTTCCTCCCTCAGCCTCCCAAATGTTAACATCTTACACGACATAGCACGTTTTTCAAGACTAGGAACTTAACATTCCTAGTTAATAGCATGATACTATTAACTACAGATCTTATTAGAATTTTAACTGTTTTAGAAAAATTCAAAACAAGAAAAAAAAGACTTTTATGTTTGCCCACATATTGGCTGTTTTGGATGTTATTTATTCCTTTGTATAGGTACAGATTTCTACTTGATATCCTTTCTGCCTGAAAATCTTCCTTTACCATTTCTTACAGTACAGATCTGTTAGTGATAAATTCTCTCAGTTTTGTTCTTCTGAAGGATTTTTAAAGGATATTTTTTAATTTTATATTGAATTCTAGGTTGACAGATTTTTCTTTCAGTCCTTTAAAGATGTTTTCTGGCTTTCATGTTTCTCTTCAGCATGAAGTGTGTGATTACTATTTCCTTGTTCCTCTTATATAATGTGTCTTTTTCCTCAGGATGCTTTAAGAATTTCTCTTTATCACTGGTTCCTAGCAAAATAATTATGATGTTTTCTGTAGTTCTCTTTGTGTTCATCCTGCTTGGGGTTTGTTTAGTCTTTTAAATCTGAGAATATATAGTTTTTATGGAATTGGAAACATTTCAGTCATTATGTCTTCTAATTTTTTTTCTGGTGTCCTCTCTTTAAATTTTGGGACTTACACATCAATTGATAATTTCCCCCATAGGTTGTTGAGGCTCTGTTTCATTTTCTGTTTCTGTATTTATTCCCTACTTTATTTTGGAAAATTTTCTTCACTAGATCTTCAAGTTCACTGTTATTTGTTTCTGTAATGCCTAATTGGCTATTAATCTCATTCAATGATTTTTTGGTTTCAGATACTACATTTTTCATATCCAGAAATTCTATGTGACTGTGTATATATCTTCCACTTTGCTCTTTATTTTATTAATGATTTCCTTTAAATTCCATCATTTCTTTTATTTCTGGGTCCGATTCTTTTGACTTCTAATTATGAATCTCATTTTTCAGTTTTCTTGCTTTTCTTCATACATAGCAGTTTTATTAGATACTATACCTTGTGAATATTACATTGCTAATTGCTTGATTTTGTTGTTTTCTTTTAAAGACTGTTGTATTTTGTTCTGACAGACGGTTATATCGTGTGTATATGAGTTTCATTCACTGGGCTTATTTTAAAGAGTTTTAAGCTATATTTTGAATAGGCTTTGGTTTAGAGATAGTTCAGTCCTACTGTGAAGATGTGGACCTTCTGTATCTCTACTTTTGTCTCTCTACCTCAGGAGTTAATACAAGCTCTATCATGGCTAATGGAAACTCAAGTGTCTCCTGGCCCTATGTGAGCTCTGGGATCTGTTCAGCCTGCGGCTTCAAGTTATTATTTGCTCAGTCTTTTTAAATTTTATCCTGTGCATGCATGAATTAATATTTAACACTAGACTTAAGATCAACCCTAAGCAGATTTCTGGAGCCCTTTTTCTGGGCATACCACACTGTTCTAGAAACTTGCTCTGCAGTGTGAGTCTCTATCTCCTCAAATTCTGATCTTTGTGTCTTCAACCCAATATGACTGCTTCCTCTGCTTGTTTAGAAAGTACCCTCTGATAGAAAAGACATTTGTATTATTCTCTTACAAATCTCAATTTTGTGTTCCCTGTACAAACAACATCCATTGTCTAAACATGGTTGTTTCACCTTTTTTTGAGCAGTTTTATATCTGTTTATGGTGGGAAGTTTAGCCTGGTCCCAGTTAGTCCATGATGGAAAGGAGCAGGAATCCACAGAATGCTTTTATACAGGGAAGTAACATGATGTGTTCTATATTTTTAAAGTGTCATTCTGGCTTCTTTGTGGAGAACGGACTTTTGAGGATCAGGGTGGATGCAGAGAGATCCTTTAGAAAGTTCATATAGTTGTGCAAGAGTGTAATGGGCTTCCGTGTTTTCAGTGTATTTTGTAAGAAGCGATTGGTCGGTTTTAGTATTTATTCATGAGAGGAGACGGATAGTTTGCTGATGGTTTGGATATGTTAGGGAGGAATAGGAGAGGAATCAAGAATGATGTTTAAGTTCTTGTCATGAGTAACTGGGAGAGTGGGGATTTGTGAGTAGGAGCAGGATTAAGGGACGTAGGAGAGTCAAGAGTTCTCTTTTTGGACAGATTAATCTCAGTGAGCCTACCAGAAATCCAAATTGGATATGCAAGTTAGAGGTCTTATATAAAGATGGAACCTGACATCAAAATTTTTGGAAAGTAAGGAGTTAATATTTTTGGAGACTTTGTTATATTGATTTTCACTGTGACTTTTCAAGTAGAAGATAAATGTGCCGTGTTTTCCAATATGTTCTCAGAACCTTATTTCTCAGGAGCATCTTGTGGAGTGATTATTCCGTGGAATGTATTTTGGTAATTTCACTCTGGGCAGAGGGAAGCCAGTGAATGTTTTAAGTAGAGTTACATGGTATAAAATATTTTAGAAGAGTTATTTTGGCAGGACTTTGATTTGTTGAGAAGGAGGCTGGAGGCCTAAAGAACAGATGGGAGCCTGTTGATATCATCACTTAGACATTTGGGGATGAGGGTCCAGATGAAGGATGACAGTGGGAATCAAAATGAATATGTAGATGCAAGAGAGCATGTGAAGGACAAAAATCATCAGACGATGCTTTATTTTTAAAATGTTGGTGACCCAGATTATGCCGTAGAAAGTTTAAATGAAAAATTTAGTATAGATGGCATTTAATGAACATTTATTATAGGACTGATTTTGTCTGTCTATCTACCTATCTATCTTTATATTCCATAGGCTAAGAGAAATAGACTTATTTATCCAAGATCACATGGCTAAAATTGGAATAATAACCAAGTTGTGTTATAATTAAGATTTTTTTGGACTGTAGACATGAATTGAAAGAATATGAGCAATTAGAAATAGTTACTGTGCGATATGCATGTACTATCAAAGTCTTCCAGGATAAGAATTAAATAATTTAAACATGACACTTGAGCATTAAGAAGGAGTTTTGCTGGTAAAAATATACAATGGATAATGTGACATTGCATGATATATAATTAGATATAATTTGATATAAATTGATACAATATAAATAAGAGGCTACAAGTACAACTAAAACTCTTTAACCTCCAGAGTTTTACTTCTAAAGTTGTGGCTACTGATACTAGACAAACTTTTGAACCAAAGTAATAGGGCAAATGAAGACTATAGAATTAGCTATCCTAGAATCATCTTAGTAGACCATAGCAACAAAAGCAAATGATGATGATATGAGTGCCAATGCAGTAGATATTTTTTTGAATTAGTCAAATATGTAATACCTTACTGATGTATGCTACACACTGTATAAATTGCTTTATCTGCATAATTTACTGCACCTCACAACGTCATGTAAAGGTGGTCATATATCCATTTTATCCATGAGGAAACTAAAACTCGAAGGTTAGCTCATCAAAGATGCACATTCAATTATCCACAGAATTGGAAGTTAAGTTGGGTTTCTGTGACTTTTATGTTGCTTTACTTCACCTAGCTTTAAGGAAACATTAGCATTCCTCTATATTGTTTTCTGATTATTTAAAAAATTGCTCTCATTATCATATAAATATATCCCTTCTTGTTTGTTTAGACTGTTTACAATTCCACTTCTTCTGTGAAACATTTCGTAAATAAAAGGGAGGTAAAGGATTGTTCTTCCTAAATAGTGATTACTTACCTTCCAGGTATGAAGCATTTTTGGAGGAGGTCATTGAGAAGGTGTAGCCACCGGTTGACCTGCAAGCTGGACCTGGGTAATCGAAGACACCTCATCCGCTCTCCTGTCCTTGTACCCGCATTCTACATTCTACCCACCATTCCCACTGAGGGAGCTGTTCCAAGGATGTAGCCTTGAAAGAGTAAGGTGTTGATGAGACCTCTGGATGGTATATGTGACTGAGCCCAGTTAAGGCCAGTATATAAACTTAAGATTCTGGCTGGTGGATATGGAGATCTACTCATCTTGCAGCTGCCCAAGACAAGCTTCTTAAGTAAGTTCCCTTGCCTATTAAGCCTGCCACACACCAATCTGAAGTGATTTGCCTCTTTCTTTGGTCTCTCCCTCTCAGTTTGCAAACGAACAATTGGCAAGTCAGTCTGGACACTGAAGAAATGGGCCTTGGGAAAGAGGCATTTGTGGGGAAATCCTGAGTTGGACATTGGCTTCTATGTAGGGGGGATGGCCTATATGTTAGATGTTTGTGAACCACTGTGTGGGTATGGGGATGCCCCCAAAACATCAGCTGGTCTAATGTGCTTGTTTGAGGAGCTGTGCAGAGTACACTGTGACAAGGGAAATGGATGGCTGCTGCAACAGGGTGGCCTCTACTGTGAGCAGTTCATCTGGTTAGCGATGCCAAGCCAGAGGCTAAAGGTCAAGTTAGAAAGTTGGAAGAAGAGTTGAGGTTAGAGACAGACATGCAGGTATCTACTGCTTTGCTAGCTTCGGGGCTGGAGGACAGGTGGGAGAGTAGGATAATAAGTCGGAGACTTTAGTGTGCTGTTTTGCAAAGCTAGGAGGGCACAAGCTGCTGTGGATTAAGGTCTGAGTGCTTATGATGAAGCCTGATTGGGATGCTAAGAGGTGGAGTTGCTGGGAAAGTGAGGAGAATGAAGAGGAAGATGTTATGGTGATTGACAATGAAATGGATGGAGTGTCCCGTCTGTCTGACTCTTAATACAAAGGAAAGCAAAAGCACAGCAACAGCAACCTCAGCCAGCGGGTCAGCCCCCGATTCAGGAAACATTTCTGATGAGAGAATAAACTCCTGCTGAGCTTATTGCAGGAGCTGCCAAGTTCCAGCAGAAGGCCAGGGAAAATAATTCAGGCATGGTTAGTGCACACCAAGGGAGGGGGCAATGGGATTTCTCTCACCAGGCAGGATTCATGGAAAGTGAACAGCATCACCACATACCTGCCGTCAGGCAGTCTCTGGGTGGCATGAAGGGGGTTCAAAGAACTTGCTCCCTTATGCAGTGGAGTTTTCCAGTCTGCAGGGAGGCTGGGCCCAATGAGGAGGATCTCCCTGGGTACATGAACCCTGGAAATCTCTAAAGAGGTACAGGTTCTTAGAGAGTTGGGAATGACACAGGCAATCTACTCCCCTGTCTTTGAAAGCCCTGATCGGGCTACATTCACTGCAGGAATGAAAATCAAGATACTCTAGTTTGCCCCTGGCACCTGGTATGGGATGCTGATATTCAGGCTGACCCCAGTCTTGGGACAAGACATTTATGATTTTGGGCAATCTAAACCATCCCTGATGATGTTCCTCCTGCTCTAGCAGAGGCCTCAGGGATATAGACCTATTTAGGATGGGTGCCTTCCTTGTCCCATGTATGGAATGCAGGCCAAGACGGCCTCTAGGTGAGAGCCGTTGGAGGTGATCAGAGACCACATGTTGAGCCTACTATTCACTGGTCCCTCAGAAATAAACAAAAGATGACTCTGGTTTCCTTTGGAACTGAGTGTACTCTAATACACAGTCACCCCCTGAAGTTTCCTGGCCCCTTCAGTGCCGTCAGTGGTTATGCAGGCAAACAGTTATGATCAGAAAAGTCCCTTTGACACTGTAAATTGGTTGTTCTCCCCCACGAGAATACAAAGTTTTATCTCTTCAAAACCGGAGAACATATTGGGCATTGATATCATACAATGTCAAACTCTGCAAACCTGTATTGGTGAATTCCTCCTCAGAGTTAGAGTAATCAAATCGTTGCTGAAGAAAAAGGCCAAATGGGAACCAGTAAGCCTACTGAGCCATGAAGAGTGGTAACTGTCAAACAATATAAATTGCCTGAGGGGCATAAGGAAATAGGAAAAACTACCTAAGAGCTGTGCCAAGTGGGTGTTGTATGCCCACTCTTTTTTTTTTTTTTTTAATTTATTTTTTGGCTGTGTTGGGTCTTCATTGCTGCACACGGGCTTTCTCTCGTTGCGGCAAGCAGGGGCTCAGGCTTCTCAATGTGGTGGCTTCTCATTGCGGAGCACGGGCTCTAGGTGCGCGGGCTTCAGTAGTTGCGGCGCATGGTCTCAGTAATTGCGGTGCATGGGCTCTAGGGCGCAGGCTCAGTAGTTGTGGCGCACGGGCTTAAGTTGCTCCATGGCATGTGGGGTCTTCCCGGACCAGGGCTCGAACCCGTGTCCCCTGCATTGGCAGGCGGATTCTTAACCACTGCACCACCAGGGAAGTCCTGTATGCCCACTTTCAACAGCCTAGTATGGCCAGTAAAACAGCCAGATGGCTCATGGCAGATGACCATGGATTGTTGAGAATTGAACAAGGCAATGCTCCCCATCCATGTGTCTGTGCTCAACACTGCCACCATCTTATATAACTTGGCCACAGTCGTAGGAGTATACCATGCTGTACTGGATTTAAACAAATGCTTTTTTCAGTATACCTCTGGCCACTGAGTCACAAGATCAATTTGCCTTCATGTGGAAGGGGCAATAATGGACTTTTCAAGTGCTTGCCTAAGGCTACCTGCACAGCCCCACAATGTGTCATGGGATGGTAGCCTGAGATCTGTCCCTGTTCTCCTTTCCCACATCAGTAAAATGGGCCCATGACATTGATGCTATAATGTTAACACGTGAAGCCTTGCCTCTGCTGCAGGACACTACAGATTTTGCTAGAATACCTGTAAGGGAGAACGGGCAGTGAACTGGCAAGAAATTCAAGGTCCAGGCATTGCTGTAAAGTTTTGGGGAGTTGTTTGGTCAGGTAAAATGTATATTGTCCCAGAGCTGTGACTGATAAGGTGCAAGCCTATTCAACCCCTAAGAACGTGAAAGAGGTGCAGGCTTTGTAGGGGTTTGGGAGTTTTGGAGGACTTGTATTCCTCACCTGGCACAGTGCTTCTGTTCCTTATACTACCTTGTAAAGAAAAGGCAGATGTGGGACTGGGGATCAGAGCAACAAGACACCTTTGAGAAGGCAAATATGCTAGTGAAGCAGATTAAAGCTCTGGGCATCTGCCAAGCTGGAATACTATTTGAATTGTATTTATTTGTGAGTCTAGAAGGTATGAGTTGGACACTGTGGCAGAGACAACAGAAGGAGAGAGTACCCTTAGGATTTTGGTCCCGGCTCTCCCCCCAGGAAGGGGGCAGAAACCTGATATCCTCCAATAGAGCAAGAGCTCCTAGTTGTGTACACAGCACTCCTCCAGGTAGAGCCTCTCATGAAGGAACAGCATATCATAGTAAGAACTTCCCTTCAAATTAAGGGGTGGGTTGAAAATATGTTCCATTAACCCGCTTCAAACTCCCACACTAAGTGACATGCCTATTTGCAGCAGAGGATTACGTTGTCCGCCAGCCCGCTATCTCTAGATGTGAAGGTGCAACTAGGCCCTGTAGAGAATATAGAGCTCTAAATGCCCCCACCCCTATTCCTCTGGCAGCCCCTTCACCCTGTAGAAAGGGAATGGAGGAAATTCCCCCTGAGGCCTGGTAGGTAGATGGAGATTTGGGGCAACAAATCCACACAGACTACAGTTGCTGTTCTGCCCAACACTGACACCATCTGGATGGTAACAGGAATGGACCACTGTAGCCAATGGACTGAACTTAGAGCTGATTGACTGGTGATCACTCATGAGCCCTGGCTGTTAACCCTTGGCACTGAGAGTCGGGCTGTTCTAAAGGGATTCACCCTATAGCTTGGACAGTGGGAAGCTGAGGGGTGAATAATCATGAATAAGTCCTTGTGAGGTCAGGATTTGTAGATATTTGGGTTCACCTGTAAGAGCCTGAGGCAGTTCTCACTGTTTTCCCCCTCCCAGCTGGCACTGGCACCCCCTGGCAATCAGGAAGCTGATGTCCTAGCTCAGGTATGAGCCCTAACACATGACCTGTCAGTAGATGGTATAGCAGATTGGATACACAGGCAGAGCAGTCACCATACCACCCAGGTGGGAATGCATATTGTCAAGGATGCTGGATTGCCCTTGAAATACAGTGACTTAGTTAATGCAATAACAGCATGTCCCGTGTGTTCTAAACAATGCCCAAGGAAGCTGCCAAAGGACTCTGGGGCCAACCACCAGAGTTCCCAACTAGTAAGGGGTTGGCAAATTGATTATATTGGCCCCCTCCCTCTGAGTGAGTGTTCTAAATATGTCCTAGTTTGTGTGGACACTGCATCTGGCTTAACCCAGCCTCTCCCCTGTTACCATGGAAATCAGGCCGGCCACCATTAGGGGATTAGAATAGCTAAGTACCATACCCTCATCTAAAAGATAGTGACTTGGGGGGGGGAATCACATTTCAAAGGTCATGATATGCAAGACGGGGCAAAGCAAAGCAAAGCAAAACAAAACAAAACAAAACAAAAAACCCAAAAAACATGACCTTAATGGGGCTTCCAACTCCCCTCTAAACTTTAAGCACAAGCGTTGGTAGAAAGGAAGAATGGAATATTAAAGCAGCGATTAAATTACTAACAGGTAGAACAGTGTTGGCCAGGTATACTAAAGTACTGTCCCAGGCTTTAACACATTTGAATGATCAACTTGTAAGGCCTGTTACCCCGTATGCCAGACTGGGAACCCCTGCCGAGACACCCAACTTTCTTAAGGATATGAAAGTCACAGGAGATAGCCACTGCCCCAACTCTCATGGTAGATCAATGTGCTGTGCTGCTGAGAGCACTAAGTCATGCCTGGAAAGGCATTTTGTACTGAAATTTTTAATGGGACGTCACACCAGGATGGGTGAGTTACTTTGCACCCCTGGGTGAGGGGGAACAACTCAGTCTCCACTGGGATACCATTGTCTTGCTGCAAGTCGGACCTGTTGAAACACTATACTTGGACCTGGAACATGCACCCCTGAAAGGAGGGAAAGGTGGAAATCCTGGTCTGGCATATCCCGCCCCCTAGTGCATCACCTCATGCCTGACAGTGCTGCTTCCTCTGGACAATGTGTGTAGTGTGTGCAACCCGCTCAAGTTCCTAAAGCTGCCCACTTCAAGGTCAGGTAGGCATGTTCTGTTTTGCACTGACAATCATTTGGCTGCTGTCTTTTTTCCCTCCATTGGCCTGGAAGGCATTGTAGCACACATAGAAACCTTTACCAAATTCACCAGCAAGTTTAAATGATAGCTGGCAAAACCTGTCTTTACTGAACCCTGAAATGTCTCTAATGAGAAAAACTGTCTTTCAAAATAGGATGGCCTTTGACATTATTACTGCCTTAAAAGGAGGCACCTGTGCCATTATCCAGACAGAGTTTTGTGTGTTCATAACTGATGTATTGTCTTTATTAAATCACGTGAGGACACAAGTGAATGCTCTGAGGGATCAGACCCCCAGTCTAAGGGACTTCATAAATCAGTGGTTCGGATCATGGGGCTCTGGGTGGAAAAAATTGTTACTTATTTTGGGAATCATTATTTTGATCTGTGTTTTCTCTTGCGTGTGCCTCTATTGCTGCTGTGGCATCTGCCTCCAGTGCAGCCAGATAGCCACCAAATGAGCT
Organism: Eubalaena glacialis; assembly: GCF_028564815.1. Taxonomy (NCBI): domain Eukaryota; kingdom Metazoa; phylum Chordata; class Mammalia; order Artiodactyla; family Balaenidae; genus Eubalaena; species Eubalaena glacialis. Next base: position 41,951,848 of record NC_083727.1, on the reverse strand, counting down.
GCTTCCACGCTAGTGAAACCCCTTGCTGGCAACTCAGGGCACATTGCGGAAGTGGGGTGTGCGTGAGACTGTAAGAGCCAAGAGCTGGGTCTCGAGGGGCTGGAGTGTTGTAGGAGATCTTGGAGAGGAAACGACCTCTGGTTGACCCACAAACTGGACCCAGGTATTAGAGGCTTTGCATTCGCTCCCCTGTCCTTAGGATGTACACCTTCTGCCCACTGTTCCCACAGTGGGAGCTGTTCCAAGGATGCAGCCTTGACAGAGCAATGTGTTTTTGAGACCATCTGGACGGTATACGTGACTGAACCCAGTTAAGATCTCTGTATAAAGTTTTAAGATTCTGGTTGGTGGGTGCGGAGAGCTGCTCATCTTGCTGCCCCCAAGACACAAGCATTGTATGTAAATTCCCTTACTTATTAAAACTGCCACCTACTAATCTGGAGTGTTCTGCCTCTTTCTTTGGTCTCTCCCTCCCCTCTGTACATGAGCTCCAGTTTGCAAACCAATAAGCAATAAATGTTCATTCTTGAGCCTTGTATTTTGTAATATCTTGATTTGTTGTTTAACTCTATTTATTCATCTTAGTAGTTTTTCTGGTTAAGGAAGAAATTTTCAAATGGAAATTAGGAAGGATTTGAAACCACTTAAAGCCTTTATAGTTAGGTTTGATATTAAACAGAAGTGGTGAAATGGTATTATAACATTTAGGTACAGTCTTCAGGGGTGTGCAGTGCTGGGTACAAAACAAATTTGAACTTGGTATTCTTATGAAAAAATAAATTTGGACAAAGAACAAGAAAATGAATCCTGTGTGGAAAGGAGGAGGCTCACATGTGTTGAAAAAATAATTAAAAACAAGATCCTCAGAGGGAAAGACTACCCTGGAAATAGTATTGTCAAAAAGACCTATGGTAATAGAGAAAAACAAATGGGAAATGAGGCTGAAATGTGATGGTACACAGGAACATTATTATGATTTTAGAGCCGTCTATGGATGCACCCCATTACGTAGCAGGAGGGAGCTGTACCTCTTTACGGGGCAGAGACACAATCGCAATTGGAATAATAAATGATACTTCTGTTTGGGGGATCTCATTACCAGAAAATTATAGTCAAAATGCAAGAAATACAGAGAAGAGTAATGATAGTGGTTAGGGAACTGCTAGGATTACTTCTAGAAGAGATGATTAGAAGAATTAAATAGCTTGGTAAGGGGTGACTAAGAGGGTGGGAATGTTTCCAATCACATGGAGAATGTTAACCCTAAAGAGAAAGACATGTCAATTATTTGGCATGGTAGTAAGGGCTATAATTAGAAGAAATGTAGTGAGATTAGCAAAAGGGGGATTGGAGCAGCAGTCATAAGACCCATCTGAACACTGACAGGACTGCTTAGAAACACAGCCTAGATTTATAGTTTGCAGTTTTAGCTTCTATGATTCTGAACATTTCTGTGGATCTCATACATTCTTTTTTCCTCTTTATTACCTTTCCTCCTTACAAATTTTATCCCTCTCATTTGAACCATAAGTTCTGTGTTCCTTTGTGTCAATACATTTTATGGATCATCTGTGGATTCCTGCCCGCTTAAATACACTATCTTTTAAAATTTATGTTTCAGCTTGAGCTAACAGTCATTTTGCCAGCACTAGAAACAACCTTTTCCTCACAAATTTGCCTTCCTTTAGTCCATGGGGATATTATATTTCCAAGTACTATAGCATGCATTTCTGTAACCAGAATTTTTCAGTATTCTAATAAAAGGTATAAAAAGGTATGGCTATTGGTAACTCATTTAAAATGTTATATCACAGCATTCAGTGCTTCCTAGCTACCAAGTTTTAATGGAACCTTAAACAGGCTTGGCTTTGAGTTATGAATGCAATGAAATGTAGCAAAATACATAAGAAGTCCCAGGGAAATGTAAATTGGAGGACAGTACTCCTTTCCTATGGAATAGCTGCCTTCTCTTAAAAGAGTGACATGACTTCTGTGAAGTCTTATCATCTAAGCTTTATCAAGAAGCAGCTGTAAGGAGCAGAAGTGGAAAGATGCTTTGGAAAACCAAACACCATCATCCTCAGTGGTACATAGAAATAGGTCTCCAAAGAAGATGCAGATTAGAGCAGTGCAGGCATCAGTACTCAAGGAAGGCTGAAGTACCTTTACTGATGCCTCTGTTCATAGCAATTCAGTGCCCTTACGAGGAATGTTCTCTTAATCAAGAATTAAAATATTCCATGTTTTTTACAAAATCCAATGACATTTGCAGGATGTCTGAAGGGTAATGTGGGAGAACTCATGCCACAACTACAAACAATAAAGAAATATATTTTAATTGTTCTTTTGCTTTGGAAAAATATTAAATTTACATCTAGAGAAATTCTCTGTTTCTTCTTCCTTCCTCTCCCTTTTTTCCCCCTTTTCTCTTTTCTGCTTCAATTAATGTTATTAGAAGCAAGACACTAAGTTGTTTTGACTGACTGAAATGTTGTAGCCTAGATGAGTCATAAGAAAAGTGAGGGATTGGCCTTTCTTTTGTTCAGATGATGTGCCTGACACACAGACGGTGCCTGTAGCCTCTTCTGCGACTGGAGACGAGGAGCGTGTGTTCACAGTGATAGCCAGAGCTTCCTCCTGCTTGCTGTGGTGAGTACCACTTGATCTACGCTTGTACGTGATATAAATCCTCCAGAGAGAGTACTGTGTGCCTCTAGGTCCTCTAGAGCCTGGTTATAGGATAATACCCTGAGAGATAATCAGTTGTTCCTCATTTTAGAATAAAAATCTTCTGTGACCTCGGCAGATACCTCCTATCTCTGGATTCTAGTCTAGTTCAAAAGAAATAAGTAGGTTAAACGTGTGTCTTGAAACTTCTGCTTAGTACTGCTTGGTAAGAGAGCTCACCATGGTTACTCAATCCTGACTTAACCATTTTTAGTTTGGAAATAGGAGAATAGCTCTTGACCTAACTGTCTTACCTTGCTGGTGCTGTGATGATGGGGCTAAGAGGTGTGGAATTAAAAGGGGCCCATTTATATTACAATCACAACATGATCACATATCTTTCTTAGTAAATCTCTAAATGAAATGGAAACTTGGATCTAAGAACAGCAGTAGTAAAACAGGAAATGAAGAACAGTGCCTGAGAGTGTACTGTATCAAGGTGCTGACCCAGGAATTAAATGTCAAGGGGTGTCAGTTCTCAGTCCCTCTCTTTTGTAAAACCAAGTTTAATGTATACATTTGCTTATCATACATGCACATGCATGCACACATACAAGCGTGTGTATGTACACATTAGTATGCACACACACGTGCATACATATGTAGTTTATTTATAAAACTGACAACTGTAGGAAAAAACAGAAAGTTGGAAGAATGAATAATATTTGTATAACCCAAAGGTAATTGGAAAGTTACTGCTAATATCCTTTTGTTTTTTTTCCCCCAGACCTTTATTTAATGTAGTTGTGATTATCCTGTATTTTGTATCTTGTTTTTCTCTGAAATTTAAGATGATAATGATCATTTCATGTACCTCTGTAAAGCCTTTATAGACATCATTTAAAATATATTTTAAGAGTCTACAGTATGGGTAATTCCATGGTTTATTTAACCATTTCCCATATTTGGGGCTTTTGATTTCTCTCTCTCTTTCTAGCTCTCTTACATTAAAAAAAAAATTTTTTTTCCCATTTCCCTCTTCTTTCTCTCTTTCTCTCTTATTTCTTCTCATTTGAATAGGGACTCTGCCAGAACTTTGAGATATGGCTGGCATTTTAAAATGGATGACAGTCTTTGCTTCAGAGAAATGTTTATATCCATTAACTTCGGATGTTGAGGAACCTCATAACCGGAAAAAAAATGTGATGGCAATGCAACTCTCCAAAAGAGAACCTTGAATAATGTTTGCATGTGAGTGTATATGGGTGTGCATGTGAGTTTGTATGTATGTATGCATTTGTACCTGTGTGCATGTGTATGTGTGTGTAAGTATGTATGTATGCATCTGTCCACACCTGCGTAATAGATTGAGGTATAGGTATGTCAGCCAGTCAATAAGTTAGGCTTCAGAGGGAGATGAGCAGCTCCATCAAACAGAATTCCTAAAATGCACTTGCAAATCAGCAGGTTTGGCAACATGGCCTCATAGTTTTGGGTTTAATGTGACAGTTGGTGTGGACACCTATTTTTTCTCAGCTTTATTGAAGTATAATTGACATATAACATTGTTTAAGGTGTACAATGTGATGATTTGATACACGTGTGTGTTGCAAAATGATTATGGTGTGGATGCCTTTTTCAGTCTATATGCTCTAATAATGATATCTGTGTGCCTTGAAGG